>NC_136411.1:342309592-343661258 GCF_051521515.1 Lactuca serriola
CTTAGAATGACTTGAGAGAATTCTACACTCACCAAAATCGGCTAGCCCTTTCTTCACTATCTCTAGTGGCCAATTTTTCCTCAATAATAAGATGCTTATATAGTTACACAATTAGGGTAAACTCTTAATTGTCATGGCTTTCCATTTCCTTGGATCCATGGGTACAAATACACCATGGAGCATCCATGGACCATCCTATGGGTTTTAGCCCAACTTGATTATCCATGGAGCATTAGCCCACTATACAAGTATGGATGATTTACACAATCAACCCATATATTTAATTAGTCTTCTTTTGATCACTTAATTAATCCTAGATTAATTCTTGATCAATACTAATTAAATAATCTTATTATTCTTATTATTAATATACTAGAACTTATAATATATTAATAACCATAAGTGTCTTATTTCTCTCATTCAAGTGCATGATGGTATGCAACCCAAATGGACCATGCCGGGTCGGGTCAAGTCTTACCAAATATAGTTATGGACTTAGACATTAATCCAACATAAAGTCCCTTAGAGCACCATTAAAGTCCTTCTTGAACCATTTCCAAACTTGATTATGGATTAGGGTTTGTAATGAGTCGATTAACCTCTAGATCTAGGCATGTTTGAGCTCCAGAAGCTCAGATCCATGACCTTTATGGGAGTAAATTGCTTGAATGTCCTAGATCTACCATTTTAGCCTTTATTAAGCCTTAAGTCCCCATGACCTTTATGGGACTTCTAGAAATCAATACTTCATTGACTTTCTTACCAAAGTTCAGATTTCTGATGCTAGATTGTTTTGATAAAGCTGTATCAAAATCATACACCTTCCCTTAGATAGCACACTTGTGTATCTAAACAATTATGAAGAGGGATGCCGTAATCATAATGTTTAGACCTTTTTGCCACTTCTCACAAGTCCAAATTAGTGTGCCGGTTAACCACACGCGCTCCACTAACGACTTTGAGAATGCAAATACCACAATTGCTATCTAGCTAAAATCTACTTAGTGGAAGTGTTTCCTCACCATCATTTTCATGAATCAGAGAGAAACCTTATGACACTTAGATTTAATGGGGTATGTGTTCTTATCCATGTGAATTGTCAAAATCATAGTCACAAGAAAAGGATAATGACAAATCCAAACTCATATGGACTGAACTCAATCTTAATTTCTTGCCACCTGGCAGCTCAAGGGCCTACCATTGCTTCCAAGTTGTTGTGCAACAAATTGAGAACTCTAAGAACTCATATGCAAAGCCAACTTTAACTGGAATGGGCACAGAATATGTCAACACGATAGGTTATGAACCTCAAGTTGTGTGCTAGTGAAGAACTTTAGGTTTTATTCTTGATTAGTTCTTGAGACTTTCAAGACTTTTAAGACTCCCACTGACCTCTTGACCTATAAGACTCCCTTGTCAAATATCCAAGAGATAGTGTGGATTCTAATCAAGACAAACACTTCACACAATTGGCCTAAGTTGGTCTTTGTTTTATCCAAAACATCACAACTTACCAATTTCAAATGTACAAGAGTAGAAAACTTTTACTCTTACATTTGACAAGTGTTTTAAACCTTCTTTAAGACATGTCACTCAAATGACAATCTTGGAGTATGACTCTAAGACTTGTATTGGAACGAAGTATGACTCATCTTCTTGATTTAACCATTTCAACAATTCAAGTTCCTCTTCTTAGTCATAAGAATGCACTAAGATTTCCTTAGAGAACTAATTTTGATATGGTTTCTTAATCATTAAGATGATCTCAAAACTGATACTAAAGTACTCTCCCATCTTTTCAGATATGAGAAACTTTTATCCTTCTGCCTAATTTGATTCTTCTTAACGATCTTTAGTGGTGGACTTAATCAGTGCACAAGAATGTGTACTCGATCCCTAAGTCCTTTACTTGACTCACACATCCATGTGAACAAGTAATTAGTCTTAATTTTCCAAAACTTGAAAGTTCTCATTCATCATGCTATACAACTTGCATGATTCCAAGTTCCGGTCCAATTGAAACTTGGGTGATGAGAATCTTTCCTTATTTGGTAAATTTAGACATTACCACAAATGAAAGAATCAATTTCATACTTCCACTCTTGCTACTAATGGAATCTTATAAGCAACAAAAATTTCCACAGATGCCATTGTAAGGATATTTTAAAATAAATAAAATCAAAAATTTCCTTTTATTTTAAAACTTTGCGGAAAAACTATCCTTACAATCCATATGAAAACTTGTTGTTATCTATTCCTAAGCAATATCTCATAACTCCTAAGAAGTAGCTCAAGAATCCGATTTTTCAAACTATGCGATAGAAATCCATCTATGCGATCAGATTCAGCATATTCTTCCTTTAAGTTTCTTCACTTTCCTTTGATTCTTAAACCATCACCATGCGACCCGGTCACATCATGTATCAAGAATCTCAGAATAGAAACTTAACAGAGTTAGATAGTGGATTTTACCTGAAGTAGAGTCAAACTTATTGACTTTAACATCCTTAGGTAAATTTGGCAGCTTCGCAACCAATGCCCTTTCTTTGGTAATACAAACATATGGACCCTTTGATAATGGTACACAGGACTATCACAGACTTAGCTTTTCTCTTTACCATTTGGTCAACCGAGTTGACTATAGCCGATCCCTTTACCATTGGGAAGAGAATGCTTTTCTGGATTTCCTGTGTCACTATTGTCAATGTCCATCAAGTTTTAAAGAAGTTGATCTTAACAAATAGATAAGATCATTAAGGGTCCTGTCATAGTCTGTTTCATAGGTGTTCCAAAAGAACTCACTATGTGACTTAGAAAGTGATTGAACCACCAACTTTCTCAAGAATTTGACACCCAACTCTCCCGGCTTGTCAATATGTGACTACATCTCCAAGATGTGATCACACCTAGACCTTGCCTTGCCAATAGGGCTTGAGTGACCTTAAACTTTTCAAGAACTTGTGGGTTAGGGAGAATAATTGGAGGAGGAGAAAGAAGTATGATATCCATGGGACATCATCTTCATTAGGAAACCTTGTTTCAATAGATTTGGGAAGATCATAGGTGTCTAAACCAGACATCTTTTGGGAGATATTCAAGATAGTTGATTTAAAGTCCTTAATATAACACCCAATATGAAATATTAAGGCTAGAACCCAACAAACTATTTTATAACTTAGAAGAGGTATGCCGTAATCCAAGCTATAGAATATTTGAAGGTAGGTGAATGACGATTCACCAATTTCCACCAAGATAAACGAAATGTATAATTAGGTTTTAATTGGTTTTGAAACTCCTAGATCTTTGAGATTCATTGAACTTTTCAAAGGCATGTTTCAATCTCGAGTGTGCCCTTCAGGTTTTGTGACTGGGATGCCGAGGATCACAAAACAAGGTGTGAAGTAACCATGCAAATCACTTGGTACCCTTAATAAATTACCCCTCAATCGATGTGCCGGTTAACCACACACGCTCCATCGATACTATGATAAATATTAAGTCACCCTTTACCTACCTTGTTAAGTCCAAGTTAGTGTGCCGGTTAACCACACACGCTCCACTAACGACTTAGACAAAGTGTAAAGTGTAATTTCATGGGTTAGCACCTTATTCACATTTTTCCTAAGTAACTAAGATTGGGTATTATTAAGAGTTTAGTTACTTAGTATTTTTTTCATTAATACTTTTAATGAAGGGAGAATTCAAGTCCTATCAAACCCGTTCGGCTAACGACCCTCCACCAGTCAAGCAAGCGGTGGGTGAGAGTGGACACCCATTAAGTTGCCATTTTATAGGCAACAACCTTATACCCACCTTATAGACCGGCTTCGTGAATGAGGCGTACTAGCGGTAAGACTGACTTTACTCTTATACATATATATTATTAACTTATAATATTATAAAGTATAAGGGTTGAATTTTAACTTTTAAAATTCTAAGGGCTAACTTGGAATTAAAGTATTCATTAGAGAAAACTTTACAAATTCCAAAACTTGAGGGCAAGTTTTGAAACTATTCAAAACTAATTAATTCCATAACTTATGTGTTTAAAGTAGTTTTAATCCAAAAACTCTTCAAGTTCCATAACTTGAGGACAAGTTATGGAAGACTTTAAACTAATAAAAGAATTAACTTTTCTTTATTTTATAACTTATGGAATTAATTAAGGTTACACCTTTTTTTATTTTATTTTATTTTATTAAATGAAGAGACTCTTGGTCCTCCATAACTTGAGGACAAGTTATGGAGTCATAAAACCATTTAATTAGAACTAGACTCTTCATTTTGTAACCTTTGCCAATTTTTATGAGTTTTATGATTCTTAAATGTGACTTTTCATATAACTTGAGGACAAGTTACAAAAACACATTTTAGAATCAATTCTTAGATTAATTTGGATTAAAACCAACTATCACCTAATTTTCATCATTAATCCAAATTCACTCATAAAACAAGATAACACAAAAAACTTTTGGTGATCCATAACTTATTCTTAAGTTATGTAATCCTTTAAAACATTAACACCAAATTTTGTAACTCCAAAAAAAACTTTGAATCAATTTTTTTTTTTAAAAACCTTTTCAAATCCATAACTTATGGAGGTTTCAAAAAAATAAAACTTTTTAGATCAAACTTTTAAAACTAATAAAATAATCATATTATTTTTATCTTTTATTAAATTTGACCTAATTCAACTCATAAAGCAAATTATTCAAATTTTACAAATAATTAGTTTTTCACAAGAACAAGTAATTATTTTAAAATTTGACAAACTTCATGTTTTTTTTTTTTTTTTTCAACTTTGAAAATAAAATATTTGCATCAATATAACAGAAAACAACCCGTGGCTCTGATACCACTGTTGGGTTTTGAGCATTCTAACACTTCCTAAGTGTACATGCAACCCTAAATACCTTGGATCTATGTTTTCTCTATTATACATGCAAATAAGAACATCCAAGGTATTATCCTAATCTAGCATACAAAACAATGAATGTAACAAGATAGAATACATACCTCTTGATGTAGAAAGTCTTCATGAAGCTTGAGTGCTTAGTGCCCCAAGTGTGACACCTCAAATGGAATCACAATCATCAAAACACTTAGAATGACTTGAGAGAATTCTACACTCACCAAAATCGGCTAGCCCTTTCTTCACTATCTCTAGTGGCCAATTTTTCCTCAATAATAAGATGCTTATATAGTTACACAATTAGGGTAAACTCTTAATTGTCATGGCTTTCCATTTCCTTGGATCCATGGGTACAAATACACCATGGAGCATCCATGGACCATCCTATGGGTTTTAGCCCAACTTGATTATCCATGGAGCATTAGCCCACTATACAAGTATGGATGATTTACACAATCAACCCATATATTTAATTAGTCTTCTTTTGATCACTTAATTAATCCTAGATTAATTCTTGATCAATACTAATTAAATAATCTTATTATTCTTATTATTAATATACTAGAACTTATAATATATTAATAACCATAAGTGTCTTATTTCTCTCATTCAAGTGCATGATGGTATGCAACCCAAATGGACCATGCCGGGTCGGGTCAAGTCTTACCAAATATAGTTATGGACTTAGACATTAATCCAACATAAAGTCCCTTAGAGCACCATTAAAGTCCTTCTTGAACCATTTCCAAACTTGATTATGGATTAGGGTTTGTAATGAGTCGATTAACCTCTAGATCTAGGCATGTTTGAGCTCCAGAAGCTCAGATCCATGACCTTTATGGGAGTAAATTGCTTGAATGTCCTAGATCTACCATTTTAGCCTTTATTAAGCCTTAAGTCCCCATCCTATGCATGTATACATGTAAAGTTGGAAACTTTACGTGTAAAACCTACCCTAAGAGCCCAGATCTATGTATGGCACCCGATCGTTTGTTTCTCTTGCGCTTAGCAAGAAGTTTACTGAGTCTTCAGGCATGTTGGATTGCGCTTAGCAAGAAGTTTACTGAGTCTTTAGAGGTAGAGATTGTCGATGATCGATTGGTGCGGGCATCAGCGGTGTTCAGAGATTGTGTTCTCAGGTTATTCGAGGAGCGCTACTTGGTGGATTTGGTTCCCATTCCGTTGCGTGGGAACAAGGTAATTATAGGCATGGATTGGTTGAGTCCTAATAGGGCGGTGATAGATTGCGCACAGCAGCTAGTGCGGATCAGGACCCTAGGTGGGGGAGAGCTGGTGATCCACGGCGAGAGGCCACAACGTGGACCCACAGTATGTTCAGCAGCGAGGGCTAGGCGCTACCTTCAGCAGGGTTGCGCGCGATATGTCGCGTATGTTATGGATACCCGGGAGGCGGGTAAGGCGATGGTGAGCGAGGTCCCGGTGGTGCGAGACTACGCAGATGTGTTCCCAGAGGAGCTTCCTGGGATACCTCCGGAGCGACAGGTAGAGTTCAAGATCGACCTAGTCCCTGGTGCGGTACCGATAGCCAAGGCACCGTATCAGTTGGCTCCTCCTGAGATGCAGGAGTTGTCTACACAACTACAGGAGCTGTTAGACAAAGGATTCATTAGACCGAGCAGTTCACCCTGGGGAGCCCCGATCCTGTTTGTGAAGAAGAAGGACAGGTCGCATCGGATGTGTATAGATTACCGGGAGCTGAATAAGGTAACGGTGAAGAACCGTTACCCACTCCCGAGGATTGATGACCTCTTTGATCAGTTACAGGGAGCATCTTGGTTCTCCAAGATTGATTTGCGTTTAGGTTATCATCAGATGAGTGTCAGAGAGGAGGATGTGCAGAAGACTGCATTTCGGACGCGTTATAGCCATTATGAGTTCGTGGTGATGCTGTTCGGGCTCACCAATGCTCCTGCCGCGTTCATGGACCTCATGAACCGCGTGTGCAGACCGATGCTGGATCGGTCTGTGATAGTATTCATTGATGACATCTTGGTTTATTCCAAGACGCAGGAGGAGCACGAGGAGCATCTGAGAGAGGTTTTGGAGACCCTGAGGAGGGAGAGCTTGTACGCTAAGTTCTCCAAGTGCGAGTTCTGGTTTCGCGAGGTGCAATTCCTTGGGCACCTTATCAACCAGAATGGTATACTGGTCGACCCGGCCAAGATAGAGGCCGTGATGAGAAGGGAGGTTCCGAAGTCTCCATACGAGATTCGGAGTTTCCTAGGATTAGCGGGCTACTATCGGAGATTCATTCAGGACTTCTCCAAGATAGCCGTACCCCTGACACGGTTGACTAAGAAAACCGTGGTCTTTCGATGGGGGCCTGAGCAGCAAGCAACATTCGAGATTCTGAGACAGAGATTGTGCGAGGCGCCAATCTTAGCCCTGCCCGAGGGCGTAGAGGATATTGTGGTATACTGTGACGCGTCCATTTCGAGGTTGGGCGCGGTACTGATGCAGAGAGGGCATGTCATTGCCTACGCTTCGAGGCAGCTGAAGCCTCACGAGGCAAACTACCCGACGCATGATTTAGAGTTGGGGGCAGTGGTCTTCGCCCTCAAGATTTGGCAACAATACCTCTATGGAGTTCGGTGTACCATTTACCCGGACCACAAGAGTTTGAGGTACCTCATGGATCAGCCAAATCTGAACATGAGATAGCGTCGGTGGTTGGACGTGGTGAAGGATTATGATTGCGAGATCCTTTATCACCCGGGGAAGGCCAATGTGGTGGCCGATGCGCTTAACCGTAAGGCGGCTTCGATCAAGGATGTGTGTATGAGGATGACGGTGGTGACTCCACTGTTAGAGCAGATTCGGGTAGCTCAGCAGGAGGCTATGAAGGAGGAGCATCGGAAGAGCCAACGGATAGTGGGTCAAGTCACCTCCTTCGATTATGATAGCCGAGGATTATTGACACTACACCGTAGGGTGTGGGTGCCGTATCACGGAGGCGTGCGCCAGATCTTGATGGAGGAGGCGCACAAATCCCAATTCTCCATTCATCCAGGGTCGACGAAGATGTATATGGATCTTCGTCTAGACTATTGGTGGCCCTGCATGAAGCGGGATGTGGCTTGGTACGTCGAGCGGTGCTTGACCTGCAGGAAGGTCAAGGCCGAGCATCAGAGACCGCACGGCAAGATGCAGCCGTTGGATATCCCGTTGTGGAAATAGGAAGATATTACGATGGATTTTATCACAAAGCTTCCCAGGACTGTGCGAGGAGTAGATTCGATATGGGTCATCGTGGATCGATTAACCAAGAGCGCCCATTTTATTCCGATCCAGGAGAGTATCTCGGCCGAAAAGTTGGCCGATATCTATATCAGGGAGATAGTGGCGCGGCACGGGGTGCCGGTGTCAGTGATATCAGACAGAGATGTGCGTTTCACTTCCAGGTTTTGGAAGAAGTTTCATGATGAGTTGGCCACTCGTCTGCATTTTAGCACCGCCTTTCACCCGCAGACGGATGGTCAGAGCGAGCGGACCATCCGGACTCTGGAGGATATGTTGCGGGCATGCGTGCTAGACTTTGGTGGTAGCTGGGATACCTATATTCCCTTGGCTGAGTTCTCATACAATAACAGCTACCACGCGAGTATTGACCGTCCTCCATTCGAGATGTTGTACGGACGGAGGTGCAGGACCCCGATATGTTGGGGTGAAGTTGGCCAGAGGGTCATGGGGAGCACAGAGGTGGTGCTCAAGACGACCGAGAGGATTCAGCAGGTTCGGAGCAGGCTTCAGACTGCGCAGAGTCGGCAGAAAAGTTACGCCGACAAGCGTCGATCAGACCTGGAGTTCCAGGTCGGGGATATGGTTCTCCTGAAAGTGTCGCCTTGGAAGGGCGTCATTCAATTCAGGAAGTGGGGCAAGTTGGGCCCAAGATACATTGGACCGTTCAGGGTTGTAGCCCGGGTGGGCAAGGTGGCATATAGGCTGGATCTACCAGCCGAACTCAGTCAGATCCACAACACCTTCCATGTCTCCCAGTTGCGTAAGTGCCTAGTGGATGACTCAGCGGTGGTGCCGTTAAAAGATATTCAGGTTGATGACAACCTGAATTACATTGAGCTCCCAGTCGCAATCCTCGACCGGAAGTCGATAGATCTGAGGAACAAGAGGGTGGAATTAGTGAAGGTGCAATGGCAGCACCGGAAGGGTTCGGAGTGGACTTGGGAGTCGGTGGAAGAAATGATAGAACATTACCCCGAGCTGTTTCAGGATGGAGCAGCAGACTTTGAGGATGAAGTCTAAAATAAGTGGGGGAGATTTGTAGCACCTGGTTCCCGGTACGTATGACCTATCTAGGTAATTTACATTTTTTTAGCCTTGGACTCGGCGAGTTGTAGGCCCGACTCGCCGAGTAGAGTCGGGATATTGAGCACGTTTAAGTTGGCGACTCGGCGAGTTCCCCCCTGTCTGGATGAAACCCTAATTTCAAGGGTTTGGACCCTATTTAAATCAACCTTATGCGCCCCAAGCCCGAATCCTTCACCCTCAAAGCTCCCTATATCGACCTAACCCCCTTTTCTTGTGAGATTGAAGTGTTTTGGTGTGGTTCTTGAAGATTTTAAGAGAAGAAGGAGAGTAGATCAAGAGGAGAAGAAGGAGGCCAGATATCTTGGTGTTATTTCAGAGATTCATTGAGGTATAACTCAGTTTCCTTCTGTTTTTATGCTTAAAGTCCCTTAGAGCACCATTAAAGTCCTTCTTGAACCATTTCCAAGCTTGATTATGGATTAGGGTTTGTAATGAGTCGATTAACCTCTAGATCTAGGCATGTTTGAGCTCCAGAAGCTCAGATCCATGGCCTTTATGGGAGTAAATTGCTTGAATGTCCTAGATCTACTATTTTAGCCTTTATTAAGCCTTAAATCCCCATCCTATGCATGTATACACGTAAAGTTGGAAACTTTACGTGTAAAACCTACCCTAAGAGCCCAGATCTATGTATGGTACAAGCTGGATTCAAGCAGAATCGAGTATATAGTAATTGCATGTGAACGACTTGGCGAGTCGTTCATTGGACTCGGCGATTCGAGTCGCGAGTCCCTGAGTTTTCCCCTTTTCGTGTTTGCTGAGTGGAGATGTGAGTCATGGGTGGACTCAATGAGTCGGAAGCCAGACTCATCCATGGAGGGACTCGGCGAGTCAATGCCCTGACTCGGCGAGTCCAAGGCAATCTTCTTACCTCAAGAACAGACTCGGCGAGTTGTTCATACAACTTGGCGAGTCGCAGCATAGAGTGTTCATCGGATGAAGATGAACTCGACGAGTTGTTCATGCAACTCGACGAGTAGGATGAAGGACTTTTGGACATCAATTTAGAAGGAGAACTCGTCGAGTCAATTCCTAACTCGACGAGTAGAGACGGGATTCAGGACAATCGAATGGGTAGGGACTCGACGAGTTGGCGAGCCAACTCGGCGAGTCGGGTCTACGGCCACAATGTCGGCCCACCAGTAGGAGTTGTGTGTTAGATGATTGTCTTTGTGATATTTATCTAGGTTTGCTACTACCTGATATGTTATGTGCTAGCATAATATGTTATATGTGATAGTAGTAGAGTTCGGTTGTTAGGACCGAAGGGTAGTTCAGACACCCCAGACATGTCTGATAATATGTTATGTTATGATATATGTGATAGTAGCAGTAGGGGTGAAATAGTCCCCGAGGATCGGTTGTTAGGACCGATGGGTAGTCAGCACCCCAGAATGGCCGCACCGGGTAGTCAGGCACCCCAGAATAGTCTAGCAGTATGTATGTTATGTGGTACGATGGGGGAACTTACTAAGCTTCGTGCTTACAGTTTACAGTTTTGGTTTCAGGTACCTCTTTGTCGAATGGGAAGGAGCTGGCGCGGTAGCGGCACATCATACACACACACTGTTTTCCGCATTTATGGGATTGTTCTGGGATTTATACTCTGACATTTTGATTGATTACATGTTTTGGTTTTCATACATAGTATATGTTTATGAAATGGTTTGATCAGATAATGTTTATTTACAAATGATTTTACTAAATATTGATTGAAAAATGAAATTTTTGGACGTGAAAAATGGGTCGTTACAGAAAGAGGAAAAGAAATAAACAAATCACAATAAATATCATTGGTGGAATGGGTGGCTAGGCGGTAACAAAATAAAATAAGAAGGAGAAAATGTATGAAGTATCAGTTTCCAAAATAAGAAAAACAAAAGTCTCGTGTGAATTTATGAAATTGAAGAAAAGGTACGGTTCCTCAACTTTTTAAGCTTTTATGTATATATAAATACATACAATGATACAAAGTATGTTCCCAAAGTTGGCATATACAAAATAGGTGTCCAATGTATAATCCTTTCAACCAAATCACAGCCTAATGCCCTACCTAATAAAAGAATCCATTTTCTTATGTGGCAGCTCTTAAGCTCCTTAATTTACAAATTAAAGTGCCTATTTTGCCCTTCTACCGCTTAAAACTCAAAATTAAAATTCAAACGCTCCTAAAATTCATTGTTGCAATTTGCGCACCGAGTATCTCTATATTTGTAAATCTACTAGATAAATGGATTGATCTGCATCCCTTCATATTTGTTCTTTCCATTGGTCTTCTCTCTTTCTGCTATTTAAATTACAAACAACTCCATGAGGATTGCTTGAAACTAGGAAGCAAATCATATACTTTATTCAGTTATCGACGTCCTCTTATTTATTCTTTGTAGTTGATTATCTTTCTAAGCCGTCGGCAAAAATTAAAGGGCGTCAGAGGAATGAAGAAAAGATCTGATCAAACAACAATTTTGTTGTAGATGTTGGCAGGCGATGTCCTTTTGTCCTATAACCATTCAATTTGATAGGCATTCATCATCTTTCTCTTCAAAACGCATTGCAACTTCAACCATATCTTATTCAAGGTAAAAGCTTATACCAATTTCATTCATTTAAAATCATTTACATGTAATATTTATCTTGTGTTCAATGTTTGTGATAAGCTTTGTTACTTTTCTTTTTATATATTGATTCAAAGTCAAATTCGAAGGCACCTGATGATGTAGTTCTAATCAACTATAGTTGTATTCACCCACAGATAGCATTAGATCTTCTGGTAATGTTTTCGGGTAAAATGCTTTCTGTAACATGTAAGTATGTATTTCAGTATTTGGTATTTTCTATGGGTTTTGATGCACGCCAAGTGTTAGATGAAATGTTTGGTTTATTAAACAGGGAAATAAGTCCAGTGTGTTTGGTTTTTGGCATTTTTGTTATGTTACTTCAGTTTCTACTGCCATATATGTATTCAAATTCTTTTAGGAACGGTTGTTAATGGGTGAGAGGTAATGGTTTAGTTTCCCAAATACACGCCTGATGCTGAAAGAATGTTACTTATCTATTATTATGACATAAGTAGACATAAAAATTTATGATTGTTCGTCTAATATTGTTGCTGCTATTTTGGTTTCCGTCATAAGGGGAGAATGCTTAAACCAGCAGAAAATTTAAAGGTTGGTCATGGAGCCGAATCTTATGGAAGCAAAAAAGTGATGATTACCAACAAAATTGCACGCTGTCTGGAGCAAGAAAGTTTTATTTTATAACAGCAAAAATCTTATGTGCTACTAGTTGAAGAGCATTTTCACATTCCAAAAATGTCCCTTGCCAATCAAGTTCTTTTTATAAAAGGGATTATGTTTATGAAATGAAATTTTCATTATATGTTTGGTGTTACTTGTTTCTAATAATTTGGAATTTCAAAAAATAATGTTCATCCTTCCACTAAATTTAACAGAAGTTTTAGAATAATAGAAAAGGAAATGTATAAATGCCGATAATAATAGGTGGTTATATCTAGATGGGGCTATATTGGTAAACTCTATTTTGTCATGTTTTATGGTACGTTTAGTTGGTGTTATGAAGAAAAAAAATGTATAATTTCATTGACTAAATCATTATAACTTATAGAAAAAACTTTTATCTTTGTAAATTAGTAAAATTTTGCAAATCTTTGATTAGTTATTACTATTACTATTTGAAATTAATTGTGTTTTTCTTTCTCATCTGTGATTTCCACGGGTAGTAACCCAGTTTTCATCAATAAATTTGAAATTTACTCTATATACTGATCTTGTTTTCTCAATCCCATCAACAACAAAGGCTCGTTGTTGTTAGGTTGTTATGTTTGGCGAATTAAAAAAATAGCTTAAGATAGTTTTTAAAAGCTATCCAAACTAACGTTTCTACGAGTGATTTTCTTTTTAAAAAATTCTCACATATACCTTTTGATAGTTATAAAAGAAAACTTGATCTCCTACATGCCCTGATGCCCTTTATATCATTTTACATATTTCAACGAGTTTATCAATTGTTTTACAAAAGAATATTGTTTTATGAGCTATCAACTAGTTTTTGATTTAGTAACTAGTTTTTAAATTGGTCTATCACACATAAATTTGTAAAAATACACTTTGAAGCCACAGAATTTTGTGGTTGATTAAATTTATTTAAACCGGTAAATTGTTATGTTGATTTTTAACCAAACAAATCTTTGTTTATTTTAACAAGAATTATGTTGATTTTTAACCAAACAAATCTTTGTTTATTTTAACAAGAATTATAAATTTTACTCTAAATAAGTTGTAAACCAACTAGCATGTTTAATAAAACATAAATCACAAGGGTGGAGGGAATTTATTCCTTCCAAGCCATTCATCCCCTAGGTGTTACATTAGTAATTTTTATTTTTTTTATTCAACTCCAAATCCAAAACATATGAAAATCCATCACTTCCAACCCACACATTTTGCTTCATATTATCATATATATATATGGTACAAGTGGAAAGAAGATAATAAAAAGTGTGAGCAACAGGTTAGCCAAACCGCTCAACCTAAAACCTTAGTAATAATATCCATAGCGATATGTTGACACTCATGCACTTTAATATGAAATATCTTTGTAGTTTCATTGCCTAACTCAATATATAGTGTAAAATTATTTATTTAAATTATATTTATTAGCGGATACACATACATATTTTGAATGTCTTGTATTTATTTATGTAAAATCGTATCCCTTATTTATCAGGATCTCATTGTAAATCATGTAAAATCTCATCCCTTACTTGCAAGAATAAAAAAAGATGGATGTCCATTTGAGACAACCTAGCGGATTATATAGCCAAGTGGAGCCCCGACTTGTTATCCTTCCACTGTCATAAGCGAGAGGTTTTCACAGCTCTGTGAAGCCAGCCTAATGCGGTGCCCTCTTCTCTAGGAACCAGGTGAACCAGACCTTTGTCCGAGCCACATGGTTCGACTCACAACTTGAAACGGGCAAGCCAGTTTGTGCACCAACATGACATATCGAGCCAAGCTATGACATAGTCCAACCATCTTCAAATGGTTTTTTATAAAGAGATTGAAAGTTTGCGAGGCTAAAGATGTGGGACAAGCTCTGAAAGAGAAAATTATAAAAAAACACATGCCAGGAAGTTTGTGGTTGATTTTTTTTTGAATATTTAATCGGTAACTTATGTTAAGTTGGTATATTTTATTGATGTTGAACCAATGTAACCTTTGTTTATTTTATAAATTTTAGTTGTAATTGTGTTGTAAAATAACTACCATGATATATAAATTGCAAATTAAATGGTGGTTTCATTATCTAAAAACAATAAACAGTTGTTCATTTAGAATATATTTATATTTTATAGGCCCGTTGCAGCTAACAATTGTATTAGTGCTCAAACGGAGGGAAAAAAGATAGTAACAAGCGATTTTGATTTGCATACTGTAGTTTTGTTCCATAAGATAACATACAATTGTTTATTATCGTTCATTTTTCATATCTTTTTTTTTTTTTTTGTATTTTTAAAAAGTGTAATTTGTATGTATGTAGTATTAGTACCTACATGACATGAAACTAGGTGGTTTTACATAGTTGAATGGTTACACCAACACATTTAAATGAAAAATACATATATTTTTGTAAAAAGTGATTGTTTTTTTGGTTAAGTAGTATTATCTTCATTATAGTCGACTCTTGATAAATTATTGAGTAATCTATAGGAGCCGAGTTGGACTTTGTTTCAAAACTGTTGTCAACTTTACAAAATGACCATTTCTCTTGTGTTTTTCAAAATTTTGTTGGTATATCTTTTTTCACAAGTTATTGTTAAAACAATTTGCATATGCAATTCAAAAGGGGAGGAAGAAGTCAATTCTTAAGTTCCTTATAAAACCTTGATCTAATCACAGACAAACCACCTTCTAAAGATCAAACAACGTTATGTTGGTTTAACATTGTATCTCTTTACCCCGGTTTTTTTTATTATATCCTTTATCCATGACAAGTCACTCTTAATCCAACAGTTATAACATGTTAACAATGCGGGAATTAGCTAAGGATTACAAAGGAGACAAACCACATGCGTACAAGTTTGCCAAAAGGAGGCATAACGAACTATATAAAATAGTTCAATGGGGATAGGAAAATTTTTGTGGTGTAGTAAAAGACAACCAACAATATCGTTATCAACTATGAAAACAAATTACAAAAGCAGAGGCTACAACTTAGGAAATTCCAAAATTGACCCAAAATTACCACCACATCATATACTTTCCAGATATGAGTAACTACTAAAACATAAGATAATTTCTATTAACTCCCCCAAAAATTCCAAAAAACCAACACCAGTCCATTAAAAAAGAATCACATCTTATTTGATCAACTTTTATCATTACATATTCACTTTATTCATTAATTAAAATTACAACAAATATTAACTTAGCACAACTATAGGCATAATAGTCGAACCAAATTGGTACAAAGTTAAAAGTTAAAAAGTATTTTGCCAATAAAGGTGATGATGATTCCTTTGTTATGGAGAGAACTTGCGACCCTTTCTCCACTGCACCAAATTACAACTATACCCCTTAAGATTGCCAACAGGATTCTATCAACCCTAACTTGTGAAAAAAAAAAACACACGTACGGAAAAAAAATCGTGGACGGCAGGATTCGAACCTGCGCGGGCAAAGCCCACATGATTTCTAGTCATGCCCGATAACCACTCCGGCACGTCCACCGATATGTCATACTCCGGCAAGTCGTTATTCATCGTAAAACCGTATCAACAAAAGGGGAAAGAGTTGTTGTGTTCGATTGTTCCTAGTCGATGTATATTTATTTAAATCAGCCTAAAATCAAAATAGAGTGTAAATTTATTTATTTAAATTATATTTTACTAGCGGATATACCTCGATGTATATTTGAATGTCTTGTATTTATTTACGTAAAATCTCATCCCTTATCGCAACTCTTTTTAAGATAAAAAAGTAAGCTTAGAAAAAAGATGGATGTTCATTTGAGAGAGCCTAGCGGATTATATAGCCAAGTAGAGCCGCGACTTGTTATCCTTCCACTGTCATAAGCGAGAGGTTTTCACAGCTCTGTGAAGCCAGCCTAATGCAGTGCCCTCTTCTCTAGGAGCCAAGTGAGCCAAGCCTTCGCTCGAGCCACATGGTTCAACTCACAACTTGGAATGGGCAAGCCGGTTTGAGCTCTAACATGACCAATCGAGCCGGGCCTTGACACAGTCCAACCACCTTTGATACCCTCGCTTGAGTTATAGGCAAGCGCTACCAAGCCCGGTGGTGACTTCTCTTCAAATGGGTTTTATAAAGAGATCGAAAGTTTGTGAAAATACCGATGTGGGATTATTATAATAAGTTTGAAACAAGAAATCGTTGTTTGTTTTATTATGAATCAAAATTTGTAGTTGTAAGATAACTACCATGGTTGATGTAATTCGTTTTCTTTTGTAAAAACAGTTTTTTGTTTTATTTCATTTTTTGAGAAGTTTTACGATGCATTTTTTATTTTGTATATTAGTTAACGATGTAACAAATGGTAAAATATCATTGCATTGTCAAGGTTAACAGATTGTCAAGAGATTGAGAAATATGTAACTTTTTTTTTTGTTTTATTTTCTTTATTTAGCATAAAAAAATTTCGTTCTTTAGATTAGTAATTCTATCAATGATCAATAGTATTGCCATTTGATAACCATTAGTTTATTTTTTTGGATGTCTGGATTGAGTTTTATTGATGTAATCGTTTTTCATGGGGCGAGAAGATGAAAAGAAACGAAGGACTATTTCGTCTAAATAATAGTGAAATATTGAAATACATTAATTAGTACTTGCGCCAACCATCTTTTTATTAGGATAAACAAATTGGTTGGCTATTGCTAATTGTTTGCCTCTTTAGGAACAAGTGTGGGTCCATCATCGATTCCAAACATTTAGCTTTAGCAAGAGTGGGTACATCACGTAATTGAATACTATTTAATTGTAGTATTGTTTTTAACGTTTTAGTTTGTTTCCTTTAACTATTGAAGGATTCAAGTAGGAAATGCTAGAATGAATTTGAAACCAAACTTCCAAATGAATGGTATAAAGTTACCATGTATGATCTCCATTTGAAGAGGAGGTCAAGAAAGAAAAGGTAACACGACACCATCAAATATGGATGCCATACCACGATTGAAGATATGGAAATAGATTTTTGTATACTAGTCAAATGGGTGTTTTTATTGGCACCGGATTTACTTTGATCAAAACCATTTTACAAACTCCAAACAAGTTTTGACTTGATTTCAACCCCAAATTGAAGTGACGTCTGCTATCACCCCATTACCTTCCCACTTTCTTTACGCACCTTTTTATTTTTGGAAATTATATCGTACCTACTTTCTACCATTATTGATATTAATGTTCCTATATCATATTTTCTTCGATTAACTAATATTTTTTTCATTTTCTTTTAGTCTCTCTCTCTCTCTCTCTCTCTCTATATATATATATATATATATATATATATATATATATATATATATACACACACACACACACACACACACACACACACACACTAGCCGTTTACATGCGTCAAGCGACGGGTACAAATAAAACTTAATATTAATTTCTAGAAACAATTAGTTTTTTTTTCTTTTTTTGCACAAATAGTTTACGACATCTAAACAATTATCAATAAGAGTCATTCTAGAAAAAATCAACTCAGTAAAAAATAAAAATGAAGATTTATGAATGTTTACAAGTTTATATAGACACATGATTAATTGTACATTATTAGTCGTGCAACGCTTCTTTATACATCATATTTGATGTATAGTTTTTAATGCCTTTGAATTTTTTTGTCATGATTCACTAATAATTTTGTATTGACACATGATAACCCTCTAGAGAATGTCACATAAAGTTGGTCATGCGAGAAAGCCGATTCTTGAAGATAAATACATATATTTGGAATTGTTTGTCCCTAAGCTTTACTGATTGTCATCACAAAACATAATCGAATTGTAAATTGTTTCCTCTTTAACTTAGATAGGAACATGTCATATTCAAGCGAGCATAAAGAAATCTTTGAGAAATAAACTCATCTAGTTAATTTGATTTGCCCTTCTCTTTAAGTGATAGTAAATAGTCATCCAAAGATCTTGTGAAAGCATTTGAGCTACTTGTGTATTATCTTATTTATATAATGTTTTATGTGTATTTTAAATTTTAGAAACATTTTAAAACTCAATCAAAACTAAATTCTTAATTTCCAACTCCCAATGATGGAAACATTTCCAGGGAATGGCCCCAGGCTGGACCAGGAAGACCACGTGCGGCCCGTGGCACAACCACCAAACTATGTTTGGCACATAGTGTAACAAACCGTTATTTCAAACCTATGTAATAGTGTAGGTCAATTTCTACTTATTTGTAAACTTATAAAGAGAAATTTTGGCATACTATGTATATTTACATAATTGACCCTCAAAAATAAATTATTAAATAATCTCAATTGGGTTAAACCAAGTGATAGAGATTGTAACAAGGTTTCCAAAAATATAAAGAACACTAAAATCCAAGTTATAACGAAGAAGTTATGACCAATCGAAAATCCGCGACAAAACCGGCAAAACAGTGTTCAGTGTAAAAACTGAATTTTTAATAAAATTTCTAGCCTTAACAATCTAAATGAAAGTTATAGTTTATGTTAAACCGAGAACTTTCATAAAAAGAACGCCAAAATCTGACTTCGTATGAGGAAGTTATGATTTTTCGAAGTTTCAGTATAGCAGTGTACAGCTAAAAACTCGAAATAAAGATCGAGTGGTTTTTAGCCGACACAACCTAAACAAGAATTGAAGGTCTCGTCATTAGTAGTACAACGGTAAAAAGACAGACAAAAACGGACGTCGTATGAAAAAGTTATGAATTTATAACGGATTCACGTCCCGGTCTGTTTAAAATAATAATATTAAAAATAAAGTCAAAATTAGCCGATGAAGTCTGAACAAAAGTCGTAGAGTATAATTTTACCTACGCGTGCATATAAAGAATGTCAAAAACGGAGTTCGTATGCAAAAGTTATGAATTTTACAAGTTTTGGCAAAAAAAATAAAGAAAAATAGAAAAAACCGGGAAAATTCGCATGAACAGTGACTGCCACGTCACCCTCGCATGTGAGGCCTCCACATGTCATCCTCTGGTTGGACCGAAGTTCGCCGTGTCACCATCTGATTGGACCGAGACCGAGGTCCAATAAGCAACCGACAACCTTCGCAGGAGACACCCCGCGGATGCTCCTCGGACACTCCTTCGCACGTGCCCTCTTCCCATTGGACCGAGGTCTGGTCCAATCCGAGCCTACCACCTCCGAACCGAAGCTGCTTCCCTTCGCAAAGTGTCAGCCTCGCATAGCCTCGCATAAGCTTCAGATCCGAGGCTTCGGCCTATATAAGCCATGCGAGGGTTTCGAAGAAATTACACTTTTTCACCCCAAATTTTACCCTCTCTCACCTTTTCCACTCCCTTAAGCTTATATACAACCCTTAAAGCCCCGGTATCAAGACTTGAGCCCGAAGTAAGCCGTGAAGCCCCGAAATTCTCAAGAATTCATCCTCTCTCCTGTCAAAACTCTGCCCGATTTGAGCCGGTTTCTCGACAAATAAACTCATTTTCCTGAAACGAAACCCTGTCCGAATTACCACCTATCAAGTGAGTTCATACCCCCGTATTTTCATAATTTCTACTGTTTTAAGGGGGGAAATACAAGTATAACACAACAACTTTGTGTTATAAATAAATGATTTCAAATCACGATAGAATGATTTTAAAGCATCAAAAATAATTTAAATATTGAACTCTTTTATAAATTTATATTTTTCCCAAATATACATATTTGTATAGATAATTTAATATAAATAAGATTTAAAAGGCTTAGGACTAATATTTCATTCTAGGTCCTTTTCCTTGTTTGGATGTGGACTTATAGTACCAGTTATTTGTCTGAAGGTCATTCAAATTTTATTTATATATAAAATTGTATATGTATATAAAATTAAAAGTTATTTCATCAGTTTAATCACCCTTTGTAACATGTTGAGCAAAGGATTACATGCAAAAATAGTTATTTACCAATTCATAAGGTACATATAAATTATAATAGGTATAATTTATGATACATAGAGCAATAATTCATATGAATACACTGTTTTACATGCAACAAGGGTTTTAATTCAAAACAAATCAAGGGTTTACACTTATCAAATACATGTTCGGGATACTAAGTCAAGAACATACTGTCAATCATTTATTTTAGAATGATTAGGTTTTCATAACTAATATACATGTAACGTTTATATGCTTTTTATATGACATTCAATTCAGGTTGTTTAGATTCAGTTTAGACAACCAAGGTAAAGCCCTAACATTATAACCAAAATCTCCAGTCCGGGGATCGAAACAAGTTGTGTGTAGATTTATATCGGGATTGACAACCCCGCACTCAGGCTGCTAGATACAGTCAGGCATACACGCCAATGAGTGGCAAGTGTTATCAACAGTTTAAGCGCTCACAAGGCGTTTGTTTCAGGCGTTCATGTCTTAGTATGGTTATAATAACTCATTAAAAAGATATTAACCACACGTTAGTGTATAAACAATTAAAGTACATCTTCAAAGTACCAGTTTACAAAATACAAAGTACAATGGTATACTACAGTTTTCAATAACAGCTGGTGAAGCCAGACACACTCTCAAATACAAGTTTTACAAATACAATGGTTTACAAATAGGACGGTTTTATGGGAATAAAACTACTTTTCACATACCACAGAAAATATGGGATTTTCTAGAACAGTTTTCTTATTCAAAATACAAAGACACCCTTGCAAACATAAAGACTTATGTACTCACTCAACTTATTGTTGATACTCTCTTTTCAAATTACTTGTATTCTTAGGGAAATAATAACAGGTACTCCCCGAGCTTTTTGAGAAGATGGAGCCATTATGAGTCTTATCTTCTTCCTTTGTATAACTATTTTGGTTTCAATATACAATGATTGAACACATGTAAATATTATACTTTTAAATACAATGGTTGTTTGTACTTTGATTACTATGATGCATGTGTTGTGATACTACAAATGAAGTCATCCACCCCCGGATGTTTCCGCCGTCTGGTTTGGGGGTGTGACACATAGCACCTTAGCAAGACTATGTTTGGCACATAACACCTTACTTGATTATGGTATGTTGATTATGTATGAATCTTAGCTAAGTATGACATGTTTGGATCAATTGGTTGTATGGTATGTGGTATCTGGGGAACTCACTAAGGTTCGTGCTTACGGTTTTCAGTTTTGGTTTTAGGTATCCGGTTTTCAGAAAAGGAGCTCGGGAGAGTTGCAGTGCACACACCATGAAAAGTTAACCTGGGATGTTTTACTCTGATAATTAAACAAGCGATTTGGAAATGAAACTATGATTTGTCATATAAACCCTTTTTGTATGTTTGAATAACTTTACACTATGATTTAGTAATGTTTTTAAAAGAAATTTTTGGCCTTGAATTTTGGGACGTTACATACATAGTGTAAATAACCTAACGTATATGTCTAAACATATTAGGACGGTGCCTCCACAAAAAGGTACATGAGTTCGTCCACCACCAACTCCCTGAGTCACTCCAGAAGTTGCACCACCAGTAACCCAAACTTTAAGAGAAACTCTGAATTCCGGAGGAGCTCCAGTCGAAACCCAACTAATTATCAATGCCTCAAACCCACCATTTCAAATAGATCCCACTCTAGTGCAAACCCTACTTGCCCAAAGGATTGCCACGACCTTAGCTGCATACAAGGCTGCCCGGATTGAAAACTCCCGAAACAATAGAAATGGTAGCGGCACTCCAGTTGTTAACCAAAACAATTCTGAAACCTTATTCATACAAGGATTTAATGAGTTGCAAACCCCGATCCTTCTTCGGCACGGAAATAGTTGACTCTCATTTTCTTGTTTTTATGTTTAAGGGAAATTTCAAATTTATGATTAACCTGTTCATTTTTTTTTTGAGAAAATTGCAAATTTAGCTAAATATGTAAATTACTTTGTAGAAAATAACCAAAAAAAAAAACCCAAATTACACTTTTAGCCACCAAAATCGCATATAGATTAAGCCATCTGCGATTTTTCTAAGCCATCTGCTTACGTACAAGTCGTTAAAACACGGTTGTACATTCGCAGGTGATTTTTTTTAGCTTTTTTGATTTTTTCCACATAAATACCCTCATATCTGACAAAAATCGCAGATGAACTTATTCATCTGCAATTTTCTTTCATCCCACCTGCGATTTTGCGTTATTATTTTTTTATTTTTTTAATTACGAAATTAATTGGACTTGGCTACGAAACAACCTTGTTATATATAAAGTTTTGCAAAAAATTATCACTTTAATTGTTATTTCTTTAAAAAATTTGTTTAAAACCTCTTTAATAAAATGAATTTTCCAACAAAATGTTTGAAAAATGAAATCGATCATAATGTTTCTAGAGAGAAAGTTCTCCAACAAAAAGTTTGAAATAAAAAAAAAAATTACGTTTTTATAACCCTGAAAAAAAGGAAATCACAGATGAACTACGAACGTACAAGTCGTTTTTAACGACTTGTACGTTCGTAGATGGACAAGTAAAATCGCAGATGAATCGAGTCTATCTACGATTTTTTTGGCTATGTTTTTAATTTGAGTTTTTTTTCCACAAAGTAATTAAGAGATTATGTTATATTTGTAATTTTTTTTTAATAATAACATTGGTCACAAAATGATTCAACCAAATGAAGAAGGTGATATTCCTTTGTTATGGAGAGAATTTGCGATCCTTTCTCCACCGCACCAAATTACAACTATACCCCTGGAGATTGCCCACAGGATTCTGTTCAAATTCATGATCTCCTAAATGTTAGTGTCTTAATCTATTTCTTGCAATTTCATGGATCAAGATTTCACTTTCAGACCCATTTTTTGATTAGGAACTCAAAAACAGTCTTCTTTCTCTGCTTTTTGGAGTGTGTATGCAGATTCTATCAACCCTAACTTGTGAAAAATACACACCAACAAAGATCTGTAAAGCACAAGGGAGATTTTTTCCAGAATCTTCATACCAAAAAAACATGGCGTACAATTCAATCGATCGAAAACTTGATTACAACTTATCCGGAGCCCGACGGAATATACGACGATCAGTGACCCGATTTCTGCTATAGGTTTGCGTTCTTCCCCTTTCGATCGATTTGATGATTTTAACGTCATAAAAGTTAAAAACTTAAATCGTGGACGGCAGGATTCGAACCTGCGCGGGCAAAGCCCACATGATTTCTAGTCATGCCCGATAACCACTCCGGCACGTCCACCGATATGTCATACTCCGGCACGTCGTTATTCATCGTAAAAACGTATCAAGAAAAGGGGAAAGAGTCATCGTTGGGTGATTGATTCATTGAGGTTCGTGTATGTAAATATCAAATATCTTGATTTGTGATGCTATTAGCAGTGTAAATGATCAATAATATCGTCATTTGGTGATAATTAGGTTGAATTTTTAGATAATTTGTGATACTACAACCACTTCATCAATACTATCTGTCCATTATATTTACTTCATCAATATATTTGTGAAAGAGAAATTCATAAAAATACACTCTGCAGCTACAAAATATTGATGTTTGTTTAGCCTAAAATCAAAATATAGTGTAAAGTTATTTAATTTAAATTATACTTATTAGCGGATATACCTCGATGTATATTTGAATATCTTGTATTTATTTATGTAAAGTATCATCCCTTATTGTGTTCTCTCTTCTCTCCAATACTTGATGTTCATCATGATCAATATCGAAAGCACTACATACAACATATCAAGAATTCCAAACCTCTTCTTCTTGACCAAACCACTTTTGTATTTATGCATCTATCTTTTTCACAAGTTAAGGTTGAAATAATATGCATATACACTTCATAAAGAGTATCAAAGACAACTCTTTGAGATAAAAAAAAAAATATAAAGTTTACAAAAAATATAGATGTTCATTTGAATTACATTATTTTTAGAAGTTTTACTATGCATAGTCTTTTTTATTTTGTATATTAGTTAATGATATAGCCAACTGTCAAATATTGTTGTAAGTTAAGGTTAACAAAAAAAAAAAAAAAAAAAAAAAAAAAAAAAAAAAAAAAAACTCTCAAGAGATTGAGAAATATGTAGTCTTTTTAATTTTAAAGAGTACACGTTTTTTGGGTTGTTTTATTTGCTTTATATAACAATTACATTTAACAACAAACAAGTTCATTCTTCATACTATAAAACTTAGTTAGTGATCAATTATATTGTCATTTGATAGCCCTTAGTTTTTTTTTCTATATAGTTTTTCGTCGGGTGAGAGGATGAAAAGAAATGAAGGACTTATTCGTCAAATATTGAAATATCTAAATATATAGTATTAATTAGTACTTACACAAACCATGTGTTTCGCAAAACTAGCTAGTAGCGGGTAGCAGGTAGCTTTTAACATTTTTTTAAATGTTACATGAAGTAGTTTTTCGATTTGGAGCATTTTGTTTAAACTAAACGCTAGAAGATTATATTGACAAACAAAACTTTCTGTTTAAAATTGAGTATTTCATCAAACGCTAGAAGCTAAAAGCTCTCAAACGCTTCCAAACTAGTGACGGATCCAGAAAGAAAAATCAAGGGTTGCACAAATTCTCTAGGGGTTGCACTACTAGAAAAAAATTTGTTTCCAAACGAAGTTCCTGTCACAAAATCATCACTAAACCGGTGAATTTACATTAAACTTATAATTACCAGACTTTGTGATGAATTACCGATGAATTTCTAACGGATTTGTGACGGATTTTCAAAAAAAAAAAAAACACGAAATTTACATTTGACAGGAAAATTGGAGGGGTAGCCCGCATTTGACAGGAAAATTGGAGGGGTAGCCCGGGCTACATAATAGCTCCCGCCCTAAGCGGTTATCGCGGTCCAAATTTCAATAGCGGTTACATGCCGCTATTTGAAATCGCGGTTATCGCGGTGGTATAGCAGTGGTATAGTGGTTTTTTAATATTATGTATAATTTATATTATATATTTAAACAAAATTTATATATTGGATTATTAATACTATATGGAATTAATATCATAAAAAAATCATATAAAAACATAACATAATCTATATATAATATTCTAATATAGTTATATGGAAACTAAAAAGTGTCAAAATGTCATTACATCTCAAGTCATTCGTGGTTTCTAAGTACTGAAACAGACGAGAAAGGGAAGTTGTCATTTGTTGATTTGTAGTTTGTAATTAATTATATTTATTATTTGGACTTATTAAGACAAAAAGTGTAGTGAACTAGTTAAAAAAAATAAAGATTTAATATTGAAATAACACACAATCGTTTTTTTCTTTGTCAAAGTAGCCCAATATGTACGAAATTGTAAAAGCGGGTGTAGCGTCGCTATAGCGCTGATGAGTTTCACCGTAAATAACGGTCAATAGCGCCGCTAATAGCGTCACCGCTATTTGTAAACGCTATTTCAAAATAGCGGTTCAGTAACACTGCAAAACGCTATAGCGTCGCTATAGCACCGCTATAGCACGCTATTGATAGCATAGCTCCAGCACGCTATTGATAGCATAGCTCCCGCCCATGTTCCAAACACTCCGTGTCGAATTATATTGGATTTAAAGAACCACTTTAATTACGATAAACAAATTGGCTGTCTTCTATCATCTTTCTTGATTTTTGAGGTGCGTTTTCTTATTGAAATGAAAATATATCTAATTGTTTGCCACTTTGGGAACAAGTGTGCGTCCATCATTCATTCTAAACTTGTAGCATTAACAAGAGTGGGTGGGTACATTAGATGGTTAAATACCAATTAATCGGACATATAACGATTAATATAAAGAGATCGAAAGTTTGTGAAGCTACCGATGTGCGAAGTGAGGTATAATTAAGAAAATTGTAAAATAAACTTCGTGAAGCTATTTGATTGTTTTGAATATTTAATTGGTATATATTGTGAACCAGTGAAATATTTGCTTGTTTTATTATGGATTTAAAATAGGCAGTTGTAATTGTAAAAACAAGTTTTTTTTTTTTTATTTAAATTGCATTTTTTTGAGAAGTTTTACTATGCATAGTCTTTTATTTTGTATATTAGTTAATGATATAAATATGGTCAAATATTGTTGTAAGTTAAGGTTAACAAAAAAAAATCTCAAGAGATTGAGAAATATGTAGACTTTTTAATTTTAAAGAGTACGCGTTTTTTGGGTTGTTTTATTTGTTTTATATAACAATTACATTTAATAACAAACAATTTCATTCTTCATATATAAAGCACTTTCAATGATCAATTTTATCGTCATTTGATAGCCATTAGTTATTGATGTTGTGGTTTTTCGTGGGGATGAGAGGATGAAAAGAAATGAAGGACTTATTAGTCTAATATTGAAATATCTGAAAATATATATTAATTAGTACTTGCACAAACAATATAATTGAGTTTAAAGAACCCCTTTAATATGATAAACAAATTGGCTGGCTGCTACTATCTTTCCTGATTTTTTAGGTGTTTTTTCTTAATGAAATGAGAATATTGCTAAATGTTTGCCTCTTTGGGGAACAAGTGTGGGATGTGGGTCCATCATTGATTCTAAACTTGTAGCTTTAGCAATAGTGGGTACATCACATGATTAAATACAAATTAATCGGACAGATAACGATTTGGTTTTACAAAACAATTAGATGCCAAGACGCATTAAACTTTCAGAAAAATATGTTAATATCAAATAAGAATTTCATTCAAAATATTCAATTAATCAAGTACATAACAAAAAATGGAATGAATTATTGTATGGTATCCCTAATATAAATGGTTTCTCAAGACAATTGCACATGATGAACATTAGAACCTAGAACTATGTACTTTGTTCATTTATAAAGTAGAAACCTATTTTTATTATCGATATATATTTTTGATGAGCTACAATTGATAAATGAGAGCATTATGTATTTTATCTTTTGTTTTTTATTAAGTTAAATTTAAAAGTTATTCACTAAAATGACCATAATAAATGTTACCAGATCATGAAAGAGAATATATTTTGAATAATGCCATTGGTTTTTCATTATGGCATTCCTAGTAAATTATATCGAATAAACTTAATAGTTTCTGAAAGTTTTACTTAGATGAACTCGTTGATTCATGACATGATCTTTCTTCATACGACAAGAGATGGTTGATGGCATATGTGTTAATCATGTTATGAGTAAGATAATTTGTTTAAGAATAATTATATTTGGTACTAGAGCAGTAAACAATGATATTTTTCCGCTATAAATGATACGTAAAGTATAAATTTTCTCATCAAATATCATTGTTATGTATTAGCATCTCTATTACATGGAAAGGCAAAATGTCTTTTATAAATTTTCATAGTTCATTCTAACTACGAGAGCGGCTATAAGGTATGCCTAATGTGAAGGTTGGTGATATTTATTAGATGTAATGTATCTTAGTAAAATAACCAAATTCACATGTATTTATTGTTGGATGATATTCAAAATATCATCCTTTAAGTTTTCACTTCATGGATCTTCGTAAATCTTGAATAACCGGTTCAAATCTTATGTTAGTCCATCTAAAGTATTTGTAGGTTTCTGAATAGGCGTAATGTTATGGCTTGATGTGTGTCGAACATTTATTTAAAACATGATAGTTATAAATGTTGCACTCAAACATGATATGAAACTCAAGAGTAACACAAATAGTACGATATGTGATTCATTCTTCAGAGATCAAGAAACCTTTTATGGACATTGATAATGATTTAATCAATTTCTCATGCATGTTCATAGATGAACAAATACTTAGGATATAATTAAAGAAACTGATGAAAGCCAACTCTGTATTTTCTTATTATGATCGCAGGTTTACAATGCGTTTATTAAATAGAAGAAAACTAACAAACTAGCTAAACAAAAGGATAAACCAGATAAACTATCTGATAGGATAAGAATCAAAATAAATCAAATAAATCCTTTACTCCCCCTCAAGATGAGCATGTAGGTTCCAAATGTTCATCTTGACACACAGGGATTGTAGCTTATCCGAACCAAGTGGCTTTCTAAGAAGATCAACAAGTTGATCACGAGTGTGAATCCAGATTGGAGCTATCTCTTCAGACTCTACTCTTTCACGAACAAAAAAGCAGTCCATCTCCACGTGCTTTGTTCTCTCGTGAAAAACAGGATTATGGGCGATGTGACGAGTTGATTGATTGTCACAGAGAAGTGGAGTAGCTGTAGTGACTTTCATACCAAGTTCTGAAAACAACCATCGAACCCATAGAATTTCACTGGCGGTAGTGGCCATCGCAAGATATTCCGCCTCTGCTGAAGACCGGGAGATGACTGATTGCCTTTTGGATTTCCAAGAAACAGGAGCCCCACCCAAAAGCAACAAATAACCAGTTCTAGAACGGCGCGAATACGAACATCCAAGCCAATCGGAATCACTGTATGCCACCAAATCTAGTGACCCATCTTTGGGTAGGAGGATCCCTTGTCCCAAGCTTGTTTTGAGGTATCGTAAAACGCGCATTGCTGCTCGCCAATGATTTGCTCGAGGATCCGAAACAAATTGGCTGAGAACATGTGACATCCCCAAAATCACGGCCAGAAAAGACCGATTTTCATTTATGCTTTTATAATAATTTCACAGTAAATCCTTTTGATTTGAAAGAGTTGCGGAATTTGTTCCCAAAACAAAACATGATATAATAATATTTATCAAAGCATTTCATCAAGAGATGCATTTTCATTTATATAATCAAAACTCGGGATGTCATGTTCCAATACAGACCATAAAGCAAAAATGATAACATTACAAGTCATTCAACAAATATATACATATACAAACTTGTAAACAAAACAACTCGATGATTCATCTATCTTATGCCCTTACGCCACTTCCTGTAATACAAATAAAACCGAGTGGGTCAGGCTTGGGAGCCTGGTGAGCATATAGGGTTTTCAACCCACAATAAATAAATTATATTTAATTTCACCAACCAACACTATCCCGATTACTCGTTCCTGTTATCCTCACTTTACGTCCCTAAAACAACATCTATCTCAAGGGACCTAATTTAGGATTTTCATCGGGACGGACATCACTGCTAAGGGGTTTCCTCAACAATAGATATCCTAAAGGCAACCATGAGGGGGATAGAGTACACCGGTGAACACATCGTTCACAACACCTACAGGTTATGAAACTGCTAACGTTCCACAAGACTGTCTAGAAAGAGTCCGTGGTCGTTATCCATACTCCGCTGAATAACTAGATCAACAACAACAACAACATCGAGGCCTCTCATCTGTTTATTACACACCAACTATCTACCCATGTTCTACCCAACATATTAGTAGATAAAAATATATATTTTCATACATAGTTTAAAACCTGTATAGCATTTTCATATATTCCACATAACAGATGAGGCACACCCACATAACATGTATTTCATAGAAGACAAATCAGATCTATGAGATTGAAGAGAGTGAATATACATTCACACACATAACAACAAAAATTATACACATAACACGTATTTCGTATAAAATACTTCATAATTATGCGTTAGAAGAAAGTAACTACACACTCACTTGATCAGAAGATGATCGGACAGCTCTACGGCTTGCAGAAGTAGTAATCCTCAGCAGATCTGGAAGATCTCTACAAAAATCAAACTTCTTGCGGGCAGAGCTTCGGCTCAGGAATCGCACCTCTCGGGATCTTCGGGGCTTCGAAACTTGCTTCGGGGCTCAGGAATATTTCCGGGGCTTCGGGGTACTTCTGACACGCAAAACGATGCAAAACGGCAGAAAGAAGAGAGAAAAATAGCAAATGAGCCGGCTGCCCTCGCATCCTATTTATAGGAGGCTGGAGCCTCGGAGTACGCGGGGCGTACTGCCTCAGAATCGTCATTGCTTACGTATCCGAAGACTCAAGTGCGAGGCGGTGCATGCATCGGGGTACGCGGGGCGTACCTCGGATTAGATCGGTGACTCCTTCGGATATACATCCGAATTAAAGATTAAATTTAAATACAAATTATTTAATAAACTTTGAAAATTCATATCTTCTTCATACGAACTCCGTTTTCGACGTTCTTTATATCCACGCGTAGGTGAGACTACGCTCTACAACTTTTGTTTAGACTCCGTCGGCTAATTTTGAATTTATTTTTATTATTTATTTTTAATAGGCCGGGACAGAAAAATTTCATTATAAATCATAACGTCTTCGTTTGACGTTCGTTCTCGCCTAACTGTTTATCGCTTCGATACCAACAACGAGATCTTCGATTCTCGTTTAGCATGCTTCGGCTAAAAACCGCTCGATCTCAAATCGAGTATTTCAGGCTGCATACTGCTAAGTCGAAACGTCAGAAAATCATAACTTCCTCATACGAAGTCAGATTTGGGCGTTCTATATATATTCGGAAACCTCGTTTCAACTACTACAACATTATTCAAAGATATCAAGTTTATTTTACACTTAAATTTTGATGCTTATTTTTATTCTTAATTAATCAAACCACATAATTAAGCAATTAAGCACAAAACACATAATACTCAAATAATACACTCTTATTATTTCAAAACGGGTTACAAAGGTTAACCTAGACTATTACATTGCTAAAAATGGCAAGCCCGAAAACACAGGCGTTACAATTCTCTCCACCTTAGAATGATTCCGTCCCCAGAATCACACATCAACAAACAAATGCGGATAGCGACCCATCATGTCACTCTCCGTCTCCCAAGTGAGATTCAGCCCACTCGTGTGTTTCCATCGGACAAGCACTAACCCAACTATCTTGCGTCGCAACTTCTTAGTCTTTCGGTCAACAATTGCCTCTGGTTCTTCAATCAACCTTTTGTTCTCATAGATTCTCAACTCCGAAAGTGGAATCACGTCGGGAACTTCTCCCGTGAACTTCCTCAAATAACACACATGAAAAGTGTTATGAATTCCATTCAGTTCTTCTGGTAGTTCGAGCTTGTAAGCTTGGTTCCCAATCCTCTGAAGAACTTTAAACGGTCCAATAAACCTTGGACTTAATTTTCCCCTTTTACCAAATCTTATAAGTCCCTTCCACGGAGAGATTTTAAGCAAAACCGAATCTCCAATTTCAAAAGTCATCGGGCTTAGCTTTTTGTCAGCATAGCTCTTTTGACGATCCTGAGCTGCTAACATTCTTTCCCTAATTATTTTCAACTTTTCAGCAGTTTGATGAACCATCTCCGGTTCCATAACCTGCTTTTCTCCAGCCTTAAGCCAACAAGACAGCGTACGACACTTCTGTCCATACAAAGCTTGGTAAGGTGCCATCTTAATGCTCGAGTGGAAATTATTATTGTAGGAAAATTCTACCAAAGGTAAATGTTCATCCCAATTACCTAGGAATTCCAAGGTACATGCTCTTATCATATCTTCAAGCGTTTGTATCGTTCGTTCGCTCTGACCATCAGTCTGCGGATGGTAAGCTGTACTTAAACACAACTTGGTACCCAATTCCTCTTGTAGACTTTTCCAAAACCTCGAGGTGAAATGGCTATCACGATCCGATACAATCGTTAACGGAACACCGTGAAGCCTCACAATTTCTTTCACATAAGAATTCGCAAGCTTTTCCATAGACCATTTCTCCTTGGCCGCTATGAAATGCGCACTCTTAGTGAATCGATCAACGACCACCCAAATCATGTCGTGACCATTCTTTGTTCTGGTCAGTTTAGTGACAAAATCCATAGCAATGTCTTCCCACTTACCCATAGGCACAGGTAATGGTTCTAAACTCTCGTACGGTTTCTGATGTTGTGTCTTTACTCTCGCACAAGTCACACACTCAGCCACATACTTTGCAACATCAAGCTTCATCGTTGGCCACCAGTAGTAGGGTTTCAGGTCCCTATACATTTTAGTGCTACCGGGATGAATCGAGTACATGGTTTTGTGAGCTTCTTCCATCAGAAGATCTCTGACTCCTCCTGTCTTAGGTATCCAAATCCGATCTTGGAACACCTTTAGTCCATGACTGTTTACACCAAACACCAACGTTTTGCCCAAACGTTCCTCCTTTCGGTCATTCTTCTCAGAAGCTTCGCTTTGAGCTTTCTTTATACTTTCCACAATTGTCGAGACAACTTCTATTCTCAGCGCTCTTGGCCTTTTTCTCTCAACATTGACTTTCCGACTGAGAGCATCAACAACAACATTAGCTTTACCGGGATGGTAAAGTATCTCACAGTCGTAGTCCTTGAGTAACTCTAGCCAGCGTCGTTGCCTCATATTTAACTTTTTCTGATTGAAGAGATATTGGAGACTCTTATGATCAGTGAATAGTTTACACTTCGTGCCATAGAGGTAATGCCTCCATATTTTCAGAGCGAAAACCACCGCTGCCAACTCCAAATCATGAGTCGGGTAGTTCTTTTCATGCTCTTTCAGCTGTTGAGATGCATATGCTATCACCTTTTCTCTTTGGGTCAAAACACAACCCAATCCAACCCCAGACGCATCGCTATAAACAGCGAAGTCTTCAACTCCATCGGGTAGAGAAAGTATCGGTGCCTCGCATAGCTTCTTCTTTAGCTTCTCAAACGCTTCTTTATGCTTCTCACTCCAAGCATAAATAGCTCCTTTGTGGGTCAAAGCTGTTAATGGAGTAGCGATCGAAGAAAAACCTTGGATAAACCTTCGGTAATATCCGGCTAATCCCAAAAAGCTTCGGATCTCCGTGGGAATTTTCGGTTGTTCCCACTTCATCACATCTTCAATCTTCGCTAGATCAACCATTATCCCTTCTTGGTTGACCACGTGACCCAAGAATTGGACTTATCGAATCCAAAAATCACATTTGGAGAACTTCGCATATAGCTTCTCCTTCTTCAAGACTTCTAACACTTCTCGCAAGTGTCTGCCATGCTCCTCTTGGCTTTTCGAGTAAATCAGAATGTCATCTATGAACACTATCACGGATTTATCAAGGAATATATTACAAACCCTATTCATTAAATCCATGAATGCTGCTGGAGCATTGGTCAGTCCGAACGACATAACCAATAACTCATAGTGTCCATATCGCGTTCTGAATGCAGTCTTCTCGATATCTTGCTCTCTTACTTTTAGCTGATGATATCCTGACCTAAGATCGATCTTCGTGAAATAGCTCAAACCTTGCAATTGATCAAATAGGTCATCAATCCTCGGCAACGAATATCTATTCTTTATTGTTGCCTTATTCAGCTCTCGGTAATCAATGCACATTCTCATGCTTCCATCTTTCTTCTTTACAAATAACACCGGAGCTCCTCAGGGTGATGAACTAGGTCTAATGAAACCCTTGTCCAATAACTCCTGAAGTTGCATCATCAGCTCCTTCATCTCCGTCGGTGCTAATCGATAAGGTGCTTTTGCAATCGGTGTCGTCCCGGGCAACAAGTCAATACGGAATTCCACTTGTCGATCAGGCGGTAATCCGGGAAGATCTTCAGGAAATACTTCCGGATAATCACACACAACGGGAATGCTCTGCATCACCTTTTTCTCTTTTTTAGCATCGATCACAAATGCTAGATACGACGTACATCCTTTTGCCAAACACTTTCTGGCTTTCATCAATGAAATGATTCCAGAATTTACTCTGCGTTTATCTCCATACACCATAAATGACTCTTTCCCAGGCGGGTTTACTTTGACTATTTTCTTCTTGCACAATATCTCGGCGTCATTGGCGCTAAGCCAATCCATTCCCAATACGATGTCGAAACCGTTAAGCTCAATAGGCAATAATTCCTCGTGGAACTTATTCCCATTCATATCAATTAAGATGTTTTTCATACGATAGCTAACAGGTACAAAATTGCCACTAGTAACTTCGACTAATAAGGCATTATCTAGTCTATCAACAGGCAAAACTAGTTTTCTACCAAATTCATGCGATATAAAGGAGTAGTTGGCTCCAGAATCAAATAAAATTTGGGCAGGCAATGTGTTTACGAGAAAGGTACCTGAAGCGACATCAGCTTCATCTTTAGCAGCTTCCAGTGTCATCTGGAATGCTCTCGCCTTCGGCTTTGGTGGAATGTTGGGTCTAGCTGCCTCCTTCTTCTTCGGGCAGTCCCTCGCTATGTGTCCCTCCTCACCACAACTATAGCAAACCTTCTTAGAGAGGGTACATTCATTTGCATAGTGCCCTGGCTTTCCATATTTGTAGCATGTGGCCGCTACCTCGCATTTTCCATGATGCTTCTTTTTATATTTGTCGCACCACCTTGATTCGCCTCCACTTCCCCTCGAACCAGACTTCGAGAACTTGTTTCTCTTGTTGGACCCTGAAGTTCCATCGAACTTCCTCTTTTCACCAACTTCGATCCTTTCCAGAACCTTTTCCTTCTGCTGGGCCTCCACATTCTTAGCTGTACGAACAACCGTTTTCAGAGTGGTTGCCATCTTGACTGTCGGACCAAAGTCGGCAGGCAGTCTATTAGCAAAGCTCTCAATCTTGGAGAGTTCTGTTGGCACTAGGTACGGAAATAACTTCATTTTCTCAGTGAATGCAGTAGCATAGTCATCTATGCTCATCCTCCCCTTCTTCAAGTTTTGGAACTCATTGTTCAGATCAATCAGATCTATCTCTGAACAATACTGCATCCTTAGTTGTTCCAAGAACTCCTCCCATGACATTTTCAGGGCTTCTCCTCGTGGCATAGTATCTGCCAACAACTTCCACCAACTCAAGACTCCAGTCTTCAGTTGTCTAACTGTAAAGACGGTCTTCTGTTTGTTGCTACAGTCGCAACTTTCAAATACCATCTCCATTTCAGAGATCCAATCCATTATCTCAACAGGCTTTGGGCTTCCAGAAAGACTTGGCGGCTTGGCGCCCAAGAAGTTCTTGTACATTCGCCGATCCCTGTTGTTTCTCCTTTCCGGATCGTTCCTTCGTTCTCCTTGAGTCCCAACTTGACTCATAATGCGACTATTTTTCCCTTCCTCCGATTTCTCGGGAATCAATTCAGGTTCCTCAATAGGTACGATAGGTTCGTCCCTATTATTATGCAACATTTGTCGCATTTCCTCCCTTTGTTCGGCTAACATAGCCCGAATCATGGCTTGCACCCCAGCCATTGTTATTGGTTCTGGTGCTGCTACTACAACAGGTATTTGCTCAATCACTGGCGGTTGATTCCTGTTTTCATCCGCGTTTCCAACGCCACTCCTTGTTCGCACAATTTTTGATCTACACACCGAATAAGGTGAAATTAGATCTTCATTCACGATAGATTTCAAATCATCCTTAGTACTCCAACGATTACATGCTAGTTCTATTATCGTATACATACGCTTAGAATCCTAAACACATAAACCTTCAGATCCGGTTGGCAACAAACCGTAGATCCGAACAAATAATATCATATATGGCAACATATAACATTTAGCACGTAAGAGCATTTTAGGCAACTTTCCTAAAATAAACTAGTGCTCGCGTCTAAAATTTATCAGAGACCCACCTCACAATCTCCACTTAGCATCCTAAGTTTAAGTCTAGAAATTCTACAAATTCCTAGTTCGCTTAAACTAATGCTCTGATACCAACTGTGACATCCACAAAATCACGGCCAGAAAAGACCGATTTTCATTTATGTTTTTATAATAATTTCAGAGTAAATCCTTTTGATTTGAAAGAGTTGCGGAATTTGTTCCCAAAACAAAACATGATATAATAATATTTATCAAAGCATTTCATCAAGAGATGCATTTTCAGTTATATAATCAAAACTCGGGATGTCATGTTCCGATACAGACCATAAAGCATAAACGATAACATTACAAGTCATTCAACAAATATATAAATATACAGACTTGTAAACAAAACAACTCAATGATTCATCCCTCTTATGCCCTTGCGCCACTTCCTGTAATACAAATAAAACCGAGTGGGTCAGGCTTGGGAGCCTAGTGAGCATATAGGGTTTTCAACCCACAATAAATAAATTATATTTAATTTCACCAACCAACACTATCCCGATTACCCGTTCCCGTTATCCTCACTTTACGTCCCTAAAACAACATCTATCTCAAGGGACCTAATCTAGGATTTTCATCGGGACGGACATCACTGCTAAGGGGTTTCCTCAACAATAGATATCCTAAAGGCAACCATGAGGGGGATAGAGTACACCGGTGAACACATCGTTCACAACACCTACAGGTTATGAACCTGCTAGTGTTCCACAAGACTGTCTAGAAAGAGTCTGTGGTCGTTATCTATACTCCGATGAATAACTAGATCAACAACAACAACAACATCGAGGCCTCTCATCTGTTTATTACACACCAACTATCTACCCATGTTCTACCCAACATATTAGTAGATAAAAATATATATTTTCATACATAGTTTAAAACCTGTATAGCATTTTCATTCAATATATATTTCACATAACAGATGAGGCACACCCACATAACACGTATTTCATAGAAAACAAATCAGATATATGAGATTGAAGAGAGTGAATATACATTCACACACATAACAACAAAAATTATACACATAACACGTATTTCGTATAAAATACTTCATAATTATGCGTTAGAAGAAAGTAACTACACACTCACTTGATCAGAAGATGATCGGACAGCTCTACGGCTTGCAGAAGTAGTAATCCTCAGCAGATCTGGAAGATCTCTACAAAAATCGAACTTCTCGCGGGCAGAGCTTCGGCTCGGGAATCGCACCTCTTAGGATCTTCGGGGCTTCGAAACTTGCTTCGGGGCTCGGGAATATTTCCGGGGCTTCGGGGTATTTCTGGCACACAAAACGATGCAAAACAGCAGAAAGAAGAGAGAAAAATAGCAAATGAGCCGGCTGCCCTCGCATCCTATTTATAGGAGGCTGGAGCCTCGGAGTACGCGGGGCGTACTGCCTCAGAATCGTCATTGCTTACGTATCTGAAGACTCGAGTGTGAGGCGGTGCATGCATCGGGGTACGCGGGGCGTACCTTGGATCAGATCGGTGACTCCTTCGGATATACATCCGAATTAAAGATTAAATTTAAATACAAATTATTTAATAAACTTTGAAAATTCATATCTTCTTCATACGAACTCCGTTTTCGACGTTCTTTATATCCACGCGTAGGTGAGACTACGCTCTACAACTTTCGTTTAGACTCCATCAGCTAATTTTGACTTTATTTTTATTATTTATTTTTAATAGGCCGGGACAGAAAAATTTCGTTATAAATTCATAACTTCTTCGTTTGACGTCCGTTCTCGCCTAACTTTTTATCGCTTCGATACCAACAACGAGATCTTCGATTCTCGTTTAGCATGCTTCGGCTAAAAACCGCTCGATCTCAAATCGAGTATTTCAGGCTGCATACTGCTAAGTCGAAACGTCAGAAAATCATAACTTCCTCATACGAAGTCAGATTTGGGCGTTCTATATATATTCGGAAACCTCGTTTCAACTACTACAACATTATTCAAAGATATCAAGTTTATTTTACACTTAAATTTTGACGCTTATTTTTATTCTTAATTAATCAAACCACATAATTAAGCAATTAAGCACAAAACACATAATACTCAAATAATACACTCTTATTATTTCAAAACGGATTACAAAGGTTAACCTAGACTATTACATTGCTAAAAATGGCAAGCCCAGAAACACAGGCGTTACAGAACATTCACTGAATAAGTGATGTCAGGATGAGTGGCTTGCAAATAAAGTAGGTGACCTATGAGACGCCGATACATGTTGACATCAATGCTCTCTTCGTTATCCCCTTTATCGAGCTTGAGATTCTGTTCCATGGGAAATTTACTCGGTTTACACCCAAGCATGCCCGTGTCTTCTAAGATATCCATAATATATTTCCGTTGGCTCAGAACTAATCCTTCTTTTGTACGAGATACCTCGATCCCCAAAAAAATATGACAGATACCAAGATCTTTGATACTAAATCTAACATCAAGATTAGATTTGGCACCCATACCCTGCGGTGTAATGTCAATAATCCCCTGCTGTCATAGTCGAAGGAGGAAACCTGACCCACTATGCGCTCACTCTTCCGATGTTCCTCCCTCATGGCCTCCTGCTGGGCCTCCCGAACCCGCTCCAAAAGCGGAGTCACCACTGTTATCCGCATGCAAATATCCCTGATCGGAGCCGCCTTACGGCTAAGCACATCGGGCACCATATTGGCCTTCCCCGGGTGGTAAAGGATCTCACAATCATAATCCTTCACCACATCAAGCCACCGACGCTGCCTCATGTTGAAATTCGGATGATCCATGAGGTACCTCAAACTCTTGTGGTCCGTGTAAATGGTACACCAAACCCCGTAGAGGTAATGTCGCCAAATCTTGAGAGCGAAGACCACCACCCCCAACTCTAAATCATGCGTCGGGTAGTTTGCCTCGTGAGGCTTCATCTGCCTCGAAGCGTAGGCTATGACGTGCCCTCTCTGCATCAGCACCGCGCCCAACCCTGAAATGGACGCGTCACAAGATACCACAAAATCCTCTACGCCCTCTGGCAGGGCTAAGATTGGCGCCTCGCACAACCTTTGTCTTAGAGCCTCGAATGCTGCCTGCTGCTCAGGCCCCCATCGAAAGACTACGACTTTCTTAGTCAATCGTATCAGGGGTACGACTATCTTGGAGAAGTCCTAAATGAATCTCCGATAGTATCCCGCTAAACTCAGGAAACTCCGAATCTCGGATGGAGACTTCGGAACTTCCCATCTCATCACAGCCTCTATCTTGGCCGGGTCGACCAATATATCATTCTGGTTGACAAGGTGCCCAAGGAATTGCACCTTGCGCAACCAGAACTCACACTTGGAGAACTTAGCATACAAGCTCTCCCTCCTCAGAGTCTCCAAAACCTCTCTCAGATGCTCCTCGTGCTCCTCCTGTGTCTTGGAATAAACCAAGATATCATCAATGAAAACTATCACATATCGATCCAGCATCGGTCTGCATACGCGGTTCATGAGGTCCATGAACGCGACAGGAGCATTGGTGAGCCCGAACGGCATCACTACGAACTCATAATGGCCATAACGCGTCCGAAACGCGGTCTTCTGCAAATCCTCCTCTCTGACCCTCATCTGATGATAACCTGAACGCAAATCGATCTTGGAGAACCAAGATGCTCCCTGCAACTGATCAAAGAGGTCATCAATCCTCGGGAGCGGGTAACGGTTCTTCACCGTTACCTTGTTCAACTCCCGGTAATCTATACACATCCGATGCGACCCGTCCTTCTTTTTCACAAACAGGATCGGGGCTCCCCATGGTGAACTGCTCGGTCTAATGAATCCCTTGTCTAACAGCTCCTGTAGTTGTGTAGACAACTCCTGCATCTTAGGAGGAGCCAACCGATACGGTGCCTTGGCTATCGGAGCCGCACCAGGAACTAGGTCGATCTTGAACTCTACCTGACGCTCCGGAGGTATTCCAAGAAGCTCCTCTGGGAACACATCAACGTAGTCTCGCACCACTGGAACTTTGTCCACCGTCGCCTTACCTGCCTCCTGGGGGTCCACAACATATGCGACATATCCCGCGCAACCCTGCTGAAGGTAGCGTCTAGCTCTCGCTGCTGAACATACTGTGGGTCCATGTTGTGGCCTCTCGCCATAGATCACCAACTCTCCCCCACTTGGGGTCTTGATTCGCACTAACTGTTGTGCACAATCTATCACTGCCCCATTAGGGCTCAACCAATCCATGCCTATAATCACCTTATTCCCACACAACGGAATGGGAACCAAATCCACCAAGTAGCGCTCCTCGAATAACCTCAGAACCCAATCTCTAAACACCGCTAATGCCTGCACCGATCGATCATCGGCGATCTCTACCTTTAGAGGGCAATCCAACATGCCTGAAGACTCAGAAAACTTCTTGCTAAGCGCAAAAGAAAGAAACGATCGGGTAGCACCCGAGTCAAACAACACTTGAACAGGGATACCGTTCCCATGAAATGATCCTAAAGCATATACACAGAGCACATATCAATAATATAACAACATGGAAATGAAATAGAGGGAAAGAATCATACCCGTCACCACATCGGGTGCGGCGTGTGCCTCCTCGGTAGTCAACTGAAACACCCGACTCCTCACCACTGGAGCCTCCGCTTTGCCCTGTCGGCCATCCGTGATCCACAGGGTCGCTGGAGCTGGCGCCTTTACTGGCGTCGATGCTGCTGTCAACTAGGGGCAACTGGCCCTCTTGTGGCCCCTCTGGTTGCAATGGAAACATAGCAACTCGGACGTCTGTACCACAGGCGCAGGGGTAGTACAATCCCTGCTAAAGTGGCCAGACTTGCCACACTTATAGCAGCCTGACGATCCCAACCTGCACGTTCCCTCGTGCGCCTTGCCGCATTTCCTGCAGTGGCCCCGCCCCTGTTGGCCTTTCGGCCCCACATCTGGTCCCTTGGGCTTCTTCCCCGAAGCCCCCAAAACATGACCCTCTTCCGCCTTCCTCTTCTGAATGTGCTCCAGATATATCTCCCTCTTCCTTGCCCTAGAAATCATAGAGTCCAGGGTAGGACAAGCTGAAAAACTGACATGCTCTCGAATATCAGCTCGTAACATATCATGATAGCGGGTCCTCCTCATATCCTCATCTCCCGCGTACTGAGGCACCAACAACGCCCTCTCCTGGAACTTGGCGGTGATCTTCGCCACAGTCTCTGTCGTCTGCCTCATATCTAAAAACTCCCTGGCCAGCTGCTGAAGCTCGACAGCTGGTGCAAACTCTGCCCTGAACCTGGTCACGAAGTCCGACCAGGTCATAGCCTCGACAGTCGAGGCTCCCAACGAGTCACCAACGGACTCCCACCAATCCCTAGCTTGATCCCTTAGACATCCTGCTGCAAATCTCACCTTCGACCCCTCAGGGCAGAAGCTAGTCAACTATGCAGACTCAATGTCTGCAATCTATCGCCTGGCAGCTATGGGGTCCTTTGCCCCGTGAAAATCCGTCGCACCACTGCCCCTGAAGTCCTTCAAGGACAGTGTGTGAGATCTCGACGGGACAGATGTCATGTCGCTCCTGAAGGCCCGAAGGCGGTCCTCCATCAGCTCAACTATCCCCTCCTTGATCGACCCAAAGATAATGGGGGTCGACTCCAGGATGCCCCTAGTGATCTCTAACGTGATGAAATCGCATAGCCTCTCATCCCCCGACTTGGAACCTGATCCCGAACCCAATCCCTCCCCTGAACTGCCAACTGCTGGTCTAGGGCGTAATACCACCATTTTGAAACACAACATAATAACCGTCAGGAACACTGATATATCTCGAGGAATCACTACCACCACAAGTTTCCTGATCTCATCTCAGCTTTCCTTGATTCGAGTACGGATCCTCTGCCTCCAGTAGTACGGGCCCATACTACCTTCCACATCTATCCGTACTTTCCTCAAGTACTGCCTTGACTCCACCAAGTCACTATTACTGCTAATAATCTCTGCTACTCCCATCCTAGGCTTGCCCTAGGGAGTTCTCTGACTATACCCGATCCAGTCCTCAGCTGCTAAAAGCCTCCTTAGGATGCCAATTAGCCATCACCTGAATGCCATCACATGTGGTGAGGCTTAGATAATCCTTCAAGTAAAAGGCTCGTCCCTACAACGGTTAGACTCAGACAAGAGCTGCGCAATAGGGCCAAGTCCAGCACTCTGAGATTATTCAACCCTGTTCGCATGTGACGTGACACATTCACCTAATGGCTAACTCCCATCACTTAGAGTCCCACAAAGCACAAATCAAGCAGCATTCATACATAGGAGATTACTCAAGCAATTCTATCCTCATAATGGGAAGTTGTACTAGCATACAATGCTAAGCTCATGTTATCAGGCATAACCCAAACAGGCTATCCTACTGCTGTCTACTCAATCCTAGCATGCAATTTTCATATACCGAAGCACATAAAGCAGGCACATAAGGCATCACTCCTAGATCCTTAGTCCTATTCTAGCATGTTGTTCTACTGAAACTGATAAACATACATAAACGTGTATGGGTGCATTGGGGAATACTTACTTGAGCTTGGCCGGTCGCGCACATCACACTTTGTTCCTTCTTAAAACTCTTTACTTAATCTTTGAGAAAACATTTTTCTTTTTCAAAATCTTTTAATCCCTTGATTTTGAGTTCAGACACCCTTGAAGGTGTGTCCGAATCCTTCAAACCAGAGCTCTGATACCAACTTGTAACATCCCAAAAATTATGGACCAAAAATTTCATTTTTAATTAAGTGATTTGCAAAACGTTTGTAACAAAATATCATTCGACCATATCATTTAATAAAACATGTTTCGCGTTTGTAAACCAGAACGTAAATCATAATAATATCAGAGTACAAATCCCAGAATGTCTCATAGTGTGGAAAAACAAGAGCGTGTGTGTGATATGTCGCTACCGCGCCAACTCCTTCCCCTTGGCTGAAGAGGTACCTGAAACAACAATTAAAAACTGTAAGCACGAAGCTTAGTGAGTTCCCCCATTGTACCGCATACCAAAATAACCACATAACATACAAATGTTGTCAGACATATATGGGTGCCCGACCTACCCCTTCGGTCCTCTCGACTGGATAACGACTAGCAAATCTGGGTGCTGGTCTCCGCTTCGGCCCTTTCGACCGGATACTGACTAGCATATCTGGGTGCTGGTCTCCCCTTCGGTCCTTTCGACCGGATACTGACTAGCATATCTGGGTGCTGGTCTCCCCTTCGGTCCTTTCGACCAGATACTGGGGACTATTTCACCCCATACTACTACCACATAACACGTATCACGTAATCTATTTAGCATGGCTGGGCATGACTGCCCCTTCGGCCCTATCGACCGGTAACCTGGGGATTATCTCCCCTACAATCGCTAGCACATAGCATCGTATCGTACGAACACATAAACATAACACAGGTAATGACAACGCTAGATGAATATCACAGAGACAATCATCTAATCATGCAATTCCTACTAGTGGGCCAGCTTTGTGGCCTTAGACCCACCGCTACTGGAAGGTAACTCACCTCGAAGTAGCTGCTGAAAGTCTGCTTGCTGAGCGCCTGACTGCTGAACCGGAACTCCCCGACTACAATTTCCATAAACACTAAGTCAGATACCGATAACTAATCTTAGGGTAAAATGACTATTTTACCCTCGGTCAAAGTTAACATCCTGGCCAAAGTCAACTTCCTGGTTGACCGGACTCGCTACCAACTCGCCGAGTCCCTTTCATTTGATCTAGTTCTACACCCGATCCTACTCGTCGAGCTTAGCGAAGACTCGACGTGTTCTTCCTCGATGCATACATACTAAGTCCAAGTTCATCTGACTCGCCGAGTTGAAGAACAACTCGTCGAGTCTAAGACAATCTCCATCGGACTCGCCGAGTCCATGGCTATCTTCATAGGAATCGCCGAGTCCATCATTCTACTCGCCGAGTACATCCAGACCTTTTTCCATACAGACCTAATTTGAGCCATGCAGCGGCTCCAAACCACAGATCCAAGCTTCTAGGGCATGCTTATCACGTAAAGTTGCAAACTTTACATGTATGCATAGCTTTAGAGGCTTCAAATGCCCAAACTAAGCTCTTAATGGGTTCTAAGCTCAAAAGGGACCTTAATCACCATTATGACCGAAACTTAACACTTCAAGAAGGTAATGAGAGTCCAGATCTGAAGTATAACCCAACCATAAGGTTTCTCTTCAAGGATTTGGGGTTTAGGGCTTAAAAGCAACAATTTAGGGACAAACAAGATCTAATAGATAAATAACCAAGATGAAAACTTTATTACCAGAATGGGTGACCACAAATGAATGTGTTCTGGATCTAAGTCCCCTTCCTTGACCTCTTCAACCTCTCCCTTCTTCCACTTGCTCCAAAGTGCCCCAAAAGTCCCTTCACAAGGCAACAATCACTCAAACTTACCAATGGAGGCTAGGGTTTCGATAAGGAATGCTCTGAGGGTGATGGAGGCTGAGATGGGGCTATAAGGACGTTTAAATAGGGTGCAAACCCTAAGGATTAGGGTCTCCTCCTGATTGGCCTACTCGCCGAGTCCAGGCGTGGACTCGCCGAGTAGATCACTTAAAGCCCGCATCCATCTCGACACCTACTCGGCGAGTTAGGGCTACAACTCGCCGAGTAGCTCTTCCAAAAAGAACATTTAATCAAAAAAATTACGTACCAGGAACGGGGCGTTACATCTTGCTGAAAAATGTCATATGGTTTCAAGTTGTCATGTTCCTTTGCTGCATTCATAGGAAACTGATTTTCAACAAATCGTACATCCCTAGAGACTATGATCCTTTTGCTTTCCAGATCAAAAATATTATACCCCTTTGTACCCCTCGGATAGCCAACAAAGATCCCTGGCCTTCCACGTGGTTCAAACTTATCTCCCCCTGTCTCAGTACTGCGATGGTAGGTTAGGCAGCCAAAAACTCGCAGGTGTTCATCGGAAGGCTTTCTTCCAAAAAGAACTTCATACGATGAAGCTCCTTGTAACACCTTCGAGGGCATTCGATTTATGACATATGTCGCAGTCAACACGCATTCTCCCCAAAAGGTTTTAGGAAGATTAGCTTGGAAGCGAAGAGCCCTAGTTGTTTCTAGTAAATGTCGGTGTTTGCGCTCAACCACCCCGTTTTGTTGTGGGGTATATGGACAGGAAGTTTCTAAAAGAATGCCTTTCTTTGCATAAAAATCATGCATGACATTGGACACAAATTCACCTCCATTGTCACATCGTATCCGTTTTATGTGTTTTCCAAATTGGGGTTTGATCATTTTGTAAAATTCTATAAGACATGTGCTTACTTCACTTTTGTGTTTTAGCAAGAAAGTCCAAACTGCTCTACTAAAATCGTCTACGACAGTCAAAAAATAAAAGGACTTATTCGTTGAAGGAGTTCTATATCTCCCCCATACGTCACAATGCACTAAGTCAAAACAAGCATTCGTTTTAATTTCACTAATAGGCAACGGTAGTCTAGTGTGTTTAGCCTTAAAACAAGCATCACAATTTAAATCATTCTTACAAGATGGAATAAAATCTAAGCGTGAAACTTTCTTCGGTGAAGGGTGCCCGAGTCTTTTGTGCCATGTCTCGAAGGTGGTCAAGAGTGCTTTATTAGTCTTCACTACCCCCATGTGATACAATCCTTCTATGCGATTACCCCCTCCAATCAAGCGCTTCGTCCCCAATTCCTGCATGACAAAGAAACCCGGGAAGAAAGTTACAGCACAATTAAGTTCATCAGCTAGCTTCCCAACAGAAAGTAAATTACAATTAAAATTTGGCACAAATAAAACTCCTTTGATTTTGATTCCTCCTGGAAGTATATGGTCACCTTCACCCAAAACAGGAATTTTGTCTCCATTTGGAATGATAACAGGCGTTCCCTTTGGGCTTTGGGTTTTGTTATTAAGGAAATCACTCCTATGAGTCATGTGGTCGGTGGCCCCTGTGTCCACTACCCAACCATCATACGTATCAATCCTACCTGCCATGTTAGCTCTTGGTTGAGATTCGGTTTTAGTTATGCTTCTGCTTTCCTTGAAGTGCTTGACAAAGAGTTGATATTGTTCATTTGTCAACCCCAGAATTGGGCTAGGTATTGCTTCAACGCAGGCGGCTTTTGGCACTCCTTTGTCTCGATTACCACGCCACCACTCAGGGTATCCTATTAGCTTGAAACACCCTTCCTTCACATGACCTTCTCTTTGACAAAAACTGCATTTTTCTTTCTTTTCATTCTCGGTTTTTGTTGGTTTTGGAGCCGCCTTGTTGATTGCCTGTGTATTCTGTTTCCATTGTGATTGTCGCTGAACTTTTGTCTCACCATAGTTGGCCTGAAAAGTTGAAGCTTCTGACCCCGGTCTCTTTGTTCCACCTGTGATCGCTCTCTGTTGTTCATCTTCTGCCACTAAGTGGTAAGTGGCTGCAAGCGACGGTGTTGGTTTCATGGCTAAGACCTGAGTTCGAATGACAGAAAACTCGTCATCAAGTCCCATGAGGAATTCATAAGTCCTCTCTTTCTCCTTTACTTCATTCAATTGTTTCCTAATGGCACACTCGCACCCATCACATACACACTGTGGCAAGGGTAGGACAACTTGAATTTCATCCCAAAGAGACCTTAGCTTCGTATAGTAATTGGAAACTGACATACCTCCCTGTCGTGTTGCGTTGAGTAATTGTTTTAACTCATAAGCCCTCGGTGCTCCTTCCTTTTCAAATCGCTCCCCTAGGTCCTTCCAGATTTCAGAAGAGGTATTGGCATATCTTACGCTGGTGCGAATCTCCTTTTCCATTGCAATCGTTAGCCAACCCTTGACCATGGCATCGGCTCGAACCCAAGCCGTATGTGTTGGCGATTCCTTCTCTGGTTTCTTGATGGTGCCGTCGATTAGTCCAATCTTGTTTTTTGCAAGGAGAAAGTTGGTCATCTCATGCTTCCACTCGTTGTAATTGTTATCATTCAGCATGTCATTCACTTGCATATGCTTTGGATAATCAGATGGGTGAATGTAGAGTGGCGAATTGGCATCAATGGTCTCCCCTTCTGGTGTCTTGCTTGCATCGCCTTTTTCTCATGTCATGGCTGCTGAGCGATTTTGCTATCCGGTGTGGATAACCCGCTTTGATACCATAAGGAAACTGATGAAAGCCAACTCTGTATTTTCTTATTATGATCGCAGGTTTACAATGCGTTTATTAAATAGAAGAAAACTAACAAACTAGCTAAACAAAAGGATAAACCAGATAGTTTATCTGATAGGATAAGAATCAAAATAAATAAATAAATCCTTTAATAATCATTTAGAAGTTAATGGATTATTTATGGAGATAAGGTTCTGCGTAAGCTAAGGGACAATGGCGTGGTATTAGATAATTACCATTGTCTTTACTGGTAGGTACTAGTGTGGCTTGCTCAAATATGTTGTTGGAATTAATGTGCAATGAATAAAGAAAAATAATGATATTGTTTGTATGTGAATCTAATAGACGCTTAAGAGCATAAATGAGATAAATAAATAATTTTTAGATTATAAATTTTTTTCTACTAATTTGAATAAATAAAAGTAAATATTATTTGTTATCTATTGATCATACTTAGTATTTAATTTATTAAAGCGTTATTAAGTAGGAATTGGTTAAAATAGGTTTGTCGGCTTTTATTAGTTTGGTAAGTAAGATTTTGAGAAAGCTTATCTATCAAGTAAAAAGAAAACATGAAAACTGAATAAAAAACCCTGATAGCCTCTCACACAATATGTATAGGTGCTTCTCTCTCTCTATCTTTCTCTCTCCAAGGATGAAGAAGCAAATTGGTGTGGATTCGTTGGAAGTCTAACAACTATTTGTTCATGTATTGTGTAGATCAAATCTAAGTTATATACTCCATATAACTAGTCTTCAGTCATTGAGGATAATATAAGAAATATGACATGGTTGTGAATTGTTGATCTAATTGTTTTATTTGGATCCATAGTAGTATAATAAATATGACCGGCTTACGTTTTGATTTTTGGATAGGTTGGAAGGAAGCATGTATGTGTGGACCGGGGTATCTCCTCTCGTGTTTTTAAGGGTTGAGGGTTTCATGACGAGACATACTGCTTTAAAAGCTGCTACTTTCAAGGTTAAAAAACATGAAAAATTGTGCATGAAAAATCAATACGTGTTCATACAATTTACATTAGATACGTTTGGTTTCCTCGCGCCGGATGCAGTGAAACTTCTTAATAGAGTATAACGAATTATACATAGTAATGTTATATCTCCTAGAGTTATGGATGTAGTGCTCAAAAGAATTGGTTTTACCATACAAAAATACTTAGCGACGCAGCTTGTTGTCTGTTTTCCTTCTCACTCGTTGTACGGTGATAACTAAGTTATTAATATATAAACATTGAGAAATCGTAATATGTAAAATACCGATTGTTTTTTGTATTGCTTATTTTGATCTATAAATTATTTATTCATCAATTCCAACATTTATATGTGTGAATTCTGCTAGTCTCAATAAGAACCAAAGATTATGGGTGAACGAAAAACCAAACTATAAATCGAGTTGAAAATAATAATTATTTTCATTATTCAATCTCATATTTATTATTTATTGAATTTGGATATTTTGTGTCAATGGTACAATACCTTCATTCTTTCATAAATGAAATAAAATTGGAAAAAAAAGGTTATTTCTGGTTGGTTTGGATTTGGAATGTTGTGGACTGCGGAGCTCTATTTGAAACTTCAGGTATAACACGCAAATCTGATCCATGGATAATAACCAAGACCTAGTTCATATCCATGACCCGGGGTATAAATTAAAAGAAGGAGTTGGTTTCGTAATTAGTGCATATATTTTCCCAACTTTTAGTTCTCCCTCTCTCGTTCACACCAACAAAAGTTAGGGTTTCACAGTTTTAGTTCTTTGTACGTTTTATCAGTTTGTTTTTCATTCTTAAAGTAGATTAGGATGAGTGATTCATTCATAGAGTAGATTAAGGTTTTGTAGTGAGATTTGAGTTGTAAGTAACTTGAAAACATTTGGTTTCTTAATCCTCAATTGATATAAGAAATGTTAATGTTGGAAAATTTAGGTTTATTTGTTTTTAACAAAATCGAAAAATAAAACCGAAGGTTTGGTTTCTATTTTTTTTTTCAAAAACCGTAAGTTTCAGCATTTGGAATGGAAAAAATTGAAAAAAACAAAACCAAATCAATTTATATAAAGTGTTATAAAATATATTTTATGTATATCTTATATAAAAAATTTATGCATAATTTTGTATGAAGTAACATGTTGACCAAGTGGTTAAGGTGTTGGACATTTGAACCTTATGGTATAAGGTGGGAATCTTGTATTTGACATATATTTTGTATTTTGCTAGAGTCAATGCATCCCACGACTATGCCTATATGAAACCTCAACCAATTTCATCTTCTATATAAAGTAACTCATTTGTTTTTAACTTTTAACTTTGAGGAGTCACAGATCAACTGTTATAAGAAATATTGTACTTTCTCATTCTCTATATAATAATACTTTTTTTTTAAAAAAAAATTGAAAATATACAAACCGATCGGTTTAGGTTTAAGTTTGATTTAATTTGTACATTTGAAAACCGCTGTTATTTTGTTTGGGGTTACCCGACTCATATTCACTCATGCCAAAGATTATGTTTTGATGTAGTAGTATTCTCCTCAATTTGAGTTATAGATATTCAAAAGTTAAGAACTTAAAAACCAATAAAATGGAACATTATCTACAAAATTGATTTTTTTTTCAATAGCTCATAAGTTGCATAAGTTAAAAACTATCTAAATTGGTTGGTTACAAAACCTATTTTCGTTGCATAAATTAAAAACTATTTAAGTTGGTTGCAATACCTAATCATAGGTCTTTCTTCATTATAAATTAGAGTAAATTACACGAATGGTCCCTATGGTTTGGGGTAATTTGCGCGCTTGGTCCCTAACTTATTTTTTTAACTCGGAAGGTCCCTACTGTTTCATTTTGTTATGTGTTTGGTCCCTGTCTTACCTAAAAAGACTATTTTTCCCTTGATTTTTTAATATTTTTTAAATAAACACACCCCCAACTCCACCCCTCAGCTTACCTTACCTATCCCTCCATTTTTCTCTATTTAAATAATAATCTTTTTAGGTAAGACAGGGACCAAACGTGTAATAAAAACAAACAGTAGGGACCAAGTGCGTAATAAAAAGAAACAATAGGGACCTTCCGAGTTAAAAAAATAAATTAGGGACCAAACGCGCAAATTACCTCAAACCATAGGGACCATTCGTGTAATTTACTCTATAAATTACTTTTTATCTAGTATATTGCTAGTTTAATAAGAAAATATACATATAATCATAAGCTTATTTATTCTATAAAGTTATATAAACAATGCCCATTATTAACCCAAATTAATCATCAAAATTTTAAATCACGATAACCTCAAACATGTCGAAACACTCCTAAATCAAAATTATTATTATTATTGGAAAAAGAAATATTATGTTAGTTTTTGTTTTTGTTTTTTTTTTCTTTTTCTTAATAGAATTATGGTAATTTACTGATGTAAAACAGGTCCACCTGGCGTAGAAATGGAGCGGTATTGCTGATGCGAGTAATATTATACGTAATAATTCAACAGAGCCAACTAGTCGTTGAATTTATCATCTTCTACAGCACACATAAAAGCAAAGATTCATCATTCACACAAACATATGTTCGAAGACAACCATAGAGAGAGAGAGAGAGAAACAGATTCAGCAAATTTTGGTCTCAAGTCACAATCACCACCGATTAACATCACCTCCAGATCCAAAGTTTGGTCTTAACAAACCAACTTTCAAGTTTCAGAAGAGTATTTCCACGATTGAGCTCAGATTGCTTCATCTACATGGTAGATATTGACTAACTTATTGTTATTAATGATTCCAGGTAAACATTCTTCAAGTATGGAACAAAATTCATCTACTTTATCTCTTATGTTATCGATTGTCTTTGGTTTTTAACTTTTTACGATTTGTTCGACTTGATTTATACCGAATTAGGTTTTTGGTTGTTCGGTAGTGGTTTAACTTTGATATAGTTCCTAATTTGGTAGTTCGATTCGTGCTTCTTCCTTAGTTCTAGCTATGAATCAAATGTAAAGCTTAGTATGTGATAATTAAGAAAGTTTGGGAGCGTAGATTCAAGATTATACGATTTCAAACTGAATTTCGCTTCAATTCCAAGCTGTTCGACTTGGGTTCCCAAATTTAAGATTAGGGTTTTTACTTTGTCAAGATTCCACCTTTTGAATCATAGTTTTTCTCTACAATCTATTACCAAAAGAGGGAAAAAAAAACCAAATCTTTCCTTGATCTTACAACAATCCATCATCCCAAACAAGAAAAATCTTGTGTTAGGTTGCGTTTTCTTAACTGAAGCATTATTTTGAAGGTTAAATGGAGAACAAAATGAGGATGAGGAACAAATACAGGAAACCAACCACTTTACATTGCTATGCAGGAAGCAGATACAGCAAATTATCAATCGTGGTATGCAGCCTCATAGGATGCCTAATTATGTTCCACTTCTACTTCTTGAATCAAAGTCAACAAAGTCAAACTGGAGTTCCACAAATGCAATCAAATTATCATCCATTATATCGTGAACTCATAGAAGTTGAAGATGACACCATTAAAATCCCACCACCAAGGAAAAGATCACCACGTGCTATAAAACGAAAACCTAAAAGGCCAACCACTTTGATTGAGGAGTTTCTTGATGAATCTTCTCAACTTAGATACTTATTCTTTCCTGGTGTAAAAACAGCCATTGATCCGATGAAAGATGGTGGAAATGAGAGTTTTTATTATCATCCTGGAAGGATTTGGTTGGATACTGATGGGAATCCTATTCAAGCTCATGGAGGTGGGATTCTATATGATGATAGATCATCAATGTACTATTGGTATGGTGAATATAAAGATGGGCCCACTTATCATGCTCACAAAAAGGCTGCAGCCCGGGTTAGTATTGTAAAATTTGTCGATTTTTTTTATCTATTTGTCTTTTTGAGGTGAGATTAAAGATTTAGAGAGATTTACACAAGCTGAAATGTTATCTATGTGTAAGGGTAAAATTGTCATTTAGGTGCTGGTTGTTTTTTCTAAAAAACCACTTATTGTTGCGCGGCACAGCACACACGCAGCACTTGGCCCTTCGCAGTTGGTTATTTTTCAGAAAACTTTTGACTTAAAAACTGATGCGTGTGTGCTACGTGGCACAGCAGTAGACCAACTGCTTCAGACATCTTCACACCTTACTTTAACTTACTGCAGCAGTCTGCAGATGTTAAAAAAACAAACAGACTTTTTATTAAATGTTGCAGCTGTTTGGTCCACCTCTTCTGCTACAGAGGGTTGCAGAGGTGGTTCGCAGACTTCAGACATTTTCGCTTCGAAAAAACAAACAACACCTTAGTCTCGTTCAGACGGTTTATTTTTATGCATAAGGGGTTAAGCCGGAAAACCTAGCTTAATGTATTAAGACTCTACCCCTTTACCTATTTGCCTTTCGCCTTTTTCCTCTCAATTTCTGTAATGTTAAAATTGATAAATATTGTTGAAATTGACGAATATTAAGAAATTTGTTTGCGTAAAATTGTCGTTTGGTCTCATGGTCTCATTTAGACGGTTTCTTCCGTTTAGAAAAGAAACAAACCTTATGCAAACATGACCTACTTTGATGTTGTAGTTCATAGTTCCATTCCCATCAATTTGATTCCAAGTTTTCGTTTATGAGCATATCAATCTATTATTATCTAATAATTACTTAAGTTATAAATATACTAATATTCTAACAACTCAAGTTCAATTTTGATTGTAGGTTGACATCATAGGAGTAGGTTGCTATTCTTCGAAAGATCTCTGGAAATGGAAAAACGAGGGAATCGTTTTACCCGCAGAACAAACCGACGAAACTCACGATCTCCACATTTCCAATGTTTTAGAACGCCCAAAAGTAATCTACAACCAAAACACAAACAAATACATAATGTGGATGCACATCGACGACACCAACTACACCAAAGCCGCAGTCGGAATCGCCGTTTCCGATTCCCCCACCGGCCCCTTCACCTACATCAAATCCACCCGACCGCACGATTCCGATTCCCGCGACATGACAATCTTCAAAGACGATGATAACACCGCGTATTTAATATATTCTTCTGACGACAACTCCGAGCTGCACATCGGGCCCCTCACACAGGACTACCTCGATGTGACACCCGTTGTCAGACGGGTGCTGGTGGGCCAGCACCGCGAAGCGCCAGCCCTTTTCAAACACGAAGGTACCTATTACATGGTCACTTCGGGTTGTACGGGCTGGGCTCCAAATGAGGCGCTGGCCCACGCTGCTGAGAATATTATGGGGCCGTGGGAGACTATGGGGAACCCGTGTGTCGGGGGTAATAAGGTCTTTCGACTTACGACTTTTTTTGCGCAAAGTACGTTTGTGTTTCCGTTACCCGGGTTTCCGGGTGTTTTTGTGTTTATGGCGGATAGATGGAATCCGGCGGATTTGAGGGATTCAAGATACGTGTGGCTGCCTTTGTTGGTTGGTGGACCCGTTGACAGACCGCTTGATTATTCGTTTGGGTTCCCGTTGTGGCCACGGGTTTCCATTTATTGGCATAAGAGATGGAGACTTCCGTATAAATTGAGTGCGAAGAAATGATTTTTTATTTTTTTTTATTTTTTTTTACGGGTATACGGAGTGTTTGTACATTATATATATACTGGTGGTAGTATGTATTGTTGTGTATGAGCGTGTGTAATTAGAGAAATAATGTTGAGCATGTTAGATTATGGGAACAAGGTATTTGTTAGTGAGTCTAGTTTAACAGAAGCAATTTATATGACAAAGCCACAAAATCATATGAACATGATAGATGACACGTAAGGTATGTTATGTGTGAATATATGCATCGCACATATAAACATATATGTTATTTTGACCCAAAACGTTATAAAAGAGGATAACCAAAGTCCGAGGTTAACAATCATAACTAAATCAACATATCCATTTTACCATTTATCACGATATAATTTGGACTTTTGATCTTTTAACTTCGTTACAAATAAGATAATTTTTTTTTAAAACATGATCTTTTATGTAATGTTATGTTACAGTTCATTCTATAAAAAAAACTATCATATATTAAATTAAAAAGTTTATGAATGTAAGTAACTTGTTTATTGGTAAATAAGACACCTACCATAGAACAATAATATTACATTAGCAAGATGGTTGTTAGTTACTCAATAACAAACCAACCACACACATACTACATGACAACATTTTTTTTATTGTTTTAGTATATTTGCAAGCTCATAAATATAAATTTGTGGGGTTGTTAGTTATTTCTTAAAGTTCAAAGAATTATAATTGTGTAGCAATATAAAATCTCTTAGTATATTATTTTAGCCGATAACTCATTATTAAATTAAATATAAGGTAAAACTGACAGTTAAGTCTACGGTTGCCAAAAATACATTTAACCACTAATTATCCTTTTTAATTTCATTCCGAGTCCGACCCAAACCCGATTTCCGGAATGCACTCTTTAACCCATTCATTACACGCTTCCCGAAACGCCTGGGACTCCCTTGATCACTCGAATGATCCGACCCATTTTCCATATCCATGGCCCGAAAACTACCCGAAGAAACCGACCCTCTTTGCCCTCTCTCTACCCTCCTCTCAGTCTCGGAGCTAAACCGGAAACTCTCGGATTTAACCCGATCCGTAATTTGACCCGTATCCGATTTGTTCAGGATCTTCCTCATCCCATTAAGCTCTTCTTCCAAGCTTTGAATACGGGTGCTCGTGTAGTCCATGGTGGCTTTCAGGTGCGCAACTTGGCGTCGCGCGGCGTCGCGTTGGAGTATGGCGCCGAGTGTGACGGTGGTGGCGCCGGCGGCCGGTTGCTTTATAGGGTGGTTTTGGTTTTTGAGAGTTTTGGCGGCGGAGAAAACGGAACGACGAGTGTTTAGTTGCTCGATAAACATAGCTTGAACCACGAATCTTAATGGCATTCTAGGGTTTTGAACTGCGTGCATCAGGATTTGAGAAGATAGATTTGAACAGTCGATGTAATTACAGATCTTGCTTCCTTCTTCCTCCGTCATCTTCCCGCCTTCTTCCTGAATTCAAAATTGTTACAGAGATCGAAAGATGAAATCTATTTGACTATGTCCATTGATAGATAATATCACCTTGAAATAGAAGTCGATGATTCTATAAAGAAGATCATGACTACCGGCGACCTTCTGGTGCAAAGCCCCGACGACTAACCGGAACTCTTCCCCGGACAACTCCTGAACGCCATCAAACCAATTAAAAACATCACCGTCGCCGACTTCTCGATTTATCCTCAAAGCCTCTATACACTTGCTTAAAAGCCCTGTTCTCGTCTCTACCTCCGGCAAAAGTTCAATGCATGACTTTAACACCACCGTCGCGTAATCACGATCACCGGCCACTGTCCGGTGAAAGTACGCCTCCGTCTTCCGCCGGAGATTCTCAACGTTGTCTGCACCATCAGTCATTTCGAGCAAATCGGAGGCGAGTAAAAGAGAAGCGAGGTTGAACGGCGTAAGGAAGAGGTTGCCACCGTAGCAGTAGTCGACGACGAGAGTAAATGTGTGAGGCGTTATCTTTAACGCCGGCGAAAGAGACACTTCTGAGGACTCCGTTAATTGCCGTTTCAGATATCTACTGCATTGCGTCAGAGGATCCTATGTGTAACATAAAAATTACAAATAATTATTCATAAATGAGATCATTATTGCATTAAATGTTAATGTTACAAAATTTATTACATTCTTATACTTCAAAACATGTCATGAAAAATAATTAAATATCAAATATATTATTAGCATCAAAGCATAAATAATTATTTTATGAATTTAGTCTGGTATATATAAATGAGTATTGATATTTTATATCAACTTTTTGTGCAGGCTAATAAATGTAAAAGAATGTATTAGTTGTTTATTAATTAAAGGTATTAAATACCTTATATAAGAATGGCAAAAAGAGTGTGATCTCAATGTGTAATCCATACGTTATCTTTTCAGTGTAAGTTTATTGGTTCTTTTTCATACTAACATAATTGAAATTTTGAAATAAAAAATTGATATGAGTACATATAGTATTTATTTAGGCCAAGATTTGTACATAATATTTCTAATCATACATAACAATTGTTATGTTTTATATAGTTATAGAGTGAAATCCTTTAAAACATAAGTTGTATAAGGCAACTATTTAGAACATAAATAAAATATATCACTAAAATATTGTTGCATATAAAATTATAAATCACTCCCTATTTATTTACCTTGTGTAAGTGAAAAGTTGACCCTTGAACATGTACAATCACATTGGGTTCAACTCCATTATTGAAGGACCTAAAGCATAAGAATAAATAACAATGAAAAGAAAAACATTAATTAATGATATTGAATTATGAAGTAAAAGAGAAAAAGTATAAGATGGAGGATGACTTACCAAAGTTTAACTCGGGAGCGGAGAGAGGTGGTGGAAGGGGAGGAGGTAGGTGGAGGAGAGGAGGGAGAAGGGGTGGTGGTGGAGGAGGAGGAGGAGGAGTCGCCGGAATCTTCCTCGTAGATGGTTTCCACCACCTTGAGATTTGGCCAGCCCTCCAAATCAGCCACCGTGGATTCCATCGTTGTAAATCCTCCGTACGTGTTTGTAGAGAGAATATATAGACAGTTACAAAAAATAAAAATAAAAAAGGTTTTAATTGGTTTTGATTGTTGGGGTGTTTTGGGGGGAATTGATAAGCCATATACTGCTGCTTAGGCGCATTCATGACGTTGCATGTGATGAGCCTTAAATGCTCCTTACACCTGCCTAAGGTACCATTTTGCCATTTTCTTAAGTTTTTATTTTTTGAATTTTGATTAGTAATTTGGGCGGTATATCATTTTATTTTTTTTTTCAATCGAGAATAACGACACATAAAGGTGTGCATAACTACATATAACTTTTGTGTGGCACTTTTTTTTTTTAATTACAAACAAGAATAACGACTCATAAAGGTGAATAGTTGTTTCTTGTATATATAGGCGTTGTGTGTAAGATAAAATCATAAAGCTAAAATACCGGTGAGTAAAAGCTCGAATAGGTTTGAATTAATGTTTATACATATAAGAAATATATAAATTATTTATGATATATTTTCATAAATGCTTCATGTCGTATGTTAGAATATTAACTTTAGTATCTAATTTTTTTTCTTGGTCCCATAGAAGTCTTTATTACTTCAATTTTTATCGTGGTTTATCTTTCACTATACAAAAAAACTTTAATACCTTTTTTAATTTTTCTTTTATATTATCTTAAACTAACTTTAATTTATAAAAAAAAAAAAAAAAGAAAAAAAAAACATTATTTCAACCCCATCCTAAATCCCACAAATCGTTATAATTCTCACTCTCATCTCTTTTATGAAGTTGTAATCCATGCCTTAATTTCATTTCTCTGTCTCTTCATCATTGTCTTCCTGGGCCTTCATGAAGTTATAATCCATGCACCTAAGATGGAAGCCGAGGATGATATGCTAGTATGTTAAATCAATGGTGACAATCTCACGTTTTTGGGAATCCGACATTAATGGTGGAATCCTACTACCTCACGACTCCAAGGCAAAGACAACAACAATGGTGATGTTTCTTTGTCCTTCATCTCCAACTCTGTCGTTGTTTTCCCTTCTTCCCTTCAAGCAATGGTTAGTTCATACATGACTCTCCTATTACTATCGTACGACGCCACCTCCAAAATTTGATGAAGGGTGGATGTGATTGATGTTGGGATGTTGGTCAATCTCTTTTTTCTGATTTTCCTTGGCAGATGTAGTGTTAGTTGGTGGTTTGGTGGTGATTATGGTGGACGATGGTGTTTTAATGATGGTCATGATGATCTGATGGTAAGACGAGGGTAAATGATGTTGTAAAAGTGGTTTGTTTGTTATGATTGAAGGTTGTTGTGGTGGTGATTTTTGGTGTAGGATGAAGGTCTCGAAGGTGTTTTATGGTGGCTGAAATGGACGAACAAGGGTGGTTTGTGGTGGTAAAAAGCAACAAATTGATGGTAATGTTTGTTATGTGAACACAGAAGAAGGGGTTGTTTGCCGAGGTGGTGCAAGGGTGGTAGTATTAAGATGGAGAAGGATCCAATCCTAACTAGCCTAGATGGAGAAGAAGTTACCTACACACTTCGCTTTGACTTTCACACCTCCAACAACGAGGCTGAGTACGAAGTACTGCTAGTCGGCCTGCGGCTAGCAAGGAAAATGGGAATAGACAAAATAACAACCCTAATAGATTCAAGACTAGCAGCCAACCAAGTCAACGGAGCATTTAAAACAAGGGATAAATGAATGGAGAAATACTTGAGAATTGTCCAGAGGCTAGTAAAACCGTTAAAGAGCTTCACCATTAAGTAAATACAACAAAGTGAGAATAGAAGGGCGGACACCCTCAGCAAACTCACATCGATGTGCTTCAGCGACCTCTCCAAAGAGGTCCTGGTCGAAGTGCTCAAAGAAAGGAACATAAAGTAACATTATTCGCATACCCTATTGTTGCACAAAGCAACCGGATGACACCAATTGTCGATTACTTGCAACATGGCATACTGCCAAATAATCACGGAGAAGCCATGAAAATTAGGATAAAAGCACCACAATATACGATGGTCGGAGGAATGTAATATCGGAAGGGATTCATGATCCCATGACTAAGTTGTGTGGACGAGGCCAACGACAAAAAGACGCTTCAAGAAATGCACATCAGGCCAGCCGACACACACGAGGGAGCATGTCACAACTAGCCTTTTTAGCTAGGAAATTATGTCTTCATGTAAAGATCAACTCTTGTATAACTTGTAATCTAAGCTAATGTCAAGTACGATGCTCATTCAAAATCAACCATTTGAATCAAAACTCCTGAATGAAGTTCAAAACCTAATTCAACACATCTCATATACTCAATTTTGAGCTTGAAACCCTAATATCTTGATTCAAACCCAGGATGGACCAGGAGTCGTTTATTGGGCCTAATGGTCCAATAAACTCTCGATTTGAGTACTTTGGGTCAAGAATCCTTATATGGGCCCTAATTGGACCCACAATCATTAAATAGCATTTTAGGCTATAAGACTTCTCATGGGGCTTATTGGGCCTAAAATCTATCACTTAGTCATCATGGGCCTTAATGGGTTGTAAATGGTTTCATAAGCCCTTTTGGGTCGTAAACTATCTTCTTGGGCCTCATTGGGCCGTAAACCCTTTTTCCTTATCTCTATTGGGTCGTAAACCCTCATAAGGGCCCAATAGGCCGAAAATTCTCAACTTGGGCCTCATAATATCGAATATAAGTGTGACAACCCGAAACTTATCCCGTTTCCGTTACGCGATTCCGTTAATAAAAATTCAAATTTGTTAACTTTTCCGTCAAACTCTTTGGTTTATTAAAATAATCTAGTTATATTTAATTAAATTATTTACGAATCGGAACCAAAAATCGTGCGAAAACCCGAAAATCTGGAAAAAAATCAAACATTTCTGGTCGAAGTGGGTTTACGACCGTAAACTCTATTTACGGTCAAGGACGAGTGGACCCCTCACCTCACCCCTATAAATACGATGCCTCCGACTTCATTGGGACGTATCTAGCCGCATTCTCTCCTCCTCTCTCTAAGATTCATCAACCGTAAACTCACAAAATCGCATTTAAACTCCGGAAAACATCGAGAAAACCACGTTTGGAGCCCTTTGGAACGTCTGGAAACACTCAGCTCCTCGAAATCAACATCTAAACACCATTTTTCCGAGTTTACGGTCCAACCTTCAAAGACCGTAAACTCATTTCTTGAGTTTACGGCCGTAAACTCGCCAACCTTTAGAAACCGTAAACTCGCCAATCTTCAGAAACCGTAAACTCGCCAACCTTCAGAAACCGTAAACTCACCAACCTTAAGAGACCGTAAACACCTTTTTGGTGGTACTTTTGGCTGAAAACCCATTTCTTCGATTCAAGCAAGTCTCGGTAACATTCCTCAACCGAATTCAAGTGTTCTTATGACACTTTATTTATCGAAATCGCTGATTTAGATACATATACGTATTTATTTGATAATAGGATTTCGTTAAGTGTCACGTGCAACAACTCGGGAACGTTCTTTTCAGTCAACAACTCCACGCAACAACTGTGAGTTCATACCCCTACATTTTTCCGTATTTTTAAGGGTTTTCAGGGGGGAATACAAGCTAAACATAAATGTTTTTCTTATAAGCTGAACATAAATGTTTTCAAAAATATACATAAAACTTATGCAAATTTCATATTTTATTTCCCTTTTGCACTATGTTGAGCATAAGGGACGTTTTCACAAAATTGCATAGTTTTCCGGACACGTTATTCGCTACGTTATACATGCAAACTATAATCGGTATAGTTTGGGATTTCTCTAAAAAATTATCAAGCATAGGAACTTCTCTACTAAACATATGCACTGGAACAGAATCCGTTTATATTTTATATCACTGTTTTATCATGATTTTCATAATTGTAACCTATGCAGTTATAGCGGTTCCAAATCACATATCGGTCAAGGGCCGATATTTGATATATAGGTTATCGCGGTGGGATATCGGTGGGAAATCGGTTTTTTATATTACGTATCGCCTTTGTAACCTTGTGTTGTATTGGATGGATACAATGTCATTAAGTAAAACATATAGTAAATTAGAAAATGTTAGAAGCAAATGTTTGTCAATCTCAAAAAAAAAACCCCACCATATATCTATATTTTGACAATAAATGAAGAGATTTAATTAAAACTTTAGCTATAAGCGCTATTTCACTGCTATCCTACCAATATTTGACAAATATCAGTCAAATATCGGTCAATATCGCCGCTATTTGCGGTACCGCTATTTTGGACCGTTATTTAGTATTGCTATTTTGCCAGCTACGATAACCGCTATCCTACCGATATCCCACCGCTATTGATTGCATAGACTGTAACTTATCACTATACGTGGTATACCTTCGGATTTTCAATACGGTAGAACGCTACTGCGTTACATGTAAACTAGATTGTACGATACTGTGAGGCGCTACTTCATTATTGTATCCTTAGGTGTACAGGGATAAATTCTACCACTGTATAACCAGAGTCTCATGGAGGGAGAGCATGAGGTTTGTGAATAGATCTATTCGGGACTGACAATCCCACATCTGGACTGTTAGCTACAGTTTGGCGGGCACGCCTAAGATGTACAAATGTCATTTAACGTCAACGCCTGAAGAACGTTGGAAAGGTCTCTAGTCATATCAGAAGTATCTGCGGAAGGAATGTCATGCATTCCTAGCTCATGTTGTCAATGAAACGCGAAAAGTTAGAGACCTCGAGAGCATCCCCGAAGTCTGTAACTTTCCTGATGTCTTCCCTGAAGATCTCCCAGGAATCCCTCCCGAACGTCAAGTTGAGTTTCGTATCGACTTGATCCTCGGAGCTACTCCTGTAGCTAAATCTCCCTACCGTTTAGCGCCAGCAGAAATGCCAGAATTATCCAGTCAGCTCAATGAGCTGATCAACAAAGGATTCATAAGGCCAAGTTCCTCACCCTGGGGAGCTCCGATCTTATTTGTGAAAAAGAAGGATGGATCCTTTCGGATGTGTATTGACTACCGAGAGCTGAATAAGCTGACCATCAAGAACCGATATCCTTTACCCAGAATTGACGATCTCTTCGACCAACTTCAGGGAGCCAGTTATTTCTCAAAGATCGATTTAAGATCAGGGTACCATCAGTTGCGAGTTCACAAGAATGATGTGCCCAAGACAACATTCCGGACTCGCTATGGACACTACGAGTTTGTAGTAATGCCCTTTGGTCTGACTAACGCACCAACAACATTCATGGACCTGATGAATCGGGTGTGCCGCCCTTTCTTAGACAAGTTTGTGATTGTGTTCATCGATGATATACTTGTTTATTCGCGGAGTGAAGATGATCATAAACAACACTTGAGGCAGGTGTTGGAAACATTAAGGGCGGAAAAGCTATACGCGAAATTCTTGAAGTGCGAATTCTGGATCAGGAAGGTGAATTTCCTTGGACACGTTATTAGCAAGGAAGGGATACACGTTGACCCATCCAAGATCAAAGCGATTGAGAATTGGTCTGTACCGAAGACACCCACAGAAATCCGGCAATTCTTGGGTCTCGCGGGCTATTATCGCAGGTTCATCCAAAACTTCTCCATAATCGCTAAGCCTTTAACTACCCTGACACAAATGGGTGTAACCTTCAGTTGGGGAGTCAAGCAAGACATTGCGTTTCAAACGTTGATGCAGGCCCTGTGTAGCGCACCTATCTTGTCCCTGCCCGAAGGGACGGAAGACTTCATGGTCTACTGCGATGCAACCAATCAGTGCCTAGGCTGTGTGCTCATGCAATGAGGAAAGGTTATCGCCTATGCCTCGAGGCAGTTGAAAACACAAGAGGTCAATTACACAACTCATGATTTGGAGTTGGGAGCAGTGATCTTTGCGTTAAAGATCTGGAGACACTATCTCTATGGAACCAAGTGCACTATCTTCACCGACCATAGGAGCTTACAGCACATCTTTAATCAGAAGGAGTTAAACATGAGACAGCGACGATGGGTCAAGCTACTCAGTGACTACGAGTGTGAAATTCGCTACCATCCCGGCAAGGCCAATGTGGTAGCAGACGCCCTCAGTCGAAAGGAGTATTCAGGGCGTAAGGTAAAGGCACTAACAATGACCATCCATTCCCACCTGTCCGCGCAGATCGGAGAGGCTCAGCTGGAAGCCTTAAAACCCGAGAACATGACAGGGGAAGCCTTGCGGGCAATGGACAAGAACTTGGAGGTCAAAGAAGACGGAGTGTACTATTTCATGAACCGTATCTGGACCCCAAAGTACAGCGGTTACAGAGAGGTTGTCATGAATGAGGCTCACAAGACTAAATACTCCATTCACCCAGGTTTGGATAAGATGTACTTGGATCTCAAACAACTCTATTGGTGGCCAAACATGAAAGAAGAGATTGCTACCTTCGTGGGCTAGTGCTTGACTTGCGCCAGGGTGAAGGTTGAATATCAAAAACCCTCATGTTTACTTCAACAGACAGAAATACCTGATTGGAAGTGGGAAAGGATAACCATGGGTTTTATCACCAAGTTACCCAAGTCTCCGAGTGGGCACGACGCTATCTGGGTAATTGTCGATCGGTTGACGAAGTCCGCCCACTTCCTACCGATCAAAGAAAGTTTCAAGATGGAGAGACTCACACGGATCTACCTTTAAGAGATAGTTCGTCTTTATGGTATACCTGCATCCATTATCTCCGATCGAGACACCAGGTTCACATTGAGGTTCTGGCAGTCCTTGCAAAAGGCTCTGGGAACTAAATTGGATATGAGCACGGCTTATCATCCACAAACTGATTGGACAGAGTGAGAGAACAATTCAGACCTTGGAAGATATGTTGAGAGCCTGCATCATTGACTTCGGCGCGTCATGGGACACTCATCTTCCTTTGGTTGAATTTTCCTACAACAAAAACTTCCATACCAGCATCAAGGTTGCGCCGTTTGAAGCCCTCTATGGTCGTAAGTGCAGATCCCTCTGTGTTGGGCTAAGGTGGGCGACATGCAGCTAGCCAGGGGTCAAATCCCCGACAGTACTCTCACCAGTCCTGAAAATCATCCGAGGGACAACTGAGAGGATTGTACAAATCCGGGAACGACTGAAAGCCTCTCGAGATAGACAAAAGAGCTACGCCGATAAGAGACGTAAACCCTTGGAGTTCCAGGTTGGTGACCGTGTCCTTCTGAAGGTCTCACCCTGGAAAGGCATGATACGCTTCGGAAAGCATGGAAAGCTAAACCCAAGGTACATCAGACCATTCGAGATCCTTGCTAGGATCGGTCCCGTAGCATACAAACTCCTGCTACCGCGAGAACTCAACAACATTCATCCTGTTTTCCACGTATCGAACCTAAAGAAGTGTCTGTCCGATGAGACACTTGTGATTCCTCTCGATGAGATTGAAATCAACGAGAACCTCAACTTCATGGAAGAACCTGTCGAAATCATGGATCGGGAAGTCAAACGAACGAAACAAAGTCGCATCCGTATACTGAAGGTTCGTTGGAATGCCAAGCGGGGGCCTGAATTCACGTGGGAGCGCGGAGATCAGATGAAACAGAAGTATCCACATATCTTTCCTAATCCATGATTTGTATTCTAGGTTCGAATTTCGGGACGAAATTCCCTCTAACGGGGGGATGATGTGACGACCCGAAACTTATCCCGTTTCCGTTACGCGATTCCGTTAATAAAAATTCAAATTTGTTAACTTCTCCATCAAACTCTTTGGTTTATTAAAATAATCTAGTTATATTTAATTAAATTATTTACGAATCAGAACCAAAAATCGTGCGGAAACCTGAAAATCTGGAAAAAAATCAAACATTTCTAGTCGAAGTGGGTTTACGACCGTAAACTCTGTTTATGGTCAACGACGAGTGGACCCCTCACCTCACCCCTATAAATACGATGCCTCCGACTTCATTGGGACGTTTCTAGCCGCATTCTCTCCTCCTCTCTCTAAGATTCATCAACCGTAAACTCACAAAATCGCATTTAAACTCCGGAAAACATCGAGAAAACCACGTTTGGAGCCCTTTGGGACGTCTGGAAACACTCAGCTCCTCAAAATCAACATCCAAACACCATTTTTGCGAGTTTACGGTCCAACCTTTAAAGACCGTAAACTCAGTTCTTGAGTTTACGGCCGTAAACTCGCCAACCTTCAGAAACCGTAAACTCGCCAATCTTCAGAAACCGTAAACTCACCAACCTTCAGAAACCGTAAACTTGCCAACCTTCAGAAACCGTAAACTCGCCAACCTTAAGAGACCGTAAACCTCCTCTCTCTAAGATTCATCAACCGTAAACTCACAAAATCGCATTTAAACTCCGGAAAACATCGAGAATACCATGTTTGGAGCCCTTTGGAACGTCTGGAAACACTTAGCTCCTCGATATCAACATCCAAACACTATTTTTCCGAGTTTACGGTCCAACCTTCAAAGACCGTAAACTCAGTTCTTGAGTTTACGACCGTAAACTCGCCAACCTTCAGAAACCGTAAACTCGCCAATCTTCAGAAACCGTAAACTCGCCAACCTTAAGAGACCGTAAACACCTTTTTGGTGGTACTTTTGGCTGAAAACCCATTTCTTCGATTCAAGCAAGTCTCGGTAACATTCCTCAACCGAATTCAAGTGTTCTTATGACACTTTATTTATCGAAATCGCTAATTTAGATACATATACATATTTATTTGATAATAGGATTTCGTTAAGTGTCACGTGCAACAACTTGGGAACCTTCTTTTCAGTCAACAACTCCACGCAACAACTGTGAGTTCATACCCCTACATTTTTCCGTATTTTTAAGGTTTTCAGGGGGGAATACAAGCTAAACATAAATGTTTTTCTTATAAGCTAAACATAAATGTTTTCAAAAATATACATAAAAGTTATGCAAATTTCATACTTTATTTCCCTTTTGCACTATGTTGAGCATAAGGGACGTTTTCATAAAATTGCATAGTTTTCCGGACACGTTATTCGCTACGTTATACATGCAAACTATAATCGGTATAGTTTGGGATTTCTCTAAAAACTTATCAAGCATAGGAACTTCTCTACTAAACATATGCACTGGAATAGAAACCGTTTACAGTTTATATCACTATTTTATCATGATTTTCATAACTGTAACTTATCACTATACGTGGTATACCTTCGGATTTTCAATACGGTATAACGCTACTGCATTACATGTAAACTAGATTGTACGATACTGTGAGGTGCTACTTCATTACTGTACCCTTAGGTGTATAGGGATAAATCCTACCACTGTATAACCAGAGTCTCCTGGAGGGAGAGCGTGAGGTTTGTGAATAGATCTATTCGGGACTGACAATCCCACATCTGGACTGTTAGCTATAGTTTGGCGGGCACGCCTAAGATGTACAAATGTCATTTAACGTCATCGCCTGAAGAACGTTGGAAAGGTCTCTAGTCATATCAAGCATGGTTATATGACTCACATTATGTATAAATCACCGATAGTTTATCAACCTGGTTTTCTTCAGTAGTTTTATTTATACCAAATAGAACTAAACACACTATGCATACTGGCCGAGCCACGGTTTTCAAAAACCGAATCATTTATGCTACGGTTTTACATTTAAATACGTATACTTCATGATTATCTTTAGCTAGTCACATGAAGTAGTATTTTGCATATCTATACTATTTTCAGAAACGAACATTCATGGTTGTATACGAAATCGATCACACTACGTTTTTCACAAAAGAAAATATCAGATTTTCTTGAAACTACATAATCATTTCGGCTCGCTTATCAATAAGTTTTCATTACAAATTACTGCTTATGAACTCACCAACTTTATGCTGATATTTTTCAAACTGCTTGTATTCTCAGGAAATCAGTAGACAGGTACTTGCTGGATTTTCGAGAAACCGAAGCATTTAGAGTTTTTAAGTTTTTATTTTGCAAAACTATTGGATGTATTTCAAATTGAGTTTCAAACAGATGTAAACTCTTTATTCAAATATTCACTGTAATGATTGTGTTGCTATGATTGTTGTTATTCATTGGTTGTGATGCTATACATGACGTCCTCCGCCCCGGAACGTTTCCGCCATCGGTTTCGGGGTGTGACAGATTGGTATCAGAGCCCATGTTTATAGCGAACTAGTATACCGAACCTTATGTGGTATACAACTATAAACACTAAGGGGCCTAAGTTCTCTATGCTAAAAGTATACTTTCAAAATATAAGTATTTTTATAAGAAGTATACGAGCATGCATACATAATAGGATTCGTGTCGCTAGTAGAACTGAACAAAAGTATTTGGATGCTGGAACGCTGCGGTTAAATCTGGGCAGTTATGTAATCATGTCTAGGGTGAATATATCCTGATCAACTATAGCCTGATCAACTATATTCAGCCGAGACATGACCAACATGTGTTTGGGAGTGACTGTGGTGCTACAGCAGGCCTAAAACTTACCAAAATCATCTCACATAAAATACTATAGGAGTATTTTCGCTAGAGCCAAACTCAGTATGCAGATTCACTCTAAGTATTGCTACCTCTCCTTCCTTAACCGATAACTCACATGTGTTAGTAACCTTTCTATGATTATCTCTTGATAGAATACTTTCATTATCAGGATGAGATATATTTTGTTCTTTTATATATATCTCGAGGACTTACCATCCTCTTCTTCCTGATTGTTTCTAGAACAAGATGCCTCCCCGACCAAGACCCATCAGAAGGAACAACGACACTCCGCCGCCACCACCACCTCCTCAGTTCGACCCTGTCATGTTCCAGGCAGCAGTTATCACCGCCGTGACTACAACAATGGCACAAGTAAACGCTGGAGGAGTTGGAGGTGGAACCGACCCACAGAGACAAGATGGAAGTCAGGAACATCAAAAAGAGTGTTCCTAGAAGGACTTCATGACTGCGAAACCCAAGTCCTTCGATGGAAAAGGAGGTGTCATCGCCCTGACTCGATGGTTCGAGAAGATCGAATCCATCTTCGAAATTTGCGTCTGTTCTGAAGCCAACAAGGTGAAGTTTTCCGCCTGCACCTTCACTGACAGAGCCTTGACCTGGTGGAATGGTCGAGTCAAAACCCTAACCCTGCCAGTGGCTAATGCCATGGGTTGGGAAAGGCTTAAGGAGCTCATGCTAGCGAAGTACTGCCCAAGGGGCGAAGTGCAAAAGTTGGAGCATGAACTCTGGAACTTGAAGATGAAGGGTTCCGACATCGTTGCTTACACTGCTAGATTCTGTGATCTGGCGCTTCTCTGTCCGGGAATGGTCACCCCGGAAAGCAAGAAAATCAAGAGCTACATATGGGGACTGACGCAACCCACCAAAGGAAATGTCTTGGCTGCCAGGCCGACTACATTTGAAAGCGCCAAGGATCTGGCACAAACTCTGATCGATCATGGAATCGATCTGGATGAAGTGACAATTGTCCCTGAACCCCAAAAGGATAAGAAGTCTGGCAACAAGAGAAAGGGTCAGTCTTCGCAGGAGCCCTCCAAGAAACAACAAATAGTAGCAGTTCATGTTGTTACTGCTCCTGCTGCTGCTCCCACTGTTGCTCCAACCACCCAATCTCCTACGGGTGGTTATGCTGGAAAGCTACCCCTGTGCAACAAGTGTAACTTCCATCATCACAGGCCCTGCCGTGAGTTGATCTGCAACAACTGTGGGAAGAAGGGACGCACAGCTCGATACTGCAAGACACCGGCTCAACCAACCAACCAGGCCCCGGGAGCGGACGCTGGTCAGACTTGTTATGGATGTGGAGAGGCTGGGCACTACAGAAGAAACTGCCCCAAAGCATCAACTGGTGGCAATACAGGGAGAGTTTTGGCTATGGGCCAGAATGAAGTAGTTGCTGATCCTACCATTGTTACGGGTACGTTCCTCCTTGACAAGGTGGATTTCCATGCAATTATCCAATATATCTCCATGCTAATCTCATGTTTCTATGCATTATCACATCAAACTTCTCTCTTCTCTCCCTTTTATCTATCTCTCGGCCAAGGGTCTCCTACCACCACCTTCACTTTCAATTCTAGCTACTACATCCCTCCAAGAAATCCTCTCCTCCATTCTCCAAATTTTTGTGAGCTTTTAGGGACATCAAGGACTCTCCATCAAAGCTCATTCATCCTTGGTAAGTTATTGTGAAACTCTATAACTTTTGATTCAAGTTACTAAAGGAATCTCTTCTTAACCCACATCCTTTCGTGATCCATGCCCATAGATCCATCTAAAGTTCGAAATCCACTCAAGAAAGCTTGCTAAAGGCTGAGATATCTTCATTTTCTTCATCACAACCAAAATCTCCAAATAAAAGTGAGTGTATACCCCTTATTTTTGGTTTTTACTATGTTTGGGGGGGGGGGGGGGAGAATACAAGTTGTTTTGTGTAGATCTATGTGTGTATGCATGATTTTGTGTGTTTTTCATGATATATGTGTGATTATGTGTTATAAACTCCATGAACTTGAAGATCTACTAAAATATGATGATACTTGTAGAACATAACACTTATTTCAACTTATTATGCAAATAAAAGGTTTTAAAATACATCAAAGTTACTTAAAACTAAGAAAATTGCATAAGAGGGCCAAAAATGACAAAATAACCAAAAATGGGGTATTTTTATGTAACTCACGGTTTTTAAAGGACCAAAAGGAATGTATTTTGATAAATATGAATCTTTATGATATTTGTGATCTTAAAAAAGGCTAGAAGTGTAAAAGTTCATAAATGAGCTTCTTTTGGGCTTTTTATGAGTTTTTAGGCCAAGTTTGTAAATTTTTGGACTTTTGTGGGCTTAAATATCATTTTCAACAAAGATGTGCCAAAAATGTAAATTTTGATAAGAGGAACGAAAAATTTAAATTTATTAAAACTTGGGCCAAAAGGATGAATTTATTTTTAAATGGGCCGAAAATGCACATTTTCATAAAATCAAGCCAAAAATGATATTTTTGACAAAAGTGAGTTTAAAATGTTATTTCTACTTAAAACTAGCATTAAATGCAATTTTTGTCCTTAAAGGACCTAAATTGTCATTTTTTTTACCAAAAATGTGCCATAAATGTAAATTCTTGGTTTTTAGGACCAAAAATGATCTTTTACAAAAAGGTGAACTGTTAATGTCACATTGGTAAACAACATAGCTTAAACAACCAACATAACAAACCACGGATCGATTTCGGTATTCACGTCCTTATTGGCCTGGCCTATAAATAATATACATGTTAAATGGGTCTTAGTTGTCCTTTTACATGTATATTCGACCCGATATATATATATATATATATATATATATATATATATATATATATATATATATATATATATATATATATATATATATATATAGGGTTAGGTTATTTTGTTTTCACTATCTATTGTGTGCATTTATGATTGATTCTGGACCAATCATTTTAGTTATTTTAAAAAGTAATTAATGCATATTAGGTGTTGAAGATATAATGGATATTAATTACATCTTCAGCATTTAATATGCATTAATTACTTTCTTAAAATAACTAAAATGATTGGTCCATAATCAATCATACATGCACACAATAGATAGTGAAAACATTTAAACCTAACTCTCTCTCTCTCTCTCTCTCTCTATATATATATATATATATATATATATATATATATATATATATATATATATATATTCTCATTTCTTTTGAGCCTAGAAATAATTTACATGCTTAGTGGGCCTTAGTGTCCACTTACATGTTTATTGGGCATGTAATATACCTTATATGTTTTCTCTTTCGCGTTCGATTAAGGATCTAGTGAGACGTGTCGGTTGACACCTACTGAGTGTACAATCGTAGCCTGTAGTTATAACCAGAGTCTCCTGGAGGAAGATCGGGAGTTTGTGTATAGATCTATATGGGGGTGACACCCCACACCTGAGCTGTTCGCTACAGTTAGACAAGGCTAGTCTAGGATGACAAAAACCTTACCTTGTTCCGCCGGCCTTCGAAAAACACCAAGACAGGCGAAATTGTCATTATCTAGTATGGTTATAACGACTCACTTAGAGGAATTAACGTTATAAAATTTACGGGAAACCATCTTTTTGTTTGATAACACGGTAATATACTCGCGCTGGTACCCAACCACGGGTGTTGAGTTTCCAGCATTCTCATAAACGGACAACATTGGGTTGTCTGGGGTCATTCTATTACATTCTCACAAATAATAACAAACATGCATTGATACAAGATCTGACACAAACATTTCAAATTGTTTTTCAGAAAATATCGGATTTTCTGGTGTTTACAAAGCGATACGAAACATTTTACTCAATCATGCTTATGAACTCTCACCAACATATTTATGTTGACCTTTTTAATTTAACTTGTATTCTCAGGAAACCGTTAGAGCTGGTTGGTTAGCAAGATTACATGGATATTTTGTTATATTTTGATTCTATCACACTTTGAATATTTTGACATGTAATATCGAAATACAATATTTGATGTAAACCAATGACAGTTGTAATATTACATGTGTGATGATGATGATGATGTTATGTTTCAATTATATACTCTGTGATGATACTACAAAAATGAAGTCACCTAAGCCCCTGGACGTTTCCGTCGTTTGGTTCGGGGGGTGTGACAAAGATTGGTATCAGATCATTGTTTATAGTGAACTGACATATCTAATTATACAAGATACGCAACTATAAATACAATGGGACTAAAACACTCTGAATAAAATACATACCTAGGTGTGCATTAGTGCTATTACCTTAAAAGTCTCTGGAGGAAATTAAACACCATGGTTAAACCCGGATAGTTATGTAGTCGTGTTAGGGGTAAATATAGCATGATCAACTATATTTATTCCAAATACGACCAACATGTGTTCAGGAGTGATCATGTTGGGAAATGAATCTAGAAACTTACCTCGTATCCAAAAAGCTCTAAGGAACTCAAACTTAAACAATTAAAAATACTATAGGTGTATTTGAAATGTTATCTACGTACACTCTCCTTATACACTTCTCACCCCCTCAGTTTCTCGTGCAGTCGTCATGGAAGAACTCAAACAAGGTATCCTTTACTATCAAGCCCTGGTGGCCAATGGGTTGATTGAAGGAGAACCTGTTATAGGTCAGGAGGCAGATCCAGGTGTAGGACTTGAGGAATACATGGAGACCGATTATGAGTTCGGGGAGCCTGACGAGGATATGGAGGAAGATAGGGACACTAATGAAGTCCCCAACGAGCATCCCACTTCAGAGGTGATACAGGAGCACCCCACAGCACCGAGGGATCCCATCGATCAGACTCGCTCCTTAGAGGAGGAGGTTGCCACCCTTCGGTAACAACTATTAGCAGCAGAAGCCCGATCCGTGCAAGCAAAGCATGAGATGGATGAGGTTGCTAGGTAGATGAGCGAGATGGCATGACCTCGTGGCGTGACATTTTGGCATGTGATTTCTCCACTAGACCCTTCTTGCCGCGATTAGTATCCGTTCTTCTACTACCACTACTGTTAGGACTTCTTTTGTGTACTACTCTATGTACTACCGACTACATGATTAAATGATTACACTACTCATGCAGTCGTTACGCTATCGGATTTTATTTCCTTTCATGTATTTTATGCCTTATAAAGGCAAATTTTCATGTACCAAAAGATTATCATTAATGAAAACAGTTATATATTCCCATGATGTTGTTATATGTTATGTGTGCTATTATTTTACTTCATGTTAATTGTATGCATTCACTTACATGCACAACCCTATCACCGAAACTGTTCTCTAATTAAGGGATCACTAGAATGCACTAAATACTCAACATCTTTCTGTTCCATGACAGAAGATGGCTCAGAGACCGAATCGTGGAAACAACACAACACCAACACCACCAGAGATAAACTCAGTTGCGTTCCAAGCGGCAGTGTCATCTGCGGTCACCGCAACACTAGCACAGATTCACAACGGAAATAACGGTGGAGGTAACGGGCAAGGAGCCAGAAGTTTACACCCGGGGATGAACCAAGGAACCACAAGGACCTATACCTACAAGGATTTCACGAATGCTAAGCCTCGAACCTTCAACGGGACAGGAGGCGTGATAACTCTAAAAAGGTGGATAGAAAAAGTGGAATCGGTATTCGAGATCTGCGGATGCCCTGAAGAGTGTAAGGTGAAGTTTGCAGCTTGCACATTCGTCGATCAAGCTCTTTCTTGGTGGAATGGTCACGTGGAGGCCATGACACTCCCAGTGGCGAATGCTATGCCATGGGAGGAGCTTAAGTAAATGCTAATGGCAGAGTACTGTCCAATGGAGAAATTCAGAAGATGGAGCAGGAACTGTGGAATCTCACAGTCCAGAACTCCGACATCGATACTTACATCTTAAGATTTAGTGAGTTGTCACTCCCGTGTCCAAGCATGATCAATTTTGAAGGAAAGAAGATTGAAAGATTCATTTGGGGCTTGGCCTCTCCAATTCAAGGAAATGTAATCGCAGCAAACACGAAGATGTATGACAGTGCTAAAAGGCTAGCAAAGAAGTTATACGATCATGGAAACAAGAAGGATGCCAAAGCTGGAGAAACTGAAGACAAGAAAAAGGGAAAAGACAACAATAAAAATAAAGACAACAAGCGAAAGGGACGACAAAACCAAGAGTCATCGAAAAAGCAGCATACTGTAGCAGTCCATGCTGCTACTACTCAGGTTGCCTCAACACCACATGCTCCTGTCTCAACTACGCAAACTACTACCAGGCAATACTCGGGAACCCTGCCCAAGTGTAACAAATGTGTCTTTCACCACTATGGAAAATGCAGAGATATGTAGTGTACAAGTTGCAATCGAAAGGGCCACACCGCTCGATACTGCCGATCTCAACCTCAACAGAACCAACAGTCGAACCACAACAACAACAACAAAAACCGCAACAACAGTAACAACAACCATAACGTTGGGGCTAGTCACACTTGTTATGGGTGTGGAGGAACCGATCATTTTAGATGTGATTGTCCCAATGCCAACAACCAAGGGGAAGGAGGATCAGGAAGGGGTCCTGACGTTGGGTCAAGGTGAAGCATTTCAAGATCCGACAGTTGTTACTGGTACGTTCCCACTTAACAACACTTTCGCATGCATTTTATTCGATAGTGGAGCCGAGTGGAGCTTCGTTAGTAACAAATTTAAACACTTACTAAAACAACAACCCCAGAAGTTAAACGAAGCCTTCACGGTGGAGATGACTAATGGGAAAACCGAAACATCCAAAGATGTTTGCATAGGGTGCACATTAATGCTAAACAATCATTCATTTCAAATAGATTTGATGCCAGTAAATATTAGGAGTTTTGATGTGATAATTGACATGGATTGGTTAAGCCCCCATCATGCTGATATTATGTGTCACGAGAAGGTCGTTCGCCTTCACCTCCCCAACCACAAAACCCTAATAATCGATGGTGATAAACCTGGCTCCAATCTTCGTCTTATCTCATGAATCAAGGCACATAAGTGCCAACATAAGAAAAACTATGCTTTCCTCGCTCATGTTGTGGACAAAGCCAAAGAAGAAATAAACATTAAAGACATCCCAGTGGCGTGTGACTTTCCGGATGTATTTTCTGAAGACCTTCCGGGAATACCCCCAGAAAGACAGGTTGAATTCCGAATCAACCTCATACCAGGAGCCACATCAATTGCCAAATCACCCTACCGGTTAGCTCCCACTGAAATACAGGAGTTATTCAGTCAATTAACGAATTGTTGAGCAAATGATTCATCAGGCCAAGCTTCTCACTGTAACATCCCGTTTAAAATAAAATAATTAAATAATAAACCCAAAACCCTGAGAAGTAATTTTATTATTATTTTATATTATTATTGTCCAAAAGTCAAATAATAATTGGTGGGAGTGTTGGTTTCGGGGTGCCAATTGATATACTTTTGATTTTCGAGGGTTAAAGTGTAAGTTCAGGGCTTATTTTGTAAGGATTTTAGAAGGCAGGGTGTAAGGGGTAACTTTTGGACTCATTCTGTAAGGATTTATGGGAACTTGGGCATAAAGGGTAAATTAAGGATTGGTTTTGAAAGAAAAGGAAGGAGGAGGGACTAATTCCGTCAATTTGGACCATAGTTTGTATGGAACGGGCATAAAAATGTTCCATTGCCCATGCTCTAACCTTAATAGCGCCATCTGTAGCCGCCATCTCCTTTCTTCATCTCCCAGCCGCCAACCTCTTCTCGCGATAGTGTACCATCGAAGCTTTTGAGGTCGTCGCCGATGGACAAACTAGTTGGGCCGATACCGTGACTACAGTCGGTCGGAAAAAACAAGGTTACGGTTTCCACCGTTGCTGTTCGCAAGTTGGGGTCGCAATCCCTCTTTTCTCCATTCTTCTGTTGTAACGATGTCACCGGACTGCCGCCCCTCCACTGTTGGATCCGGGAATCACCGAGTCGACGCCGCCATTGCTCTCGTTGCTACTGACGACAACAAACTTGGAGCCGGCAAGTCAAGGACTAACGACGGGCGTCGTGGTCACTGCTAAGACGGACACAACCACATCGCTTGCCGTGAATAACGTCCTCCTTTCTCCATTTCTGTTCAGGCCACCGCTAGTGGTTGCTGCTGCCACCAAACCGCTCCTCTGTTTGCTCCGGCCATCATCCATCACTGCCATGACCGCCATATGCCATCGTGAAGAGAAGCTGCCTCCGTGACTTACAAGCATGGAGTGTGGGTGTGTTTCTGCTGTAGTGTTTGTGTTGTAGGTGGCTGCGTTTGGCTAGAACTCACAAGAAAAGCCACCACCACTACCGTGAGGTGGTGGCTGCCACCCTCTACCACCACCGGCCGCCACAATGCGGCGATGTGGGTGTGTGTGTGTTATTTTCGTGAATTTGTGTTTGGGGTATTTTTGTAAATTGTAATAGAATCGATAATCAATAAACAAGTCTAAAACACCACCGTAGGGTGGTGGTTGCCGCCTCCTACCGCTACCGGCCGTCATGTCGGGTGGCGGCGTGCCTTGATTGCGTTTTTGGGCAATATGGGACCAATGAAACCCTAATGGGCCCAAAGAAGCCCTAGTGGGCCCAATGGAACCCTAATGGGCCAATAAGGTCCAATATGACCTAAAAGTCCAATCAATAGACTAATGGGCTAGTATTCGGTTGAGAAACCCTAATTAGGGTTTGGAAAACCCTAAGGGCATAAAACCCTAATCGTGACAGGAGAATTAATTATTAAATTTAAAATAATAATTGATAACCATTGGCAACAGCTTAAGGCAATAATAGACTTAATGGATTAAGTCCGTAATGGGTTAAGTAAGAAACACTTAACCCTAATCATCATTTCATGTGAAAGCTTTAATCTCATTCGGTCCTTGAATTGGGCCTTCTTATCGGGCCTTGGCGATTGGGCTATTAGTGGGCCATCCAAGAACAAGTTAATGGACCAAAATAATTAGATGGGCTTTAGGATAAGGCCGTGTGAGGACTTGGGCCCAATTTGGAAATTTGGGTGATAGATGGGCCATAATTGGGCCTTTATGATTATGTGATCTTGGGCCATGGAAATTGTATTGGAAAAATTGGATGGGCCTTAAGGAAAGACCATGTAAAGGTCTGGGCCCAAATTGGAAAGTTGGGCCATATGTTGGGCTTTGGCGCATTATTGACTTTTGGGCTTTTATAGTGTGAGTTGGACCTTGGGCTTGGAACCTAATTATTAATTGGGTGTTGTTTGATGTTGACAGTTCGGGAATCTGTCAACCAGCAGCTGGAGTTGTATCAGCGAGACTTCAGCAGTGCCATGTGAGTTATCCTCATTATACTAAGGGGTCTAATGCACCAAGGCCGGCCCATTGGATATGTTATCCTAGTAGTGTTAAATGTTGAGTATGAGTTAGTGTTGCATGCTAGTGGTTATGCCAGTTAGGTAGACCTGTAGGACTACCTGTGATGTTATATGATTATTGCATTCACAGTAGTTATGTTATATGTTATTTGGGTTGGGTTGAGGTTGTACTGCTCCATGCGGTAGCCAACAAACCATAGAGTATTCCAGATATGAGCTGAGGGCCCGGTAGGCATTCCAGACTCATACTGAGGACTCGGGAGTATGCCAGATATGAGCTGAGGGCCCGGTAGGCATTTCGGACTCATACTGAGGACTCGGGAACATTCCAGATACGATCTGAGGGCCCGATAGGCATTCCAGACTCGTACTGAGGGCTTGATGGCAATTCAGATACGAGTTGAGGGCTCGGTAGGCATTCCAGACTCGTACTGAGGGCTCGGTGGCAATCCAGATGTGAGCTGAGGGCCCAATAGGCATTCCAGACTCACACTGTGGGCCCAAGGGTATTCCAGCATGTGAAGTTGTGGACCCATTATGTGTTGTTCTGTTCAGTGGTTATGTTATGATATTGTTGATATCGTTATATGGACTGTATGTGTATCGGTATTTTGGGGGTAACTCATTAAGCCTCGGGCTTACAGTTACAATTTATTGTTTCAGGTACATCAGATGATCGCAGGAAGACAAATGCGTGATCGTACAACTCCTCACCTTTTGTGACTATGTTTCTGGGATACTCTGATATAAAATTGTTTTGAAAACAAATTGGTAATAACTGTTGGTTTCTAAATGTTTTAAAAAAGTTTAAATTTTGCCTAATTTTTATGGTTGTTACACTCACCCTGGGAAGCTCCAGTCTTGTTTGTCAAGAAGAAGGACGGATCCTTCAAAATGTGCATCGATTATAGAGAACTGAACAAGCTCACTGTCAAAAAACCGATACCCACTCCCTCGAATTGACGATCTATTTGACCAGCTCCAAGGAGCTAGTTAGTTCTCCAAAATAGATCTAAGATCCGGTTATCACCAGCTTCGAGTCCGAGAAGAGGACATTCCAAAAACTGCTTTCCGAACTCGGTACGGTCATTACGAATTCGTCGTGATTCCGTTCGGTCTAACAAATGCCCCTGCAACATTTATGGATCTCATGAATTGAGTCTGCCGCCCATTCCTCGATAAGTTCGTAATTGTCTTCATCGATCACATTGTCATATACTCCCGAAGCAAGGAGGAGCATGGTCAACATCTCCGTCAAATCTTGGAAACTCTAACAAATGAAGAACTATACACGAAACTCTCAAAATGCAAGTTTTGGAATCGTAGTGTAAACTTCTTGGGCCACGTAGTTAGTAAGGAAAAGGATGATCCGTTTTGGGAGACGGGGAAAACTAAATCCACGATACATCGGGCCGTTCAAGATTTTAGCCCGAGTTGGTCCGGTGGCATGTCAGTTGTAGCTACCTGCAGAGCTCAACAACGTACACCCCATATTCCATGTCTCGAATTTGAAAAAGTGCTTATCATATGAAACCCTTGTCATTCCTCTTGAAGAGATCGAAGTAAAGGAGAATCTCCTGTTCATCGAGGAGCCGGTTGAAGTATTGGACAAGGAAGTGAAGCGTACGAAACAGAGTCGTATTCCGATTATGAAGGTTTGATGGAACGCTACGCGTGGACCAGAATTCACATGGGAACACGAGGGACAGATGAAGTAGAAGTACCCTCACTTATTCTCTCGTTCATAGTTCTACCTTTCAAAAGAATTTCAGAACGAAATTCCCTTTAACGGGGGGATGATGTCACAACTAGCCTTTTTAGCTAGGAAATTTTGTCTTCATGTAAAGATCAACTCTTGTATAACTTGTAATCTAAGCTAATGTCAAGTACGATGCTCATTCAAAATCAACCATTTGAATCAAAACTCTTGAATGAAGTTCAAAACCTAATTTTGAGCTTGAAACCTTAATATCCCGATTCAAACCCAAGATAGACCAGGAGTCGTTTATTGGGCCTAATTGACCAATAAAATCTCGATTTGAGTATTTTGGGTCAAGAATCCTTATATGGGCCCTAATTGGACCCATATTCATTAAATAATAGGATTTTGGGCCATAAGACTTCTCATGGGCCTTATTGGGCCTAAAATGTCTCACTTAGTCATCATGGGCCTTAATGGGCCGTAAAAGGTTTCATAAGCCCTTTTGAGCCGTAAACTATCGTCTTGGACCTTATTGGGCCGTAAACCCTTTTTCCTTATCTCTATTGGGCCGTCAACCCTCATAAGGGCCCAATGGACCGAAAATTCTCAACTTGGGCCTCATAATATCGAATATAAGCAAGCATGGCCCAAACTTTTTCCCTTCTCTTTTCCTTTCCCCATTCTTGGCTAGACAAAAAAAAAAACAATGGGATAATTAAAGGTGCCACCTAAGTTTCACAAGGTGGATGTCCATGCAATTATCCAAAAAATCTCCATGCTAATCTCATGTTTCTATGCACTATTACATCAAACTTTTCTCTTCTCTCCCTCTTATCTATCTCTCGACCAAAGGTCTCCCACCACCACCTTCACTTTCAATTCTAGCTGCTACATCCCTCCAAGAACTCCTCTCATCCATCCTCCAAATTTTTGTGAGCTTTTAGGGACATCAAGGACTCTCCATCAAAGCTCATTTATCCTTGGTAAGTTATTGTGAAACTCTATAACTTTTGATTCAAGTTACTCTAGGAATCCCTTCTTAACCTACATCCTTTCGTGATCCATCCCCATAGATCCATCTCAAGTTCGAAATCCACTCAAGAAAGCTTGCTAAAGGCCGAGATCTCTTCATTTTCTTCCTCACAACCGAAATCTCCAAAGAAAGTGAGTTCATACCCCCTATTTTCACATTTTACTATGTTTTGGGGGAGAATACAAGTTGTTTTGTGTAGATCTATGTGTGTATGCACGATTTTGTGTGTTTTTCATGATATATGTGTGATTATGTGTATGGGTGTAAACGAGCCGAGCCGAGCCCGAGCCTGACCAAGCTCGAGCTCAGCTCGTTTAATTTTGAGGAAGCTTGAGCTCGATTCGAGCCTTAAAATGAAGCTCAGGCTCGGTTCGTGAACAATTCAGTAGGCTCGTTTAGGCTCGCGAGCCCACTAAATGAAGCTCGACTCGAGCTCGTTTAATAAACGAGCCTCATATTTAGGCTTGAGCTCGGCTCAGGCTCGTTTAATTTGATCTCGAGTCGAGCTTTTAATGAGTCGATCCCGAGTAGCTCACGAGTAGCTCGACTCACTTACACCCCTAATTATGTGTTATAAACTCCATGAACTTGAAGATATACTAAAATGAGATGATACTTGTAGAACATAACACTTATTTCAACTTATTATGCAAAGAAAAGGTTTTAAAATACATCAAAGTTACTTAAAGCTAAGAAAATTGCATGAGAGGGCCAAAAATGACAAAATAACCAAAAATGGGGTATTTTTATGTAACTCATGGTTTTTAAGGGACCAAAAAGAATGTATTTTGATAAGTATGAATCTTTATGATATTTGTGATCTTGAAAAGGGTTAGAAGTGTAAAAGTTCATAAATGGGCTTTTACGAGTTTTTGGGCCAGGTTTGTAAATTTTTGGACTTTTGTGGCCTCAAATGTCATTTTCAACAAAGTTATGCCAAAATTTTAAATTTTGATAAGAGGAACGCAAAATGTAAATTTATTAAAACTTGGGCCAAAAAGATGAATTTATTTTTAAATGGGCCGAAAATGCACATTTTCATAAAACCAAGCCAAAAATGATATTTTTGACAGAAGTGAGTTATAAATGTTATTTCTACTGAAAACTAGCCTTAAATGTATTTGTCCTTAAAGGACCTAAATTGTCATTTTTTACCAAAAATGTGCCACAAATGTAAATTCTTGGTTTTCACGACCAAAAATGACCTTTTACAAAAAGGTGAATTGTTTATGTCGCATTGATAAACAACATAGCTTAAACAACCCACGTAACAAACCACATATCGATTTTGGTATTGTCCTTATTGGGCCTGAAAATAATATACATGTTAAATGGGCCTTAGTTGTCCTTTTACATGTATATCGGGCCTGATATATATATATATATATATATATATATATATATATATATATATATATATATATATATATATATATATTCTCATTCCTTTTGAGCCTGCTAATAATTTACATGCTTAGTGGGCCTTAGTGTCCACTTACATGTTTATTGGGCCTGTAATATACCTTATATGTTTTCTCTTTCGCATAAATTCAATTAAGGATTTAGTGAGACATGTCGGTTGACACCTATTCAGTGTACAGTCGTAGCCTGTAGTTATAAACAGAGTCTCCTGGAGGGAGAGCGGGAGTTTGTGTATAGATCTATATGGGGGTGACACCCCACACCTGAGCTGTTCGCTACAGTTAGACAAGGCTAGTCTAGGATGACAAAAACCTTACCTTGTTCCGTCGGCCTTCGAAAAACGCCAAGACAGACGAAATTGTCATTATCTAGTATGGTTATAACGACTCACTTAGAGGAATTAACGTTATAAAATTTACGGGAAACCATCTTTTTGTTTGATAACACGGTAATATACTCGCGCTGGTACCCAACCACGGGTGTTGAGTTTCCAGCATTCTCATAAACGGACAACATCGGGTTGGCTGGGGTCATTCTATTACATTCTCACAAATAATAACAAACATGCATTAATACAAGATCTGACACAAACATTTCAAATTGTTTTTCAGAAAATATCGGATTTTCTGGTGTTTACAAAGCGATACGAAACATTTTACTCAATCATGCTTATGAACTCTCACCAACATATTTATGTTGACCTTTTTAATTTAACTTGTATTCTCAGGAAACCGTTGAACTGGTTGGTTAGCAAGATTACATGGATGTTTTGTTATGTTTTGATTCCATCACACTTTGAATATTTTGACATGTAATATCGAAATACAATATTTGATGTAAACCAATGACAATTGTAATATTACATGTGTGATGATGATGATGTTATGTTTCAATATATACTATGCGATGATACTACAAAAATGAAGTCACCCAAGCCCATGGACGTTTTCGCCGTCTGGTTCGGGGGTGTTACTGAGCAAGAGCTCTCACAAGAAAGATACCCAGAATGGGAATTTACTAGCCCGACATCCATCGAGACACAACGACGTTAACACGGATATGCATGAAATGCCAAACCTACTCACCAGTACAGGGAGCTCGCCCGACACCGCTAGAGAGCATCTCCATCCCTTGTCCATTCTACCAGTGGGGAATCCACATTGTAGGGTTGTTCCCTGAGGCCCCTGGAAAGGTGAAGGTCTTGGTAGTCGCAGTGGACTACTTCACCAAAAGGATCAAAGCCGGGCCATTATCGTGCATAACAGGGATGAAGATGATTAAGTTTCTATGGACGAACATCATAACGAGATTCGGAACACCCAAAGTACTGGTCAGCGATAATGGATTACAATTTGTAGAAAATCCATTCAGAAGTTGGTGTGCAGAAAAAGGGATATAGAAACGATTCACGTCGGTAGCGCACCCACAGGCCAATGGGCAGACGAGAGTGTTCAACATGACAATTATGGATGGGATAAAGAAGCGGCTAGGAAAGGCCATAAGCAGTTAGGTAGAAGAACTCACAGGAGTCCACTTGTCATACATGATGACCCCAAGGACAAGTCCGAAAGAAACCCCGTTCAGCCTGGCCTATGGCACATAGGCGATGCTACCAACGGAACTGATGATCGGCTCACTGCTCACGGTGCACTTTTAGGAGAAAAACAATGATGAGGATCTAAGACAAAATCTAGAGCTTATTGAAGAACGACGAAAACGGTCGAATGTCCGACAAGCAACATTACAATAATACAGTAGAAGGATACTACAATCAAAGGGTGAAGGAAAAAGCCTTCAAAGTAGGAGACTATGTCTTAAGGAAAAACGAGGTGATCCATGCTTAACCACAAGGGAAACTAGGTCCCACATGTGAAGGACCATACAAGTAACTGAAGCACACCGAAAGGGGTCCTACACACTTGATGCAATCGAAGTAAGGTCGATTCCAAGAACATGGAATGCCGGGAACCTCAAGAAGTTCCATTTTTAGTCCTCACCAGAAAAGAACCATTATGGGCCAACACCCACCCAGAAGAAATAGCTGAAAACGTACCTATCCAGAGGGGAGAGCATCGAAAGACCCATATTCAGGAGAGATAGCAATGACTTTGTAATGACGTACCAGTTGGACCGATCACCCAGGCTTGTAACACTCATCAAAATCACAAGAAATTTAAACTTTTTAAAGCAACCCAAATTCATAAATTTTTTACAATCAATTTTTTCAAAACATTTTCAAACATCAGAGTCTCCCAAAATCATAAGTCATAAAACAAGAGGATATGTACGGTCACGACTTCACTTTCCCGCGGTCATCCGAAGTACCTGAAACATAACCCAAAATTGCAAGCCAACGCTTAATGAGTTCCCCCAAAGTACCACTACACAACATAATAACAAACAACATACATAAAAAGCCTTCAACTTGACTGGAACGCCGCACCGGCCTGAACGCTCACAGAACCTTCAACATGACTGGAACGGCTCACCCTAATGCCCATAAAATTTACCCTAATCCAAAACATTAGATGGCCCAAAAAATTGCCAAGCTACCAATCCCAAAAGATAGCCCACATCGAAGCCCAAACATATGAGGGTCACCAGACCGAGTATGCGGGGCGTACTCAGCACGTACGCGTAGCGTACTCGATTAGAGGCTTGTACGCTAAGCGTACCTGCTTGTACGCCCAACATACTCACCTTATTCATCCCAAAACTTTGTTCAACGCTTATTTCATTAAGACAAAGCTCCAAAAGATAGATCTGACTCCCTTGAGCTGGATTATCACGTAAAGTTGCCAACTTTACGTTCATACATGTCTAAATGAAGCTCTTAAGCTTAAAAATGACTTAATAATTGACTTAATACATGCATGAAACCAAAATTCTCATAAAGCTTGCACCTTTATGCTCAAGGAGACCAAAACAAACTCAGATCTAAAATAACAATCCCTTAAACGACTTAACTCATCCAACAACCCAAAAAGGAACCAAAAGCACAACAAACTAACTATGGAGAGATCTAAGCATATACAAGCCAATATGAAAACTTGATACATCAGAAAGCTTTCCCACAAGATGAAGATTCTGGATCCAAAGCCTTTTCACCAAGCAAAACAACTTCAAGCTTTTCTACTTCCTTCACAAGGGCAAAAATGTGCACCAAAGTCATTTTAATAGATCAAGAACACCACCAAGAAACTAAGGGGTCGATTTAGGATTTTAGGAGGTTTGGGGTTGGTAAAGAGGCCATCCCTAAAGACTTAAGGTTTTTAAATAGGGAACACTTGATAAAAAAAATTAGGGTTTAAACACCCCTCGTACGCCCAGCATACGAGGCCGAGGTTGGCGATCAATCCCTCCGGGTACACTAAGTGTACACCAATGTACGCCCAACATACTGCCCCTCGCACTAATACTCCTTGCGTACTCCCTATGTACGCCCCTTGTACAAGGGTTTCCTCTTAAACCTTAAAATACTCTGAATGCCATAACTTCTTCGTTATAAATATGATTTCGACGATCCTTATATCCATGAAAAGGTAACGAGAAGCTCTATACTTTTATCAACTCATACTTGCCATAAGATTTCCCAAACAAAAATCCAATTTCCATAAAACCCTGCTGGATTTTTAGCCAAATACCGCTTGGCTCCAAAACCAAACCGAACACCCGAATCATGGTTGGTCCTGAGGATTCAAATGCCCGGGAAGAGGTGGAAAAAAGGCCCTTAGACATTAACGTGCAACAAATTAAATTACATAAACTGATTTTTTTATGATGTCTGATTTCATCATTCACTAACTATAATATGATGACATTCACATTCCGATTCAATTTCAATGGAACAGTTTACAATCTAATTGTAATTCAATTTCTGATGAGTAATTCTGTTAAGTAAACTAATTATCTAATATGATCCTGTGATATTATGGTTCAACATTCAATATCTCAAAAATAAAACAAACAATTAAACATAACTGAAGTCTGAATAATTTATAATTGAATGATGAATGATTTATGATCGACTGGGAGTCTTGAATAAAATAAAACAAGAAAATTGTGGAAGAATACCGTTGTTGCCCTTCTCAGTTCTCACCTTCTACTGAATCTGAATGATTATGAATGTCCCTAAATAAAAATATGAAATCTAAATGTCTTGCACGCTGTGGAGTAATCGGATGTCCCTGAATATTGAATGATTGACTGCCCTTCTCACGTTTCATGACCTCACGCTCACAGAAAGTCGGAAATCACAAAATCTCGACTTTCTCGAGAAGTCCGCATAATTTTGTCTATCTATGGACTACTGCACGCTTGATGGACTGTTGAAGCTAAGCATTTGGGCGTGGAATTTTAATTACACATAATATAATTAAAAAAAATTGGGCCTTTGGAATATATGGGCCATGTGCAAATGTCCCTATTGCCCACCCTTATATCCGTCACTGACCCGAATCATCTACATTTTATCACCCACACTCAAATGGGTAACGATTTGGAACAGGGCATCACAAATTCATACAAAAAAAGAGAAATAACAAGCTTCATCAAATTTTTTTCACCCCGAAGGGTAGCACAACGGTACAAAGTACCTCACGGTCCACCAACTTCTTCACCGCCACCACCAACTTCCTCCTCACCACCACCATCAGCTTCTTCCTCGCCACCACCAATTTCTTCCAACTGGAGGCTACAAGTTCGAGAATTGAATTAGCAGTTGAAACCATATTGGGATTGGTTCGTTGAAATCGATTTGAAAAATCAGAAAAAATTGATTTGTTCTACTAGTTGTAGGAAACTTGATTTTTTGTAACCTAGTGTGACCCTTTTTTGCCCCTATTGCTTTGTATAAACACTTTTTAGGTTGATTTTAACACAACACTCAAACTGTTCTCTAATATAATATCATAGTATCGGATATTTTCACAATCTTAGTATTTTCAGACATTTTATACCAAAAACCAGTTCAATTTAGGCCAAAGTGGAGACTAATACCATCTCTAATTTTTCCTTAAAAACGAAATAAAAATAGGGTAAATAGTGTTTCCTCTACAATCATATTCCACATTTGACCCAATTTTTAATCCAAAAAATATATTCCTAATATATTCTCTTTTTGCAACTTACATATATTGTTAAACACATCCTTCTACTAATTACTTTTATATATATATATATATATATATATATATATATATATATATATATATATATATATATATATATAATCTATCTTTGTTTTCTTCACAATAATATTAAATAAATAAGATTATATTTATAACACACTTGTAAAATACGTTATCATATTTTAAAATTTCAATATGTATTTGAATTTGTATATGAATTTGATACATGAAACATAAAATTTATATTTATAGTTAATTAATATATTTTAATATATAACAAACTATTATAAATATTAAATATTACATTTAAATTATAACTAAAAATAAAAATAAACTTAAAATTTATAAATATATAAAAATTATTAATACCGACAACTGAAAGTTCATCCACTTTTAGGATGAATAAATAATATTATTTTATATCTCATCATTTCTTTCAAAATAAAAAAATAAATGGAGTAGAACTGAAGCCGCACAGGAAAAAAATGGAGAGTAAACTACATGGTTAGTCTCTCGCCCAAGTGCCAAAAAATACGTTTAGTCTCTATTTTAAAAAACTAACTCGGACTGTCCATGCTTTTTTCTTACTCGGACCGCCCATGACAACGATAATATGACAATTTTACCATTTCTATTTCTTTTTTGATATATTTTTATTTGTTGGTTATTAACAATTTAAAAGAAAATAAAAAATAAAGAAAAACAAAATGCAATTCTCTCTTTTCTCCGTTTTCACGACAGTAAAATGACTATTTTACTGTCGTCGTCACCACCACCAGCGAGGGTTTACAGATCTGCACTCCAAATGCAACTCTCTCTTCTTCGTTATCAAATTTACATTCTACTGTTTGTTTGTTGGTGGTGGTGTCGGAAAAACGATTGCTGACGTCCTTTTTGGCAGGTTACATAGGTGAAAGAAGAGAGAAAGGGAATGAATGATTCATATAATTTTTCAGATTTGTTGTAGGTTTTGGATTTTATTGGAAATCATTTTTGGTGTGATTGTGTTTGCATAGAAAGGGATGAGTGATTAGTTTTCTATTTATAGGATTTAGTAGTCTAGGGTAAGAGCAGTGGGTGATGGTGGTGGTACCGAAAAGATGGGTGGTGGTGTGTCGGAAAATGTGTAAGTGAAGAAGGAGACAAATGGGAACATAGGATGAGAGTGTAAGATATGTGGTAGGTGGTCGTAGGTGATTGGAGATGGTGGCTAATGGTTGAGCAGAGATTATAGGTCGGAGATGGTTGGCCAGTGGTGATCGGAGATGCTCACACTTCTAGATGATTAGGAATGGTGTTTGGATGAAGAGAAAGGTAAAGAGGATATGTGAGATGGGGTCTATTACTTTAAATAAACAAATAAATATGTAATTAATTAAATATAACTAACAAATAAAAATAAATCAAAAAAATATATAAAAGCAAAATCATATTTTTATGGCTGGCTAACGACATTAGGGATAAAACCTACAAAATTTAAACAAATGAGAGACTGTCCGAATTAATTTTTTAAAATAGTGACCAAACATGTTTTTTTTGACACTTGGGCTAGTAATTTACTCAAAAATTGAAAAAATAATTCATATTCTAATAAATGAATAATGTTAATATTATTTTGTCAAGTGTCACTCTAATACAACTCTCCATTAATATTATGTCATTTGCCATTTAGATATATTATGCAACTCATTTCAAAATTCGAATTTACATTTTCTAATTATATGTTAAATTTGAAGTTATATTAACTTTAAAAATTCGATATATCTCTTAATTAATAATTTATTTAAAAAGACTTATTTAAAATAATTGATTAATAATTATAAATTTTTATTATAAAAATTTAATTAATTTTATAATCATGGTTCCCCGAATTATAAACTAGTAATAATAATAAGAAAGAATTTCATATATGCCCTTCTTAAACTTTAAAATATCATAACCTTCTAATTATTATTATTATTATTAAATTAAAATACAATTATAAACCTAATCACTTTTAAATACAATTAGAACCTAATCCCTATCGAAGTCGTCTTCTTCGATCGTCATAGACCAGGACCCAAGATTCAAATGTTGTACAAATATACCCAACATATAGTTTTGTTTTTTTTATGCGTTCTTAAACATGTGAGGGAAGCTTTGATTTGATTTGTATGTCAAAATAACCCCTAGATGATTAGTACCCAAAAGGTTGAGAGGGTCTTTGAGTTCCACTTTCCAATTCCTCTTACCATCGGTATGTTCTCTCTGTCATCATTTCATCATATCCAAGTTTCTTAATTAATTTTGAAGGACACATTTTATACTAATATTATATTAAGTACATATAAAAATTTGGTAATGGGAACGATATGAACGTATCTATAACAAAAATCTGCAAGCACTCATATTTGCCCTTCATTAAAGCATTTTTGTTCTTCATATAAACTACAACTAATAAATTCAAGTTTAAAATTGCATAAAATAATTTTTTTAATAAGCAAACAACTATGTATACAAAGCTAACTTCGAATGGAAGGTTTCCTAGATGACAGAATATGAAAGAAGGTATTCTGGGCCGATTGAAGAAGAAGACATCGAACTTGATTAGGTTGTAATTGTGTTTATAAGTGATTAGGTTATATTTGTACTTAATAATAATAAGAAGGGTATAATGGTCCGTTGATAAAAAGAAAGTTTTTTAAATGATAATAAAATATTTAATATATATAAAAAAATGATTTGGACAAATATAATATTTTAAAAGTTTATAAAGGATAAATTTGATATTTAGAAATTAGATTAGATAAATATGATATTTTGATTTTTAAGGATATATATTAAATTCACCCTGATAATAAATAGCATGAGTGGTTTAAGTAAAAAAGAAAGGAGTATAAGGTGTATAAGTGGATTGATTGAGCCATGAAAATGGACCGAAATATGGATCATGCCTTCATATTTAGTTTGATAAATCTGCAATAAACCCTAGTTTTCCTCTCTAGCTGTCGTCGTTTCAATCATCGGCGTTGACCGGAGAATCACACAGACAACAAGAAACATGTAGTACAATCCTAGGGTCACCAGTTCCCGACGGAATTTCTCAGCACCGTCGAGTATCCGCCGTGTCCTGATGAGCGCACCGCTTTCCGGCGAACTACGCTCAAAACACAACCTCCGATCAATGCCGATCCGCAAGGATGACGAAGTGTAAATCGTTCGCGGCACATATAAAGGATGTGAGGGCAAAGTTGTTCAGGTATACCGTCGTAAGTGGGTGATTCACATTGAGCGAATCACACGAGAGAAGGTGAATGGATCTACAATCAATGTCATAATCAATCCTTCAAAATGTGTGATCACCGACACCAAGGTCCGCCTTGATAAGGATAGGAAATCGCTGATTGATCGGAAAGCAATGGGACGTGCTGCGGCAGATAAGGATAAGGAAGATAAGTTCACCTCCGAGGAGATTATGCACAACGTTGATTGATTGAATGATTTGCTCATCTCTTGTTTTGGACCTTTTCGTAAAGCTTTCTCTGATTCTTCTAGCTTTTTGACACTAGTTTTCGTATAGAGATTTACGTTTAGCAGAATGATAATTTCAAGGAGTTTTTGAAATTCAAACTTACCTTTGTTTTGATCTTGGTTTTTTGAATTACTTGTTAATTCATCACATATTGCTGGATGAATTACTTTACATGTCGATTTTTGGTTCAATTTCTTATGGTCATAAGAAACAATTCATCAAAAGAAACTGCTTAATAAACAATTTTTATATATAATGCAACAATTGCTTATTGATTGAGAATGATCCCATCAATGGAGGACAAAAAATTAAATTTAAAAAGAAAAAAAACTTACACTTCAATTAATTAAACAAAAATGCATTATATAAACTCATCAGTAAAGTAACCAAATCTTAATCATGGTTTGAGTGCAAGAGCCAAACCAAACTTTGGAGTTTTATCCAATGCTTTCGTGTCCATTTCACTAGACAATGTCACAAGCGATTTGGGAATAATCTCATGCTGCAAAAGTGCGCCGAGCTTACCATGGTTATTCAACTTCGCCTTAACCATGGTTAAACTATCAACCGCATATGACCCACCAACCGTAAACGTGTTCTCATTTAACGAAAACCTTCTCGTAATTTCCCCTACGCAAGCCGTCTTTTTTAATTCATCCAAATGGTGTATATACGATGCCTTTATCGTGTCCCCTTTGTCACCCCTAAAAAATAAATCTCATTAACCAAAAAAAAAAAAAAACATTTCAGATGATATCCAGATTACTAGACATCATCTGAAATACTCCAGTCATTCATCAATGACTGAAGCACAACAACAGGGTTGATGTAATTGTAAGTGTTGATGTAATTGCTTACAAAAAAAACATATTAGATGATGTCCAGTAATATTACTGGACATCATCTGAAATACTCGGTCATTGATGAATGACTGGAGTATTCTGGAGCACAACAACACGGTTGATGTAATTGTTTACAAGATTATGGAAGCATTGGAATCCGGTTTGTTAACACCTATGCTAGCAGTGTACTTTGTCAATCTTCCGGAAGACGGTTCGTATCCGGCTTCTGCACCGATAACAAATGACGGTGTACCGATTGTAGTCGAAAGGTCGATTGTTGGGGTTTGGTTCAAAGAAACCGCAGATGCTAAAGTAGCATGACAATGAAAGTATTGAACCTCTATCTACAAAAGTACACATAATTTGTTTACATTTATATAGATATAGATATAGATATAGATACAGATATAAATACAGATGAAGTGTACCTTGCCGGAGTTGAAATCAGGAAGTTTGAATGATGCGATGGTTTTGGTTGAGGGTACGATCTCTGTGAAAGTTAATGTTGTAGCAATCTACGAAATTGGTTTGATATTAGGTTAAATATGAAAAGCTTATATTATAAAAATAAAAAAATTGAAAATCCAGGTGGCAAATCCACAAACCTTTGATTCTGTGTCCACTTTGACATCGACCAATATGTTATTGTACTTGTATACTGTTCCCACATCTCCTGATGAGAGACCACCTTTCTTTGTTGCAGTTGATGTTATTGCCTGCAATAAAGTGATATGTAACGTTTTTAATTAATGAATATTAAATGTTATCCGTGACAAAATAATAGTATCGATTATTTTGATAGAAATGAAAGAACACTAATTATTTTGCTACTTATACTACTTTTTTAATAAATTGGCTGTTGAATACATTGAGCAAACTAATTTAGGGTTGCATATTTACTTTTCTGATACTACTTTTCTAATAAATTGGCTACTGAAACACATTGTATTTCCTCTAAACATTCATGCAAAAACCGAATTGGATAATGAAGTAAATGAACAAGTATTTGAGTAGAATGTTAAATATTTTGAGTTTTTTCAATGATTAAATGTATTTAGGCTATAAACGAACAAAACGAACACGAATATTGATATATTCATATTCATTCAGTTAAGTTAACCAGTTAACCGAACAAACATTAAAGGATGAATGAATGGAAATTTCTTATTCATGTTCATACGCTTTAACGAATTACTTTTTTTCATGTTCATCTGTACATGTTTGTTAAGATGTTATACGAAACGCAAATATTTAAACACAACTTAACATATATCAAAATAGAAGAACTTAACATAAACTAACATACTATATAATAACCAAATATAAACAAAGTTAAACCAAAGTGACCATTGTTTATATTCGTTCGTTTAACTAAATGATCAGGAATTCGTGTATATTTTCGGTTAAACGAACGAAAATAAGCGAACTTTTCACAACGAACTATTTGCTCTTTACAACATTATAGATGATACTTACAACTCCGGTTGCAGTGGTGGTTGAAACAGAAATTTTCTGATCCGATATGTAGTCTCTCGTTAACAGATCTACGCACAAAGCAAAACAAAACAGTAACAGCCGCAAATTTGGTCACTTTCAAGGACGCTAATAAAAAATTATGTATATATATAGGATTAGAAAAATGGAGATTCGAAGGTGTAAAAGAAGATTAATAAACGAATCAGATCATTGAAATTAGTGAATTACCTCTGGCTTTTTTGCCGATATCGGAGAAGAGTCCTGGTCCGCAGCTCATTGTTGTTGCAGAAGAATTTCAAATTTCAATTGAGAGAGAGAGAGAGAGAGAGAGAGAGAGAGAGAGAGAGAGAGAGAGAGAGAGAGAGAGAGAGAGAGAGAGAGAGAGAGAGAGAGAGAGAGAGAGAGAGAGAGAGAGAGAGAGAGAGAGAGAGAGAGTTGGAATGACGTAGGGAGAGATGTGTGCATGTGCCTGATGAATGGTGCTAAACTGCGCTTTCACCACCGTGTGCCACGTGTTTGGTTGTGGAGATGTGCCTAATTTTATTGAGGAGACGTTTGGTGTAAAATTGAAATTTACAAGTGTTTGTGATTTTGATTTTTTGTTCTTTGAATAATTTTCATGTCGCGATAATTTGTAGAGTAAGTGTAGCAAAATTGACGTCGAAAACGATTAGTTGTAGAATATTTTAAACGTTTTGATTATGATGTTTTTTCTTATTTCTATATATATAAAAAAACAATTACAGTTCAAGACGCTTATTTGTTGAAACATAATCGAATTTTGGCATAAGTATAAAATTTTAAGTGAATTACATGTTTGGTTTCGCAAGTTTCCTAAATATAACATCTTTAGTCCACAAAATTGGTTTTTTGCAAGTTTGCTCCTTGACAAAGTTGCAAAAATGATCCTCGTGGTTGTCCAAATTATATGGTTTTAGTTCAAAATGTTTAGTGGTGTATAAGCGGTCCAATTTTGGTTACCTTATGGGTTTTTACTTTTTTTGTTCAAACACGTTTGACTTTAATGGATTGTATGTTAATTCTTTTAAAAATACCAATTTTATCTTCATGGATCCTTTCTACATCTCTTATTTTTAACATTATTCAATTATTATACATTAGTTCTTTTAATTAATTATTTTTAAATTTTTTATTGGATTAATTCTTTTTTATTGTATTATTATATATTAATAAATATTTTTTTTAATATATAATATTTATATATTAATAAATATTACTTTATTGCTAGCGGCCAGATCTTAGTCTTCTATACAACTATCAGGGGCCAAACCCTGGTGTTTATACAATTGCTAGGGGTCAGATCCTAGTCTTTCATACAATTTTCAGGAGCCAAACTTTGGTCTTTCATGCAAGAGTCACAAAGATAACTAGCATCTTATATAGTACAGTGAGAAAACCCATTTCATAACCGTAGTCGATAGATAACAAGCTCACACAACTGAAAAGTGGGTGTTACACACCTCCTATAGAAACATAGAAGGTAAACCCTTAGTCTACCTTCTAAAAATATCAATTTGACTAAAAGTCAAACCCGATCAAAAGTCAACATCAGTTAACCTCCACGTCGTAGTCATCCTTTGGTCACTTCGTGGTACTTTCTCGACAAAATAGTCATGACCAGTGCAATCGCCACATCAAGAAAAACATGTCACCATGTCGTGGCAACCGCATAGTGAAAAACTTAATGGATTAAGCCCTTAATTCGTTAAGCCCTAAGCTCATACTTTTCAGCAGGCTTCTTAGGACCCTAATGGTCTATTAAAATCCTTGATTTAATGACATGTATGTCCAATGCATATCATTTGCTCAATTGGATAAAAAATGGCATAAATTGGGTCAAGATCCATGCTTGAGCTCAAAGTTACATAACTATTCAGATCTAGAACATCTAACCCTCTTGTGACTACAAGGATCAATAAAGTTGCAAACTTTATTGAATCCAACCACTCAAAACACCAAGAACATGAAGAAAATCCAATAAAACTTATATCCAAAGAGAGCTGCCCAACAATCTGAAAAAGAGGACTTACAAAGGTCCAAAAGATTATCTCAAAGGTTTTGGGGAGTTGCTTGCTTGCTTCTTGCACTAGAACCTTCTTCTTCTTCTTTCTAAATGCACCAAAATAAGCTAAAAATGGAGGAGAATAGGGTTTGCTTAAGGTCATTAGGAAGTGATGGAGGTTGAGGGTAGAGGAAACCCTATCCACCACTTCCTTTAAATAGGGCCTTAAGCCAAAAAAAATTTGGGGTTTGCCCGAAAATTTTGGGGTTTCCCCAAAAGCAATCCCCACGTCGTGGCACATATATTGTAACATCCCAATTCGAGGTATACCTTATGAACCTTGATCTATTGAGTTGTTGTCTATTTTGGTCCTCATTATAAAAAGAGTGAAAAACGAGTATGCGGGGCGTACCTGAGGTGTACGCTTACCGTACTCGTCAGCGTGCATGGACGCGGAGACTACCTAGTACGCTGGGCATACCCATGAGTAAGCTGGGCGTACTAGGCCCAGAGTGCAAACCCTAATATAGGGTGAGCCCCCTATATAAGGGATAAGATAGCCTCATTCTTGGCCACCATTCCCAGAGAGAAAACCCTAAGAGTGCCTTAACCCTCGTTCTAGAGCTTGTGTGTATGATTGAGCCTTGAGGGTTTTGTGTGGTTTAGAAGAGAATAGAAGGTCTTAAAGAAGAAGGATTTGAAGTCCAAGCTTCTAGATCCGAGCAAATCTGAGTGGGGAGCTTCTTGTTGAGGTATAAAGCTTCAAACTTTACCTCTCTTTTGTTAAGAGCTACTTATTTGAGTATTTTAGGGTTTTGTCCCAAAAAGGTGGAGACTTGATGAGATCTTGAACTCTAGAGACTAGGACCAACCCTTTTTGAGCATATGAGTAGTATAATGTCATAAAAATCTAATCTTGGACGTTGAAATCACTCCATGCTTGAGTAATGAGCTCCCTTGAGACAAAAGAGTGTATATTTTGAGGTTGATGACCCATTCAGTCATGCAAAGGCTTAAAGTTACTAACTTTATGGGTTAGGAGCTATTAGAGAGCCTTGAACTATGAGATGAGCCAAGGTCTTAACTGGTTAAGACCAAAGGAGTGAGATAAGGAAACTGGAGAGTACGCTGGACGTAAATCCAGTACACGCGATGTAGGGGTCGCGCATCCCCGATGCCTACATGGCAACTGAGTACGCGCAGCGTAGAGATCGAGTACATGCAGCGTACTCCCTGTCATTGACTTTTGTTGACTTTTAGGGTTTGGTCAAATTGTGGACTATTAAACCTATGGAGGGGTAAAATGGTCTTTTACCCTTCTGTGAGTGTAGAAGGATTAGTCTAGCTTCTTGAGGGCCAATATTAATTAGGGATAATTATTATGTGTTAGGCGGAAGCTAGACCGATGGGGATAGTTCGAGATTTCCGAGTATGAGGTTTTCACTTGCGAGCTTACGAGGTGAGTCTTCTCACTATACCTTACCTAGAGTGGTGACTATGCATGACCAAAGGGTCTTATGTGCTTACATGAGTTACGTGATATTATGCTTCTGTTAATATGATTTGTATATGCTATATCTTGAGCTTACAAAGCTAGGACCGGAAGGTCAATAGGGTTGGGACCGGAAGGTCGACATAGTTATGGCCGGAAGGTCTACAGAGCTAGGACCAGAAGGTCCATTAGAGTTGTGGGACCGGAAGGTCCCACTGAGACACATTGACCGGAAGGTCTTATAGAGCTATAGCCTCGAGTGGATAATTATTTGTGTGTGGTATTTTGGGGAACCCACTAAGCATTCATGCTTACCGTGTTATGTGTTTATGTGTTTCAGGTACTTTCGAGAATCGCGGGAAGGCACCAGCTTGATTGTACACACACAGAGTTGGAGTTATATGTTTATGGATCCTGGATTGTGATAAATACTTTTGAAAACTATTTTGAAATTTGTTATGATATTATCACTTGAGATTTTGGCGAATTATGATATGTGATGTTGGTAATTTAAAATGAAAATTTTGCTTGAAAATTTACGTCGTTACAAGTTGGTATCGGAGCCTTGGTTTGAGGGATTCGTATACACCTTTGGGTATGTCTAGACTCAAACTGAGGATTTGAGAAAAGTTTTCAAAAAGAAACAATTTTTCTAAAATAAGTAAGAGATTTTAAGAGAAAGAGGAAAGGAACAGTGTGTACAATCAGCCAGCTCCCGAACGGTGATTTCCCAAAATACCCTTACTTTATGTGTTATGAGATATGTTATGCATGCTAGAGAGTTGGCTAAGTATTTCATAATTTAGGACTAGAGTGGTCTGATTTGTGATGCCTTAGCCTAGGGATTCTGCTATTTGTGGTTTGCTTGAGTGAGAGTACGTAGCAGAGGTGAGCATATGATAGATATTCTACGAGGACAGTCGATGTTGACGAGATATAGAGTACTTGTGACATAGGATCCTAGGAGGGAGACTTAGCATGTGCACGGATGCGGTGTGGAAGGTAGTATTGGGCTCTTACTACTGGAAATATAGGATCAGTAAACAGTCCAAGTAAGAATCCTTAGGGTGCTAAGGAGCAAGTGGGAGTGAGTAATCGAGTGTGAGTATTCTCAATCGAGTCTCTGATTATTTTATGTTGTGTTTCAGAGACTTCATGGTGAGTACGCGCCATCACCCTGAGAGCAATGGAGCCAACGATGAGGAGATTCGCAGGATGATTCATGAGGAGGTGGCCGTAACTATCCGAGAGGCTATTTCAGAGATGTTCGGGTCTATTAAGACCACATTGATTGAGACGTTTGACGAGCGATACGTTGCTATTACCGAGGCGGCGACTACTGTAGCCACCACATTAATTGCTACTGCCAGGTTCAGACGGGTGACTCGTTGCTGTACAGGGAGTTTAGCAACACGAAGCCACCGGAGTTTGACGGGACTCAGGACCCGATTTCCACGATGAGATGGATTTCCGACATCGAGGGGTGTTTCTACACTTGTTCCTACCCAGAACATTTGAGGGTACGGTTCGCGCTGAAACAACTTCGCTTGGGGGCGAAGGATTGGTAGAAGTTTGTGACAGCCAACTTCACTTCTGCAGAGCTCGCTACAGTGTCTTGGGAGAGGTTCACTTCTATGTTCTGAGATGAGTATGTTTCCCAGGTGGAGAGGGAACAGTTGGCCCAGGAGTTTCTGTCCCTCAAGCAGAGGACAGAGTGAGTGAAAGTGATTACGAGGATGTTTCATGAGAGGGCGGTGTTCTTCCTTGAGCACGTGTCTACCGATTAGGAACGGATGAGCCGATATCTTAGCATACTGAGGAGGGACATACGTGAGTTCGTGGCAAACTCGACATATCGGTCATTTGCTGAGCTCCAGGTAAATGCCTGAAAGAGGGAGATCGATTTGGAGACTCAGGCTAGAAAGGAGGCAGAGTCTAAGGGGAGGGATCTATGACCGACACAATCTCATCCGGCATCCAAGAGGGCAAAGCCCGCTGATTCGAGATCTGGAGGCCGGAAGGGCCGCACTTGTGGGAAGTGTGGCAAGGGTCACGAGGGGTCTGTCGAGCAGGTGCTTGCTACAAATGTGGCTAGGAGGGGCACATAGCCAAGGATTGCCCCAATGGGTTCACAGTCTATTTTCACTTCAACCAGATCGGCCATCAGAAGGCCAAGAGCCCACAACTACTCCAGGGATCAGCACAGGGAACTACCCCTACTGCTACTCGAGCTATAGAGAGTCGACCAGTGAAGGCCGAGGTACCGAAGGCACGCGAGAGAGCTTTCCAACTGATAGCAGAGGAGGTCTGCGCAAACATTATGTCGTGGCTGGTATATGTTCTTTTATTTTATTTGAGTTATTTTGTGCTTATACTGTGATATGCGTAGCTACTTTTCTAGTGAATTTTGTACCTGCCTTGGTGTTATTTGACTCAGGTGTGAGTCGATCCTTTGTATCTTTAGCATTTAGTCGTCACATTAGTATCCGAAGAGAGGTGTTGAGTCGACCTCTGAGAGTCTCCATAACTGATGAGCATGCGGTGTTTGCGACTGATGTGATCCGGGGATGTGTGATTGAGATCTTTGGAGTTGAGTTTCCGATAGACCTAGTACCGATCGTGATGGGTGATGTCTGTGTTATTGTGGGCATAAACTACTTGAGCCAAGTTGGAGCCATGATCGACTGCGAGCGTCAGATGGTGACGATACAAGACCCCAGTGGGGGAGTGCTTACCGTATATGGAGAAGGTACCAAATATGGGTCGGCATTTTTTTCGGCTGCCAGAGCGAGACAGAGTCTTCAACAGGGTTGCAGGGGTTTTGTAGAGTATGTGATGGATACGCGAGTGACTGCCGAGGGATCGAGTTCTGTCGCAGAGGTTTCGATAGTGAATGAATTTTCGGATGTTTTTCCCGAGGAGTTATTGCATGTGCCTCCCGAGAGGCAGGTGGAGTTCCGGATTGATTTAGTTCCGGGAGTGACGCCTATTGTCAAGGCACCTTATCGCCTTGTGCCGCCCGAGATGCAGGAGTTATCCTCGCAGCTTCAGGAGCTGTTAGGGAAGGGTTTTATTCGACTGAGTAGCTCGCCGTGGGGAGCGCTGATCCTTTTTTTCAAGAAAAAGGATGGTTCACACCGGATGTGCATTGATTACTGGGACTTAAACAAGCTGACGGTCAAGAACCGTTATCCATTGCCGACGATCGACGATCTGTTCGATCAGTTGCAGGGCGTGTCTTGGTTTTCCAAGATCGACTTAAGGTCGGGATATCATCAGATGAAGGTCTGCGAAGAGGATATCCAGAAGATGACCTTTAGGACTCGTTACGGGCATTACGAGTTTGTGGTGTTGCCTTTTCGGCTCACCAACGCACCGACAGCGTTCATGGATCTCATGAACTGGGTGTGCAGGCCTATGTCAGATCGATCAGTGATCGTGTTTATCGACGATATTTTGGTGTATTCGAGATCCAGAGAGTAACATGAGGAGCATTTGAGAGAGATTTTGGGTGTATTGAGATCGGAGAGGCTTTATGCCAAATTCTCCATGTGTGATTTCTGGTTACGTGAGGTTCAGTTCTTTGGACACCTCGTTAACCAGAATGGGATTTTGGTCGACCCGGCCAAGATTGAGGCAGTTATGAGATGGGAGGTGCTGAGCTCCCCCACCGAGATCAGGAGTTTTCTGGGATTGGCCAGCTACTATCGGAGATTTATCAGAGATTTCTCCAAAATTGTCGTTCCTCTCACCAGGTTGACCCGGAAGGGCGTTACTTTTACTTGGGGTCCCGAGCAGCAGACCTTGTTTGAGACTCTTCGCCAGAAATTGTACGGAGCCCTGGTGTTATCCCTTCCCGAGGGAATGGAGGACTTTGTTGTTTAGTACGATGCGTCTATATCCGGGTTGGGAGCGGTGCTTATGCAGAGAGGGCACGTGATAGCATATGCACCGAGGCAACTGAAACCTCATGAGACGAGGTATCCCACCCACGATTTAGAGATAGGGGCGGTGGTGTTCGCCCTCAAGATCTGGCGCCACTACTTATACAGGGTTCGGTGTACCATATACACGGACCACAAGAGCCTGAAGTATCTCATGGATCAGCCTAACCTGAATATACGCCAGAGGAGGTGGTTAGATGTGGTAAAGAACTATGACTGCGAGATCCTGTATCATCCAGGCAAGGATAATGTGGTAGCCAAAGCCCTGAGCCGTTAGGCAGAGAGTGCCCTGATTCGAGACATGTGTATGAGGATGAGAGTGATGACTTCGGTTTTGGATACCATCCGAGAGGCCCAGGCGGAGGCCGTGAAGATGGAGAGCCGCAAGAGGGAGCGGGTGATTGGACATGTTTCAGAGTTTGTGATGGATAGTCGAGGGCTTATGACTTTCCGTGGACGCATTTGGGTACCCTATACGGGCGGAGCTCGAGGTATATTGATGGAGGAGGCGCACATATCAAGATTCTCGATTCACCCCGGGGCTACTAAGATGTACTTGGAATTGAAGAGAGACTACTGGTGGCCCTGTATGAAGAGAGATGTTGCATGGGTAGTTGAGAGGTGCTTGACCTGCCACTAGGTCAAGGCAGAACATCAGCGAACGCATGGTCCTTTGCAGTCGTTAGAGATTCCCCAGTGGAAGTGGGAATAGATTTCCATGGATTTTATCACCAAAATACTGTGGACAACACATGGTGTTGTCGCGATCTAGGTGACTGTGGACCGACTGACGAAGAGTGCTCACTTCCTTGCTATTAGTGAGAGCTCTTCTGCAGAGAGGTTGGCTGATATTTATGTGAGAGAGATGGTAGCACGGCACAGAGTGCCGATCTCGATAGTGTTGGATCGAGACATGAGATTTACTTTCAAATTTTGGAAGAAAATTTATTAGGATCTGGGCACACGTCTACATTTCAGCACTGCGTATCACCCACAGACAGATGGGCAGAGTGAGCGGATGATACAGACACTCGAGGACATGCTGCGGGCATGTGTCATGGACTTCGGAGGAAGTTGGGATACCTACATACCACTGGCTGAGTTTTCCTACAACAACATCCACAATTCGAGCATTGGTATGCCTCCCTATGAGCTTCTATACGGGAGAAGGTGTCGGAATCCCATTTGCTGGGGGGAAGTGGGACAGAGAGTGATGGATGGCACCGAGATAGTGGGGAAGAAGACCGAGCAGATTCAACAGGTCAGACATAGATTATTGAACGCACAGAGTCGCCAAAAGAGTTATGCGGACAAGCGACGATCCGAGCTAGAGTTTCAGGTCAGAGACTTCGTACTCCTAAAGGTATCCCCTTGGAAAAGGGTGATCCGATTCAGGAAATAGGGCAAGCTGGGGTCCCGGTACATCGGTCCTTTCAAAGTAACCGCCAGAGTGGGCAGGGTGGCATATCAGTTGGAGATACCTACGGAGTTGAGCCAGATCCATAACACCTCCCGCGTATCCAAGTTAAGGAAGTGTGTAGCCGATGAGACAGCAGTGGTACCACTAGAGGACATTCATGTGGATGCGAGCCTGAATTACATCAAGAGGCTGATCACGATTGTTGATTGAAAGGTTAAGGTTCTAAGGAACAAGGAAGTGCCTTTGGTTTAGGTCCAATGGCAACATCGGAAGGGGTCCGAGTTGACTTAGGAGTCGGAGTCGGAGATACGGGTGCAACATCCATAATTATTTGCGGAGCATGACTTCGAGGACGAAGTCTGATTCAAGTGGGGGAGATTTGTAACATCCCGAGTCCAGGTATACCTTATGAACCTTGATCTATTGAGTTGTTGTCTTTTGGTCCTCATTATAAAAAGAGTGAAAAACGAGTACGTGGGGCGTACCTGAGGTGCGCGCTTAGCATGCTCGTTAGCGTGCATGTGACATGGAGATCACCTAGTATAATGGGTGTACCCGTGAGTACGTTGGGCGTACTAGGCCCAGAGTGCAAACCCTAATTTAGGGTAAGTCCCCTATATAAGGGATATGATGGCCTCATTCCTGGCCACCATTCCCAGAGAGAAAACCCTAAGAGTGCCTTAACCCTCGTTCTAGAGCTTGTGTGTGTGATTGACCCTTGAAGGTTTTGTGTGGTTTAGAAGAGAATAGGAGGTCTTGAAAAAGAAGGAGTTGAAGTCCAAGTTTCTAGATCATAGCAAATCTAAGTGGGGAGCTTCTTGTTGAGGTATAAAGCTTTAGACTTTTCCTTTCTTTTGTTAAGAGCTTCTTATTTGAATATTTTAGGGTTTTATCCCAAAAAGGTGGAGACATGATGATATCTTGAACTCTAGAGACTAGGACCAACCCCTTTTAAGCATATGAGTAGTATAATGTCATAAAAATCCAATCTTGGACGTTGAAATCACTCCATGCTTGAGTAATGAGCTCCATTGAGACAAAAGAGTGTATATTTTGAGGTTGATGACCCATTCAGCCATGCAAAGGCTTAAAGTTACAAACTTTATGGGTTAGGAGCTATTAGAGAGCCTGGGTCTATGAGATGAGCCAAGGTATTAACTTTTTAAGAACAAAGGAGTGAGGGCAAAAACCAAGTTGTGTTTCCTCATAATTTGGTTCAGCTGATCCATTAAATATCTCAGACTATTGTGATCCATGTATATTGTACACCAAACCCCATACAGATAATGGTGCCAAATCTTGAGGGCGAAAACCATCACTTCCAACTCCAGGTCATGAGTAGGATAATTCGCCTCATGAGGATTTAGCTTCCTCGAAGCATATGTAATAACTTGGCCCCTCTAGATAAGCATTGGACCTAACCTCAAAATCGATGCAACGCAGTAGACCAAAAAATCATTCATTCCATCGTGAAGTGTCAGAATTGGAGCTTGACACAACTTTTGCGTCAAAGTCTCAATTGTCGCCTTCTGCTCAGGCCCCCACTGACACATGGCATTCTTCTTCGTCATCCAGAACAAAGGAACCACAATCTTGGAGAAGTCCTGAATAAATCTCCACTAATACCATGCTAAACCAAGGAAACTCTAAATCTCAGACGTGGACCTCAGAGACTCCCACTGCATGACCTCAATTTTGGCCAGGTCAACCTAGATATCATTCTGGTTAACAAGATAACCCATGAACCGAACCTCGTGCAACCATAACTCACATTTGGAGAACTTCGTAAAAAGTTTATCCTTCGTAAAATTCTCAAGAACCTTCCTCATGTGCTCCTCATGTAGCTCCTTGGTCTTAGAATAGACCAAGATATCACCAATAAACATAATCACTGATCATTCCAACATTGTCTTGCACACTCGGTTCATGAGGTCCATGAACATTGCCAATGCGTTTGTGAGCCCAAATAGCATCACCACGAACTTGTAATAACCATATCGAGTCATGCAGGCCATCTTCTACACATCCTCATCCCTAAATTTCATCTGATAGTATCCATGCCTCAAGTCGATCTTTTAAAAGTAAGATGCACGCAGAAGTTGATCAAACTAATCATCAATCCTCGGAGTAGATAACGGTTCTTCACCGTCAACTTGTTTGATTCTCGATAATCGATACACATGCGATAAGACCGATCCTTCTTCTTCTAAAATAGAATCGGTGCTCCCCATGGTGAACTAATTGGCCTGATAAAACTCTTGTCCAATAGATTCTACATCTGTGTGGAAAACTCATGCATCTGTGGTGGTGCTAAGCGGTATGGTGCCTTGGCTATCGGCGCCGTGCACAGAATCAAATTGATCCTAAACTCTACTTTCCTATTAGGAGGCACTCCCGAAAATTCCTCAGGGAACTCCTGAATAATAGATACATCATCCACAGTCTTCTTCCCTACATCTTGCGTATCCATAACATATGATAAAAAATCCAAATCATATCAGTTGAAGGTACCTCCTAGATCTTGCAATTGAGCAAATAATTGGACCTTGCTAAGTGCCTTAGCCATAAATAAATAGCTCTCCCCCTCTATGGGTTTAGACACTCACCAACTGATGCTTACAATCGATCATAGCCCCATTCTTGCTATGATAATCCATACCCACAATAACATTTGTCCTTCATAGAGGAATAAGGACTAGATCTATTAGATACCTCTCGTGGAATAACTCGAGAACACAACCATGATGAACTATCGGAGCACTCATTGAATGGTCGTCAGCAATCTCCACCTCCAAAGGGTAATCCAAGGCTCCCGAAGTGTCACTAAACTTCTTGCTAAGCGAAAGAGACACAAAAGATAGAGTAACACCCAGATCGAAGAGAACATGAGCAGTTACACCATTGAATAGAAACATCCATAATTATGGTAAAAAAATAATCATAAGAAAAGTTAATAAAAGAGGGAAATATATAATAGGAATAAATATCAGTGACAATGTCTAGCATAGCTCGGGCCTCCTCGGTCGTCCAATGAGATGCCCAACTCTTCACTACTGGAGCCTCCACCTTACCCTTGTGGCCATCTGTGATCCTCAACATAGCTAGAACAAGTGCCCCTACCAGCCCTCCTGATACAACCAGCCTTCTTGTGGACTGTCTAATTGCAATTAAAACAAATCATATCCGATCCCTGAGGGAAATCCCAACTAATATGACCGGTCTTGCCAGACTTGTAGCATACCAAACCCGCTGATCGATAGACTCTATCATACAATTTACCACACTTGCCACAACAATAATGGCCCCGCTGGCCTATTTCTTGTGAGTTAGAAGTCTTAGGCCTCTTTGATGGGCCCTCTGATGTTTGCAGCTGAGATGGCTTCTGCTTCGTTAGAAGCTCCAACTAAGTTTTCTGCTCTTAGGCTCTATCAATCATATCCTCCAAGGTCTGACACTTTGAGATGCTAACAAACAACCTAATGTCATCTCTAAGCATATCATGATATCTTGTCTTCTTCATCCCCTCATCCACCATATCCTATGAAACTAGCAAGGCCCTCTCTCTAAACATGGCAGTGATGTCCGCTACAATCTTCATCGTCTAGTGAAGGCCCTGGAACTCACTCGCCAACTACCTTGATAGCAGGTGCAAACTCCACTCAGAATCTCATAACAAAATCAGGCCATGTCATGGCCTTAACGACCTCTGCTCCTAAGGCATGACCAACCTCCTCCCACTAGTCGTGAGCTTGATTCCTCAGAAGGCAATATGTAAACCTTAATGGGTATTATGCAAAACATATAAATCCTATGTTTCCATGCATCCCTAAAAATTGATCTATGTTTTCTCTAATTGAACATACAACTTGAACAAAAAGAAATAGAAACCCTAGAACACTAGAAAATAGGATTATAAGAATCGTACCTTGATTGTTATATATTAATAACAATGCAAATCCTTATGTTCATGAAGCCTTGGGAGCAAGTATCACAAATGCCACACCGCTAATGGTTCACACCCACCACTAGCAATGGAAGATGATTGAGATAGAGGAGAGAAAATGAATTTTCAGCCTATCCCTCTAAGGAATAGCATGGCCAAAAATCCTTGGTATGAGGGTCCTTATATAGTGTAACAACGAAACCCTAGATAACAATAAAAGGAATAAAATAATATTATTTCCTTTTGGTAATTATCTAGCTTCCTAATTATCCTCCGAGGATAATTCTAGATCCTCTAGAATCTTCATAAAACCGTCCAAGGCTTATGGAAGCTTCTAGAATGCCTTTTGCTCAACTATTGAACAATTACACTTTAACCTTTGTACTTTTAATTAATCCCTTTAATCCCAAAATTAATTCCAATTAATTTCTGATTAAATATTACTATTTCTAATTACTATATTATTCTCGTAATATATTAACAAATTATTTATATCAATTTATTAATCAAATAATAAATCAACCTCTCTCTCTGAAATCATCCTGTCTGGACTTATTATGCTTTAGGGAGAGTAGTCCCGAGCCATCTGAGGAGTACGATTTTGGCACACACGGTTGAGGTGAGTTACCTTGCCGGTATTAGTGGGTTGAAGGCACCAATGTCGGCCCACTAGTAGTTGTTTATAGTAGAGATGATTATCTTTGTGATAATTATCTGGTATACCACTATCCTTTTAGATTTAGGTACTTTTATGCTGTGTTATTATGTGGTAGTGGTAGGGGTGAAGGAGACCTCTTAATTGGTCGAAGAGACCGAAGGGGTAGGCCAACACTTAGATATGCTAGGCAGTATGTGATTTATGCTCTTATATGCTGTGGTATTATTTGGTAGTGGTAGGGGTGAAATAGACCCTATAGCCGGTTGAAAGAGATCGAAGGGTTAGGCCAACACCTAGATATGCTAGGCAGTTACCGGTTGAAAGAGACCGAAGGGGTAGGCTAGCACCCTAATATGCCAGGCGGTTACTGTTGGGTTTTGAGCAATCTAACACTCCTAAGTGTACATGCAACCCTAAATACCTTGGATCTATGTTTTCTCTATTATACATGCAATTATGAACTTTCCAAGGTATTGTTCTATTCTAGCATACAAAACTTTGAATAACACAAGTTAGAATAACATACCTTTTGTTGGTGCTTGTCTTCATGGAGCTTGAGTGCCTAGTGCCCCAAGTGTGACACCTCAAATGGTTCACACAACACCATAAGCACTTGGAATAACTTAGAGAGAAATTAGAACACTTCAAGAATCGGCATGCCCTCCATGCATATCATAGTCACCGATTTTCCCAAGAAAGAGATCATTATATAGTGTGTTACAATTAGGGTAAACCCTAATTGTCATGGCTATCCATTTCCATGGATCCATGGGTTCAAATACACCATGGAGCATCCATGGAGCATCCAATGGGTTTTAGCCCAACTTGATAATCCATGGAGCATTAGCCCACTATATAAGTATGGATGATTTACACAATCAACCCATATATTTAATTAGTCTTCTTTTGATCACATAATTAATTCTAAATTAATTATTGATCAATACTAATTATATAATCTTATTAATATATTAGAACTTATAATATATTAATAAACCTTAAGTGTTATTTCTCTCATTTTAGTCTATCCAAGTGCATGATGCCATGCAACCCAAATGGACCATGCCGGGTCGGGTCAAGTCTTACCAATTATAGTTATGGACTTAGACATTAATCCAACAGTTACCAGTTAAAAGAGACTGAAGGGGTAGGCCAACACCCTGATATGTTGGGCGGTTATCGGTTGAAGGAGACAGAAGAGGTAGGCCTGCACCCGGATATGCTTGGCAGTATGTTTATTGTGTGGTATGTGGTATGATGGGGGAACTCACTAAACTTCATGTTTATGGTTTTCAGGTACCTCTTCTTCAAAAGGAATGGATTCATCATGGTCGCAACGCATCACACTATGATTTTCCGCACATGAGATATTTGGGAGTTGTACTCTAATGATGTTTCTTATGACATGTTTTGGATATTGATTTTGATTATGACATGTGATGGCACTATTGATGTTTTTAGAATATTGGCTTTTATAATTACGTAATTAAAAATGAAAATTTCTTGTCATGATGTAACGTCCCAAAATTTCAGACTAAAAATTTCTTTTATAAAACATTACTTAAAAGATAATTATCAATCCATAACATAATCAGAGTATTAATTTCCAAAACATATGTTCATTATCAGAGTAAAACATCCCAGGCGGTTTAATCTATGGTGTGTGCCATGCGATCACCCCGAGCTCTTCCCTCCACTGCCGGAAGTACCTGAAACCAAAACTGAAAACCGTAAGCACGAAGCTTAGTGAGTTCCCCAACCTACCACATACCATGCATAACCACATACTGCACATACTGGGCCACGCCCGCTATTATGGGCCTCGCCCCTACCTCGGGCCTCACCCGCTACAACGGCCCCACTGCTCCAGGCCCCGCCTGGCTTCGAGCCCCGCTCGGACACATATCTGTTTCACTTAGGCCTCGCCTGTGACTGGGCCTTGCCCACTAACATATAGTAGCACATAAACATATCACAACACATAAGCTAAACATATACTAATGGATCCTGTCCTAAGGCCTCGCCTATCCTGGGCCTCGCCCTTGTCCTGCTACTGATGAGTCATGGAACCCCGTCCATGCTCCTACTGATAGTGAGATACGGGCCCAGCCCACACTCACTCTTTCCCTAACTTGGGCCTCGCCCCTGTTCTGCTGCTAATGAGATGTGGAACACCATCCACACTCTGCTATTAGTGAGATACAGGACCTCGCCCATACTCACCTCCCTACCAGGCACATACATGTATCACACAGACAACACGTATAAACTATCATATAAACCATTCCATGGGCACCCGCCCGCTATCATTGGACCTCGTCCTAAATATCATACTAGCATATTGTGCCTAGGGCTAACCCCCGAGTATTCTACTCATAAATACATGGGCTGACATTGTGGCCTTAGACCCATTCACACAAAGGGAAACTCACTTGCACTTGTTGAACTTGTTGAAACCCCTCTGCTGCTGCCTGAAAACTCTTCTGAACTACGGCTCCACTAGCTCCCCGAGCTACCAATGCCAATATAACACTTAGTCTAACTGTCCTCCGAAAGTCAACTAAGTCAACTCTGGTCAAAGTCAAAGTCCTGGTGAAAGTCAACCTTCCAGGTCAACCCTACTCACCGAGTCTGCCTACTGACTCGCCGAGTTCATATGCTCAGAGTCCTTCCATTCGCGACTCGACTCATCGAGTCAACCCATGAATCGCCGAGTCCACCGATTTTGGAGTCCTGTCCTGTCCAACTCACTGATTCGAATCTTAACTCGAAGGGTTCGGGGTTTCGCGACCTGACTCGCCGAGTCCAAGAACAGACTCGCCGAGTCCAAGGCAAACTTCAACAGACTCGCCGAGTTGCTCATTCAACTCGTCGAATTCCTCCTAATCTTCATGCTACTCGCCGAGTCCACTCGAAGGACTCGTTGAGTCTATTCAGTCTTTCATACATTCAGAAGCTTTTTGAGTCATGCAGGGACTCCAAACTGTAGATCCATTCTTCCAAGGCCTATTCCTCACGTAAAGTTGCAAACTTTACGTGTATCTAAGGAGATCTAGGCCCAAAACACTCCATACTCGGGTTTAAGACAACCATGCTTCACCTACACCCCCAAGACTGATACTTTATGACTCTCTAGGCCAGAATACACTTAGATTTGAAGTAGCAACTTCAGATCTGGACTTCTAACTCCAATTGGCTCTAGGACATGGCATAAAAGCCCCAAATCTCATGACAACAAGGAAACTATGAGCAAAGGAGTGAAGGTAATGACTTCTTACCTTCAAGTGCTCTGAAAAGTCACACCAACAATGGATCCAAGGCTTCCTCTTGCACCACTATGAACTTCCTTCTTTTCCAAGCTTCAAATCACAACACCAAGGCTAGATCTTTGCTCAAAAACGGATATGGTGGCTAGGGTTAGATGTTCTGGATGAGGGGAGTTGTAATAGAACCCTAAGGAAGAGAATAAGGTGCTTAAATAGTGCACAAAGTCCCGAATTTAGGGTTTCCCTCTTCAGGCCGGACTCGCCGAGTCCATTCTCCGACTCGCCGAGTCGGTCACTTACTCCTCGACCCGGATCCCGCTCGAACTCGCCGAGTTTCTCCTTGGACTCGACGAGTTGGCCCTTTAACTTAGGGTTTTCCTTTCCTTTCTTGGTCTTTCTGATTAAGGGTGTTACACATGAATTTTGGGATATTACAAGTTGGTATCAGAGCCTTGGTTTGAGGGATTCAGACACACCTTAAGGGGTTTCTGGACTCAAATTAAGGGCTTGAGAGATTTTTACAAGAAAAATATATTTTTTTTTCTAAAAGTAAGATTAATGGTGTTTATAAAGAACAAGGATTGTGATGCGTGTAATCGGTCGGGCTCAAGTAAGTTTCCCCTAAGATACCCATACATGTTATATTATGATATGAAGTGTGAATATGTGAACTGCATGCTAGATTAGGGCTAAGGATCTAGGAAGGATGCCATGTATGCCTATTGTATGTGCTTATTGAACTGCATGATAGTACTGATTAGTCAGTGATATGATGGTCTATTTAGGATATGCCTGCTTTTGGTTACTCAATGCTCAAATGCTGCTTGCTTTGTGCTTTTAGGAGTTCTAGTTATCTTTAATTAACTAGTAAACGAATACGTTAAGTTACATATTATGATGACTAAATAATTTTAGAAGGTTAGTTCTAGCCTTATTTTGCAGGTCTCGTCTGAGTCCAACCGTTGTAGGGTAGGATCTCTCATTCGAAGAATTATCCGGTCTTAGTAATATGTAATGATATTCACGAGCTAGTTAGGTCGAGATAGTAGGGACTTCTTATGTAGCTGATAGCAGCGAGTGGGTCAGAGATTACCCTAGGGCAAGCCTAGGATGAGATTAGTATCAGAAATTATTCGATTGCAAATCGTATACATGGATATGCAGCGACATGGGTAAACCAAGGCAAACCAGGAGGAAAGTACGGATAGGTGTGGAATGTAGTATGGGCCCATACTATTGAAAGCAGAGGATCTGTACTTGACTCTTGGAAAGCTATAGGAAACCAAGAGTGGTAGAGTGTGAGACCTCTCGGTGTTATGTATGACCCTGACAATTGTGTGTTGTGTTTCAGAATGGTGGTGATGTGTCATAGTGTAGGGGGCTCAGGATCTGGTTCAGGATTGGGTACGGGTTCTGAACCAGTTGATGATGGATTGTGAGAGTTTATTACATCCGAGATTACAAGAGGAATCCTTGAGTCGACCTCGGTGATTTTTGGGTCGATCAAGGAGGGTATCATTGAGCTGATGGAGGATTGCCTTATGGAATTAAGGAGTGACATGGCACCTGGCCATTCATGGACTCGTATGCTCTCCTTCAAGGATTTCAAGGGATGCGGAGCACCAGACATTGAGTCTGCATAAGTGACGAGCTTCTGCCCTGGGGGGTTGAATGTCTGATTTGTTGTTGGGTGTTTGAGGGAGCGAGCTAGAGATTGGTGGGAGGTAGTCGGTGATACATTGGGAGCCCCAACCATTGAGGCCATGACCTAGTCGGATTTTGTGTCCAGGTTTCGGGCTGAGTTTGCGCCAGCTGTGGAAGTTCCGTAGGTGGCCAGAGAGTTTTTGGATATGAGACAGACTACTGAGACGGTGGTGGAGATTACCACCAAGTTCAGGAAGAGGGCCCTGTTGGTGCCCAAGTATACAGGTGATGAAGAGATGAAGAAAACCCAGTACCATGATTTGTTGATAGGTGACATCTGAAAATATGTCAGCTATTCGGCGTTCACGAGTTTGGATGATATGATAGCCAGGGTGCGAGAGAGGGAGATTGATATAGAGTAAATCAGGAAGAGGAAAGCAGAGATTGAGCAGACGACTAGGGTTTCGGTGAATAAACCCAAGGGATTCGACTCGAGGTTGAAGGGCCAGCATGGCCGGAGCCGTTGTGGGAAATGCGGCAAAGCGCCTGAGGGAATTTGTAGAGTAGGGGGGTCGGGATGCTATAAGTGCAACATGTTGGGGAACTTTAGCAGGGATTGTACTGCCCCTACCCCCACCATTCAGACATCAGACATGCTTTGTTTTCACTATAATCAGCGAGGCCATAAAAACGCCAACTTCCTGAGATTGGTATCAGGAGCATCAGTGGTGGCGCCAGATCCAACGACCCTACGGATCACAGATGGCCACCATGGAAAGTCAGATTCTCCTATGGTGAGGAGCCGAGTCTTCCAACTAACTGCCGAGGAGGCGCGTGTCGCACCAGATGTGGTGACGAGTATGTTTCTTCTCCCTAATTTTTATTATATGTCAGTTTTTATATTTATATTTCATGTATCTTGTTTTAGGATCTTTCCATGTGAAAGGTATCCCAGTGCTGGTATTATTTGTCTCGGGGACTACCCTATCCTTTGTATCACTTGCCCTTAGAAAGTGATATGTTAGAGCTCCAGGGGAGTCGGACTGTCCCCTTGATGTAGAGATTGCAGATAATAGGACCGTTCAGGTTGTGAGGGTTCATCAAGGATGTACATTGTAGTTGTTCAATGAGCAGTATTTCGTGGATTTGGTCCCTATTCCCCTGCAAAGAAATAAGATTGTCGTGGGTATGTACTGGTTGAGCCCCGATGGGGAAGTGATCGACTGCAAGTGGCAGCTAGTGTGAGTTAGGACCCCAAGTGGGGGAGGGTTGGTGACTCAGGGCGAGAGGCCGTAGGTTCGACTGACTTTGTGTTCGGAAGCGAGGGTGAGATGCTACCTCCACCAAGGTTGCAAAGGTTATGTCGCCAATGTCATGGATACCCAGGAGAACGGTAAGGCGACCGTACACAGTGTATTGATCGTACGGGAGTACCCGGACGTGTTCCTGGAGGATTTGCCTAGGGTACCTCCGGAGAGGCAGGTAGAGTTCAGGATTGACCTAGTTCCTAGGGCGGCTCTGATAGCCAAGGCACCATATCGGTTGGCTCCTCCCGAAATGTAGGAGTTGTCTACACAGCTGGAGGAGTTGTTAGACAAGGGATTTATCAGGCCGACCAGTGCGCCATATGGATCCCCAATCATGTTTGTGAAGAAGAAGGACGGGTCACATCAGATGTGTATAGATTAACGGGAGTTGAATAAGGTATCGATGAAGAATCATTATCCCTTCCAAAGGATTGATGACTTATTTGACTAGCTTCAAGGTTCATCTTGGTTCTCCAAGATTGATTTGCGATCAAGGTATCACTAGATGCGAGTCAGGGACGAAGATGTGCAGAAGACAACCTTTCAGACTCTCTACGGTCACTATGAGTTCATGGTGATGCCGTTTGGGCTCACCAATGCTCCAACCGCGTTCATCGATCTCATGAACTGCATGTGCAGACCGATGCTGGATCGGTCTGTGATAGTTTTTATCGATGACATCTTGGTGTATTCCAAGACTCAGGAGTAGCACAAGGAGCACCTGAGGGAGGTGCTGGGGACGCTGAGGAGGGAGAGACATCTTGGTATGTGATAGTTTTGCAATGTTCTCCAAGTGCGAGTTTTGGAATGTTCTCCAAGTGCGAGTTTTGGTTGCATCTTGGTCTGTGATAGTTTTGCAATGTTCTCCAAGTGCGAGTTTTGGTTGCGCAAGGTGCAGTTTCTGGGGCACCTCGTCAACCAGAACAGTATACTGGTCGATTCGGCCAAGGTAGAGGCCGTGATGAGATGCGAGGTTCTGAGGTCTCCATCCGAGATTCAGAGTTTTCTTGGTCTGGTGGGTTATTATCGGAGATTCATCCAGGATTTCTCCAAGATTGTTGTTCCACTGACCCGACTGACCAAGAAGTCGGTGACTTTCCGCTGGGGGCCTGAGCAGCAGGCGACTTTCGAGACTTTGAGGATTTTGTAGTGTATTGTGACGCATCTATCACAGGTTTAGGTGCAATATTGATGCAGAGGGGGTGCTTCATCGCTTAAGCCTCAAGGCAGATGAAGCCTCACGAGGAAAATTACCCAACACACGACCTGGAGTTGGGGGCAGTTGTTTTTGAAGGGTTTTGAGCATTCTAACACCCCTAAGGTGTACATGAAGTCCTAAATACCTTGGATCTATGTTTTCTCTATTGTACATGCAAACTTGAACTTTCCAAGGTATTACCCTAACTAGCATACAAAACTTTGATACTTAGGTAATAAACCAAGTTAGATGACATACCTTTGTTGTAGTTGGAAGCCTTGGACCTTTAAAAACTTAGTGTCCCAAGTGTTGCACCTCAAATGGAATCACAAAACACCACCAACAATGGAGGAACTTAAGTGGAGGTCAGTTACACTCATAAAGTTAGCTAGCCCTCTTGTGTTTCCACTAGTCACTCCTTAGTGCTCACTTTAGTGCCAATTTCATGAGCTAGAGGGTTTCTTATATAGTGTGTCAAACTAGGGTTACACCATGTAAACCCTAATGACTTTCCCTATCCCTCATGCTCCATGGTTTAAAACCTCCATGGAGTATCCATGGGTTACCACATGGGTTTAGCCCAACGTGAAGAACTATGGATCATAAGTCCACTTTATAAGAATGAATGATTTACCAAATCAACCCCTTATATTTAATTAGTCTCTTTTGATCATAAAATTAATTCCAAGTTAATTCTTGATCAATACTAATTAAATAATATGATTTCATATTAATATATTAGAACTTATAACATATTAATAAACCATAAATAACCTCTTCTGAATTATCCATCCTTCAGATTGTTCCGGTTCCATGCAACCCAAATGGACCATGCTACTCTCGGGTCAAGTACATACCAATAATAGTTATGGGCTTAGACACCTAATCCAATAGTTTTTGCCCTCAAGATTTGGCGACATTACCTCTATAGGGTCCGTTGTACTATCTACACAGACCACAAGAGCCTGAGTACTTGATGGATCAGCCAAATCTGAACATGAGAAATCGACGTTGGTTGGATGTGGTGAAGGATTACAACTATGGGATCGTTTATCACCCGAGGAAGGCAAGTGTGGTGGTTAATTCTATTAACCGCAAGGTGGCCGCGACTTTGATTCGGGATATATGCTTGAGGATGACAGTGATTACTCTGCTGCTGGAGTGGATTCGGGAGGATCAGGTCGAGGGTATGAAGGTGGAGTGCCGAAAGTATGTGTAACGCCCGGGTTTCGGGGCTAAGCATTTTTGAAAATGTAATAGTCTAGGTCAACTATTGTAACTCTTTTTGAAGTAATAAAGATGAAATATTTGAGTATCATGTGAATTATGTGTATTTATGTGCTTATTATTTAATTATAAATGTATAATTAATAAAGAATAAAAATAAGTGTCAAAATTAAAGTGTGAGATAAGCCCGATATCTTTAATATAAATTTGTAGTGGTCGAAACAAGGATTCTGGTGATATAAAGAACGCCGAAATCCGAGTTATAACGAAGAAGTTATGACCCGTCGAAGTTTCGCGATAGAACTGACACGATACTGGGAACCGTAAAAAGTGAATTTACGATAGAGCGAGATTTAGCCTTAGTGATCTAAACGAAAGTCGTAGAATGCATTAAACCAAGAGTGTCCATAAAAAGAATGCCCAAATCTGACTTCGTATGAAGAAGTTATGATTTTTCGAAGTTTCGGATTAGTAGTGTAGAGCCCGAAATTTGAATATTAGATCGAGTGATTTTTAGCCGACACGACCTAAACGAGAATCGAAGATCTCGTTAAGAGTAGCGTAACGAGAAAAAGATGGGCGAAAATGGACGTCGGATGAAGAAGTTATGAGAATTTAACAGACCAATCCTGTCCCGGCCTGTTAATAATATAAATTTTAAAATAAATTCAAAATTAGCCGATGGAGTCTAAACGAAAGCTGTAGAGTACGTTCCCGCCTTCGCGTGGATATAAAGAACGTCAAAAACGAAGCTCGTATGTGGAAGATACTAATTTTTGAAGTTGGGACTCGAAAATGCGAAACCTGGTGCGAGATTGATGACGTGGCGCGATCCCAGCCGTACCTTGCTCCCCACGGTCCTCGCTTCGGATCTTGACACCTATCCTCGCATTACACCCAGCGTCCGAAGCCGGTACGCCCCGCGTACCCTCGATCTTATCTGCTCCGAGTGTAAGACAGTAGGAGGCTCGCTGGCAACCTTATCCGATGACTACGCCCCGCGTAGCCGAGGACTACGCCCAACGTACATTCGAGGCCTCGTAGCTATAAAAGGGGGACGAGGGCAACCTCATTCTTCACCCATTTTTCACTTCTCTCTCTACAATCTTTCTCTCTCTAAGTGCCCTAAGCCTCCCAAAACCCTTGGTAAACCCCCTTAGCTCCCGAGGGAATCCCCGAGGCTCCCGGAGTCCCGAGAAAAAGTGTCTTTCGGTTTCGAAACGCTCCTCCAAATAAAGTTCTGGTTTTCTTTAAAATCCGTTGTAAGTGAGCTACGCTTATGCAATTTTTAATATAGCTTTCAAATAATTATAGGAATGTTATTAGGTCCTTAAAATAATTATTTGGGCTATTATTATGAGTTATATTGAGTGTTATTTAACGCTTATATAATAATAATAATAATAATAGTCAGACTATTAATTTGTCGCGGTTATCGTTAGACTAAACCCTAGTGGTATTGGTACTAGGTTTTATTGAAGGAAAATTGTTTTGAGAATATCGAAGCGCTGTCCGAGTGCTGAGTCACCACCTTTCATGTGAGTGCATGGTTACTTTCAGCTTACACATAGATATGAAGTATTTTATATAAATTACGTGCTATGTGTGCATATTATCTGAATACTTGCTATCTATGTTGGATGAACATTGTTATACATGTTTTCGATGATTTAAAATGTATATGTATTTTATATCTACGAAAAATGTTGGGGTAAAAATGGGTAGATGTAATAGGTGATGTGTGATAAAATGATGAGAGGCGTCGATGTTGATGCTGTTGATTCTGTCATCTAGCGGAGTATGGATGACGGCCACAGACTCTTCTAGACAGTCCAGTAGAACACTAGCAGGCTCGCAACCTGTAGGTGTTTGTGAACGATGTGTTCACCGGTGTACTCCATCCCCCACATGGTTGCCTTTAGGACATTTATTGCTGAGGAATCCCCTTAGCAGTAGTGTCCATCCCGATGATGATCCTTAGGCTAGGTCCCTTATGATAGGTGTTTAGGGACGTAAAGTGAGGATAACGGGAACAGGTAATCGGGTTATTGTTGATTGATGAAATTAATAAACGTATTTATTGTGGGTTGAAAACCCTATGTGCTCACCAGGATCCCCAGCCTGACCCACTCAGTTTCTTTTATTACAGGTAGTGGCGCATGAGCATAGATGTGATGTTTTGGATGAGGGATTACAGATATAGGCCTATAGATATGAAATAATGCAGTAAGGCTTATATTGTACTGTTTATGCTTTTGATCTGTATCGAACATGACATCCCAAGTCTTTTAATGAAATACATTTCTTTGGAAATGCTTTTGATAAATCTTTATCATATTTTGTTTTGGGACAAATTCCGCAACACTTTTATTTAAAATGTTACTATGATTTTTAAACAAAGCATAAACAAAATCGGTCTTTTCTGGCCGTGATTTTGGGGATGTCACAGTATGAGCGTATCATAGTGACGGGTTTTGAGCATTCTAACACTCCTAAGGTGTACATGTAACCCTAGAAACCTTGGATGTATGTTTTACTAAGATACATGCAAATTTGATTTCCAAGGTTATTAACCTAACTAGCATGGCATGGGGAACTTGTAAACATAATAGCTAGTTGAAGTACATACCTTTTTGTTGTTTGTATTCCTTGAGAACCTTGTGAGCCTAGCACCTCAAGTGTGATTCCTCAAATGTCTCACACAACACCACAACACTTGGAATAACCTTAAGAGAAGTACACTTACACTCAAAATTCGACTAGCCCTCTTACACTTGCTTGTAGTGGCCAGTTTTGCTAGGCATGGAGTCTTTATATAGTTGTGAGACAAGTAGGGTTACACCATGTAAACCCTAATTGTCATGGCTTTCCATATTCCATGATCCATGGGTTTATAACTCCCATGGACTATCCATGGAGCACCTTATGGTTTTATCCCAATTCATATAAACCATGGATCATTAGCCCACTATACAAGAATGGATGATTTACACAATCAACCCCATATATTTAATTAGTCACTTTTTGATAACTTAATTATTCTAAATTAATTCTTCATCAATACTAATTAAATAATAATATTAATATATTAGAACTTATAATATATTAATAAACCTTAAGTGTCCTTTCTCTCATTTTGGTCTATCCAAATATTGCGATGCCATGCAAGCCAAATGGACCATGCCAACCGGGTCAAGTACATTCCAAAAATAGTTATGAACTTAGACACCTAATCCAACAGTCTCCCACTTGGATAAGTCTAATAACTATAGCTGCAAAAATGACTTCAGGAACCGATCAGCATTCGTAGCTCTTTCAAGGTCTCGCGGAACTGAGATGATGATGATACGCCATTTAAGATAAGTGATCATATAATCCTCTGTTCTAGATATCAGCATGACAAATACATGGAACCAAGTCTTACTTATTGTCCAACAGCTTGTTTCCTGATTTCCGATTTGTTGGACACAGAACTTAATGGAACACATCAATTTAGTTCTGACCGGGCCTGGTACTTAGGTCAAAAAAATCATCGAGGGGCCCAGATATCGCTTCAAATCCAAGAAGGAACAGATAAACTTCGACTCATGTGCTTGTTCTACTACTTGTTAAATCATACACAAAGGCACGTTTTATAACATCGAGTTACCAATGCGTTTTCATACAATCAATGTATAACCAACTCATAGTCAACAACTCATATCTCTAGGTTTGAAGACTTATATGATATTACCATCTCACGATCACTCGAGATAAATTCCGTGAAGTGATACAAGTGATCGTGGGTTGAATCCAATACTCAGAACTTATGAGCACTCATGAGTGTTGTAGCACCTCTTTGCTATGTCCAACAACTTAGACATCTACAAGCCAACTCATGACAGTCTTGATTCATATCTACTTCCAACATATGACTGGCTGTAGAGAATTTGAATAATATGATATACCATAACATAATTATTCTGGAAGTCAAAACATGCAAAATGAAATGATAGTAAACGATTGACAAAATATAGCAACACATACTTATAAATAAACAACAACTGTTATTTATCATCAAATGTCAATTACACTTTACAAATTTCAAAGCTATCTAACTACTAGAACTAATACATCCTTCAGCCTTATGCGCCTCGCATGCTGAAGATGCTTAACCCTAACCAGTCCCTTCGTGAGGGGATCTGTTGGGTTCTCATCCGATGATACCCTCTTTTCCACGAGGATTCCTTCTTCTATTCAATGTCTGCTGAAATGGTATTTCTTGTCGATGTGTCTGGATCTTCCGTGATCCCTTGGTTCCTTGGCTAATGCAACTGCACTTTCACTGTCACAGAAAATTTCCATAGGCTCTTTATAGCCGGTACAACTCCAAGGTCTCCAATGAAGTTCTTTAGCCATATAGCCTCCGTTGCTTCCTCGCTTGTTGTTATATACTCTGATTCGCAAGTTGAATCAACCACTATCTCCTGCTTGAAACTTTTCCAAGTAATTGCTCCTCCCTTTAAGGTAAATACCCAACCTGATTGAGAGTGGAAATTATCTCTATCAGTCTGGAAGCTAGCATCACTATACCCTACTACTCTCAAGTCATCACTCCCACCAAGAGTAAGGACCCAGTCCTTAGTCCTCCGCAGGTACTTGAGAATGTTGTTTACCGCAGTCCAGTGAACCTTGCCAGGGTTCCCATGATATCTGCTACCATGCTCAATGTGAAGGCCACATCAGGACGAGTACGATTCGTAGCATACATGATCGAGCCTACAGCGGAAGCATATGGTACTCGACTCATCTCAGCTATCTCAGTTTCTGTACTCGGGCTCTTAGTCTTACTCAATCTGGCGTTACTCTGGATGGGTAACTCTCCTTTCTTGGAATTCTGCATGTTGAACCTATTCAGCACCTTATCCAAGTAGGTACTCTGACTAAGTCCAATTAGTGTTTTACTCCTATCTCTCAAAATCCTTATGCCTAGTATATAGGCAGCTTCTCCAAGGTCCTTCATATCGAAACATTTCCCAAGCCAAGACTTTACTTCTTGCAAAGTTCAGATGTCATTTCCCATTAGTAGTATGTCATACACATACAATACCAAAAAGCTAAATATACTCCCACTAGTTTTGACATATACACAAGATTCATCTTCGCTCCTTGAAAAGCCAAAGTCTTTGACTTTCTTATCGAAACAAAGATTCCATCTGTGAGGTGCTTGTTTCAATCCATAGATGGATTTCTCAAGCTTACACACTCTATTAGCGTACTCTGTGCTGACATAACCCTTTAGTACACTCATGTAAACATCCTCAACCAACATTCCATTAAGGAAAGTGGTTTTGACATCCATTTTCCATATTTCATAATCATGAAATGCAGCAATGGCTAACATAACCCTAATAGACTTAATCTTTGCTACTGGTGAAAAGGTCTCATCATAATCAACTCCCGGAGTTTGAGAAAATCCCTTTGCAACCAGTCGTGCCCGATAAGTGTGTACATTACCATCCATGTCGGTCTTCTTCTTGAAGATCAATTTGCACCCTAATGTCTTACGACCTGGTACATTGTCAACCAAGTTACAAACTTGATTTTCATACATGGACTGTATCTCGCTGTCCATAGCCTCTTTCCATTTAGCAGCCTTAGGGCCGGCCATGGCTTCCGTGTAGCTGTTATGTTCATCCAGACCAATCAGTGTGTTATCACTAATAAGTGTATCACCTTCCGCAGTAATATGGAAACCATAGTAATGCTCAGGTGCATTCCTAACTCTCGTGGAACACCTAAGAGGTATAGACTCGTCAGTCGGATCAACAGGAGTTTCCTCCTCAGGTTGATTGCTAGGTTTTGAGGTTCCTTCACCACTAGACTCTTGAATTTATTCAAGGTCAATTTGCCTCCCACTGTTTCCTTGGCTTACGAACTCTCTCTCTCTCTCTCTCTCAAGACTCCTCTCCTTGCTACAAAGACCACATTATCATTGGGTTTGTAGAGGAGGTAACCAAAGGATTTCTATGGGTAGCCAATGAAAATCCACCTCTCACTTCGATGTTCGAGCTTATCGTGAGTCTTGTGCCTCATGAAAGCCTTGCAACCCCAAATCTTGATGTGGTCCAGATTGGGAACTTTACCAGTCCACATATCATGAGGAGTATTGGCAACCTTCTTTGTAGGGACCAGATTAAGGATATGGGCAGCGGTCCCTAAGGTATACCCCCATAATGAGATTGGTACCGATGATCGACCCATCATGAAATGAACCATGTCCAACAAGGTTCGATTACGACTTTCAGCCACACCATTAAGTTGTGGTGTCCTAAGAGGTGTCAATTGTGAAACAATCCCACATTCTTTATGATAGTCAAGGAACTCTATACTAAGATGCTCACCACCTCGATCGGATCGAAGCATCTTAATGTTCCTGCCCAATTGATTCTCCACTTCCTGCTTAACCTCTTTGAACTTTTCAAAGGTTTCTGACTTATGCTTGATTAAGTAGACATATCCATATCTACTAAAATCATCAGTAAAAGTAACATACAAACAGTTAGCATCCCTTGTAGAGGTTCTGAAGGGTCCACACACATCAGTGTGTACCAGATCCAACAAACCTTCACCCCTAGCACAAGAACCAGTGCAGGGTGATTTTGTCATTTTTCCAAGTAGACAAGATTCACAACTATCACCCGACTTTAGGTTAAATGACTCCAAGACTCCATCCTTTTGAGGTTGGCCTATGTGTTTCTTGCTTACATGTCCAAAACGACAACGCCACTGTGATGCTTTATCTAAGTTATTGGAAGAATCAATACACAACACATTATTTACTAGGTTATCTACAACTGACATAGCTTCATACACACCATCACAAGGTAATGCTTTAAAATAAAGAACATTATTAAAGAAAGCATTAATACCACCACATTCATTATCAAAAGAAAAGGTAAACCCTTGATTGTACAAAGCATGAAAGGAAATAATATTTCTTGCCATTTTAGACGAGTAACAACATTTATTCAAATCTAATGTTACTTAGCAACAAAATATAAACTCTAATATTGGTGACAGTTGATGCTTTCCTATTCCCCATGATCAAGTTTATCTTCCCATGCTCCACAATCTCACTTCTTCTTAGTCCCTGCAAATCAGAACATATGTGAATACCACAACCTGTATCTAGGACCCAAGAGTTAGAATAAGGTGAGTTATTAGACAATATAGTTTAAATACCTGCATGGTTGGGTTTCACTTTCCTATCCTTTACATCTTGTAGGTACTTTGGGCAGTTTTGCTTCCAGTGCGACTTGTCGTGGCAATAGAAGCATTCAGCCTCCTTAGGGTTGGTAGAAGGAGTAACAAAACCTTTCTTGGTTCCACTTGAAGAGGAGCCTTCAAGGGACTTTCCCTTGGTACCCTTCGAGGGGCTCTTCCTCTTCTTCCCTTTGCCTTGCCCGATTGCCAAGACAGGGGTTGCGGTAGGAGTAGGATTGGTAACAACCGACATACAGTAAGGCATCCAGAACATCAGGATGGTCACTCGTTACGAGGACAAGAAATATGTCCTCGACAAGGAGCTTAAAGAAATTGATGAATCGTCTGCTACTCCTGAGGATATCGCTGAATTATGGACTCATGAGAGAGATGCCACTAAAGTGGCATGTATCATGTTGGCCATAATGACAGCCGAGCTCCAAAAGTCATATGAGGACTATTTCCCTTTTGAGATGCACCAGGACTTGATGGAATGCTACCATCAAAGTGCTCGCCAAGAGAGGTATGACATCATCTCCTCCATGATAACAACCTGGATGAAGGATGGTGAACCCATCACGGACCACTTACAGAAAATGCAAAGGTATGTGGACCGTTTGTTGAAGCTAAATGTGAACTTCCCCGAGGAGTTGGCAATTGACATCATTTTTCACTCCTTACTGTCTTGTTTTGATCAATTCCGAATGACATACCACATGAACAAGGAGGAAGTTACACTCAACAAACTTCAAGGACTCTTGAAGACCACCGAAAGTGGTCTCAAGTGTAAGTCGGTTGTTATCAATCCTACTCCTACCGCGGCCCCTGTCTTGGCAATCGGGCAAGGCAAAGGGAAGAAGAGGAAGAGCCCCTCGAAGATGTAAAGGATAGGAAAGTGAAACCCAACCATGAAGGTATTTACACTATATTGTCTCATAACTCACCCTATTCTAACTCTTGGGTCCTAGATACAGGTTGTGGTATTCACATATGCTCTGATTTTGCAGGGACTAAGAAGAAGTGAGAATGTGGAGCATGGGAAGATAAACTTGATCATGGGAAATAGGAAAGCATCAACTGTCACCAATATTAGAGTTTATACTTTGTTGCTAAGTAGTGGGTTAACATTAGATTTGAATAAATTTTGTTACTCATCTGAAATGGCAAGAAATATTATTTCCTTTCATGTTTTGTACAATCAAGGGTTTACCTTTTCTTTTGATGATGAATGTGGTGATATTAATGTTTTCTTTAATAATGTTTTTTATTTTAAAGCATTACCTTGTGATATTTCCTAGGTTATCTACAACCGACATAGCTTCATACACACCATCACAAGGTAATGCTTTAAAATAAAGAACATTATTAAAGAAAGCATTAATATCACCACATTCATCATCAAAAGAAAAGGTAAACCCTTGATTGTACAAAGCATGAAAGGAAATAATATTTCTTGCCATTTTAGATGAGTAAAAACATCTGTTCAATTCTAATGTTAACCCACTACTTAGCAACAAAGTATAAACTCTAATCTTGGTGACAGGTGATGCTTTCCTAGGAATTAATGTGTTGTGTATTGATTCTTCCACTAACTTGGATAAAGCATCATAGTGGCATTGTCGTTTTGGACATGTAAGCAAGAAATGCATAGGCCAACTCTAAAAGGATGGATGCTTGAAGTCATTTGACCTAAAGTCAGATGATAGTTGTGAATCTTGTTTTTTTTGGAAAATGACAAAGTCACCCTTCACTGGTACTTGTGCTAGGGGTGAGGGTTTGTTGTATCTCATACATACTGATGTGTGTAGACCTTTCAGAACCGCCACAAGGGATGCTAACTGCTTCTATGTGACTTTTACTGATGATTATAGAAGATATGGATATGTCTACTTAATCAAGCATAAGTCAGAAACCTTTGAAAAGTTCAAAGAGGTTAAGCAGGAAGTGGAGAATCAATTGGGCAGGAACATTAAGATGCTTCGATCCGATCAAGGTGGTGAGCATCTTATTACAGAGTTCCTTGACTATCATAAGGAATGTGGGATTGTCTCACAATTGACACCTCTTAGGACACCACAACTTAATGGTGTGGCTGAGAGGCGCAATCAAACCTTGTTGGACATGGTTCATTTCATGATGAGTCGAGCTTCGGTACCAATCTCATTCTGGGCGTATGCCTTAGAGACTGCCGCCCATATTCTTAATCTAGTCCCTACCAAAAAGGTTGCCAAAACACCTCACGAGATGTGGACTGGTAAAGTTCCCAATCTGGACCACATCAAGATTTAGGTTTGCGAGGCTTTTGTGAGGCGCGAGACTCATGAAAAGCTCGAACCTCGAAGTGAGAGGTGTATTTTCATTGGCTACCCACAGAAATCCATTGGTTACCTCTTTTACAGACCCATTGATAATGTGGTCTTCGTAGCAAGGAGAGGGGTCTTTTGCTAGAGAAAATTCATAAGCCAAGGAAACAGTGCGAGGCAAATTGACCTTGAATAAATTCAAGAGTCAATTGGTTAAGGAACCTCAAATCCTAGCAATCAACCTAAGGAAGAAACTCATGTTGGTCCAACTGACGAGTCTGTACCTCTGAGGTGTTCCACGACAGTTAGGAATGTACCTGAGCATTACTATGGTTTCCATATTACTGCGGAAGGTGATACATTTATCATTGACAACACACTGGTAAATTTGGATGAACCTAACAGCTATAGGGAAGCCATGGCAGGCCCTAAGTCAGCTAAATGTAAAAAGGCTATGGACAACGAGATTCAGTCCATGTATTACAATCAAGTTTGGAACTTGGTTGACAATGTATCGGGTCGTAAGACGGTCGGGTGCAAATGGATCTTCAAGAAGAGGACCAACGTGGATGGAAAGGTGCACACTTATAAGGAATGACTGGTTGCGAAGGGTTTCACTCAAACTCAAGGAATTGATTATGATGAAACATTCTCACTAGTAGCAAAGATTAAGTCTATCTGGGTTATGCTAGCCATTGTTGCATTTCATGATTATGAAATATGGCAAATGGATGTCAAAACCGCTTTCCTTAATGGGAAGTTGGCTGAGGATGTTTACGTGAGTTATCCAGAGGGTTTTATTAGTGTAAATCACCGTGATAGAGTGTGCGAGCTTGAGAAATCCATTTATAGATTGAAACAAGCATCTTGCAGCTGGAACCTTTCTTTTAATGAGAAGGTCAAAGAGTTTGGCTTTTTTAGAAGCGAAGATGAATCATGTGTGTATGTCAGAGCTAGTGGGAGTATAGTTAGCTTTTTGGTACTGTATATGGATGACATACTACTCATGGGAAATGACATCCCAACCTTGCAGGAGGTTAAGTCCTGGCTTGGGAAGTGTTTCGCTATGAAGGACCTTGGAGAAGCTGTCTATATCCTAGGGATAAGGATATTGAGAGAAAGGAGTAAAAGACTAATTGGACTTAGTCAAAACACCTATGTGGACAAAGTGTTGAAAAGGTTCAACATTCATAATTCCAAGAAAGGTGAATTACCGATCCAACATAATGCAAAAATGAGCAAGGCTCAGAGCCCGAGTACAGAGGATGAGATAGTTGAGATGAGTCTATTACCATATAGTTCCGTTGTTGGCTCGATCATGTATGCTATGACTTGTACTCGCCCTAATGTGGCCTTTGCTTTGAGCATGGTCAGCAGACATCAGGGGAATCCTGGAAAGGCTCACTGGACGGCAGATTCTTACTCTTGGTGGGAGTGATGACTTGAGAGTTGTGGGGTATAGTGATGCTAGCTTTCAGACTGATATGGATAATTTCCGCTCTCAGTCGGGCTAGGTATTTACCATGAACGGAGGAGCAGTTACTTGGAAAAGTTCCAAACAGGATACAATAGCTGATTCGCCCCGTGAATCAAAGTATATAGCAGCGAGTGAAGCGGCAAAGGAGGCGATATGGCTGAGGAACTTCATCAGAGACCTTAGAGTTGTACCAGCTATAAAGGAGCCATGGAGATTTTCTGTGATAGCAATAGTGCAGTTGCCTTAGCAAGGAACCGAGAGATCATGGCAGATCCAGACACACTGACATAAAATATCACTTCATAAGACACAAGATAGAAGAATGACTCCTCGTAGCAAATAGGATATCGTCAGAGGAGAACCCAGCAGATCCCATCACGAAGGGACTGACTAGGGTTAGGCATTTGCAGCATGTGAGGCGCATCGGGCTAAAGGACGATATTAGTTTTACAGATTAGATAGTTATTTTTGATTTAATTTTTAAAGTGTAATTAACATTTGATGATGAATAAAAGTTGTTGTTTATTTATGAGTAAAGCGTTGCTATCTTCTGTCAATCGTTACTATCATTTCATTTTTGCATGTTTTGACTTCAAGAATAATTATGTTATGGTATTTCATATTATTCAAATTCTCCACAGTTAGTCGTATGATGGAAGTAGATATGAATCAATACTGTCTTGAGTTGGCTTGTAGATGTCTAAGATGTTGGACATAAAAAGAGTTACTACAACACTCATGAGTGCTCATAAGTTATGAGTATTATATTTAACCCACGCTCACTTGTATCACTTCATGGAATTTATCTCGAGTGATCGTGAGACGGTAATATCATATAAGTCTTCAAACCTAGAGATATGAGTTGTTGCCTATGAGTTGCTTATGCATTGATTGTAGGAAAACGCATCAGTAACTTGATGTCATAAAACGTACCTTTGTGTATAATTAAACAAGTAGTAGAACAAGCTATGAGTAGATGTTTATCTGTTCTTTCTTGGATTAGAAGCGATATCTCGGCCCCTCAATGATTTTGTTTTGACCTACGTACCAGGCCCGGTCAGAACTTAATTGATGTGTTCGATTAAGTTCTATGTAAAAACAAATCGGAAATCGGGAAACAAACTGTTGGACAATAAGTACGACATTGCTCCATGTATTTGTCCGGTTGATATCTAGAACAGAGGATTATATGATCTCTTATCTAAAATGGCGCTTCATAGTTCAATAGAGTTTTAAGAGCTACGATTGTCGGTCAGCTCCTGAAGTGCTTGCAACTATAGTTATTAGACTTATCCAAGTGGGAGATTATTGGATAAGGTGTCTAAGTCTATAACTATATTTGAGATGTACTTGACCCGACCCGGCATGGTCCATTTGGGTTGCACTTCACCCGAACAATTTATGGATAATCTTTTGAGAATAGTATGTTTATGATTTATTAATATATTATAAGTTCTAATATATTAATATGAAATCATATTATTTAATTAGTATTGATCTAGAATTAATTTAGAATTAATTTGGTGATAAAAAAGGTGACTAATTGAATATGGGCTCTTATATTTATATAGTGTAGGCTATTGCTTATTTAGAATGGGCTAGGCTTGCATGGAAAGTCCATGGATAGTCCATGGAGCTTTAACCCATGGATCTCATGGAAATGAAAGGTCATGGGTATTAGGGTTTACATGAATATAACCCTAATCCACCACACTATATAAAGGCATCCTTGGCACTTGAAATGGCACTAGTTTGTGTGAGAACTAAAGGGTGGCCGATTTCTTGAAGTGTTCTACTACTCTCTCAAGCTTCCAAAGTTTGTGGTGATTTGTGATTTCCATTAGAGGCATCCACATTATTGGTGCTAGGCTCTCAAACTCCAAGCAATCAACCACTACTAAAAGGTATGTAATTCTACTAGTGTTTTATGATTCAAGTACCCCATAACATGCTAGTTAGGATGTAAACCTTGGAAAATTATTATTTGCATGTATCTTAGAGAAAACATATATCCAAGGTTTCTAGGGTTGCATGTACACCATAGGATTGTTAGAATGCTCAAAACCCATTAGCACAATCATTAAGATGAACACAAAACACGATACTAAAGTACTCTCCTTTCCTTTTAGATTGGAGAAACCCTTATCTTTCTGCCTAACATATTCTTCTTATTTGTTCTGTCACTCTTTTGAAAACCTTTTCCAAAATGTTAGAATTATGCTAAATCTTATAAACACAACAATATTTACTGAATCATTAGTAAATCATGATGAAAAGAATTTTCATCCTTTGTGGCAGACTTGAATCGTACATATCAATGGACTAGATTCATTAGTCCTTCACTTTGACTCATATAAACATGTGATCAATGAATCAGTCATAATCTTCGAACGATCAAGATTCTCATACATCACACAATTCGAATTGTATGACTCCAAGTTTCTATCTACTTGAAACTTGGGTGATGATAATTCTTTATTATGACATTTACCACAAGTTAAATAATAAGAATCAAATCCACAATTAATATTGCTAATAATAGAAATGTAACCAACATTTTCAAAAATGTCATTGATAGGAAATACAAAGTAACCCAACTATATAAACCAAAATTTCACTTTTATTGATAATAAACGAAAATTTGGAACTTTTCCTTACAATGCATAAAATAAAAACTTTGATTCTAGATATTTCCTAAGCAATCTAGTAAATTATCATAACTCCTAAGTAGTAGCTTCAAAAATCTAATCATCAAACCATGCAATCGAAATCCATATTTTACGATCAAATTCAGCTCACTCTTCTTAAGTTTCCTTCTTTCTCTTATATCCGGCAATACCATCAAAATGTGAATATAACATCATGTATTAAGAGTCTATGAATAGGAAGACCATTGTTGTCTTGATCAAGGGGAAAGTATGTTCCCTCGTTAGATCCATTTCCACCATTGCTCGAAGAAAGGAACATACTTTCACCTCCATCAGAATGTGGAAGATCATCTTTAGAAGGTAGAGGAAAACCATTTCCATAAGAATTAGGAAGACCATTGTTGTCTTGATTTGGCATCTATAAATGGAGAAACGAGAATTCAAGATAGTGATTATAATCCTTGATTATTATCCCATAAATTTAAATTAAGGCTAGGATCCATATTTTCGATTCGAACTTTGAAGAGGGATGCCATAATCAAATTCCAATCTATTTTAGGTAGGTAAGGCTTTAACCAGTTTCAATCTTATGAAACTCCTAGATCTTTTGAGATTTATTGAATCTAATCAATGCCATGTTTAATCGTGATTATGCTCTCAATTTTGTGACTGGGATGCTGAGGATCACAAACGAGATGTGAATAACCATGCAAATTAGTTTGGTACTCTCAATGTCATTTATCATCTCGTTTTAATGTGTCGATTAACTACATGCGCTCAATTAATCAATGATAATATTCGAGACACCCATTACCACCCTTTAATAGTCTCCCATTAGTGTGTCGGTTAACCACATGTGCTCCACTAATGACTTATGAAGTGTAATGTGCAATCTCATTGATTAGCATACAAATTCACATTTTTTCTAAAGTAACTTAAAGTGAGATTTTTAAAATAGTATAGTCACCTTTTAATTGCATTATACTTATTAATGAGAATTAATTATCCTATCAAACCCGTTCGGCTAACGACCCTCCACCATACGAGAGAGCGGTGGGTAAGAATGGATACCCAATGATGGTCATTTTATAGGTTGCTTCCTTAATCTCTCCTTATAGTATGGCTTAGTGAATGAGGCGTACTAATGGTTTGACTGATTATTCTTATACATAATATATATATATATATATATATATATATATATATATATATATATATATATATATATAACTTTTAATTATATGCATAGTATAAGGTGTATTTTAAAACAATTTAAAATAGCAAGGGTTTAATCTTTTAATAAATTAAACTTTTAATTTAATTAACTTTAATTTTTTATGGATTTATTAATTATCTTTTAATTAATCACTTAATTAAATTAATAATAATATCCATAAGGATGTTTTAATTAAGAAATTAAGAAATTAATTTTAATTTATTGATTAAACATTTCAAAATACTACGGTTTATATTTAAAATTTTGAAAATTAAGATATTAATTTTAATTTAAAAATAAACCAATCATGAATTCAAGATATGGATATCCAAACACTTGGATAATTATTCAATTTTACTTATTTAAAACTTTATTTAAGGTAATTATCCTAATCAATTCATGAGACAAGCAAAAAATCCAATTTATATTGATCTGACAATCCACCACACCGAGGTAAGCAATTACCATGCCATGGTCACATGTCACTCTGCCGTGGTGGAAGCCACCACACAATGGTGACGGAACTGAATGACAATTATGTTTTGCTTCTCCCTGTTTAAGTTTAACAATTGTATCAATTTAATAGAAAACTAAACCTACGCTCTGATACCACTAATGGGTATTATGCAAAACATATAAATCATATGTGTGCATGCATACCTAAAAATTGATCTATGTTTTCTCTAATTGAACATACAACTTGAACAACGAAATAGAAACCATAGAACACTAGTAGGGTTATAAGAATCATACTTTGATTGTTATATAGTAATAACAATGCAAATCCTTATGTTGATGAAGCCTTGAGAGCAAGCGTCACAAATGTCACGCGTCTAATGGTTCACACCCAACACTAGCAATGGAAGATGATTGAGAGAGATGAGAGAAGATGAATTTTTCGGCCTAACCCTCTAAGGAATAGCATGGACGGAAATCCTTGGTATAAGGTTCCTTATATAGTATAACAAGGAAACCCTAGATAACCATAAAATGAATAAAATAATATTATTTCCTTTTGGTAATTATCTAGCTTCCTAATTATCCTCAAAGGATAATTCTAGATCCTCTAGAATATCCATAAAATCGTACAAGGCATGTGGAAGCTTCTAGAATGTCTTTTGCTCAACTATTGAACAATTACACTTTAACCCCTATATTTTTAATTAATTCATTTAATCTTAAAATTAAGTCCAACTAATTTTTGATTAAATATTAATTAAATATTAATTAAATATTACTATTTCTAATTCATATATTATTCTAATAATATATTAACAAATTATTTATATCAATTTACTAATCAAATAATAAATCAATCTCTCTCTCCAAAATCATCATGTCTAGTTGCTAGTTTTGAGGGCAACCCAAAAGGACTGTGCTGCTATCAATTTAAGTGTATACCAATTATAGTTATGTTCTTAGACACCTAATACAACAAACCTCACCCTCGATCTCTCAGGGTAGAAACTCGTCTATCGAGCGCTCTCCATATCTACAATCCACTGCCTGCTGTAAATAGGGTCCTTCTTCCCAAAGAACTTTGGGGCTCTATAAGCCTTAAACTCTCGAAATGTGAGAGTTCATGCCCCAAATTGACCAAATGCAATCTCTGCATGAAAGGCCCCCAGGTGCTCATCCAATGTCTCCATGATCCCCTCATTGATGGTATCGAATATCACAGGATTCACATCCAAGATGGTGTGCATGATCTCAGACGTGATACACCCACACATCCTCTCGTCAATTGGTTCAACATCAACACCTGAATCGGAATTGGAACCAGAACCAAAACCTCATGTAACCACCACAATACTGAAAGGAAACAATACAAAAGATCAGAACATACGTAAAAATCCCTCATACTAAAAGATCCCTAGAGTTTTTGTGACTCTCTGTGATTCGAGTACGGATCCTGTGCTTCCATTAGTACGGGACCAATACTAACTTCCACACATGTCCATACTTTCCTCAAGAATCATTCTGAATCCTCTAAGTCACTCCATTACGGCGAATTTCATGATCCCTATGCTACATAGTGTACAAATCTTACTACAACACTTCCTAGGCTATCCTAGGAATCTTCATATCACTTGCTTCTATATTATTAGGAATCTCTACCAACACTATTGGTTGCCTTATGCATGAAAATTAAACAAAATACATGATCAAAAAGACTGTGAAATAATGATTCTACCCTAATCACACAACCAAAAAAGGAACAATAAATAAGGCTAAATCAATCATTTTAAGGCTATATAATCCTAATGGTGTACAATTCTAAAACATATAGCAATTAACATTGTCAATCTAGACTCCAGGTAGCACATAACAAACAATTCCCAAGGTTATAAGGCATCAAAGATATCGGTAAATCTATCATGAAATTCCTGAAGGGATCCTTATCCCTATTCTAGAACACAACTCACATAATAGCATACTAAAGTATAAAATCCATGTATCGGTATTTTGGGAATCACTTACTTGAGCTCGTCTGATTGCACGCATCACACCCCCTTTACTCATAAAGATCTTTTTAGAAAAAAAAAATCTTATAAAAGATTTACCAATTCCTCAATTTTAGCTTAGACTCCCCCAAGAGTGTGCCCGAATCCCTCAAACCAATGCTCTGATACCAACTTGAAACGTCCCAAAAATACCAATAAAATTTTCATTTTTCAACACACCCAAAAGTGATACAACCTATTGTTTTCATAACCAAACAATGTAGAAATTATTCTCAAACATCAGAGGGAATCAAATAAAAAGTGCATAACAATCTTCAGGGGATGCTATGTGTTCAAGTCAAGCCCTTCCTTTTGGAACCAGAAGTACCTGAAACATTTAAACCACAAAACTATAAACATAAAGCTTAGTGAGTTCCCCAAAATACCACATACCATACATAACATATGATTCTATAACAACCCAAAGTGAATGATATGGGCCAAATCATAGTCTTACCTTCACTTTCTTCCAGTGGCCAAATCATGGTCTTCACTTGTACAAGTTTCAGGGGTCAGATCCTGCTCTTCCATACAACTGACAAGGGATAAAACTTGGTCTTTATTTAATTTCCAAGGGGCAGATCCAGGTCTTTCATACAAATGCCAGGTGTCAAACCTTGGTCTTCCAAATAAGAGTAAAAAAGACAACTAACATCCTACATAATATGGTGAGAAGACTCACCTCATAATCGTAGTCGACAGATAACAAGCTCATACAACTAAAAACGATTGCTACACACCTCCTACAAAAACATACAAGTTAAACCCTTAGTCTACCTTCTAAAGCTATCAGTTTTACTAAAAGTTAAACCTGGTAAAAAGTCAACGGTCAAAAGTCAACATCGGTTGACCTCCATGTCGTGGTCATTTGGCCTCTGTCGTGGTACCTTCTTGAAAAAATAGTTGCGGCCAATGCAATCGTCACATCGTGGAGAGTATCTCACCACGTTGTGGTAACTACACATTACAACTTAATGGATTAAGCCCTTAATCCATTAATCCCTAAGCTCATACTTTTCAGTAGGGTTGTTAGGACCCTAATAGTCCATAAAAATCCTTGTTTTGATGACATGCATGTTCAATGCATACCATTTTCTCAACTAGTTTAAAATAGCATAAACGGGATCAAGATCCATGCATGAGCTCAAAGTTACATAACTCTTCAGATCCAGAACATCTAACCCTCTAGGGACTACAAGGATCAATGAAGTTGCAAACTTTATTGAATCCAACCGCTTAAAACACCAACAACATGAAGGAAAGCCAATAAAACTTAGATGAAAAGAGAGCTACCCAACAAGATCCAAAAAAATAGGACTTACAAAGGTCCAAAAGATGATCTCAAAGGTGGTGGGGAATTATTTTCTTGGTTCTTGCAATAGAACCTTTTCCTTCTTCCTTCCAAATGCACCAAAACATAAAAATAAGCTAAAAAATGGAGGACAGTATTGAGGTTTGCTTCAAGACTTTAGGAGGTTATGAAGGTTGAGGTAGTGGAAACCTTAGCCATCACTTCTGTTAAATAGGGCCTTAAGCCCCAAAATTCATCGTTTGCACAAAATTAGTCCCCACATCGTGGCACATATACTGATACGTCGTGTCGGCAAAATGAGATGTGCGTCTCATGCAGCCTTGCCATGTCGTGGTGATTCCTCCACCACGTCGTGGCCATCCATAAACTCATAACTTACTTAAAGATTCATACCTGAAAATCTAGATGGTATAATTTCACCATGGAAATCACTTTCTAAGCTTGACTAAAGTATCTAAACACTATAATTAACATCAAAATCAAGCTATAGGTTGGTCAACTCAACCAATCTACTCTAATCAAACATTTCACCAAAAACGAAGAAATATTATCTTGTGTGGAGAGGGTGAAAATCCTAACAACCCACCATCTCTAGCTTCTCTTGGCACCATTTGGGCATCAAAATTGCCACCTTTGATCTCCCAATCGATTTCTCTTTTGAAATGATCCAGTGAGCTCTAATAGGTCTAAAACATAACTTAAATTCTCAACGCCGCATTTCGGCATCTATTTATTGTGTCGCGGTGTGGGATCTTTAGCCATGGTTAGCATTTTGCCAACTTGCAGTGCCTTTTCCAATAACACCCTACATTTTCCACTACGTCGCGGCACCCATATACCGCACTGCATGACAAAGTACATTGTCATTTCTCTCTTAATCACACGAACACATTTGAATTTTAATCATCACTGACTGTGTCATGGTGAGCTATATATCGTGTTGCGGTGTCTACTTGACAGCAACTCTTAGTTGAATCCATTCCAGCTTCGGGAAATTTTATCCTAACTTCTAACATGCATAACTTCTATGTATCTAACCCATTTTCTATGATCTCTATATCCACATGAAGGTCAGAACATACTCTATGACTCAGTTAATTCATATCATACGGGTCTTAATATATTAATTCATAAACTTGGCCCAAAAAGCATAATATTCCTATTTACTCATTTGAACAAATATGTCTCTTCTCATGTACGCTTTCTATTGAACTTACTCATCTAACCTCTTATAGGTGACTTAAACTTATCTTGGCCAATTTTATGAACTCACAACTTCTTATTCTCATATTTTTTCTCATAATCAACCATTTTTCCCTTTTGGACAATATTTGACTAAAGTCAAATCTCTCTAAATTTCAAGTTCTTACACTAGTTCTACTTCTAAAGTACATATTCGTTCACCATGAGACTTTAACGTTTAACCGATTTGTAGTTTTACATTGCTGAAATAATGGTTCTTAGGGTTCTTTAAGCACTATAAAAATATCATAAGTTATCTTTATTTTTGGTTCCTAATAAAGAAGCATTATTTTTATTTTAACTTATTTTACTCGTAAAACTATTATCATCTAGTGTTGTGTCTGTTTCTATTCTTGTACACCAAAATATTGTTTGAATAAGTTCAACACCTTATCAACTAGGTATATATCTATTGTGTGTATGTATCTTTGGATCAACCAAGAAATCCTTTTAGTGATTTGGAAGTTTCTATGTGTCCCTCAAAGCGTCTTCATGTATAAATGTATGTATCTATTTGTAGGTAAAGATAAGGTAGGTTTAAGTTGTATGAGGTATATACTCATATGCATGGAACATGTGGGATATTAACCGTTCCACTTTAAAAACAATTGACCTTTGGTGTGAATGCTTTTCTCAACTTTGCAGCTTCATGGGGCAATTGTCCAAGAAAAAAAGAAAAGGTCATGGCGGCGTTTTATGCTCTTTTCTGGTTCATATGGAAGGCTAGAAACAACAAGATATTTAAAGGGTTAAATACCAATTCGGCTAATATTATAGACGATGTTATCACCCATACGTATTTGTGGTTTAAGCATAGAACCTCGAAGGTGGGTTGTTGTATGATTGATTGGAGTATCTCTCCTTTTAGCTAGTTTTATGTATTCACTTTATTTTTGTAGTGTTGTACTCTGCCCGTGATTTAGTCACTTGCTTATCTCGTGGCTTTTTAATGATATTTATCGCTTCAAAAAAAATCCCAATTAGAGGGTGGAGACAACTACCTTGTAATGAAAGATACCACCTAGAACTTTCCAAAGTGTCTAGATCAATTTCATACAATATACAATTTACATTCATCATGAGCACACCACAAATACCCTTTACTTTGAAGTTACCTTTAATTTATACAAAATATGTGAGTTTTATACTAAACATACAAGAATATGATTATTTTACAATGCATACAATTCAAAAGGATGTTTTTCAAAATATATAACTCTATTCATTAAAAGCTCATGATAGAAACCAATTCACTTATTTTTTTACATATACCCCAAAATGGGTGTATATATATATATATATATATATATATATATATATATATATATATATATATATATATATATATATACTCACCTTAGGATGTAAAAAATAATTCAAAATCAAACTTCAACTTGTCCTTGGTTAAGTTGCAAGCTTGCCTAAATGTCCAAAGACATTCATTTAATATCACCATAATTCAAGAATGCTAAAAACTTAGCATCATATGTTCATTTCCAATAAATGGCCATAACTTTGTCCTTTTTGATGAAAATCTTAAATTATATCTAGCTTCCGATTCATTTAGGTCAATACGCTATCATACTTTAGTTTATGCAACTTATCTACTTCATCAACTAATAACAACAAGAGCTTAACATAAAATGATTAAATTTTATGTATCCTGACAAGAATGCCAATTGTTTGGGTTGTCATACCAATAAATAAAAAGAGCATATTGATGGGTTTTAAGCAAAACATACAATCCTATGTGTGCATGTAACCCTAATTGAAGATCTACATTTTCTCTAATTGAAGATACAATAATGAACAACAAAGTGTAAACCCTGGATCTATGGATAATAATCGAAAATAACATAAGAAGGGTTATGATACATACCTTTAAGATTTTTATTGTAAACAATCTTGAATCCTTGCTTGGAAGACCTTTGGTAGCAAGCGCCACACGTGCCGCGCCTCTAATGGTTCACAAACAAACTCAAGAAACCAATGAAAACTATATAGAGAGAGTAATAGAAGAGAAATTTCTGACCTTAGGCTCTTAGAATAGTCATTTCAGAAATTTAATCGTATGGAGGGTTTATATAGGTGGTAGGAAGGTATTGGATAAGGCATGTGTATCCAAGATAACCCTAATCCCTTAACTTCCTCCGTAAGGCATCCAAGGCACCTTTAGAGCCCAAGGAAACCCTAGAGATGCTCTAGATTTCGTTCCCCCCTTTTTAGGGAGGTTCTAGAATTGCCCAATGCTCAACTATTAAACATTGTCACATTTAGTCCTTGCAGTTTTAATTAATTCCTTTAATCCCAAAATGAATTCCAAATTAATTTCTGATTAAATATTTATTAAATAATATGATTTATAATCAATATATTATTTCCATAATACATTAATAAATCATTTATTTTCATTTCTAATTAATTTATTAACCGTGTAATAAATTAATAAATCATTTTCTCTCTCTAACAGTCATCCTATTCAATTGCCAAGTTTGAAGGCAACCCAAAATGATTGTGCTACTATCAATTCAAATATATACCAATTATAGTTATGGGCTTAAACACCTAATCCAACACATATGATGTAATGTAGCGTAAAATTTGCTATGTTACACCAAAGAATTATACATTGAAAGCATGGTACGAGTCCACATGGATACATATTAATAGTCTTATGCCTTATCTATGGCAACTTGAGACTTAAAATGGGACAAAATTAACCAAGAGGGTTGTGTTAAAGAACTGGAATTTTTTAAAATATGAAATGAAAGTAAGGATTAAACAATCAATAGTAAGGGTGTATGGTTTAATGTTCATTCCATCAATTGTACATGTTAAACTAGGATTAATGATAAAAACGTCTTCTTACGTGTCTCTTGAAAAAAATAAGTCTTCGTTCTCTTTGTGACCTTAAAAAATAGCTTGTAACTGCACTATATATCTTGTTTTCTTACCAAAGTAGGTTGCACAAGCTATTTACGCAGCATGTGTAAAATACAAAGGAATATCCATCGTTGGTGTTTTCCTGAGAGTACATTTTCACTTTCATGCAAAAGTTTGAAACACATGGCATGTAGGAAATCCCAATGTAAATTCTAACTGTCTGTGTAGTCTTCTATCAAAACAACTTGAATTTGAATTTTTGATTTTTTTTGTTATGTGCTTAATCATCCCAAAATTCAACTTGGAACTTCTTTGCAAGCTCACAATCAACTCACAAGAAAGGTCCCTACAAAACCCTAAAACACGCATAAATAATCTGATCCTACCATTTTGCACAAGATATTTTGAAAAAGAAAAATAGTTGAAATTAAGGTCTAAATGCATTTCAACAAACTAAATAAACGTGATAAAACATGAATAAAATGTATCTAGTGTGTTTGCATTTGATGCTTTTTTCTATTTAAGTCTACAAGTGTAATGGAAACTATATCGATTGAGTATGAAGGACTGTGTTTCATGAAAGTATATTTACTTCAACATCTCGTTAGATATTAATCGAATCTTCAATACTCATTCGGGATTCCAACTGAAATCGGTTTTTAGGTTATGTTTTTAGTCCTTTGTTAAAAAAAGCAAATGAATGCATATAACACTAATATCAACAAAAAGATTATACTATCTCCGTCCCAAATTGATAGTCCACTTTTGAATTTTGAAGTATTTTTTCTTAAAATTTGACCTTAAGTATTTTTGTGTTTGATAGATAATATTTGATGCAAAATATATGAATGGATTGTATTTTAAATGTTTTTTCATTGTTATAAGTTTTATCAAGTAATATATAACACAAATAAAAATATTTAAGGTCAAAGTTGAAGAAAAAAGACTTTAAAAGTAAAAAATGGACTATCAATTTGGGATGGAGGAATTATATTATTATGTGAGACAATTATGTCAAATAGTCCAACAATGAAAAAAATCTTTTTTTACAAACTATTGATGTAATAAAAATCAGAAGAGATAGAATGAACTCTAAAACGATATGTACCCATGAGACGGTGAGTGAGGATTGTACTGTCTTGAAATCAAAAGATCAATTTACGGGTAAAAAGGAATAAAGGATCACTACCAAGCGCAAATATTGTTGTCTACCTTAGGTTAAATAAAACTTTAGATGGAATGCAAACATATAGAGTAAAACACAAAAGTAATTTAATTAGGAGGGAAAAAACAAAATTTTAATTAAGAGGGATTTTTTTTTTTAAAATTTTATTAGAGGGAACCAATTTCAACGGAAATAAATTCTATATAAATAACTTAAAATTAAAATGTATTTTGATATTATATTTCAATCAAAAATTTTAATATTTTGTTAATATATAAATTAAAAAAAATAAATAAATAAAGAGTTTACTTTGTATAGATTACATTTATATAAAAACTATGTATAAAATTAATTATGTATATAAATTGAATACAACTAAACATAATTAATTATTGAAAAATCTAATAATATAAAATAGCCACGTAATCATCATTTATATAAAAGATAATATAATAAAGTTTTCATTCAAATATTTGATTATGCAACTTTTTAAAATAAATGTTGCTTTTAACTTTTATGTAAGCAAAAAATTGTCGTTTTTCATAAAAAATTTAACATTTTGAAAAATGTTAGTCGTTTTCAACAAAATTTGTAACTTTTCTTTTTAAAAAAAAGTTGCATTTAATGCAACCTTTATTCACATTAAATAATTATACATTCGATTACAGGTATTTTTCTATTTCGTCCTTAAGATTAAAATATTTTGCAAAAATGGTCGCCACGTAACATTTTGAAAAATGTTACTTGTTTTTAACAAAATTTGCAATTTTTTAAAAAAAAAAGTTGCATGAGATTATTTAATGCAACCTTTATTTACATTAAGATGCTTTAGTGTAACATTCGATTCCAAGTATTTTCCTCTTTGGTCCTTCAAGATTAAAATATTTTGCGAAAATAGTCCATACTATTGTGACATCCCAAAATTCGTGGTCATTTTAAAAATCTTGTTTATGCTTATTTGAAAATCAGAGTATTCATTTTAAAGAATAATATTATGGAATTTGTTCCAAGAAAACATGATAAATATATTATCAATGCATTTCCGAATAAATGTATTTTGTTTATATTAAAATATTGGGATGTCATTGTCAATACAGAAACATAAACATAAACAGACCTTATTTACACTAGCGATTTACATCTTCTTTAATCTCTCAGTATAATGTAGCTTCGTATTGATACCTGCGATACAAATAAACTGAGTGGGTCGGGTTGAGAAACCTGGTGAGTAAATAGGGTTTTCAACCCACGATAATATAATTATTATGTTTCATCATCAAACAATTAACCCAATTACCCATCCCCATTATCTTCTTTATTCTTAAGTTTCTTCCTTAAGAAACATCTATTCCTCAATATTTATTCCTAAGGATTTTCCTAAGGAATAGGTACGAAGTCCATCGCTACCAAGGTTTATTTAACAGGTACTAAGTCCATAGCTGCCAATGTTCATTTGTGAGGCACTAAATCCATAGCTAACAGGATTTATCTCTTTTATTGACAATATTATTTTAGGGAGTCCACCCACAATACATGTCAATGGGTTTTTAGAGTACATCTGGTGAACAAATCGTTCACAACACCTATAGGTTGCGAGTCTGCTAGTGTTCCACTGAACTGTCTAGAATAGTTTGTGGTTGTCATCTATACTCTGCTAGATGATTGGGCCATCGCTTGGGTCATCGCTTCTCATCATCTTTCACTTCTCATCATATATATCGTCTTTTGTTTCATCATTTATCTCATCTTTCATCTCTCACCTCATCTCATCTTTAATCTATCCATCTTTACCCATCATAATTATAGTTATAAAATACGTATACAGTTTAAATCAAATAAAACTTATATATTTTGTTCATCCAACATAGATATCAAGAACACAGATAATATGCACACACAACACGTAATTTATATTAAATACTTCATATCTATGTATAAGATGAAAGTAACTATTCACCCACTTGTTAAAGTGATGATTCCAAACTCGGGCAGCGCTTCGTTTCTAACGATTCTATTTTCCTTCGACGAAACCTAGTATTATTACCACTAGATTTTAGTCTAATATTTATTGCGACTATTTACGAGCAATATTGTTTTATAAGTGTCAAACAATATTTTTCAACAACTATGTACAAACAAGGGACAGACATGAAACATCGAAGGGCAGGACCATTTCGGCATTTAAGCACTTCTGAAATCCAACAACCCTATACGGCTCTTCAAACCGGATTCCTCGTACTGCGAGTAGTTAAAAGATATTATAATAACACTTTGTATATATATATATATATATATATATATATATATATATATATATATATATATATATATATATATTGTTTATAAGTACATAATAACGATATTGAACTTAAACGTAAGCTATACTTACAGTAGGGTAAACATAACTCACTTACTATGAGGTTTGGTTAGGAACCGGGCTCTATGGGGGTAGAACTTCCGATCTGAAAGCTCTTCTTCTTGGAGACTTCTGGCTCTCCGGGACTCGCCTCTAGCACTAGGGAAATGTTGGGGAATGGGAGGGGCTAAGAGGGGTGTTTGAGAGAGAAAGAATGTGAAAGGTATGAGTTTTTGGGTTGATTTGTGCCTCTATTTATAAGTTGAGACCAGTTCGAACGCAGGGCATTCCCTTGCTCAATGTTGGGCATTTGTGGCCAGGTGTCATCATTTGGTGCCAAGCCGTGGTGAGGAAGCAGTTGCTCAGATCGCGTCACGTGTCGCTTGTTGGTTACTCCAAAAACTAATTATCTTCTAAAATTTGTAACTTTTGCATACAAAATCCGTTTTTGACGTTCTTTATATCTACGCATAGGTATTGACGGGATCTACAACTTTCGTTTAGACGCCGTCGACTAATTTTGACTTTATTTTTAAAGTTATATTTTAACAGGCTTAGACAGTTAAAGTCCGTTAAAAATAGATAACTATGTCATCCGACGACCGTTTTTGACTGTCTTTATATCGTTGAGCTCCTAATAATAAGATCTTCAATTCTTATTTAGGTTGTTTTGGTTAAAAATCAATCGATCCAAAAATTCGATTTTTGGGCTATGCACTACTGTGCTAAATTTTAGAAAAATCATAACTTCCTCATACGAAGTCAGATTTAGACATTCTTTTTATGTATGTTCTTGTTTTAACATATACTGCTACTTTTGTTTAGATCCATTAGGCTAAAAAGTAATTTATCAAAAATTCACTTTTTATGTTATGCGGTGTTGTGTCGGTTTAGCCGTAAAACTTCGACGGGTCATAACATCTTCGTTATAACTCGGATTTCAGTGTTCTTTATATGTACCAAACCCTGGTGACATATAATAAAACTTAGTTAAGATTATTTGTTATAAATAATCTTTTATCAAAAAGTCATTTTTAAAGCTCATTGTCTCTAACTTGACTAGCCCAAATCTGCAGGCGTTACACGTACGTTGGGCGTACATTTAGGTACACGCAGTGTACATGCGCGCCTTGGATCAGGAAGCTTAGCCACGTATATTGGGTGTACACTGCCAAATACCAAACCCTAATTTTTAGGGCATAAGCCATATTAAGCAACATTATGGCCTTTGGACACTCACCCTTATTAGCCTCCACTGTTCTATACGTCCCATTTAACCCTAGTTCTTCCTTTTTGAGATTTTTTAAGCTTGGTAGTGATTTTTGTGGCTTTTTGGTGTGTTTTCAAGAAAGAGAACTTGGAGACCAAGCATTTGTTGAGGTTGAGCTTCTAGATCCAGATTCTTCATCAACTTAGGAAGCTTTTGAAGGTAAAAAGTTCTAACCTTGATGATTCATTTTGGTTGTTGGAGTTTAGGGATTGTTTATGAGCTCATTTTGGTCCCATGGGTTCTTTTGTGAGTTTGGGTAACTCTAAAAGTTAGAAGTGCTACATCTCAGTCTCTTTAACATTTTACATGCATAAAAATGTCATCTTGGAGGTTGATATGAGTCCATACATGAATTTAAGCCCTTAATGCGAGCCTTGTTGGACAAAAATGAATGTTGGGTTCCATTAAGACATGCTAAGGCATAAAGATGCAACAACTTTATGTCTTAGAACCCCATATTGGCCAAGGTTGGCTAGGCCCATTATGGAAAAGGTAAATGGGCCTTTATCTTAGGAGTCTAAACTTGGTGCTTATGCTGACGATTATGGTTTATAACATATCTATGATTAGGGTAATTTGTGTATATTCAATGTGGGATCTTCCGATTCGGTAGCCGAGCAGTTAGTTATTTATCAGCAGACCGAGGTGAGTTTTCTCATTGTGTCAATGGGTGGAAGGTACCAAGGTCAGCCCATTACTTTTGATATAAGGTGTTAGCTATATTTAAAATCGTATGAAAGACCAAGATTTGACCCCTGGAAATTTATATGAAAGACCAAGATTTGGCCCCTGGTAACTGTATGAAAGACCAGGATCTGGCCCCTAGAAACTATAAGACTGGGAGTTAGCCCTCGGTGGGAACTTTCTGGAAAGACTGTGGTTCGGCCCATAATACTATCGTATTTATGTTTGGTATGTGGTAATTTGGGGAAACTCGCTAGGCTTTTGCTTACAGTTTGTATTTGTGGTTTCATGTACTTCTGGTACTAAGGGGAAGGGCTCGACTTGATGGTGCAACATTCACTCCTCACTATTTTCTGCATTTTTGATATTGTCCTCTGATGATTTGACATTATTGTTATGTGATGGTTGTAACTCTTGATTTAAAAAATGAAAAATTTTATCCTGGTTTTTGGGTTGTTACAAGTTGGTATTAGAGCCTTGGTTTGAGGGATTCGGGCACACTTTCGAGTTACAACCATCACATAACAATAATGTCAAATCTGGTTTTGGGTTGTTATAAGTTGGTATTAGAGCCTTGGTTTGAGGGATTCGGGCACACTTTCGAGTGTGTCAGAACTCAAACTAAGGAAATGATAATCTTTTCAAAAGAAAAAGAACTTGAAATTTTGAAAAATATTCTTTTAAGAAAGAGGGAGTACAATGTGTGCAATCAGCTGAGCTCAAGTAATTTTTTCCCAAGTTACCCATACTTATGTAGTGTGATTGGTATGCATGATATGTGAACTACATGTTAGATTAGGGCTAAGGATACCTTCAAGAATCATATGATAGAACTACCTGAATTATATGATGCCTTATAGCTCGATAGAATTCGATGTCACGTATTACTTGGAATAGATATCGGCTCAGTTATTTGCTATGTTTATGCTTTCAAATTTATATATGCTTAGGATTGTATAGCCCTAGAATGATCATTTTGGTCTCATTTCCTGTTCCTTGTTTCGTTGTGGAGTTAGGGTAGAATCTTCATTCGATAGTCTATGCGATCCTACTTTGTGTACAACTTGCATGCATACGGCAACCAGCGGTGTTGATTGAGGTTCTTAGTACTGCTAGTAGTGGGGGTTGAGAGTTCCTAGAAGAGTCTAGGATATGCATGCTATGTAGCATAGGCTTTTTGTGGTTATAGTAGGGTAACTTAGAGGAATTAGTGTCTATCTTGAGGAAGGTACGAATAGGTGTGGAAGGTAGTATTAGGCCCATACTACTGGAAGCACGGGACTTGTACCTGAGAAAAGTGTAGATATGGAGATTATGAGGGTGCCTGTGTTGCGAGATTCCCTTGAGTATTTGTTGATTGTTTATATCCTGTGTTTCAGTTTGAGGATGGTGGTCACTCATTTGGGATCAAGAGGTACTAGTTCTGGATTTGGATCAGGTTCAGGTTTTGGCTCTGGCTCAGAACCAATTAATGAGAGGCTACATAAGCTTATTGCAGCTGAGGTTACTCGCGGTACTCTTGACGCTACTCCCGTGATCTTCGGTACCGTCAATGAGGGGATTTTGGAGCTCATGGAGGAGCGGCTTAGGTCTTTTCAAGCCGAGACTGTTGCGTGGCAGAATGGGATGTGAACACCCTCATTTCGGGAGTTCAAGGCGTGTAGAGCACCTGAGTTTTTTGGGGTTAAGGACCCCATCACTGGCCATCGATGGATCGCTGACATGAAAATGCCCATCGTACGGGCTTTTTCCCTGAAGGGGTAAAGGTGGAATTCGCGTCTTGCTTATTGAGGGACAGAGTGTAGGACTGGTAGGAGGAGGATACTCGATCTTTGGGGATGGCAGGGGTGGTAGAGATGACATGGGAGGACTTTGTTTAGAGGTTCTAGAGGGATATTGCACAAGCTATAGAGGTGCAATGGATAGCGAGGGAGTTCTAGGACCTTCGCCAGACTACAAAGATTGTGGCGGAGATCACCGCCAAATTCAAGGACAGGGCACTGTTGGTACCATATTACATTGCGGATGAGGAGATCAGGAAGAGGATATAGCATGCTATGCTGAGGGATGACATTAGGAAGTTCGTGAGCTTCTCGGGGTGTAAGACCCTGGATGACATGATCGATAAGGCCCAGGAGTGGGAGATTGAGTTGGAGCTCCAGGAAAAGAGGAAGACAGAGCAGGTTCAAACAGTTGTGGGTCAGGCCAAGAGGCCCAAGACCTCTGATACCCACACCATAGGCCAGCAGGGTCGTGGCCGTTGCGCCAAGTGCGACAAGCCGTACAGTGTAGCTCGTCGAGCAACAGGTTCAGGATGTTTCAGTTGTAGCCAGTTAGGCCACATGATCAGGGATTCCCTTAAGAGGGATCTGATTTGCTTTTATTGCAATCAGACTAGCCATAAACACGCATATTGTCCAATATTGTCTAGGGGAGCATTGGTGGATCTTGAACCAACCACCTTGAGGATTACCGATAGCCGCTAGGGCAAGGCGGGGATCCCTGTGGTGAAGAGCATGGATTTTCAGTTGACTATCACTGAGGCCCGTGCAATGCCGAATGTAGAGACTGGTATGTGTTTTAACCCTATCTTTTATTGTTTCCTTTATTTATGGTTATGTTTATTATGATCTTGTATAGGGAACTTTTTGGTCAATGGTTTGTCTGCTCATGTTCTGTTTGATACGGGGGCTACCCGATCCTTTGTGTCTCTTACGCTCAGCAAGAAGTTTCGAGACACTTCGGGGACTTTGGTTTCCCCTCTATAGGTGGAGATTAAAGATGATCGTATTGTGTGTGCTTTGAGGGTTTTTCGTGGGTGTGTTCTGAACATGTTCGGTGAGAGGTTCCTTATTGACTTGGTGTCGATTCCTTTGTGTCACACCCCAAAACCATGAATGGCGGAAATGTTATGGGGCGGAGGACGTCATGTTCAGTATCACAACAAGGTAAAGTAGTAAACAATAAACAACATCATCCGTTGCATTAATAATATAATTTCATACAAGTGTGTTCTATCAAGTTATATAGACACCAAAATATAAATCAAAAAGAAAGATGAGTCTTGAACGAGCTCCATCTTCTCTAAACCTTGCACCGGTACCTGTCTACTGGTGACCTGAGGATTCAAGTTATTTTGAAAGAGAGTATCAGCTTTAAAGCTGGTGAGATCATAAGTATTTTAGTGTCTGTATTTGTATGAATGTATTTGTAAGTATGTGAAGTATAAGTATGTAAAAGTTTTGAAACTCCTAGAAAACCCTATGTTTCCTACTAAAAGTAGCCTTCTACCAAGGCATCTAGTATCTATGTGTGTCTCTTGTAAGAGTGTGTATTTTCCCAAATCTGACTATCATTTATCAAAAATATAGTTTTCGCATTTCTGTATATTGTGTGAAACTCACAAGGTGAATGCACTGGGAAAATGAAATAGTATTGTAGTATTGTAATAAGTAGCTACCATTGTACTAACTACCTTAAACTAATTATAATTTAAAGTACCATGTGATTGGCCTGTATCCTGCTACCGACAATAGTACGCGACAATGTAAGTTGTCGGAAGAAAATGACATTTGGCACCCATAGCCTTGTAAGTCTTATTGTAGCTAGCAGCGAGGTGTAGGATAGTCAATCCAGTATAGCTATACGCAAACTCATACACTCCCCAATTAAGGATATTCTGGATACATGAACGGCCATGGAAGGTAGTTCCATACCCCGGAACGTGGCTCACATAACTGCAAAACTGTATATGTAATGAATGTGCTAGTTGTAATGTATGTTCTCCCTCTGTCTAGCATGTATTGTAATGTACTGTGCGTGCTAGCTGTATTGTGTGTTCTCTCTATCTAGAAAGTATTGACTCATGAATGAACTGACTCATTTTATGATTCTTTGTTCTAGTAATAGTATTAGTAACTTCCTAAACTACGCCTATCGTAGTTTACTAGTAATATGACTTGTACGTATGAACATGAATGTATACCCTTGCTACCCAAGGGTATTGAATTGACTGATAAAAATTTTATGTCTATATACGTATACATAATATATAAATAATATTTAGACGACCTTCGGACGATTAACCGATACCCTAAAGCCACATCCCAACGAGGAAAAGGAGATAAAGCGAGATAGTCTTCCTAAGTCCTTTAAACATTACTTATATAACTATACATACATAGGCATGCATTTGACAATATAAAAGTATAAAAAGAGTTTAAGTAAAAGTATTTGACAAGCAAAAGAGTTGGTAACACAGTTTGAAGCAAAACAGTTTGATAACAAAGTTTGAAGCAAAACAGTTTGAAAAGTAAGAAAACCACTTGTTTGGTAGTTATTAATCACATGTGATTGATATAATAACTACAATTGTTCAACTTGTATTCCCCCCCCCCCCCCGCCCCATAAAATCATTTAAAAACATTTAAATGGTCGATTAAGGGGTATGAACTCACCTGTAGTGAGTGGTATGGATGAATTGATGAAACAGGATTTCTAGGTGTCAAGTGAAGTCTTGAACACACACAAGGATCCTAGTTAACATATAATATCACATATATGTATCCAGTTAGTCTTTAAACAACTAATCAACAAAGTCAAGACATCCTAGGACATGCTAAACACCAAGTGTTATAAGTCCCAAGTATTGCATCTAAGTGTTGTAGGACATTGCTATTGAGTTTAGGGTTCAAGGGAACCCCATTATATGAGTTTACGGTTTTGTGACCATAACTCATTGAGTTTACGGTCATAAATTCATAAGTTTACGGTCGTAAACTCATGCTTCTTTGACCATGTGATGTTTTGAAGCTCTAAAAGTCCTTAGAAGCATTTCCACTTGAAGTATAAGCCTATGGAAGGGATTAGGGCACCATTTCACTCCTAAATGGATTTTACGGTCCTTAGACCATTTTCCTTTAGGTTTATGGTCGTAAACCACTATGGTTTATGTTCTTTTGATGTTTTCAAGCCCTTAACTAGGAAGGGATCTATGCAAGTTTCCAAGGCTTAGGAGGGACTAGGGCACACTTTGGCACCCTTTTAGGGTTTACGGTTCAAGAACATCTTGAACCGTAAACACCTTGATCTTGGTGTTTCTTGGGTGATTTCATGATATATGGAAGTGTAACAAGCCTTAAGATACTCTAGGATAGAAGTACTTACAAGTTAGAGGCTTGAAAATGTACTAAAAGTCCAAGAACACTAGTGTGTGTTCTTGGTGTTCTTGGTGAAACTTGAAGATCTAACCTTTTGGAATGATTTCACAGATGAAATTGTGTTAGATCACTAGATTAAGTAATATCAACTTAATAAGGCTAGAAACACTTACAAGTTGAAGATCAAGGAGGAAAGTCGGATTCTACTTGAGAGGATTTGAGTTCTAGCTTTGAAATGGTGAAAAACTGTGAAAAATGGCTAAGTGCCATATATATAGTCACTAGGGTTTAAGGTCCAAATACCATTTGGGCCGTAAACTCCAAACTCTTGGAGTTTTTGGAACTTTATTGTTACACAATAAACCTTAGGGCATCCTCTCTCCTGGTATCTCCCGAAGTACTAACTTACAAAGACTCAAACTTATTCCAAAAAGCTTGAAAGTTAGCAGAAACTGTTCTGACTTCTATTGAGTTGAAATGTTGTACATAATAGAAATTTCGGTTTGTCACATCGTCCTCCCGTTAGAAGGAATTTCGTCCCGAAATTAGAGTTTTAGCAAATAAGCAGTTACAAATAAATAACTAAAAAGAAGAGGATATTTCAGTTTCATCTGATCCTCTCGTTCCCAAGTGAATTCAGGTCCTCGCTTGGCGTTCCAGCAAACCTTCACTATCGGGATACGGCTTTGCTTCGTTTGCTTGACCTCTCGGTCCATGATCTGTACTAGTTCTTCCACAAACTTGAGGCTCTCGTTGATCTCAATCTCGTCGAGTGGGATAACAAGAGTCTCGTCGGATAGACACTTTTTCAAGTTCAAGACGTGGAAGGTAGAATGTACGTTACTGAGTTCGCGTGGTAAGTTAAGTTTGTAAGCTACAAGGTCGATTCTTGTGAGAATATCGAAAGGCCCTATGTACCTTGGATTTAGCTTTCCACGCTTTCCGAAGCGTATCAAGCCCTCCCAGGGTGAGACCTTCAATAGAACGCGGTCGCCTACCTGGAATTCCAACGGTTTCCTTCGCTTATCAGCGTAGCTTTTCTGTCGGTCTCTAGTGGCTTTCAATCGTTCACGAATCTGAACGATCTTCTCTGTCGTTTCCCGTATGATCTTCGGACCTGTGAGAGTGCTGTCAGGAACTCATCCTTTAGCTAACTGGGTATCACCCACCTCAGCCCAGCACAGAGGGGATCTGCACTTTCGGCCATAGAGGGCCTCAAATGGAGCAGCCTTAATGCCTTCCCAAAGTCGATCACACAGGCTCGCAACATATCTTCCAAGGTTTGGATAGTTCTCTCACTTTGTCCGTCGGTTTATGGATAATGGATAGTACTCATGTCCAGCCTAGTTCCTAAAGAACTTTGTAACGACTGCCAGAACCTCGAAGTGAATCTACTATCTATGTCCGAGATAATGGATAAGGGAACACCGTGCAGTCGTACAATCTCTCTAATGTAATTTCTTGTAAGTTTCTCCATCTTGTTTGTTTCCTTGATAGGCAGGAAGTGTGCAGACTTGGTCAATCTGTCGACGATGACCCATATGGTATCAAGTCCACCCGTTGTCTTGGGAAAATTATTTTTGAAATCCATAGTGATCCGCTCCCACTTCCATTCCGGTATCTCAGGCTGTTGTAGTAGACCAGAGGGTTTCTGGTATTCGACCTTGACCTTGGTGCAAGTAAGGCATTTACTCACGAAGGTAGCAATTTCTGCTTTCATGTTAGGCCACCAGTATAACTTTTTAAGGTCCAGATACATCTTATCTGGACCCGGGTGCACGGAATTACGAGTGTTGTGCGCCTCGTTCATGACCAAGTATCTGAAACCACCGAGTTTCGGGGTCCAGATCCGATTCATGAAATAATAAGCTCCGCCACCCTTAACCTCCAAGTTCTTATCCATCCCTCTTAGGGATTCACCCGCCACATTTTCAGGTTTCAAAGCATCGAGCTGAGCCGCCTTAATTTGTGTGGACAAGTGTGAATGGATAGTCATAGTCAATGATTTGACTCTACGGCCAGAATATTCTTTCCGACTTAGGGCGTCAGCTACTACATGTGCTTTACCCGGATGATAACGAATTTCGCATTCGTAATCACTGAGTAGCTCAACCCACCGTCGTTGTCTCATGTTGAGCTCCTTCTGGTCGAATATGTGTTGCAGGCTTTTGTGGTCTGTAAAGATAGTGTTTTTCGTACCATACAGGTAGTGTCTCCAAATCTTCAGAGAAAACACAACTGCTCCTAGTTCAAGATCGTGGTTGGTGTAGTTAACCTCATGTGTCTTCAGTTGTCTCGAGGCATAGGCGATGACCTTACTTCGCTGCATCAGAACACATCCGAGCCCTTGATTTGACGCATCGCAATAGACAACGAAGTCTTCTATCCCTTCGGGGAGGGATAGTATTGGTGCGGTGCACAAGGCTCGTTTGAGCGTTTGGAACGCTCTCTCCTTCTTCTCTTCCCAGTCAAAGGCCACGCCATTTTGGGTCAGTGTTGTAAGAGGTTTCGCAACGCGGGAGAAGTTCTGAATGAACCTGCGATAGTAGCCAACGAGGCCTAGAAATTGACGAATTTTTGTAGGCGTCTTCAGTGCTGACCAGTTCTCAATGGCTTTGATTTTGGAAGGGTCCACGTGTATTCCCTCTTCGCTAACCATATGCCCTAAGAATTCGACTCTTCGGATCCAAAATTCGCATTTCGATAACTTTGCATAGAGCTTCTCCGAACGTAATGTTTCTAGGACTTGTCGCAGATGATGACTATGCTCCTCCTTACTACGAGAGTAGATAAGTATGTCATCGATGAAGACGATGACGAAATGATCCAAGTAAGGACGACACACCCTATTCATTAATTCCATGAATACTGCGGGCGAGTTTGTTAATCCCAATGGCATCACTACGAATTCATAGTGCCCATAACGAGTTCGGAATGTTGTCTTCGGAACATCCTCCCCTAGCACTCGTAGTTGGTGATATCCGGATCTTAAGTCGGTTTTCAAAAAGAAGCTCGCCCCTTTAAGTTGGTCAAATAAATCGTCGATACGAGGCAACGGATAACGATTTTTGACGGTCAGTTTGTTGAGCTCCCTGTAGTCGATGCACATACGAAACGATCCGTCTTTCTTCTTGACGAACAAGACTGGAGCTCCCCAGGGTGAGAAGCTTGGTCTTATAAATCCCTTGTTGAGCAGTTCGTTAAGTTGACAGGACAATTCTTGCATCTCTACAGGTGCTAGACGATAGAGCGATTTGGCTACGGGGGTAGCCCCTGGAACTAAGTCGATTCGGAACTCAACTTGACGTTGCGGAGGTAATCTTGGGAGCTCTTCTGGAAAGATGTCAGGAAAGTCGCGTATTACTGGAATGTTCAAAATGTCCTTCGATTCTTGGCTCACATCGACCACATGAGCAAGGAATGCACATCATTCCTTTCGCAAGAATTTCTGAGCTTAAATGCTTGAGATGATACAAAGGTTCAAGTCGGGTTTGTCGCCATAAACTACTAGGGTTTCGCCAGACAGCAAATTAAGGAGAACAACCTTTTCATAACACATGATGTCGGCACGATGAAAACTCAACCAATCCATGCCGATTATGACGTCGAAACTTTTAATTGAGACCAACATGAGATCGATCGAAAACGAATGGTTATATAAAGTTAGGGTACACCCTATGAATATGTTGTTAGTGCTCTCTGTCTTTCCATTAGCCATTTCTACAGTGAACGATTCTTTAAGTGCTCGTGATTTTTTCTTAAGTAAATGAGCAAATATTTGGTTCACAAAACTCCTCTCCGCTCCACTATCAAATAGAATGCATGCATAAGAGTTATCGAGGAGAAACGTACCCATGACCATATTGGGGTCGACAACCGCTTCCTCATGGCCAATGGTCAGAACTCTTGCCAATCCACCAGCAAACCCTGCCTTCGGGCAGTTCCTTTTGAAGTGGCCTACCTCGCCACACCCGTAGCAAGTTTGGCCCACTCCATCACCAGGGACTTGGGTGATTGGTTTTGTTGGAGCCTTGCAGAAATGAGCAGTGTGCCCCTTCCTGCTGCAATTAGAGCACTGCATTTCACGACAGGCTCCCACGTGGTGGAAGTTGCACTGGTTGCACTTTGGCAAACTTCCGGAGTACTGCTTTACCGGAGCAGCAGAAGCAGTGGCAGGTGCTATCGCAGCATGAACTGCCACGACCCATTACTTTTTGGCAGCCTTCTTCCTTTTCTTGTCTTCCCAGACCTTCTGCTTGGAATCAGCGGTTCGGGCAGGTTCTGAGATGGCCAGGGTTGCTGTTGCGGTCGGCGTACGAACCCCATGGTCTATGAGCCGCTGTGCCAATCACTTGGCACTATCAAATATAGTGGGGTTCGAAGCCAACACATTTCCCTAGAATGGAGGCACCAGCCCCCATATGTATCTTTCGATCTTCTTTCCCTCGGTATGAACCATGATGGGACAGAGGGCCACCAGTTCGCAGTATCTGGCGGTAAAGGATACTATGTCAGAGCCCTTCATGGTTAGGCTCCATAGTTCTTCCTCCAGCTTTTGGATCTCGCCCCTCGGGCAGTACTCTTCAATCATTAAATCTCTCAGAGTCTCCCAGCCCATAGCATTAGCCACTACCAAAGATAATGACTTAACATGGCTATTCCACCATGTTAGGGCTTTGCCTTCAAAGGTACAAGCGGCGAAATTGACCTTGCTCCCCTCTGTACAGGAGCAGATTTCGAAAACTGAATCGGTTTTCTCGAACCATTGCGAAAGGGCAATGACTCCACCAGTCCCTTTGAAGGACAATGGCTTACAGTTGGTGAAGTCCTTGTAGGAGCACTCTTTGAAGCGCACATGGATTTCACCATGAGTAGATAGGACCGTGGTTCCTCCTCTAGTGGAACCTGATGAATGATATTGACCCATGGCTGTAGCCACAGCTGCAACTACAGCAGCATTTAGGGCTGCCGCGTCGAACTGAGGAGTAGGTGGTGTTGGTGCGGGAGGATTGCGTCTTGGTGATTTACGTGGAGGCATCCTTGAACTACAAGTTTATGAAGATGAAGACATTGATAAGAATTTAATAGAAGAATTGATGAGAATGACTCATGGACTAACTCGCCATAGTCCAACAATACAAATGAATCACACATTTAATTGTAAATGAAAGCATTTGGATATAATTTCCATGAGATTTAGATATCTGTCGAAATACTGGAATTACAGATGTAACGAGTTCAAGAAAAATGACCTAGAAGTAAGTCTTACATCAACCAAGATGGGAAAATTTCGACATTAATACGACCCAATCATGACCTTAACAGGTCTAAGATTTACAAGGGTAGGAAATTAGTCTAGAGTTTTTACACAAACTAAGTTATATCCAAAAGAGAAGTTGATGAGAATCTATCGGCGACGAGAACTACCAGAGTGAGTTCTTGACCCCGACAGAAGACATTCTATGTCCCTCATGCGCCTATCCGATCTTGCTTGCTGAGCTCGAAGTTCCCTGACTTCAGCTTGGGTTTCAGCTAGTTCCCTCTGAAGAGTTGCATTGTGGACCAGAGTCCTTTCATGAGCAGACTCTAGCTGGCGAATGCAGACTGTGTTAATGCCAGAGTTGGCGTCAATCTCCATGACTCGGCCAATAGCTGCTCGACCCTGCTCTGTGTTCCGAGCAATCCTACAAACTATGATGGGTAGGACTCTGTCAACGGAACCTCCCTCGATGAGGTTGTAGAAGCTTTTGTCTCTGTTGTAGAGAATGGGTTGACCTTGTTCTTGACTCCATCTATTCAAGTTTGTGGCCCACAGGGGTGTGGGTCCTTGAAATGCTGGACGAGGGTTTGGGTTTTGAACAGCTAGGGGTAGGTTGTTGACTTCTGGCTCTGAGTCAGAACCATCAGAAAAGCCTTCAGCTTCATGATCATCCAAAGGGATTGGGTGATCATCTTCTGGTTCTTCTTCCAGCCATCCTGCATTGTCATGGTTGGGGTAGTACGGGTCTCCGGGAAGATGGAATCCAGCCATATTATCTACGCGAGAAAAGAGGTATAAGAATCTAGTACATAAGTAGCTTATAGTAACACAAAATACTCCTATAGTATTTTAGGTTTAGGTTCTATTGTTCTCGTTGTGGTATTGTGGGTAAGTTTTTAGACTTGTTGCAACCTCAAAACCACACTTAGGCACATGCTAGTCAACCCCCAGATAATATAGTTGATCAGGCTATATCTTCCCAGTTTTGACTATATGTATCTAAGTCTATTTGTGTTGCCCAACAATCGTAATACTTTTGTACTGTCCTAGTGACACTGATTTTAGTATGAATGGAGGCACGTATACTTAATTAAATATTTTATTATATAAAGTATAAACTCTTGGTCAGAGTATTTTAATCCCATTGTATTTATAGTCTGTATATCTTTTATGGGTTGATATACTCAATTCACTATAAACAATGCTCTGATACCAATCTGTCACACCCCAAAACCATGAACGGCGGAAATGTTCTGGGGCGGAGGACGTCATGTTCAGTATCACAACAAGGTAAAGTAGTAAACAAGAAACAACATCATCCATTGCATTAATAATATAATTCCATACAAGTGTGTTCTATCAAGTTATATAGACACCAAAATATAAATCAAAAACAAGATGAGTCTTGAACGAGCTCCATCTTCTCTAAACCTTGCACCGGTACCTGTCTACTGGTGACCTGAGGATACAAGTTATTTTGAAAGAAAGTATCAACTTTAAAGCTGGTGAGATCATAAGTATTTTAGTGTCTGTATTTGTATGAATGTATTTGTAAGTATGTGAAGTATAAGTATGTAAAAGTTTTGAAACTCCTAGAAAACCCTATGTTTCCTACTAAAAGTAGCCTTCTACCAAGGCATCTAGTATCTATGTGTGTCTCTTGTAAGAGTGTGTATTTTCCCAAATCTGACTATCATTTATCAAAAATATAGTTTTCGCATTTCTGTATATTGTGTGAAACTCACAAGGTGAATGCACTGGGAAAATGAAATAGTATTGTAGTATTGTAATAAGTAGCTACCACTGTACTAACTACCTTAAACTAATTATAATTTAAAGTACCATGTGATCGGCCTGTATCCTGCTACCGACAATAGTACGCGACAATGTAAGTTGTCGGAAGAAAATGACATTTGGCATCCATAGACTTGTAAGTCTTATTGTAGCTAGCAGCGAGGTGTAGGATAGTCAATATAGTATAGCTATACTCAAGCTCATACACTCCCCAATTAAGGAGATTCTGGATACATGAACGGCCATGGTAGGTAGTGCCATGCCCCGGAACGTGGCTCACATAACTGAAAAACTGTATATGTAATGAATGTGCTAGTTGTAATGTATGTTCTCCCTCTGTCTAGCATGTATTGTAATGTACTGTGCGTGCTAGCTGTATTGTGTGTTCTCTCTATCTAGAAAGTATTGACTCATGAATGAACTGACTCATTTTATGATTCTTTGTTCTAGTAATAGTATTAGTAACTTCCTAAACTACGCCTATCGTAGTTTACTAGTAATATGACTTGTACGTATGAACATGAATGTATACCCTTGCTACCCAAGGGTATTGAATTGACTGATAAAAATTTTATGTCTATATACGTATACATAATATATAAATAATATTTAGACGACCTTCGGACGATTAACCGATACCCTAAAGCCACATCCCAACGAGGAAAAGGAGATAAAGCGAGATAGTCTTCCTAAGTCCTTTAAACATTACTTATATAACTATACATACATAGGCATGCATTTGACAATATAAAAGTATAAAAAGAATTTAAGTAAAAGTATTTGACAAGCAAAAGAGTTTGTAACACAGTTTGAAGCAAAACAGTTTGATAACACAGTTTGGAAAGTAAGAAAAACACTTGTTTGGTAGTTATTAATCACATGTGATTGATATAATAACTATAATTGTTCAACTTGTATTCCCCCCCCCCCCCCATAAAATCATTTAAAACATTTAAAAGGTCGATTAAGGGGTATGAACTCATCTGTAGTAAGTGGTATGGATGAACTGATGAAACAGGATTTCTAGGTGTCAAGTGAAGTCTTGAACACACACAAGGATCCTAGTTAACATATAATATCACATATATGTATCCAATTAGTCTTTAAAAAACTAATAACAAAGTTAAGACATCCTAGGACATGTTAAACACCTTATATAAGTGTTATAAGTCCCAAGGATTGCATCTAAGTGTAGTAGGACATTGCTATTGAGTTTAGGGTTCAAGGGAACCCCCCTTATATGAGTTTACGGTTTTGTGACCATAACTCATTGAGTTTACGTTCGTAAACTCATGAGTTTACGGTCGTAAACTCGTGCTTCTTTTACCATGTGATGTTTTGAAGCTCTACAAGTCCTTAGAAGCATTTCCACTTGAAGTATAAGCCTGTGGAATGGATTAGGGCACCATTTCACTCCTAAATGGAGTTTACGGTCCTTAGACCATTTTCCTTTGGGTTTACGTTCGTAAAACCCTATGGTTTATGGTCTTTTGATGTTTTCAAGCCCTTAACTCATCAAGGAAGGGATCTATGCAAGTTTCCAAGGCTTAGGAGGGACTAGGGCACACTTTGGCACCCTTTTTAGGGTTTACGTTTCAAGAACATCTTGAACCATAAATACCTTGATCTTGGTGTTTCTTGGGTGATTTCTTGATATATGGAAGTGTAACAAGCCTTAAGATACTCTAGGATAGAAGTACTTACAAGTTAGAGGCTTGAAAAGGTGCTAAAAGTCCAAGAACAATAGTGTGTGTTCCTGGTGAAACTTGAAGATCTAACCTTTTGGAATGATTTCATGGATGAAAGTGTGTTAGATCACTAGATTAAGTAATATATCAACTTAATAATGCTAGAAACACTTACAAGTTGAAGATCAAGGAGGAAAGTCCGATGCTACTTGAGAGGATTTGAGTTCTAGCTTTGAAATGGTGAAAAAGTGTGAAAAATGGCTAAGTGCCATATATATAGTCATTAGGGTTTACGGTCCAAATACCATTTGGGCCCTAAACTCCAAACTCTTGGAGTTTTTGGAACTCTATTGTTACACAATAAACCCTAGGGAATCTTCTCTCCTGGTATCTCCCGAAGTACTAACTTACAAAGACTCAAACTTATTCCAAAAAGCTTGAAAGTTAGCAAAAACTGTTCTGACTTCTATGGAGTTGAAATGTTGTACATAATAGAAATTTCGGTTTGTCACACCTTGAGAGGATCGTAGGTGATCATCGGGATGGATTGGTTGGGCCCCAATGGGACTGTGATTGATTACGAGCGAAAGTTGGTGAGAGTTCGAACCCCAAGTGGGGGAAAACTGGTTATTACTGGTTAGAGAAATTCGTAAGGGCCAACTCTTTGTTCAGCTGCGAGGGCCAAGAGACATCTACAGCAGGGTTGTTATGGGTTTCTAGCTTATGTTTCTGACACGCGGTTTGAGACCATGATAGAGTTGAGCAGGGTACCCATTGTGTGGGGTTTTCCTGATGTTTTTCCCGAGGAGTTGTCTGCAGTGCCTCCCGAGAGGCACGTTGTAACACCCTGTTTCAGATCGTTTCCATTTTAGGGTGGTTATCAAGGATTGGGTATTAGCAAACTTAGGGTTCTTGAAGAAGTTAGTTTAGGGCTCATTTGGAGGAGGATTATGTATATTGGATGATCCGGGTATTTTGTTTGTGTTTGGAGTTAAAGGGTATTTTGGTAATTTGTCATCTCAGGCTTCTATGGAAATGGATGTTTGTTCAAGATATGGTAAGGTGGGTACGAGTTGATTAAAGCATAGAGCTTCTCGTTACCTTTTCATGGATATATGGATCGTCAAAATCAGCTGTGTATTGAAGAAGTTAAGGCCTTCGAAATGTGCAGGGTTTGAGGGGAAACCTTAATATGCGTGGCGTACCTAGGGAGTACACGAAGTGTACTTCTGCGGAGGAGGGTACGCAAGGCTTAGTGTGAATTACGTTGAGCATAGTGTGAGGGTTGATTGGGAATGTGAAGCCTTGTACGTTGGGCGTACGAGGTGTACACGGGACGTACGATGGTTAGAGGAAAACCCTAATTTTAAGTGATTGTACCCTATATAAGCACATTAATTCCTTCGGGTTGGCCTCTTTACCAACCTCTAAGTCCCCAAAACCCTAGAAATCATCCTTTAGCCTTCATGATGATATTTTGAGCTCATGGTGTCCATTTTTGGTATGTTTGGTCCATTTCCAAGAGGATGGAGTTTGGTGCAAGGATGGGGATCAAGGAAGAGCTTATCGATCTGGATTATAGGCTTCATTTCCAGCTTGTTTGGGTAAAAAGCTATAAACTTGATCATTGATTTCTTAGATCCATCATGTATGAGTTTTTAGTTCATTTTGGCCCCAAGAATGAGATCTAGTGGTTTGGTACCACTCCAGGAGCTATGAGTTTCCACTCTTTGTGTTTCTGAGGTTCTAGATGCATAAATTTGCCTCCTTTAGGGTTAGGAATCCCCCATGTATGATTTGGTGTCCATTTAGTGAAATTTTAATGCTTTAAGTTGATGTTAGGTTCTTTTCAGGCAAGCAAAGTCATCAAGTCAATGACTTTATGGGTCTAGATGTTCCTGAAGAAGTACATCTATGGTTTGGACTCCTGATTTAGGCATTAAGTGCTTAATGTCAATAATGGGCTTAATGGAGGAGTGCGATGGGCATACAAGTCGGTACACGCAGCGTACAAGCCATATTGCATGTATGCTTAGCGTACAGCTGAGTACACCCCGCGTACTCAGTCAAGAGGGGTTTGGCATGTTGGGCTTTGATGTGGGCCTAGGGTGGTTTTTGGTATTTGGACCTTGTGGATTATATGGTTAAGGCCTAAATCTTGGTCCAAACTAAGTGAGGGGTAAATTAGTCATTTACCCTAGTAATTGATTTATGATTATGGATTGGGACCCTAATGTTTATTGGGTGTGTTTTGATTTTTTTATAGTTCAGGAATCGGTCAGCCAGCAGCCAGAGATTTATCCGCGGGATTCAGTAGTGCGAGGTGAGTCTCCTCACTAAATTTAGTAGGTCGAAGGCACCAATGCCAGCCATAGTTTGTTATGATAGTATGCTTGTTGTCTCTATGACTCCTGCATGTGTTTATATGTTCATGTTTATCGAGCACAAATCGATGCCCGACGGGGCCTGATGAGTATATTGCATGCTGGTTATCTGTAGGTGTTTTTATGATTACCGGGTATGACTCGATGCCGCACAGGGCCCAAAGTCTAGTCTGTATGCTATTTATCTTTGTGATTATGGTATGTGTTGTGTGTTTATATGTTCATATGTTTATACCGGGCGGGGCCTGATGTATGACGGGGCCTGATAATTTATAGATATGAATACCTAGTGGGGCTCGATGTCGGGCGGGGGCTCGATGCCGGACAGGGTCCGATGCCGGGCGGGGCCCATTATGTGTTTCTTTATTTATGTATGGTATGTGGTATTTTGGGTAATTCACTAAGTTTTTTCTTATGGTTTTCAGTTAATATTCCAGGTGATTCAGTTTTCAAAAATGGAAGAGCTCGGGATGATTGCAGAGCACACACCACATGTTTCTGCATTCTGTGATTTACTCTGATTTAATGATGTTTTGCCAAATCTTGACTACCTTGGTTTATGGAAATGATATGTATTAATGATTTATTAATCTAAAAAAGAAAATTTTATGTCATTATTGTTGGGGCGTTACACAGTTCGAGTTTTGGATTGATCTAGTACTTGGTGCGACTCCGATAGCCAATGAGTCGTGTCGCCTGGCACCATTGAGATGCAGGAGTTGTCTACATAGCTGCATGAGCTACTAGACAATGGTTTTATCTGTTCGAGCAGTTCTCCGTGGGGAGCACCGATCTTGTTTGTGAAAAAGAAGGACAGATCGCACAAGATGTGTATTGACTATCGAGAGTTGAACACGCTAACGGTAAAAAAAAACCGTTACCCACTCCCGAGGATTGATGATCTGTTTGACCAGCTTCAAGTTTCATCTTGGTTATCCAAGATTTATTTACGGTTATGATGCCTCTAGATGAGATTCATGGATGAGGATGTGCTGAAGATAGCCTTCAGAACTCGTTATGGTCATTACGAGTTTGTGGTGATGCCTTTCGGGCTCACAATTGCACTAGCAGTGTTCATGGATCTCATGAACCGGGTCTGCAGGCTGATGCTGGATCGGTTTGTGATTATTTTCATCGATGATACTATGGTCTATTCCAAGACCAACGAGTAACACAAACAACATTTACGAGAGGTGTTTCAGACCCTGAGGAGGGAGAGGTGTTATGCCAAATTCTCCACATGCGAGTTTTAGTTGCGTGAGGTGCAGGTTTTGGGGCACATAGTCAACCAAAAAGGGATTTTGGTTGACCCGGCCAAGATCGTGGTGGTGATGTGTTGTGAGGTCTCGAGGATTGCATGTCTGCATCTGAGATTTGGAGTTTCTTAGGTATCGCATGGTATTATCGGAGATTTCTAAAAGATTGATGTGCCTCTGACCTGCCTGACAAAGAAGAATGTGACCTTCTGGTGGGTACTTGGTCAGCAGTCAGCCTTTGAGACTTTCAGGCAAAAGTTGTGTGAGGCCCCGATTATGGCGCTCCCTGAGGGTTTGGATGATTTTTTGGTTTACTGCAACGCCTCTATTTTGAGTTTGGGGGTTGTTATGGTTCATAGGGGTCACGTGATTACTTACGCTTTAAGGCAGTTGAAGCCACATGATGCGAATTACCCCAAGCATGATTTGGAATTGTGGGCTGTGGTGTTTGCCCTCAAGATCTGGAGGCATTATCTGTATGGAGTTCGGTGTACTATCTACACCGACCATAAGAGTTTGAAGTATTTTATGGATCAACCGAATTTAAATATGCGGCAGTGGAGGTGGTTAGATGTGGTGAAGGATTATGATTGCGAGATCTTGTACCACCCTGGGAAGGCTAATATGGTGGTCGATGCTTTGAGCCGTAAGACGGAAAGCTCATATATCTGACATATTTATTTCAGGAAGACTGTCACTTTGTCTCTTATGGATTTAATCAAGAAGGATCGGGTAGAGGGATTGAAAAAGGAAAATTGGAAGATCGAGCGGGTTAGAGGACAGATTCCTCTATTATTCAAAGACAGTCGGGGGTTGTTGACGCAGTGTGGTAGAGTTTGGGTCCCGCCATCGAGTGGGGTCAGACGGACTATTATGGAGGAGGCCCATAAGTCGAAGTTTTCTACCCATTCAGGGTCCACGAAGATGTACTGAGATTTGAGGTTGAGTTACTGGTGGTCCTGCATTAAAAGGAAAATTGCTTGCTTTGTTGAGCAGTGCTTGACTTGTAGAAAGGTCAAGGCCAAGCATCAGAGACCCCACGACAAGGTGCAGTAGTTACCCATTCCCATGTGGAAGTGGGAAGATATCACTATAGATTTCATCATAAAATTGCCTAGGACAACACAAGGTGTTGATTCTATATGGGCCATTATAGGTAGACTAACCAAGAGTGTGCATTTTATCGTGATTATCAAGAGTATATCCACGAAGAAGCTAGCCGATATTAATCTCCGGGAAGTGGTAGTTAGGCACGGGATGCCAGTTTCGATGGTCTCGGACCGGGACGTCCGCTTTACCTCCAGGTTTTGGAAAAAGTTTTATGATGAGTTGAGAACTCAATTGCATTTCAGTAAAACATACCACCCTCATACTGATGGCCAGAACGAGCAAATGATCCAGACACTCGAGGATACGCTTCGGGCTTGTGTGTTGGATTTCAAAGGAGTTGGGATACTTACCTTCCACTGACCAAGTTCTCTTACAACAACAGTTATCATGCTAGCATTAACCGACCACCATTTGAGATGTTATATGGAAGGAGGTGCAGTACCTCGGTTTGTTAGGGTGAGGTTGGTCATTGGGTCATAGGAAGCACTGAGGTGGTGCTTAAGACCATAGAATTAATTCGGCGGGTGCGCAACAGGATGCAGGTCGAGCAGAGTCGTCAGAAGAGTTATGTTGATCGACATCATTCGGACTAGGAGTTTTATGTGAGAGACTTGGTGTTGCTGAAGGTGTCACCTCGGAAAGGTGTCATCGGGTTTTGAAAGCGGGGAAAGATGGGCTCCCGGTTTATTGGTCCTTTCAAGATTATTGACCGTGTGGGCAAGGTTGCATACCGCCTGGATCTTCCTGATGAGCTCAGTCAGGCCCATAACACTTTCCACGAGTCTCAATTGAGGAAGTGTATAGCCGATGATTCAACAATGATATTGTTGGATGACATTCAGGTGGATGAGCGCCTGAATTACGTGAGTGGCCGATTGCGATTCTCGATAGGAAAACTAAACCCTGCGCAAAAGGTGGTGAATCTGGTAAAGGTGCAATGGCAGCATTGAAAGGGCTTTGAGTGGACGTGGGAGCCGGAGGATGAGATAAGGGAAACTACCCTGATTTGTTTGCATCAGCGAACTTTGAGGACAAAGTCTAATTTAAGCAGGGGGGATTTGTAGAATTCGATTCCAGGTATTTTCCTTTTTGGTCTTTAGAGTTTAAAATATTTTGAGAAAATGGTCCCCACGTACGTTGGGCGTACATTTAGGTACGCACAACACCTTGGATCAAGAAGCTTAGCCACATACATTGTGAGTATGTGGAGTACGCAGGGCATACGCAGCCAAAGACCAAACCCTAATTTTTAGGGCATAAGCCTTATTTAATCAACATTATGGCATTTGGACACTCACCCTTATCAGCCTCCACTAGTCTATATGTCCCATTTAACCCTAGTTCTTCCTTTTGAGAGCTTTTTAGCTTGGTTGTGATTTTTGTGGCTTTTTGGCGTGCTTTCAAGAAGGATAACTTGGAGACCAAGCATTTGTTGAGGTTGAGCTTCTAGATTCAGAGTCTTCATCAACTTAGGAAGCTTTTGAAGGTAAAAAGTTCTTACCTTGATGATTCATTTTGGTTATTAGAGTTTAGGGCTTGTTTATGAGTTCATTTTGGTCCCATGGGTTCTTTTGTGAGTTTGGGTAACTCCATAAGTTAGAAGTGCTAGTTCTGTCACACCCCAAAACCAAGAACGGCGGAAACGTTCTGGGGCAGAGGACGTCATGTAAAGTATCACAACACAGTAAATGTAAATAAGCAAACAACATCATCCATTGCATTAAATATATATAATTTTAATACAAGTGTGTTCTGTACAGTTTTAGACACCAAAAATATAATGCAAGTCAAAATAATAATATGATGAGTCTTGAATGCGCTCCATCTTCTCAAAAGCTGGCATCGGTACCTGTCTACTGATGACCTGAGAATACAAGTTATTTTGAAAGAGTTTATCAGCATTAAGCCCGTGAGTTCATAAGTATTTTAGTGTCGGTGTTTGTTATCAAAACGTTTGAACCTGTCACAAGTATAAGTTATAAAATGTATGTAAGTGTTTGTAAAAGTTTGAATCTCTCAGAAAAACCTATATTTTCTATTAAAGTAGCCTTCTACCAAGGCTTAATTGTTTTGTACGCTCGTTTGTTGTAAAAATGTGTAATTTCCCAAGTGTAACTATCATTTAATAAAATATAGTTTGTACATTAATGTTCAAGTGAGGTTATCACTAAAAATATGTAATGGGTAAATCAATGTAGTACTGTAGTTTTGTATTATAGGAACCACTGCTATACTAACTACCTTAAACCGGATTTATATTAAGGCATTATGTGATAAATTGCACCATACTATCGACTAGTAACAACGACATAATGAATGGTCGTAACAAAGAAATGACGTTTGGCACCCGCAGACCTGCAGGTCCGGCTGTAGCTAGCAGCAAGGTGTAGGATTGTCAATCCAGCATAGATTTATACGCAAACTCACGCTCCCCCTCCAAGAGACTCTGGCCATAACTCGAGTCATGACAGTTAAGTCATGCTCCGATTTAAATCACAGTAATTTAAGTATTCTAGTATATGTAATGTAATGTTTCTCGTTCTAGTATAGTTGTATATGTTCTCCTCCTAGTATAGTTGTATATGTTGTCATAGTATAGTTGTATGTGTTCTCGTAGTATAGTTGTATGTGTTCTCGTAGTATAGTTGTATATGTTCTCATAGTATAGTTGTATATGTTCTCTTCCTAGTATAGTTGTATATGTATGATCCTATGTTACCCCGATGGTAACTAACTAATGATGTGTCTAGTACGTATGAATATGGAAGTACTTTTATGTCTATATATGTATATTTGATATATAATTAATATTGAAACGACCTTCGGATGGTCATCCGAAATCCCACCAGACCACATCCAAATCGAGAAAAAGGAAATAGGGCGGATGGCCTTCCTAAGCCCTTTAAACATTATTTATACATCTATACATATATGGGCATGCAATTTATAAGAAGTAAAAGCATAAATAAGTTTTTATAAGACATTTGAACCATAAATATTATTTCAAGGAAAGATCGACTTGATGTCAATCTATAAAACAATTTGAAGGCATAAGTTTGATAAAACAGTTTAAGTATAAGGAACATTTGTTTGAATCACAGTTGTAAATTAGTTTGAAAAGTATAAGAGTTTGTAAAACATTTCGAAGTAAAGCAGTTTGATAAACAGTTTGAACAGTGATAAAATCATTGGTTTCCTAGTTATTAATCACATGTGATTAAATGCAATCGCATGTGATTGAAGCAATAACTATAAGTGTTTGACTTGTATTCCCCCCCCCCATAAAGTATTTAAAACATTTAAAATCATTTCAAAGGTTGATTAAAGGGGTATGAACTCACTTGTGGTGAGCTGTTTGAATTGCAGTGTCGGATACCGTGCTAGGTGGCAAACGGAGACTTGTTTACACGCACGAGCCTATTTATCATATAATAAGCATATATATAACTAATTAGCCAAATAATAACTTAATAAAATAAGTTGGGACACTTAGGAACATGAAAACACTTTGTATAAATGTTATAGGTCCTAAGGGTTGCATCTAAGTCGATACGGGACAAGGCAAAAGGGTTTGAAGCACCAAATGACCTTGTATAATAGCTTACCACCCAACAAACCCCACCTTTGGAGTTTACGGCCGTGAACCCATGATTTTACGGCCGTGAACTCCTCACTTGGTGGTTTTGGGTGTTTTGAAGTGCTATCTTAATCCTAGAATTAGCCTAGCATTGTTGGAATAATCCTTGAAGTAGTTTAAGGCCCTAAAATGCTCCATAGAGGAGTTTACGGCCTAAAGACCATATCCCCTAGAGTTTACGGCCGTAAACTCCTATGGGGTGTTGGTTTTAATTCTTTTAAGTCACTTGCACATGTAGGATAGCTTCTATGTTTTTATCTAAGGCTAAAGGGGACATTAGGCACACATTTGTGCCTTTACTTGGAGTTTACGGCCCAAGTGATGTTCCTTGGCCATAAACTCCCTTTAAGGGATGATTTTGATGTCATTTACTCCCCATTCAAGTTACAAGTATCAAAGGGTAATAGTCTTAAAGCCTTAGGGGTGTTTAGGGCACTCTTAACCCTTGAAAAAGGGGTTTACGGCCCAAGAGCATATCTTGGCCGTAAACTCCTAAAACTCTATGATTTTGAAGTGTTTTGGTGTCCAAATTAGCTACAAGCATTAGAGGGTAAATGTCCTAAGCCTTTAGGGGTGATTTAGGGCACTTATAGCCCTTAAAAAGGGGTTTACGGCCCAAGAGATATCCTTGGCCGTAAACTCGTATAACTAGTGGTTCTTGATTGATTTCTAGCCTCTAATGTTTATACATTAAGTCCTTAACTGGTTGTCTAACAAGGAAACGGGACTAGGTAGCCTCAAAGCTCCATTTTGGAGTTTACTCCCCAAGAGCGTTCTTGGGCGGTAAACTCCCGGATCTTGCATTATAGACATGTAATTAATGTTATAAAGCATATAACAAGTATTAAAACATATCTAGGAAAGTAGACTCACAATCTGGGATGAAAACCCGAAGATCCGTCAGAGAGAAAATGGCTTTTCTCTAGTTGGATTTGTGAATAATGAATTAATTAATTTAGAAATCTATTTATAGTCCTGAAATATTTTGGCAGAAAATATTTTTATTCCGGAGATTGGACTATGACATTATGAAACTTGGAATGTTCAAGTTTCACCAATCCAGGAGCATCCACTCTCCTGATATCTCCTGAAATGTAAACCCTAATGTACACAAACTTGTTCGGAAAAGTCTGAAAATCACTGAAACTGAACTGGCTTCTATTGAATAGATATTGTTCGTACAAATGGAAATTTCGGGTTGTCACAAGTTCTCAGTCCCTTTAACGTTTTAGATGCATAAAAATGTCATCTTGGTGGTTGATATGAGTCCATGCATGAATTTAAGCCCTTAATGTGAGCCTTGTTGGACAAAAATGGATGTTGGGTTCCATTAAGACACGCTAAGGCACAAAGTTGCCAATTTTATATCTTAGAAACCCATAATGGTCGAGATCTGAAAGTTGGATGGAGTGGTTGTAAGGATTAAGCACCAAAAGGCTTCAGGTGGTAAGCAGCTCAGTACGTTGAGAGTACCAAGGGGTAGGCAGCGCGTACTAGTATGTGGATGAGTACGTCGGGTGTACTGAGCGTACCTCCATCAGTGGGCTTTTGGACTTCGTTTGGGTTTTGGACCTTTGGGCCTTAGTTTGTTTGGGCTTTGGCCAGTTTAGGGTAGTTAAACTTCATAATTCTATTAGTGGACCTTAAGATTTATGAGTTGGCCTTTTGGGCCTTAGGGCCCTTAGGCCCATTATGGAAAAAGTAAATGGGCCTTTATCTTACAAGTCTGTACTTGGGGCTTAGGATCACGATTATGGTTTATAACATATCTCTGATTAGGGTAATTTGTGTATGTTTAATGTGGGGTCTTCTGGTTTTGTAGCCAAGCAATTAGTTATTTATCAGCGGACTAAGGTGAGTTTTCTCACTGTATCAACGGGTCGAAGGCACCAAGGCCGGCCCATTATTTGTGATATAGGGCGTTAGCTATATTTGAAATCGTATGAAAGGCCAAGATTTGGCCCCTGACAATTTGTATGAAAGACCAGGATTTGACCCCTAGCAATTGTATAAAAGACCAGGATCTGGCCTCTGGCAACTGTATGAAAGACTAGGATCTGGCCCCAGGCAGCTGTAAGACCGGGATTTGACCCTTGACAGGAACTTGCTTGAAAGACTATGGTTCGGCCCATAGCACTATCTTATGTATGTTTGGTATGTGATACTTTGGGGAAACTCACTAAGCTTTTGCTTACAGATTGTATTTGTGGTTTCATATACTTCGGGTACTAAAGGGAATGGCCCGACTTGATGGTGTAGCATTCACTTCTCACAATTTTCCGTATTTTTGATATTGTACTCTAATGATTTGACATTATTGTTATTTGATGGTTTTTGGAACAATGTGATAGTTGGAACTCTTGATTTTTAAAATGAAAAATTTTATCTTGATTTTTGGGTTTTTACATTTAGAATCAAATGCTTTTGATAATATAAAAAATGTTTTTAAAAAAGTTACATTAAACTTAATTTGTGGGAGTGTCTCGTCGAACATATGGAAAAAGCAAGTCTTCCTATTTTTTTTTAGAAATTTGAAAATCTCTTGTAACTACCATTGCTTGTTTTCTTGTCAAAATAGATTGTTATTTATGTTACATGGGTCATTTACATGGCCGATGTAAAGTAAAAGGGTATATCGATGGCCAGTGTTTTCCTAAAAATAAATTTTATTTTCCTGTGTAAAAGTTTGAAACACACAACATGTGAGAAATCCATTGTAAATTCTCACAACTCGTGTAGTCTTCTATTAAAACAAATTGAATTCGGATTTTTGAACTGTTTTGTTTTTATGGTCCCAAAATTCAACAGTAAGCTTCTTTGCAAGCTCCCAATCATCCAAGTTCCCTATAAATTAAACCCCAAAAGATACAAAAATAACCCGATCATACCATTTTTCACAATATATCTTGAGAATAGAAAAAATATTTGAAGATTAAAGTCAAAATGCAATACAATAAATCTGAGTAAACGTGTTAAATGATTAAAAAAAATGCATCTAACGTGTGTGCATCATATAATTTGTTATCTAAATCTATAAGTGTAATGAAAACAATCACGATCAAATACGTAGGACTGTGTTTTGTGAAAGTATATTTACTCTAACAATGTTCCATTATAAATTAATTAGATCTACGATACTCATTTATGATTCCAGTTGAAATCAATTTTGAGATTATGTTTTAGTATTTGTTAAAAAAAACACATGCAGAAGATAACAGTTGAATTACATTTCTATTTTCTATTTTTTATGTTAGATAATCAAGTCAAATAGTTCAAAATGAAAAAATATAAAATCCTTAGTTTAGAAACTATTAATGTAATAAAAAATAGTAACAACAATTTACTTTGATATTTAACCAAATTAATCTCTATGGGTATATGTTTCCTTTGATTTGGTAATGTTCGGTATTATAAAGTTTGGGAGAAAATCATAATTAACTTCCAAATTCTCCTAATCACCCTAATACTCTTTTAGTTTACGCCACCAACTTAAACATTGGAGTGTAATCTAGGACACCCGTGACATATGATTGTAGTGTCTCTTTTCTGATTAAGAATTCTTGGATCTAACATCTCCTCTCAAGGAAGCTCCAAGGTCACCATCCTCTCATGCTTAACATTCTCCCTATGGGACTTGGTTTCATCATTGGTTATATCCATTATGATAATGTAACACCCGGTTCGCGGTACGTATTTAATTCCAAGTATTATTGTATTTTACCCTGGACTCGGCGATTTGAAGGCCCAACTCGTCGAGTAGACTCAGCTTTACACGCGGATTTTAAGTGACCTACTCGACGAGTCAGGAGACCGACTCGGCGAGTAGGAGCTATCTGAGTGAAACCCTAAATTTGAGGGTTTTCACCCTATTTAAACAACTTATCTCCTCCCATATCAGCCTCCATCGTCCCTCACACTTCCAGAAGACCTTAAACTGAAACCCTAGCCTTGTTTGAATGCTCTTAAGCCATTTTTGTGCATTCTTTGGTGATTGTGAAGCTTGAGAAGAAGAAAGGAGCTTGGGAGTTCCAGTTGAAGCTAGAAGATCCAAAGATTGTGTTTTATCTCCATCTCATTTAAGGTAAAAAGCTTCAATCTTGACTTTTCATGTGTTTAATCAACTTTAGGGCTTGGATTTTGGTATCTTTAGGGCATTTCTAAGCCATTTTCGGGTTGTGGGGTGTAATGTGGAGTTATGGCTTCAAATCTTGGACTTTAGAAGGGTCTCATCGCATAAAGGTGCCAACTCTATGGCCATGAGCCCCATGCATCTTGTAGGCCTCATTTTTGGTCCTTTTGAGCTTCAAGACCCATGCATGGACGTAAAGTTCGTAACTTTACGTGTTATATCGACCCTAAGAAGTCAGATCTACCCTTTGGATGGAATGAGCTCAACAGAATCGAGTTTATGGACATGGACTTAGTGGACTCGGCGAGTTGTTCTTGGGACTCAGCGAGTCGGGTAATGGATCCCCAACCTTTGCTGATTTTGAGGATTCTGGTTAAGTCTAGAAGAGGACTCAACAAAGATAGACGTGATTATAGACCTGGAAATCATGGGACTCGATGAGTGTATGAACAAACTCGACGAGTGTATGAACAAACTCGACGAGTCCAAGGCAATCTCCCAAACCGTGAAGATGGACTCGACGAGTTGTTCATACAACTCGGCGAGTCATAATAGACTGAACACATTCTTATGAGGGATATGAACTCGACGAGGTCAAGGGGAACTCAGCGAGTCGGGTGAAGATGGTCCTGATATTATGGTTGAAGGAGGACCCATTGAGTTGTTGCTAGACTCGACGAGTAGAGTCGGGAGTTGGATCATTTTGGAGGAATAGGGACTCAACGAGTTGGTAGACCAACCCGGCGAGTCAAGTCAACTGGAGGTTGACTTTGACCAAAGTTGACTTTGACCAGGATTTGGGTTGACCCTTATGGGGGTTGTGAGTACAAATTGATGACTTAGTAGAGTTGTCGTGTAGGCATTTAGGAGTCGAGGAAAGTCGATTTCCACGCCTGGGACAGTTCAGACACTACGCGACATTGAGGTGAGTTACCTTCCAGTAGAAGTGGGTCTAAGGCACCAAGGCCGACCCACTAGTAGTTGATGACAGTTGAGATGATTGTCTTTATGATAATTGTATGGTTTGCTATTACTTGATATGTTCTATGTGCCAGTATGCTATGTTCTAAGTGATAGTGGTAGTAGGAGGGGAATTGTCCCCCGATCGGTTGTTAGGACTGAAGGGTAGGTCGGACACCCCAGATATGTCTGACAACATCTTTATGATAGTTTATTATGTGACAGTATAGGGGTGAAATAGTCTTTGTGGCCAGGTGAGATAGACCGAAGGGTAGGCAGGCACCCCAGAATGGCTTGACACGGGTAGTCAGCACCCCAGAATGGCTTGACATGGGTAGGTCGGGCACCCCAAAATTTCCCTGCAGCATGTATGATTGTATAGTATGTGGTATGATGGGGGAACTCACTAAGCTTTGTGCTTATAGTTTCAGTTTTGGTTTCAAGTACCTCTTCATCGAAGGGGAAGGAGTCGGTGGCGTAGCAGCACATCACACACACATGATTTCCGCAATGAGTTTTCTGGGATTGTACTCTGATTTATATTATTGTTCGCTGTTTGGTTTTGAGACATGTTCATGATGGTTTATGGATTGATATGATATTGACAATGTTTTCAAAAACCGATTTTAGAAATTACTTAATTACAAACGAAATTTTTTGGACTCGAAATTTAGGACGTTACAAGTTGGTATCAATGCCTTGGTTTGAGGGATTCAGACACACCTTTGGGGGTGTCTGGACTCAAATCGAGGGCTTGAAGGATTTTTACAAGAAAATAGTTTTCTAAAATCTAAGTTAAATAATTTTGAGAAAGAACGAGGTGTGTGATGCGTGCGACCGGCCGAGCTCAAGTAAGTTTTCCCCAAGATACCCATACTTGTTACATTATGTTATATGAATTGATTATGAGAACTGCATGCTAGATTAGGGCTAAGGATCTAGGAAGATGCCTTGTATGCCTGTTATATGATTCTGATAACTGCATGCTAGAATAGAACTAAGGATCTTGGAAGGATGCCTTATATGCCTGTTATATGAGCTTATTGAGCTGTATGTTAGGGCTGTTAGTCAACAATATGAAAGCCTAATTAGGTTATGCTTGATTTGGTCACTCAATTCCCGAATGTTGCTTGCTTTGTGCTATAAGGGTTCTGGCTAGCTTTAACTAACTAGTAGACGAATATGTAACAGTATTCGCAAGCTAGTTAGGGAAAGGTGATAGGGACTCCTAGTGCAGCTGATGGCGAAGAGTAGGTCGGAGGGTGTCCTAGGAAAACCTGGGATGAGATTAGTTGGGAAGTTATATGAGTAGAAAGGGACTTGGTGAAGTCAAGGCAGTTCTTGAGGAAGGTACGGATAAATGTGGAAGGTAGTATGAGCCCGTACTACTGGAAGCAGAGGATCCATACTCGAATCAATGAAGGCTGAGATAGAACCAGGAAACTTGGAGAGTGTGTGAGATCTCTCAATAGTATGTATGACCCTGATATAATTGTGTTTGTTTTCAATATGACGATTACGCGACATGGAGCAGGATCTAGGTCAGAATCAGGGTCAAGCTCGGGTGCAGGATCCGAGCAGGTTGATGATGGGCTACGCGAGTTCATCGCGTCTGAGATCACAAGAGGTATCCTTGAGGCAACCCCGGTTATTTTCGGGTCGATCATGGAGGGGATTATTAAGCTGATGGAGGATCGCCTCCGGATATTCATGAGTGATTTGGCGTCTAGCCAGTCAAGTATGTGTACACTGTCCTTCAAGGACTTCCGGGGGAGTGGTGCGTCGGACTTTCACGGGATGAAGGACCCCATTGCTGCCAGGAGATGGATAGCAGACATTGAGTCTGCATAGTTGACGAGCTTCTGCCCGGAGGGGTCGAAGGTCCACTTTGTTGCGGGTTGTTTGAGGGACAGAGCTAGGGATTGGTGGGAGTTAGTCAGTGACTAGTTGGGAGCCCCAGCCATTGAGGCTATGACTTGGTCAGACTTTGTGACCAGGTTAAGGGCTGAGTTTACACCAGTTGTGGAGCTTCAACAGCTGGCCAGGGAGTTTCTTGACATGAGACAGACGACTGAGACAGTGGCAGAGATCACTGCCAAGTTCAGGGAGAGGGCCTTGTTGGTACCTCAGTATGCGGGGGATGGGGAGATGCAGAAGACCCGCTACCATGATATGTTGAGGGCTAATATTCAGGAGCATGCCAACTATTCAGCTTGCCCGACCCTGGAGTCCATGATTGCCAGGGCACGGGAGAGGGAGATTGATTTGGAGGACCTCAAGAAGAGGAAGACAGAGACTGAGCAGGTTATAGGGGTTTCGGGGAAGAAACCCAAGGGATCCGACATTAGGTCGAAGGGCTAATCGGGCCAGTGTCGTTGTAGGAAATGTGGCAGGCCACACGAGGGAGCTTGTAGAGCGGGATCGTCAAGTTGCTACAAGTGCGGCAAGACGATGCACTTTGGCAGGGATTATACCGCCCCCTCCCCCACAGTTCAGACTTCAGACCTGATTTGCTTCCATTGCAATCAGAGGGGCCATAAAAAGGTCAACTGCCCTAGATTGACATCAGTAGCAGCATCGCCAGTGGTGGCGCCGACTCCAGCGACTGCACGAGTTACGGATGGCCGGAAGGTCAAGTCAGAGGCTCCAGTGGTGAAGAGTCGAGCTTTTCAGTTGACAGCCGAGGAGGCACGCGCCGCACCCGATGTGGTGACGGGTATGGTTTCTTCTCTCTAGCTTTTATTATATTTGCTCGTGTTATTGATTTGTTATGTTATATGTTTTGTTTAGGATCGTTCCATCTGAACGGTATTCTGGTCCAGGTGTTGTTTGATTCGGGTGCTACCCGATCATTTGTTTCTCTTGCGCTTAGCAAGAGGTTTCCTGAGTCTTCGGGCATGTTAGAGTGCCCCCTATAGGTTGAGATTGCAGACTACCGATCAGTACGGGCGTAAGAGGTTTTCAGATATTGTGTTTTGAGGTTGTATGAAGAGCGCTACTTGGTAGATTTGGTTCCCATACCATTGCGGGTGAACAAGGTTACCATAAGAATGGATTAGTTGAGCCACAATGGGGCGGTGATCGACTGCGCGCAACAGTTGGTGCGGATCAGGACCCCAAGTGGGGGAGAGCTGGTAATTTAGGGCGAGAAGCCACATCAGGGACCAGCTTTATGTTCAGCAACGAGAGCTAGGCGCTATCTCCAACAGGGGTGTGCAGGGTATGTTACCTATGTCTTGGATACCCGAGAGGCGGGTAAGGCAACAGTGAGTGATGTGCCAGTGGTAAGAGAGTTCGCGGATGTATTTCCAGGGGAGTTTCCTGAAATACCTCCGGAGAGGCACGTAGAGTTCAGGATCGACCTAGTTCCTGGTGCGGCTCTGATAGCCAAGGCACCATATCAACTGGCTCCTCCTGAGATGCAGGAGTTGTCTACACAGTTGCAGGAACTGTTAGACAAGGTATTCATTAGACCGAGCAATTCACCCTGGGGAGCCCCGATTTTATTTGTGAAAAAGAAGGACGGGTCGCATCGGATGTGTATAGATTACTGAGAGTTGAATAAGGTAACGGTGAAGAACCGTTACCCACTCCCGAGGATTGATGATCTCTTTGACCAGCTTCAGGGAGCATCTTGGTTCTCAAAGATTGATTTGCATTCGGGTTATCATCAGATGAGAGTCAGAGAAGAGGATGTGCAGAAGATTGATTATTGGACGTGATATGGTCACTATGAGTTCATGGTGATGCCTTTTGGGCTCACCAATGCTCCTATCGCGTTCCTGGATCTCATGAACCGCGTATGTAGGCTGGTGTTGGATAGGTCTGTGATCGTTTGAATTAACGACATCTTGGTTTATTCCAAGACGCAAGAGCAGCATGAGGAGCACTTGCGGGAGGTTTTGGATACTTTGAGGAGGGAGAGCTTGTATGCTAAGTTCTGCAAGTCCAAGTTTTGGTTGCACAAGGTGTAGTTTCTTGGGAACCTTGTCAACCAGAATGGGATTTCGGTTGACCTGCCAAGGTAGAGGCCGTGATGAGGTAGGAGGTTCCGAGGTCTCCATCTGAGATTCAGAGCTTTTTGGTACTGGCAGGCTATTATTGGAGATTCATTCAGGACTTCTCCAAGATAGTCGTGCCCCTAACCCGGCTGACGAGGAAAGTCGTAGTCTTTCGTTAGGGGTCTGAGCAGCAGGCCGCATTTGAGATGTTGAGACAGTGATTGTGCGAGGCGCCAATCTTAGCCCTGCCAGAGGCATGGATGATTTTGTAGTGTATTATGATGCGTCCATCTCGGGTTTGGGCGTGGTATTGATGCAGAGAGGGCATGTTATCGCTTACGCTTCGAGGCAGTTGAAGCCTCACGAGGCGAACTATCCGACGCATGAGTTGGAGCTGGGGGTTGTTGTTTTCGCTCTCAAGATTTGGTGTCATTACCTCTATGGGGTTCGTTGTACCATTTACACGAACCACAAGAGCCTGAGGTATCTCATGGATCAGCCAAATCTGAATATGAGGCATCGTCGATGGCTTGATGTGGTAAAGGATTATGATTGCGAGATCCTCTACCACCCGGGGAATTCCAATGTCGTGGCCGACACACTTAGTTGCAAGGCAGCGCTGATTAGGGATATCTGTATGAGGATGATGGTTGTGACTCCGCTGTTGGAGTGGATTCGGGAGGCCCAGCAGGAGTCAATGAAGGAGGAACACCGTAAGAGTGAGCGTATTGTGGTTCAGGTTTCCTCCTTTGATTATAACAGTTGTGGATTGTTGACACTACACCGCAGAGTGTGGGTCCCATATCATGGGGGTGTACGCCAGGTATTAATGGAGGAGGCGCACAAATCCAGGTTTTCTATTCATCTCGGGGCGACGAAGATGTACAGGTATCTTCGTCTTGATTATTGGTGGCCATGCATAAAGAGGGACGTAGCTTGGTTTGTTGAGAGATGCTTGGCCTGCAGGAAGGTCAAGGCCGAGCACCAGAGGCCGCACGACAAGACCCAGCCGTTGGATATTCCGTTGTGGAAATGGGAGGACATCACTATGGATTTCATCACAAAGCTTCCCAGGACTGCACGGGGAGTGAATTCGACATCACTATGGATTTCATCACAAAGCTTCCCAGGACTGCACGGGGAGTGAATTCAATTCGGGTCATCGTGGATAGGTTGACCAAGAGTGACCATTTCATACCGATCCAGGACAGCATCTCGGCCGAGAAGTTGACCGATATCTACATTCAAGAGGTAGTAGCTCGACACGGAGTTCCAGTCTCAGTGATTTCGGATTGAGACATGCGGTTTACTTCCAGATTCTGGAAGAAGTTTCACGACGAGTTGGGTACTCGTCTGCACTTCAGCACTGCTTTTCACCCGCAGACGGATGGTTGGAGGACATGTTGCAGTCATGTATTTTAGACTTCGGAGGTAGTTGGGATACTTACCTTCCTTTGGCTGAGTTCTCCTATAATAACAACTATCATGCGAGTATTTACTGTCTTCCTTTCGAGATATTATATGGGAGGAAGTGCAGGACCCCGATATGTTGGGTTCAGGTTGGTCAGAGGGTCATGGGGAGTACCGAAGTGGTACTCAAGACTACAGAGAGGATCCGGCAGGTTTGGAGCAGGCTTCAGACTGCTCAGAGCCAGCAGAAAAGTTATGCCGACAAGCATCGATCGGACCTGGAGTTCCAGGTCGGGGATATGGTACTCCTGAAAGTGTCGCCTTGGAAGGGCTTCATTTGATTCAGGAAGTAGGGCAAGTCGGGCCCCAGGTATATTGGACCTTTCAGGGTTGTAGCCCAGGTGGGTAACGTGACATATCGGCTGGACCTACTGGCCGAACTCAGTCAGATTCACAGTACGTTCCACGTCTCCCAGTTGCGGAAGTGTCTGGTGGACAATTCAGCAGTGGCGCCTTTGGAGGATATTCAGGTGGATGACAGCCTAAACTACATCGAGCAGCCAGTAGCTATCCTCGACAGGAAGTCGAAGGATCTGAGGAACAAGAGGGTGGAACTAGTGAAGGTGCAATGGCAGCACCACAAGGGCTTGGAATGGACCTGGGAGCCGGAGGACGAGATGAGGGAGCACTACCTCGAGCAGTTTTCGGATTCAGCAGCAGACTTTGAGGACGAAGTCTAGAATAAGTGGGGGAGATTTGTAACACTCGATTCCTGGTACGTATTTAATTCCAAGTATTATTGTATTTTACCTTGGGACTCGGCGAGTTGAAGGCCCAACTCGTCGAGTAGACTCAGCTTTACACGCGGATTTTAAGTGACATACTCGACGAGTCAGGAGACCGACTCGGCGAGTAGGAGCTATCTGAGTGAAACCCTAAATTTGAGGGTTTTCACCCTATTTAAACAACTTATATCCTCCCATATCAGCCTCCATCGTCCCTCACACTTCCAGAAGACCTTAAACTGAAACCCTAGCCTTGTTTGAATGCTCTTAAGCCATTTTTGTGCATTCTTTGGTGATTGTGAAGCTTGAGAAGAAGAAAGGAGATTGGGAGTTCCAGTTGAAGCTAGAAGATCCAAAGATTGTGTTTTATCTCCATCTCATTTAAGGTAAAAAGATTCAATCTTGACTTTCCATGTGTTTAATCAACTTTAGGGCTTGGATTTTGGTATCTTTAGGGCATTTCTAAGTCATTTTCGGGTTGTGGGGTGTAATGTGGAGTTATGGCTTCAGATCTTGGACTTTAGAAGGGTCTCATGGCATAAAGGTGCCAACTCTATGGCCATGAGCCCCATGCATCTTGTAGGCCTCATTTTTGGTCCTTTTGAGCTTAAAGACCCATGCATGGACGTAAAGTTCGTGACTTTACGTGTTATATCGACCCTAAGAAGTCAGATCTACCCTTTGGATGGAATGAGCTCAACATAATCGAGTTTATGGACATGGACTTAGTGGACTCAGCGAGTTGTTCTTGGGACTCAGCGAGTCGGGTAATGGATCCCCGACCTTTGGCTTATTTTGAGGATTCTGGTTAAGTCTAGAAGAGGACTCAACAAAGATGGACGTGATTATAGACCTGGAAATCATGGGACTCGACGAGTGTATGAACAAACTCGATGAGTCCAAGGCAATCTCCCAAACCGTGAAGATGGACTCGACGAGTTGTTCATACAACTCGGCGAGTCATAATAGACTGAACACATTCTTATGAGGGATATGAACTCGACGAGTTCAAGGGGAACTCAGCGAGTCGGGTGAAGATGGTCCCGATATTATGGTTGAAGGAGGACCCGTTGAGTTGTTGCAAGACTCGACGAGTAGAGTCGGGAGTTGGATCATTTTGGAGGAAAAGGGACTCGACGATTTGGTAGACCAACTCGGCGAGTCAAGTCAACTGGAGGTTGACTTTGACCAGGATTTGGGTTGACCCTTATGGGGGTTGTGAGTACGAATTGATGACTTAGTAGAGTTGTCATGTAAAGGATTGAGGAGTCAAGGAAAGTCGATTTCCATGCCTGGGACAGTTCAGACACTACGCGACATTGAGGTGAGTTACCTTCCAGTAGAAGTGGGTCTAAGGCACCAAGGCCGACCCACTAGTAGTTGATGACAGTTGAGATGATTGTCTTTATGATAATTGTATGGTTTTCTATTACTTGATATGCTCTTTATGCCAGTATGCTATGTTCTATGTGATAGTGGTAGTAGGAGGGGAATAGTCCTCCGATCGGTTGTTAGGACCGAAGGGTAGGTCGGACACCCCAGATATGTCTGACAGCATCTTTATGACAGTTTATTATGTGACAGTATAGGGGTGAAATAGTCCTTGTGACCGGGTGAGATACACCGAAGGGTAGGCAGGCACCCCAGAATGGCTTGACACGGGTAGTCAGCACCCCAGAATGGCTTGACATGGGTAGGTCGGGCACCCCAGAATTGCCCGACAGCATGTATGATTGTATAGTATGTGGTATGATGGGGGAACTCACTAAGCTTTGTGCTTACAGTTTCAGTTTTGGTTTCAGGTACCTCTTCATCCAAGGGGAAGGAGCCATTGGTGTAGCAGCGCATCACACACACACACACATGATTTCCGCAATGAGTTTTCTGGGATTGTGCTCTGATTTATATTATTGTTCGCTATTTGATTTTGAGACATGTTCATGATGGTTTATGGATTGATATGATATCGACAATGTTTTCAGTAAACGATTTTATAAATTACTTAATTACAAACGAAATTTTTTGGACTCGAAATTTGGGACGTTACAGATAACCAACACAATTACAAAAAAAATGGGTGATAAACAAAAGGGCGATAACAATCCAAGTCTCATCCATATAATGGGGACATTCAAGGCTACACCAACAACCAACCTCCCAAGATTGACTCCTATAACCTTATTTACCTACATTTATAGACCTATAAACAACACTAACCACTAAACCCACAACCATGATCTACCAAACTATCACATGACTACTAGCCCCAAAACACCGTTTCAACATCAGTTGCATCTGTCACCAACATAATTATTAGATGAAAAACCAACATCATAGTCCAAAATATAAAAATCAACGCTCCTACTTTTTTTTGTCGAAATTAGAAAACTTCTTTAACTATCATTTATTATTTTATTCACAGAGTAGGTTGTCATTTACGTTGCACGAGATATTTGAATGACCTATGTAAAATATAAATGAATATTCATGGCTTATGTTTTCCTGGAAGTTATATTCCATTTCTTGTAAAACTTTGAAACACACGACATAGGGGAAATCCCAATGTAAATTCCCACGTCCTATGTAATCTTTTGTCAAGAAAACCCGAACTCGAATTTTTCAAGTTTTTCGTTCTTTGCTTAATCATCTTGAATTTCAACCTGAGGATTCCTTGCAAGCTCCCAATCATTCAAGGTCCCTACAAAAAACCTAAAAGACATACAAATAACCCGATCCTTCATTTTTGCACAAAATATCTTGAAAAAAGAAAAAACTTCGAAATATAAGATCTAAATGCAATACAATGAATCTAAATAAACGTGATAAAACATGAATAAAATGTATATAGCGTGTGTATCTATGATCGTTTTAGACAAAATTTCATAAATGTTCCTTATGGTTTTGATTTTGTTCCCAAAATAGTCATTATGATTTTATTTTATTTTTGCATGAATGCTCTTTTTGGACAAAACATTGCACTTCAATGGTCCTTATTATGGATGTTCCTTTAATAGAGCTGTAGAAAATTTTGGATAAGGGTCATTCGTAGCATTTTATGAAACTTTATCTAAGAACCATTTGTGAAACTTCGCTAAAGACTATTTGTGAAACATCACCTAAGGACCATTTCTGACATTTAGTTATATAAATATTCCATTTTCTATATTTTATGTTTTTTACCTTTTTTATTTGATTTATGAAATTTAAGAGATGTCTATTAAATTTTGTATTAATTATTAAATAAAATAAAAATGCAAAAAAAACTAAAATATAGAAAATTTAATATTAACACAACTAAAAAAATACAAAGTTTAATCATCATGTAAATATATTTTATTTTATATATACATACTTTTTGTTATCTAAACTTTATCTAAATAGTAAACTATACTACATCATTAAATATTTTTGTTTTCCGTTATTTATCTAAAAATATTTGAAGTATAAAAACATCATTTTATTATTTTTTTAGTTTTTACATGATGAAATTTTCAAGATTTATCTTTATTTTTCTTATATAAATAAAATTATTTTTAGGAAAAAGTATGATGTGTTACTATAAAATATAATATGTTATTAGAAAAATAATAATATATTGTTATTTTGTTAAAATATATAATTATGTGGTTTTGACTTATAGGTAAAAACATGTATCTGTTTTGTTTTCATAATAAAAGTATGTTGTTGTCTCCAACTAACAATAAAAGTTGACAATCAATTAATTATATTGACTTAAAAAAATATTAAGTTAAATAGAATAAAATAAAATTCAATTTAATTGTAAATCTGAATAACATATGGTAAGTTTTATATTGATTTGACATAAACTTTGATATTTAATTTAATTATTTAGTTTTATCAAATTTAAATATATTCTTTAATAAATACATAAAATTTTCAAAGCAAAATAAAAAATCGTATGTTAGCTAATAGCAAAATAACTAAATCTATATAATGACTTTAGTTTTTTTTCACCTAAAACGCTATGCATGCTAAAATAATTAACTGTCTTAATAATATGACATTAATTCCATTAAAATCATTTTATTTAAAGGAAATAAAAATATTTTATATGCTTAAAAGGTTTGTGTTTAATAAATAATAACATATCATATTTATTTATAAAAATAAATATATTTATATAAGAAAAAATTCTCGAAAATAATATCACTTAAAAATTAAAAGTATATAAAATGATGCTTTTATACTTTAAATATGTTTAGATAAAAAATAGAAAACAAAAATATTTATTAATATACACTGTAATTTAAATATTTTAGATAAATTTTAGACAACAAAGATTATTTATATATTAAATAAAATATATTAATAAATCAAATAAAAAAGGTAAACAACTAAAATGTATATATTTATATAACTAAATGTCAAAAATGGTTCTTAGACAATGTTTCACAAATGATTAAATGGTCCTTAAGTGAAGATTCAGAAAATGTCTGAAATGACCCTTATCTAAAATTCTCTCAACTTAACGGCTCCATTGAAAAAACATCAACGATAAAGACTATTAGAGTACAAGGTTTTTGTACAAATAAAGTATTCATGAAAAAAAAAGGTTTCATAATTATTGTTTTGGGGGACAAAATCAACACCATAAGTACGATTTGTAAAATATTGCCTTTTTTATCATTATCTTTAACCTTATTATAAGCAATCACGACCAGAGTATTATGAATTGTATTTCATGAAACTATATTTATACAAACAACATCCCATTGTATTTTAAGTAGATCGTTGATATTTATTTCAGATTTCAGTTGAAATCTATTTCTAGATTATGTATGTAGTCGTTGTTAAAAAACATATAAATGCAGATAACACTAGAATTAATATATATATATATATATATATATATATATATATATATATATATATATATATATATATATATATATATATATATATATATATATATATATATAGGCTTAGGTTATTCTATTCAAACTAAGTATTGTGCTATTGTATACATAATTGTGGGCCAATCATTTTACTTAGTTTTGAAAAGTGAATAATACATATTATTAAATTAAATATAAATAAAAAAATACCAACTAATTTCATTTTAAGGGTATTTTAGTCAATTAACATAAATTTAAAAAATGAAAATTACATATTTTAAGGAAAATAGATTCTATTAATTTTAAAAATCTGATTGTATGAATGATAATTCTTCTAATTCAAAAATTCTGACGGAATATGTTTATCAATATATTGAAAAATAAAAAATATAATTGAACCATACAAGAATTACACATTCTGACATGGTATATATTTTGATTTAATGAACTTCTTGAAGAATAACAAAATTTTGGATACAAGTTAAAAAAAAATTCATTACATTCTTAGAAAAAGAAAAAAAAAATGCATACTATTCTATGCGAATGTTACACTTATTAATAACACAAAAAACACAATATATGAATCATTCTACCAGAATATACAATTACATATATTTTTTTCATTATATTGTATATTATTCTGGTAGAATAATTCATTCTTTTTGGAAGATTGGTGGTCATTGTTCATCTTCATCCCATACAATGTTCATCTTCAAGATTTTATTCTCACATAATCAGAATTCAAGATTTCATTCCAGTAGAATGTTGTAAGTTTCATATGTACCATGTTTTGCTTTGATATCTCTCGTTTCGTACCTACAAAAATAATGGTATTCAACACTTGATCATTATAAACCAACAATATAAGATAAAATTCAAGCATAAAGAAGCAAACCAAAATAAAGTCACGCAAAACCCATTAAAGAGAAATGGATTCGTGATTCCATTCAAACAGAAAACCATTGTACCTTACATTCATTTCTATCAGATTATCGTTAATCTATGCCTTGGAGCTTGTAAGCAATTTTGCACAGGTTTCGTTCAATGTTATCATTCAATACTGTATTTTTGAATCATCCAACAGAAGATTGTATGATTATCCTACTGTTTTAGAGTGGAGTCATCATTTTGTTATAACCACATACAGAGGAAACAAAGAAATTATCAGGACAAAATAGATCACCAACTTATAAAATATATATACAAAATTAGGGATTTAAAAATCCTAATGTAATGAAGAAGAAGAAGAAGAATGAAGAGGATACCACATCTCCTTGTTTGTTAACAAACAAACCCTCAATTCTTTTACCAAAACCAGATTTCAACCTTCTCTCTTTCAACACCATCCAGTCCAGCCGTCCACGGAGGCAGTTTGTAGAATGTAGAAAAGAAAGTACCCGTATACAATTTGTAGGAGTATTATGCAAAGCAAGAAGTAAAACTTTTGACCAATTGCATGATGATGTATCCACATCAGCATTTCTGTAATGTTAACAGTCCATGTCAGCTTTCTTATTGATAATGAATTCAAAAAGCGTTGGCTCAACTTTGAAGGCAATTGATTACGATTGCTTAATTGTAAAATTGAAACCTCACTTGCTAAATTTTTAAGAAAATGGGAAATGTAATAACATGTAAAGAAGGTAATATGTCTCAGGCATTTGATCAAACAGCTTGCATGCAATCTGATTTCTAATCTTTTGGTCATTCTAAGCAATCTGATTTCAAACCTTTCTATTAATTTTGAGCGGTTTTTTCATCATCTAAACTTTGGATCCTCAGAAATCCAAGTCATAAGACTAAACAAATCAAGACACTTCAAAACCAGCAAACATAGATGAACATGGTTATTAACATCAATCAATGAACCCAAACAACAAACAATTAGAAACATGAACAAGAAACAAGAGTTCTGTAAGCCAACAACCAAAATAAGCAAAAGTCATCATCACTAACAATATCGGTAACCGTGAAATCAGTATTTCAGTTTCAACAGAAACCAGGAAAAGAATGAAAGTCGAAAAATTTGAAGAAAAATGGAACCTGTAGTTGTGGGATGCGAAGGTCTATAGTCGTTGATACGAATCTGCTTCAGTTCATCTCCCTCGTCGCTCTTGACACGAACCTGCTTACTTTCCCTCTCCGATTGTCTCCGCCCCCATCTCCCCTCCGATTCATTCGCCGCTTGGGGCACCAGACCCGACACCAAGAACATCCACAACCTATGGATCGAGCTCTATGAGGGAGAAAGGGTTGCTGGTGTCACTGGTGTCAAGCCAATGCCACCGAAGCCAACGATCTTCTTTGCCTTTCCCATTCGTGTGGCTGCTAATCGGGCCAGAAAGAAAAGAAAGAAAACGTCGGTGATAGTCGGTTTTGTAGTCCATGATTTAAATTGGAGAGATTAGGTCAATACCATGATTATAGAGATTAATTTTGGAAGTTACTAAACAAATTACTAAATTACCCTTATTTATTTATTTAATTATTTAATTTTTTATTTAATTTGATTGGCCCACATTTATGTATACGATAACACAATAGTTAGTTTAAACAAATGAACCTATATATATATATATATATATATATATATATATATATATATATATATACATATATATATATATATATTCCGATGGAAAATTAAAACAAATAGTCCAAAAAGGAAAAAGAAGCATAGTCTTATTTCAGGAACAATAATACACTTTAGGGAAAGTTACATAAAACACATTAAGTTTACATAAAATTTCAATTTTGAGATTGTATTTTATTTTTTTCTCAATTAAATCGTTAAGTTTACACTTTTGTTTCAAATTTAACGAATCGGCCGGTTTGTTTCAGGTGTTTCATGTTTCTCATTTTATGGTAGGAAAAAAAGTTGATGTGGCTTCCACATATGATATGAGTTAACAAACATTTGCATTAAATTGAACCCTTACATAGATATGTATTCAATTTCCTTTATATCTTCTTCTTTTCTTCTCTCAAAACATCACAATTTTGTGAAATGGCCTCCCAATGTCACTCAGTGATTCATCATCCCAAATTGGTGTAAACAAGATAGGAAGGTTTCCTTTTTCTAAGATGTTATTATGGACAACCTTTATTGCATTGCTTAGACCGTTGAACCATTTGAACAGTCTTGGAAAGTCATTGCCCAAAATTGTTATTCCATGAGAGAAGAAAAGAATAAGAAATTAAGGAAAGTGAGTATATATCTACTTAAGAGTTCAATTTAACTATGATCATATGTGAAAACCACATAAACTTTCTGCAAAGACCTCAACTATATAGGTGTTTCTGCGCATTACAATATCTACTTAAATATAAATTTCAGTTTCACTAAAAAACCAAAGAATATTTTGTAAATAGTTAAAAGTGATAAATGCAAAAAAACTAAATTGTAATATCAATTTAACTAAAAAATTTCCTAAATGTATTTTTATAATCACTAAAACTTTCCAAATAAGTAGCTTAAAATAACTTACAATAACAATAGTTAAAAATAATTCTATATAAATGATTATATTGTTACATTTAAAATTAAAAAATAATGTTTGATGTTTTAAATAATTATAATGATAGAAATTAAAACATTAAACAAATAAATTTAAAAAAAAATTAATTATCAATAACAACAACTATAAACAACATTAAACCATATAATATATTTAATTTTATTCATGTGTAACTCGCATGTATAATTCATTCAAACAATTGAGATTATGAAGTTATAATAGATGTATATATATATATATATATATATATATATATATATATATATATATATATATTATCATATAATTAAAAATAATCAATATATTATATCAATTTAGTATAAAAATTATTATATCAAATTTAACAACAACGTTATTGTTATATTTAAAAAAGAAAACATATATTTGTAAAGACTTCAACTATATAGGTGTTTCTGCGCAACGCGCGGACATTCGCCTAGTATACTTATAAAGCTAGCATTTTTCCTTTCACCACATTCATTTGAAACTCTCATTCATTTTTCCTTTCACCACATTCATTTGAAACTCCCATGACTTTTCAATTTCTTTCTAATAATGATTATAAGTTGGTTAATAAGGTTAAATAAATATAAAACTTAAAGTGTAATCATATATAAACTAAATTTCAATGTTAAAAAGAATATATTTTCTTCTACTTATAAACTTATGTTTTTAACTTTTAACATATTATACTTAATTTATTAGGTCTGATATGTTGTTGTATGTAAACCATTATCATTTTAAAGCTACAATTTTTGAACAATTTGTATAAAATACTTAAATTGTTAATTTAAATATAACCTTACATGATCAACTTAAATATAAATTTTAGTTCAACTTAAACAACCTAAAGAATATTTTGTAAATAGTTAAAAGTGATAAATTGCAGTGTCTTTCTAATAATGATTATAAGTTAGTTAATAAGGTTAAATAAGTATCAAACCTAAAGTGTAATCATAAATAAACTAAATTTCAATATTAAAATAATATTTTTACTTGTACTTATAAATTTATGTCTTTAACTTTTAATATTACTTAATTTATTAGATTTAATATATTGCTGTAAGTAAACCATTATCAATTTAAAGCTACAACTTTTGAACAGTTTGAACAAAATACTTAAATTGTTAATTTAAATATAACATTATAGGGTCAACCTCAATATAAATTTCAGTTTCACTTAAAAACCCAAAGAATATTTTGTGCATAGTTAAAAATGATAAATTATAATGTTAACTGCAAAAACTCTTTATATACTTATAAAGGAAGCATTTTTCCTTGCACCACATTCATTTGAAACTCCCATTTAATTTTCCTTTCACCACATTCATTTGAAACTCCCATGACTTTTCAATTTCTTTCTAATAATAATTATAATTTGGTTAATTAGGTTAAATAAATGCCAAACCTAAAATATAATCATATATAAACTAAATTTCAATATTAAAATAATATATTTACTTCTACTAATAAAGGTATGTTTTTTAACTTATAACATATTATATTTAATTTATTAGTTTTAATATATTGTTGGATTTAAACCATTCTCATTTTAAAGATACAATTTTGGAACAATTTGTATAAAATACTTAAATTATTAATTTAAATATAACATTACAGTGTTAATTTAAATATAAATTTTAGTTTAACTTAAACAACCCAAAGAATATTTTGTAAATAGTTAAAAGTGATAAATTAGTCTTTATAATAATGATTATAAGTTGGTTAATAATGTTAAATAAATACCAAACCTAAAGTGTAATCATAAATAAACTAAATTTTAATTTTAAAATAGTATCTTTACTTCTACTTATAAAGTTATGTCTTTAACTTTTAACATATTATACTTAATTTATTACATTTAATATGATGTTAAATATAAATCATTATTAATTTAAAAATACAACTTTTGAAGGGTTTGGACAAAATACTTAAATTGTGAACATAAATATAACATTATAATGTTAACTTAAATATAAATTTGAGTTCCACTTAAAAAATTAAATAATATTTTGTAAATAGTTAAAAGTGAAAAATACAAAAACTAAACAATAATCTCAATTTAACTAAAATATTTCCTAATGATAATTTTATAACCGTTCAAAGTTTTCAAATAAGTAGCTTAAAATAACTTACAATAACAATAGTTAAAAATAACTCTATATAAATGATTATATTATTACCTTTAAAATCAAAAAATAATGGTTGATGTTTTAAATAATTATAATGATGGAAATTTAAAAATTAAGCAAATAAATTTTAAAAATTAATTAATAGTAACAACAATTATAAATAATATTAAACCATAAATTATTTTTAATTTTATTCATATGTAACTCGCAGGTAGAAGTCATTCAAACGATTAAGATTATAAAGTTATAATAGATGTATATATTATCATATAATTCAAAATAATCAATATATTATATCAATTTAGGGTACGAATTATTATATCAAATTTAGAAACAACATTATTGTTATATTTAAATAAAACAAATATTTGCAAAGACCTCAACTATATAGGTGTTTCTGCGCATTACAATATCTACTTAAATATAAATTTCAGTTCCACTAAAAAACCAAATAATATTTTGTAAATAGTTAAAAGTGATAAATCATAGTGATAAATGCAAAAAAACTAAATTGTAATATCAATTTAACTAAAAATTTTCCTAAATGTATTTTTATAATCGCTAAAACTTTCCAAATAAGTAGCTTAAAATAACTTACAATAACAATAGTTAAAAATAATTCTATATAAATGATTATATTGTTACATTTAAAATTAAAAAATAATGTTTGATGTTTTAAATAATTATAATGATAGAAATTAAAACATTAAACAAATAAATTTAAAAAAAAAATTAATTATCAATAACAACAACTATAAACAACATTAAACCATATAATATATTTAATTTTATTCATGTGTAACTCGCATGTAGAATTCATTCAAACAATTGAGATTATGAAGTTATAATAGATGTATATATATATATATTATCATATAATTAAAAATAATCAATATATTATATCAATTTAGTATAAAAATTATTATATCAAATTTAACAACAACGTTATTGTTATATTTAAAAAAGAAAACATATATTTGTAAAGACTTCAACTATATAGGTGTTTCTGCGCAACGCGCGGGCATTCGCCTAGTATACTTATAAAGCTAGCATTTTTTCTTTCACCACATTCATTTGAAACTCTCATTCATTTTTCCTTTCACCACATTCATTTGAAACTCCCATGACTTTTCAATTTCTTTCTAATAATGATTATAAGTTGGTTAATAAGGTTAAATAAATATAAAACCTAAAGTGTAATCATATATAAACTAAATTTCAATGTTAAAAAGAATATATTTTCTTCTACTTATAAACTTATGTTTTTAACTTTTAACATATTATACTTAATTTATTAGGTCTAATATGTTGTTGTATGTAAACCATTATCATTTTAAAGCTACAATTTTTGAACAATTTGTATAAAATACTTAAATTGTTAATTTAAATATAACCTTACATGATCAACTTAAATATAAATTTTAGTTCAACTTAAACAACCTAAAGAATATTTTGTAAATAGTTAAAAGTGATAAATTGCAGTGTCTTTCTAATAATGATTATAAGTTAGTTAATAAGGTTAAATAAGTATCAAACCTAAAGTGTAATCATAAATAAACTAAATTTCAATATTAAAATAATATTTTTACTTCTACTTATAAATTTATGTCTTTAACTTTTAATATTACTTAATTTATTAGATTTAATATATTGCTGTAAGTAAACCATTATCAATTTAAAGCTACAACTTTTGAACAGTTTGAACAAAATACTTAAATTGTTAATTTAAATATAACATTATAGGGTCAACCTCAATATAAATTTCAGTTTCACTTAAAAACCCAAAGAATATTTTGTGCGTAGTTAAAAATGATAAATTATAGTGCTAAATGCAAAAACTAAATTGTAATATCAATTTAACTAAAATATTTCCTAAAGATATTTTTATAATCGTTAAAAGTTTTCAAATAATTAGCTTAAAATAACTTACAATAACAATAGTTAAAAATAACTCTGTATAAATGATTATATTGTCACCTTTAAAATCAAAAAAAAATTATTTGATGTTTTAAATAATTATAATGATAGAAATTAAAACGTTAAATAAATCAATTTTAAAAAATTAATTAATAATAACTACAACTTTAAATAACATTAAACTATATATTATATTTTATTTTATTCATAAGTAACCCGTGGATAGAGGTCATTCAAAAGATTGAGGTTATGTAGTTTTAATAGATATATATATTATCATATAATTCAAAACAGAGTAAATTACATGAATGGTCTGTATGGTTTAGAGTATTTTGTGTGTTTGGTCCCTAACATATTTTTTTTAACTTGGAAGGTCCCTATTATTTGTTTTTGTTACGCACTTGGTCCCTGTCTTACCTAAAAAGACTATTTTTTTCCCTTGATTTTCTAATTTATTTAAATAATCACACCCACAACCCCACCCATTCACCTTACCTTACCTACCCCATAATTTTTTCTCTATTTAAATAATAGTCCTTTTAGGTAAGACAGAGACCAAACGTGTAACAAAAACAAACAGTAGGGACAAAGCGCGTAACAAAAACGACTAGTAGGGACCTTCAGAGTTAAAAAAAAAAAAAATAAGTTAGGGACCAAGCGCGCAAATCACCCCAAACCATAGGGACCATTCGTGTAATTTACTCTTCAAAATAATCAATATATTATATCTCCTTAGTATACGAATTATTATATCAAATTTAACAATAACATTATTGTTATATTTAAAAAAACATGTAAAGATTTCAGTTATATAGATGGTTATGCGCAACGCGCGGGCATTTGCCTAGTATATATATTAAAGGAGAACACTTTTTAGGAATAGTAAACTTATGTGACTTTTGACAAGAATGGTCCTCTGTTTATGTGTTTGTGTTCAAATCCGTCTTTAGGTCATTTTATGTCCGTACCCATACTTTGTGCGGATACGTGTTGGGAATAGTTCTGGTTTCTCGGTCATTTTGTGTTCAAATCCGTCTTAAGGTGCAATTTTTGTTTTTTAAAAACAAATATATGTAAAAAAACAAACTTTTTACATCCTATAGTGAAAATGAATATGTAAAAAATAGGAATTTAAATTTTTTTTAAAAGTCATTCTTAAAATGTAAAGTTATTTTGTTCATATTTCAATTTTGCTGAAAGACATGTCACATCCGACCGCCGCAACGCGGGGGTTCCCCACCTAGTTAACATTTGAGGTGAATACATAATAGGCTAATACAATCTACATCTTCAATTCACTATGCTTTAACCTAAATAAATGAATATTATGTTAGTTTTATATATTTTAGAAATAAGATTTTCATCAATTATTAGGCCATAATTAATCGATAACTTACACAATAAAAGAAATTAAATTCTCATATTCATCCTAAATCCAATCGATAGTCGAAAGGCTCAAAGCACATTAGAGTTTATTAATTTTGAAATACAACTTTTGGGTACAACCGGTTAAATGGTTTATTGGAAAAATTAACCGAAAAAAATTGTTAACTGTAGAGCGGTTAACTCGTTTTTTCGGTTTAAGTAATGGTTCAAAAAAAATGTGACCTCTACAACTGGTCAACCTTATGAAATAGAATTTGGGTTCAGTTAACCATCCATGGACACTTTTATTTGTCATGTAAAAGTTTGAAACAAATAACATAGGGGAATTCCCGTAAATTTCCACATCTCATGTAGTCTTCATTCAAAACAATATGAATTCGAATTTTCCAAGGTTTTCGTTTTATGCTTGATCATCCTGAAATTCAACTTGAAGCTTCATTGCAAACTCTCAAACATCTAATGTCCCTACAAAACACCAAAAGACGTATAAATAACCTGATCCTACCATTTTGCATAACATATCTTGAAAAAAGAAAATCTTTGAAATATAAAGTCTAAATACAATTCAATAAATTTGAATAAAACGTGATAAAACATGAATAAAATGTATGTAGAGCGTGTGTATTTTGTGATTTTTTTTAATATAAATCTACAATGTACTAGAAACACCACAAGCAGATATGATTGATTTATTTCATGAAAGTATATTGAAAGTTATTTACTCCAACATATCTCATTAAATATCAATCTGATCTTCGATACTCATGCATTATGGATTCCAATTAAAATCGATTTCTCAATTATGTTTTTAGTCGTTAAATCATGTAAAAGTTTGAAACAAATAACATAGGGGAATTCCCGTAAATTCTCACATCTCATGTAGTCTTCATTCAAAACAATATGAATTCGAATTTTCCAAGGTTTTCGTTTTATGCTTGATCATCCTGAAATTCAACTTGAAGCTTCATTGCAAACTCTCAAACATCTAATGTCCCTACAAAACACCAAAAGACGTATAAATAACCCGATCCTACCATTTTGCATAACATATCTTGAAAAAAGAAAATCTTTGAAATATAAAGTCTAAATACAATTCAATAAATTTGAATAAAACATGATAAAACATGAATAAAATGTATGTAGCGTGTTTGTATTTTGTGATTTTTTTTAATATAAATCTACAATGTACTAGAAACACCACGACCGAATATGATTGATTTATTTCATGAAAGTATATTGAAAGTTATTTACTCCAACATATCCCATTAAATATCAATCTGACCTTCGATACTCATGCATTATGGATTCCAATTGAAATCGATTTCTCAATTATGTTTTTAGTCGTTAAATCATGTAAAAGTTTGAAACAAATAACATAGGGGAATTCCCGTAAATTCTCACATCTCATGTAGTCTTCATTCAAAACAATATGAATTCGAATTTTCCAAGGTTTTCGTTTTATGCTTGATCATCCTGCAATTCAACTTGAAGCTTCATTGCAAACTCTCAAACATCTAATGTCCCTACAAAACACCAAAAGACGTATAAATAACCCGATCCTACCATTTTGCATAACATATCTTGAAAAAAGAAAATCTTTGAAATATAAAGTCTAAATACAATTCAATAAATTTGAATAAAACGTGATAAAACATGAATAAAATGTATGTAGCGTGTTTGTATTTTGTGATTTTTTTTAATATAAATCTACAATGTACTAGAAACACCACGACCGAATATGATTGATTTATTTCATGAAAGTATATTGAAAGTTATTTACTCCAACATATCCCATTAAATATCAATCTGACCTTCGATACTCATGCATTATGGATTCCAATTGAAATCGATTTCTCAATTATGTTTTTAGTCGTTAAATCATGTAAAAGTTTGAAACAAATAACATAGGGGAATTCCCGTAAATTCTCACATCTCATGTAGTCTTCATTCAAAACAATATGAATTCGAATTTTCCAAGGTTTTCGTTTTATGCTTGATCATCCTGAAATTCAACTTGAAGCTTCATTGCAAACTCTCAAACATCTAATGTCCCTACAAAACACCAAAAGACGTATAAATAACCTGATCCTACCATTTTGCATAACATATCTTGAAAAAAGAAAATCTTTGAAATATAAAGTCTAAATACAATTCAATAAATTTGAATAAAACGTGATAAAACATGAATAAAATGTATGTAGCGTGTTTGTATTTTGTGATTTTTTTTAATATAAATCTACAATGTACTAGAAACACCACGACCGAATATGATTGATTTATTTCATGAAAGTATATTGAAAGTTATTTACTCCAACATATCCCATTAAATATCAATCTGACCTTCGATACTCATGCATTATGGATTCCAATTGAAATCGATTTCTCAATTATGTTTTTAGTCGTTAAATCATGTAAAAGTTTGAAACAAATAACATAGGGGAATTCCCGTAAATTCTCACATCTCATGTAGTCTTCATTCAAAACAATATGAATTCGAATTTTCCAAGGTTTTCGTTTTATGCTTGATCATCCTGAAATTCAACTTGAAGCTTCATTGCAAACTCTCAAACATCTAATGTCCCTACAAAACACCAAAAGACGTATAAATAACCCGATCCTACCATTTTGCATAACATATCTTGAAAAAAGAAAATCTTTGAAATATAAAGTCTAAATACAATTCAATAAATTTGAATAAAACGTGATAAAACATGAATAAAATGTATGTAGCGTGTTTGTATTTTGTGATTCTTTTTAATATAAATCTACAATGTACTAGAAACACCACGACCGAATATGATTGATTTATTTCATGAAAGTATATTGAAAGTTATTTACTCCAACATATCCCATTAAATATCAATCTGACCTTCGATACTCATGCATTATGGATTCCAATTGAAATCGATTTCTCAATTATGTTTTTAGTCGTTAAATCATGTAAAAGTTTGAAACAAATAACATAGGGGAATTCCCGTAAATTCTCACATCTCATGTAGTCTTCATTCAAAACAATATGAATTCGAATTTTCCAAGGTTTTCGTTTTATGCTTGATCATCCTGAAATTCAACTTGAAGCTTCATTGCAAACTCTCAAACATCTAATGTCCCTACAAAACACCAAAAGACGTATAAATAACCCGATCCTACCATTTTGCATAACATATCTTGAAAAAAGAAAATCTTTGAAATATAAAGTCTAAATACAATTCAATAAATTTGAATAAAACGTGATAAAACATGAATAAAATGTATGTAGCGTGTTTGTATTTTGTGATTCTTTTTAATATAAATCTACAATGTACTAGAAACACCACGACCGAATATGATTGATTTATTTCATGAAAGTATATTGAAAGTTATTTACTCCAACATATCCCATTAAATATCAATCTGACCTTCGATACTCATGCATTATGGATTCCAATTGAAATCGATTTCTCAATTATGTTTTTAGTCGTTAAATCATGTAAAAGTTTGAAACAAATAACATAGGGGAATTCCCGTAAATTCTCACATCTCATGTAGTCTTCATTCAAAACAATATGAATTCGAATTTTCCAAGGTTTTCGTTTTATGCTTGATCATCCTGAAATTCAACTTGAAGCTTCATTGCAAACTCTCAAACATCTAATGTCCCTACAAAACACCAAAAGACGTATAAATAACCCGATCCTACCATTTTGCATAACATATCTTGAAAAAAGAAAATCTTTGAAATATAAAGTCTAAATACAATTCAATAAATTTGAATAAAACGTGATAAAACATGAATAAAATGTATGTAGCGTGTTTGTATTTTGTGATTTTTTTTAATATAAATCTACAATGTACTAGAAACACCACGACCGAATATGATTGATTTATTTCATGAAAGTATATTGAAAGTTATTTACTCCAACATATCCCATTAAATATCAATCTGACCTTCGATACTCATGCATTATGGATTCCAATTGAAATCGATTTCTCAATTATGTTTTTAGTCGTTAAATCATGTAAAAGTTTGAAACAAATAACATAGGGGAATTCCCGTAAATTCTCACATCTCATGTAGTCTTCATTCAAAACAATATGAATTCGAATTTTCCAAGGTTTTCGTTTTATGCTTGATCATCCTGAAATTCAACTTGAAGCTTCATTGCAAACTCTCAAACATCTAATGTCCCTACAAAACACCAAAAGACGTATAAATAACCCGATCCTACCATTTTGCATAACATATCTTGAAAAAAGAAAATCTTTGAAATATAAAGTCTAAATACAATTCAATAAATTTGAATAAAACGTGATAAAACATGAATAAAATGTATGTAGCGTGTTTGTATTTTGTGATTTTTTTTAATATAAATCTACAATGTACTAGAAACACCACGACCGAATATGATTGATTTATTTCATGAAAGTATATTGAAAGTTATTTACTCCAACATATCCCATTAAATATCAATCTGACCTTCGATACTCATGCATTATGGATTCCAATTGAAATCGATTTCTCAATTATGTTTTTAGTCGTTAAATCATGTAAAAGTTTGAAACAAATAACATAGGGGAATTCCCGTAAATTCTCACATCTCATGTAGTCTTCATTCAAAACAATATGAATTCGAATTTTCCAAGGTTTTCGTTTTATGCTTGATCATCCTGAAATTCAACTTGAAGCTTCATTGCAAACTCTCAAACATCTAATGTCCCTACAAAACACCAAAAGACGTATAAATAACCCGATCCTACCATTTTGCATAACATATCTTGAAAAAAGAAAATCTTTGAAATATAAAGTCTAAATACAATTCAATAAATTTGAATAAAACGTGATAAAACATGAATAAAATGTATGTAGCGTGTTTGTATTTTGTGATTCTTTTTAATATAAATCTACAATGTACTAGAAACACCACGACCGAATATGATTGATTTATTTCATGAAAGTATATTGAAAGTTATTTACTCCAACATATCCCATTAAATATCAATCTGACCTTCGATACTCATGCATTATGGATTCCAATTGAAATCGATTTCTCAATTATGTTTTTAGTCGTTAAATCATGTAAAAGTTTGAAACAAATAACATAGGGGAATTCCCGTAAATTCTCACATCTCATGTAGTCTTCATTCAAAACAATATGAATTCGAATTTTCCAAGGTTTTCGTTTTATGCTTGATCATCCTGAAATTCAACTTGAAGCTTCATTGCAAACTCTCAAACATCTAATGTCCCTACAAAACACCAAAAGACGTATAAATAACCCGATCCTACCATTTTGCATAACATATCTTGAAAAAAGAAAATCTTTGAAATATAAAGTCTAAATACAATTCAATAAATTTGAATAAAACGTGATAAAACATGAATAAAATGTATGTAGCGTGTTTGTATTTTGTGATTCTTTTTAATATAAATCTACAATGTACTAGAAACACCACGACCGAATATGATTGATTTATTTCATGAAAGTATATTGAAAGTTATTTACTCCAACATATCCCATTAAATATCAATCTGACCTTCGATACTCATGCATTATGGATTCCAATTGAAATCGATTTCTCAATTATGTTTTTAGTCGTTAAATCATGTAAAAGTTTGAAACAAATAACATAGGGGAATTCCCGTAAATTCTCACATCTCATGTAGTCTTCATTCAAAACAATATGAATTCGAATTTTCCAAGGTTTTCGTTTTATGCTTGATCATCCTGAAATTCAACTTGAAGCTTCATTGCAAACTCTCAAACATCTAATGTCCCTACAAAACACCAAAAGACGTATAAATAACCCGATCCTACCATTTTGCATAACATATCTTGAAAAAAGAAAATCTTTGAAATATAAAGTCTAAATACAATTCAATAAATTTGAATAAAACGTGATAAAACATGAATAAAATGTATGTAGCGTGTTTGTATTTTGTGATTTTTTTTAATATAAATCTACAATGTACTAGAAACACCACGACCGAATATGATTGATTTATTTCATGAAAGTATATTGAAAGTTATTTACTCCAACATATCCCATTAAATATCAATCTGACCTTCGATACTCATGCATTATGGATTCCAATTGAAATCGATTTCTCAATTATGTTTTTAGTCGTTAAATCATGTAAAAGTTTGAAACAAATAACATAGGGGAATTCCCGTAAATTCTCACATCTCATGTAGTCTTCATTCAAAACAATATGAATTCGAATTTTCCAAGGTTTTCGTTTTATGCTTGATCATCCTGAAATTCAACTTGAAGCTTCATTGCAAACTCTCAAACATCTAATGTCCCTACAAAACACCAAAAGACGTATAAATAACCCGATCCTACCATTTTGCATAACATATCTTGAAAAAAGAAAATCTTTGAAATATAAAGTCTAAATACAATTCAATAAATTTGAATAAAACGTGATAAAACATGAATAAAATGTATGTAGCGTGTTTGTATTTTGTGATTTTTTTTAATATAAATCTACAATGTACTAGAAACACCACGACCGAATATGATTGATTTATTTCATGAAAGTATATTGAAAGTTATTTACTCCAACATATCCCATTAAATATCAATCTGACCTTCGATACTCATGCATTATGGATTCCAATTGAAATCGATTTCTCAATTATGTTTTTAGTCGTTAAATCATGTAAAAGTTTGAAACAAATAACATAGGGGAATTCCCGTAAATTCTCACATCTCATGTAGTCTTCATTCAAAACAATATGAATTCGAATTTTCCAAGGTTTTCGTTTTATGCTTGATCATCCTGAAATTCAACTTGAAGCTTCATTGCAAACTCTCAAACATCTAATGTCCCTACAAAACACCAAAAGACGTATAAATAACCCGATCCTACCATTTTGCATAACATATCTTGAAAAAAGAAAATCTTTGAAATATAAAGTCTAAATACAATTCAATAAATTTGAATAAAACGTGATAAAACATGAATAAAATGTATGTAGCGTGTTTGTATTTTGTGATTTTTTTTAATATAAATCTACAATGTACTAGAAACACCACGACCAAATATGATTGATTTATTTCATGAAAGTATATTGAAAGTTATTTACTCCAACATATCCCATTAAATATCAATCCGACCTTCGATACTCATGCATTATGGATTCCAATTGAAATCGATTTCTCAATTATGTTTTTAGTCGTTAAATCATGTAAAAGTTTGAAACAAATAACATAGGGGAATTCCCGTAAATTCTCACATCTCATGTAGTCTTCATTCAAAACAATATGAATTCGAATTTTCCAAGGTTTTCGTTTTATGCTTGATCATCCTGAAATTCAACTTGAAGCTTCATTGCAAACTCTCAAACATCTAATGTCCCTACAAAACACCAAAAGACGTATAAATAACCCGATCCTACCATTTTGCATAACATATCTTGAAAAAAGAAAATCTTTGAAATATAAAGTCTAAATACAATTCAATAAATTTGAATAAAACGTGATAAAACATGAATAAAATGTATGTAGCGTGTTTGTATTTTGTGATTTTTTTTAATATAAATCTACAATGTACTAGAAACACCACGACCGAATATGATTGATTTATTTCATGAAAGTATATTGAAAGTTATTTACTCCAACATATCCCATTAAATATCAATCTGACCTTCGATACTCATGCATTATGGATTCCAATTGAAATCGATTTCTCAATTATGTTTTTAGTCGTTAAATCATGTAAAAGTTTGAAACAAATAACATAGGGGAATTCCCGTAAATTCTCACATCTCATGTAGTCTTCATTCAAAACAATATGAATTCGAATTTTCCAAGGTTTTCGTTTTATGCTTGATCATCCTGAAATTCAACTTGAAGCTTCATTGCAAACTCTCAAACATCTAATGTCCCTACAAAACACCAAAAGACGTATAAATAACCCGATCCTACCATTTTGCATAACATATCTTGAAAAAAGAAAATCTTTGAAATATAAAGTCTAAATACAATTCAATAAATTTGAATAAAACGTGATAAAACATGAATAAAATGTATGTAGCGTGTTTGTATTTTGTGATTTTTTTTAATATAAATCTACAATGTACTAGAAACACCACGACCGAATATGATTGATTTATTTCATGAAAGTATATTGAAAGTTATTTACTCCAACATATCCCATTAAATATCAATCTGACCTTCGATACTCATGCACTATGGATTCCAATTGAAATCGATTTCTCAATTATGTTTTTAGTCGTTAAATCATGTAAAAGTTTGAAACAAATAACATAGGGGAATTCCCGTAAATTCTCACATCTCATGTAGTCTTCATTCAAAACAATATGAATTCGAATTTTCCAAGGTTTTCGTTTTATGCTTGATCATCCTGAAATTCAACTTGAAGCTTCATTGCAAACTCTCAAACATCTAATGTCCCTACAAAACACCAAAAGACGTATAAATAACCCGATCCTACCATTTTGCATAACATATCTTGAAAAAAGAAAATCTTTGAAATATAAAGTCTAAATACAATTCAATAAATTTGAATAAAACGTGATAAAACATGAATAAAATGTATGTAGCGTGTTTGTATTTTGTGATTTTTTTTAATATAAATCTACAATGTACTAGAAACACCACGACCGAATATGATTGATTTATTTCATGAAAGTATATTGAAAGTTATTTACTCCAACATATCCCATTAAATATCAATCTGACCTTCGATACTCATGCATTATGGATTCCAATTGAAATCGATTTCTCAATTATGTTTTTAGTCGTTAAATCATGTAAAAGTTTGAAACAAATAACATAGGGGAATTCCCGTAAATTCTCACATCTCATGTAGTCTTCATTCAAAACAATATGAATTCGAATTTTCCAAGGTTTTCGTTTTATGCTTGATCATCCTGAAATTCAACTTGAAGCTTCATTGCAAACTCTCAAACATCTAATGTCCCTACAAAACACCAAAAGACGTATAAATAACCCGATCCTACCATTTTGCATAACATATCTTGAAAAAAGAAAATCTTTGAAATATAAAGTCTAAATACAATTCAATAAATTTGAATAAAACGTGATAAAACATGAATAAAATGTATGTAGCGTGTTTGTATTTTGTGATTTTTTTTAATATAAATCTACAATGTACTAGAAACACCACGACCGAATATGATTGATTTATTTCATGAAAGTATATTGAAAGTTATTTACTCCAACATATCCCATTAAATATCAATCTGACCTTCGATACTCATGCACTATGGATTCCAATTGAAATCGATTTCTCAATTATGTTTTTAGTCGTTAAATCATGTAAAAGTTTGAAACAAATAACATAGGGGAATTCCCGTAAATTCTCACATCTCATGTAGTCTTCATTCAAAACAATATGAATTCGAATTTTCCAAGGTTTTCGTTTTATGCTTGATCATCCTGAAATTCAACTTGAAGCTTCATTGCAAACTCTCAAACATCTAATGTCCCTACAAAACACCAAAAGACGTATAAATAACCCGATCCTACCATTTTGCATAACATATCTTGAAAAAAGAAAATCTTTGAAATATAAAGTCTAAATACAATTCAATAAATTTGAATAAAACGTGATAAAACATGAATAAAATGTATGTAGCGTGTTTGTATTTTGTGATTTTTTTTAATATAAATGTACAATGTACTAGAAACACCACGACCGAATATGATTGATTTATTTCATGAAAGTATATTGAAAGTTATTTACTCCAACATATCCCATTAAAATATCAATCTGACCTTCAATACTCATGCATTATGGATTCCAATTGAAATCGATTTCTCAATTATGTTTTTAGTCGTTAAATCATGTAAAAGTTTGAAACAAATAACATAGGGGAATTCCCGTAAATTCTCACATCTCATGTAGTCTTCATTCAAAACAATATGAATTCGAATTTTCCAAGGTTTTCGTTTTATGCTTGATCATCCTGAAATTCAACTTGAAGCTTCATTGCAAACTCTCAAACATCTAATGTCCCTACAAAACACCAAAAGACGTATAAATAACCCGATCCTACCATTTTGCATAACATATCTTGAAAAAAGAAAATCTTTGAAATATAAAGTCTAAATACAATTCAATAAATTTGAATAAAACGTGATAAAACATGAATAAAATGTATGTAGCGTGTTTGTATTTTGTGATTTTTTTTAATATAAATCTACAATGTACTAGAAACACCACGACCGAATATGATTGATTTATTTCATGAAAGTATATTGAAAGTTATTTACTCCAACATATCCCATTAAAATATCAATCTGACCTTCAATACTCATGCATTATGGATTCCAATTGAAATCGATTTCTCAATTATGTTTTTAGTCGTTAAATCATGTAAAAGTTTGAAACAAATAACATAGGGGAATTCCCGTAAATTCTCACATCTCATGTAGTCTTCATTCAAAACAATATGAATTCGAATTTTCCAAGGTTTTCGTTTTATGCTTGATCATCCTGAAATTCAACTTGAAGCTTCATTGCAAACTCTCAAACATCTAATGTCCCTACAAAACACCAAAAGACGTATAAATAACCCGATCCTACCATTTTGCATAACATATCTTGAAAAAAGAAAATCTTTGAAATATAAAGTCTAAATACAATTCAATAAATTTGAATAAAACGTGATAAAACATGAATAAAATGTATGTAGCGTGTTTGTATTTTGTGATTTTTTTTAATATAAATCTACAATGTACTAGAAACACCACGACCGAATATGATTGATTTATTTCATGAAAGTATATTGAAAGTTATTTACTCCAACATATCCCATTAAATATCAATCTGACCTTCGATACTCATGCACTATGGATTCCAATTGAAATCGATTTCTCAATTATGTTTTTAGTCGTTAAATCATGTAAAAGTTTGAAACAAATAACATAGGGGAATTCCCGTAAATTCTCACATCTCATGTAGTCTTCATTCAAAACAATATGAATTCGAATTTTCCAAGGTTTTCGTTTTATGCTTGATCATCCTGAAATTCAACTTGAAGCTTCATTGCAAACTCTCAAACATCTAATGTCCCTACAAAACACCAAAAGACGTATAAATAACCCGATCCTACCATTTTGCATAACATATCTTGAAAAAAGAAAATCTTTGAAATATAAAGTCTAAATACAATTCAATAAATTTGAATAAAACGTGATAAAACATGAATAAAATGTATGTAGCGTGTTTGTATTTTGTGATTTTTTTTAATATAAATCTACAATGTACTAGAAACACCACGACCGAATATGATTGATTTATTTCATGAAAGTATATTGAAAGTTATTTACTCCAACATATCCCATTAAATATCAATCTGACCTTCGATACTCATGCACTATGGATTCCAATTGAAATCGATTTCTCAATTATGTTTTTAGTCGTTAAATCATGTAAAAGTTTGAAACAAATAATATAGGGGAATTCCCGTAAATTCTCACATCTCATGTAGTCTTCATTCAAAACAATATGAATTCGAATTTTCCAAGGTTTTCGTTTTATGCTTGATCATCCTGAAATTCAACTTGAAGCTTCATTGCAAACTCTCAAACATCTAATGTCCCTACAAAACACCAAAAGACGTATAAATAACCCGATCCTACCATTTTGCATAACATATCTTGAAAAAAGAAAATCTTTGAAATATAAAGTCTAAATACAATTCAATAAATTTGAATAAAACGTGATAAAACATGAATAAAATGTATGTAGCGTGTTTGTATTTTGTGATTTTTTTTAATATAAATCTACAATTTACTAGAAACACCACGACCGAATATGATTGATTTATTTCATGAAAGTATATTGAAAGTTATTTACTCCAACATATCCCATTAAATATCAATCTGACCTTCGATACTCATGCATTATGGATTCCAATTGAAATCGATTTCTCAATTATGTTTTTAGTCGTTAAATCATGTAAAAGTTTGAAACAAATAACATAGGGGAATTCCCGTAAATTCTCACATCTCATGTAGTCTTCATTCAAAACAATATGAATTCGAATTTTCCAAGGTTTTCGTTTTATGCTTGATCATCCTGAAATTCAACTTGAAGCTTCATTGCAAACTCTCAAACATCTAATGTCCCTACAAAACACCAAAAGACGTATAAATAACCCGATCCTACCATTTTGCATAACATATCTTGAAAAAAGAAAATCTTTGAAATATAAAGTCTAAATACAATTCAATAAATTTGAATAAAACGTGATAAAACATGAATAAAATGTATGTAGCGTGTTTGTATTTTGTGATTTTTTTTAATATAAATCTACAATGTACTAGAAACACCACGACCGAATATGATTGATTTATTTCATGAAAGTATATTGAAAGTTATTTACTCCAACATATCCCATTAAATATCAATCTGACCTTCGATACTCATGCACTATGGATTCCAATTGAAATCGATTTCTCAATTATGTTTTTAGTCGTTAAATCATGTAAAAGTTTGAAACAAATAACATAGGGGAATTCCCGTAAATTCTCACATCTCATGTAGTCTTCATTCAAAACAATATGAATTCGAATTTTCCAAGGTTTTCGTTTTATGCTTGATCATCCTGAAATTCAACTTGAAGCTTCATTGCAAACTCTCAAACATCTAATGTCCCTACAAAACACCAAAAGACGTATAAATAACCCGATCCTACCATTTTGCATAACATATCTTGAAAAAAGAAAATCTTTGAAATATAAAGTCTAAATACAATTCAATAAATTTGAATAAAACGTGATAAAACATGAATAAAATGTATGTAGCGTGTTTGTATTTTGTGATTTTTTTTAATATAAATCTACAATGTACTAGAAACACCACGACCGAATATGATTGATTTATTTCATGAAAGTATATTGAAAGTTATTTACTCCAACATATCCCATTAAATATCAATCTGACCTTCGATACTCATGCACTATGGATTCCAATTGAAATCGATTTCTCAATTATGTTTTTAGTCGTTAAATCATGTAAAAGTTTGAAACAAATAACATAGGGGAATTCCCGTAAATTCTCACATCTCATGTAGTCTTCATTCAAAACAATATGAATTCGAATTTTCCAAGGTTTTCGTTTTATGCTTGATCATCCTGAAATTCAACTTGAAGCTTCATTGCAAACTCTCAAACATCTAATGTCCCTACAAAACACCAAAAGACGTATAAATAACCCGATCCTACCATTTTGCATAACATATCTTGAAAAAAGAAAATCTTTGAAATATAAAGTCTAAATACAATTCAATAAATTTGAATAAAACGTGATAAAACATGAATAAAATGTATGTAGCGTGTTTGTATTTTGTGATTTTTTTTAATATAAATCTACAATTTACTAGAAACACCACGACCGAATATGATTGATTTATTTCATGAAAGTATATTGAAAGTTATTTACTCCAACATATCCCATTAAATATCAATCTGACCTTCGATACTCATGCATTATGGATTCCAATTGAAATCGATTTCTCAATTATGTTTTTAGTCGTTAAATCATGTAAAAGTTTGAAACAAATAACATAGGGGAATTCCCGTAAATTCTCACATCTCATGTAGTCTTCATTCAAAACAATATGAATTCGAATTTTCCAAGGTTTTCGTTTTATGCTTGATCATCCTGAAATTCAACTTGAAGCTTCATTGCAAACTCTCAAACATCTAATGTCCCTACAAAACACCAAAAGACGTATAAATAACCCGATCCTACCATTTTGCATAACATATCTTGAAAAAAGAAAATCTTTGAAATATAAAGTCTAAATACAATTCAATAAATTTGAATAAAACGTGATAAAACATGAATAAAATGTATGTAGCGTGTTTGTATTTTGTGATTTTTTTTAATATAAATGTACAATGTACTAGAAACACCACGACCAAATATGATTGATTTATTTCATGAAAGTATATTGAAAGTTATTTACTCCAACATATCCCATTAAATATCAATCCGACCTTCGATACTCATTCATTGTTTTCATGGAGGCAACTAACGCTAGAACTAACCATAAATAAATAAATAAATAAAAATAAAACAATTTTTTAATATATATTTCTGTTAGACGATCGGACTTAATAGTCCGAAAATGAAAAATTATAAAATTCTTATTTTACAAACCATTTTAAAAAAATGGTCATGTTAGATAATATAAAATTTAGGAGGAATCTCAATTTTCTTTAATAAAATATTTGATACGTTACTTTATATTTAAACTTTTTCGATTCACGCGGTGTAAACGCGTTTCAACTCGACCACGTCGAGAAGGGACCCTACTATACATGCCATGGAACCTTCGCGCCAAGTTCCTTTAACCTAATACACAATCACACTTTCCTCTTTCATCAACTCAATTTCTCAAACAATCGCGTATTTGTTTATCGGTTTTTGAATCTGTAATTTGTTAGGTCATTGTACAATAATCATACGAAGTTTCGTTGAACTTTCTCTGACTGAAATTTACCGATTCAAGCTCTGAAACTTCCTGTTGTACAGACTACGTTTTGGGTCTAAGTTTCCTTCATTGTATAAAGAATTTAATTCTTTCTCCGTCGTTTCCCTTTTGCTTTTTTTCGATTTTGTCTCTTTATTGTTCAACGTGTATATAATATTACATGTAATTGACTATTGTTTCAAAGAAGCCAAGACGAAAGAAGAAAGAATCGTTGTTGATTATTTTGGGATTTGATTTTGATTGAGCGAAGCAGTTTAGTGATAGTGGGATTTTGGGGGAGGGATGGAGAATTATCTGAATGAGAATTTTGGTGGAGTGAAGCCGAAACATTCATCTGAGGAGGTGTTACAGAGATGGAGGGATATGTGTGGTCTTGTGAAGAACCCTAAACGGCGGTTTCGTTTCACGGCGAACCTCAGCAAGCGCAGCGAGGCTGCTGCTATGCGTCGTACCAATCAGGTCAACAATTTTTTCTTCAACCCATCTCTTTCACTCTTTGGGACATTTTATCAAACACTTGGTGAACAATTGTTCACTTAAAGCTATGATTTCTCTGTTCTGCAACAGTTTTAGTAGAGTTACTGATTTTACCTTTCATGATTACAGAAGTTAAGGGTTGCGGTTTTGGTGTCGAAGGCAGCATTTCAGTTTGCGAAATGTGAGTTCTTAAATCTCAGTATATGAATTTCTTCCTTTCCTCTATCATTCAATGCAATTCTTACGAACATTGTGAATTTGCTTGTGATCTGTTCAGTCGCAGAACCCAGTGACCATACATTACCGGACGAATACAAGGCAGCTGGTTTCGACATCAGCGCCGATGAAGCCGGTGCGCTAGTTGAAAACCACAACCCCGAAAAACTCAAATTCCACGGCGGAGTACATGGCCTTGCAAAGAAGCTTAAAACCTGCACCATCAATGGACTCGCCATGGACGACAAAGATTTGAGCTGCAGACAGGAACTTTTCGGAACCAATGAATTCACCGAACGTGAGCAACGAAGCTTTTGGGTGTTCGTATGGGAAGCCCTCCAAGACATGACTCTCATGGTCCTCGCTGCTTGTGCAATTGTCTCTTTGATCGTCGGCATAGCCACCGAAGGGTGGCCGAAAGGCTCCCACGATGGTCTCGGAATCGTGGCGAGTATTTTGCTGGTTGTGTTCGTGACAGCAACAAGCGATTATCGTCAATCGTTACAGTTCCGGGATTTGGACAAAGAGAAGAAGAAGATATCGATTCAAGTTACTAGAAACGGTTATCGGCAAAAGTTATCGATATACGAGCTTCTTCCCGGTGATCTTGTCCATCTCGCCATCGGAGACCAAGTTCCGGCAGACGGAGTTTTCGTCTCCGGATTTTCAGTCTCAATCGACGAATCAAGTTTGACCGGCGAGAGCAATCCGGTGAAAGTCAACTCCGAGAACCCTTTCTTAATGTCGGGAACCAAAGTCCAAGATGGCTCCTGTAAGATGCTAGTCGCAACAGTCGGGATGAGAACTCAATGGGGAAAATTAATGGCGACTTTGAGCGAAGGCGGAAACGACGAAACTCCATTACAGGTGAAATTAAACGGAGTCGCCACCATCATCGGAAAAATCGGTCTTTTCTTCGCCATCGTAACGTTTACAGTTCTAGTTCAAAAACTCTTCTCCACCAAATTGATCGAAGGAACTCAATGGAATTGGTCCGGCGATGATGCCCTAATGTTATTAGAATACTTCGCAATCGCTGTCACCATTGTTGTCGTTGCAGTTCCCGAAGGTCTCCCATTGGCTGTAACACTAAGTCTCGCTTTTGCCATGAAGAAGATGATGAACGATAAAGCACTTGTCAGAAACCTCGCCGCCTGTGAAACCATGGGGTCCGCCACCACTATTTGCAGCGATAAAACCGGAACTCTCACCACCAACCACATGACAGTTGTCAAATCATTCATTTGCATGAAAACCTCCACCAACGACATTCCGACCACCGCATTAAACATCCTCCGGCAATCAATCTTCACCAACACCGGTGGAGAAGTTGTCAGCAACAAAGACGGGAAGCGGGAAACCCTCGGGTCGCCAACAGACACCGCGATTTTGGAATTCGGGTTGTCGATTGGCGGCGATTTTGAAACGGAACGCCAGGTGGCGAAAATTATCCGGGTCGAACCGTTTAACTCTACTAAGAAGCAGATGGGGGTGGTGGTGGAGCTTCCCGGAGGTGGTGCTAGAGCACACTGTAAAGGTGCTTCCGAAATCGTCTTGGGGAATTGTGATAAACTGATTAACGAAAATGGTGAAGTTGTAAATCTTGATGAAGAGTCTCTTACTTTATTAAAGAAAAAAATCGATGAATTTGCTGACGAGGCTCTCCGGACACTATGTCTAGCGTATATAGACCTAGAAAGTGGTGATTCCGGGGAATCACCGATTCCATCATCCGGGTACACTTGTATCGGAATTGTGGGGATTAAAGATCCGGTCAGGGCAGGGGTGAAGGAGTCGGTGGCTCTCTGTCGGTCAGCTGGGATAACCGTTCGAATGGTGACCGGAGACAATATCAACACTGCAAAGGCGATAGCTCGGGAATGTGGGATTCTGACGGACGACGGAATTGCGATTGAAGGTCCGGAATTCCGAGAGAAGAGTTTGGAGGAATTGATGGTTTTGATTCCGAAGATTCAGGTGATGGCTCGGTCTTCACCGTTGGATAAGCATACGTTGGTGAGACATTTGCGGACCACTTTTGGTGAGGTGGTGGCGGTGACTGGAGATGGGACGAATGATGCTCCGGCACTTCATGAGGCGGATATTGGACTTGCTATGGGGATTGCTGGAACTGAGGTGGCGAAAGAGAGCGCTGATGTCATCATTCTGGATGATAATTTTTCAACGATTGTTACAGTTGCAAAATGGGGGCGATCGGTTTATGTTAACATTCAGAAGTTTGTTCAGTTTCAACTCACCGTCAATATTGTCGCGTTGATAGTCAACTTCACTTCCGCTTGTTTGACAGGTAAAAATTATTCATCAGTTATTTTGTTTGTTTATGTAAAAAGGTTTATTCATTCACTGGCCACACTGTTTCAGAAACATCATGTGAGATGTAAATCAGGTACACAACAACCAACTAATTGGCTTAGCTGGCATAAAAGCCTAGTGCCTACGGGAAACCTAATCCATATTTAAATTAAAACTCTCGTACTGCAACTGTTGAGACTCGAACCTTGACCTTTTTCGCAAGTATACCACCATGGAAGCAACTGTGCTAGCACAGTTGCTTCATATATATGATACTTGTAGAAATGGTCAATGTTCGAGTCTCGGTAGCTGCAGTATGAGAGTTTTAATTTTAATATGGATTAGGCTTCCTGTAGGCACTAGGCTTTGATGTCAGGTAAGCCAACTAGCTGGTTGTTGTGTACCTGATTTACATCTCACATGATGTTTCTGAAACGTTCCGGTGCGGGCAAGTGAATGAATAACTTTTTTGTAGAAACTATTTTGTTGACGAAAAGTTTAACAATATGTTTTCAGGGAGTGCACCGCTGACAGCTGTACAGCTATTGTGGGTGAACATGATAATGGATACATTGGGAGCACTAGCACTTGCAACAGAGCCTCCAAATGATGAGCTAATGAAAAGAGCTCCGGTTGGAAGAAAAGGGAATTTTATAAGCAATGTGATGTGGAGGAACATCTTCGGGCAGGCTGTGTATCAGTTTGCAGTCATTTGGATGCTTCAATCGAAAGGGAAATCATTTTTCGAGCTCAATGGAGATGATTCTGATCTGGTCCTCAACACACTAATTTTCAACTCTTTTGTCTTCTGTCAGGTAACCTATCATTCTGTAATTTTTTTGAGTTAGGTAAATTGATATACAAGGAACTAACTAGTTTATATAATCATTGTGCAGCTTTTTAATGAGGTTAACTCGAGGGAAATGGAGAAAGAAGACGTGTTGGATGGAATATGGAAGAATAAGGTTTTTGTGAGTGTGATTGCTGCAACTGCGGTTTTCCAGGTGATAATTATCGAGTGTTTGGGTACCTTTGCGAATACGTCACCATTAACAGCCAAACAATGGTTTTTTAGTGTTTTTACTGGGTTTTTGAGTATGCCAATTGCTAAGTATCTGAAAAGGGTCCCTGTTTAAGGCAAAACATGAAGTCTTGAAGATATGATGTTTTTAGATTGTTAGAAACCATCCAATTTGTTTATCTTAGTGTGATGGTGTTTTACTAACGCGACTAAAAAAATTACCGAAAAAGGAAAACTGAAATCATTGTCGTGCTTTCATTTGGATTTTAGTTTCATTTTAGGTGGTTTTGTAGATATGGATATTTCTTGATTATGTATTTAAGATTGGTTAGTTGTGTAATTCCTTTTGCTTTTAATCTTGGATTTACTATATTGTAAGTTTTTTTTGTTTTTTTTTTTAACTCCAATAAAAACGCATATATTTCCAGTTTATATTTTATGTTACTTAATCATATGATAGTGTATATGTAATTATTCAAAGTATAAAATATAAACATACACCAGAATCTATTATAATTCTGCAATTTTAACTGGCATCAAGGAATTAGTAAAACATTTGTCTATATAAGTATTCAACTTGATAAAAATAAAAAAAATAAAAAATAAAAAGGTTAGACATTAACGTCTTCAAAACCAGTTTCCATAGGCTCTTTAGTCCCATCATCAACATAACACCTCCAAATAGGTTCCAACAATACCCTTCCTTTTTCCAACCATTCCTTTTCACCTTCATCTCCACACTCCTCACACATCCTCACCATCCAAGGGTAAATCCGTCCAACACATTCCAACATCAACTTCATCTCCCCCCACTCCCCATTCCCATGATTCACCATCTTCCCACAAACAAAATTCAAAACCCCAAACAACACTCCAAAATCCTTCTTCTCTAAATTCAACAAAAACCCCCCAACCACATCCATTACACTCTTATTACCCCTCAAAAGCTTCACCATTCTTTCAACCACTTTCTTAAACATACAAAACTTGGATGCTAAAACAACTTTCTCATTCTCATTTTCATCACCCAAATCCAACTCAAAAACCTCAATCTTACCCAAAACCACCACCCACAATGGCGGCAATAGTGGCGGCTGTGGTGGTGAACAACCGAATGAGAGTATCAAATCCGGGAGCCATGATTTCACTACTGAAAAAAGAAGCGATCCGTATTTCCCCCCCATGTGTTCTTCAATTGAAACAACAAAATCAAACATGTCATTTGAAAGATTCTGGATTTCAACTGAAAGTTCATTGGATTCTGAAGAGTTTGTGAGGATTAAATTCAGTAGTTTTGCTGAATAAGTGAAGGAGATTTTGAGACATAAAAACGTTTCTTTTATATCTTCTTCTTTAAACTCGAGAATCCCGTGTGAATGTTTCCTTAAATTTAGGATTATGAACCCTAGATATTGTCTTGTGAACCTTAAACATGTTTCTTGATGGTTGTTGGTGTTAGTTAATGTATTTGAATCGATGATGAACTTGAGAATGGAAGTTGAGAGCTTTACTATGTTTGAGATTCTGTTTTCTTCTTCAAAAGATGATCCTACAACAAATCTTTCATTAAAATCTCTGATAAAAAGATCATAATAAATAGGAAATAACCAAATACTTACCATTTTCTTTAGATGACTTTCTTGAAGCATTTACTTTGTACAACTTTTCTGTACATTGGAGTAGATGTTCAATTGTCTGCAACCACAAAAGAATTTATTTATTAAAATCAAATATTCAAATGAAAGAAAATTGAAAGTACAACGATTTGTTTACCTCAGTAGATATTCCTGTTGAATCCTTTAGAGACATATGAAGAATGAGTGATGTGTAAGTAGACACAGGAGAAGTATCTATTTGATTACTCTGCAAACATTCAATAACAAACTCTGATATGATCTTCAAAGCATGAAAAGCAGATTCAAGATTTCTTGATTCCAACACAGCTTTTCGGGTGTTGACATCTGTCAACAAATCCTTTAATTGCCAAGCTACACCTACACAAACTGTGTAATCTTCAAAAAAACTACTTCTAGAAGTATCCGGATGATTCTTCCCACTCATGTGCTTACTTTTCACTGAACCATGTTTGACTTTTCTCTTCTTTCCTGAAGAAGAAGAAGAAGAAAAAGAAACACATCCATTTGCAGTCTTTTGCAAAACCCGTGTGAGAGTTTGAATCATGTCATCAATCCAACCACATGACATCATCATTTTATGGATCAATCTCATTTGTGATTGTCTTTCTTTATTTTCAGATAACCCAACACATCTTGTGACCATAGCCATGGATTCTTGGCGAAGAACAGAAGCAGCATCAGGAAGAACAGTGAGAACAATCTTGAACACAGATGCTTGAGCATGAGCAGTTTTTGCAGCGGATAATAAGGAAATTAGCTTTTTCCCAGTTAATTCATCCTTAAGGGCAGATTTGTACTTTGGTTCAGAAGCTAGATTGTTGCAGATGTTGCTAGCAGCCATTAGTATGCCTTCGATTTGATCTAAAGGGGTCTTGTGAGGTGAGAGAATTAAATTGATGAGAACTTTGAAAAGGGTGTTGAGAAACTGTGGAGATGCGCCTTCAGAAAATGAGAATTCACAAAATCTTGCTCCAGCAAGTGGTGATCTTTTTATGAGTGTCACACATCGTTGACATGCTTCTTCTAGGGTTACAGTTGTGGGGAAATATGAAGGGAGGAGAAGTTTAGTGATTTTTTGAGCAACAAGTGGTTGATCATTTGCAAGTGTCGATAACAGAACATCTAGATTCACCACTTTATGAAACTGGAAATCATGGATGCCTTTTAAAAGAAGAAGGAGGTCTACAGTAGCACTGCGTATTGAAAGAGATGAATCGAGAATCAAATGGCCTAACCTTGGGAGAAGCACTTTGAGAATCTCATGGGATTGAGGGTTACCAAGCAAATAGATGATACCATTTACAGTTGAAAGCCTGACCATGTTGGCCATATCATGGGCCATGTCATCTAGTAGCTTGGTGAGTAGTTTGGTGATGGTTGAAGATGGAATTATCTCCCAAAACATATAAAGAATGCGACAAACACCTTCTACTGCTACAGCTCTTGTATCAGGACAATCATCCATGATTAATTTCTCTATTAAGAAAAATTGTTTGTGAAGCAATGTGTCTTTAGCTTCCCTTGTAAGGTCAGGATCTTCAAGAGGGAAGACATCTATGAGTAAGTGCAATGCATTTTGACGAACATTTGAGTTTGCAACCTGTCAAGGAAACATTAGCCAATTTAATCATATAGCTTTTGGACAAAAACGAGATTTCAAGAATGAATGTGAAGGAGAAAGACAAGCACCTGCAATGATCGGAATATAACAGGCTCTGTGAGATTGAAAATGAGCTTTTCAACACCATCAGTAGTTCGCTGGGTGATAAAACCTCCTAAAATTCTCCTGATAGAAGCAGCAAAAGAACCAGTACTAGCATGAATTGAGCTATCAACCAATGCTTGCAAAAAGTCGTTCTCAATCTCCTCTCTTGACTCCCCTTCCGCAGCCTTCCAAGCCCTAAAAACAATGTCAGCATATGCCTCCAACATCGACTTCCTCCCGAAAGGAATCTGAGACCTAATCATTGCCAGTGATTCCTTCACAAGCTGTCTAGATAACCCAAATAAGAATGCTAAAAATCGCCGCCCTTCATCCATTTTCAAATACAGTGGGGATATCAAGCATCTGATGAGCAGTAATTTCAAATCCTCTATACTCTCATCCTCGAAATCGAACAATGTGAATGCTTCACGAAGAGCGTATACTCTATGAACATTCACTTTCTTCTTCAGAGTCAATGATTTTGACACTAAGAACGGCAAGGATTGAGTAATTAAGCAATCCCTACCAGGCAACTCTCTTTTCCACCACTCCTCACATAAGCTCGCAATCTCCGACAATAAATTGGATTCCAATTCGAAAACAACTAAATTATCATGCAATTCTTGAACCGCGGGTAACAAATCAGACGCAGAAAACACATTCCCCGGGTGCGTCACACACAGGTGAGCGACGTGAGCATAAACCTGAAGATTTTCACTTACTTCACTCTTGACTTTGTCAAGTTTTGTTTTTTCATCAACTGTACCTGAAGCGTCGTCTTTTCCGTCGGTTCTGTTGCTTTCCGGCTGCCGTGAAGATCTACGAACACGCTTACTTGCCGGCGTCACAGGTGAATTAGCACCGAAGGAAGATGCATCTCCTGTGTTACCTTTTCCCGACAGATCTTTAAACCGAATGATGGATTGAGAAATGGATTGGTGAAGAGAAAGGGGAAGTGAAGAAACGACATCAGATGATGGCTTTAGTGAGTAAATTAGGGTTTTGAGAGATGTTTTAACTGACTGAAACCCTAATTTCGCCGACGACGAGAGGAATTCGTCGGCCGATGACTTCAGTGACGAACGAAGTCTCTTCTCCATCACCGATTTCTGGAAAAAACTGTTTCGAGTTGGAAATTTTTCACTTAAATCGATCCGTTGTTTTTAATCTTTGAGAGTGGAAGTTGTACGGATACCTCCTGTTCACGTAAACTTTGGTGAAGGACGAATGAAAAACTGACGTGTGTCTGTCTGTGGATTTGTTTGTGCTATCTGCTGTCACTTTAATAGATAAAATATTTTGAAATGCTTGATATGGCGCTCAATAAGACTATAGGTGTTTTTTTTTTTACAAAACTGTTTTTTAATCTATTTTATATTTTACAAAATAAAAAAAAAAAAAAGTATTTATGCTCGAACTTACAATGACTTGATCCAAACTTTATGGATATTTAAGTGATAATATATTAGACAAAATATCGTAAATAGTTTTTGTGGTTTCATAAAATTTGAAATTTCGTCTTTAATTTTAAAAAACTTTATAGGTGGTCTATGTGGTTTCAAACATTTAACAAAACGTCTTTATTGTTAACTCCGTCAAGTTTTGTTCGTTATGTGAACGGCATTTCTGTCATTTCATTATTACAGTGACCATTTATTAGTTTTTTGTTATTTAAAAAAAAAAGATGTAACATCCCAATGATGAGGTATTCTCAATTTTATTAGTTTTTTGTTATTTCTGTCATTTCATTTTTACCCTTGTGCTTCAGAAAGATTGCAAGAATGACCCATAGTGGCATTTTGGTGATTTTGGCCACAGAGTTAGTACGATGGAAATACTGGGGTGGACCCTAGTACGTTAGGTGTACACCGCGTACGCAGGGCGTACATGATAAATCCTCAAACCCTAATTTTTAGGGTTTGGTCTATATATAAACATTATTAACTCCCCATTCCTTATTCACTCTTCAGTCTCCACTTGCCATTTTGTGCATCTAGAACCCTAATCCACCTTGAGTGTGTTCTTGAACTTTTGAGGGTACTTTTGGTGCTTAAGAAGTAAGGAGAATAAGAGAAGACTACCTTGGAAGAGTGGGGAATCTTAGATCCAGAATCTCCTCACATTTGGCATCATTTTAAGGTAAAAAAACTCAGAACTTGGTGATTTGTTTCGGATCTTGTTAGCCTTGAAGTTATGAGCATTTTGGTCCCAATCATGGTGATTCTTGAGCAATCTTGATCGAATAAGTTGTCCTTTCATACCTAATGAGGGGTCTTGAGTCATAAAAATGTGATCTTGATCCTTAGTTCTTCCCCATGCATGCTCTAGATGGTATTAAGGTGTTAAGAAGTTGGGATTTTGTGTATTAAGCACTTATTAGGCATACAAAGTCATAAAGTTGGAAATTTTATGAATCTTAGTGGTATTTTGGCATTAGATATGCATTTGGACGTAATAAGTTGAAGTATTAAGCTCTTAATATGGAAAGTGTGACTTCGGTGCATACACTATGCGTACCTCTGTGTACGCTGAGGGTAACATCTTGATGTCCATGTAATCCTTTCTCTAGTCCTTTAACTTAGTTATGTTGCATTTAGTCTTAAAGTTCAAGAGTTATAAGTATAAGGGGCCTTAATGGCATTATGGTAAATGTGGCTTCGGAGTACGCTAAGCGTACGAGGTGTACGTTAGGCGTACATCTTGGTATGTTGGGCGTACATCTTGGTACGCTGGGCGTACGTCCTAAAAGTGGAAACCCTAATTCTTAGGGTTTGACAAGTATTTAAGCATCCTTAAGTCTCATTTCTTCCCTACTTTCCAGCCTCCGTAAGTAGAAGTCGATATTCATTGCAACCCTAGCCTCTTTTGAGCCCTTGGAAGGTTGAGTGTGAGTTTGTGAGCGATTCATAAAAAGAAGAAGGCGGTGTCAAAGCTTGGAAGCTTGAAGCAAGGCTTGGATCTGGAAGTTTTGCTCTTTTCTCCATCATCTCATGGTATAAAGTTCATACCTTGATGGCTTGTTTTCTAGATCTCATTTTTGGTTGTTTTATGTTACTTTTTTGTTCCAAAAGTCCCGTCTTGAGCATGGCATGTTCCGGAGGTTTTGAGTTGTCATTTCAGACCCTAGGAGGGGTCTTTAGTCATAAAAATGAAGTATGTTTTGGTTAGAATTGCTCCATGCATTATGTAGAAGATCTCAATGGATTAAGACCTTGTATTAAGGACTTTTTGGACTGTAAAGTCATAAAGTTGGAAACTTTATGACTCTAGGGTGCATTTGGATCATATATCTGAAGTATGGGCTTGAGTGCTTAAGCCATTAAGCACTTAATGAAGTTTTGAGGTTTGCAAGGGTATGCCCCGTGTACTCGGTCAGACACCCCGTAATTTGGTCAATGCGAGGCTTCACGTACACTTATCGTACCTCTGGGTTACGCCCCACGTACTCGCATGAGTCAGTCCTTGTTGAGTTGACTCGTCTGGGTTGACTCAGTTGGTTTAGTGGGTTTGACCAGTTGACTTGGACTTTGACCAAGTTTGACTTTGAGGGAATTTTGGGTATTTTGGAATTTTGATGGAATTGGTCACTTGGTGGATGTAGGTATTGTGTAGAGAACTGAGATTCAGAGTCGGGCCTCATCAATTTTGTTCAGCTGCAAGGTGAGTTTTCCTCACTACACTTATGAGTCAAAGACACCAAGGTCAACACATTGGTTTTATAACCTGATATTCATTATGTGACAACCATCAATTTCTGGTCAAGTCAAGGTCAAAAAAAGTCAACGAGTCAAACTGATCAACTCAACTAGTGCTTGTATGTTAGGGCTTGCTCTATGTTTACTAATGTACAACTCTCTATCTTAAGACAAAGTATCACTCATAAGTTTCAAATGTTCATAAATTATAAACCCTAAACAAGGTGAGTGATGTAACGACTCTATAAATCACTATTACGTACCCTTCGGGGGTGTATAACACTCATAACAAGGCATAGTGGAGTTTACAAACCTAGCACTATGGGGAAAAACACGAGCAAAGTCTCTCTCTCTTTAGCTTAATCTCTCTCAAGCATCTTGGTAATAAAAAACACATTTTCCAATGTTTATGTGAACATCCATACCATCTCAAACCTTCCCTTGGTTGAAAACATCTCAAAATGGAAGAAAGAAGCTAAAAAGAGGCCTAAAGGTTTGCAGGTTACTGTTCATCTGCAAACCCTCGCATGCCTTCGCATCCTATTAAGCCAAGTTCATTTTTGAGTGATGGTTCGTAGTCTAGCTGGGAAGTTTCGCAGTTGACCTTCTCACAAGCAAAACCGGACAGGTTCGCATGTACTCGAGTCCTTTCGCTTCTGGCCAACCAAGTTCGCAACTACTCAGCGAGGTTCGTTTCCTACTCGAAAAGGTTCGCACCTTCTAACTTTTGCATGAGAACCAAGGACTTTTGCATCATATCCAACCTTCGCAGCCTAGTCTCTCGCACTGAACAGTACCTTTGCATCAGCAACAATACCTTCACACCTGATACTCCTACCTACGAACCCTATCGCATCCAGCCTCTCAACTCCGCAAGATTCACACTTCTTTCCCAGTTTTTGACCACTTTCACATTTTAAGCCCATTTTTGACGTGGGATTTTCACCAAATTCATAATTCTGACATTTTAAACCCTCCAAACTCATATTTTATCCACATCTTGGAGATTTATTAGATATAAATCTTGCTATTGTTTAGGATAAGATCAAAAGGACATAAAGGTACTCTTTGACTTTTCCCATAAAGTTATGACACAAGCCACCTCAATGACCACTTTATGTCACTATTCACATATAGGTAGTCAATTCATTAAGCTTCTTTAACACTCTTCCCATCCAATCAACCTTTATAAACAAATCCAAGAGATTTGTTTCACTTCTCCTCCAAGATTTCACTCCTCACCAAAATCAAACTTTCTCTCTCTCTCTCTAGAACGTGACTTCTCCAAGAAGTTTTTGCGTTTTCCTCCTCTGGATTGGTAATTATCTTTTCTAAACTTCTACACAGTCTTCACATCTTCATACAAATCATGGATCATTTACACTGTGACATCCCCAAATTTCTCGGCCAGAAAAGACCGATTTAGTTTATGCTTTTAAAATAAAATCAGAGTAATCTTCCAAAAGGTGTTGCAGAATTTGTCCTCAAATCAAAATATGATAAAATTTTATCAAAGAACTTCTTAAAAAAATGTATTTTCATTATAATACAAAACTTCGGGATGTCATGTTCCGATACAGACCAAAAGCATAAACAATATGATATAGGCCTTACAATAGTTCTTTACATCTACTGGCCTATAATCCAAAATCCCTCGTCATCATCCAACTATGCTCTTGTTCTACTACCTGTAATATAAAATATTAGTGGGCCAGGTTTGGGAGCCTGGTGAGCATATAGGGTTTTCAACCCACAATAAATAAATTAATTAATTTTCATCAACCAACAATAAATTTATTAATTTCATCAACTAACAATAAATTTATTAATTTCATCAATCAACAATAACCCTTATTACCCATTCCCGTTATCCTCACTTTATGTCTCTAAACATCTAATAAAAGGGACCTAGCTTAAGGATCATCATCGGGCTAACAACACCGCTTAAGGGATACTTCTGCAGTTTCTTAAGGTTCCACCCTAAGAATCCTCTATCATTCACTCATTCATTCCAAAGGATTGTCCTAAGGTATAGGCACAAAGTCCATCATTGCCAATAACACAGCTGCCAACGTTCTCTATTAGGCACAACTGCAAATATTATCATTTAGGCACAACTGCCAGGATTATGTTGTATCTATTAGGCACAACTGCAAATATTATCCATTAGGTGCAACTGCTAGGATATTTAGATTACAACTGGTGAACACTTAAATCAAAATACCTGGTGAACACTCCATTCAAAAATACCTAATGAACACCTAGTTCAAAAACACCTAGTGAACACTCAGCTCAAAAATACCTAATGAACACCTAGTTCAAAAACACCTAGTGAACACTCAGTTCAAAAATACCTAATGAACACAATCACCTAATGAACACAATCCCCTAATGAACACATAGTTCAAAACATCTGGTAACCACATAGTTCAAAACATAAAATACTTGTAAGTCTTTTAAATTAATCTTTCTATTGAATCCTCTCTAATAACTCATTAAGCACAGTTTCAAACTGTAATTATTCGTTCATCTCAACTAATCATATATTTAGACACTTCTTTCATCTTTAATTTACTCTCCTTTTTATCTAACTCTATGGTAATGGTTGATTTGAATTTCTAGGGAAAAATAGTTTGACCATTACAAATCGATATTCCTCTTAATCATTAACATTTTTCTCAATTATCAAGATCAATCAATATTCCTGCTATTATTCGAAATATTGATCATCTCATTCACAATCGACAGTAGTTCACGTATTATCATTTAAAATTAGCTATTTCTTTTCGCATTTTCTCAGTTATCGACTGGTACTCGACTTACAGCTCATTTTTATGCTACGAGTGTATCATTAATTTGTTGGATTAGTGTCTAAGTCCATAACTATTTTGGTATGTACTTGAGCCGATGGTGCATGGTGCTTTTGGGTTGCCTTCACCAAAGCAACTTGATAGGATGAATTATGGTGAGAAAGGATTAAATATGATTTATTAATATATTATGGAAATAATATATTAAAGGAGAAATCATATTGTTTAATTAATATTAGTCAATAAGTAATTGGTAATTAGTTTTGTGACTAAAAGAGATTAATTAAACTTAAGGGACTGGAATTTTAATTATAAGATAATTGCAATTTGGGCCATGGATTGTCTTGAATCAAGGGGTGGACGAATTCTAATGGGAAACCCATAAGAAAATCGTCCAAGGGCTTGATTAAATGAGTCCATGGGTTGCTTAGGGCTTAAGCAACTAAATTAGGGTTTCCTTGTTAGATAACCCTAATTGCCTCACTATATATAGATCCCTTAAGGACCAAAAACGTGGCCGAGCTTCTTGCTAGGTTTTCACATGAGTTTTGGCAGCCTCTAACCTCTCTCCTCTTCATCCTCTTGCTTATGGTGTTTGTGATCCATTAGAGGAGTGACACTTGTGACTCTAAGCCTTCCAAAGTCAATTCAAGGAGGAATTGGGATTGTTATTGCTACATAACAATCAAGGTAATATCTTAAACCTAATTATATGTTAATATTGATTTCCATATGCTAGAATTAGGGTTTATAGTCTTGGATTCAAAGCATGTACAATAGAGAAACCTAGATCCAAGCATTAAGGTTTGTATGAGCACATAGGATGTCTTATGACAAAAACCTATTAGTGGTATCAGAGTCTAGCTTGGTTTCAATTGTATTGATGCATTGTATAACTGGAAAATTCGTTTTTTGGGTTTCTGGAGGCTGGACTCGCCGAGTCCATGGCTGAACTCGCCGAGTCCATGCAGACTCGACGAGTCCAAGCCTGACTCGACGAGTCAACTCGTTAGATGGAGGGTATTTCGCGATTTCTTGCTGTTTTTGCTTATGGATAATTACCTTATCATATTAGATCAATATAAATCCGATTTTTTGATATATATGACTATATTTTTGATCTAATTGAAGATATTTATCAATTAATAAGATAATTGTTTCCTTATGTGATAATTGATTAATTATTTTGACTAAATTGATAAATTGTTTTGCAAGAAATCATTAAGTAAATCAAATATGGATAATTATGTGATTAAATGTTAATTTGAATTATTTGTTATTTGATCCTTGTTGTTATGAAAAGTTTCATATTTTTCCCTTTAGGTTTTATAGTTTAAATTTGAACCCAAAAGTTTTGTTGTTTTGAAATTTAAATAGTTAAAACCCTAATGTTTTGAAAAAGGTTTCAAAAACTTGCCCTCGAGTTTTGGAATTTAAATTTTGATTAATAGTTTAATTTTGATGTATATTTAAATTCTAAACCCCAATGTGTTGAAATGTTTCAAAACTTGCCCTCAAGTTTTGGAATTTAAAAGTTGATTAAAAGTTTAATTAGGAATGTTAAATTCTAAAACCTTATTATAGTTTTGAAAAAGTTCAAATCACACCCTTATGGTTTTATTAATTAATTAAGGAGTATAATTAAAAGAGGTTTAATAAATCCATAAAGTTTTTGGTTTAAAATTTAATTGAATTAAAAGTATAATTGTTAAATTTGACCACCTAATATTTTAAAAGTGTAAAATACACCTTATACTATATATATATATAACATTAAAAGTCTAACATTATATATATGTATGAGTAAAAGTCAGTCTTACCGTTAGTAGGCCTCATTCACGAAGCTGGTCTATAAGGGGTGTTTAAGGAAATTGCCTATAAAATGGCGATTGAATGGGTATCTAATCTTACCCACTGCACTCTTGACTAGTGGAGGGTCGTTAGCCGAACGGGTAGGATAGGACGAAAACCTTCCATTATAAGTATAATGAATTATTAAAGTAACTAAATGTTTTCATAAAATTCCCAATCTTAGTTACTTAGGCAAAAGTGAATTGATGCAATTCCATGAAATTACACTTTGTGCCCTTGCGAAGACGTTAGTGGAGCGTGTGTGGTTTACCGGCACACTAAATGGTTCTAAGCAAAGGTAGCAAAGGGTGACTCAATGTTTGTCATAGTTCGGTGGAGCGTGTGTGGTTTACCGGCACATCGAATAGGTGACTGTAACATGTGAGGGCACCATGTAAGTTTGCATGGTTATTCACACCCGCTTTGTGATCCTCGGCATCCCAGTCACAAATAAGAGGGGCATATCGAGATTTAAACATGCCATTGAAAGTTCAATGAATCTCAAAGGATCTAGGAGTTTTCATAGATTTAAAACTTAAAATTCTTTTTCGTTTTTCGTGGTGGAAATTAGTGAATCGTCATTCACTTACCTTCAAATATTCTGCAATTAGGGTTACGGCATCCCTCTCCCGAGTTGTAGAATATTGTGTTGGGTCCTAGCCTTAGTATCTCATTTGGGTGATTTACTAAGGACTCAATCAATCCACTAACTTGAATTCGTTTTCTCCCGTTTTGTAGATGTCAAAGTTTGACAACTATGGTCTTCTCAAATCCCGTGGAACAAGCATTCCACATGAAGATGATATTCCACGATTCGATCGAGGAACAAGAGATCATGCTTCACTTCCTCCTCCTCCTCCAATTATTCTCCCTAACCCACAAGTTCAAAGGCTTGAAAAGTTCAAGATCACTCAAGCCCTTTTGGCAAGTAAACATAAAGAAGGAAAGCCGGTGTGTGCACACGTCCTACGGATGAAGTCACACATTCACTACTAGAAAAACAGCCTTTTACGACGCTCATTGCGCGTCCTAAAAGGCTCAGATGACGCGCAAATGCGCGTCAAGAAAGGCTCTGTCATAAAGACGACGCGCATTTACGACGCTCATTTACGACGCGCAATTACGACGCGCGTTTATGACATGCAATGCGTATCAAGGAAGGCCCTGTCATAAAGGAAGACGACACGCATTCGCGTGTCGTAACCTTACGACGCGCGTGTTAATGACACGCAATGCGTATCAAGAAAGCCCCTGTCAAGAATGGCCATGTCATAAATGAAGATGACACACATTTTTGCGTATCATAATTTTAAATGTTTAAAAAAGTATTATTTATAGATTTACTAATTTTCAAATTAAATTTGTATTTAATGTCTCATAATAGAAAATAAAATATCATATACAAAAAATACAATCAATTGCATAAAATTTAATGTCATACAAATAATCGTTCTATGGAAAGATAAAACAAATCAATAGTCGAAACAAAAATTTACAAACTAATTAGATACAAGAAATATAAAAAAATATACCCTCAAATGCTTTTCAAAGTCTAATCTCCATGTCAACTCTTCAGCTCACTTCTCCAGTTTGTCCTTGGGTTCTCTAAGGGCTCCAACATCTCTTGCAGCCTGTGACAACATATATTATAATTTTTTTATTACTATTTATTCTTATAGTTCAAAAAATTTAGATAAAATTGTATTATATAATACTTAGATTTTTTTACAGAAAATTCACTCACCAGCTTTAACATTCTTAATTTTTTCCCAAGTGAGACCTTTTTCCTGTCTGTTAATTTCCTTGTGCTTGTGTTGAGTAAAAAGTTCAAAAAATGTCCATCCCCAAGTGCACACAACAAGTAAGGTATCTATAATTAAACATTAAATACTTTTACAAATTTGCCCTCATAGACGAAGATAACGATGAAGATGAGATGAGAATCATACCCCTTCAAAGGCACAAAGAAGAACAGAACGTGATATTATTTTTCCACCTAGATGTTCTTCAGTGATGTGATGAGAATCATACCCCTTCAAAGGCACAACAAGTAAGGTATCTGTAATTAAATATCAATCCACATCCCAACTGCAGCAAGATTACTATAATTTGGATTTTCACCATTGGGGTTTATGTCAAGACATGAGATATCATATTTCAGTTCTGCATGCTTTTTTTCTACTAAAACACCATCACCAATTTCAAGGTAAACCAGATGGTCACCTCTAGTAGCCAATAGCACTTGTTATGGAAATTAAAAAGGCTAGTCAAACTTATTTATTAAAAGACCAAAATACCCTTGGTTATACCTGAGTAGCGTTAGCAGTGGCAACATTTATAGAGCAAAAACCTGAAAGAATGAAAATTTAATTAAAAGGGGTATAAATATAATAGCAAAATATTTAGATAATTATACCTGAACAAGTTGGCATACCTTTCTAGAACTTCCAAATAAGAGCCTTTTGTATCAGGTTGGAGATTCAACTTAATAAGTTGTAATATGTAAAAAATAATAATAATAAATTACATTAGCATTTGACATTATTGATGTTAATATAATACTTTTATGTGATGAAAGTTTTTACATACCTGGGAATCTCCATAACTTGATTCAACATACACAAATGCATTATCAAGATATGATATAGTTGATGCTATAGAAGTTTCACCTAGAAGCTCAATTTTAAGTTCAGTAACTCTAAAACAATGAAGAGAAAGTATCTTTTCGAACAGTTGGGAAGACTATTTTATGTTATATATGACAAAAAGTAGAATTATAACTCACTTTTCTTTCTCATGGGTAATGCAATCAAGTGAAGAATGCCACTATGGTCTAGTAATAGACTGCAAGTTTATGACACAATACATCAGTTAAAAATGAAAATATGTTGCCATCTCAAAGATGTTCAGATCTGGTATATTTATTAAACAGGTGACTAAAGCTACTCTCCCCCTGATCTGTCAAAAAATGCCTCATCTCAAAGAGAATGAAGGGATCTTTCAAGGGTATTTTGGTCTATTAATAAAAAATGATGAATCAATGTGAAAATAAAGAGAATCAGGGGCGTTAGGGGCATTTTAGGCATTTTATAAAGAGAATCAAGGGCATTAGGGGCATTTTAGGCATTTTATGTCAGGCAGAATCAGGGGCAGTATATAAGTGGATGCTACTTTGTTTACTTGTAGTAATCACTATTATAATATAGAAAGAAAAAGGAAGTAAAGTAAGATACTTTGATGATTTCCTAAATTCCCCTGATTCTCTATACTTGATGATTTCCCAAGTATGATTAAACAGGGGCATTAGGGGCATTTTAGGCATTTTATATCAAGCATTTTAGGCATTTTATATCAAGCATTTTAGGCAGAATCAATCCACATAACCAACATTTAATCTTTCTTTACTCTTATCCCTAGTAAAATCTGTATTATCAGCTTCCATGCTACCTTCTATATCCTCACCATAACCACTACCCACATCTGACTCATCATACTATGTCCAAAAGAAAAGGTAAATCAGTCTCTCAAGTCTCATCTTTGTAGATGTTGTTTAAAAATAATATATATATATATATATATATATATATATATATATATATATATATGTATGTATATATGGGTATATAAGCTTAGGTACCCAAACTCACCATAATACGTTTTGTATATAAATGATACAAAACGACATAGTATGGTGAGTTTGGGTACCTAAGCTTATATACCCTTAAGGGTATATTCACTTTTCCCTATATATATATATATATATATATATATATATATATATATATATATATATATATATATATATCACATACCATTCTTTCAGAGCTCTGAGAAGGTGATGAAATTAGACTGGAAGCTCTTCTATTTGGAGAACTACCTTTCTTTGAAGCTTCTGCCAATGCCATTGTTATACTATGAGCAACATCTTCATCATCATCTGCCTTGGGTTTTATTATCCCTTTCCTTGTTGGCAAAAAAGACTTTTCGCCCTTGACATACTCGTGAGAATGTGAGACACGGAAACGAATACGATCAACAGAGCCAACAACTCCATTCTTTAGTTCAAGAACATTATCACCTCTAACTATAATCACTTGAGCTTCAAAGACATCCCAAAGAATGATTAATCAACTTTCGTATGCAATTAAAACTCTGCAAAGGAACAAGCAATTGGATATTTATACAGGTTGTATATGATATTTAGTGAATGTATGCAAAAAAAGTTTTTTTTTTTATTTTTTATTTTTAAATGAAAAAGGAGAGAACTTCAACCAATACTTGTATCTTGCCTATTTCCAGAAGAACATGGTTGAGAACTCCAACAACAGTCCAATGATCTGGAAATGATGATCTAGCTGCTTCTGTAGAGTAAATTGGAATATAAAGTATTGTAATGTGTTGAAAATGAAGATAGAGAACTCACATTTAAGCACCAAAACTTCAACGAGAACTTTGTTCACTGCCTCCAAAACTTCAACAAATGGCAGCCTATGTCTCTTGAAATTAGTTCAACTTCAACTTCTTTGGCTATGGTGTCCAACTCTGATAACCACTCGTGTATTTTTTTTCCTGCTATAGGCATAGCTTCGATGTTGTCCTAGTTTGCGACATCAAATGACACGTGCATATCTTTTCTTTCATTTTGGAAGGATTGGGCATCCATTTCACGGTTTCGTATGCTGCGTGTGGTTTTTTCTATTACTTCTAGGATGCTTGCAGTTGGCCTGTGATGAGTCCTGCTGGAATCTACAAAAGCCAAAAATAGTACTTATTTCTTAATAATACTTATGTTTCAAAGGCTGAAAAAGCAGTAACATGTTATAAATGTGATGTGATGATATTACCTTCATAAAGCTTCTGGCTGGAACTGAGAGGAAATCTTTGATGCCAACTCCCACACTCCTTGCGAAACCCATGGGATATGATGGCTTAATTTGACTATTAATGTTTTGGCTTAACACAAAAATACTAAATTGTTTGAAAAATACATCATTAAAAAACCTATAGATTCGTCATATTAAAACTAAAAAGCCGATGAGCTAATCATAGAATGGTATACCATTTTTTCTAATTACATTACTTGGATAATTTTAAAAAATAGAATTACAAGGTATGTATGAAACAAACAACAATAATAATATATAAAAATATAATTCGAAAAATAAATATATAAATGAGTGACCAATTAAGTTTTCATGGGTTGAATCTCACGTACACTATTTTATTCAATTAGTACTCCATTAATTATCCTTTAACCAACTCATTGATGATATATGCTAGTGCTATACATATGTATATCGAACAGTGGAAGCAAAAGAAAAGAGGTAAAAGGTATGATAGCCTTTCTGATTACTTGATTTCTTCACTTCCATTTGAGGAATGAAAGTTTATGATTTAAAAGATAACTCTTCAGTCTATGCACAAGATTGCTTCTATGCAGAACTAATTACTTTATAAATATACAATATATCTCTTCTCTTTCTCCCTCTCTCTAAAATTCTCTCTCTCTCTCTCTCAAGTGAGTTGTCAAAAGATTGAATTGTTAGTAGAATCAATTGTCTGCGAAGCAACATACTGTGTGATAATCCCAAGAAAATATTTGGATTTTTCTTGCTTGTGTTGTTTTGTTTTGAGGCTAGTACTGCAAGTTCCTTACACCAGCATCCCACCTCACCTCACATCCACTCTGTTTACATATATATATATATATATATATATATATATATATGTGTGTGTGTGTGTGTGTGTGTGTGTAATCATGTTGATCAATGTTTTGAAACTGTAAAGTAAACCATCTTTGTTTGCGTCACTCAAGAACAAACCATCACCATCACCATCATCATCATTACAACTTTCGGAAGAAATGAAGGGGAGCTTTTGTAGGTTTGCGATGATAATGTTGTATATAATGAGAGCAATTAGCAGGCCATTGGAACCAAATCATGTGTCTTCTAACAGCATATTACGCTTCTTATTAGTACACTAGCAGAGCCAAATACCTGAAGAGAAATATGATGGAATTTTAACAGCCTATTACTCTTCTTATTATTAACACTCATTTTTGAGGAAAGAGGCAGCAGGACTGAATCCATATGTGGCATTCCTCTGTTATGGAACCTTGAGGATACTGCCTTAAACAACTCAAACAGACATAAAATCACATCTTGCTCAAGCTCAAGATTAAAATCTGTCATTCTAAAACAAAGGAAATTGTTAGTAGTTCATAAACAATTAAGGGTATTCATTTACATGTTATAAACAGAATAATAAATACTTTAAGTTTATATGCTCAAACGAAAGCAAAGTTCTATCTTTATTCCTCCATTTTGCTGCAGTCATTGAGAACACAGCCTCACATGAAGCATCTTTATTTTTTATCTGAAAGGTTGCCATTTGTTTATACTCATGATCAAAAGATAATATAATAGGGTAAGGTGTGGTTGGTAGTTGTTTATCAATCTGTGAAGCAAATACTTTCAAGGAAAACTTTTGATGATCCAAACTTTGAACTAGATCAATGCTTGTGTTCCTTGCACATGCAAAAAGCAACTCCTACAAATGGGGAAATTTGATAAGAACAGTGAAAATGACATACATGATGCAATAATGACATACCCTTAAATTTTTTTACAAAGTAATGGTACCTGTGGTTGAGAGCTCAAAACAGAAAATCCAATGAAGGGTACAGAAACTAATAATCTTTCTTTGTAAATAACACACATTTCTTGCTTTTAGTCATATTCTCTTTTATTGATTAACCGAGGAGAACGTGATATTTTTATATCATCAAAGATATGATTACTGGAATCAATGATGCAGAGGACCTGCATGATAAGGAGCACTTAGAAAATAAAAAAATTGATAAATAGGAATGGTTGCATCTGAAATACAACAATTATACTTTCAATGCTCCTTCAACATGGACAAATATTTGGTAGTTAATAGTTAAAACCATATGATGGTGAATCACCAAACAAAATTCTACAATTCAAGGTATATGAAACATTACTGGTTCCATCCTTACCTATCTTACCACCTTCATCTTTACACAGCCAAAAGATGAAAAAAATTATTGTCTACACTCACTCGAGCATTTCATCAAACACCTCACGTGCACTTCATCAGTTCACCTTAAATTAAAATTGAAACTGATAGAAATCCCACCAACAAGTAGATAACATAATCTAGATCAATAAGGAAGATGTAAGTAAGAAAAAAATAATTTTTTTCTCTTGTTAGTGTGTGTATTAAGTTGTTGAGAAACAAAAAGAAGAAGAAAAATTAAATCATAATTACCTTCTATTCTGGAACCAAAGCTTGATGGTCAATGAAATGGAACCTAATTCGAGTTCAATCACCTTCTACATCTTCCTGGTTCTATGATTTGGTTCCCTAATGGCTTGGTAGATGATCTTGATCATGTAAGGTTCAGGTTTTGGGGCTCCTTAGAAAGCTGACATGAACCCAAACCTGATACCGATAAACCCTATGAACCCAGATTGACTCTTTGAACTACTACCATTTTCGAGCTTTGTTCTACTTGTATGGATCGATGAAAACGAAGGTTGAACGATTTCTTCAACCAGGAATCCATGTCGGCGGTAGGGTTATCCGGAGCCGATAATGGTGTAGCGGCGGGAGTTGCTGGTGTGGCAAATAAATTCATCGGAAGAACAATGGATGAGTGGATAGAGCTTGAGGATGAGGAAAGAGGGCAGGAGGAAAATGCAAGAGAGAGAAGTGAAAATGAGAGAAAGGGAATGCGATTTTTTAAGAAAAAAATTATAGAACGATTATATGAGTTGTCGAGGTGTATAGCAGACATGGTATCGTGATTAGGGTTTGCAGAGAGAAGGGAAGAAGAGAATGAAGGGGATCATGAAGCGGGGCATTAAAAAATTTAAGAATATTTAATGGATTTCATTTCCCCCCTTTAAAGAATGTGCGTTTTGAGTAAAAATATAAAGCGACATTCTAAGAGGACGCACATTTTAGATAAAGTGCCCTCGTGTTTTTATTTTTTTACATGAGACACTAATTTAAGGGCACGCAATAATGCGTGACCTAAATCCTTAAATTTTTTGAAGAGATGACACTTTTTAATGTCACTCTCTTTTACGTAACATAAATCAATGAGTGTCGTGGTTTGCGCGTCGTAAAAGGGTCTTTTTCTTGTAGTGATTGATAGGTTAAGAATGTTGGGATCCGTTGTCTGTGAGGAAATGGCTGTTGATTGGGTTCTTCAGTCACTTCCTAACTCATATAGTGAGTTCGTAAGAGAGTACTATATGATGAACTACGACGTGACCCTTATAGATCTCACCTATATGCTTATTGCTGCTGAATCAGCAATGATTTGGCGCAATAGAAAAGCAAAGTTGATTGGTGAATCTGCCTTCGAGACCTCTATGGATATAGACAATGGCAACGAAAGACATGCTATGATCGAAAAGTTTGATCACCAGAGAAAGGCAATGTCTGAAGTAGTTCCATGTTATGTTCCAAAAGAGTCAATTTGCTTTTATTGCCAAGAGAAAGGGCATTGGAGACGAAGCTGCCCTATTTACCTAAGAGATCTAAGAGATGGGAGAGTCAAAACGTATGGCTTTGCTTTAGGTAAAATACATTGACTAACTCTTTTAAGTTTCTATTCTAGATTCTTAATACATAATGTGATAATATTACAATTGATGTTTTGTAGGATCGAAGAAAAGAAAGGAAGCTTAAGGGAAGAAGTGAGCAAAATCTAACCGTGAAAGAATGGATTTCGATTGCATTTCTCAAAGATTAGATTCTTGAGCTACTACTTAGAGTTAGAATTAGATTGCTAAGAAAGATGTATTAGCATAGTTTTTCAATTAATTGCATTGTAAGGACAAATTTTTCCGCAATAAAATAAATTTTGATTTTAAATTTTATTTATTTATCCTTACAATGGCATGTATAAAAAAAATTGATGTTAAAATGTTTCTATTATTAGCAATAATGGATTTGGTTCTTATTATGTTATTTATGGAAAGTCGAGAATTTACCAAATAGGGAGAGTTTCGCATCGCCCAAGGTTCAATTGGACAGAAACTTGGAATCATGCAACTTTGTTGCACGATGAATGAGAAATTTCATATTTGGAAATTAGACTAATTCATTGACAAAGTTTCAAGTGAAGGACTAGGAGATCGAGTACACAAAGTTGTGTGCTGATCAAGTTCACCGTAAGAGTAACAAAGATATTCGTCATGATTTACTAAAAGCTTAGTAAATATGATTATACTTACAAGATTAAGTGTAATTCTGAATTGATTAAAGGGTATATATCAATAGCAGAACGAATAAGAAGAATCAAGTAGGCAGAAAGATAAAAGTTTCTCCATTCTAAGAAAAAAAGGAGAGTAGCTTTTATGCTTTATGATAGGTCTTAATGATTAAGAACCATATCTCAATTGATCCTCTAAGTGAAGTCTTAGTACAATTGTATGTTTAAGAAGAGGAATCAAGGATTGAAGAAATGGTTAAATCAAGAAGTCAATCATACTTCGTTCCAATAACAAGTCTTAAAGTTAAGATTGTGACATTGAGTGAAAAGTATTAAAGGTTTATAACATTCATCAAATGTGGAAAGTTGTGATGTCTTGGATAAGACAAAGACCAACTAAGACCAATTTATGAAGTGTTTTGATAAAAACTACACTAACTCTTGAATATTTGTTTGTCGAGAAATGTTTTGACAAGAGAATCTTATATGTCAAGGAGTCAGTGGGAGTCTTAATGGTCTTGAAAGGTTTCAAGAACAAATCAAATAAACCTTATCGATCATCACTAGCACACGAGTTGAGGTTTACAACCTATCGTGTTGACATTATTTTGTTTCTGTGCCAATCCAATCGAGTTAATTATGCATGTGAGTTCTATGAGTTCTCATTTTGAACGCATAAAGGGCAAAGCACCTTAATCAATGAAAGGTACATTGATAGGAAAGAGTGAGCTGTTTAACTACTTGGAAGACATGGTGGGCAGCTGTGCTACCATAAGGCAAGAAATCAAGATTAAGAAAGTTCGGTCCATATGAGTTTGAATTTGTCGTAAACTTTAGTTTTGACAAATTCACATGGATAGGAACACATACACCGTTTAAATCTAAGTGTCATAAGATTTCCTCCTTCATGAAAATGATTGTGAGGAAATGCTTTCACTAAGAAAGATTTTAGGAAGATAGTGATTGTAAAATTGCATTCTCAAATTCGATTATGGTTACGGTATCCCTTTCCATAATTTGAATTGTGAGGTTTGGCAATTGTTTACACACACATATGAACTATCTTAGACAAAGGTGTATAAGTTCAAGAAGCCTTGATAAAAGATTATCAAAGCACTAAGTATTAGAAACATGAACTTAAGAAATTCAATAAGCATTGTTTTTCTAAAAGTTAAGCTATTTCTAAAGACATGTCGAAGCTAGTGGGAGCATAAGTGTTATGTTTTATAATAATCATCATGATAGTGGGAGCATAAATGTTATGATTGTATGATTATTAAAGCACATATTGCAAGTTGGCAATATCAATTATAGAAAACAAGAGTCATTCCGTACAAAGTCGTAAGGATGGAATAGTTGTTTTGCTATAATTAAGGGAGAGAATATTATGCTTCATTTCAAATCTAAAGGTTTAGGTTGAGAAATGTTAATAAATTTAGTCAAGGGTACATAGTGTGTTCTTAAAATTTCGATTATGATTACGGCATTCCTCTTCACAATTCGAATTTTGAGAACATAGCAAATAAAACATTATGTGTCGTGTCCCATACGCTTCGGGTATAGGATCGATTGCAAATGCTTTAATGTTTGACCATTCTAAAATTTTCCAAATGTCTAGCGCATTTAGAGGGAAAAAGGACTAGAATCGGTTTTGACTAAAATAATTAAACAACTATCAAAGGACAATCCAAAGTATGACGAGGATTGGTCGCTTGTGAGTAGTTGGAAGCATGGTATTGGATGGAACATATCGACATTATTATTATAGGAAAGATTCTATTAAAAATGAGTTGTCATATGGAAATTATGGAAATGTTTCCATATTGGATGGACCATATCGACATCATTACGAATAGATAAGATTCTATTAAGAATGAGTTGTCATATGGAAAATATGGAAGTGTCTCCATATTGGGAATTGAATATTGAAAAATCTATGTCTAGATTAGAAACTTTTATGCAAAAGGATGTTCAAAGGAATGTACTTTGAGTGAGAGACATCACGTCTATGGAATTGTCTTGTAACAATCTCCGATAGAGGACTTTGTAATATCATTGGCAATAGTCTTTGTGACTTTGGTGCAGTGATATTACGAAAGGATCATTGCATAAAATGTTAGAATCTAGCATATTCTATAAGTAGCAAGAATTTGATATTCTCACACTTATGAAAAAGGATTTGGAGTTGTGAAATGAGAATGATTGGAAATGTGTTCAATTTGATCTGTTTCACAAAAGTAAAAACCATAGATAAACATTGTGTGCATGCTAAGAGCATGGGACAAGTGTAATAATTCAAGTAAGAAGTTGATTACCCGAAACGACAAATAATGAGTAATCGATATGGTGATAAATAAAATGAGTTTTATTTATACTCAAAGGTTTGAGGCCATATGGGATTAGTATTATTCTTGTGTTTCACATTTGCATGTTTTGACTTCCAGAATAATTGAATTTATTAAGAATAATCGAATTATTCGAACGGGACACAGTCGTTCATATGTTGGAAGTAGATATGAATGAAGACCGTCGTGAATTGGTGTGTGGATTGTCTAAAAGAGTATTAGACATAAGCAAATGGTTGCTGCAACGTTCATGAGTGCTTATGAATATGATTTGAGCATTGGATTAAACCCACGCTCACTTGGATCACTCCATGAATTGTATCACGAGTGATTGGTGAAACGATAACATCTTTTATTCTTGAAACCGAGATGTGTGAGTTGTATCTTGCGAATCGGTTGCACATTGATAATATGTAAACGCACTAGTAACTTGGTGTTATAAAACATATTGTTGTGTGTGATTCAGTGCGTAAGTGCAAGCAAGCATTGTATCAAAGTTTATCCATTCCTTTTATTCAAAGTAGGATAAAAGCGATATCTTTGGGCCCCTCGATGGTTTTGTGATGACAAACATAAATGCTCGGCCGGGCTAGGGCTAATTTGATTTGTTCAATTAGTCAGTCGTCATAAATCGGGAATCGAGATATAGTACAAAGAGAATGATTTGAAATCATATCTCATATGATATCTAGAATGGAGGAATATATGATCCCTTATCTAAGGACACGCGTATCTGATATGACCAGAGTTGACAGCGGCTTTGGAAAGCTACGATTGCAGATCAGGATCTGAAGTCATACGCAGAATAGTTGTTAGACTTATCCAAGTGGGAGACTGTTGGATTAGTGTCTAAGTCCATAACTATTTTGGTATGTACTTGACCCGATGGTGCATGGTCCTTTTGGGTTGCCTTCACCAAAACAACTTGATAGGATGAATTATGGAGAGAAAAGATTAAATATGATTTATTAATATATTATGGAAATAATATATTAAAGGATAAATCATATTGTTTAATTAATATTAGTCAATAATTAATTGGTAATTAGTTTTGTGACTAAAAGAGATTAATTAAACTTAAGGGACTGGAATTGTAATTATAAGATAATTGCAATTTGGGCCATGGATTGTCTTGAATCAAGGGGTGGACGAATTCTAATGGGAAACCCATAAGGAAATCGTCCAAGGGCTTGATTAAATGAGTCCATGGGTTGCTTAGGGCTTAAGCAACTAAATTAGGGTTTCCTTGTTAGATAACCCTAATTGCCTCACTATATAGAGATCCCTTAAGGACCAAAAACGTGGTTGAGCTTCTTGCTAGGGTTTCACACGAGTTTTGGCAGCCTCTAACCTCTCTCCTCTTCATCCTCTTGCTTATGGTGTTTGTGAGCCATTAGAGGAGTGACACTTGTGACTCTAAGCCTTCCAAAGTCAATTCAAGGAGGAATTGGGATTGTTATTGCTACATAACAATCAAGGTAATATCTTAAACCTAATTATATGTTAATATTGATTTCCATATGCTAGAATTAGGGTTTATAGTCTTGGATTCAAAGCATGTACAATAGATAAACCTAGATCCAAGCATTAGGGTTTGTATGAGCACATAGGATGTCTTATGACCAAAACATATCATAATTATCAAACATGTAAATTCAAAATTTGTTAAGTCTATCACATAATTAATATCAATTAAAAACTTCACGTATTGATCCATGGCGAATCTGTAGTGACAAAGAACATGGTTTGGCATGCGGAATTAAAGCTTGCACAATTGAACATGGCGATTTGGGTGTTTAAGAGATATATTGAATGTATATGGTGTTACAAAAAAAGATCTAGATCTAGACTACATAATTAACACATACTTACACACTCACTTCTACATCTCTCAAGCACACCTCTACAAGCGGACAAACCCACCTTATATAGAGGTGTTTACATGTCTCTCTCTCACTCTAACTACCAAATGGGTCTAAAGGCTAAAGCACCACATGCAAGTGGGTTTTACAAAAGTCAAACATTTACAAAGTCATGAATGAAGAACTTTGTACCCCAACAGAATCACATATCAACTGCTATCACTCACTTCTCAATAGTTCTACTAGTTCTCATAATACTCGAATTAATCTTGTTACCTCTACGGTACTTACAATGTAGTTAATTTACTCTACTATCTATAAATCACTCAAATCAGGCGGGTTAATCACTCAATTATTCATTATTAATGAACAATTGTTCAATTTAATTTCTTATATAACTAGGTCAATCTTTCACATCATTCACTCAAAGTAATTACTCTAATCAATCACTCCGATTAATATCAATTATTCAGATTAATTTCAATTACTTAAATCAATATCAAACATATTGTTCAACCTCATTCAATCACACGGATCATTCATTCAATTTAATCTAGTCAATTACTTGAATTATTTACTCAAATCATTAAGTAATCATTTTAACTGATCATTCTACATACCATTTTTCATACTCAATTATGAAATTGCTTCTTTCATGAGTTTATAATTTCTCAGATACATATCAATCACTTCAATAAACATTATTGTTGTAGTTGCTAGATGTATAGATCACGATTATACATAACGTCGGATTGATAGACAGCCGAATATTTGATTTTATCCTAAGCCCACAACCAAACAAGGAACATGAAATAGGACCGATCAAGCATTCTCATGCTATAAAAACCTAGTATAGTTAATCTATCCATATGCTCATAAATTACTTGGATTGTTTACTCTTAGTTATTTGAATTAATTACTTAAACTATTCAAATTAATTACTCAGATCAATTATTCTACTCAATCACTTAAATTTATCACTCCGATCAATTTCTTAATTTCATGAAATCAATTACTCAAGTTAATATTGTTCACTCAGATTCATCAGTTACTTAAATCCATTTCTTATATTAGTCATTCTTAACTAAAATTAACCATTCAGATAAAATTCTTGAATCACTTAGATTAATATCATCTAATCATATTGATTAATCAAATTAACATCATTTAATCATATTAATTACTCAAATTAATCATAATAGATCTCATATTGGGATTAGTTCTCGTCACCTCTCATAGACTCAATTAAAAAACATTGTCTTCATTAGTAAATCCAATCACCTCTCATGGGTCTATACATATAAGTCTTAGTCGTCTACATGAAATGATCTAATAACCTCTCATAGATCAATCATGTAAGTCTATCAATCGTCTATATGAAATAATCATGTAAGTCTATGATCTCAATCAGAAGTCTCATTTATTTCGATCTTTTACATAATAAGGTCCAATCACCTCTCATAGATCCATTATGTAAATCTCATGATCTTAATCAAATGTTATCATTATTGTTTCTCACATTATCTTTACTTTGAAGTTATATCATTATTTTAATTCATAGACCCGTATTATATACACTCTTGGCGTTAATTTTCTTAATACTACTCTTTTTATATCTATATGGACTCTAACTCATTTTCCAATAAGCACCGCATCGTAACAGGCTTCTTGTCATATCATAGTCTCCTTTTATCATTATTCGTTATCATGTCATGGTATCATCTTCACCATGTTGTGGTACATTATCCTAAATATTCATATACAAATCTACTTTTTTTGTTTGCGTCGTGGAAAAATATTGTCGCGTCGCGACTACCTTAAGTAAACTACTTTTATCAACTCACCCTTATTAATCACGTCGTGGCTTAATCCAACCACGTCATGGTGATCTAATCGTCACATTGTGATCTTATTCTCCTCATGTCGTGATCTCTACAACTCAGTTATAACATCCCACTTTACGGTCACGTCGTGGTCGTTCTCCCTTCACGTCATGATTAGCAAGTGCATTTTTATTAATCGATCTAATTGTTGTGTATCTCTGATCACTACACCTCATATCTCCAGTTGCCGTGTTACATATTTCAATATAGATCTCGCAATCACATTCCACAGCTTTCTCCGTAAAGCATCATAAAATAATTTATAGGGAAATAATAACATATTTATTTATCTCGAAATTTCCAAAGTGTCAAATAATATATCTAACTCATAGTTATCATATCAAATCAATTATCATTTATACTATATGGTTAAAGATTAGGAGTATAATATAAGAACTTAATTCACTTAAACCACGACTTTGATACCAACTTGTAACACCTAGGGTTCATACCAAGTACACCCAAAAAATTTCTTTTATCATTTAAAAGTTTACAATAGTTTTGGTGTACATTAGTGCTATGGAATACAAGTAGTTTTCACAATTATTGTACTAGCCTCAAGTACATGATTGAGTTGGGCATCACAAATATAAACCTGCAAAACAAATCATCATAACAACATAAGCCTCGCGACTTAGTGAGTAACAACTATGAAAACATAATTAGATAAATCATATAAATCACAATATAACTTAATTCTCACTTAGGTAATAATTAATTTATGTAATTAAATGTGTTACCATAACCAATCTATCCGTTATAATTTAATTATTATTAAGAAATCTACTCCTCAATTAATAATCTCTCTCTATCATTAATCTATTTCTCTCTCACTCTCACATACATACATATATATACACACCCCCCCACACACACACACACACTCTCTCTCTCTCTCTATATATATATATATGTATATATATATATATATATATATATATATATATATCATGATCTATCTCTCAATTCACAATTTATCTATCAGTGTCCCTCACTATCATAATTTATCTTTCTCAATATTAATAATTCTATCTATTAAGATCTATATCTTTCAGTGAGAATTAATCTCTTTATCCTAATCTATCACTTGTTCATGAATAATCTATCTACTAATCATATTTAATCTATCATTTATAATGTATTTCTCAATAATGATTTAACTCATAATTATAAATAATTTCTCAACAATAATCAATTATCAAAATATTTGTATAATTCATACATCGCATATCATATATATCACAAATATCGCTTATATCACATACATCACAATTACTCAGGAATTGTCTATCTTTAATGCAATCCATCTCTCAATTATAATCTATCTTATCAAAGATCTATCTCTCATTTATAAATTATTTTTCTATTAATAATTTGTTTCTCAATCAAGATCAATCTTTCACCATGGAATAATCAATCTATCAATTATCAATTAATTACTTATTAATGATTAATCATTTAAATCATATAATGTATATCATGTATCACATATCAACGGATGTTAGAGTAGTGTTACTCACCTGGTTAGTCAACAAACTTATTCTAGTTTCGAGTTCAATCCTTCGCTGCATATCAGCTCGTCATGTGGTAACACCTAATCATTAAATAACAAGTTTCTCAATACTTGTCATATCTCACTACTAGCTACCCTTAGTGGCCTCTTGTCACCAAACTTACCAAATCTCATAATATTAACATAATAGGCTTAACCTATAAGCCATTAGTTAAATCTTTTATGACGGGAATTTCACAAATATTTCGGTTTAAAACCTTTACAGTCTCAACTAAATCTTTAGTCATAAAATTTACTCACTGATCTTACTAATGGATTCATAACAACACCCTATCACGAATACCCGTAACCCATATTTGGGTCAAATATATCTTAATAAATATAACATATTGAAATCATAAATTAATGGGGTAAAAGATACCTCAACGTATCTCGTACTCGGCCCCGTATCACCCGTATAATAGTATAACATCTCTAGTATAATCTCCCAAGAATGACTCCCGAGTAGCATCTCCGGTCACATGCCAAAAACTCTGCAAATGATACAAAACACTCGTTTTTATACTATGGGCATCGCCACGTCATGGCCTTCATGTTTGCCATGTATCACACTTTTCTGCCACGTGTCGCAAATAACTCATCAGGTGCCACGTTGTAGCTTTTAATTGCCACATGTCACTCTCTGGTTGACACGTGTCTTAGTGACTCATACTCATTTCCACGTTGTGGCCTTCTATGCCACGTCGTGGGCATCAAAGGTTGATCGTTGACTTGACTTATGTTGACTTTCTCATAATAGCAACGTACTTTCATCTAAACTTCAAACCGCCATAACTTTCTCATACGTACTCCTTTTTCAACGATCTTTATATCCACAAAATCTTCTCAACAATCTTTACAACATTCCTAAATTATCTTTTGCTAAATAGCATTTCTCAATTTAAAGTAACTCCACACTCTAATTCTCCTACTCGCCTCATATCATTTTATATCTTCTGAAATGATACTTGGTCACGAAAGACATGTATTACATCAATCCAGTCTTATGATGTGGGTCCGGTGTGCATACATTGTGTGTGTGTGTGTATATATATATATATATATATATATATATATATATATATATATATATATATATATATATTGGTGTGTGGGTTATTTAGGGGGAACTCTTTAAGCTTTGACTTACAGTTGTGAATTTGAATGTTTCCAGGTACTTCAAATGATTAGGACAAGGTGAAAGCGTGATCATACACCTCCTCCTGCTGATTTATGTACTGAGAGATTATTTTGATACTTTCCATGAATTTGATTTGAAAACAATGTTTGATTATATTATGGTTTTATAAAAATGTCTTTTTAAAAATGAAAATTTTTGTCATGGTTTTTGAGATGTTAGACAAATAGTAGATATTGGTACGCTACAATACGTCGCAAACAGAATGGAAGTATGAAACCGAGATACACATCCCAACCTTCGTGTTGATTTGATGGAACATATTTACAGAATTCTGCTACATATTATCGATGGAGATTTGAATGACGATTTGAACTATGATTCATAGCGATGTACCTTTTTTTTTTTTGCTTATCGTTAAGTTTCAATTTGTTTGTAATTGTTATTATCTTATTTTGACTATTTTCGTGTGATTTAAGTATTATTATTGTTTAATTTTTTATTATTTTAGTGTGAATTAATAAAAAAATCATTTTTTATTAATTTTGTATTTATTTGATTAAATTATATATTGATATATTAATAAAAAATAGTATAAAAAGTAGTGGATGAAAAAAAGAATGAAAGAAAAATAAATATGACAATAGTTAGAGAAAAATACAAGATGACCCACACCTTTTTGGTCTGGAAATAACGGACGATACGAACTTGTACGGTGTAAGACAAGCGACCACTTGATCTTTTGCATGGGCCGTTGAGTGGTCTTGACTTGGACTACAGCCGAACAGAAGCTGAGTGGTGAGTGATTATGGGCCCCAAGCTCTAACGGCCAGCAAAGAGCCACGTAAGCAGTTGGTGATACGTCATTTTAACAATTTTGTTTGTTACATAATATTAGATAAAACATTCGTGCTAACAGTATTTAAGCTTATAAGTAAACTTAATTTCGAAAAATGATAATGATAATATAGTAATATATTATTATGTTTTTTATAAGTTTGGTACATGTCAACGAACGATATAACTAGACGAAAAGACAGCCATAGTCTGTACAAGGGCCGGATTTAGATTATAATAGCATATCACGAATACACAAATACCCAAAGATCGAATGCATTTTAAAACCGAGTCTTCCTGATTATATACTCCCTCCATCCCAATATTATTGTCCACAGATAAAAAATACGCAGATTAAGAAAAACATTAATTACCACTAACTTTATATAATAAAATGACAGTTTTGTCCTTACTTTGCATTTAATATTTCATTAAATGCTTAAATGGTTAAGTATTAACGATAGAGTATTTTGGTAAAAATGTTATTTATTTTTAGAAATAAACTATTATTTTGAGACAAACCAAAAAAAAATATGGACTATAATTTTGGGACGGAGGAAGTATCATATATGATAAATATAATATCTATTTCGAGATTGGATAACTAAATGGATGAGTTTTTGGATGTTATCTGCTTACTATGTGGTGGAATATTTGGTCGTTTAGGAACGGTTCTCAAGTTGGTAAAAGTATATCAAAAGCATATGATAATAAATAGATATCAATTTTATTAATAAATTTAGAGAAAATGACAAAAATAGCCATTTACACTAATTGCATTACAAAAATAGCCAAAAAAAATCGAAATTACAAAATTACCCTACGATTTCGCAGATGGAGATGTCTCATCTGCGAAATGAGCATCTCATCTGCGAATATACAAGCACCTAAAGCACAACTGCTATGCTTTAGGTGCTTGTACATTCGCAGATGCTTTTAATTTTTTTTTTTTTTAATTTTTTTTCTGTATATATAGGGGTAATTTCGCAGATGGAATAGGTCCATCTGCGATTTACTCTCATTCTATCTGCGAAATTGTGGTTTTTTTTTTGTATTTTTTTTTTAAGTTTGACTATGAAATGAATTGGTTTGACTACGAAATCATGTTGCTATATAAAAAGTTTTGTAGAAAAATATCATTTTGGTTGTTATATAAATCAGGTTCCATTAACTTGCCATCTCCCACCAGTTACAAGACAAACCAAATATTCAATCATTTTTTGAGCAAATTGTAGAGAAAGTTCCTAAACAAATAACAACCAAAATGATATTTTTCTACAAAACTTTTTATATAGCAACATTATTTCGTAGTCAAACCAGTTCATTTCATAGTCAAACTAAAAAAAAAATACAAAAAAAACCCACAATTTCGCAGATAGAATGAGAGTAAATCGCAGATGGACCTATTCCATCTGCGAAATTACCCCTATATATACAGAAAAAAATAAAAAAAAAAAATTAAAAGCGCCTGCGAATGTACAAGCACCTAAAGCACAGTTGTGCTTTAGGTGTTTGTACATTCGCAGATGAGATGCTGATTTCGCAGATGGGGCATCTCCATCTGCGAAATTGTGGGCTAATTTTGTAATTTTGATTTTTTTTTGGCTATTTTTGTAATCCCATTAGTGTAAATGGCTATTTTTGTCATTTTCTTATAAATTTATATTTTAATTTTAATATTCTCAAAATTTGAGTTGATTAGTTTTTTTATTTATTTAAATTTAAAAGATAAAAATATTTTTATTATAATAATTCATTATTTTTCTTATTTTCTTATAAATTCAGAGTTCGCAAATATTTTAATCTTTATAATTATATTTTTTTTTAAAATTAACTCATGTAATACATAGGTCTCACAACTAGTTTTTTTTAAGATTGTCTGTTAATTTTTCTCTTTTTTCTCTTGGGTTTTTCATAGGAGTATAAGTTAAAAAATAAAAAGACAAAACTTCAAAAATGGTCCCCGTGGTTTCACAAAATCTGAAGCTTGGTTCCTAATTTACAAAAACTTATGGATCGTCCATGTGGTTTCAAAACTTTTAACATTTGGTCATTTCGGCTCACTCCGTTACCATTTAGCCGTTAAGTAATGAGCATTTTTGTCATTTCATTACCTAGGGACCATTTATGAGGTTTTGTATTACTTTTTTTTTAAATAAATAAATAAATACAATTTAATATGCAAGGGGTCCCAACACACACTCACACATTTAATAAGATCAGCACCAATCAACATGTTTGCATTAAGTATACTAAGAGTAGAAACAAATGAATAAAAAATCAATTGATTATGATATCTTTTGGAAGGCTTGATCATAGTTATTCGAGAAATGGATGATCTCAGAAGGGTTTAACCCCACACCTACCAAAGCTCCGACTCCTTCCTATCTTTTTCTCGATGCTTTATTTATCTTGTCGTTGGAGAAAGAAACAAAACCGAAAATTGGTCAAATACCCACCCTCACTACCATTTTCTCTCTGTTCCTCTTGTATCTTTCTCGTCTTGCAGGTCCAAATCAAGGTAAATAGCCCTCTCTACCCCTACTCCCCTCTCTACTTCGGTAATCCCCATCTCCATCTTTGATTTGACCCTATTATGAACAACCCTTTTCAAACCTAAAAAATGTATGGAACCTCGATGGGGGGACAGACATGAGCTTGTAAGAAGAAACCAGAAAACGAGGCCAGAACATCTTCATATTTAGAAATAAAAAATGAGCCTGATCGTTATTAATCGAGATCAAACTCGAAAGGGGCTGATGGACTTATGCAACAGACGAGATTTTTGTTTCGATCTTCAATGGTTGAGTTCCTTCGATGGCAGAAACAATCTTCAATAACTGAGAATTAGGGGCGATCTATCGGCTATCATCTTCAGATTCAGATGAGATCCATTGTTTTTATGCATCGCATGAAGTTGTCGGAACCCTAGCCCTTATCCTCACCGTCACTGCTGACATCGTTTTTAGCTAAAATCCCTATCATGTCCTGGCACTTAATACCTACAACGATACAAGCTCCTAGAAGGTAAATGGATGGAATTCGAGTTTGAGAATAAAGGAGTGAAGCATAAGATTAGGAATGAGGATGAACCATGGAATTAGTTGAAACTGATTGAACCAGTGGAGAGAGAGTGAGAGAGAGAGAGATGTGGGACCTCTTGCATATTAAATTTTATTTATTTATTTATTTAAAAAAAAGTAATACAAAACCTCATAAATAGTCCATGGGTAGTGAAATGACAAAAATACCCCTTACTTAATGGATAAATGGTAACGGAGTGAGCCGGAATGACCAAATGTTAAATGTTTTGAAACCACATGGACGATCCGTAAGATTTTTTAAATTAGGGACAAAACATCAGATTTTGTGAAAACATAGGCACCATTTTTGAAGTTTTGTCAAATAAAAATAAATAAATAAAAACATTAGGGTTGATGTAAAACACTACTCTTTCTTTGCTTTGATGTAATTCTTTTGCTTATTTAGCTTCTTACTAGATTTTTAACACATCATATGTTGTTCCAAAAAATATAGTCGTTATAAAATTACTTAGCGGAATTAAGTTTTTAATGATTCTAACCATAAAAAAACTAAAAAGGGGAAAATAAATTTCAGTTATACATTTTTATGCACTCTCTTTGTTTAAGTGTTTTTACATAGACGTATAGATCTAAGAAGCCTGCTGTCTAGATTTATAATGTGACTGTCTTCTTCGTTCTATTGATTAATAGACTTTTTCATTACGCTTAGGCAGAACGCTCATTGAATCACCATTCAAAATATTTACTCATAAATGACTTAAGAGTAAATTACAATTTTGGTCCCTATGATTTTGATCAAATTTGAACCACCATTTAAAATATTTACTCGTAAATGACTTAAAAATAAATTACAATTTTGGTCCCTATTTGATCAAATTCGAACAATCCAGTCTTTGAAATTTTGACAAGATATATTTCTATAGTTTAAAGAAATTGCATATCCTTAATCTATTTAAAAAGACAATTTTAACCTTACTTTTATATATATATATATATATATATATATATATATATATATATATAATTGTTTAATTTTTTTTATATATTTTGCCGCTTACATTTTATTTTTTTATTTATATTTTTTATGATTTATATAATTTTTTTAATTTTATTCATATATATATATATATATATATATATATATATATATAATGTTTTTTTTTAGAATTTTTTGACGTTTTATATGAATAATTTTTCTAGATTGTTTTTATGTTTTGTTTGAATATATCTTTTAATGTTTTTTTTGGATCTTTTATATTTTATATATTTGTAAAGCTTTTTATAAATATTTTTTGTATAAAAAATATAAAAATGTTAGTTAAATGAGAATATGATTAACACATATTAGGTATATAATTATTTATTTTAATAAGGTTATTGTATGGGCTAACCGAAATTCAAAACGAGTGTCAATGGCTTCGAATTCAATTTTCTTAGTTTTATAATTTTTTTTTTTACATTTCGTTCCAAATGAAAACGCTAATCAGAATTCATATAACCTAAACACATGTGTCAATGTTTTCGAGTTCATTTTTTTTTATTTTTAGAAATTTTGTTCGTTTTCGAGATATATGATTTTCCAATTAGCCTTTATATAAATTGAAACCGGTTTTCGTATTTCAGTGAGCCTATCTATTAATCTTATTAAAAATATAAATTTATACCTATTGATGTATCCCATCAAGAATACGTCAGGTATAACGGAACCGTCAATTTGATAGACGGCCTGGGCAAAAGACATTGTGTGCCTAACGTTGCGTCCTCTCCCTCACCCTTTGCAACCCCGTATTCGTTCCTTGGCGCCCAAGTGCTAAGGCCAGCATCAAGACAAAATAGTACCACTCGTCCTCCAGAGAGACATGTGTAACACTCAGGACTCCAATCCCCTGGTAAGCCTGCACCAATAGCAAATGGCCGCTCACCGGGCACGATTACCAATCGGAAGCCGTCTATCCCTGCCAAACCTGAAAAGTAGAAGATATCGTCGGGGTTCTATCCCCCCGATTCCAGGTATAAAAAGGTCCCTTCTCCTCCAAGAGAAGGGACCAACATTCAACATTAACCATTTTGTCTCATACTTTCTCATCCCCTCAGTAGAACCATGAACTAACTTGATCGTCAGAGCCTCGTTCCGGGACAACCTCCCGGATGACGACTGACGGTCTTGTTTTCTTTGTTGTGATTCTCATGATCTTTATTTCCATCCTTCACGGAGACGGAGCCGAGTCGGAGACATATCACAATAGTTGGCACCATCCGGGCGTGCACCTACTTCGCAACATCAGGCGCCAAAAATCATGGATAAAGGATCGATACAGTAGGAAGACGACAACAATAGTCTAGCTAGACCAATGTAGTCCCTTGACGGAAGCGGTCCGTCGACATTGGAAGAGCAGTCGCTCACACAAGCACCAACGACACCGCCAGTCGGCCCCACGACAGAGTTCATCGCTAGTCTATGGCGACCGTCGCCCGTCGCAACTAAACTACCAGCCATAACTACCACCACAACGCCTTAAAGAGCGCCGACCACCCAATCACAACAAATAACAAATCGACCACAACCATCGGTACAGCAGGCGGGGACCAGCGCTTGGTCCCCCGACACTATTCTATCAGCCGCACCACTTGCAGGCCACCGGTCTTCTCCAATGGCAGCCATGTCGCATATCCCGTTATTCGCCCAACAACCACCATTCAAACCATATTCGTACCACTACTAAGGTGTGTTCCCTCAAACATAGACACAAACCCACAACACTCAAAGCACACCAACACATGTGATGAACGTACATAATACGGGGCTAACGGAGTCGAGTTCGCAACCGAATCAGATAATGCACGCACACCCCATGCAAGCATTGTATATGCCTCAAGAAACCATGTATAACCACGGGTACCATTACGAGCATGGCTAAGGGTACAACAACCCATACCACACACAACAGACGATGGTCGGCGGAGTACTCAACTACCCACATATGAAAAACACGTTAACAAGTATCAACTCGGAGATCTACCAAGAGCTATTACCGTATGAAATACCAAATTCCGCAACGATACCAAACATCCCAAAGTATGACAGCACGACGGATCCTGAAGAACACAAAGACACCTACGATTGGACCATGACATCCCTTCGGACGGACAAGAGATTCACTTGCATATACTTCCCGGTCACAGCATCGGGAAATGGTAGCAAATGGTTCAAGGCATTACGTCCGGGAAGTATCTCCGGCTTCGAACAGTTGAGGTGCCTTTTCAACCAGAACTTCATGCAATTGAGGAAAGTCAAAGGAGATGCTAGCTCTATCATGACATGCAAGCAAAAAGAGGGAGAATCCATCCGGGCATACCATGATCGGTTTACCCTAGCGACCCTGAGCATCCCCGACCACGAGGAATTTTTAGTTACGGGCGCCTTCACCCAGGGGATACTCCCAGGTCCCATGTCAAGGAAAATGCAAGGAACAATGCAAAAATATAGGGACAAGCTCAGATATAGGGTTGAAAAGTATCTAAGGTAGATCAGGGGAGAAGAATGCAAACAAGCCAATCTAAAAGCTGTAGCGAATGCCTACCTCAAACAAGAATCAACCAGCTCTCACTACCGCCATAGCCATAAGGAGTGCAACGATGGAAGCCATGATAAGCATCATAGACATTTGATACACTCATCTCGTAGATTCCGCCCGTTCGTCAAGGATGAGCCCAGGAGCCATAAGATGGAAGTGCACGCGGTGGAAAAAACCCTTCAACAGACAGAAAAAGAGAAAATAAAATATTGCGAATATCACAAGAGCAAAACCCACGACGCTGGAGAGTGCGCGATCCTCAAAAAAGAAATTGAAGACAAGCGACTTAATGCAGACTTAACAGAATTTGCAAACACTCTACGATCAAAGTTCGAAGCCGAACGGAAAGACGGGAAAACCCGAAAGGAGATGAACAAAAAACCAATAAAAAAGGAAGCAATCTTCGCAGTTGCAAGCCCCGGGAACAGAGCCAGGCGTCGATTGCCAGCCAATGGCGCTGACGGATTACCTGGAGATATTCTCAACATAAGTTTCTCATCGAAAGACCCACAAGTGCCCAACTGGGACCCCACAGATCCAATCATAATCCCCGCCCTTGTACAACAACATCAGATCTGGCGAGTCCTGGTCGACAGAGATAGGAGCACCGACGTCCTTTACGAGCACTACCTTGAGCGACTCCCTCCATCCTTGAAGAAAAGCCTAAGATCATAAACCCAAGCCCCACTCGTTGGCTTCACGGGAAACAAATTATGGCCACTCGGGACCATAAACCTCCCGTTGACACTAATCATCAACAACGGAAAGGAAAGGGTAACAAGGATAATCGAGTTCTCGGTAGTTAAATACAAGTCAGAAGACGATATGATCCTAGAGTGACCTGCTCTCTTCTGGATACAAGCCATACCATCAACAATACATGGTACAGTCAAGTTCAGAACGACAAATGGCTCAGTGATAGTAACAACCCTAAACATATAGGCAAAACCACTTCGGGCGATCGTCGCTTAGGCTACAACACACATCCCAAGAAAGCGGAGCACAACAGCTAACACACATATGGTCAAGCGTAAAAAAACAAATATCCACACCAAAAGAGAAGAAGAAAGGACACCAACCCCAAACGAACAACCCCGGGGGGGGGGGGGGGAGGGTGTGATAGCAACAACATTGCCACTCCGGAAACATCAAGGGTCGTCATCATGAACACCAAGCAAGGTTGGAAATCACTGAGCGTACCTACACAACTTCACACAACAAGGGTACAAAGCATGGAAAAAAGGAAACGAAGGAACACACGCGCGAAGTTACAGAGCTCGACTGGAAACACAAGCAAGGAACCACCAACACTGGAGCAGAAAGGATTGTCAATTACCCCAAACAAGAGGATGTGGACAGGAGACTCACTACAAACATAAGCGTCCGCAACTGGCAGAGGCTTCCCCCAGGACGAAACCTAGTCAATAGCCTCACGAAAAATAGAACTAGCAACGAAAGAATTACGCAGAAGTAGGCAAAACCGCCCAAAGGTGATGACCAGGCAACCAAAGCCGGAGAATGGAGGAAATTGAAAATCGTCTTCCAAAAGACAACCATCCCAGAAACAGCCAAGCATGGCCTGTATACGAGCACGTACGCTGGAAAGCTCGCAGGCACGAGTCGCCGAAGGACACCAAACAAGGAAGACCAAGAAGAAGAATTTTTCCCAACGACCTGGGAGCCTCAAAGCCCAAGACAATAGTCGAAACTCGAGGGGAATCAATGGAAGGGGAAAAGTGATCAAACTCATAACGGATAATCGTTCCCTAACCAGACAATCCAAGAGCTAAACATAGAATAGCAAAAATTATCGGACTCCTGATACTTATCTAACGATGTAGATGCCTCCAAGACACCAAAAAATATGCAATGAAAAGAAAACTTGTAGTGAATGAGTATCGACATACTTTCATATAAATGGAAAAAAAAACCGAACTAATCACTCGTGCCACCTAACACAAAACCAATGAGAAAAACACAATCATAGACCTCAAGGGCTTACCACTTCTCCTTAATAAACATGTCGACGACGTTAGGAGAGCTGCAAATCCTCATCACAACAAGTAAGAGGCCTTAAAGGATCATAACCTTTCCTTCGAAATGCATAATGCCTAAGCTCTAAGACCCCAAGGTGACGAACTCGATCTTGCTTAGATGACTAGGGTCAGAGTACAACTCCCCTTGACCCACGACTTAGAGAAAAGATCTAAAGAGAGGGCTCTTAGCTAGGAAAGAAATCCTAACAGAACGAACCAGGTAGAGTTCGCACCTACAGGCTAACTAAAACCCTCGACTCATAGAGGCTAACCTGAGGGGGAGCGCCGAGCCCTTCAGAACAGACGCTTTGGCCCCCCAAAGCTTGTTAAACAAATGTTAAACACGAATAAGACCCCCAAGGCCAATACTAACCTCTGGGAGAATCCAAACCAAGGTTGGCCAACACAAACAATCCAAGTTGACAAAAGGGGGGGGGGGAGAATGTGACAAGGGTCAATTTCTGGTTAGGTCAAAGTCAAAAAAAGTCAATGAGTCAAACCGATAAGCTCATCTAGTGCTTGTATGATAGGGTTTACTCTATGTTTACTAATGTACAACTCTCTACCTTAATACAAAGTATCACTCGGAAATTTCATATGTTAAGAAAATTCTAAACCCTAACCAGGGTGAGCAATGTAACGAGTCTATAAAGTACTATTATGTACCCTTCGGGGGCTTAAGGCACGCAAAAAAAAGCATAATGGGGTTTACGAACCTTGCATTATGGGGACAAACACTAACAAAGGCTACAAACAAAATCTCTCCAAATCTCTCCCACTTTATCTCTATCTCTCCTAAATCTCTCTCAAAATCTCTCCCAATCTCTCTCTCAAACCTCTTAGTGATAAAAATCACATTATATCTATCTCTCCTCACGTGCCTTCGCGTCCCACCCCTTGCCAAGTTCGATTTTGGGTTAGAAGTTCGTTTCTAACTGGGAAATTTCGCACCTAACTTTATCACATGCAAAACCGGACAATTTCGCTTCTATCTGGGCAGGTTCGCTTCTACTCGCCCAAGTTCGTTCTTACTCGAAAAGATTTTTTCCTCCTAACATTCGCATGCGAACCGAAGACCTTCGCCTCCTGCCCAACCTTCGTAACCAAGCCTCCCCACGGACCAAACCCTACTCTTGCTTGCGAACCCTCTTGGACCGAAACCTCCCATGTCACGAACCTTCTCGGCTGCGAGCCTTCCATTCGGAGGTTCGCATTCACTTCCTGGTTTCTGACCAGTTTTACATTTTAAGTCCGTTTTTGATGATTTTAACGTGGTAATTTCACCAAATTCGTATTTTCATAATTTTAAACCCTCGAAACTCATATTTTATTCCCATATTGAAGATTTACTGTTTATAACTCATATCTTTTGTTCAAGATCACACACAAAGGTTTGTTGAATTTTTCCCATAAAGTTATGACACCAAGCCATCCCCACATCAATTTCATGTCATTATTCACATCCTACCTAGTCAAATCAGTATCTTTCTTCAAACACTCCATCAGATCTTCCCATAACCAAATCCACCCAATAGATCTTCAATCTTCACCTATAAAACCTCATTTCCTTCCTCCAAAAACAAACTTTTCTCTCTCTCTCTCTCTCTCTCTCTCTCTTTCTCTCTCTGGAACTCGAAATCCCCAGGAGGTCTCTGATGGGTTTTGGTCATAAGACATCCTATGTGCTCATACAAACGCTAATGCTTGGATCTAGGTTTCTCTATTGTACATGCAAGTTATCCAAGACTATAAACCCTAATTCTAGCATTAAAGTAATCATATTAACATGAGAATAGGTTTAAGATGTTACCTTGATTGTTATGTAGCAATAACAATCCCAATTCCTCCTTGTATTGACTTTAGAAAGCTTAGAGTCACAATTGTCACTCCTCTAATGGTTCACAAACACCATAAGCAAGAGGATGAAGAGGAGAGAGGATGGAGGCCGCCCTAAAACTTGTGAAACCCTAGAAGGTTGCTTTTCCACGTTTTTGAGCCTTAAGGGTTCTATATATAGTGAGGCTATTAGGGTTATCTAACAAGGAAACCCTAATTTGGATGCTTAAGCCCTAAGCAACCCATGGACTCCTTTCCTTAAGGGCTTGGACGATTTCGATATGGGTTTCCCCATAGAATTCGTCCATTCCTTAATACAAGGCAATCCATGGCCCAAATTGCAATTATCTTATAATTACAATTCCAGTCCCTTAAGTTTAATTAATCTCTTTTAGTCACAAAACTAATTACCAATTAATTCTTGACTAATATTAATTAAACAATATGATTTCTCCTTTAATATATTATTCCCATAATATATTAATAAATCATATTTAATCCTTTCTCTCCATAATTCATCCTATCAAGTTGCTTTGGTGAAGGCAACCCAAAAGGACCATGCACCATCGGGTCAAGTACATACCAAAATAGTTATGGATTTAGACACTAATCCAACAGTCTCCCTTTTACCCCTCAAGTCTATGTGTTTAATTGAGTTTAAGGTCCCTAGCTTGTTGGTGGTCAATTCTAGAATTTAATCCAAGGTCATAGGTGTGTTTAAGGTCATTTTTAACACACAAATATGAGTTTACTCCCCATGAAGAGGATTTTACAGCCCAAGCATGTTCTTGGGCAGTAAACTCATGTTTACTCTTCAAAATGCTAGTTCAAGGTGTTCTAAGTCCGAATATGCATGCCTAAAAATCATATCTAAGCCTTAGGGGCAATTTGGAGGGGTTTTGGGGCTTAAAAACCCCAATAATTGGTGTTTATGGTCCAAGAGTGTTCTTGGGCCGTAAACACATGATTATGTCCCTATTTTATGTTTTAAACTCGAAATTGCAGGCTAGATAAGTCATACAACGAGTTAGGATAGTTTACCTACTCGTTTGAGGCTCGAAACAAACGATTTTTGGCTCGAAATTGAGTTGTAGAGAGAGGAGGTTTGGGGAGTGTAAAAAGTCTCCAATGGACTCCACTCACCCTTATATAGGGTTTTGAGTCGGGGCTTAGTGGAATTCTACCCAATACTGCCGTTAAACGGGGCTTTTGGTCGCACCCGATTTAGTGGTCGTAACAATAAAAACTAACTTTTTCCAATTAAATGGAAATGTATGTTATGTGTTTTTATTTCCTTTCATCACGACTTAACGGCCTAATAAACAAATGAAATGTTTATTTAATTGACGACTTCTAATTAACGGAACTTTTACAAACTGTAATATTCCGTTAATGGTAACGGGGAAAGGTTACGGAACAACTTGGGTTGTCACATCATCCCCCCGTTAGAGGGAATTTCGTCCCGAAATTCAGGTCTAGGCAAGGAAGTAGGTATGAATGGCCAAGTAGAGGTAAGGGAGTACTTCCTATATGGTTGTCCTCGCATTCCCAAGTGATCTCTGGTCTGTGTTTGTCATTCCAACAGACCCTCACGTACGGGATGCAGACTCCGTCTCGTGTAGCTAGTGGGTTCCGACCGGTGTATCTACGAAGTTAGGGTTCTCAATGAATTCTATCAAGATGAGTGAGGTACAAAGAGTGATGTCGTGAATTCACATATCAAGTCTAAGAAGTGGATCGATCAGGTGTGAATCTTGTGGTATATCCGAAGGTAGTAGCGGCCTGAATAGGGTTGGACCAAGTCTCCATGGGGATTCTCATATGGTCCTAAGCTCTCGGAATGGTAGAGATTTTCAGTACTCAGAACATAGTGTACTTCTATGGCAAGATCATCACTGGCGTGATTGCCATTCCGAAGTTCCTAATGTTCTCACTCGTACTGTGTGTGTAGTCCTTCAGGTTGGTTCTTAGGAATCTCGAGTGGTCTTTGGTTTTGTGTTTCCTGTCAACTGGCTGATAGAGACTTTCTAGATCATTGAGTGGGTTGCGTGACTATGGTTATCTGTTTGCTATAAAGTGTCTATCTCAAGCTTGTGCAAAAGGAATATGCACTAACGAAGCTTGAGATGCAGAAACCCTGTAGGTCGGGGAGATAGGGTTTCACCAGACGAGCGTTGGACTATCTCAGGAGGTGGTTCTACTATCTTTGCGTGAGATGGTATTCGTGGAACACCTAATAGTCCAATGAATATCTAAGACTTTGGTTTGATCTAGTGTGGAAAGCGCATGCTCTTGCATAATCCCTCGACTAACACCAAGGCTAGTGTCAAGTCTTAAAATCTCTTCGGGATCCGGGACATGAGGCTTAGCGCAACTACTTTCGCACTTTGATCGAGTATTCTTGGCTGCGGAGGTTATCCTGTGGTTCTCGGTATCCTAGTGTTCAGTTCGGAGAATGTAATTCATCGTCTACAGGGCGACGACGATTTCCTCCTTGCGAGAGGGTGAAGGATGATAAGCACCACTTGTCTATAACTGGGTGGACGAGGTGCCTGAGTAGTGCGAGCACCTACTGCAACTACTCTTCCGAAGGTTCTGAGTTTTCTCGGTCTAGGTCAAATCTAGTGGGCATAGGGTCTCATCACTCGGAACTTTAATCTTTTCATCCATTCTTCTTAGAGTTTACTTTATTGCGGCTCTCGGATTCCCGGGATATTCGCCGCGATGCTTAATTCAGAGGACTAAGCGTGAATTAATGGTCACAGTCAATGTCCTTGACTCTTACGACGCAGGTTTCTTTATCAACCGAGGGTGTTAGCTACTATGTTGGCTTAACCGGGATGACAACAAATTTCGGATTTGTGGTCATTATAGTAGCTTAATCCGTAGGGTTCTCTTGACTCTAGCTCCCACTCCATGGGATAGGATGAAGGGTCTTTCTAGGGAATCTACTAGGTATGCTTCGGGTTGCTATCGTCTTCTAGAATGCATGCAGTGCCTTTCACTTCGGTGTCCATCTGACTACGAGGGGTCGGTCAACAGCTTACGGTACCCTCTCTTGGGTACTTCGGAAGGTTTGAGATAAGAGAGACGATTGACGGATCGCATTAGGTTTGATTATTTGTGTTAGGTTTAGGTTCGGGAGAACCTTTATTTGCCGACATGGCTACGGAGAAAGTTCTTTTTACACAGCACTAAGAATGTACACATGGTTTCACAAAGTCAAACCATGATCAATAGAGTCGTCAAAGTTGGCACACTCCGACATGATATAAAGTGAAGATCGATAGAGTCATGTGCCGAACAGGCACACCAGTTCTAGGTGTCTCAGGTTTCGTCCTATGTATCACTACCGCGGATACCTGGACCGATAGAGTCGACGCGGAACTATAGAGAGTTCTAAGCGTTTCCGAATAGAGTACCTTTTCATGAGTGGATTCTCACAAGGCATTTCTATAATCGCCTCACATATACTAGTCATGTATATTTAAGGTGGGGAGGACTGTTGACTGAGCGACCCCGCCCTAAATCCACAACCAAACGAGGAACAGGAAATGAGGCGACATTCGCTCACTCTAGGTCTATCCATCTTAAATATACATGCCGTAACATATATGTTTAGCCATTATAGTTTTACCTAATGAGTTTTATTTTTTTTTATTTTTTTTTTTATTTTTTTTATTTATAACAGTGCTGCGACTTTTGCCTTACTGGGAAGAATTTACATTTGAATTAGTCTTTTATTGTTCTTAGTTTAGTTATCCGAGATCGAGAGACGTACCAAAATCTAACGAGTTCCTTGCCGCTTCTCCCTAAGCAGTAGTGTCAGGCTCCATTTGTGTCTTTGTCTTTCCCTCGGTTGGGCAGTCCTTCTTGAAGTGTCCCATTTCACCACATATGTGGCAAACTGTGCGGGTCGCCACATTGGTGGTTGATGTAACGAACTCAACCGGGGTTCTGCAGACGCGAGCAGTATGCCCCAGCATGTGGCACCTAGCACAATAGAGTTCCCGGCAGGCACCATGATGATGGTAGCTGCACTTGCTGCAGTGGGGAAGGTCTCCTAGGTACGGTCTTCTTGGAGTCGGGAGGGAAGGATTGACAGGGGTATAGACTGCCTCAGCTCGTTGTCCTTCGAAAGGTCCTTGAGCCGAGATACTTCCCTCCTCAATCTTGAGTTTTCTCTTTAGTGGGTTTGAGCGAGGTTCTTGGGTAGCTGAGTATGGAAGTGTTGGTTGCTGCTGTCCATTGCCAGGATTGGAAATCCCGACAGGGCCCTTGCTAACATTGGTGGTGTTAGCATTCAGGTGAGCCATGACAGCTGCTGAGACTGCAGCTTGGAACGTAGCTTCATCGAATAAGAGAGTAGGTTTCTTGCTTGTGGATTGGTTACGCTTCTTCGGTGGCATGATTTTCCTACACGGAAAGGAATACAAGGTAATGAGAGACGATGGTTAACCCTGGACATTTCTGTCCTGAACATATTAGGCATAAATTTTGCCGTGCCTCGGGTACTGGTCGTCTGAGTGTCGACCTACATCCCTATGATGTAGTCCTGGAAATCGAAGTGGGTGTATGAGTATCGGAAAAAGGCCATAAGATGCGAGTCGTTCCTACTAAGTTACCTTTATACTGGGAAAGGTTTCACTCTCCGGCTTGGAGAGATTTGAGAACGGTTCGGAACGAAACCGCGGAAAGAGAGGCTCACAAGGGCAGATAGCTAAAATTCTCTCAATAGAGATGCGGGGATCCGCCCTAATCGTGTATATGGCAACGGAAAACGACGATTTACCTAACACATAGCGTGAGTAGTGTAACCATTAACTCACTAAATTGTACTATTTTACGGGTTTATTAGTGTGATGAACACGAGGAAAAGACAATTCTCGGGTTCCATGTACTGGCTCCCTCTGTCTGCCTTATATCTTTGGCTGGAATCGGTGTTGGTTTCCTTCGGGTGGCTTCCTAGGGTTCTCTTCTCGTATGGACATATTGAATTTCCACTCCGCCTTCCTTCTGATTTCCGACTCTGGGTGTCACCACTTCATGATGGATGACTGGGAATCTCCGAAGTTTAGGCGGATTTCCTCACCGATGTCCCTAAAAGAATATAGTCACCTGGTGAATTCAATAGTCTCGACCCAGTTCATTTATTTCCGAACAGGAAATCTTCTCAATGAACCTTCTCTGGGTCTGAATCAACTCATCTGCCGAGCACTGAAGTGGATAGGGTTGTCTACAGGGTTCGCACGAGAATGGAAATGTCTAAAGAATCCTAAGAGATTATTAACATTTCACTGGATGATCCATATCGAGTCCTGCTACGATTACACAGGGTATACAAATCATATATAGCTTAGATCCGATAGGCCTTCGAATATGTGATACTACTCTAGAACCACATCCCAACGAGGAAAAGGAAATAGAGCGAAACCACACATTCTCAGCCTATGGGATCCTTATTATATATAACCTTGGGAGTACACCCTCTATAGTTGTAGGTATATCAATAAGGATCTTTTAGTTATTCACGCAAGGTTGTTTATGGATTATAAAATACCCATATGGTATTTTAATTCTTGTTTGATTCTTATCTTTGGATTATGATTCTGGGATTAGTGTGAATCTTTTAGCGTTCTAAAATACTCCTATAGTATTTTAACTTTATGTTTGGCTATAGCAATCCTAGTTGGTAAGTTTCAGACCTGTTGTACACCACTATCACTCCCAAGCACACGTTCATCGCATCTCGGATAAATGTAGTTGATCAGGTTACATTTATCCCAACATTACGATTACATAACTGCCCATGTTTGACGGTAATGCCCAACATCCGAAGACTTTTATTCTTGTTCTTCTTGTGATACTTTTGTTCTAGTGTTTAGATTCTGGATGTTGTTATACTTTGGTAAAATATGGTTATATTTTAAAGTATAATTCTTGGTCAGAGTGTTTTATCCCTTTGTGTTTATAGGTTGTATATCTTTTATGAATTGATATACTTAGCTCACTATAAACAATGCTCTGATACCAATCTGTCACACCCCAAAACCGGAACGGCGGAAACGTTCTCGGGTGGATGACGTCATGTCAAGTATCATAACACATGCATTATAGTAATCAAAGTACAACAAAACATTGCATTAATAGTAATAGTTTTACATGGTTACATTACAAAACACCAAAGTAATACAAGTAATCCAGACAGATATATGTAAGTACCGCGAAGCACTAAGCCATCTTCATCAACTGCTCCGGGGATGTACCTGTCTAATGCTAACCTGAGAATACAAGTTATTTGAAAAGCGAGTATCAGCATTTTTACAATGCTGGTGAGTTCATAAGCATTTAGTGACGTTATCATTCAAATAACTTTAATAAAAGTAGTAGTTTAAGAGATTACAACGTATTAGAGTTCTTTCCAGAAAATCCTGTATTTTCTTTAATAAAAGCAGTCTTCTACCAAGACCGGTCAGTGTTATGTGGTAAAAGTAGTTTTCCTTAAATTGCTATCGTTATCAAAATACTGAATTTGATTATTAAAGAAAGCAAGAGACAACAGGGAAAACATATGCCTCAGCAGTGAGGACTGCTGACTAAGGCAAAGGAATCATAGACTCTAGGAGAGTATCGAACGAACGACACGCCTGACTCAGTCTAACAGAAAGAGACACAGACCTCTGGCGGTACCAAATGAAAGGTACAATTTAGTAAGGTCTAATATAGTGAATACAGACTCCAGACAGTATCAAATGAAGGATACGTCTTGTAAGGTCAAGACTGTGAATACAGTGAAAATAGTGGGTACAGTGAAAACAGTGAAATGCAGACCCCAGATAGTATCAAATGAAAGATACGTCTTGTAAGGTCAAGACAGTGTGACTCTGAAAGTTAGTTACCAGCATACAGTGTAAATTGCTGGCGAAATACCGTTACATTAAGGCCAAAGAAATATAAGGTAACCTGGGATACTCGTAACCATACTGACTAGAGTTCCAGACGCCCTACAAGCGTCTATAAGATGTGACATTTGTCACCCGTTGGCTTGGTAGGCCTGGACTGTAGCTAGCAGTCTGGGTGCGGGGTTGTCAATCCCGTATAGATCTATACACACAATGTCCGCCCTCCCTACAGGAGATTCTGGTTACCGACTAGACGACGGAGAAGGCCGTGTCCTGAAGATGCATCCCAAATAGTGGGTAGAGAATTCCAAATAGTGGGTAGTGTGTAAGTGCTGTACTAGAGGTAGAGACTTCTCAATAGTGGGTTTCTAATGTAAGTGTAGGCTAGAGGTAGAGACTCTTAACTGAACTGACTAGAGAATTCCTATATGTCCGTGCTCATATACATAGTATATAACTAATGAGTCAACGACCTTCGGACGGCCATCCGATCCCACCAGACCACATCTCAACGAAGAAAAGGAAATAGGGCAGACGAGCCTTGCTAAGTCTTTCAATCATTACTTATATGTACCTATATAAGCACATATATATATATATATATATATATATATATATATATATATATATATATATATAACTACGACTGAGTGTGTATCAATTAGAAGTGATCTTTGTGAAGTAGGAGTGTCTAACCAGTGAAGTAGGAGCGGTCACAAGTGAAGTAAGAGTGTCGAACCAGTATAAGCGTATCACGAAGTAGAGACGACAGTAAGTGAAGTAAGAGCGTATAGAGTATAAGTGAAGTAGAGGCGATATCGAGTATAAGTGAAGTAGAAGTGTATCTCTAAGTAAGAGCATGAATAAGTATAAGCGTCCATCAGGTATAAGCGACTACAAGTATAAGTGAAAGCGTTACCGAGTAGGAGTATAAAATAAGTATCAGCGAAGCAGCAGTATTTAACAAGTAAAAGTATACGTCGAAAAAGGGAAACTTTGATGAAAAACTTTTATATCCAGAGAATATCACAATTTGTATTGTTTTGTAAAATATGTTTGAAAACCTTAGAAAATCTTTCATAAACCAGTTTAGAATGAATTTAGATAAAACAGTATAAGTAAGAGTTTGAAACATTTGAAAACCATTATAGTGTCCTACTCGGTAAAAACAGTGTACATTGGTAAAATCTTGTGCATGCGGGTTATCAATCACATGTGATTGATATGATAACTGGCATGTTTAACTTGTATTCCCCCCCCCCCCCTATAAAACATGTAAAAACATTTAAAAGGTTCATTCAGGGGTATGAACTCACCTGGTGTAAGTAGGTCCGACGAAGGTGCCGTTTGGGCGTTCGGTGTCACGCAAGGACTTGAACACACACAATGACCTATTTAACATATGATAACATATGTTCACATAAATTAGTATATTTAATACTAATTAAACAAATATACACACTCAAAGGAGCGGAAAACACTTTGGTTAAGTGTTTAGGTGTCCCGGGTAGCGTCTAAGGGTGTGTATGACTTAGGAATGGAGTTTACTCTCCGAGAGTAAACCCTTAACACTTAGTTTACGGCCCAGGGACTACTCACCATGAGTTTACGGCCGTAAACTCATGGTGAGGGTATCTAGTGTGCTAAAATGCCTCATATCAATTGTGGGATTTTTCCTAGGTCCAAATATAAAAGGTGTGAATGGATTTATGGCATCATATGGACCATTGAGGAGTTTACGGCCCTAAGCAAGGGAGCTTACGGCCGTAAGCTCCTATACCCTCTTTATTTTGGTGTTTTCAAGTCTTAAATGGTGGAGGGTAAATTTCTAAGCATTTTTCTAAGTCATATGGAGAGTTTTGGGCATCACTTGGGCACTAAATGGGAGTTTACAGCCCATGAACCACCCCTATGGGAGTTCACGTCCGTGAAATCCTATCCCTTAGGTTTCATTGAAGTTTAAGGCCCTTGGTTCAATTCTAGTGATTTATAATGAAGTATGATGCCATTTGGGGGGATTAAAACCATCATTTGACATGGTTTGGAGGTGTTTACGGCCTAGGCATGTGCTTGGGCCGTAAACTCCCTTTTACCCCTCAAATCTATGTGTTTAATTGAGTTTAAGGTCCCTAGCTTGTTGGTGGTCAATTCCAGAATTTAATCCAAGGTCATAGGTGTGTTTAAGGGCATTTTTAACACACAAATATGAGTTTACTCCCCATGAAGAGGAGTTTACGGCCCAAGCATATTCTTGGGCAGTAAACTCATGTTTACTCTTCAAAATGCTAGTTCAAGGTGTTCTAAGTCCGAATATGCATGCCTAAAAATCATATCTAAGCCTTAGGGGCAATTTGGAGGGGTTTTGGGGCTTAAAAACCCCAATAATTGGTGTTTATAGTCCAAGAGTGTTATTGGGCCGTAAAAACATGATTATGTCCCTATTTTATGTTTTAAACTCGAAATTGCAGGCTAGATAAGTCATACAACGAGTTAGGATAGTTTACCTACTCGTTTGAGGCTCGAAACGAACGATTTTTGGCTCGAAATTGAGTTGTAGAGAGAGGAGGTTTGGGGAGTGTAAAAAGTCTCCAATGGACTCCACTCACCCTTATATAGGGTTTTGAGTCGGGGATTAGTGGAACTCTATCCAATACTGCCGTTAAACGGGGCTTTTGGTCGCACCCGATTTAGTGGTCGTAATAATAAAAACTAACTTTTTCCAATTAAATGGAAATGTATGTTATGTGTTTTTATTTCCTTTCATCACGACTTAACGGCCTAATAAACAAATGAAATGTTTATTTAATTGACGACTTCTAATTAACGGAACTTTTACAAACTGGAATATTCCGTTAACGGTAACGGGGAAAGGTAACGGAACAACTTGGGTTGTCACACAAATCAATATCTTTCTTCAAACACTCCATCAGATATTCCCATGACCAAATCCACCCAATAGATCTTTAATCTTCACCAATAAAACCTCATTTACTTCCTCTAAAAACAAACTTTTCTCTTTCTCTTTTCTCCCTCTTTCTCTCTCTCTCTCTCTCTCTCTCTCTCTCTCTCTCTCTGGAACTCGAAATCCCCAGGAGGTCTCTAGATTCCCTTCATTCTTGGTATGTTCTTCATTTCTATTCCTAAATATTCTTCATTTCTTCATACAAATCATGGGTCATTTACACAAATATCGACATATCTGTTCTTAGGATCTTCAAATCCTCAAGCGTCTTTCAAGTGTTTTTGACTTGAAACTCTTCATCTTTAACCTTCGATTCTTCAAGAGATCACAGAAGGTGAGTTCATACCCCTACATTTTCATGCTTTCTTCAAATTTTAGGGGGGGGGGGGGGGGGAATACAAGTTACAACACCCAAAACATATTCTAATTTATACTAACAACTTTCATCAAAAAGTTATGGTCTATTCACGAACTGTTTTGACCATCTTAAACTCAATATTTTTCAAAACTGTTCAAATGCATCTAGTTGAGGTTTATACCTTTCTAATGACTACTTTCACACATTCATACTATGTTTCTACAATTTATGGCGATTTTTACAAAACGGAATGTCATTTTATAAACGATTTCGGACCGGTCTGTGTATATGGACATTTTCACACTGGTTAGAGACCTCTAAAAATCATAATAAAAATTAAGAACTAACCAGACATATTTTCTAAACTCTCAGAGTTTACGTATCTAGTTTTCAACTTACAATGATTTTTCTAAAAACAGTAACAGAAAAGTTAAAACTAGTAAAATAGTTTATAAATTCATCAACACTTTGTAACATGTTGAGCAAAGTGTATAACAATGTTTAGCTACATTCTAATTGTATTTCATGTTAGTTTATCTTCATGAAACAGAATTAGACATTCACGATAAGGATTTTTCATTCATATATGATAAGTTATAATAGGTATAGTTTATGGTTTGTTACACTACAAATAGTCTATGAAAGGTTTCCAAAACACTACAAGAAGGGGTTTTCATTTACTACAAACATATGGGATAAACTATAATAGGAATAGTTTATGGTACATTAACACTAAAAACATACTAAGGAAGGTTCCATTTACACTACAAAAAGGATTTTCAATCACACTACACATAAACTCGTTGAATCAAATTTGTGAGACGTCACTTCATTGTACTCTTTAGGGTACTGTTTAAAGTCCTGTATTATAACCATAGTCTCCTGTAGGGAGAACATGATACTTGTATATATATCTATATTGGGACGGAAAATCTCGCACCTAAGTTGCATTCAACAGCTAGACCGGCAGGTCTGGGGTGACAAATGTCAAAACATTCCGACGCCCGAAGTACGTCGTAACATGCTTACTATGTCAGTTTCACGGTTATAATAACTCACATAGGGAAACAACGACACATAAAGTTTATGGGAATTCTTACATTCAAAAGGGTTTTAATTATTTAAAACTACCTACACTATCATAAGTATGGAAAAATATTTGTACATTTCGGTCTTTGGGTTTTAAGACTACAACTCATTTAGAAGGAAAATATTGGATTTTTCTTGAAAATACACTACATTTACAAAGAAAGGTTTTTCAATTCTACATACAAAAGCTTATGCACTCACCAACATAATTGTTGGCACTCTTTCAAAATTAATTGTATTCTCAGGTAATCAATGAAAACAGATAACTACCAGCTTTTGAGGATGAAACGCTATGGCGTTAGACAAACCATTTTATCATTATATTGTAATCGATTTTGAAACATGTAACTCATGAAACCATGTAACTTTTTGATTATATTTATGATGGTTGTATTTACTTTGATCACCATTATACTTGTTGTTATTGATGAGATTTAAAACCTTTAAATCTATGAAGATCGATTAGATCTCAAACAGGTAAGTAAATATAAAACTGTAAGAACACGAAAATAAAAACGAGACAAGATTGAATCAAACGTGTCGAATGATTAAACAAAATCCTCAGAAGAGCTCGATTAAGAACATCAACTGTAGAGGATTGGTAGGTTACAAGAACGATTAAAGAAATCTGTAATGCTATCGTTACTCTCTAGATTAATCTCTAAAATCCTTAACCTAATATGCATGCAAGCATATACTTATATATTAAACATAAAAGGCTCACGGTAGGACAGGCCCAAACCGGAGTACAAAATAAATAAACTATCGAGCCCAACGACGCAATACTTCAAAATAATCTTCAGCCCAACAATCTCCCCCTTTGCGTCACTTGGAGCGAGACCTTCACTTGTTACTTGGGCTAGCAGCCGAAGCAGGTACCTTCTTCTTCACAGTGTTAAACAGACATTTGGTGAGCGAGAGAATCGTCTGTCTAAACTGGATGTACCATTGGATCATATCGTTGAAGTACTTGATGTCATCAGCTGAATTCTCTTTACACTTCTTGATGAACGAATCACCTTGAACCGAACGTTTATAAAACGACCTTCGGTGTAAGGCTTCAGTACCCGAACGTTCACAATCTTCTGGGCGCTCCAAGTTAGGTACTGAGGACGAGCAACCGCCAGATAGAAGTCGATGAGCTCCCTGTCAAGCTCAGCGTTCGGATGAGGGACTTCAAAGATGTTTGAGAAGGCATGGAAGATGAATGCCTTTTGAGTCAACGGCATGTCGAACTGCGAGTCGACAGTATTATTGCAGTCGAACGAGATAACCGGCTCGAGCCATAATATGCTGGGAGTGTCTATGGCCTCTTTAAACATTCTCTCCCGAGTCCATGCATGGAATAGAGTCTTCCTGCTCTCGAGGAGATCGTGGGCTTCCTTTTGCTTGCGTTCAGCTTCTTCAGCCTCTTGCACCACACGATTTACATCTTCATCCACATTGCGACTGTTCTTTCGTTTCAACATGTCAGCAATGGTCTCCCTGTCTTCATCTTCATCTTCATCTTCTTCCTCAGCTATGTTTTTCCCTTTGTCCTTCACACCCGAACCCGAAGCTTGACCAGTCGGAGGTGGTTCGGTTGTGTGAGTAGCTTTGGAGGAAGGAGGTGGTTTCGATCCGGTTTGCTTATCTTCTCCCCCTTGTTTCGGAATGGACATGAAACTCGGTAAGCCTTCTATTTTGCTGAGAAGGGCCAAGGCAGGAGCAAGTTTTTCAGCAAGGGTTCTCCTCACCGAATAGTTTAAAATCGGATCGTGTGGTTCGAGGATGTTGGATAAGACAGCGTGTACATCCGAAACACATGTCTTAATGACCTCCCTTTCGGATCGAAGAGCCTCGAGTTGTTGTTGTGAGTTTGAAAGCTGCGTGCTCTTGATCTTGAGGGCGGTAGTTTTGCTTGCCAGAACGTCCATCAAAGAGTTTTCAGCCGCAAGATCCTCTTGTAGCTTAGCAAGACGTTCATCGATGGAGGCACGAAGAGCCGAGTTGTCGTCGCTTAGGGTTTGGCGTAGGGCAGCGAACGAAGTCAACTTCGTTGAGACGAACTTGGCCAATTGCTGAACAATCGGTTCCAAAGTTGTCTTGGTGGCGTCGGCGCTTTCCTGTAAGGACTGCAACAGGATAGAAGCGTCGGAGAATAGTTTATCGACTTTTTCGGTCTCTGCCTCACATGCTCTGGTTGAGGCGTCGATAGCAGCAGTTGCGGAGGCCACCGAATCATGTTGAACCCGGGAGAAGGCATCAACAATTTTCTGAAGCGCAGCTTCAGAGAGAGAGGACTGCTGGTTGGAAGAGGAGGCGAGAAGTAGATCAACCTTCTCGGTAAGCTCTTTAAGATGCTTCTTTGTCACTGGAGCATCATCCTCCTCGTCACTCTGAACCTGAAACGGACTATAGTAGACCGAATCAAAGTTCATGTGTTCACCACCAAGGTAAGGGCTGTCTCCATCAGAGGCATTTTCTGGAGATGGAGGGGGTGGTGAAGCTGGGGGTGTTGTGGTTGGGGTATGTTGAGGTTGAGTATTGGGTGGGGTAGTTTTGGGTGGTGGTTGAGTGTGGGTAGGTTCGGTTGTATGGGTTTCGGTTTGTGGTGGTTCGGTTACGGGTGGTGTTTCGGTTACTGTTGTGAAAATGGGTGGTGGTATAGGGAAAGATGTTTGTGGAATAGTGGTAGTGGGGATTATGGTCGGAATGGAAGTAGGAATGGTGGGAGGAGGTGAAGGAACTGGTGAATTATGAATATCCATCTCTGGGGTAGGAGACGGTGGTGGTGTGTTGCCTCGTTGTGGGGTTTCGCCTCCTTGAGAGCCATCCGAACCCGAATGCTCATCTTCTGAGTTACTTGAAGAAGAGGGAATAACAAGCTTGCGCTTCGGTTGTGTCTTCCTCCTCTTCGGCTGTGGTGACTGTGCAGCCTTTGTCTGTTTCCTCTTCTTGGGAGAAGGACCCTTAGGAGCTTTGGTCGCTTGCTTCCCTTTGTCCGCCTTTTTGCCCCTGGGCACCGGTTTGTCTGCATCGTGGATGGACCTGAGCATATCCGGTGTAAGTTCCCTGGGACCAGTTGCCCTGAATTCCTTGATCGTCCGAATCAACCTGCTGTCAGAGGGCATGTCGCCATACATTGTCTCCGGGATGGACCCAATGAACGAAAATTTAGATGCATCCGAGACGATGATCTTCTTGGTATGAAACGTACCAACAGAAGACATCGATGCACCGGCAGCAGTTGGAATGTCGAACTTGTCCATGGCCCATTTTGTAATCAAAATCTAGAACCGGGCCAACGACACCTCAGAGTGTCGTGATGATGAAGAAAGGCTATGAATGAGCTGTTGCCATAGGACCAACCCATAGTCCAGGTTAATCCCGTTGTAGACCGCGTACATGATCGACAGGAAGAGGCGACTGGCACCGTCGGATCCTGAACTCCATTCCGACAAGCCCTTGAATAGGACTGTAAACAAGCCGTTCCACTGTGGCGGCAGGCAGGACTTTTTGAACTTAGCGACGGAGGTGAGAACCTCCGTGTACCCCATGTTGTAAAACATATTAAACAGATGCCCAACCGGAATCATCTCCGGATTTATTCTCGATGGGTCAACAGCCAACCCTAGCATTGTGCAGAAATGTTGGCGAGAAACTGATGTCTTGTGGTCTGCAATTTCGAAGAACACCCGTTCGACTGCCTTGTCGTAATAGGCAGTCGCATAGACCTGCGATAGGGCCACCATTGGCACGGATTCAATTCTTGAGAGAGCTGGAGCTAGTTGGGAGTACTTCAAGCACTCAATAATCGGCGACATATAGGAGTCGTACGCCAAAGGGTTGAGGTCAATCACCAGACATTGCTGTGGACGGATGGGTAGGATTTGTGAAGTATCATGGACGGAAGATGATTCAGCCATTGTTGAGGATTGAAGAAGATGATGAACAGTAAAGCTTTTTGGGTGTATTTGTTCGTCGGAAATTTTGTAGGCAGTAAAGAGGTAAAAGGTGGTGTAGATGGCCTTTTATAGTGGGTGATCGGACAGAGAAAAATCGTTTCAAATCTTCTATGGAAATACGAAAAGGTTTCCTGAGTGACAGATGGATGACAGTTGAGACGTGCGATGATCACGTAGGAGAGAGAATGTCAGATTCCTAGGATCACGCCGCCCAACACGCGCCGTTTCAGAGAGAAAACCGTTTCAATTCCTCACGCGCCTTTAAGTGCCAGAGTGATGACGCTTGGATTTCGCACACGCGTCCACAATGTCAGTAAAAGCATGGCCGTTTCAAATTCACACGCGCCCACTTTTTACCGTCGTTTGAATTTCAATCCGTTTAACTCCCGCCGAGTCAGCAACCTTTCGTGTTATCCTTTTAAACGGCATCGTTTGAATTAAATACCCACGTGGATTGTTTTTGACCACAACTTCATAATGAACCACCAAGTAATAATACAGCCTGTAAAAGTTAGTAACGGAATTTTGGAAAGTCAAAGATTTTCGTGCAAAGAGTGTAAAGGAAAAAGAAATAAAGCAACTCTTTTAAGGATTTTCTGTGATGTCAATAATGACACGAAATTGATGATCCCGGGCACGAATCTCTTCCTTGAAGGTCAAGAGAGACCTTAAAGTGTTAGGGTGGATTCCCGTTGAATTACGATCAAACATTTATTAATAAATGTTGAAAGGCTTCTTTTAATTAGGCTAAATAAGGGTGGCTTTAGCTTTGATTCAGCAATTCTAGTCTTGAAATAAGAAAGAATGTGAACAAAGTACTTGTGAGACCGGTGTAGCCTGTTGAACAAGTAGGTAGGAAATTATTTTAAATTGGCTTGGAAAAATATAAAATCTCAGATAAAAAAACAAAAACTGGATCCCAAGGGAAGAAATGTTATGGTGTTTAACAATTTCATAGGAATCACACAAAAGAAAATTTGAGATTTCATTAGGGTACATTCGTCAATCCTTTGGTGAAAACTTGAGCAAATTAATTGTTCACCGTCAATTCATTAGGTGTTGAATTTTGGGATTCACTCAGCTCGTAGTGACACGAAACTAAGATCATAATCACAGATGTTGTGTAACCATAAACCTCAGTGGTAATTTCTGAGAGTCTCAAGGGTTACGATGATGAAACGAATGTAATGGAGAAATAAAATGGAGATGGTGTAAGAAAACATAGTACCTCTGCTGCGAAACTAAGGACCAAGCAGGAAACTCTCAACTCATGTGAGAAGAGAGTGAGGTAGCTCACGATTAGAATAAATGAAGTAGCCTTATTGGGAAGACAAGGTTTGTGTATACCATGTCATGAAGGCTATTATTCAAAATCTTATGAGGCTTGGGACACATACAGCAGCATGCTTCTAGGGACACTTAAGCAATTCATCTATTATACCCCCATAAACGAACGATCATACAAGAAAATTTTAAAAAATAAAAAATATTTTTGGAGTTTTTGAGATTTATTAAAGAAATAAAAAATAAAAGAAAGAAAAAAATAATAAAAAATAAGTAAGAGAAAAAAAATAAGACTTAAAAAAAAACTTTGGAAAAAATTATGAAAGACCGAACCCGAACGTTCGGTTGGTTTCGGTTGGAAAAAAAGAGTTGAAAAACCGAACCCGAGCGTTCGGTTGGTTTCGGTTCCAGAAAATTTTGAAAAACCGAACCCGAGCGTTCGGTTGGTTTCGTTTTTGGAAAATTTTGAGGAACCGAACCCGAACCTTCGGTAGGTTTCGGTTTTGGAAAATTTTAAGAAACCAAGGAATTTAGACATGCAATTGGAAAATACTTTTAACACAAAGAAAAACAAAATTGTACAAGAAATATACAACAGAGAAAAACTACCTTTGAAGTGATGAGCGAGACACATGGTTTAACCGAACCCGAACGTTCGGTTGGTTTCGCTTCTTACGTTTGAGGTTGAGAGGTAGTGTGAGGTACTGACTCTGATTCCATCATACCTAGCCCTTGCAATATTTTATTAAATGATGCTTCAGGAAGAGCTTTGGTAAAGACGTCAGCCAGTTGATCAGTGGTTCTTACGAAATGAACTTCAACGTTTCCATCTTCCACGTGATCTTTGATAAAGTGATACCTCAGTGCTATGTGTTTGGTTTTAGAGTGTTGCACTGGGTTATGACAGATCCTAATTGCACTTTCAGAGTCACAATATAGTGGGATCTTCTTCATATTGAGTCCATAGTCTCGAAGTTGACTCTGGATCCAAATCACTTGAGATGTGCAAGAGGCAGCGGCAATGTATTCCGCTTCGGCAGTAGACAACGACACACACGTTTGTTTCTTGGATTGCCAGCTGACCAACTTCCCGTCAAGGAATTGACAGCCACCAGTTGTGCTTTTCCTGTCGAGTCCACATCCTCCAAGGTCAGCATCAGAATAGGCTTGAACGAAGAAGCCTGAGTTGGAAGGATACCATAGACCTAAGGAGGCAGTTCGCTTCAGATAGCGTAGAATGTTCTTCACTGCAAGCATGTGAGGTTCGTGTGGGTTTGCCTGAAATCGAGCACAATAACATACAGAAAACATGATGTCAGGCCTGCTAGCAGTTAGATACATTAGTGAGCCTATCATTTGACGATAGAGCGTGATATCAACAGCCGATTTGTCTAGGGATGGAGTTAGCTTGGTGCCGAATGCCATTGGGACTTTGACTTTGGAGTCTCCCATCATACCAAACTTTGCTAGGAGAGTCTTCGTGTAAGCTTCCTGATTGATAAAGATGCCTTCGGGTCCCTGTCTTATATTTAAACCAAGGAAAAAGTTAATAGGACCCATTGATCTCATTTCAAACTTAGTCTCCATCAACTTTCTGAATTCAGCTGTTAAACTGGGATTCGTGGAGCCGAAGATGATGTCATCGACATAAATTTGAACTATCATAAGGTGGTTACCTTCCTTTTTGCGAAAGAAGGTTGGGTCAACCGAACCTTGTTTGAATTTAGACATCTTTAAAAATTTAGTTAGCGTTTCATACCAGGCTCTCGGAGCTTGTTTAAGGCCATATACAACTTTATCCAGAATGTAGCAATGATTTGGATATTTTTCGTTCACAAACCCAGGAGGTTGCTCCACATACACGGTTTCTTCGAGTTCTCCATTGAGAAATGCACACTTGACGTCCATTTGGAAAACTTCAAAGTTTTTGTGAGCAGCATAAGCCATAAATATTCTAACAGATTCTAGCCTAGCTACAGGAGCGAAAGTCTCTTCATAATCTATCCCTTCCTCCTGACAGTATCCTTTTACCACCAGACGAGCCTTGTTCCTTATAACATTACCTTCCTTGTCCAATTTGTTCCTAAAGACCCATTTGAGACCAACAACCGAAGCATCTGGAGGAGTTGGAATGAGGCGGCAGACTTTGTTCCTCTCAAATTCGTTCAGTTCGTCTTGCATTGCTTGAACCCAGTCAGAGTGATCGAGGGCAGTGTTAACTGTCTTCGGTTCAACTTTTGATACGAATGAGTTAAACATACAAAACTCAACTTTTGAGAATAAGGATGTCTATTTTGCCTTCAGTTGTGATCGGGTCAGAACCTTCTCAGAGACATCGCCAACCACTTGAGAGATAGGATTATCTCTGGTCCATTTGGTAAGAGGAGGGTAATTCGGATCAAAGGTTGGGTTTAGTTCAGCATTGATCATTTCTTCTGGCTCAGATTGGCTATCGTAATCAAGCGTCATATCATCATGCTCCCCCTCGATTGATGAGCTTTGAGAAACTTGAGGTTCAGGGGTTTCTTGTGGTGCTGAGCTTTCAGGCGTTGAAGCACCTTCGGTTGGAGAGGTACCTTCGGTTGGAGAAGCACCTTCGGTTGGAGAAGCACCTTCGGTTGGAGAAGCACCTTCGGTTGGAGTTGTAGAACTTGGCTCCCCCTCGACATGAGAGCTTGGCTCCCCCTCGACAGTGGCATTGTCAGATGGAGGTTCATCAGGAGTCGATCCTCCTTCATTCATTCTCCTTGCAGCTTCTTCGACAATCTGCTTCATGTGGTCAACCTTGTTGTCTGCTACACCTGCTTCTGAGAGAGAAGCTTTCTCTGGTTCATCAAAGAGCTCCAGAAATTTCTCGTATAAATTGGCGATCGAGACTGTGACTTGGCTAGTTTGAGGAAAGATTTCCCCAGCGGTTTCTTCTTTGGCCTGCAGCTTTTTGACATAACTGTCGTCAAAGGCCACATAGTATGTCTCTTCAATTCTTCTCGAACGCTTGTTTAGGACCCTGTATGCCTTGGATGTGAGAGAGTAGCCCAGAAAGATTCCTTTATCGGCTTTGACATCGAACTTGTTGCGGTGTTCTTTAGAGTTAAAGATGAAACACCGTGAGCCGAACAAATGGAAAAATTTCACATTGGGCTTTCTGTTGTTTAGTATCTCATAAGGTGTGAGCGTGAATCGCTTGTTGAGATAAGACCTGTTCTGTGTAAAACAAGCAGCAGAAATAGCGTCAGCCCAAAAATAAAGAGGTAAGGAAGCGAAACTTAGCATAGTTCGGGCAACTTCACATAAAGATCGGTTTCGTCTTTCGACAATTCCGTTCTGTTGTGGTGTATAGGGAGCTGAGAAGTTGTGACTTATTCCCTTTTCTGCAAGAAATTCTTCAAACTCTCTGTTCTTGAATTCAAGACCATTGTCGTTTCTGATGTTGCGAACGACCTTCTTGAGCTGTACTTCAATCCGCCTGATGAACACTTTCAGCTTATGAGTCGCTTCAGATTTGAGCTTTAGAAAGAACACCCATGTAAATCGTGAAAAGTCATCAACAATAACAAGAATATACTTGCTACCACCGATGCTTTCGATAGATGAAGGACCACACAGATCGATATGAAGTAATTCGAGTGGTTCAACAACTTTTGTGTTAATTATAGATGGGTGACTTTGACGACTCTGCTTCCCCATTTCGCATGCGGCACACAAATGATCTCTGTCGAACTTGAGCAATGGAAGACCCCTAACATGACCTCCGGTGACAAGTCGGTTGATATCTTTAAAGTTGAGATGAGAGAGTCTTCGATGCCACAACCAGCTTTCGTCAGATTGAGCTCTTGATAACAAGCATATAGCTGCGTTTACTTTGATAGGTTTAAGGTTTAAGGGAAACATTTCACCCTTTCGCTCCGACTTGAGAATTACTTTCTTTGTCTTTTTCTCAATAATTTCAGAACCTTCATCATCGAATGAGACTTTGAGACCTGTACCTCCAACAAGCTGAGATACACTGATGAGGTTGTGTTGAAGTCCTTCCACATAAGCCACCTTCCTTATAGTGAAGTCACCGTTTGTTATCATCCCATATCCCTTTATGGTGTCGAAAGAATTATTTCCAAACTTGACGTGGCCACCATTTGCAAGAGATCTGTATTCCCGGAGCTCCTCTTTCCTCCCTGTCATGTGACGTGAGCAGCCACTATCGATGTACCATTCTTCGTCAAACTGCTCGTCACTTATAACCTGCAAAAATTAAGCAGATTTAGGAACCCAAAGTTTCTTGGGTCCACGTGAGCTTTTCGTGGGAACAGGAACAGTAAGAGAGATGTCAATTAGATATGTTCGTTTTATGAGAGTTGTTTCATCTTTCCTTTTAATGGTAAATACTTTTATCTTATTAGGATTGGGTGTGTTCGGTTTGGACTCTGGTTTGGATTCATTGACCTTCTGTTGGCCCTTTTGTTCAGCTGACGAACGAGATTTTTAAGAACAAACAGAATTAGCTTTAGAGCAAGATGGAGATGAATTGGTGGAATTAGAAGAATTAGATGAACTAGAAGGAGTGGGTTTAGATTGAGAGGACTTCTTGGCTGGAAACTCTAGGTGACCCTTTTGCTTTTGATCATTGGAGGGACTGACCTTAGAGTATTGATCTCTTCTAACTTCAGAACCGAACGTTTGCTTTCGGTTGGAATCGTTCTTTGAACCGAACCTTTGCTTTCGGTTGAGGTCATTCTCAGAACCGAACCTTTGCTTTCGGTTGAAGTCATTCTCAGAACCGAACCTTTGCTTTCGGTTGGAATTTTCTTGTGAACCGAACCTTGGCTTTCGGTTGTTGTGACTTTCAGACTTTTCGACAGGATTGTTTTCATACTTTAGATTCTTGTCTTGATGTGAGAAGTATGCATTCTGGGATTGCCAGAATTGTCTCCTTTCAGAGAGATTCTTCCTGTATCTTTGGTTCCTTTCTCTCTTCTTATTCCTCATCTGCTTTGGTTGATGATGAACATTAGCTTTTGTTTTCGGTTTCTCCTTGGCTGGTTCCTTTTGAACTGAAGGAGTTTTACTTTGTGCCGAGGGAGTAGAGGGAACGTCTTCTTTTGCCGAACTTTTATCCTCCAGAGGAATGTCTTTCGTACCACTGGTGCTAGGCTCGTCGAAATTATCCGGTTTATTCAAGAGTTCAGGTATGTATCTACCTTTACTCATCCAGGAGGTTCTTTCAGATAAGCCAACCGTTTCGTTTGCATTATCTATTGGAGCAGACCAGAAGTACTCATCACATCCATCAGCATTGTCTTCGTTTACAATTGCTGTGAGTTCAGCTGTCTGATGTTCGGTTACTCCAGTCACCTTGTATACTTGATTCGGAGTGACCTTTTGATACACTACTGCTTTCTCTGCTAATATCGGAGACTTTTGTTGGGACAATCGAGCGAACTCTACTGAATTTTCAGAGATAAGATTCTTGTGGTTTTCAGGTTCGCTTTTAACAAATTCTGAGCAGTCAACCGTGTCCTCTACAGAAATTTCACTCATGTTGTCGTCTTCGTTAAGCTCAGATGCATTTTCAACATCAATTTTGTTTTCTGAGCTTACGTTGGCGTTTAAAGAGTCAAATTTTTGTATGGTTTCGGTTCTCAGTTTAAGTCTATCATTTTCATCCAAAAGATTTTTAAGCATGTCCTTGTGGTTCTTGGATTTAATGAAGGACTCAATTTTGTCCAGTCCATACATGTAGGTCGGATTGACATCATCAGACGATATCACACTTTCACAATTATAGGCTTCGGCATCGATTTCATCCTCCTTAAACTCAAGGAAGGGCAAAATCATGCGATGGATCTTTTGGCCTATTTCACAATCTAAGTGAAGCTGAGTAATATTAGAATAAAGACGTTTTGCAATTAAACAAAAAACATTCCGCTGTTTTAACAACTTTAAATTATCTCTTTGTAAATAAATGTTTTCGTCTTTAATTTTAACTATTTCAGACTCCTTCAACTCGATCCACATACGCCGCTCCTCACTCTTCGACGCCGCCCTGCTTAATTGATCAGTTAGGTTAGAATTTGTGACTCGAGTTTGAGTTAAGCTACTATCTAGATGAGAAATTCTTGTATTAACATTTTTAAGTTCTTTCTCATATGAGGATTGTGGTACTTTAAATGAAACAAAAACCGATTGTACCTTCTTTATCAGTTCATCAAGCTCATTGAACTGCTGGCTGAGTGGTTTGGCCGTAAAGCACATGTCCTCCTGCACCTTCGGTTCCTTGCTTCCACTATCGGTGTTGTATCCCCTCATCTGAGATACATCAGACACCATGAAGCATCTTCCTCCACTGCTTTCCTCCTTTGCCACACAAGCCTTTCCATGGGTAGGCTTTCTTACTTCATCATCTTCTGAGTCGGTAGACCAAACTTCCGTGCTACCGAACTCGTCATCATTAACCGAACCCTGCACAATAAGAGCATTAATAGAAGGGTTAGCGGTAGACTTCTTCTTTCTCAAATCATCCAGCCTCTTCTGCAACACAGCTTCCTCATCCATTCCATCATCCTTTTCAGCCATCTTCTTAAGGACACAATCCTTAGCATAGTGGTTTTTCCCACCACAGTAGTAACAGCTTACTCCGGAATCGCCTTCCACCTTCGGTTCCTTCTTGGGCTCTTCAACTTTCGGTTCATTGTTAACTTTTTCTGAACTGTAACTCCCCTGCCAGTTTCAGTTTTTATTGCTGGGAAATCTCTTCTTTATGAACCTCTTGGGGTTAGACACCATCATATCATAATCTTCAGACGTGAGATCATACTCCTCCAAGTTAAAGTCTTCATCCTCCACCGCAACTTTACTTTTTGATAGGAGGGCCAACGAACCAAGGCTTGAAACAACGTTTTTCTCCTGCAGTACAATCTTCTCCTGGGACTTGAGAATACCCACCAGTTTCGCCAATGAGTATGATTTGAACTGCTCATGGGCTTTGACTGTAGACACCACTGCTCTCCATTCAGACCTCAGACCATTTAAGAATGTAACCTTCTGCTCGATAAGCTTCCTTTCGATGTCATGCTTGATCATCTTGCTGAGAAGATGATTGAAGCGATCGAACGTCTGGGTCACTGTTTCTTCGGCTCCTTGCCTGAATTCTCCAAACTCAGATAAAAGCAAGGTTTGGATAGAATGTTCAAGATCCTCGTCTGTAGAGTACAGTTCGCGAAGTCTATCCCAAACTTCTTTTGCCGTCGTGCATGAGCTGACCAACCTAAAGGTGTCGGACTGAAGGGCAAATCTGATTAACCTTAACGCCTTGATATTGCACTGGAATTTGTCCTTTTCGTCTTGTGCAATATCTTTAACATCCTTCAGCAGATCGTTGTACTCCTTTTGAGTTTTAATAATCCTGGACGTTGCTGAATGAGAAAACGGTCCATTAATGATAGCTTCCCATATGAGATATCTATTATCCTCAGATCCTATCACGTAGTCTTCGAAGTGATGCGCCCAGACTTCGTAGTCATGGGTATATAGGATTGGAATCTTTGTCGTCGAACCGATGCTGTTGGAGATATTGATAGGATTTGATTGCGAATCGTCCATTATGATCGAAAAAACCTGTTAAAAGATCAGACTTGTAATAACTCAGATTAGGGCAAAACAATAAATATCAAGATACATCAATAATGAGATGACGGCTCAATAAATATTATTAATTGCGGAAAAACCCTAATTGTAACCTTTTCACAGAAAAGATGTGTATCGATTACACAGCCTCCCGCTCTGATACCAATTGATGAGATTTAAAACCTTTAAATCTATGAAGATCGATTAGATCTCAAACAGGTAAGTAAATATAAAACTGTAAGAACACGAAAATAAGAACGAGACAAGATTGAATCAAACGTGTCGAATGATTAAACAAAATCCTCAGAAGAGCTCGATTAAGAACATCAACTGTAGAGGATTGGTAGGTTACAAGAACGATTAAAGCAATCTGTAATGCTATTGTTACTCTCTAGATTAATCTCTAAAATCCTTAACGTAATATGCATGCAAGCATATACTTATATATTAAACATAAAAGGCTCACGGTAGGACAGGCCCAAACCGGAGTACAAAATAAATAAACTATCGAGCCCAACGACGCAATACTTCAAAATAATCTTCAGCCCAACAGTTATGATACTATACATGAAGTCCTCCACCCTTGGACGTTTCCGCCATTCTTGGTTTGGGGGTGTGACAAAGAAACACGATGAAATAAAAGCAAACTTAACATACAAAAAACACAAAGTACGAATTGTTTCACTCGGACAATCCCCTGGTATCTTAAAGCGACCATGTAGGGCCAAAGAAGAAAATTAGACATTGTTTTAAAAATTGTTCGAAAAACACCATGAAGATGCAAATATTATCTTAAACATAAAACATCAACAAAGGGTAAAAGCCATCACTTACTGAGGGGTGGAGGAAGGTCCGACGTGAGAAGCGCCACCTTGAGGATGACCTTCATCAGAGTCAGGATCATCGCACATCTGACGAAGGCCCCCTATGTCCAGCTCACTCAGGCGAACGTAAGAGGCAAATTTTGTCTCCATGAGAGATTTTATAGCATCATGCATCGCCTGAGCATGCTCCGCAGTAGCGTTCGGCTCCCCGGAGAAAGACTTTCCGGTGACAACCTGCTCCCGGATCACCTGTTTTCCACTCTCCACGTCGACAGCCACACATGCCATCTGAAGGGTTTTGAGCATTCTAACACTCCTAAGGTATACATGCAACCCTAAATACATTGGATCTATGTTTTCTCTATTATACATGCAAACTTGAAGTTTCCAAGGTATTACCCTAAGTAGCATACAATCTTTGATACTAGGGTAATATAGACAAGTTATAAGGCATACCTTTTGATGAAGCTTGAAGTCTTGATCTTTAAGAGCTTAGCCCCAATAATGTGGAAGCATCAAGTGGAATCACAAATCACCAAAAAACATCTTGGAAACCTTGAGAGAATAGAAAGCACACTAGAAATGATCCACTCTTCTATCCTCACACACTAGTGCCATTTCTTGTGCCAAAGATCTCTTTATATAGTATGGAGGATTAGGGTTTCATCCATGTAAACCCTAATACCCATGCCCTTTCATTTCCATAGGATCCATGGGTTAAAAAACTCCATGGACTATCCATGTAAGCTTATCCTAACCTAGATGAAATTGGACCATACTATATATATAAGAGTCCATATTTAATTAGTTCCTTTTGATCACTAAATTAATTTTTGATCACTACTAATTAAATAATATGATTCCATATTAATATATTAGAACTTATAATATATTAATATAAATCATAAACATACTATTCTCAAAAGACTATCCATATAAATTTTTCCGGTGAAGTGCAACCCAAATGGACCATGCTACTCTTGGGTCGAATACATACCAATAATAGGTATGGGCTTAGACATCTAATCCAATAGTCTCCCACTTGGATAAGTCTAAAACTATTATTGCATATGACTCCAAAACCCGACTAGCAATCGTAGCTCTTAAAGCCGTTGTCGAACTCTGACCTTAGTCAATTACTTGTCCATTAGATAAGGGATCATATATTCCTCCATTATAGATATCATATGGACCGAGACATGGATTATAATCATTCTCTTTGTCCATTTGTTGTTTCCCGATTTCCGATTTATGACGACCGACTAATTGAAAAAATCAAGTCAGTCTTAGCTTGTCCAAGCACTTCGGAGTGTCATCACTAAATCATCGAGGGGCCCATAAATATTGCTTTTATCCCTTTAAGGGTAAAAGTAATGGATAAAGTTCGACTCATATGCTTGTTCTACTACTTGTTGAATCATACACAAAGTCACGTTTTATAACATCGAGTTACCAATGCGTTTTCGTACAATCAATGCATAACCAACTCATAAGCAACAAGCCATATCTCTAGGTTTGAAGAATATAAGATATTATCGTCTCATGATCACTTGTGATAAAATCCATGAAGTGATTCAAATGAGCGTGGTTTAATCTAATACTTAGAACTTATGAGCACTCATGAATGTTGCAGCAACTCTTGCTATGTCCCATACCTTGGACATCTACAATACAGCTTCATGACATTCTTGATTCATATCTACTTCCAACATATGACCTACTGTGGATGGTTTGAATAACTTAGTCATTTAGGAAGAATGAGCTAGTTATTCTGGAGGTCAAAACATGCAAAGTGAAGCACATGAATAATCGAATCCAATATGGTCTCAGAACTTATGAATATAAATAAAACACTTTTTATTTATCACCATATTGATTACCCATCATTCATTGCATACTGTTTCAAACTATCAACTTTATACGTGAATTAAAACACTAGTTGTCTCATGCTCCAAGCATGTACACTATGTTTTCTAGACACTAGTCATGCCATACACCAATTATGCACGCTATGTTTTGTCTATGATCTTTACTTCGTGAAATAGATTGATAGAACATAATTCCAATGATTCTCATTTCACAATCCCAAATCCTTCCGTAAATGCAAGAATTTCAAATTCCTGCCATTTACCTAAATCTGTTAGATTCTAAACTTATATGTATTGATCCTCTTGTAATGATTATGCACAAAGCCACAAAGACTTGTCAACAGACATTACAGAGTATTCCAATGCAGATCATTCCATGGAAACGAAGTCTCAAATTCAAAGTACATTGCATTGAACATCCTTCTTGCATTAAGGTTACAAATTTAATGAATAACTTCCACCTATAGGAACATTTAGATATTCCTATTTTGACTATCACTCCTGAACAAGAGTTGCCTCTTTTCAGAATATGTCAATATGTTCCTTCCAAAATTAACACTATACTTCCAACTGTACCTGAGCAACCAATCTTTGGTAAACCTTAGATTGTCCTCGACAATTGCTTAATCAAATTAGTCATATCTAGTTCTAGTACTTTTTCCCTCTTAATGCTCTACGCATTTGGAAAAATTTAGAACAGATGAATATTATAGCACATGCAATTGATCCTATATCCGAAGCATATGGGACACGATTCATGATGTATTACATAAAGACATGATTCTAGACTAGTTTTTTTGCTATAATATTTCTATTTCTATCTACCAAGTTCTTATAATTCAGATTTTGAAAAGGGATGCCGTAATCATAATCGAATTTTAGAATGCAAATAGTGGACCCACATATAGAATTTCCTTATGTTGAGCCATTCCAACATAACATTCATATATATACTTGACTAAATTTGATTAAAATCTCATGATCTAAGCTTTTAGATTTGAAATGAAGTACAATTTCCTCTCCCTTAATTATAGCAAAACAACTTTTTCCCAATTGAACTTTTGTTTTTCTATAATTAACATTGCTAACTTGCAATACTTATCATAATTATCATGCTCCCACTAACATGATGATTATTTGCGTAACACTTATGCTCCCACTAGCTTTGACATGTACTCAAAAATCAGTTGGACTTCTAGAAATCAATACTTTATTGACTTTCTTACCAAAGTTCAGACTTCTGATACAAGATGCTTTGATAAAAACTTTATCAAAATCATACACCTTTCTTTAGATAGTACACATGTGTGTCTAAAAAATTTCAGAACTATGAAAAAGGATGTCGTAATCATAGTCTCAATTGTTTAGACCTTTTCTATTCCTCACAAGTCCATGTTAGTGTGCCGATTAACCACACACGCTCCACTAATGACTTTGAGGATGCAAATATCACAATTGCTATCTACCTAAAATCTACTTAGTGAAAGCGTTTCCTCACCATCATTTTCATGAATCGGAGAGAAACCTTATGACATTTAGATTTTATGGTGTATGTGTTCCTATCCATGTGAATTTGTCAAAACCATAATCACAAGACAAGGTTAGTGACAAATCCAAACTCATATGGATTGAACTTGTGCAGTCTTAACTTCTTTCCACCTGGCAGCACAAGGGCCTGCCATTGCTTCCATGTTGTTATGCAACCAATTAAGAACTCTCCGAACTCATATGAAAAGCCAACTTTAACTGGAATGGGCACAAAAATAGGAAAAATGTCAACACGATAGGTTATAAACCTCAAGTCGTGAGCTAGTGAGAAACTATAGGTTTTATTCTTAATTAGATCTTGAAATTCTTTTAGGATCTTTAAGACTCCCACTGTCCTCTTGACATATAAGACTCTCTTACCAAATATTCAAGACATAGTGCGAATTCTTTATCAAGACAAACACTTCACACAATTGTCGTTAGTTGGTCTTTGTTTTATCCAAAACATCACAACCTACCAATTTCAAATGTACAAGAGTAGGACACATTTTACTCTTACATTTGGAAAGTGTTAACAAACTTCTTTAAGATATGTCACACAAGTTACAATCTTGGAGTATGACTCTAAGAATTGTTTTGGAACGAAGCATGACTCATCTTCTTGATTTAACCATTTCAACAATTCATGAATCCTCTTCTTAGCCATAAGAATGCACTAAGATTTCCTTAGAGGACCAATTGTGATATGATTTCTTAATCATTGAGATGATCACAAAAACATGATACTAAAGTACTCTCCTATCTTTTCAGATTTGAGAAACTTCTATCCTTCTGCCTAATTTGATTCTTATCATTCGTTCTGGCTTATATTGAAACTTTTCCAATGCTTCAGAATTATACTTTAACTTGTAAGTATAACCATATTTACTAAACTTTTGTAAATCATGACGAATAGTATTATTGATCTTTTGTAGTGGACTTGACCAGTGCACAAGAATGTGTACTCGATCCCTTAGTCATTCACTTGACTCACATATAAATGTGAACAAGGAATTAGTCTTAATTTTCCAAAGGTGAAAATTCTCATTCATCATACTATACAACTTGTATGATTCCAAGTTTCTATCCAACTGAAAACTTGGGTGATGAGAATCTCTCCTTATTTGGTAAATTTAGACACTACCACAAATGAAAGAATCAAATTCATATTTCCATTATTGCTAGAAATATACAAACATCAATTTTCCATAAGTGCCATTGCAAGGACATATAAAATAAAACAAAATTTTATTTATTTATAAAATGAGGAAAAACTTTCCTTACAATGCAACTTTAAATGGAAACTATGCTATCACATATTTCCTAGCAATCCATCATAACTCTCTAAGTAGTAGCTCAAGAATCCGATCTTCGAACCATGCGATTGAAATCCATCTTCGTGATCAGATTTAACATACTCTTTCTCTAAGTTCCCTTCCCTTTGCTTGATCCTGCCATACATTAAAAATGTATTAAGAATCTTCAAAGAGGAACTTAAGAGAGTTAGATAGTGGATTTACTTGAAGCAGAGTCAAGCTTTTTGACTAGACCTTCTCTCAGATCTTTCAGGTAGTTAAGGAAGCTTCACAACCAATGCCCCTTCCTTTGGCAATAGAAACATATGGACCCTTTGGGAATGGTGCAATGGACTATCTCAGACTTTCCTTTTTCTTTACCATTTGGTCAACCGAGTTGACTATGGCTGATCCCTTTCCATTAGGAAGAGAAAGCTTTTCTAGATATCCAATGTTACCAATTGTCAATGTCCATTAAAGTCTGAGAAGTTGATCTTCTTAATCAAATTTGCTCTACCAGTGCTCCAAATCATTGCGGATTCAGCAGAACCAAGCAAATAAATAAGATCATTAAGGGTCATGTCATAGTCTTCTACATAGTAGTCCCAAAGGACACTCACTATGAGACTTCGAAAGTGATTGAATAACCAACTTTCTCAAGACTTTGACACCCAACTCTCCCGGCTTGTCAATATGTGAGCACACATAGACCTCTCTTGCCAATAGGAACTATTCAAGAACTTGTGGGTTAGAGAGAATAATTGGAGGATGTGGAGGGAATGAAGAATGATTTCCGGGACATCATCTTCATTAGGAAAGCTTGTTCCAAGAGTTTTTGGGAAGATCATAGATGTATGAACCAAACATCTATTGGGAGATATTCAAGATAGTTGATTTAAAGTCCTTAATATAACACCCAATATGAAATATTAAGGTTAGGACCCAACATAATATTTTATAACTTGGAAGAGGGATGCCGTAATCCAAGCAATAGAATATTTGAAGGTACGCGAATGACGATTCACCAATTTCCACCATGAAAAACGAAATAAGTTATTAGGTTTTAATTTGGATTTGAAACTCCTAGATTTTTTGGGATTTACGAACTCTTCAATGACATGTTTCAATCTCGATTGTGCCCTCTCAAATTTTTTGAAAGGGATGCTGAGGATCACAAAACAAGGTGTGAATAACCATGCAAATATACTTGGTACCCTTAATATTTACTCCTCAATTGATGTGCCGATTAACCACACGTGCTCCATCGATACTATGACAAACATTAAGTTACCCTTTTCCTACCTTGTTAAATCAAGCTAGTGTGTCGGTTAACCACACGCGCTCCACTAACTGTCTTAAGCAAAGCGCAAAGTGTAATTTTGTAACGCCCGTGTTTCTAGGCTAGGCATTAATGACGATGTAATAGTCTAGGTTAACCTTTGTAATTCATTTTGAAATAATAAGAATGTATTATTTGAGTATTATGTGTTTTATGCTTAATTGTGTGGCTTAATTGAATTAAGAATAAAAATAAACGTAACAAAATAAAATGTTAGATAAACCGATATCGATACATGAAGACGTAGTAGTCGTGTCAAGGTTTCCAAATATATAAAGAATGCCGAAATCCGAGTTACAACGAAGAAGTTATGACCTGTCGAAGTTTTCGCAACAGAACCGGTACGACACTGCGTGACGTAAATAGTGAATTTACGATAGAGCGATATTTAGCCTTAGTGATCTAAATGAAAATAGTAGAGTTTGTTAAACCGAGAGCATGTATAAAAAGAACGTCCAAATCTGACTTCGTATGAGGAAGTTATGATTTTTCTAAGTTTAAGCTTAGCAGTATGCAGCCCGAAGTTCGGATTTGAGATTGAGTGATTTCTAGCTGAAACAATCTAAACGCGAATCAAAGATCTCGTATACTAGTGCAACGGTAAAAAGAAAGACAAAAACGGATGTTAGATGAAGAAGTTATGAGTTTCTAACGGAGTTTTCCTGTCCCGTCCTACTAAAAATAATATAATAAAAATAAACACAAAATTAGCCTACGGAGTCTAAACAAGAGATGTAGAGCATAATCTTACGTATGCGTGGATATAAAGAACGTCGAAAACGGAGATCGTATGCAAAAGTTATGAATTTCTGAAGTTCGAGGCACACATCCCAAAGAGGGAACGCCTTGCGTTTAATACTTGGCTCCGGAGTGGTCATGTCGATGCTAACTCATCGGATAAGGGATAAGATCTGAACCCCGCTCCTATGCACCGCGTTCGAAGGGAACACCCAACGTTCGGGGAACGCCCTGCGTTCGCAGCAGACTTCAACACTATAAATAGAATATGAAGGCAACCGAGTTTGGTTGCCAAATTTCTTTTCTCTCTTCTATTTTGCCTCGTTTTGCGTGCAAGTTATACCTCGAAGCCCCGGTATCATTCCCGAGACCCAAATCAAGTCCTGAAGCCTCGAGGATCCCGTGAAGTAAAGTTTCCGAGCTGAAACTCTGCCCGCGAGAAGCCTAGTTTTTGTGAAGATCTCCCGGTTTCATCGAAGAATTACTATTTGAAGAGCCGTAGTATTGTCCGATAATCATCTTATCAAGTGAGTGTGTAGTTATTTTCTTCTAACACATAAATACAAAGTATTTCCATAAAATATGTGCTATGTGTTTATATGTTATGTGTTATTTGAAATGAGTATTCGTTGAATGTTTGATACATGTTTTATGTTTTAGATATATATATATATATATATATATATATATATATATATATATATATATATATATATTTATCTACAAATATGTTGGGTAGAACATGGGTAGATAGTGATGTGTGATGAAATAAAAATGATGAGAGGCCTCAATGTTGTTGTTAATCTAGTCATCTAACAGAGTATGGATGACGACCACAGACTCTTTCTAGACAATCCAGTAGAACGTTGGCAGGTTCATAACCTGTAGGTGTTGTGAACGATGTGTTCACCGGTGTACTCTATCCCCCTCATGGTTGCCTTTAGGACATCTACTGTTGAGGAAACCCCTTTGCAGTAATGTCCGTCCTGATGAAAATCCTAGATTAGGTCCCTACTGATAATTGTTGTTTTAGGGACGTAAAGTGAGGATAACGAGAATGGTTAATCGGGTTATTGTTGGATGGTGAAAATTAAATATATTATTTATTGTGGGTTGAAAACCTTATATGCTCACCAGGCTCCCAAGTCTGACCCACTCAGTTTTATTTGTATTACAGGTAGTGGCGCGACAGCATAAGTTTGACAACTAGTGAATATATTTTTCTTATAGGCCAATAGTTGTATATAACTGTTGTAAGGCTTATAATGTGTCGTTTATGCTTTTGGTCTGTATCGGAACATGACATCCCGAGTTTTGTTATATATGAAGATACATTTTTTTAAGGAATGCTTTGAGAAATTTTATTTATCATATTTTGTTTTGGGAACAAATTCCGCTACTCTTTTAAATCAAAGGATTACTCTGAAAATTATTTTAAAAGCTTAAATTAAATCGGTCTTTTCTGGCCGTGATTTTGGGGATGTCACAAATTTCATTGGTCAACACCAAATTCACATTTTCCTAAAGTAACTAAGATTGGGAATTTATAAAAGGTTTAGTTGCTTTATATTTATCATTAATAATTTTAATGAAGGGATAATTCTAGTCATTGTCCTACCCGTTCGACTAACGATCCTCCACCAGTCAAGGAAGCGGTGGGTGAGAGTGGACATCCATTAAACTACCATTTTATAGGCAGTAACCTTATACCCCCTTATAGACTGGCTTCGTGAATGAGGCCTACTAACGGTAAGGCTGACTTGCTCTTATACATATATATATATATATATATATATATATATATATATATATATATATACACACACATATATAATTAATTTATAATACTATAAAGTATAAGGGTTGAATTTTAACTTTTAAAATTCTAAGGTTTGGAATTAAAGTGTGTGTGAAACTTTACAAATTCCAAATCTTGAGGGCAAGTTTTGAACTATTCAAATACTTTTCAATTCCATAACTTTTGTGTTTAATGTAGATTTAATGAAAAAACTCTTCAAGTTCCATAACTTGAGGACAAGTTATGGAAGACTTTAAAACATTTAAAAATAAGACTCTCCATTTTTCATAACTTATGGAAATCTTATGGGTTTTAATAATCATAAACGTTACTTTTCATATAACTTGAGTACAAGTTACCAAAACACATATTATGAACAACTTTTAGATTAATTTGGATTGAAAACATATTATCGTATAATTTTTCTATTAATCTAAATCAATTCATAAAAACAAGATAATTCAAATCAAACACGTTTTCATGTAATTAGCCTAATTATTAAAATAATACAAAACATGAATCTATTGACAAACAATACCACATCAAAAATAAGTTTACAAGTTTAAAAATAGCTTAGGGTAATGTTCCTAGTCCAATTCCTTCCAAAAAACTCAAAAATATGTTGTCTGGGGCTCATACTCATTGAGTGTATGAACCTACTCGATGAGTAGGATGATTTTCTGATGGGTTTTGGTTATAAGAACATCCTATGTGCTCATACAAACCCTAATGCTTGGATCTAGGTTTCTATATTGTACATGCAATTTATCCAAGACTATAAACCCTAATTCTAGCATACAAGTAATCATATTAACATAAGAATGGGTTTAAGATATTACATTGATTGTTATGTAGCAATAACAATCACAATTCCTTCTTGTATTGACTTTAGAAAGCTTAGAGTCACAAATGTCACTCCTCTAATGGTTCACAAACACCAAGAGCAAGAGGATGAAGAAGAGAAGAGAAGGAGGCTGCCCAAAACATGTGGAAACCCTAAAAGAAAGCTTGTCCACGTTTTTGGGGCATAAGGGCTCTATATATAGTGAGACTATTAGGGTTATCTAACAAGGAAACCCTAATTTGGATGCTTAAGCCCTAAGCAACCCATTGACTCCTTTCCTCAAAGGCCTTGGACGATTTCTAATGGGTTTCCCCATAGAATTCGTCCAACCTTATAATATAAGGCAATCCATAGCCCAAATTGCAATTATCTTAAAATTACAATTCCAGTCCCTTAAGTTTAATTAATCCCTTTTAGTCACAAACTTAATTCTTATTAATTCTTAACTAATATTAATTAAACAATATGATTTCTCCTTTAATATATTATTCTCATAATATATTAATAAATCATATTTAATCCATTCTCTCCATTATTCATCCTATCAAGTTGCTTTGGTGAAGGCAACCCAAAAGGACCATGCACCATCGGGTCAAGTACATACCAAAATAGTTATGGACTTAGACACTAATCCAACAGTCTCCCACTTGGATAAGTCTAATAACTATTATGCGTATGACTTCAGATCCTGATTTGCAATCGTAGCTTTCCAAAGCCGCTGTCAACTTTGATCCTATCAGATACGCGTGTCCTTTAGATAAGGGATCATATATTCCTCCATTCTAGACATCGTAAGACATGATTTCTAATCATTCTCTCTGTACTATCTATCTACTTCCGATTTATGACGACTGACTAATTGAACAAATCAAACTAGCCCTAGCCCGGCCGAACATTTACGTTTGTCATCACTAAATCATTGAGGGGCCCAAAGATATCGCTTTTATCCTACTTTGAATAAACGGAACGGATAAACTTTGATTCAATGCTCGCTTGCACTTACTCACCGAATCACACACAACAATTTGTTTTATAACACCAAGTTACTGGTGCATTTACATATTATCAATGTGCAACCGATTTGCAAGATACAACTCACACATCTCGGTTTCAAGAATATAAGATGTTATCGTCTCACCAATCACTCGTGATACAATTCATAAAGTGATCTAAGTGAGCGTGGGTTTAATCCAATGCTCAAATCATATTCATAAGCACTCATGAACGTTGCAGCAAACATTTGCTTATGTCTAATGCTATTTAGACAATCCACACACCAATTCATGACAGTCTTCATTCATCTCTACTTCCAACATATGAACGACTGTGGCCCGTTTGAATAATTTGACTGTTCTCAACCAATTAAATTATTCAGGAATTCAAAACATGCAAAGTGAAACACATGAATAATACTAATCCCATATGGCCTCAAACCTTTGAGTATAAATAAACACCTTTTATTTATCACCATATCGATTACTCATTATTTGTTGTTTCGGGTAATCAACTTTTCACTTGAATTATTACAACACTTGTCCCATGCTCTTAGCATGCACACAATGTTTTACCTATGGTTCTTTCTTTGTGAAATAGATCAAATGAACACATTTCCAATCATACTCATTTCACAACTCCCAATCCTTTTCACAAGTGAAAAAATATCAAATTCTTGCCACTTATGGAATATGCTAGATTCTAACATTTTATGCAATGATCCTTTTGTAATATCACTGCACTAAAGTCACAATGACTATTGCCAATGAAATTACAAAGTCCTCTATCAGAGATTGTTACAAAACAATTCCTTAGATATGATGTCTCTCACTCAAAGTACATTCCTTTGAACATCCTTTTGCATAAAATTTCTTATCTAGACATAGACTCTTAATATCTAACTCCCAATATGGAAACCTTTCCATATTTTCCATATGACAAATCATTCTCAATAGAATTTTATCTATTCATAATAATGTCGATATGGTCCATCCAATACTATACTTCCAACTACTCACAAGCGACTAATCCTCGACGAACTTTGGATTGTCCTTTGATAGTTTTTTAATTATCTTAGTCTAAACTGATTCTTGTCCTTTTCCCTCTAAATGCGCTAGACATTTGGAAAATTTTAGAATGGTCAAATATCATAGCATTTGCAATCCATCCTATACCCGAAGCGTATGAGACACGATGCATAATGTCTTACATGAAGATTTGATACTTTATCAATCTTCTGCCATAATATTTTATGTGCTATGTTCTCAAAATTTGAACTATGAAGAGGAATGCCGTAATCATAATCGAAATTCGAGAACACACTATTGATCCTTGACTTTGCACAACCTAAGCCTTTAGATTTGAAATGAAGCATAATATTCTCTCCCTTAATTATAGCAAAACAACTTTTCAACTCTTGCGACTTTGCAAAGTATAACTCTTGTTTTCTATAATTAATATTGCTAACTTGCAATACTTTCCATAATAATCATACAATCATAACATTTATGCTCCCACTATCATGATTATTATAAACATAACACTTATTCTCCCACTAGCTTTGACATGTATTCAGAAACCAGCTTAACTTCTAGAAAAACAATACTTATTGAATTTCTTAAGTTCATGTTTCTAATACCTAATGCTTTGATAATCCTTTATCTAAGCTTATACACCTTTCCTTTAGATAGCTCATATGTGTGTCTAAACAATTCAGACTAATTGCCAAACCTCACAATTCAAATCATGGAAAGGGATACCGTAACCATAATCGAATTTGAGAATCCAATTTTCACAGTCACTATCTTTTTAAAATCTCTCTTAGTGAAAGCATTTCCTCACAGTCATTTTCATGAAGGAGGAAATCTTATGACACTTAGATTTAAACGGTGTATTTGTTCCTATCCATGTGAATTTGTCAAAACCAAAGTTTACGACAAATTCAAACTCATATGGATCGAACTTTCTTGATCTCGATTTCTTGCCTTCATGGTAGCACAACTGCCCACCATGTCTTCCAAGTAGTTAAGCAGCTCACCTTTTCTTATCAATGTACTTTCCATTTATCAATGTCCTTGCCTTTGATGCATTCAAATGAGAACTCATAGGACTCACATGCATAATTAACTCAAGTGGAACGACACAGAAACAAAATAATGTCAACACGATAGGTTGTAAACCTCAACTCGTGTGCTAGTGATGATCGATAAGGTTTATTTTGATTTGTTCTTGAAACCTTTCAAGACCATTAAGACTCCCACTGACTCCTTGACATATAAGATTATCTTGTCAATAAACATTTCTTGACAAACAAATATTCAAGAGTTAGTGTAGCTTTTGTCAAGACACTTCATAAATTGGTCCTAGTTGGTCTTTGTCTTATCCAAGACATCACAACTTTCTACATTTGATGAAGGTTATAAACCTTTAATACTTTTCACTTAATGTCACAATCTTAACTTTAAGACTTGTTTTGGAACGAAGTATGATTGACTTCTTGATTTAACCATTTCTTTAATTCTTGATTCCTCTTCTTAGACATACAATTGTACTAAGACTCACTTAGAGGATCAATTGAGATATGGTTCTTAATCATTAATACCTATCATAAAGCATAAAAGGTACTCTCCCTTCTTCTTAGAACGAAGAAACTTTTATCTTTCTGCCTATTTGATTCTTCTTATTCGTTCTGCTATTGATTTAAACCTTTTCAATCAATTCAGAATTACATTTAATCTTATAAGTATAATCATATTTACTAAACCTTTAGTAAATCATGATGAATATCTTTGTTACTATTATGGTGGACTTTGATCAACACACAACTTTGTGTACTCGATCTCCTAGTCCTTCACTTGACACTTTGTCAATGAATTAGTCTAATTTCCAAATATGAAATTTCTCATTCATCGTGCAACCAAGTTGCATGATTCCAAGTTTCTGTCCAATTGAAACTTGGGCGATGAGAAACTCTCCCTATTTGGTAAATTCTCGACATGTCCACAGACAACATAATTAAGAATCAAATCCATTATTGCTAATAATAGAAGCATTCAAACATCAATTTTCATACACGCCATTGCAAGGATAAATAAAATCAAAATTTATTTTATTGCGGAAAAAATCTGTCCTTACAATGCAATTCATTGAAAAACTATGCTAATACATCTTTCTTAGCAATCTAATTCTAACTCTAAGTAGCAGCTCAAGAATCTAATCTTTAAGTAATCCGATCGAAATCCATTTCTTCACGGTTAGATTCTGCTCAATTCTTCCCTTAAGCTTCCTCTCTTTTCTTCGATCCTACAAAACATCAATTGTAATCTTATCACATTATGTATTAAGAATCTAGAATAGGAGCTTAAAAGAGTTAGTCAATGGATTTTACCTAAAGCAAAACCATACGTTTTGACTCTCCCATCTCTTAGATCTCTTAGGTAAATAGGGCAGCTTCGTCTCGAATGCCCCTTTTCTTGGCAATAAAAGTAAATTGACTCTTTTGGAACAGGACATGGAACTAGTTTAGACATTGCCTTTCTCTTATGATCAAACGTTTCGATCATAGCATGTCTTTCGTTGCCATTGTCTATATCCATAGAGGTCTTGAAGGCAGATTCACCAATCAACTTTGTTTTTCTATTGCGCCAAACCATTGCTGATTCAGCAGCAATAAGCATATAGGTGAGATCTATAAGGGTCACGTCGCAGTTCATCATATAGTACTCTCTTACGAACTCACTATATGAGTTAGGAAGTGACTGAAGAACCCAATCAACAGCCATCTCCTCACAGACAACGGATCCCAACATTCTTAACCTATCAATGTGTGACTTCATCCCTAGGACGTGTGCACACACCGACTTTCGTTCTTTATGTTTACTTGCCAAAAGGGATTGAGTGAGTTTGAACTTTTCAAGCCTTTGAACTTGTGGGTTAGGGAGAATAATTGGAGGAGGTGGAGGAAGAGAAGCATGATCTCTTGTTCCTCGATCGAATCGTGGAATATCATCTTCATGTGGAATGCTTGTTCCACGGGATTTGGGAAGACCATAGTTGTCATACTTTGACATCTACAAAACGGGAGAAAACGAATTCAAGTTAGTTGATTGATCGAGTCCTTAGTAAATCACTGATGTGTGTGAAACAAACTAGTTTTAATCCTACTAACTTAGACACAAAATAAACACACGAAAGGCAGTGTACCTATCGATTAGTAATATAGTTCAAGCAAGTAGGGTATCGAACACAAGGAACGGTAAACAATTAAAATAAATGCTAATACTATCTAAATAAAACAAGTAAAAGAAAGAGTTTTCTCTAGTTTTGCAAGACTAGAAACTTAAATACTTTACTAACACGCAAACTAAGCAACTAATAGCTAAGAAAACAAAGATCAACTAAATTCAATGATTAAAAAGGCCTTCTGTTTAGGTTTGAATCATTTGTTCCCATGGATGATTTTATGGTAAATATATCGGATTAATTCTTCATTGGTTACCGACTAAAGTGATTAGATTCACATTCGCTATAGCTAATCCCTAGAAAACATATTAATTCAAGCAATGGCCAGTTGTCTAAATTAATGAATTTCCTAGTTTGTTGATTCGGGTTTAGAAAGACTTGTAATTAGCTAATTAAATTGGTGATTCAATTAACCTCTTGTTGATGGTGTATCACACAAGCTCACACATTAACTTACCTATCTTCAAGTTAATTCTAGTTTCACATTCGTTATTCCTAGACATACAACTATGTGGTCACGTAAATCATATGAAATTAGCAACTAAGAGATGTTCATACAACTTAATTACTGATTTATTAACAGAAGAATAGTTATTGTTAACACATAAGGTTCTTTAACAAGCTTAATAAAACATAATCACCAATTAAAATTAATCCTAATCAAATAATCAATCCATGTTCACAAATTCATCTACCTAAACAGAAGTTATGAGTTTTAGCTCATGATTACAGCAGAAACAAGCTCACAAACGAAATCAATTGGTAAAAACATAGTTCAAACAAGAGATTAGGTAAGAGTAAACTTGATTTTGACTTGATTTTCCTTAAAATTGAATGTAGGGTTGATTCCCTTGCTTCCCACGCTCCAGCAACACCTTTAGTCGACAATTGGCCTCCAAGGGTTTCTCTATATGCCATGGTATCGATCTGAAAGTCCCTTTATATAGATTTTCACAAAATTGAGGCTACTCGGCGAGTCCAGTGACCTACTCGCCGAGTACATCACTTAAAACCCGTGTACGGCAAGTCAGCGCGTCCAGAATCGCGAAAGTTCGATACAACTCGCCGAGTAATCGACCCTACTCGCCGAGTACGTTTTGAATCAGCATTTTCTCAATACACGAAAGTCATCCGAAATTGTGTCTACTTTTCAGAACATTTTGAATCTCATCAATCGGAGTTACGGTTCATGAGATATGGCCAAAACGCTGACAAGGGGTCAAGCTGTCTAGCAACATCCTTCTTTCTTCAAAATCCAAGATCCAAGCCTCCAATCGCTAGTTCCGCTTCATTTTCCTTTCGAGCATGTAATTGTTGCTGAAAATTGAAATTATAAACTAATTAAGCACCTTTTGTTCATTAAATGAGATAAAATCAACATAAAGTATTAAGATAATGCATGAATTTTATAACTAAATATGCCCATATCAATCACCCAAATGAGATACTAAGGCTAGGACCCAACACAACATGCTACAACCTAGAAAAGGGATGCCGTAATCTAGTTGCAGAATATTTGAAGGTAAGTGAATGACGATTCACTAATTTCCACCATGAAAAACGAAAAAGAAAATTAAGTTTTAAATCTATGAAAACTCCTAGATCCTTTGAGATTCATTGAACTTTTTAATGGCATGTTTAAATCTCGATATGCCCATCTAGTTTGTGACTGAGATGCCGAGGATCACAAAGCGGGTGTGAATAACCATGCAAACTTACATGGTGCCCTCACATGTTACAGTCACCTATTCGATGTGTCGGTAAACCACACACGCTCCACCGAACTATGACAAACATTGAGTCACCCTTTGCTACCTTTGCTTAGAACCATTTAGTGTGTCGGTTAACCACACACGCTCCACTAACGTCTTCGCAAGGGCACAAAGTGTAATTTCATGGAATTGCATCAATTCACTTTTGCCTAAGTAACTAAGATTGGGAATTTGTAAAACATTTAGTTACTTTTGTACTTCATTATACTTATAATGGAAGGTTTTTTCCTATCCTACCCGTTCGGCTAACGACCCTCCACTAGTCAAGAGTGCGGTGGGTAAGAGTGGATACCCATTCAATCGCCATTTTATAGGCAATTTCCTTAAACACCCTTATAGACCAGCTTCGTGAATGAGGCCTACTAACGGTAAAACTGACTTTTACTCATACATATATATATATATATATATATATATATATATATATATATATATATATATATATATGTTAGATTTTTAATGTTATATATAGTATAGGGTGTATTTTACACTTTTAAAATACTAGGAGGTCAAATTTAACAATTATACTTTTAATTTAATTAAATTGTAAACCTAAACTTTTATGGATTTATTAAACCTCTTTTAATTATACACCTTAATTAATTAATAAAACCATAAGGGTGTGATTTGAACTTTTCAAAACAATACTAGGGTTTTAGAATTTAACATTCCTAAATTAAACCTTTTAATCAACTTTTAAATTCCAAAACTTGAGGGTAAGTTTTGAAATCTTTTCAAAACATTAGGGTTTCAACTATTTAAATTTCAAAACTAAACTTTTGAGTTCAAATTTAAACTAGAAAACCTAAAGGGGAAAATTGAAACTTTTTCATAACACAAGGATCAAATAACAAATAATATAAATTAAACAATTAATTTCATAATTATCTATATTTGACCTAATTTCAATTTCTTGCAAAATAAGTTACCCAATTAATACAAATAATCAACTTTAATCATATAAGGAAGTTATTATCTAATTAATTGGTAATTATCTTTTGTTTAATCAAGGAGATACTCAAAAATATGAATAAAATCGGATTTTAATGATCTAAAACAGATAAGGCAAGTATCCATGAGAAAAACAACAAGAAATCCTGAAATCCCCTCTTTCTGACGCTCAAACTCGCCGAGTACCCATATGGACTCGCCGAGTTCATCAGGCAGTTTCACAAAAATCGAATTTTTCAACTTGAACAAACATACAAGGCATCAATACAATAAAAACCAATCAAGGCTCTGATACCACTGATGGGTTTTGGTCATAAGAACATCCTATGTGCTCATACAAACCCTAATGCGTGGATCTAGGTTTCTCTATTGTACATGCAATTTATCCAAGACTATAAACCCTAATTCTAGCATACAAGTAATCATATTAACATAAGAATGGGTTTAAGATATTACATTGATTGTTATGTAGCAATAACAATCACAATTCCTTCTTGTATTGACTTTAGAAAGCTTAGAGTCACAAATGTCACTCCTCTAATGGTTCACAAACACCAAGAGCAAGAGGATGAAGAAGAGAAGAGAAGGAGGCTGTCGAAAACGTGTGGAAACCCTAAAAGAAAGCTTGTCCACGTTTTTGGGGCATAAGGGCTCTATATGTAGTGAGGCTATTAGGGTTATCTAACAAGGAAACCCTAATTTGGATGCTTAAGCCCTAAGCAACCCATGGACTCCTTTCCTCAAAGGCCTTGGACGATTTCTAATGGGTTTCCCCATAGAATTCGTCCAACCTTATAATATAAGGCAATCCATAGCCCAAATTGCAATTATCTTATAATTACAATTCCAGTCCCTTAAGTTTAATTAATCTCTTTTAGTCACAAACTTAATTCTTATTAATTCTTGTCTAATATTAATTAAAAAATATGATTTTTCCTTTAATATATTATTCTCATAATATATTAATAAATCATATTTAATCCATTCTCTCCATTATTCATCCTATCAAGTTGCTTTGGTGAAGGCAACCCAAAAGGACCATGCACCATCGGGTCAAGTACATACCAAAATAGTTATGGACTTAGACACTAATCCAACATTTTCTTCATGGACTCGGCAAGTCCAGTGCCCAGACAGCCAGAAAATTGATTTTTTTTCCAGCTTTTTCAGCAATTTTCATCAAGTATAATTGAAAACAAGTCTAGGCTCTGATACCACTGAAGGGTTTTGAGTATTCTAAAACTCCTAAGGTAAACATGCAACCCTAACTACCTTGGATCTATGTTTTCTCTATTATACATGCAAACTTGAAGTTTCCAAGGTATTACCCTAACTAGCATACAATCTTTGATACTAGGGTAATATAGACAAGTTATAAGACATACCTTTTGATGAAGCTTGAAGTCTTGATCTTTAAGAGCTTAGCCCCAATAGCATGGAAGCCTCAAGTGGAATCACAAATCACCAAAAACATCTTGGAAACCTTGAGAGAATAGAAAACACACTATAAATGACCCACTCTTGTATCCTCACACACTAGTGCCATTTCTTGTGCCAAAGATCTCTTTATATAGTATGGAAGATTAGGGTTTCATCCATGTAAACCCTAATACCCATGCCCTTTCATTTCCATAGGATCCATGGGTTAAAAAACTCCATGGACTATCCATGCAAGCTTAGCCCAACCTAAATGAACTTGGCCCATACTATATATATAAGCGTCCATATTTAATTAGTTCCTTTTGATAACTAAATTAATTGTTAATCAATACTAATTAAATAATATGATTCCATATTAATATATTTGAACTTATAATATATTAATATAAATCATAAACATACTATTCTCAAAAGACTATCCATATAAATTGTTCCGGTGAAGTGCAACCCAAATGGACCATGCTACTATTGGGTCGAATACACATCAATAATAGTTATGGGCTTAGACATCTAATCCAACACCATCTTCATCCGCTTCACCCCAACGCAAACTCAACACTCTCAACAACCTTATCCACCACCCAGACAATGCCTTTTTGAAGCAACCACCCCAAATTCTCCTCTGCAACTCTCCTCCTCGCAATCACCTCCTCCAGCCTCTTGTTAGAACAATCCGCTTAACCCTCCAACGCTCTCTTCTCATCCACTAACACCTTGATTAGCTAAGAAAAGCGTTCCACCGACCCATCCAAATAGCCGCTTGGTCCTCCAACAAACTCATTTTCAATTCATCCCTCACGGCCTTAACCGACGCTAGCTCACTAGAATTGGAACCGCCCTGACAAAGGTGAGAGGCAGTCACCGTCATATACGAACCAACCTGCACAGCTGCATATAAAAGGGTGCAAGTATAAGGATTTCATGGCATCCAAACCACCATGTCTATCCGGAAGCCCGACGCCAGTGGAAGTGATAAACTGGATCTCCGAAATGGAGACAATGTTCGAAAGTTGCGAATGTAGCAACAGACAGAAGACTGCTCTTGCGATCCCTCTGTTAAAATCTGGAGTGTTTAGTTGGTGGAAGCTGTTAGCTGACTTTATGCCCAAGGGAGAAGCGAGCAAAATGTCTTGGGAAGACTTTGTGGTGCAACTCAAATTGCAATACTGCTCCGAGCAGGACCTCCTGGAAATCAGTAATGAGTTTCAGAATTTGAAAAAAGGAAGGATGAGTGTTACTGAATACGCTACAAGCTTTACAGAGAAGATGAAGCTTATTCCATATCTAGTTCCATCTGAACTCTCAAAGGTGAACAAGTTGCCCGTGGATTACCAACGGACTTTGGTCCAATGGTTAAGCAAGCAACAACTTTGAAAACTGCCATCTGGGTTGCTAGAAATGTTGAGACCCAGATCAAGGAGAAGGGTCTGGAGAGGTAAGAGGTTGGTGAAAAGAGGAAGTTCGACAGACCCTCGGGGTCCAGTAAAAAAGGTAAATTCTTGAAGTCTAGTTCGAGAGGAGGTGGAGGAGGTGAAGCGAAATGGTGCAACAAATGCAAGAAGAAGCATCATTGGAAATGTGATGGGGAAGTCACATGCTTCAAATGTGTAAAGCCAGGGCCCTATGCCAATGAATGCACTCTCACCAAGAAAGTCTGTTATTGGGGTGGTGAGGAGGGGCACATCTCGAGAGATTGTTTGAAAAAGAAGGAGGCAGCAAAACCCAACATTCCACCAAAGCCGAAGGCGAGAGCCTTCCAGATGACACTGGAAGCTGCTAAAGAAGAAGTTGAAGTCACTTCAGGTACCTGTCTCATAAACGAATTGCCTGCCCAAATTTTGCTTGATTATGGAGCCAACTACTCCTTTATATCGCATTAATTTGGTAGAAAACTAGCTTTGGCTGTTGATAGACTAGATACTGCTTTATTAGTCGAAGTTGCTAGTGGCAAGTTTATACCTGTTAGCTATCACATGAAAAACAACTTCATAGACTTGAATGGGAATATGTTCCACGAGGAATTATTGCTAATAGAACTAAATGGTTTCGACATCGTGCTGGGAATGGATTGGCTTAGCGCCAATGATGCCGAAATATTGTGCAGGAAGAAGATAGTATAAGTAAACCCGCCAGGGAAAGAGTCATTCATGGTGTATCGGGACAAACGCAGTGTGAACTCTGGAATTATTTCCCTATGAAAATCCAGAAAGTGTTTGGCCAAGGGATGTACATCGTATCTAGCATTCGTGATCGATGCTAAGAAGGAAAAGAAGGAGGTGCAGAGTATTCCAGTGGTGTGTGATTATCCAGAAGTATATCCTGAAGATCTTCCCGGATTACCACCTGATAGACAAGTGGAGTTCAGAATAGACTTGTTACCAGGAAGCACACCAATAGCAAAAGCACCATATCGGTTAGCACCAACGGAGATGAAGGAGCTGATGATGCAACTTCAGGAGTTGTTGGACAACGATTTCATTAGATCTAGTTCATCACCCTGGGGAGCTCCGGTGTTATTCGTGAAAAAGAAATATGGAAGTATGAGAATGTGCATCGATTACAAAGAGTTGAACAAGGCAATAATAAAGAATAGATATTCGTTGCCAAGGATTGATGACCTGTTCGATCAACTACAAGGTTCGAGTCACATTTCAAAAATCGACCTAAGGTCAGGATATCATCAGCTAAAGGTGAGAGAGCATGATATCGAGAAGACTGTATTCAGAACATGATGTGGACACTATGAGTTTTTGGTTATGTCATTTGGACTAACCAATGCTCCAGCAACATTCATGGATTTAATGAACATGATTTGTAAACCGTTCCTTGATAAATCTGTGATAGTGTTCATAGATGACATTCTGATTTACTCGAAAAGCCAAGAGGAGCACGACAGACACTTGAGAGAAGTGTTGGAAGTCTTGAAGAAGGAGAAGCTGTATTCCAAGTTCTCTAAATGTGATTTTTGGATTCGATAAGTCCAATTCTTGGGTCACGTGGTCAACCAAGAAGGCATAGTGGTTGATCTAGCAAGCATTGAAGCTGTGATGAAGTGGGAACAACCTAAAAGTTCCATGGAGATCCGAAGCTTTCTGGGATTAGCCGAATATTACCGAAGGTTTATCCAAGGCTTTTCTTCAATCGCTACTCCACTAACAACTTTAACCCACAAAAGAGCGACTTATGCTTGGAGTGATAAGCACAAAGAAGCATTCGAGTTGCCAAAGAAAAAGCTATGTGAAGCACCGATTCTTTCTCTACCTGATGGAGTTGAAGACTTCGCTGTTTATAGTGATGCATCTGGGGTTGAATTGGGTTGTGTTTTGATCCAAAGAGAAAAGGTGACCGCTTATGCATCTCAAAAGTTAAAAGAGCATGAAAAGAACTAACCTACTCATGATCTGGAGTTGACAGCGGTAGTTTTCGCTCTAAATATATGGAGGCATTACCTCTATGGCACGAAGTGCAAACTTTTCACTGATCATAAGAGTCTCCAATATCTCTTTAGTCAGAAAGAATTGAATATGAGGCAACAACGCTGGATAGAAATACTTAAGGACTACGATTGTGAGATACTGTACCATCTCGGTAAAGCAAATGTTGTCGTTGATGCTCTCAGTCAGAAAGTCGATCTTGAGAGAATAAGGCCAAGAGCATTGAGGATAGAAGTTGTCTTGACAATTGTGGAGAGTATACAGAAAGCTCAAGAGGTAGCTTCTGAAAAGAATGACCGGAAGGAGGAACGTTTGGGCAAAATGCTGGTGTTTAGTACAAACGATCATGGACTGAAGGTATTCCAAGATCGTATTTGGCTGCCTAAGTCAGGAGGAATAAGAGATCTTCTAATGTAAGAAGCTCACAAAACCATGTATTCAATTCATCCTGGTAGCACTAAAATGTATAGGGACCTAAAACCCTACTACTGGTGGCCGACGACGAAGCTTGATATTGCAAAGTATGTGGCCGAGTGTGTGATATGTGCAAGAGTCAAGGTACAACATCAGAAACCATATGTGAGTTTAGAACCTTTACCTGTGCCTATGGGTAAATGGGAAGACATTGTTATGGATTTTGTCACTAAGCTGCCCAGAACAAAGAATGGTCACGACATAATTTGGGTGGTCGTTGATCGCTTCACTAAGAGTGCGCACTTCATAGCAGCCAATGAGAAATGGTTTATGGATAAGCTTGCGAATTCTTACGTGAAGGAAATTGTGAGGCTTCATGGTGTGCCATTAACGATTGTATCAGATCATGACAACCATTTCACCTCAAGGTTTTGGAGAAGTCTACAAGAGGAATTGGGTACTAAGTTGTGTTTGAGTACAACTTACCATCCACAGACTGATGGTCAGAGCAAAAGAACGATACAAACACTTGAAGATATGCTGAGAGCATGTACCCTGGAATTCCAAGGTAACTGGGATGAACATTTACCTTTGGTAGAATTCTCCTACAATAATAGTTTTCACTCGAGCATTAAGATGGCACCTTATCAAGCTATGTACGGACAAAAATGTCGTACGCCGTCTTGTTGGCTTGAGGCTGGGGAAAAGCAGTTTATGGGACTGGAGATAGTCCATCAGACTGCTGAAAAGCTGAAAATTATTAGGGAAAGAATGTTAGCAGCTCAGGATCGTCAAAAGAGCTATGCTGAAAACAAGCGAAGACCGATGACTTTTGAAGTTGGGGTTTCGGTTTTGCTTAAAGTCTCGCCGTGGAAGGGACTTATAAGATTTGGTAAAAGGTGAAAGTTAAGTCCAAGGTTTATTGGACCGTTTAAAGTTCTTCAGAGGATTGGGAACCAAGCGTACAAGCTAGAATTACCCGAAGAACTGAATGAAATTCATAACACTTTTCATGTGTGTTACTAGAGGAAATTCACGGGAGAAGTTCCCGACATAATTCCACTTTTGGAGTTAAGACTTGATGAGAATAAGAGGTTAATTGAAGAACCATAGGCAATCGTTGTCCGAAAGACTAAGAAGTTGCGAAGCAAGATGGTCGAGTTAGTGCTTGTATGTTGGGAACATACGAATGGGCCAAATCTCACCTGGGAGACGAAGAGTGACATGATGAGTCGCTATCCACATTTGTTTGTTGATGTGTGATTCCGGGGACAAAATCATCCTAAGGTGGAGAGAATTGTAACATCCGTGTTTCTGGGCTAGGCATTAATGACGATGTAATAGTCTAGGTTAACCTTTGTAACTCATTTTGAAATAATAAGAATGTATTGTTTGAGTATTATGTGTTTTATGCTTAATTGTGTGGCTTAATTGAATTAAGAATAAAAATAAGCGTAAAAAATAAAATGTTAGATAAGCAGATATCGATACATGAAGACGTAGTGGTTGTGATAAGGTTTCCAAATATATAAAGAATGCCAAAATCTGAGTTATAACGAAGAAGTTATGACTTGTCGAAGTTTTCGCGACACAACCGGTACAACACTACATGACGTAAATAGTGAGTTTACGATAGAGCGGTATTTAGCCTTAGTGATCTAAACGAAAGTCGTAGAGTTCGTTAAACTGAGAGCGTGCATAAAAGGAACATCCAAATCTGACTTTGTATGAGGAAATTATGATTTTTTCTAAGTTTTAACTTAGCAGTATGCAACCCGAAGTTCGGATTTGAGATCGAGTGATTTCTAGCCGAACCAATCTAAATGAGAATCGAAGATATCGTCGATAGTAGTGCAACGGTAAAAAGACAGACAAAAACGGACGTCAGATGAAGAAGTTATGAATTTCTAACGGAGTTTTCCTGTCCCGTCCTACTAAAAATAATATAATAAAAATAAACTCAAAATTAGCCGACAGAGTCTAAACGAGAGTTGTAGAGCATAATCTCACCTACGCATGGATATAAAGAACATCGGAAATGAAGATCGTATGCGAAAGTTATGAATTTCTGAAGTTCGAGGCACGCATCCCAAAGAGGGAACGCCTCGCGTTCAATTGGGGAACGCCCTGCGTTCAATACTTGGCTCCGGAGTGGCCACGTCGATGCTGACTCAGTGGATAAGGGATAAGGGATAAGATATGAACCCATACTATATATATAAGAGTCAATATTTAATTAGTTCCTTTTGATCACTAAATTAATTATTGATCAGTACTAATTAAATAATATGATTCCATATTAATATATTAGAACTTATAATATATTAATATAAATCATAAACATACTATTCTCAAAAGACTATCCATATAAATTGTTTCGGTGAAGTACAACCCAAATGGACCATGCTACTATTGGGTCGATACATACCAATAATAGTTATGGGCTTAGACATCTAATCCAACACCATCTTCATCCGCTTCACCCCAACGCAAACTCAGCACTCTCAACAACCTTATCCACCACCCAAACAATGCCTTTTTGAAGCAACCACCCCAAATTCTCCTCTACAACTTTCATCCTTGCAACCACCTCCTCCAGCCTCTTGTTAGAACAACCCACTTAGCCCTCCAACATTCTCTTCCCATCCACTAACACCTCAATCAGCTAAGAAAAGTGTTCCACCGACTCATCCAAATAGCCACTTGGTCCTCCAAAGACATCTTCTCCCCCGCCAAAAGATCATAGTACTCCTCGACTGATCGCTTCTCCCTTTCTAACTCTAGCAACCTCACTTTCAATTCATCCCGCTCAGCCTTAACCGACACTAGCTCATTAGAATTGGAACCGCCCTGACAAAGGTGAGAGGCAGTCACCATTATATACGAACCAACCTGCGCAGCTGCATATACAAGGTTGTTTGAAAGATAGGAATTAGAGAGAAGCTCTAAGGCCTCGATGGTAGCAGGGAGAAAGCATGGCAACCCCAATCATATGCTGCCACATGTTGTGAAAGGAGATACTCCTGGGTTATTCCCCATCCTGGCACATATATGACCGACACTACTGGGGGAGTAGAAGCAGAACCCCCGACAGTACCGTCCTCAGTCAAGAACGGGATCTTGGGGTCCGAAACATCTTCGTGAACAAGGTTTGAGTCAACACCAAAATATCCTCACTAAGAGTAGTAGTTTCTTCCCCTCCGACTGTTTCAGAGTGTCATCATCGGGGATGTCAACCACCACGGCGTACTCTCCCAAAAGGAAGTCCACGTTATGCCTCTTGAGAAGACGTCGACCAGAGGATCTAGCCTCATCAGACTCTGTAATCGGCGAATCCAGCCAGGAAAGTCACTATTTGGATATTGCACGAGTGCTACGCCGAGCCAACCCGATCGACGTCTCTTCCTCCTCTATATCAGAAGGCAAGAGATCTTTGCAAGAAACACCACCAACAGGCGTGTCAACCAGTATCTAACCAACAGGAGAACCAGACTCGAGTGAGGAAACAAAAGGAGGGCCGACAAGAGCCAGGGCGCGGTCAGGACTGACCGGTGGAGGGAACGTCTCAACCAAGGGCACTTCCCGATATTGGCTGGTGCACTGAAAGCGGCCCTTCAACACCATCTCAAAGGGAAGGATCCTCTCGTGACCTGCAAACAAGAGACAAGCCAACATAGTCAAAAGAACACACAAACAAACACAAGAAAACATCATTCCAAAAGGGAAGGGGGGGGGGGAGGAGAGGTACTTACCGCCTTTCTCAATGAAGAACTGAGGCATCATCCCCCGAGTCCTCCAGGAAACGCTTATCCCAACCCCAACCAACATATGATCCTTTTAGTCCTCATCGTTGACATAAATGGTCTTCAGTGCGTGCGCTACAATGGCGCTAGCACCAAACAGTTTTGGCGCTCGATCGGAAAAGGTAGTCAAGCGAGGATAGCCAAAACCCACAAGGTTACGATTTACCTAGAACCACCGATCTTGCTAGTTCTTCTTCAGAGCTTTTTGGTTGATGATGAAAGCATGAGCACCCCGCCTTTGGGAAAAAGTCTGAACACCGGGCTGAGTGGAAGAATTGAAGAAAGCTTTGATTGCCCAAAATTGTGGCAGAACCCCAAGGGTCCGATAGACGAGTTCAAAGCCAACAATCTTGTTGACAATGTTTGGAGTCAAGTCGTCCACACGAAAGCCATACTGGCATTATCTCGTAAAAAAGTCCATTGTTGGCAGCCTCAGACCGGTCACAAAGATCGGAATAAGGAATCTCGACCTCCCCCTCTAGCGTACGAGAAATTATCGCCCCCTTTCGAGGATATTCCACTCCATGTTCAGGAAGAAAACCAAACCGCTCTTGAAGATCAACGAACTCGCTCGAAGAACGAATGATTCCAGTATTCGAGTGAGCCATTGTCTGTCGAAGAATAGAAACAGGAGAGAAAAGAAAAAGAAGCAGTAGAAGTGAGAAGAACTAGAAAAGGGGGTCCGACTCAAATGGTGGAAGTTTTAAATGCAGGCGGGAAGTCCAATCGGTTACAATGATGAAAATCGCCTGCAAAAACGCCTCCATCACGTCAGTAGTCGTCAAAAGTCATCCCCACCGAACGAGTGTCCAGATCCAAGCTAGAACAACTCAGCTACCCTAAACAAACGTTGACGTCTACCAGCCTAGGGGACTTGTTGACGTATCCCATCAGGAATACGTCATGTATAACGGAACTGTCAATTTGATAGACAGCTTGAGCAAAAGACGGTGTATGCCTAACGTCGCGTCCTCGCCCTCGCCCTTCGCAACCCTGTATTCGTTCCTTGGCGCCCAAGTGTCAAGGCCAACATCAAGACAAAGTAGTACCACTCATCCTCCACAGAGACAACGCTCAGGATGCTAATCCCCTGGCAAGCCTGCGCCAATAGTAAACAGCCGTTTAAGGGGCACGATCCTCCAATCGGAAGCCGTCTGTTCCTGCCAGACCTGAAAAAAGTAGAAGATGTAGTCGGTGTTCTGTCCCCCCGATTGCAGGTATAAAAAGGTTCCTTCTCTTCCAAGAGAAGGGACCAACATTCAACATTAACCATTTTGTCTCATACTTTCTCATCCCCTCAGTAGAACCATGGACTGACTTGATCGTCGGAGCCTCATTCCAGGACAACCTCTCGGACGACGATTCTCAGACCCTTTATTTCCATCCCTCACGAAGACGGAGCCAAGTCGGAGACATATCACAACAATACCTAATCTAAGTTAATAATATTCACATTTAACGAACTTTTTTTCCCGATTTTTACAAAAAAATATAAACAAACAAAATGTCAAAAGAAAAATTAAAATATATTCAAGCAACACGCCAAAAAACTTAAAGAAAATTATTCAAAAAAACATCACAAAAATATAAACGAAAAAGTATAAAAACATTAAACAGTATATTCAGACAACAAACAAAAAAAATATTTTTACATATTTCTCGTTTATATTTTGATGATGTTTTTTTGAGTAAGTTTTTTTTTTTAGTTTATTGGCGTGTTGTTTGACATTTTAATTTTTTTTGACGTTTTGTTTGTTTATACTTTTTGTTAAAAAATGTAAAAAAAATTCGTTAAATGTGAATATTATTTGAATTTGCGAGATACAATGAAACGACAAAAGTTATTTGAAACAAATGGCTTCTAGCCTAGCGGTATCTGGTGTTGTCATTTTCTTCTTTAGATTAAGGGTTCAAGTCCCGTCATAAGCATACGTGGATTTAAAGAGTAGTTTAAAAATAAAAAATATTTTTTTTTGTTTTTAATTTAAAGGTCATGTCAAATAACTTCCAACTTAATTTTACGTGTAGCCAGACTATCAGGGGAGGGATCAAGAGGCATTATTCTTTTTTGTTGGATCCTACAATATTTATAAACCGGTGTTGCTTTGCATTCTTCTATTAAATTTATTACCTATTTTAATTTAATACAATATTAAATACAAACCTCTTCTAATTTGATTTAAATGACCTATTTCAATTTAATGTTTTTGTCTTTTTCTTATTTTTTTATTTTGTTTTTTTATGTGTTTTGTTTTTTTGTTTTTATATCTTTTGTTGGTTTGTTGTTTTTGTTTTATTATTATTATTATTATTATTATTATTATTATTATTATTATGTTATTTTTTTTTAATTATTTGTGTTTTAAAAAAACTTTATTTTATATTTAGTTGTATTTTTATTTTTTGTTCGGATTATCCATATGTTATTTTTCGTCTAGATTATCTATGTGTTATTTTTTTTGTCCATACTATTATTGAGTTACTTTTTCATTCGGACTATCATTGTATTATCTTTTACGGTCGGATTATCCATATGTTATTTTTTTGTTTGGATTATCTGTGTGTTATTTTCTCGTATCGTCTATCACTGTATTATATTTTCACTAGGCGTGAGACCCATGTATTATATGAGTTTATTCAAAAAAAAAATTAAATATAAAATTTTAAAATTTTGAAAATTTTAAATTTATAAGAAAATGAGAATTTTTTTGATTTATTAAAATTAATGAGACTTTAATGTATTGAATACATTACATATATAAATCTTTTCGAATAAATACTTTACATATATATTACCTTACATATTAAATGTGAAATTTTAATTTAATAAAATGAAAAATACAATAAAATGACAAGTGGAAAATAGAAAAAATTTAAAAATTCTAGAAAATGTCATGTGTCCAAATGAAGAAGAAGGAGACATATGACAAAAAGTTCTTTAATTATTAGGTAGGATTCTGAACTATCCATATGTTATTTTTCCCTCTGACATTGATGGTCTAAATGGAAAAAATAACATGAGGATGATCATACCGAAAAAAAAAACAACACAATGATAATCAGAATGAAAAAATAACACAAAGATAGTGTGACTGAATAAAAATAACATATGAATAGTCGAAACGGAAAAATAACACAAGGTTAATCGAAATAGAAAAATAAAACGAAGATAATCCCAATTAAAAAAACTAACATGGGGATAATCCGACCGAAAACGCAACGATAATCGTACAAAAAATAACATAATGATAGTCGGAACGAAAAATAACATAATGATATTCTTAATGAAAAAAATAATGTTTTGATAGTCTACACTGAAAAATAACATAGAGATATTCGGAACAAAAAAATAACACAAAAAATTCATACGAAAAAAGTAATAAATGGATAATTCGAACGAAAAAAGTAACAAATGGATAGTCCAAATGAAAAAATAACATGGCATAATCCGACTGAAATAAAAAAAACAAAAAGATAGTCGGAACGAAAACAATAACATGTGGATAATTCGAACGAAAGAATAATATATATAGTTCGAACGAAAAAATAATACAATACCGAATGAAAAAAATAACACGAACAAAGTCCGAATGGAAAACTATGGTATATTTTTAATTTTAACAATAATAATATGTATTTATTAAAAATATTAAAAGAAAGAAAAAAAAAGACAAAACATCATTTCAAAGGGTAAAAAAGTAATTAGAGGGTGAGAAGAAAACCCGTTATAAACTTAGGGGTCGTTTGATATGGTATCTAACTGGGTCCATAAAATACCAGTTGACACGTTTGATATTGATTATAGATGGAGGGGACTCGGTCCAACATTAGGACTCGGTCCAATAAAAATAGAAGACTCGGTCCTTGCTTTCAACTTGATGGACCGAGACAAATAAAAAAAAAACTCGTCGATGCCCTACATCCCTCCCCTTTTAACCTCCCAGCGACAAAGCAAGAAGTCCCAATAGCAATCCAAATCTGTCGTGCAACAGCATCAATTAACAGCAACAGGAACGATCAACAACAATAGCAACAATCAACAGCAACAACATCAATCAATAGGTTTGTTTTTCTGTTTGTCCTTATTTTTTTCTGCATGATCAATAGCAACAACATCAACCAATTGGCACGTTTTTCTGTTATTGATTCTTAAAATTTCCATATTTTCATGTTCTTGATTTTTCACCTCCATGATTTATTGTTTCTCATTGTTTTTCATGTTCGTGATTATTAGCATTCTCATGTGAGCATGCATCGTATTTGTTGATTCTTGAAAACAAGAAGTGAAAATTTTATAATGTAGAAAACTGAACATGAAAAAAATATATATATACTACCACACGACATTAGTTAACCAACAATTTGATGATCCAGTTTATAATATTCAATTAATTATTTGACAATACTCATGGATAAAGCAAACGTATGAAAACACAAACAAAGCAATAAAACAAAATTGGTGAATATGTGTATAAAACCTTTTCTGGATGATTCTTTTTATTTATTAATTACTATACATCTTCCAAAAACAAAATTGGTGAATGTGTATATATTTGCATAACATGTGTGTTACATTTGTGTTACATCTTTTTGTATATGTATATATATTTGTGTTTTTATGTGCAAATATGTGTATATATTTGCATAACATGTTACACATTTATTTATTCCTTAGACATGACGGAAAAGAGAAGTAGAGCTAGTTGGTCTTCGGATTTTGTGAACAAAAGTTTTCTTGATGCATGTATCCAAGAGCTGACAAGTAACGGTCGGGAGGGTAGTGGTCTCAAAGGTACCTCATGGAATACAATAGCTGAAAAACTAAAAAAAGAACACGACTTTGTTGTTGACAAAAAACAAATGAAATATCGTTATGACTACTTGAAAAGCCAGTATTCAGTTTGGTTGAAATTAAAAAACAAAACTGAGAATCTCTATAATCCTATCACAAATACGTTTCAAATGATGGATGAAGAGTGGAAAGCAGAGACGAAGGTAATCTTTTAATTTAAAAAACATTATTTTTTTTAAATTTTAATAATAAAATAAAATTTTCAAACAGTTGAACAAGATGGTTGAAAAATTAAGAAATGCACCCCTCCTTTACCCTGATCTATGCATCCAGTTGTTTGAGGGTGCGACCTCGACTGGTGCTGCTAGTTGGGGGCCATCTTCAACACTCCCTCACCCTGCAGAAGGCTTTACTACACAAGATTATGAGGATATCGAGATGGTAGATACACCACCTCAAATGGATATCCCAGCCTCAGCTTCAACAGTACCCCCACCTACAAGTGCATCACATGCAAGTGGAGATTCGTCTGGTCGGTCCAAAAACAAAAGAGGAAAACGAAATGCACCCACGGACTCACTTGATGATGACATAAGAGAGGTTGGCAAGGAAATTATGAAGGCGGCTCAAGCGTTCGCGCAAACTAATAATCTTGACAAGGAGATGGATGAATGTATTGAAAAATTGAGAGGCTTGGAGTGGGGAAATTCTAATCTGAAATACATCACTGCTCTCATGTTGTTCGCTAAAAATGCTGGTAACAGGAAAATCTGGCTACGCCTCGAGTCTTCGACTTGTGAGTTGTGGGTGAAAAGTGTGGGAAAGAATTTTGGATTACTTGGTTGACTTTAGTATGACTTTAGGATGTTTTTGGCTTTATGCTTTATGGATTTATACTATGGTACATGTTATGGATTTTTATATGTAGGGTTGTTATGTTTTATGTTTAGGATTTTTAAGTTTAGGTTGTTTATGTGTTATGTTTAGGATTGTTATTTGGTATTGACTTTTATGTTATGGAATTTTTAAGTGATGGATTTTTATGTTATAGAGTTATATGTCATCTATTTTAATGTTACTGATTAATTTTATGGTTTTTGCTATAAAATTTATGTGATTTGTATTTAACATGTAACATGTTACTTATGGATAAGGAATGTGAGTTTTTAGGTTTCCTTATACTCTCATGCTATTGGTTGATGTTGGTTCGAAAAAGAAAAAATATAATTGGGAGGATAAAAGCTAATGAATCGGAAGAAACCGGGCATGCATATACACAAGATTTGATATACGGATGTCCTATACAATGTTTTGATATGATGCGTCTTTCACAAGATGCATTTGTATTATTATGCAACCATTTTACTCAAAGAAATTGGTTGCAACGTAGTAGGACAATAAGCGTTAAAGAGAAGATGGATATATTTTTACATGTTATAGGACATAATGAACGTTTTCGAGCTGTTAAAGAAAGGTTTCACCACTTCATACAAACAATTCATCAATGTTTTCATGAAGTGCTAAAAGCAATGATGTGTTTTGCAAGAGAAATTATTGTACCAACATCTTCTAATACACCAAGAAATCCCTTGGAACGACATAGAAGGCTAAAAAACATATTTCCTGGAGCATTAGGTGCACTAGATGGAACACTTGTAAACGCAGTTGTGCCCGTTGATGAACAAACTCGCTATAAGGGAAGAGGAAAAGGTGAATGTTATCAAAATGTAATAGGAATTTGTGATTTTGATATGATATTCACCTTTGTATGGGCTGGATGGGAGGGTGTAGCACACGATTCTAAAGTTTTGAAAGAAGTAGCATTTAATCCAACTTCTGGATTTCCATTCCCTCCACCAGGTTTGTCATTTTTCTATAAATTTTATTATCTATATTATTTATATGATTAATTTGTCACCCATGTACACATAAATATTACCTTTGTGATGCCGCATACACCAATACCCGTGGATTTATGGCTCCTTACCGTAATACTAGGTATTGGTTAGCCGATTTTCGAAGAAACAGAACTTTAACAAAGGAAGAAAGGTTCAATCATGCTCATGCACAACTTAGAAATATCATTGAACGTGCTTATGGTGTATTGAAGATGAGATTTCCAATTTTAAAACGTATGGCTCCTTATCCTTTTCCAGTGCAAAGAGACATAGTTATTGCCCGTGTCGCGGTCCATAATTTTATAAAGAAATACGATATTCAAGATGACCTATTTACGAACTTTGAACAAAACACTATGGTTACTCCTAATGTGGGAGGTGGAGGAAGTGAGGGCCAAAACATACAAGGCATAGATTGGGGTTCAGAAGTCGTTGAGTATATGACTACTTTGCATGACCAGATTGCTAGTCAGTTACTTTCAAATGGTTCACGTTAAATGATATACTTTTTATTATGCATGACAGTGTGTATTTGTGTTTTGTATTACACTTTGTATTTGGATTTTAAATTATGTATCTTTATTTTGGATTTTATGTGATAATTTTTATTTTTATAATTATTTTATCTAGAACAAAAGGACAACATAAGGATAATATGGTCATTTTTATCATTCAGCACAATCAGTCAGATAAATAATCAAACATCATAAATTCAATCAGATATGGACTCAGTCAGCATTTCTAACCCAGTCAGATTCTAACTCAGTCAACTCTAACCCAATTAGCAACTATCAAACGACCCCTTAGGTGTTATGTGTAAACATAATTATGTCATTGTGGTAGGGAAATTGATCAATTGTAACTTCTTGATTTATACGATGAACTAGACGAATATCCGTGTGTTGTGCAAAATACAATAATATATTTGAAATATTACAAATATATGTTTTTTAAATATATCAATGACGTTGTTGTTAACTCTTATATGATAATTCTTATAATATGTTGGTATAAACTTTGTTTGTTTCGAATTAAATGATAATGTAGACATCTTTTTAAATTCTATAATCCCAATTGTCTCAATGACATCTACTTGCAGGTTACCCATGAATAAAATTAAATATAGTATATGGTTTAATGTTGTTATGATTAATTAATTTTAAAAAGTTTATTTGCTTAAGATTTTAATTTATATCATTATAATTATTTAAAACATCAAACATTGTTTTTGTTTTTGAAGGTAACATTATAATTTATGTATATGATGTTACTTTTAACTATTGTTGTTGTAACTTATTAAAAAACATATTTGAAAACTCTTCATTATTTTAATTTGGTTTCCCAAATTTAACTTTTTTAAAATTTATTTGATAAATATTTTTAGTTTTCTTATTGTAATTTTTTAAAACAACAAATACTGTTTTTTTTAAAGATAACATTATATTTTTTTATATAATATTATTTTTAACTATTTTTATTATAAGTTATTTTTAAGCTACTTATTTTAAATTTCTTAATGATTATAAACCAAGTTTCATGTTTTTTTTTTGTTAATTTAGGATTATAATTTAGGTTTAATACTATATTTTATAACTTTTAACTTTTTATAAAGTAGTCTCTCGATATTTTTCAAGTTTAACTGTTAGGTCCAGAAGGTGTTGCGTCTTGGGCTCGCTATTTAGTCCATTTAGTCTTCGGTATGGGCCTGTCCATCCGTGAGTTATTTTATAGGGTTTTGTATTTATAGGTGCTTGCATGCATCCTAGAACGTAAGATTTTAGAAGTGATTCTGTCAAGTATTTTGATCTTTTGTAACCCTAATATCCTTTACAGTGGAAGTTCTTTATCGAGCTCTGCTGAGGATTGAATCAATCGAATCATTCGACATATTCAGATTCATTCTTGTGTTCTATATTGCTGTTATCGGTTTTGTGGTTTACCTGTTATAAGATCTAAACGATCAAAGAGTTTCTTAAACTCATCAATTGGTATCAGAGCAGGAGGCTGTGTAATTCATACACATCTCTTCTGTGAAAGAAGTGATTAGGGTTTATTCCGCATTTACTGATATTTATTGAGCCGTCACTCCATAATTGACGTATCTCAGTAATTATTTATCTTGCCCTAATATTACATATTACAAGTCTGATCTTACAACAGGTTAAACGATCAAGCATGGACGATTCTCAAACCAATCCTATCAACATCTCAAACAGTATAGGATCTACAACCAAGATTCCAATTCTCTACACTCAAGATTACGAGGTTTGGGCGCATCATTTCGAAGACTACGTCATTGGATCTGAAGATAATGGGTATCTGATATGGGAAGCCATTGTGTCTGGACCATTTGCTCATTTAGGAACATCCAGAATTATTAAAACTCAAAAGGAGTATAATGATTTGTTAAAAGATGTGAAAGATGTCGCTTAGGACGAAAAGGAGAAGTTTCAGTGCAACATCAAAGCATTGAGACTAATTCGATTCGCTCTTCAATCTGACACGTTTAGATTGGTTAGTTCCTGCAGTACTGCTAAAGAAATCTGGGATCGGCTGCGAGAGCTGTATTCTACAGATGAAGATCTGGAGCACTCAATTCAGACCTTGCTCCTGTTTGAATTTGGAGAGTTCAGGCAAAGCCCTGATGAATTTGTTACACAGACGTTTGATCGCTTCAAATATTGAAAGGAAGCTTATTGAACAGAAGGTCACTTTTCTGAATGGTCTAAGATCTGAGTGGAGAGCTATTGTGTTAACAGTCAAAGCACACGAACAGTTCAAATCTTACTCGCTGGCGAAACTGGTGGGAATTCTGAAATCCCAAGAAAAGAGAGTGCTGCAAGAAAAGAGCGTGGTTTCTAGTCTGGGGTCATTGGCGCTCTTATCCAAGGGTAAAAGTGTAGAAGAAGATGAAGAGGATCTTAATCTAGGAGATCACGATCTGACAGTCGAAGATTATGCTTTAATGGTGTCAAATCCCAGAAGGTTTATCAAGAAGAAGTTTCCTTCCAACAAAAATCGTAATTGGCAAGGAAGCTATAGTTCCGAAAGAGTAAAAGATGAACCGAAAGTTGAGGAGTCAAAAAAGGAAGCTACGGGTGAAGCTGACTCTGGTGTCAGTTGCTTCTACTACGGGGGAAAGAATCACTACGCAAAGGATTGTGTGCTGAAGAAGATGGATGATAAGGATGAGGAGAAAGATGAAGAAGCAATTCTTATGAAAAAGATGGAGGAGATTAAAAGGAAGAAAGCTGCTACTAATCCCTCTATGAATGCTCTTATTGTGCAAGGTTTGGCAGATGATGACGAGTTCGGTGGTGTACAGGTATGGTCGACCGATTCAGAAGACGATGAGGTGAGAAAGCGTTCGCATGGAAAGGCTTATGTTGCAAAAGATGATGAAACCAGCGGAAGATGTCTGATGGTGACTGACGTATCTCAGATGAGGGTATATAATACTGATGGTGGAAACGACGAGGCCAAGGAGCGAGAGGACTTATGCTTTACAGCAAAACCTCTCAGTGTGCAGATCAGTGAACTTGATGAACTGATCAAAAAGGTACAATCTGTTTTTGTTTCGTTTAAAATTCCACAAAAATCATATGAAAAGGAATTAAATAACTTGAATTCAAGACTTTCAGATCTAGATAGTTGTTTAACTCAAACTCGGGTCAGAAATTCTAATCTGACTGACCAAATAACCAGGGTGCCGTCCAAGAGTGAGGAGCGAAGGATGTGGATTGAGCAGAAGGAGTTGAAGCTAATTAAGTCTAGGGATGAAAACATTTATTTACAAAGAGACAATTTGAAATTGTTAAAACAAAGGAATGTTTTTTGTTTAATCGCTAAAAGACTTTATGCTAACATTACTCAACTACATCTAAATTGTGAAATAAGGCAGAAGATACATCGCATGATTCTACCATTCCTTGAGTTTAAGGAGGATGAAATCGATGCCGAAGCATACAACTTTGAAAGTGTTGTATCTTCCGATGATGTCAATCCCACTTATATGTATGGTCTGGACAAAATAGAATCTTTTATAAAGTCCAAAGACCATAAGGACATGCTTAAAAATCTTTTGGATGAAAACGATAAGTTGAAACTCAGGACCGAAACCATACAAAAATTCGACTCATTGAGTGCCAATTTAAGTTCAGAAAATAAAATTGATGTTGAAAACGCATCTGAACTTGATGAGGACGATGATATGAGTGAAATTTCTGTAGAGGTTGAAGTTGACTGTTTTGAGTTGGTCAAGAGCGAACCCGAAAACCACAAAAATCTGATTTCTAAAAATTCTGTGGAATTCGCTCGTTTGTCCAAAACTAAGTCCCCAGCCCTTAAAGAAAAGTCCGTTGTGTTTCAGAAGGTTAGAACCACTCCCAATCAGGTGTATAAGGTTACAGGAGTAACCGAACATCAAACAGCCGAACTCACTGCCATAGTGAATGAAGATAATGCAGATGGTTGTGATGAGTTCTTCTGGTCAGCTCCTATAGACAATGCAGACAAAACTGTTGGTCTGTCGGAGCGAACATCCTGGAAGACAAAAGGAAGATATGTGCCAGAACCGCTAAATAAGCCTACCAACTTTGACGTACCTAGTACAAGTGGCACAAAAGAAATACCTGTAGAAGAAGTCACCTCCATAAGCGAATCCTCATCTATGAAAAGTGAACCAGCTGTCAAGAAGCTAAAACAAAAGGCCAATATCCACAGACAACCGAAACAGGTGAAAAATCAAAAGCAGTAGAGAAATCTTAGATACAAGAAAAATCTCTCAGAGCGAAAGCAGTTTTGGCGCTCTCAAAATCCTCATTACTTTTACCATGATAAAGATTCTAAGTCAGAGAGAAATACTTTCGGGCCACATGAAGCACAGAACCGAAAGGATAGGTTCGGTCCCGAAAGCAGCAGCAACCGAAAAACGAGTTTCGGCCCGCCAAGTAATAACAAGCAAAGACCTAATTTCATTCCTTCAAGCTTTTATAATAAAAGACCAAGTTTCAGACCACCAGCCAACAACAACCAAAAATCCAACTTCGGCTCATCATCAAGCAGCTACCGAAGGTCCAGGTTCGGTCCCTCTAATGATCATAAACAAAAGGGTCATTTCGAACCTCAAGTCAGGAAAAACTCTCATTCTAAATTCTCTTTTTCTAATTCTTCTCATTCTAAACCCTCTTCTAAACCCAATTCAATCTCCACACAAAATTCAAGATCATCAACGAACTTGAACGGAAAAACGAAGATTTCCTCAGTCAAGGAGAACCGAAAGCAGTCTAGTGCTCAAACACCAGAATCTGAATCCAAAACACCTGTAGCTAATTCTAACAAAATCAAAGTGTTTACTATTAACAGAAAAGATGAAACAACCTTAGTTAAACGCACATATCTTGTTGATATTTCTCTTACTATTCATGTTCCTGTGAAAGGCTCACGTGAACCCAAGAAACTTTGGGTTCCTAAATCTGCTTAATTTTTCCAGGTAATTAGTGACGAGCAGTTCGACGAAGAATGGTACATTGACAGTGGTTGCTCACATCACATGACAGGAAGGAAGGAAGAGCTAAGGGAGTTTCGATCTCTTCAAGATGGTGGCAATGTCAAGTTCGGTAACAACTCCTATGGAACGATAAAGGGTTATGGGATGATAACCAATGGAGACTTCACAATAAGAAAGGTGGCGTACGTAGAAGGGTTGCAGCATAATCTCATCAGTGTATCTCAACTGGTTGGAGGTACCGGTCTCAAAGTTTCATTCGACGACGAAGGTTCAGAGATTATAGAGAAGAAATCCAACAAGGTCATTCTCAAATCAGATCGAAAAGGCGAAATGTTTCCTCTGAATCTCTGACCAATCAAAGGAAATCCAGCCATATGTCTTTTGTCCAAAGCTCATTCTGACGAAAGCTGGTTGTGGCACCGAAGGCTCTCACATCTCAACTTCAAAGACATCAACAAGCTTGTCACTGGAGGTCATGTTCGGGGTCTTCCATTGCTCAAATTTGATCGAGAACACTTGTGTGTTGCATGCGAAATGGGGAAACAAAGTTTTCAAAGTCACCCATCAATTGTAAACACAAAAGTAGTTGAACCACTTGAGTTGCTTCACATTGACTTGTGTGGTCCATCATCAATCGAGAACATTGGCGGTAGCAAGTACATTCTTGTTGTTGTTGATGACTTCTCACGTTTTACATGGGTATTCTTTCTGAAGCACAAATTGAAGGGTTTTTGAGCATTCTAACACTTCCTAAGTGTACATGCAACCCTAATAACCTTGGATCTATGTTTGTCTAATTATCATGCAAAGTTGAATTCCAAGGTTATATTCCTATCTAGCATACATGGGGAACAATTTCTAACTTGAATGAAAGATAGAATAACTTACCTTGTTGTTTCTTATGTTCCTTGAAACCTTGTGAGCCTAGCACCCCAAGTGTGATGCCTCAAATGCTTCACACAACACCAAATGCTCTTGGAAAGACTTTTGAGAGAACACACACTTCTTGAAATCGGCCTAGCCCTCTTGTTTCTTATGTGTAGCAGATTTTGGTGGAGAATGGGACTCTTATATAGTGTTGACACATCTAGGGTTACACCATGTAAACCCTAATGTGTCATGACTCTTCATTTCCATGACCCATGGGTTTGTAACTCCCATGGAGCATCCTATGGGTAGAACCCAACTTGATAATCCATGGAGCCTCTTAGCCCACTATACAAGATATGAATGATTTACATAATCAACCCATATATTTAATTAGTTATCTTTTGATCACTTAATTAATTCCAAATTAATTCTTTGATCAAACTAATCAAATAATATTATTAATATATTAGAACTTATAATATATTAATAATCTCCAAGTGTTATTCCTCTCATTTAGTCTATTCAATTGCATAGTGCCATGCAACCCAAACGGACCATGCCGGGTCGGGTCAAGTACTAACCAGAAATAGTTATGGACTTAGACACCTTATCCAACAGTCTCCCACTTGGATAAGTCTAATAACTATAACTCCAGTACTTCAGGACCCACCGGCAATCTTAGCTCTTTCAAGGTCTCTCGGAACTGAGAAGATGTTGATACGCCATTTAAAATAAGTGATCATATAATCCTCTGTTCTAGATATCAGTCGGACAAATACATGGAACAATGTCTTACTTATTGTCCAGCAGTTTGTTTCTCGATTTCCGATTTGTTTGACAAAGAACTTAATTGAACACATCAACTTAGTTCTGACCGGGCCCGGTACATAGGTCAAAACAAAATCATCGAGGGGCCCAGATATCAGCTTCTAATCCAATAAGGAACAGATAAACTTCGACTCATATGTTTGTTCTACCACTCATTGAATTATACACAAAAGCACGTTTTATAACATCGAGTTACCAATGCATTTTCGTACAATCAATGCATAACCAACTTGTAAGTAACAAATCATATCTCTAGGTTTGAAGACTTATATGATATTACCGTCTCACGATCACTCGAGATAGAATTCCATGAAGTGATTCCAGTGAGCGTGGGTTGGGTCCAATGCTCAGAACTTATGAGCACTCATGATTGTTGTAGCCTTGTCCAACACCTTATACCTCTGCAACCAATCATGACAGTCTTGATTCATACCTACTTCCGACATATGACCGACTTGTGGAGGTTTGAATAATATGTTATACCAAACAAAATTATTCTGGAAGTCAAAACATGCCAAAGAAATATAGTAAACGATCGACAAGAGATAGCAACACTTTACTCATAAATAAAACACTTTTTATTCATCATCTAATGTCAATTACACTTTACAAATTTCTGGGTTATCTAACTACTAAATCTAATATCATCCTTCAGCCCTATGCTCCGAGCATGCTGGAGATGCTTAACCCGAGTCAGTCCCTTCGTGAGGGGATCTGTTGGGTTCTCATCCGATGATACCCTCTTTGCCACGAGGAGTCCTTCTTCTATCCGATGTCTGATAAAATGGTATTTTCTGTCGATGTGTCTGGATCTCCCGCGATCCCTTGGTTCCTTGGCTAAGGCAACAACACTTTCACTATCACAGAAAATTTCCATTGGCTCTTTAATAGCTGGTACAACTCCAAGGTCTCCAATGAAGTTCTTCAGCCATATCGCCTCCTTTGCCGCCTCGCTAGCTGCAATATACTCTGATTCACAAGTTGAATCAGCCACTGTCTCTTGCTTGGAACTCTTCCAAGAAATTGCTCCTCCATTTAGGGTAAAGACCCAGCCCGACTGAGAGCGGAAATTATCCCTATCAATCTGAAAGCTAGCATCACTATACCCTACAACTCTCAATTCATCACTCCCACCGAGGGTAAGGACCCAGTCCTTAGTCCTCCGTAGGTACTTGAGGATATTCTTTACCGCAGTCCAGTGTGCCTTGCCAGGGTTCGCCTGATACCTGCTAACCGTGCTCAGGGCAAAGGCTACATCAGGTCGAGTACACGTCATAGCATACATGATCGATCCTACAGCCGAAGCATAAGGTATTCGACTCATTTCTGCTATCTCAGCCTCAGTGCTAGGGCTTTGTGTCTTACTCAATCTGGTGTTACTCTGGATGGGTAACTCTCCTTTCTTGGAGTCTTGCATGCTGAATCTCTTCAGCACCTTATCCAAGTAGGTACTCTGACTAAGTCCAATTAGTCTTTTACTCTGATCTCTCAAGATCCATATCCCTAGAATATAGGCAGCTTCTCCTAGGTCCTTCATAGAGAAACACTTCCCAAGCCAGGACTTAACTTCCTACAGAGTTGGGATATCATTTCCTATGAGTAGTATGTCATCCACATACAATACCAAAAAGCTAACTATACTCCCACTAGCCTTGACATACACGCAAGACTCATCTTCACTCCTAGAAAATCCAAATTCCTTGACCTTTTCATCAAAGCAAAGATTCCATCTGCGAGGTGCTTGCTTCAATCCATAAATGGATTTCTCAAGCTTACACACTCTATTAGGGTACTCGTTGCTGACAAAACCCTCTGGCTGACTCATGTAAACATCTTCAGCCAACTTTCCATTAAGGAAAGCGGTTTTGACATCCATTTGCCATATTTCATAGTCATGAAATGCAGCTATGGCCAACAGAACCCGAATAGACTTAATCTTGGCTACTGGAGAAAAGGTCTCATCATAGTCCACTCCAGGAATTTGAGAGAAGCCCTTTGCAACCAGTCTAGCGTTATAAGTGTGTACTTTACCATCCATGTCGGTCTTCTTCTTGAAGACCCATTTGCACCCTACTGTCTTACGACCTGGTACATTCTCAACCAAGTTCCAAACTTAATTGTCATACATGGACTGTATTTCACTGTCCATTGCCTCTTTCCACTTGGATGACTCAGGGCCTGCCATGGCTTCCGCGTAACTGCTAGGTTCATCCAGACCTATCAGTGTCTCATCACTGATAAGTGTATCCCCTTCTGTAGTAATATGGAATCCATAGTAATGCTCAGGAGCATTCCTAACCCTTGTGGACCGCCTCAGAGGTACAGACTTGTCAATTGGATCAACAGGAGTTTCCTCCTCAAGTTGAGTGCTAGGGTTTGAAGTTCCTTCACCGCTTGACTCTTGAATTTCTTCAGGATCAACTTGCCTCCCACTTTTTCCTTGGCTTATGAACTCTCTCTCTCTAAAGAAAGCCCTCCTAGCTACAAAGACCACATTTTCACTAGGTCTGTAGAAGAGGTAACCAAAAGATTGTTGTGGGTAGCCGATGAAAATACACCTCTCGCTTCGGGGTTCGAGCTTATCATGAGTCTCGCGTCTCACGAAAGCCTCGCAACCCTAAATCTTGATGTGGTCTAGTTTAGGTACTTTACCAGTCCACATCTCGTGAGGAGTTTTGGCAACTTTCTTTGTAGGGACTAGATTAAGGATATGGGCGGCAGTCTCTAAGGCATACCCCCATAATGAGATTGGTAGCGAAGCTTGACTCATCATGGAGCGAACCATATCCAACAAGGTTCGATTACGCCTCTCAGCCACACCATTCAACTATGGTGTCCTGGGAGGTGTCAATTGTGAGACTATCCCACATTCCCTTAGATAGTTAAGGAACTCTGAATTAAGATACTCACCACCACGATCGGATCGAAGCATCTTAATGTTCCTGCCCAATTGATTCTTAACTTCCTGTTTAAATTCCTTAAACCTTTCGAAAGTCTCTGACTTATGCTTGATCAAGTAGACATATCCATATCTACTGTAATCATCAATAAAAGTCAAATAATAACGATTAGCATCCCTTGTGGCATGTTTGAATGGTCCACACACATCCGTGTGTACAAGGTCCAACAAACCTTCACCCCTCTCACACGAGCCTGTGAAGGGTGACTTTGTCATTTTTCCAAGTAAGCATGATTCGCAACTATCATCTGACTCTAGGTCAAATGACTCAAAGACTCCATCCTTTTGGAGTTGGCCTATGCGTTTCTTGCTTATATGTCCAAGACGACAATGCCATAATGATGCTTTATCCAAGTTATTATTATTAACAAAATCAATACACAATACATTATTTCCTAAGTTATCAACCACAAATACTGTTTCATACACGCCATCACAAGGTAATGCTTTGAAATAAAGAACATTATTAAAGAAAGCATTAATCAAACCAACTTCATTATCAAATGAAAAGGTGAAACCTTGTTTATACAATGCATGAAAGGAAATAATATTTCTTGCCATTTCTGGCGAATAACAACACTTATTCAAATCTAAACTAAACCCACTACTTAGCGATAAAGTATAAACTCCAATCTTGGTGACAGGTAAAGCCTTCCTATTCCCCATGATTAAGTTTATTCTTCCTTGCTCCACATTCTCACTTCTTCTTAGTCCCTGCAAATCACAACAAATGTGAATACCACAACCGGTATCAAGGACCCAAGATTTAGAATGGGGTGAGTTATTAGAAATGATAGTGTAAATACCTGCATGGTTGGGTTTAACTTTCCCATCCTTCACATCTTGCTGGTATTTTGGGCAGTTCCGCTTCCAATGTGATTTTTCATGGCAATAGAAGCATTCAGCCTCTTTTGGGTCAGAAGAAGGAGTGATGAAACCTTTCTTGGTTCCACTTGAAGAAGAGCCATCAAGGGTCCGAGCCTTGGTACCCTTAGAAGAACTCTTTCTCTTCTTCCCTCGACTTTTCCCGATTGCCAAAACCGGAGTAGAATTTGGAGTAGGAGTGTTAACAACCGACTTCCCCTTAAGACCTATTTCTGCGGTCTTGAGAAGTCCCTGAAGTTTGCTGAGTGTGACCTCTTCCTTATTCATGTGATATGTCATGCGGAATTGATCATAGCACGATGGTAAGGAGTGCAAAATGATATATATTGCAAGCTCCTCAGGGAAGTTCACATTAAGCTTCAGCAATCGATCCACATACCTTTGCATTTTCTGCATGTGGCTCGTGACGGCTTCCCCGTCCTTCATCATGGTTGTTATCATGGAGCAGATGATTTCATACCTCTCTTGTCGTGCACTTTGATGGTATCTTTCCATCAGATCTTGGTGCATTTCATAAGGGTAGAAATCCTCATAAGACTTTTGGAGTTCCGCTGTCATCGTGGCCATCATGATGCATGCCACTTTCGTAGCATCCCTTTCATGTGCCTGAAAGTCAGCGATCTCCTGAGGAGTTGCAGTGGTCTCATCAATCTCCTTAAGCTCCTTGTCAAGGACATATTCTTTGTCCTCATAGCGGGTAATCATCCTGATGTTTCTGATCCACTCATTGAAGTTGGATCCATCAAAAGTGACTTTCCCACACAAGTTCATAAGAGTAAAGGAGACATTAGGATTAGAGCCAGAAGCAACATTGTTTGAAGACATCTGAAGGAAAAAGGACAAGATTAGTTTAGATATTTAGAGAGTCCTTAATAAAACACCCAAATGTAATATTAAGGCTAGGACCCAATCACAATATATTATAACTTAGAAGAGGTATGCCGTAATCCAAGCTATAACATATTTGAAAGGTAGGTGAATGACGATTCACCAATTTCCACCACGAAAACCGAAATATTAAATATTAGGTTTTTGATTGGTTCTTACAAATTCCTAGATTCTTTGAGATTCAATGAACTTTTCAAAGGCATGTTTCAATCTCGAGTGTGCCCTCCAAGTTTTGTGACTGGGATACCGAGGATCACAAAACGAGGTGTGAAGTAACCATGCAAATCACTTGGTACCCTTAAAATTTATCACTCAATCGATGTGCCGGTAAACCACACACGCTCCACCGATACTATAATAAACTTTAAGTCACCCTTTACCTACCTTGTTAAGTCCAAGTTAGTGTGCCGGTTAACCACACACGCTCCACCAACGACTTAAACAAAGTGTAAAGTGTAATTTCATGGATTAGCACCTTATTCACATTTTTCCTAAAGTAACTAAGATTGGGAATTTAATAAAACATTTAGTTACTTTATAATATTCATCATACTTTTAATGAGAATTTATTAGTCCTTGTCTTACCCGTTCGGCTAACGACCCTCCACCGGTCAAGCAAGCAGTGGGTGAGAGTGGACACCCATTAAGTTGCCATTTTATAGACAACAACCTTATACCCACCTTATAGACCAGCTTCGTGAATGAGGCGTACTAGCGGTAAGACGACTTTGTTCTTATACATATATATATATATATATATATATATATATATATATATATATATATATATAAAATTATTAAATCATAATAACATAACTATAAGGGTTGAATTTTAATTTTTAAAATTCTAAGGGTTGGAACTAAAGTTTTTAACATGACTTTACTTGTTCCAAAACTTGAGAGCAAGTTTTGTAAACTTTCAAAACTTTTCATTTCTTGTAACTTCTGAGTTTATTAGAGTAATAAAAATGAAGACTCTTCATTTTTCTAACTCTTGTGTTCTTTTAAAGGTTTTAATTCAAGTGACTTTTGGTTTTCCATAACTTGATGTAACGCCCGTGTTTCTGGGCTTGCCATTTTTAGCAATATAATAGTCTAGGTTAACCTTTGTAACCCCAATTTGAAATAATAAAAATGTATTAATTGTGAATTTGTGAATTATGTGAGTTATGTGTTTATTTGATTAATTATGTGATATAATTAAATTAAGAATAAAATAAGCGTCAAAATTAAAGTGTGAGATAAGCCCGATATCTCTGCATAAAGTTGTAGTGGTTGAAACAAGGATTCCGGAGATATAAGGAATGCCAAAATCCGAGTTATAACGAAGAAGTTATGACCTGTCGAAGTTTCGCGACAGAACCGGCACGACGCCGAGTGACGTAAAATATGAATTTAAGATAGAGCGATATTTAGCCTTAGCAATCTAAATGAAAGTCGTAGATTTCATTAAACCGAGAGCGTGCATAAAAGGAACGCCCAAATCTGACTTCGTATGAGGAAGTTATGATTTTTCTAAGTTTCGACTTAGCAGTATGCAGCCCAAATACTCGATTTGAGATCGAGCGGGTTTTAGCCGAAACAATCTAAATGAGAATCGACGATCTCGTTGTTAGTAGCGAAACGATGAAAAGATAGGCGAGAACGGACGTCGGACGAAGAAGTTATGATTTTATAACGAAGTTTTCCTGTTCGGGCCTCCTAAAAATAATTAATAAAAATAAAATTCAAAATGAGCCGACGGAGTCTAAACGAAAGTTGTAGAGCGTAGTCTCACCTTCGCGTGGATATAAAGAACGTCGAAAACGGAGTTCGTATGAAGGAGATATGAATTTTTGAAGTTTAATAAAATAATTAATATTTATTTTTAATTAACCCCGATATTATCCGAAGAAGGGTTAGGCGGTCTATCCGAAGTACGCACCGCGTACTGCTGTACGCCCCGCGTACAACGAAGGCCACTCGAGTACTCCGAAGTCGTGTGCAATGACGTAAGAGGACCGATGACGTAAGCACTGACGACCACCGAGGCGTACACCCCGCGTACGTGCGAGGGTTCATCACTATAAAAGGGGATCCGAAGGCAGCTCTTTTCTCTTTACAAATTTCTTCCTTCTCTCTAAGTTTTGCCTCGATTTGCATGCCAATCATATCCCGAAGCCCCGATATCATTCCCGAGCCCCGAAGCAAGATCCGAAGCCCCGAGAATCCCGAAGAGCGTTATTCCCGAGCCGAAGCCCTGCCCGCGAGGAGCCCGGTTTTTGTGAAGATCTACGGAGAGACGCTGCTTCTATAAGCCGTAGTGCTGTCGGATCATCTTCTGATCAAGTGAGTGTATAGTCCCTTTTCAATACGCGATATTATACAAGTAATCGTTAAACGTATTTAAGAATACGGGATGTGAGTGTGTAGTTATTTTCTTTCCAACGCAATATTATGAAGTATTTAATATAAAATACGTGCTACGTGTATATATTTTGTGGTTATATGTGCGAATGTATATTCTCTATGAAATACGTGTTATGTGTGTATGCCTCATCTGTTATGTGGAATAGGTATTGATTAAAGCATGCTATACAGGTTTTTAAACAATGTATAAAAATGTATATTTTTATCTACTAATATGTTGGGTAGAACATGGGTAGATAATTGGTGTGAAATAAACAGATGAGAGGCCTCGGTGTTATTGGTGTTATTCTAGTCATTTAGCAGAGTATGGATGACGACCACGGACTATTCTAGACTGTACTGTGGAACACTAGCAGGCTCATTACCTGTAGGTGTTGTGAACGACGTGTTCACCGGTGTACTCTATCCCCCACATGGTTGCCTTTAGGACACTTATTGTTGAGGAAGCCCCTCTGCAGTAATGTCCGTCCCGATGAAAATCCTGAAATAAGTTCCTTATAATAGACGTTATTTTTAGGAACGTAAGGTGAGGATAACGGGAATGGGTAATCGGGTTTATTGTTGATTGTTGTAATTAAATATAATTATTGTGGGTTTGAAAACCCTATATGCTCACCAAGCTCCCAAGCCTGACCCACTCAGTTGATTTGTATTACAGGAAGTGGCGCAAGAGCTTAAGATGGGCGAATCATCAAGTTGTTTTGTTTACAAGTCTGTATATGTATATATTTGTTGAACGACTTGTAATGTTATTGTTTATGCTTTATGATCTATATCGGAACATGACATCCCAACTTTTGATTATGAAATGAAATCATATTTCTATATGAAATGTTTTGATAAATATCTATTTTATCATGTTTTGTTTTTGGGAACAAATTCCGCATCTCTTTTAAAATCAAACGGATTTACTCTGAAAATGTTTAAAAAGCATAAATGAAATCGGTCTTTTCTGGCCGAGATTTTGGGGATGTCACACTTGAGGACAAGTTATGGAATCCATTAAAACACATTATGATCAAGAATTAAACTACCACATAGGTTACAAATAATTCCTATGATCATCTAAACATCATAAGATCAAGAACATGAACATAAGCACTTTCATGAATCAAAACTACACTTAAAACTTTGTAATTTTGATAACTAGTTGTTGTAAATGGAATAGCAAAGACATTACACCATCTAAAACAAGTTTTCAAGTACCAAAACAGTTTAGGGTAATGTTTCTAGTCCATTTCCAGCAACTAAAGTCGAAAATCTGCACTCTGTGGCTCCTACTCGCCGAGTGCATGAACCTACTCGGCGAGTAGGTTGAAGATACAAGTGAACTCGGCGAGTCTCCCCATGGACTCGGCGAGTTCATCAGGCAGACAGCAAGTTTTTCGACTTTTTTCAACTTTTAAGCACAAATAACAAACAAACAAGCCTAGTCTCTGATACCACTGAAGGGTTTTTAAGCATTCTAACACTTCCTAAGTGTACATGCAACCCTAATAACCTTGGATCTATGTTTGTCTAATTATCATGCAAAGTTGAATTCCAAGGTTATATTCCTATCTAGCATACATGGGGAACAATTTCTAACTTGAATGAAAGATAGAATAACTTACCTTGTTGTTGCTTATGTTCCTTGAAACCTTGTGAGCCTAGCACCCCAAGTGTGATGCGTCAAATGCTTCACACTACACCAAATGCTCTTGGAAAGACTTTTGAGAGAACACACACTTCTTGAAATCGGCCTAACCCTCTTGTTTCTTATGTGTAGCAGATTTTGGTGGAGAATGGGACTCTTATATAGTGTTGACACATCTAGGGTTACACCATGTAAACCCTAATGTGTCATGACTCTTCATTTCCATGACCCATGGGTTTGTAACTCCCATGGAGCATCCATGGAGCATCCTATGGGTAGAACCCAACTTGATAATCCATGGAGCCTCTTAGCCCACTATACAAGATATGAATGATTTACATAATCAACCCATATATTTAATTAGTTATCTTTTGATCACTTAATTAATTCCAAATTAATTCTTTGATCAAACTAATCAAATAATATTATTAATATATTAGAACTTATAATATATTAATAATCTCCAAGTGTTATTCCTCTCATTTAGTCTATCCAATTGCATGGTGCCATGCAACCCAAACGGACCATGTCGGGTCGGGTCAAGTACTAACCAGAAATAGTTATGGACTTAGACACCTTATCTAACACAAATATGAGGCCACTCCTAAGTTAAAGATGTTTATCAAGCAGGTTGAAGTGCAACTGAGAAAAGTCGTTCGAAACATTAGGAGCGACAATGGACTGGAATTCAAGAACAAAGAATTCGAAGACTTTTTGGCAGAAAAAGGAACTAGTCATAACTTCTCAGCCCCTTACACACCTCAACAGAATGGTATTGTCGAAAGGCGAAACCGATCCTTGTGTGAGGCGGCCCGAACTATGCTAAGTTTTGCTTCTCTTCCCTTATATTTTTGGGCTGATGCTATTGCTGCAGCATGTTTTACGTAGAATAGATCTTATCTCAATAAGCGTTTCTCTCTCACTCCTTATGAGATCATCAATAACAGGAAGCCGAACGTAAAATTCTTCCATGTGTTCGGTTCACGATGCTTCATCTTCAACTCCAAAGAACATCGTAACAAGTTTGATGTTAAAGCTGACGAAGGAATTTTTCTGGGATATTCTCTTACTTCAAAAGCATACCGGGTTTTAAATAAGCGCTCTAGAAAGATTTAAGAAACCTATTAAGTGACTTTCGATGACAGCTACGTCAAGAAGCTAAAGACTACTGACGAAGCTATTGGAGAGATTTTTTCTCAAACATGTCAAGTCACAGCCACGATTGCTAATCTATTTGATCAGTTCGTTGACCTGTTCGATGAACCTGAGAAAGCCATTCTATCAGAAGCCAAGGCGGCAGACAACAAAATCGATCATCTGAAGCAGATTGTCAAAGACGCAGCCAAACAAATGGGAGAAGGAGAACAAGTTCAAAACGAACCTCCTCAGCACGACACTTCAGTTGAGGGGGATAATTTATTTTCTTCAAATCAACCGAACTCACACTTTCAGGGGGAGAATTCTAGTCCTGTAGCACCCAAAAGCCCAGCTACACCCGAAAGTCCTGTAGCACCCGAAAGTCCAGTAACACCCGAAAGTCTGGCTACACCTAAGAGTTCTGTTGCACCCGAAGGTCCGAACCAACCTGAAAATCCAAATGATTCACCATCAGTCAAGGGGGAGAATTCTGATATGTTCTATGATGACGATAGTCAATCTGAATTGGAAGAAATGGTCAACGCCGAATTGGATCCATCCTATGATCCAAACTATCCTCCCCTCATTAAATGGACCAGAGATCATCCTGTATCTCAGATAGTGGGTAATGTATCTGAAAAGGTCCTGACTCGATCCCAAGTGAAGGCAAAGCAAACCTCCCTATTTTCCAAAGTAGAGTTCTGCATCTATAATTCCTTCGTATCCAAAGTTGAGCCGAAGACCGTCAATACTGCTCTTGATCATTCTGATTGGGTTCAGGCTATGCAAGATGAACTCAATGAATTTAAAAGAAATAAGGTCTGGCATCTCATTCCAACACCAAAAGATGCCTCAGTCGTTGGTCTCAAATGGGTATTTAGAAACAAAATGGACAAGGAGGGTAATGTGATTCGAAATAAAGCTCGTCTCGTGGTGAAAGGATACTGCCAGGAAGAAGGAATTGATTATGAAGAAACTTTTGCTCCAGTAGCAAGGCTGGAATCTGTTCGAATATTCCTTGCCTATGCTGCACACAAAAACTTCGAGGTCTATCAAATGGATGTGAAATGCGCCTTTCTGAATGGAGAACTTGAAGAAATGGTTTACGTGGAGCAACCTCCAGGTTTTGTGAATGAAAAGCATCCAAATCACTGTTACATTTTAGACAAGGCAGTTTATGGTCTGAAACAAGCGCCTACGGCATGGTATGAAACGCTAACTAAGTTCTTAAAGATGTCTAAATTCAAACAAGGTTCGGTTGACCCAACCTTCTTTCGAAAGAAGGAAGGTAACCACCTTATGATATTTCAAATCTATGTCGATGATATCATCTTTGGCTCAACGAATCCTAGTTTAACAGCTGAATTCAGAAAGCTGATGGAGACTAAATTTGAAATGAGCTCAATGGGTCCGATTAACTTTTTTCTTGGTTTAAACATTTGACAGGGACCTGAAGGCATCTTTATCAACCGGGAAGCATACACCAAGACTCTTCTTGCTAAATTTGGTATGATGGGAGATTGAAAGGTCAAAGTTCCAATGGCGTTCGGCACCAAACTCACACCATCCTTGGAAAAACCGGCAGTCGATATTACGCTATATCGCCAAATGATTGGTTCTCTGATGTACCCCACAGCTAGCAGGCCCGATATAATGTTTTCTGTGTGTTATTGTGCTAGATTTCAGGTGAATCCTCGTGAACCACACATGCTTGCAGTGAAAAACATACTCCGGTATCTGAAACGAACCACCTCCCTTGGTCTATGGTATCCATCGAACTCAGGCTTCTTCGTTCAAGCCTACTCAGATGCAGACCTTGGAGGATGTGTTTAGACAGGAAAAGCACTACAGGAGGATGTCAATTCCTTGATGGAAAGTTGGTGAGCTGGCAATCTAAGAAACAAACATGTGTTTCACTGTCTACAGCCGAAGCAGAATATATTGCAGCCGCTTCTTGCACATCTCAAGTGATTTGGATCCAAAGTCAACTCAGGGATTACGAACTCAATATGAAAAAGATCCCACTATATTGTGACTCAGAAAGTGCAATTAGGATCTGTCATAACCCAGTGCAACATTCCAAAACCAAACATATTGCATTGAGGTATCACTTCATTAAAGATCATGTAGAAGACGGAAACGTAGAGATTCATTTTGTACGAACTACTGATCAACTGGCTGACATCTTCACCAAAGTTCTTCCTGAAGCAAGTTTCAATAAAATTCTACAAGGGCTAGGTATGATGGAATTGGAGTCAGTACCAAAAACTACTTCTCAAAACTAAAAGTTGGAAGCTAAATGAACCGAACGTTCGGGTTCGGTTCACGTGAGTGCCGAAATGAACCGAGCGCTCAGGTTCGGTCCTATTCTCTTATCTTCGCTTCTCACTTAAAGGTAGTTTCTTCCGTGGTAAACTTTTGGTTGTAAACTTTTTGTACTCTTATTTCTTATTTCTTTCTTACTTTTTCAAAGTTTTTTTTAAACCGAAATGAACCGACCGTTCGGTCTATTTCGGGTTCGGTTCCAAAATTTTTTTCTTCTCAAATCAAAAACTCCAAAATATTTTTATTTGTTTTTTTTCTTTAAATCAAAAACTCCAAAAACATTTTTACTTGTGTTCGTTAATTTTTTTTTGTTGTGGATAATTGTGGAGAAATTCTTGTTCTCACTTTTTTAATAGTTAAAGTGTCCCTAGAAGCATGCTGTTGTATGTGTCGAAAGCCTCATCCAATTCTGAATAATAGCCTTACTAACTTGGTATATACAAACCTTGTCTTCCCAATTAGGCTTTTATATTTATTCTAATCATGAGCTACCTTACTCTCTTCTCACATGAGATAAGAGTTTTCTGTTTGGTCCTTATTTTAACAGCAGAGTTACTTTGGTTTCTTCACACCATCTCCAATGCTTTTCTCCATCCTATTCGCCTCATACACGTAACCCTTGAGACTCTCAGAAATTACCACTGAGGTTTATGGTTACACAATTTCTGTGTTCATGATCTTAGCTTCGTGCCATTACGTGCTAAGTGAAACCCACAATTCAATACCTACTATGCATTGACGGTGAACAATTAAATTTGCTCTAGTTTTCACTAAAGAATTGACGAATTCACCCATGGGGCTGTACCTTGAAATCTCTGAATTTTCTCTTTATGTGATTCCTATGAAATTGTTAAATCTCATAACATTTCCCTTGGAATCCAGTTTCTATTTTTTTTATATTCCCCCTAAAAGTACTTTCAAACTGCCACTTAAATTCTCTCCATACCTACTTGTTCAACAGACTACATTGGTCTCACAAGTACTTCAGTCGATTTCTGTCTTATGTCAAGATCAGGAATTCTGTACTAAAGCGAAAGCCACCCAAATTAGCCTAATTAAAAGATGCCTTTCAACACTTCTCAATAAGTGTTTGATCGTAATTCAATGGTTATTTTTCGTGTCCGGGATCCATTGTTTCGTGTCTTTACTGACATCACAATTTCCCACATATGTGTTGCTTTATTTCTTTTTCTTTTACATACTATGCACAAAAATCTTTTTGATTTTCCATAATTCTGGTTTCATTACTTACAAGCAACTTTTGGCTATAGAATTTGAGGTTATACAAGAGATGTGGATCACAGTGTTACACGTGGTTATTTTGCTTTATGATGACAGCTCACTCTAAAGGGATAAGTTGCTGACTCAGCCGAAAGTCCAATCGGTTTGAATTTCAAACGGCGCTTGATGGGAAGGCGTGTGAAGTGGAACCGTTCTTGACATTTCAAACGGCGCCTGATGGGAAGGCGTGTGAAACGGGACAATTTTTCTCTCTCCTGCGTAATCATTGGGGCTCCCAACTGTCACGCGTCTATCACCTAAGGAAACTCTTCGTATTTCCCTTGAAGATTTGGGAACAGATTTTTCTCTCTCTTCTCACTACGGTATAAAAGGTAATTTCTACCATAATTTACCTCTTTACTACACCAAATCCTCAGAGAGCAAGAAGAGCTTTGTTTTCTCTACTGTTCATCATCTCTCCCAAATCATTCTCTTCAATGGCGGACTCATCCTCATTTCATGCTACTTCTCACATTCTGCCAATCCGTCCTTAACAAAGCTTGATTATTGACCTCACTCCACAAGTTTACGATGCATTCATGTTTCCAATCATGGAATGTCTCAAGTATTCGCCATTGGTTCCATCTCTCACCGAGGTCGAAACAGTTCCAATGGAGTGTCTCTCGCAAATATTCACCACAACCCACTATGACAAGTCTGTCGATCGAATCTTCTTCGACATTCTTGATCACAAGGCCTCCATCTCCAAGCAGCGATTATGTTCGCTTTTAGGGTTTGCACCCGACGAATCTAGGGTTAATCCTGAATCCATCCTGGTGGGGCAGTTGTTTTCCATGTTTTATAACATGGGATACACTGAAATTCTGACGACGGTGACCAAATTCAAGAAATCTTGCCTACCTCCTCAGTGGAACCGCTTCTTCACTGTCTTGTTCAAGGGGCTATCAGAACGAAGTGCAGGCTCAGACGAGGCTAGTCATCTGTTTATGACCATTCTTTATGGGTTGTATCACGACATCAACCTAGATTATGGGTTAGTTTTATGGCAGCAGTTGATTTAGAGTCTCGCATCTACATCTCGCCATTCAGATATCTCGTACGCCAGATTCTGGACGCTGGTCACAAAGTGGGGGATGGACAAGTATCACGTTCCAATTGTTGCTGTTTCACCACTTTCTTCGATAGGTACTTTCCACACCATGAAGATTATTGTCTCTGATTCCTCTAAGTTTCAGTTTATTGGCTCAATCCATGAGTCAATGTATGAGGATGTTCCAAGCGATAGCCGGATCATCAGAACTTACAAGGAGTTTCATCGCTCTGGTCCCAGAGAACTCACTCCTGACATGATTCAATCGATTCATGATGCTGATTGGCCTGCTCCCAGGGGAAAGAAGAATGACAAAGGAAAAGACAAGAATGTTGTCAAAGGAGCGAAAGGTCCTTCTCCGAAGAAATGCAAACCCTCCAAAATAGCTCAATCTCCTCCACCAAAGAAGCGGAAGACTCAACTTAGGCGAAAGCTGATTCTTGCCTCCTCCTCCAGTGAATCTGAGGAAGAGATTTCAGACTCCGAACAGTCCCTACGTGGTAACACTCCTCCACGTTCGCCTACCCCTAAGGTACCTGTTTCCACTAGACCTGTCTCTCCTCCCCCAATCTCCATTTCCATTTCCATTCCCCCCATAACCTCCACTACTCAAATACCTCCAACTTCTATCCCTTTACCACCTCCCATTTTTACTGCAGCTACCACAACAACCACCGCTGGAATTGGAACCAACGTATCTAATACGGGGGCTCCTACTACAGCACCCGAACCCACTACCACTACCGAACATACATCCGCACCCGAACCTACTTCCACAACCGAGCCTCCACCCTCACCCTCTCCCTCATCTCCTGCTCACTCAGCAGATAATGAAGACCCTTTTCTTGGAGGAGAGGACATGACATTTGACTCGGTCTATTATAGTCCGTACCAAATGCAGAGTGATGATGACGATGATGCTCCGGTAACCAAGAAGCATCTAAAGGAGCTTCATGAGAAGATTGATTCTCTCATTGCTTCCTCCTCTTCTTCCTCACAGTCTACCATCTCAGATGCCGCTATTCAGGGGATTGTTGATGCTTTTACTAAGGCTCATGAAGCCTCCATCAGTTCAGCCACTGCCGCCATTGACGCCTCTACCAAGGCATGTGCTGCTGCGACCGAAAAAGTCGAAAAACTATTTGTTGACGCTTCTTCTCTTTTGCAGTCTTTACAGGAAACTGCTGATTCCACTAAAACAAAGCTTGACCCTATTGTCAACAAGCTGGATAGCTCAGTTGCCTCAGAACTGCAGTCATTTTCCAGTCTTCGTCAAACTCTCAATGATGACAACACATCGTTTAAGGCAACCATTGAGGAGCGCCTGACTAAGCTACATGAAGACTTAGCTACCGAGAACTCAGTTATGGATGCTATTGCTCGAAAGACCACTGATCTCAAGGTCAAGAGTATTCAGCTTTTCCATTCTCAAAAGGAAATTTAATCTCTTAGATCTGAGCGAGAAGTTATTTCTTCGTGTGTTTCGGATGTCCACACCGCCCTTTCCAACATCATTGAACCCCATGATCCGATTCTGAACTACTTGGTGAGGCACACTCTCGTAGAGAAGCTTGCTCCTGCCCTTGATCTCCTAAGCAAAATTGAAGGGCTCCTTGAGTTCGTGTCCATTCCAAAACAAGGGGGAGAAGATGTATCCCAACCACCTCCCACTTCTACAACAACTAAAACAACTGAACCTCCTCCAGCAGGTCAAGCCTCAGTTTTTGGTGTCAAAGACAAAGGAAAGAAAATTGTTGAAGACAGTGATGACGATGATAAAGAGACGATTGCAGATCTCTTAAAGAAACAGGGTCGTGATAAAGACGGTGACATGAGCGCTCGTGTTGCCCGAGAGGCTGAGGCGAACGAAAGGAAAATGAAGGAGGCTCATGACCTTCTTGAGAGTAGGAAAACCCTTTTTCCTCCGTGGACTCTTGAGAAGCTTTTGAAAGAGGCGATTGAAACTCCCAACATTCTGTGGCTCGAACCAGTGATTTCATTGGATCGTATCAACTCTGTCGATTCACAGTTCGACATCCCACTGACCCGAAAAGCCTTTATCTTCCACGCCTTTGATAACGTTGCTGATGTTCCTCATCCTCATCCAAAGGTTGATAGGGAACTCGTCGAATTCTATCTGAAGTCTGCTCAACCACAATATCAAACTTGGAGCGCTTAGAAGATAGTCAACGTTCGGGTCCTTAAGCCGTTTCGTGAGGGGAACTTCACGAACGTTCGGTTCAAAGTGCTGAGGGGTTCTGCTAAAACCGAACATGCCATATCGCTTGCTGATCTTCCCAACCTGAATCCACATGACTGGATTATTTTGCACAACATCCTCCTCACCAATGAAGCTGAGTATGGTCCAATTATTGATCTCTTCAAGAGGATGCTTGTATGCTACATTATGGAAGTTGCCAAGATGGATCAGGAGATTGCTAGCATCTTCAAGAAAAAGCCCACTATTTCTCCAGTTGGCTCTGCTAGTGATTTGAACATGATGTAAATGGGAAGGATCGACCCGAAACGGAATTCTGTCATGTTTACAAGGAACGAAGGCCAAAAATGCATGTTCGCCTTGGCTGACAAACACCTTTACACCACTGCATGCTTGGAACATGTTCTAAGTATCATTCATCGATGCAAGCAGAATTCAGCAGACGACAAGAAGTACTTCGATGACATGATCCAGTGGTACATTCGCTTCAGACAGACAATCCTTGCTCTCATCCCACGTCTGTTTGAAACCACTAAGAAAGTTCCTGCAGCTGGACCAAGCAAGAAGAAGTGATAGTCTCGCTCCAATTGACGCAAAGGGGGAGATTGTTAGGTCCAGAAGGTGTTGCGTCTTGGGCTCGCTATTTTGTCCATTTAGTCTCCGGTATGGGCCTGTCCATCCGTGAGTTATTTTATAGGGTTTTGTATTTATAGGTGCTTGCATGCATCCTACAACGTAAGATTTTAGAAGTGATTCTGTCAAGTATTTTGATCTTTTGTAACCCTAATATCCTCTACAGCGGAAGTTCTTTATCGAGCTCTGCTGAGGATTGAATCAATCGAATCATTCGACATATTCAGATTCATTCTTGTGTTCTATATTGCTGTTATCGCTTTTGTGGTTTACCTGTTATAAGATCTAAACGATCAAAGAGTTTCTTAAACTCATCAATTGGTATCAGAGCACATTCCATGATTGGAAACATGAATGCATCATAAACTTGAGGAGTGAGATTGTTAGGTCCAGAAGGTGTTGCGTCTTGGGCTCGTTATTTAGTCCATTTAGTCTCCGGTATGGGCCTGTCCATCCGTGAGTTATTTTATAGGGTTTTGTATTTATAGGTGCTTGCATGCATCCTACAACGTAAGATTTTAGAAGTGATTCTGTCAAGTATTTTGATCTTTTGTAACCCTAATATCCTCTACAGCGGAAGTTCTTTATCGAGCTCTGCTGAGGATTGAATCAATCGAATCATTCGACATATTCAAATTCATTCTTGTGTTCTATATTGCTGTTATCGCTTTTGTGGTTTACCTGTTATAAGATCTAAACGATCAAAGAGTTTCTTAAACTCATCATTAACTGAAATTTTGATTTAAGTTAACTATTTAACATTATATTGAAATTAATAATTCAACTATTTTGCATAAAACCATAAATTATACAAAAGTTGTGATTTTAAAATTATAATTGTTCTCATACGACAACATATTTAAACTAATAAGTTAATTATAATATGTTTAAAAGTTAAAGTCATAATTTTATAAATATGAATAAAATATGATATTTTAATATTGTAGTGTACTTAATTTATTATTAGAATTTAGTTTTCACAATAACTTAATATGATTAGCCAATTTATAATATATACTAAATAGAAATTGAAAAGTCATGAATATTTCAAATGCATGTGGTACAAGTAAAAATGTCTCTTTTATAAAAATTTCAGTCGAATACCCGTGCGTTGCATATGAATATAATTATTTAATTAAAATAATAACATTTAATAAATTCTGATTTAATATTTATACATGTAAAACCAATGTCAATAGCAAAACAAACTCCATGGTTAACATATTATATTTATTAATTTTAATAAATTTATATCATTAGCTATTTCCCCTATTAATTCATGATTTTATAGATTTTTTATGTTGTGTAAATTATATAGCAAACATATATTGATTCCTATGTATAAAAAAATAAAGTAGCATGAAAAAATAAATACTACAACTTTTGATTGTTTTATAGAACGTTTTAAGTTGTGGAAATTATATATATATAACGTATGTCGGTTTGTATATAAAACAAATAATAAATAGTATGAAAACACTATAACTTTTAATAAAATAAAAACACTAAAACATTGTAACATTTACTTCAAACAAAACTTATTAAACACTTATAAATAATTTAAAATGAATATTTAGAAATCAACATACATTTGATATATACAAACATTGTTATAAAAAATTTGTGTTGAAATAACCATTGATACGACAAAACTTTTTTTTCAACTCTTTCATTTTGAATCACAAATCTTTTCAAACATATAATTTTTTAATCAAAACTTACTTATATACTACAAATATAGCTACAATGTCTATAATAAATAAGTGGAAAATAAAAAAGCTTGCACATTAATTACCATCAGTTTAAAAAACTTTTGAGAGTTTTAAACTCTTGATTTGTGTCCAATAATGTAATATAAATATTAACAATTTTATGGTATAAAAACAATATTATAATTATTTATCATTGAAATAATAATTTTTATACTAAGTTGTAACTGATATTATAATAATTTTAAGAATACGATAAAAAAGATATAAAAAATTGTATTTGAATCAAATTGAATTAAGTTTTTGATTTAAAATTGTTTTAAACTATAATTATTTTTAACTAATTTATTTGAATAGTTTTTATTTCCTATATTATTATTATTATTATTATTATTATAAATAACAATAATTTATTAATATAATATAATATATTCTTTAATTTTACGTTATTTTAAACAATTATTACTTTTACTAATTAAAAATTACTTATTTGAAAATTTTTATTATTATATTTACAAAAAACTATCATACTTTTTTATTGTATTTTTATTTTTTTCCTTAAAGTTATGAAACATTGGAAGAGAATGAATGATTCAAATAAAATGGTAATTTGAATTTCAAAACTACAGTAATTGTTATGTAGTGCGACCAATCTTAAAAACAATATGTTAAGAGTGGGTTAGAGGAGGATGGATATTATACTTGAGATATATTTTGATCACTTATATTTTATTATGAAAATACTAATATTTTATTTGTTTAGTTTTCCTTTACGATAAAGAATGAATAGAAAAAAAGGAAATTGACAAATGTAATAAGATAATTTATTTTTATTACTATAAAAACATTTAAAATTGGGTACATCCATATAAGTTTTGGTAGAACATAAAGAATTCATTTATATAACGCACATAATTATTGGTTTTCAATAATAAAGTCATATCATATTAAAAATTATTCGTTCTAATTCGTCATTATCACCAATAATTTGGAATAATAATTGTAAAGTCCTTTCATCAAAATCAATTATAAAAACTCCATCGATGTTATTTACAAAATAAGCGATAGAAACTAACATAGTATATACATAGCATAAAATACATGTTGAATAATGTTCTCTTGTACATAAAACATATTTTCTTAACATAAAAAAGAGAGAAACAACATAAATATACATACATGTTAACAAAGTTAATTGCTCTAACTTATAAATAATTTGATGGCTGATTTACCAAAAGCTCATAAGAAGTAATTATCAATCTCACTTCATCATCCTTTGATTATAGAAAGATGCATAACACATCAACTTAAAAAATGATCTCAAGTATACCTTTACAAACATACCTAAATTTGAACATTGGTTAATATCTAAAAGTTTACATGCACCCAATTTGAGTTTATATGAATTTATATATGGAAAAGTTGCAATTGATTTCTTACATCCATGGAACCACTCATATAATTCTTCAAACTATACAAATATAATCTATCATTTTGTGTTGACATACATGTAATATGTAATCTATAAATTTCTTATATAGGCTAAATATTTCATTTAACTCATCAATTAAATAGCATGAAATGAAGAGTTTTAAGAGTTACAAATCGTAATATTTTAATTAATCATAATTTAATTTGTATAAGTTGAATGGTCTTGGGAGTTTCAAATGCATTTGGTTGAAGAAAAAACTGGTCTTGGGAGTTATAAATGCATAAGGTTCAATGAAAAATGTCAGTTTTATAAGATATATAGATATAGATAGATATAGACTAGACGAATCCCTGCGCGTTGCACAAGAATACATTTATAGTTTTTTTAACGGCAAAACACACATCCACACAATTATTTAATCATTTTTCTAATTCTATAAATTGTAATTTAATATTTATAAATGAAAAAATAAGTTAACAAATGTATATAAAACATATATAATTTCTATATATAACGGATAACAAATGGTATAAAAAATAAATATTGGATGATTTTATTGACCATTTTAAGGTTTGTTGTCACACCCCCAAACCAGAACGGCGGAAACGTTCGGGGGCGGAGGACTTCATGTTCTGTATCAAATCGATGCACAATAGTAAACAGGCAATAACATCATCCATTGCATTAATAATATAATTTAATACAAGTGTGTTCTGTGTATAGTTTGAAAGACACCAAAATATGAATCAAAATAAAAGACGAGTCTCGAATGTGTTGCGTCTTTACAAAACCTGGTCCAATGTACCTGTTTATTGGTGACCTAAGAATACAAGTCATTTTGAAAGAGTAGATCAACATTTAAGCTGGTAAGTTCATAAGTATTTTAGTGTCAATGTTTTTATATGTTTGATGAAAGTTTTTGTAAATGTTTGTAAGTTGTTGGATGTAAATGTTTGTTGTAAATGTTTGTAAGTTGTTTGATGTAAATGTTTGTAAGTTGTTTGAAGTAAATGTTTGTATCTCCTAGAAAATCCTAATTTTATACTTATAATGAAAAGTAGTCTTCTACCAAGACCCGACTATTCTGTATGTTTGTTCTTTTGTAAAAGTGAGTGTTTTTCCCAATATGACTATCATTACCAAAAATATAGTTTACATTACCATTTATGTGAGAAGATCACAATGTGAATGTAATGGGAAAATAAAGATGTATTGTAGTATTGTATATAGTAACTACCGTTGTACTAACTACCTTAAACTAATTTTTTAATTAAGGTAAAATATGATGAGATTATAACCATGCTTGACTGACTAGTAAAACACGACGATCAAAGACGTCGAAATGGTATGACATTCATCACCCATAGACCTGCACGTCCCACTGTAGCTAGCAACAAGGTGTAGGATGGTCAATCCCGTATAGATATATTCAAAAATTCACACTCTCCCTCCAGGAGACTCTGGTTACAAAACGTGACACAACAGTATATTGCCATGCCATGAAGTAGTGGCTCACATTAATGTTATAGTATTATTGTATTTGTATAGTATTTCCAGTCTATTCTAGTGTATTGTATGCTCTCTGTGTATAGTATGTTCCTCCATGTTTCTCATTATAGTATATTCTTTCTGTTTCTTGTTATAGTATGTTTGAACTGACTCATGTATGAACTGACTCTTGTATGTTTCATTATACTAGAAATAGTGAGTAGTAGTCCTCTAAACTATACCTATTATAGTTTACTAGTAATGTGGTTTGAATGACTGAGTATGTTTGTATACCTTTGCTACCCAAAGGTGTTGAACTGATGTAAGAACTTTTATATCTATACACATATACATAATACATAACAAAGATTCAAACGACACTTGGACAAACAACCGATACCCTAAGTCCACAACCAAACAAGGAATAAGAAATAAAGTGAGTTATTAGTCCTAAGCCCTTTCAACCTTATTTATATAACTATATCTATATAGACATAATTTTGACAATATATAAGTTTAAAAGAGTTTGATAAAGAGTTTAGTATATAAATGAGTTTGATAAAATGTTTTGAAATAGTTTGTTTGATAACACAGTATGAAGTATAAGAAATTCACTTGTTTGATAGTTATTAATCACATGTGATTGATACAATAACTATAATGTTTTCTACTTGTATTCCCCCATGAAAGCATTTAAAATCATTTAAAAGATATGTTAGGGGTATGAAATCACCAGTAGTGAGTGACTCGAATGGAAGATAGATATAGGATGCTAAGTGTCAAGTGAAGCCTCGAGTACAAACGGATCCTATAAGCATATAATGACACATATATGTATATAATTAGTGTATCTAACAACTAATTATGTTAGGGAACCACCTTAGGGACTAGGAAACACTAGGAATGAAGTGTTGCAATCACATATGATTGATTGAATGGAGTTTACGACCACACAAGGATGTGTTCACGGCCTTAGGTGTGTTCACGGCTAAGAACACTTGAAGTGTTCACAGCCCAAGCTTGAAGGGGTGTTCACGGCCCAAAGAACTAGTGTGTATGTTCTTGGTGTTCTTGAAGATCTAACCAAAAAGAGATGATTTCATGGATGAAATCATAGGGTTTCACTAGATTAAGCAAGGTATCAACTAACAAATGGAAGAAACACTTACAAATTTTTCGGGATTTAGAAGTGTTCTTGATGATACTTGAGAGAGAAATGAGTTTTCTTGAGTTGGAATTATGATAAATGATGAAAAAGTGAAGGAATATCATACTTAAGGAGCTAGTTCACGGCCAAGCAAAGGTTTGCGGCCGTGAACCCTATTTTACGGCCGTAAACTCCACAGGATGGAGTTTTTCTGCTTGAATACTGCACAATGAACTCTAGTAGATACTTCCTAACACCCAATACTTGAATGTACTAGGCTTAGAACACTCAAACAAACCCTAAACAATGTTAAAAGATAGCAGAAACAAGTTTGGCTTTGATTGAATTGAATAGTTGTACAAGATAGAAATTTCGGGTTGTCACATTTATAAACTGTATATAAATTGTATGTTAATTTATGTATTTAATGAATAACAAATATATGAAAAACATAAATACTACAACTTTTAATAACTCAAAAACACTACAATGTCTATTATAAGATTTGTAACAAAAAAAAAACCTTATTAAACTCTGATAATTCATACAAAAAATATATAGAAGACACATATTATAGATATATATATATATATATATATATATACACACACACACACACACACATAGACACATACATACATACACACTATTAAAATAATCATATCATTATTATTAATTTTCATAATTACATTTATACGAAGTTGATATAAAAACACAATATAGCATGTTTGATGCCTTTAAGGCATACAACAAAAAATTATTAATAACATTAAGTTAATTATGAAAAAATATTTATTGTTCCAAGAAAACTCCACATAGTAATAACCATGATGCGGCGAAACACTCTTTTGTTCAAGTCTTCATATCTTAATTAAAAATATCTTAAAACACGTGATTGTTTGTGAGAAAACTTATTTATATATTACTAACACGGATACAAGGTATATAAATGAAAGGAAAATAAAAAGTCACTACTAATTACTTACCATAAGTTACACAACCTTTTGAGCTGTAGTGATTAATAACTTTATATTTGAAATCATAAGTATATACAAATTAGAAAACTCTTTTGTCGTTGTGAAAATTTCAAATGTATTTGATTTAAGTAAATTTCTCGCATTACACATAATAGAATTATATATATATATATATATATATATATATATATATATATATATATATATATATATATATATATATATATATATATAGACACACACACACAGACACATACATACACACTATTAAAATAATCATATCGTTATTATTATTTTTGAAATAATTATATTTATACGAAGTTGATATAAAAATTCATTATGGCATGTTTGCTGCATTTAAAGACATACAATAATAAATTATTAGTAACATTACACTAATTATGAAAGAAACTTTGTTAAGCTTGTAAACTTCTCATTTTAGGCCACCTCATATAAGATTTGTACAACTTGCTATAACTATGGACTTGAAATTAAGCTTTTATGATACAAATTATGGAGCATATCAATATGCTTAACATGTATTGTTTTAATCAATTACAACATGTGGTTCAAACAACCTTTTATACACGTACAAATGTAAATATAAAAGGAAACAAAATATAAGAAAAAAGAAAGCATATTGAAATATTCATAACAAAAGCGAAGAGATAAAAAAAAATAGGCTAATGATGATGTCACATTTAACTTCTAAAATTGCAAACCACAACTCGAATTGCACATCACTACTGGAAAAAAAATATAACACTATCAAACTATGAGTAAAAAATGATACATTCATCAACTACCTTGACTTGTAGAGCTCTTTTAGGGACTCCATCACTGCTAATACGTTCCAAAAGAATTGTGCGTATTAAAATATTTTCTTTTCATTTTTGATGACATCATTCTTACATGTAAGAGTTTATATAGCATGTATGGTGTTTAATGCTAAATCAATTACTTAGAAGACATTTGAAAAGTCATTTGAGATTTTTTGAAATATAGAGGAGTTTTAAATCAATATGGTGCTTAGAAATATAGTCATTTGAGAATATGAAAAGACAAATGAGTTTCAAACTAATGTTATGCTTAGAAAAATGCTTTTGTTAAAAGATCTATAGATAGATATAGATATAGATGCCCCTACGTTGCGCAGTGAAACAATTATGTAGTTTAATATGGTTATATATATTATGATAAAATAAATAGTTAACATTCTTTTTAAGTATATGGTTAATTGAGAAGTTATGATTTTAAAACAAATAAGATGCTAACATAATGCAATTAACAAAATTATTACATTATAATTGATATAGTTTAATATATTATGAATAGGTTGTACATAAAGGTTGTATGCGATGAAATAATATGTATATTTTTTGATTTTTAAATAATTTATACTAATAAATAATGTAAAATTATTGTTAGTTTAAAATTGTAAATGTAATGTTTATGTACATATTAGTATCTAATTTAATTACTCGATAATTGATTAAATATTGGTTCTCATTTGTGGTCGTATGTGTTTAGTTTCTTACGTAAACCCTACATATGTTGAATCACATTTTTTAAAAATTATTGAGAACTTACTTATTGCCTGTAATGTTTGGTAATTTAACACATCTAATTTCACATTTTTTCATTGTAGATTTTGTAGAACTTGTGAATTTCCGCTATTAAATCGATATGCTCGAGTTTCTCATTCATTTTTAAGGTTTCAAATCTTCTTTCATTCTTGGATTTTCAGATTCTTCAAGATTTGTGGGTAGACCTCATGTTCTTTCATTCTTTAGTAAGATTGGAACAAATATAGTTCTGAAAACCTATCTGAAATGCAAAGGTTTTGATATACTATTTCGATACTTTAACTCTGATAGAAAATACTGCCTTCACCGACCGATGATCAGATAACTTGGATTCATTTCTAGGGTATAGTGTCTGCTTTAGTTCATCCACAATCCATATTATCCTATAACACCTGCCATATATTCATAATTCGTTTAGAGCATTTGAAATTATACAAACTTGTAACATCTGGTTCCTGGTATGTATTTAACTTATAAATTATTCATTTTTATAGAGAAACTCGATGAGTTGGAGGCCCCAGACTCGTTGAGTAGAGATGTTCTGGACCGCACATTTTGGGTGACCAACTCTACCAGTTGGGAGGTCTCAACTCGATGAGTTGGCTGGGTAAAATGAAACCCTAATTCCATTGTTTTGCACCTTATTTATGTTGGATTAATGTCTAAGTCCATAACTATAATTGGTAAGACTTGACCCGACCCGGCATGGTCCATTTGGGTTGCATGGCATCATGCATTTGGATAGACTATAATGAGAGAAATAACACTTATGGTTGGTTAATATATTATAAGTTCTAATATATTAATAAGATTATTTAATTAGTATTGATCAAGAATTAATCTAGGATTAATTAAGTGATCAAAAGAAGACTAATTGAATATATGGGTTGATTGTGTAAATCATCCATACTTATATAGTGGGCTAATGTTCCACGGATTATCTAGTTGGGCTAAAACCTATATGATGCTTCATGGATGCTTCATGGTGTTTTTGTACCCATGGATCATGGAAATGAAAGGCTATGTTAATTAGGGTTTACATGGTGTAACCCTAACTATATATGCATCTTATTCTTGACCAAAATCGGCACTAGTATTATTCTAGAGAGGGCTAACCGATTTTCATGAAGTGTAGAATTCTCTCAAGTTATTCCAAGTGTATTTGGTGTTGTGTGAACCATTTAAGGTGTCACACTTGAGGCACTAGGCACTCAAGCTTCATGAAGACTTTCTACATGAAAGAGGTATGTATTCTATCTTGTTATATTCATTGTTTTGTATGCTAGATTAGGATAATACCTTGGATGTTCATAATTGCATGTATAATAGAGAAAACATAGATCCAAGGTATTTAGGGTTGCATGTACACTTAGGAGTGTTAGAATGCTCAAAACCCAACAGTGGTATCAGAGCCACGGGTTGTTTTCTGTTATATTGATGCAAATATTTTATTTTCAAAGTTGAAAAAAAAGGAAAAAACATGAAGTTTGTCAAATTTTAAGATAATTACTTGTTCTTGTGAAAAACTAATTATTTGTAAAATTTGAATAATTTGCTATATGAGTTGAATTAGGTCAAATTTAGTAAAAGATAAAATGATAGGATTATTTTATTAGTTTTAAAAGTTTGATCTAAAGAGTTTTATTTTTTGAAACCTCCATAAGTTATGGATATGAAAAGGTTTTAAAAAAAATTGATTCAAAGTTTTTATGGAGTTACAAAATTTGGTGTTAATGTTTTAAAGGATTCCATAACTTAAGAATAAGTTATGGATCACCAAAAGTTTTTTGTGTTACCTTGTTTTATGAGTGAATTTAGATTAATGAATAAAATTATGTGATAGTTGGTTTTAATCCAAATTAATCTAAAATAAGTTCATAAAATGTGTTTATCTAACTTATAAGTCACATTTATGAATCTTAAAACTCATAAAAGTTGCCATAGGTTACAAAATGAAGAGTCTTTTTCCTCATTAAATTGTTTTATGACTCCATAACTTGTCCTCAAATTATGGATGTTCAAGAGTCACTTCATTAAAGTTTTTAAAACTTTAATTAAACTCATAAGTTATGAAAATCCAAGAGTTTTGAATAGTTTCAAAACTTGCCCTCATGTTTTGGAATTTGTAAAGTTTTCCCCATGAATACTTTAATTCCAAGTTAAGCCCTTAGAATTTTAAAAGTTAAAATTCAACCCTTATACTTTATAATATTATAAGGTAATAATATATATATATATATATATATATATATATATGTATAAGAGTAAAGTCAGTCTTACCGTTAGTAGGCCTCATTCACGAAGCCGGTCTATAAGGGGGTATAAGGTTACTGCCTATAAAATGGCAGTTTAATGGGTGTCCACTCTCACCCACCGATTCCTTGATTGGTGGAGGGTCGTTAGCCGAACGGGTTTGATAAGACTATAATTCTCCCTTCATTAAAAGTATTAATGATAAATACTAAGTAACTAAACTCTTAATAATACTCAATCTTAGTTACTTAGGAAAATGTGAATAAGGTGCTAATCCATGAAATTACACTTTGCACTTTGTTTAAGTCAGTTAGTGGAGTGTGTGTGGTTAACCGGCACACTAACTCGTATTTAACAAGGTAGGCAAAGGGTAACTTAATGTTTATAATAGTATCGATGGAGCGTGTATGGTTAACCGGCACATCGATTGAGGGGTAAACACTTAAGGGTACTAAGTAATTTGCATGGTTACTTCACACCTTGTTTTGTGATCCTCGACATCCCAGTCACAAAACCTGAAGGGCACACTCGAGATTGAAACATGCCATTGAAAAGTTCAATGAATCTCAAAAGATCTAGGAGTTTCAAATCCAATTAAAACCTAATAATACATTTTGTTTATCTTGGTGGAAATTGGTGAATCGTCATTCACCTACCTTCAATTATTTATAGCTTGGATTATGGCATCCCTCTTCTAAGTTATAAAACAGTTTGTTGGGTCCTAGCCTTAATATTTCATATTGGGTGTCATATTAAGGACTTAAAATCAACTATCTTGAATATCTCCCAAAAGATGTATGGTTTAGACATTTATGATCTTCCCAAATCTCTTGAAACAAGCTTTCCTAAATGAAGATGATGTCCCATGGAAATCATACTTCTTTTACCTCCTCCAATTATTCTCCCTAACCCACAAGTTCAAGGTCACTCAAGCCCTATTGGCAAGGCAAGGTCTAGGTGTGATCACATCTTGGAGATGTAGTCACATATTGACAAGCCGGGAGAGTTGGGTGTCAAAGTCTTGAGAAAGTTGGTGGCTCAATCACTTTCGAAGTCACATAGTGAGCTCCTTTGGGACTCCTATGAACCAGACTATGACAAGACCCTTAATGATTTTATCTATTTGCTAAGATCAACTTCCTAAAACTTTATGGACATTGAAAATGATGACATTGGATATCCAGTAAAGCTCTATCTTCCCAATGGAAAGGGATCGACCATAGTCAACTCGGTTGACCGAATGGTAAAGAGAAAAGCTAAGTCTGTGATAGTCCCGTGTACCATTACCAAAGGGTCCATATGTTTATATTGCCAAAGGAAGGGGCATTGGTTGCGAAGCTGCCAATTTACCTAAGGGTGTTAAAGTCAATAAGTTTGAATCTACTTCAGGTAAAATCCACTAACTAACTCTGCTAAGTTTCTATTATGAGATTCTTGATATATGATGTGACTGGGTCACATGTTGATGTTTTAAGAATCAAAGAAAAGTAAAGAAACTTAAAGAAAGAATATGCTGAATCTGATCGCGTAGATGGATTTCTATCGCATAGTTTGAAGATTGGATTCTTGAGCTACTTCTTAGGAGATATGACTATTGCTTAGGAATAGATAACAACAAGTTTTCATATGGATTGTAAGGATAAGTTTTTCCGCAAAGTTTTAAAATAAAAGGAAAGTTTTGATTTTATTTATTTTAAAAATATCCTTACAATGGCATTTGAGGAAAAAAATTGTTGCTTATAAGATTTCATTAATAGCAAGAGTGGAAATACGAAATTGATTCTGTCATTTGTGGTAATGTCTAAATTTACCAAATAAGGAAAGATTCTCATCACCCAAGCTTCAATTGGACCGGAACTTGGAATCATGCAAGTTGTATAGCATGATGAATGAGAACTTTCAAGTATTGGAAAATTAAGACTAACTACTTGTTCACATGGATGTGTGAGTCAAGTAACGGACTAAGGGATCGAGTACACATTCTTGTGCACTGATTAATTCCACCACAAAAGATTGATAAGATTATTCATCATAATTTACTGAAGCTCAGTAAATATGGTTATACTTACAAGCTTAAGTGTAACTCTGAGACATTGGAAAAGGTTCCAATGTATGGCAGAGCGAATAAGAAGAATCAAATTAGGCAGAAAGATAAAAGTTTCTCAAATCTGAAAAGATGGGAGAGTATTTTAGTATCAGTTTTGTGATCATCTTAATGATTAAGAAACCATAGCACAATTAGTTCTCTAAGGAAATCTTAGTGCATTCTTATGACTAAGACGAGGAATCTTGAATTGTTGAAATGGTTAAATCAAGAAGATGAGTCATACTTCGTTCCAATACAATTCTTAGAGTCATACTCCAAGATTGTAATTTGAGTGACATGTCTTAAAGAAGGTTTAAAACACTTGTCAAATGTAAGAGTAAAAGTTTCCTACTCTCGTACATTTGAAATTGGTAAGTTGTGATGTTTTGGATAAAACAAAGACCAACTAAGGCCAATTATGTGAAGTGTTTGTCTTGATTAGAATCTGCACTATCTCTTGGATGTTTGACAAGGGAGTCTTATAGGTCAAGAGGACAGTGGGAGTCTTAAAGGTCTTGAAAGTCTCAAGAACTAATCAAGAATAAAACCCGAAGTTCTTCACTAGCACACGAATTGAGGTTTATAACCTATCATGTTGACATATTCTGTGCCCATTCCAGTTAAAGTTGGTTTTGCATATGAGTTTTTAGAGTTCTCAATTGGTTGCACAACAACTTGGAAGCAATGGCAGGCTCTTGAGCTGCCAGGTGGCAAGAAATTAAGATTGAGTTCAATCCATATGAGTTTGGATTTGTCATTATCCTTGTCTTGTGATTATGGTTTTGACAAATTCATATGGGTAGGAACTCATACACCATAAAAATCTAAGTGTCATAAGGTTTCTCTCCGATTCATGAAAATGATGGTGAGGAAACACTTTCACTATGTAGATTTTAACTAGATAGCAATTGCGATATTTGCATTCTTAAAGTCGTTAGTGGAGCGTATGTGGTTAACCGGCACACTAACCTGGACTTGTGAGAAGTGGAAAAAACGTCTAACCATTATGATTACGGCATCCCTCTTCATAATTTTTTACACACCTATGAGCTATCTAAACGAAGGTGTATGATTTTGATAAAGTTTTATCAAAACAATCTAGTATCAGAAATCTGAACTTTGGTAAGAAAGTCAGCTGATTTCTGAGTACATGTCAAAGCTAGTAGGAGCATAAGTGTCATGCTAATAATCATCATGTTAGTGGGAGCATGATAATTATTATAAGTATTGCAAGTTAGCAATGTTAATTATAGAAAAAAAGTTTCAATTGGTAAAGAGTTGTTTTGCTATAATTAAGGGAGAGAAATTATACTTCATCTCAAATCTAAAAGCTTAGATTGAGGTTTTAATCGTATTTAGTCAAGGATATATATATATATATATATGAATTTCATGTTGGAATGGCTCAACATAAGAAAATTCTGTATATGGGTCCATTATTTGCGTTCTAAAATTCAATTATGATTACGGCATCCCTTTTCATAATCTGAATTATGAGAACTTGGCAAATAGAAATGGAAATGTTATAGCAAAAGACTGGTTTAGTCTTTACGTGAGACATCATGAATCGTGTCCCATATGCTTCGGATATAGGATCGATTACATGTGCTACATTCATCCTTTCTAAAATTTTCCAAATGCCTGGGGCATTAAGAAGGGAAAAGGTCTAGAATTGGATATGACTAAATGGATTAATTAATTGTCGAGGACAATATAAGGTTTACCAAAGATTGGGTGCTCAAGGACAGTTGGAAGTATAGTGATAATTCTGGAAGGACCATATTGACATAATCTGTAAGGAGACAACTCTTGTTCAGAAGTGATAGTCAAAATGGAATCTGGAAATGGTTTAAAGTTAGAAATTATTCAATCTATGTAAGATTAGGAAACTTAATGCAAGAAGGATGTTTCCAAGGATCTGATCTCCTTTGGAATGCTCTGTAATGATTGTTTTCAAGTCTTTCTGACTTTGTGCATAATCATTAGAAGATGATCAATGCATATAAGTTTAGAATCTAACAGATTTCAGTAAATGGCATGAATTTGGAATTCTTGCATGTGCAGTAAGGATTTGGGAGTGTGAAAAGAGAATCATTGAAGTTATGTTCAATTGATCTAGTTCACAAAGTAAAGATCATAGACAAACATAGTATGCATACTTGGTGTATGGCATGACTAGTGTTTAGAAAACATAGTGTACATGCTTGGAGCATGGGAAAACTATTGTTTTAAATTCAAGTATAAAGTTGATAGTTGAAACAGTATACAATGAATAATGTGTAATCATATGGTGATAAATAAAAGGTGTTTTATTTATGTTCATAGGTTTTGATACCATATTGGATTCAATTATTCTTGTGTTTCATTTTGCATGTTTTGACTTCCAGAATACACTAGGTTATTCTTCTGGAATGACTAAGTTATTCAAACCATCCATAGTCGGTCATATGTTGGAAGTAGATATGAATCAAGACTGTCATGGGTTTGCTTGTAGAGGTCTAAGGTGTTGGACAAAGGGCTACAACACTCATGAGTGCTCATAAAATCTGAGTATTGGATTTAACCCACGCTCATTGGAATCACTTCATGGATTTTATCACGAGTGATCATGAGACGATAATATCTTATATTCTTCAAACCTAGAGATATGAGTTGTTACTATGAGTTGGTTGTACATTGATTGCACTAAAACGCATTCGGTAACTCGGTGTTATAAAACGTGTATTTGTGTATGATTCAACAAGTAGTAGAATAAGCCATATGAGTCGAAGTTTATCCATTCCTTTTACCTTCGGGATAAAAGCGATATCTGTGGGCCCCTCGATGATTTGATGATGACAAATGGAAGTGCTTGGCCGGGCCAGGACTGATTTGATTTGTTCAATTAGTCAGTTGTCACAAATCGTAAATCGAGAAACAACAAATGGACAGAGAGAATGATTATAATCCATGTCTTAGTCCATATGATATCTAGAATGGAGGAATATATGATCCTTATCTAATGGACAAGTCATTGACAAAGGTCAGAGTTCATCTACAAGGTCAGAGTTTGACAGAAGCTTTTAAGAGCTACGATTGCCAGACGGTTCCTGAAGTCATACGCAATAATAGTTTTAGACTTATCCAAGTGGGAGACTGTTGGATTAATGTCTAAGTCCATAACTATAATTGGTAAGACTTGACCCGACCCGGCATGGTCCATTTGGGTTGCATGGCATCATGCATTTGGATAGACTATAATGAGAGAAATAACACTTATGGTTGGTTAATATATTATAAGTTCTAATATATTAATAAGATTATTTAATTAGTATTGATCAAGAATTAATCTAGGATTAATTAAGTGATCAAAAGAAGACTAATTAAATATATGGGTTGATTGTGTAAATCATCCATACTTATATAGTGGGCTAATGTTCCATGGGTTATCTAGTTGGGGTAAAACCCATATGATGCTTCATGGATGCTCCATGGTGTTTTTGTACCCATGGATCATGGAAATGAAAGGCCATGTTAATTAGGGTTTACATGGTGTAACCCTAACTATATATGCATCTTATTCTTGACCAAAATCGGCACTAGTATTATTCTAGAGAGGGCTAACCGATTTTCATGAAGTGTAGAATTCTCTCAAGTTATTCCAAGTGTATTTGGTGTTGTGTGAACCATTTGAGGTGTCACACTTGAGGCACTAGGCACTCAAGCTTCATGAAGACTTTCTACATGAAAAAGGTATGTATTCTATCTTGTTATATTCATTGTTTTGTATGCTAGATTAGGATAATACCTTGGATGTTCATAATTGCATGTATAATAGAGAAAACATAGATCCAAGGTATTTAGGGTTGCATGTACACTTAGGAGTGTTAGAATGCTCAAAACCCAACAATTTATACACCTTGAAACTTTCAAGATGGCCTCATTTCCCAGCCTCCACTGTCGTAACCCTAAATCTCGAAACCCTAAGGCATTTGTGAGATTTTATGAGCCATTTTGGGTGTTTTGGTGTGTGTTGAAGACATTGGAAGAAGGAAAAGTGTAACATCTCGAGATTTTGCAGGTATTTCCGAATCCTCTCTTTTATTATTAGTTTGTAATTTATAGTCTATGGATTTGGAATAGTCGAGCCATGAGATGCTCAAGGGATAAAGTTGCCACTTTGAGAACAAAACGAGTACACTAAGCGTACATAAGGTACACTAAGTGTACTAGGTGCGCCTTAGTATGCTGGGTGTATACTTGTGTATACTAGGCGTACTCATGACAGATGGAAACCCTAATATTTAGGGTTTGATTGCTATATAAACGTCCTTATGAGATCTAAACCCTACATCATCTCAACCTCCATAGTTTTGAGTTGTTTTCCCCAAACCCTAATCCCTTTCTTGAGTGTGTGAGCTAAAAGTGTGTGTTTTGAGTAGTTGGAGAAGAAGGTGTTGCATCAAGAAGTTGGAGAAGGAAGACAAGCTTGTAAATCCGAGGTTTGTTTGTGCTCTAGAAGCTCCAAGAGGTAAAAAGCTCCAACCTTTATGCCTGTATGATGTAGATCTTGCCATGCCAGCTTTATGAAACCATTTCTTGTCCCAAAAGTCCCAAGTTGGTGCATGTTATGTTTTGAACGAAATAAGTTGTCCTTTTAGACCCTAGAAAGGGTCCTAAGTGATAAAAATGACGTCCCAATGGCTAAAAGTGTCCCACACATGCAGTAGAAAGGTCTTAATGGGTTAAGACCATATACTAAGAACTTTATAGACGTCGAAAGTCTTAAAGTTCAAGAATTTATGGCTCTAAGGCACATTTGGTCGATGGATCTGGAGTTTGGGCTTAAGTGCTTAAGCCATTAAGCACTTATTAGGGTTTTGGTGAAACTTTGCGTATGCCCCACGTAATTTCTGTACGCCGAGTGTACTGAGTTAACCACCCAGATGGTGGTCAACACAAAGCGGAGTACGCCCAACGTATCAGAGGAGTACACCTTGCGTACGCCCTCTGTTAGGATCTTCACGATTTGGTCTTCGAGATTAGGCTCCTTTGTCACACCCCAAAACCAAGAACGGCGGAAACGTTCTGGGGCGGAGGACGTCATGTAAAGTATCACGACACAGTAAATGTAAATAAGCAAACAACATCATCCATTGCATTAAATATATAATTTTAATACAAGCGTGTTCTGAACAGTTTTAGACACCAAAAATATAAGGTAAATCAAAATAATAATATGATGAGTCTTGAATGCGCTCCATCTCCTCAAAAGCTGGCATCGGTACCTGTCTACTGATGACCTGAGAATACAAGTTATTTTGAAAGAGTTTATCAGCATTAAGCTGGTGAGTTCATAAGTATTTTAGTGTCGGTGTTTGTTATCAAAAACGTTGAACGTGTCTCAAGTATAAGTTCGTGAAATGTATGTAAATGTTTGTAAAAGTTTGAATCTCTCAGAAAAACCTATATTTTCTAATAAAGTAGCCTTCTACCAAGGCTTAACTGTTTTGTATGTTTGTTTGTTGTAAAAGTGTGTAATTACCCAAGTGCAACTATTTTTTAACAAAATATAGTTTGTACATTAAAGTTCAAGTGAGGTTATCACTAAAAATATGTAATGGGTAAATCATTGTAGTACTGTAGCTTAGTTTTATAGTAACTACTGTTGTACTAACTACCTTAAACCGGATTTATATTAAGGTAAAATGTGATAATTGCACCATGCTATCGACTGGTAACAACGACATACGAATGGTCGTAATAATGGAATGACGTTTGGCACCCGCATACCTGCAGGTCCGGCTGTAGCTAGCAGCAAGGTGTAGGATAGTCAATCCAGTATAGATCTATACGCAAACTCAACGCTCTCCCTCCAAGAGAATTTTGGCTACAAGTCGGGCCATGACATTTAAGGCATGCTCCGATACAGTGGATCACAATTGTTAACGTATTAATGTAAGGGTAATGTTTCTCGTTCTAGTATAGCTGTATATGTTCTCATAGTATAGTTGTATATGTTCTCTTCCTAGTATAGTTGTATATGGACTCATGAATGAACTGACTCATCGATCTAGCAGTTGTAATAGTATGATCGTGTGTTACCCCGATGGTAACTTACTAATGGTGTGTCTAGTACGTATGAATATGGAAGTACTTTTATGTCTATATAGGTATATTTGATATATAATTAATATTGAAACGACCTTCGGATGGTCACCCGAAATCCCACCAGACCACATCCAAATCGAGAAAAAGGAAATAGGGCGGATGGCCTTCCTAAGCCCTTTAAACATTATTTATACATCTATACATATATGGGCATGCAATTTATAATATAAAAGCATAAATAAGTTTTTATAAGACATTTGAAACATAAGTATTATTTTAAGAAAAGATCGACTTGATGTCAATCTATAAAATAATTTGAAGGCATAGGTTTGGTAAAACAGTTTAAGTATAAGGAACATTTGTTTGAATCACAGTTGTAATATAAGTTTGAAAAGTAAAAGGGTTTGTAAAACATTTTGAAGTAAAACAGTTTGATAGACAGTTTGAACAGTGATAAAATCACTGGTTTCCCTAGTTATTAATCACATGTGATTAATGCAATCACATGTGATTGAAGCAATAACTATAAGTATTTAACTTGTATTTCCCCCCCTCCCCCCCCCCCCCCCATAAGTATTTAAAACATTTAAAATCATTTCAAAGGTTGATTAAAGGGGGTATGAACTCACCTGAAAGTTTGAAGATAGCGAGATGGAAAAACCGAGCAGAGATTCGTCTTGGGAAACGGATTTTTCTAGGGATTCTCGGGAATCTTGGGAGTAAAATCGACCCTCGGGACTTGAGCAAAAAGACCAAAGCTTCGGGTTTGAACGGGCACGGAAAACGAGGCAAAATGTAAGAGAAAAGAGAAGAAATGGGCAAGTTTTTCGGAAACCCTCGCATCCCTTTTATAGGGGTGCTGAACCGCCTCGGTACGCAGGGCGTACGCTTGTACGCAGCGCGTACGCGTACGTCATGCATGAGCGAGTCCTCGACTGCCTCGGCTTCGGATGGGACGGATCAGACGGGGCGGGTCGGATGGGGCGGGTCGGTAGCTTCGCATAGGGCGACGTGGACGATCCGAGGCCCTTGATTCGAGTACGCGGGGTGTACGAGGGTACGCGGGGCGTACTCCGGTCCTATCTGCTGACTCCCCTTCGGATATTACCAAGAATTTATATTTAAATTTATATTTATTTTAAATAAACTTCTAAAATTCATATCTCCTTCATACGAACTCCGTTTTCGACGTTCTTTACATCCACGCGTAGGTGAGACTAAGATCTACAACTTTCTTTTAGATTCCGTTGGCAAATTCCGAAATTATTTTTATTATTTATTTATTAAAATGACGTGATTATGGAATTTCTTCAAAAATTCATAACTTCCTCATCCGAAGTCAGATTTGGACGTTCTTTTTATGTACGCTCACGGTTTGAGGTTATCTATAACTTTCATTTAGATACTTAAGGCTAAAAACTATTGTATTGAAACTTCGCGTTTTTCGTTTAATCGATGTTGTCGGTTCTGCCGAGAATCTTCGGTTGGTCATAACTTCTTCGTTATAACTCGGATTTTAGGGTTCTTTATATGTACGAAAACCTTGATACGATTCCTACTACTTTATTTAACCCAAATAAGATTTTAGGAAAGTTATATTTTGACCTAGATTTGATTGGTTTTACATTACATTGTCTCGAAATATCGGGTTGTCACATCATCCCCCCGTTAGAAAGAATTTCGTCCCGAAATTAGAATTTAAGCAAGTAAGAAATTACAAATAACTAAGCAAAAGGTGAGGGTATTTCAGTTTCATCTGATCCTCACGTTCCCCATGAATTCCGGTCCTTGCTTGGCATTCCAGCGAACCTTCACGATAGGGATACGACTTTGCTTTGTCTGCTTGACCTCACGGTCCATGATCTCTACAGGTTCTTCCACGAAGTTGAGGCTCTCATTGATCTCGATCTCGTCGAGTGGGATTACAAGAGTCTCGTCGGATAGACACTTTTTCAAGTTAGATACGTGGAATGTAGAATGTACGTTACGAAGGGCGTCTGGTAGGTCGAGTTTGTAAGCTACGGGACCGACTCTTGCAAGAATCTCGAAAGGCCCTATGTACCTCGGATTAAGCTTCCCACGCTTGCCGAAGCATATCAAACCCTACCAGGGTGAGACTTTGAGAAGGACTCGGTCTCCCACTTGAAATTCCAAAGGTTTTCTTCGTTTATCAGCGTAGCTCTTCTGTCGGTCTCTAGAGGCTTTCAATCATTCACGGATCTGAACGATTTTCTCTGTCGTTTCCCGAATGATCTCCGGACCGGTGAGAGTACTGTCGGAAGCTTGCCCCCTGGCTAATTGGGTATCACCCACCTCAGCCTAGCACAGAGGGGATCTGCACTTTCGGCCGTAGAGAGCTTCAAATGGAGCAGCCTTGATGCTCGTGTGATAACTGTTATTATAGGAAAACTCGACAAGGGGTAAATGAGTATCCCATGCCTTCCCAAAGTCAATCACGCAGGCTCGCAACATATCTTCCAGTGTTTGGATGGTCCTTTCACTCTGCCCGTCGGTCTGAGGATGGTAGGCTGTGCTCATGTCCAGCCTTGTTCCTAGGGAATGTTGTAATGATTGCCAAAATCTTGAGGTGAACCTACTATCTCTATCGGAGATAATGGACATAGGTACACCATGTAGCCGTACGATTTCCCTAATGTATGTTCTCGTAAGTTTCTCCATCTTGTCGGTTTCTTTGATAGGCAGGAAGTGTGCAGACTTGGTCAATCTATCAACGATGACCCATATGGTGTCAAGTCCACCCGTTGTCTTGGGCAACTTGGTTATGAAATCCATAGTGATCCGCTCCCACTTCCATTCCGGGATCTCTGGTTGTTGCAATAAACCAGAGGGCTTCTGGTACTCGACCTTAACCTTTGCGCAAGTAAGCCATTTACTTACGAAGGTAGCAATCTCTGCTTTCATATTAGGCCACCAGTATAGCTTTTTAAGATCCAGATACATCTTATCTGAACCTGGGTGGACGGAATACCGAGTGTTGTGCGCCTCGGTCATGACCAAGTCTTGGAAACCACCATGTTTCGGTGTCCAGATCCGGTTCATGAAATATAAGGCTCTGTCACCCTTGGCTTCTAAATTCTTGTCCATTCCTCTAAGGGATTCATTCGTCACATTTTCAGGTTTCATGGCTTCAAGTTGAGCCTCCTGAATATGCTTAGACAAGTGTGAATGGATGGTTATTGACAACGACTTGACTTTGCGACCAGAATATTCCTTCCGACTTAGGGCGTCTGCTACTACGTTGGCTTTACCCGGATGATAACGAATATCGCATTCGTAATCACTGAGTAGCTCGACCCACCGTCGTTGTCTCATGTTGAGCTCCTTTTGATCGAAAATGTGTTGTAAACTCTTGTGGTCGGTAAAGATAGTGCTCTTCGTTCCATACAAGTAATGTCTCCAGATCTTCAGAGCAAACACTACTGCTCCTAGTTCAAGATCGTGGGTCGTGTAGTTAACCTCGTGTGTCTTCAACTGCCTCAAGGCGTAGGCGATGACCTTACCTCGCTGCATCAGAACACATCCGAGCCCTTGATTTGATGCATCGCAATAGACTACGAAGTCTTCTATTCCTTTGGGAAGGGATAGTATTGGTGCGGTGCACAAGGCTCGTTTGAGCGTTTGGAACGCTCTCTCTTGTTTCTCTTCCCAGTCAAAGGCCACGCCTTTCTGGGTTAGGGTTGTAAGGGGTTTCGCTATTCGGGAGAAGTTCTGAATGAATCTGCGGTAGTAGCCAGCGAAACCTAGAAATTGACGAATTTCTGTAGGCGTCTTAGGTGCTGACTAGTTCTCAATGGCTTTGATTTTGGATGGGTCCATGTGGATTCCCTCTTCGCTTACCACGTGTCCTAAGAATTCGACTCTCCGGATCCAAAATTCACATTTCGAGAACTTCGCATAAAGCTTCTCTTTTCGTAATGTCTCTAGAACTTGTCGCAGGTGATCGCCATGCTCTTTCTTACTTCGGGAGTAGATCAGGATGTCGTCAATGAAAACGATGACGAACTGATCCAAGTAAGGTCGGCATACTCTATTCATCAGATCCATGAAGACTGCGGGCGCATTGGTCAATCCGAATGGCATCACCACGAACTCGTAATGTCCGTAACGAGTTCGGAAGGTTGTCTTCGGCACATCCTCCTCTAGCACTCGTAACTGGTGATATCCGGATCTCAGATCAATCTTAGAAAAATAGTTCGCCCCTTGCAGTTGGTCGAATAGATCATCTATGCGAGGCAGAGGGTAACGATTCTTGACCGTCAGTTTGTTGAGTTCTCTGTAGTCAATACACATACGGAATGATCCGTCTTTCTTCTTAACGAACAAGACCGGTGCTCCCCAAGGTGAGAATCTCGGTCTTATAAAGCCCTTGCTGAGCAGTTCGTTAAGTTGACCAGAGAGTTCCTGCATCTCAGCTGGTGCTAAGCGGTAGGGCGACTTGGCTACTGGGGCAGCTCATGGGACTAAGTCGATTCTGAACTCGACCTGTCGTTGCGGAGGTAACCTGGGTAGTTCTTCTGGGAAAATGTCGGGGAAGTCGCTCACTACTGGGATGTTCTTTAGTTCTTTCGTTTCGAGGCTCGAGTCGACGACGTGAGCAAGGAATGCATGGTATTCCTTACGTAGATACTTCTGTGCTTGAATACTTGATATGATGCGAAGACTTGCACCGGGTTTGTCGCCGTAGACTATAAGAGTTTCGTTAGACGGAAGGTTTAGACGGACTGCTTTCTCATAGCACATGATGTCAGCGCGATGAAGGCTTAACCAATCCATGCCAATGATAACGTCGAAACTTTTTATTGAGACTGGCATGAGGTCGATTGGGAATGAATGGTTATCTAGAGTTAGGGTACAACCTAAGTATATGCTACTCGTACTTTCAGTTTTTCCATTAGCCATTTCTAATGTGAATAGTTCTTTGAGTGCGTGCGGTGGTTGATTGAGCATGCGAGCAAATTTATGGTTTACGAAGCTTCGCTCCGCTCCACTATCGAACAGAATGCATGCATAGGAGTTATCGAGGAGGAACGTACCAGTCACCACTGTCGGGTCAGCAACTGCTTCCCCGTGGCCTATAGCTAGTACCCTTCCTGCTCCACCAGCATTATTTGCATTGGGGCAGTCCCTCTTATAGTGGCCTGCTTTGCCACATCCATAGCAGGTCGGGCTCGCGCCAGAGCCAGGGACTTGGTTGATAGGTTGTGCCGGGAACTTATAGAAACGGATGGTGTGTCCTTTCCTGTTGCAGTTAGAGCACTGCATTTCACGGCAGGGGCCGTTGTGGTGGTAGTTGCATTTGTTGCACTTGGGCGAACTTCCAGCATACCGGCCCACCGGAGCAGTAGTAGCAGCAGCAGGGGTTATTGCGGCATGTAATGCCACAATTTGCTGCTTTTTGGCAGCCTGTTGCTTCTTCTTTTCATCCCAGAATTTCCGCTTAGTACCAGCGGGTTTGGAGGGTTCCGGGATGGCTAGGGTGGTTGTGATTGCAGGGGTTTTGACTCCATGGTCAATGAGTCGTTGTGCCAATCGTTTGGCATTGTCGAAGGTAGCAGGGTTTGATGCTAGAACATTCCCCTGATACGGAGGCACTAGCCCCCATATGTACTTCTCGATCTTCTTCCCCTCGGTGGGAACCATATTGGGGCACAGGGCCACCAGCTCGCTGAATCGGGCAGTATAAGCGACCACGTTGGTGCCCTTCATCGTCAGGTTCCAAAGTTCCTGCTCCAGTTTCTGGATCTCGCCCCTCGGGCAGTATTCCCCAGTCATGAGGTCTTTCATTGTTTCCCAGCCTATGTCGTTGGCTACGACGAGAGTTAGTGCCTTGACATGGCCGTTCCACACCATGTCAGGGCCTTTCCTTCAAAGGTGCATGCGGCGTACTTGACTTTACTCGCCGCAGGGCATGAACAGATTTCGAAGACTGATTCAGTCTTCTCGAGCCATTGCGAGAGGGCAATGACTCCGCCGGTGCCGTAAAAAGGCTTCGGCTTGCAATTGGTGAAATCCTTATAGGAGCACTCTCTCGAGCGCACAGGGGTTTCAACCGGGGTTGATTCCACAGGGGTTCCACCTCTGCTGGCATCAGAAGAGTGATACTGAGCCATGGCAGTTGCCACTGCTGTAGCTACGGCAGCATTCAGGGCTACAGTATCGATGACCGGAGGCGGAGGAGGTGGTGGTGCAGCATTATTCCTGGGAGATTTGCGAGGAGGCATCTTTCAGCTATAAGTTTATAAAGATAAGAAAATGGTAAGAATCAATTTGTAAGCAACATGAGAGTGACACATGGACTAACTAACCATAGCCCAACAGTTGAATGAGTGTTTGAAATTACAATAAGAAATATTAGTAGGAAAGCACAAGTGTATAGATTTTTCCCACAGATTAGATAGATTTCAATGATATTGGTATTACTGATGTAATAAGTTCAGGGAAAATCGACCTAACAGGAGGTCTTACATCGTACCAGATAGAAAAGTTTGACAGTTCTTAGATTCCTAATTAGAGTACTGAAAGTTAGGAATATTTTACAGACAAGTGCTACTTAGAGCACAAATGTTAAAGGCTATTCTTTAATCAAAAGACAAAGATGTACTAGACATCATCTAACGGCGATGGGAATTCCTCGGGCGAGCCCTGAGGTCGGACACTTGACGAAACACCTCTTGAAGGTGTCGATCCTAAGCCCTCTGACGAGCTCGAAGTTCCAAGATTTCAGCTCGTGAGGCAGCCAGCTGCTGCTGCAGGGTTTTATTGGTTCTCCGGGTCCGTTCCATGTCTTCTTCAAGACGGCGGATGCGGACTGTGTTGACACCTGAGTTGGCATCAATCTCTATGACCCGGTCGATGGCTGCTCGACCTTGCTCGGCATTACGAGCTATTCTGCGGATAATGATAGGCATAGCTCGGTCAGCAGAGCCACCATCGCTGACGTTGTAAAAGCTTCGGTCCCCAAAGTATGGTAAGGGTTGACCCTGTTCATCACTCCAGCGATTCAAGTTGTTTGCCCACAAGGGAGTAGGACCTGGAAAAGCTGGTCGAGGGTTGTTGTTCGGGGCTTGACCTACGAGCGGTAGGTTGTTGACTTCAGGCTCGGAGTTGGATCCATCAGAAAATCCTTCTGCGAGGTGATCATCCAAATGGATTGGATGCTCATCTTCGGGCTCTTCATCAATCCACCCGGCATTGCCTTCATTTGGAAAGTACGGGTCGCCGTGATGGAATCCAGCCATTTAGATCTACGCGAGAAGAGAGGTATAAGAATATAGTATACGTGTAACTAGTAGTACAAAATACACCTATAGTATTTTAAGTTTAAATTCTACTGATCTTCTTGTGGTATTGTTGGTAAGTTTTTAGACTTGTTAACCTATCACAACCATTATAGGGCATATGCTAATCACTCCTAGGACCAGCATAGTTGATCAGGCTATGCCATTTCCAGGACTGACTATACATCCCCGAGCTCACTTGTGATATTTAACAATCGTAATACTTTTGTTCTTGTCATTGTGACACTGATTTTAGTATGAATGCAGACTAGTATACTTAATTAAATATTTTAATATTTAAAGTATAGACTCTTGGTCAGAGTGCTTTAATCCCTAATGGGTTTATAGTTTAGTATATCTTTTATGGGTTGATATACTTGATTCACTATAAACAATGCTCTGATACCAATCTGTCACACCCCAAAACCAAGAACGGCGGAAACGTTCTGGGGCGGAGGACGTCATGTAAAGTATCACGACACAGTAAATGTAAATAAGCAAACAACATCATCCATTGCATTAAATATATAATTTTAATACAAGCGTGTTCTGAACAGTTTTAGACACCAAAAATATAAGGTAAATCAAAATAATAATATGATGAGTCTTGAATGCGCTCCATCTCCTCAAAAGCTGGCATCGGTACCTGTCTACTGATGACCTGAGAATACAAGTTATTTTGAAAGAGTTTATCAGCATTAAGCTGGTGAGTTCATAAGTATTTTAGTGTGGTGTTTGTTATCAAAAATGTTGAACGTGTCTCAAGTATAAGTTCGTGAAATGTATGTAAGTGTTTGTAAAAGTTTGAATCTCTCAGAAAAACCTATATTTTCTAATAAAGTAGCCTTCTACCAAGGCTTAACTGTTTTGTATGTTCGTTTGTTGTAAAAGTGTGTAATTTCCCAAGTGCAACTATCTTTTAACAAAATATAGTTTGTACATTAAAGTTCAAGTGAGGTTATCACTAAAAATATGTAATGGGTAAATCATTGTAGTACTGTAGCTTAGTTTTATAGTAACTACTGCTGTACTAACTACCTTAAACCGGATTTATATTAAGGTAAAATGTGATAATTGCACCATGCTATCGACTGGTAACAACGACATACGAATGGTCGTAATAATGGAATGACGTTTGGCACCCGCAGACCTGCAGGTCCGGCTGTAGCTAGCAGCAAGGTGTAGGATAGTCAATCCAGTATAGATCTATACGCAAACTCAATGCTCTCCCTCCAAGAGAATTCTGGCTACAACTCGGGCCATGACATTTAAGGCATGCTCCGATACAGTGGATCACAATTGTTAACGTATTAATGTAAGGGTAATGTTTCTCGTTCTAGTATAGTTGTATATGTTCTCATAGTATAGTTGTATATGTTCTCATAGTATAGTTGTATATGTTCTCTTCCTAGTATAGTTGTATATGGACCCATGAATGAACTGACTCATCGATCTAGCAGTTGTAATAGTATGATCGTGTGTTACCCCGATGGTAACTTACTAATGGTGTGTCTAGTACGTATGAATATGGAAGTACTTTTATGTCTATATAGGTATATTTGATATATAATTAATATTGAAACGACCTTCGGATGGTCACCCGAAATCCCACCAGACCACATCCAAATCGAGAAAAAGGAAATAGGGCGGATGGCCTTCCTAAGCCCTTTAAACATTATTTATACATCTATACATATATGGGCATGCAATTTATAATATAAAAGCATAAATAAGTTTTTATAAGACATTTGAAACATAAGTATTATTTTAAGAAAAGATCGACTTGATGTCAATCTATAAAACAATTTGAAGGCATAGGTTTGGTAAAACAGTTTAAGTATAAGGAACATTTGTTTGAATCACAGTTGTAATATAAGTTTGAAAAGTAAAAGGGCTTGTAAAACATTTTGAAGTAAAACAGTTTGATAGACAGTTTGAACAGTGATAAAATCACTGGTTTCCCTAGTTATTAATCACATGTGATTGAAGCAATAACTATAAGTATTTAACTTGTATTTCCCCCCCCCCCCCCATAAGTATTTAAAACATTTAAAATCATTTCAAAGGTTGATTAAAGGGGGTATGAACTCACCTGAAAGTTTGAAGATAGCGAGATGGAAAAACCGGGCAGAGTTTCGTCTTGGGAAATGGATTTTTCTCGGGATTCTTGGGAATCTCGGGAGTAAAATCGACCCTCGGGACTTGAGCAAAAAGACCAGAGCTTCGGGTTTGAACGGGCACGGAAAACGAGGCAAAACGTAAGAGAAAAGAGAAGAAATGGGCAAGTTTTTCGGAAACCCTCGCATCCCTTTTATAGGGGTGCTGAACCGCCTCGGTACACGGGGCATACGCTTGTACGCAGCGCGTATGCGTATGTCATGCATGAGCGAGTCCTCGACTGCCTCGGCTTCGGATGGGACGGATCGGACGGGGCGGGTCGGACGGGGTGGGTCGGATGGGGAGGGTCGGTAGCTTCGCATAGGGCGACGTGGACGATCCGAGGCCCTTGATTCGAGTACGCGGGGCGTACTCCGGTCCTATCTGCTGACTCCCCTTCGGATATTACCAAGAATTTATATTTAAATTTATATTTATTTTAAATAAACTTCTAAAATTCATATCTCCTTCATACGAACTCCGTTTTCGACGTTCTTTACATCCACGCGTAGGTGAGACTAAGATCTACAACTTTCTTTTAGATTCCGTTGGCAAATTCCGAAATTATTTTTATTATTTATTTATTAAAATGACGTGATTATGGAATTTCTTCAAAAATTCATAACTTCCTCATCCGAAGTCAGATTTGGACGTTCTTTTTATGTACGCTCGTGGTTTGAGGTTATCTATAACTTTCATTTAGATACTTAAGGCTAAAAACTATTGTATTGAAACTTCGCGTTTTTCGTTTAATCGCTGTTGCCGGTTCTGCCGAGAATCTTCGGTTGGTCATAACTTCTTCGTTATAACTCGGATTTAGGGTTCTTTATATGTACGAAAACCTTGATACAATTCCTACTACTTTATTTAACCCAAATAAGATTTTAGGAAAGTTATATTTTGACCTAGATTTGATTGGTTTTACATTACATTGTCTCGAAATATCGGGTTGTCACATCCTTTTGGGCCAGTTTGACATGGGCCTTGTTGGGCTTTCTGAATAAATGTGATTTAGGATAGTAGTGGTAATAGATTTTAAAATGAGGCCCGATTTAGGAGTTGGGGCCTAATTGGGAAAATTAGGCCAATAATGGGCCTTATGTATATGGACTTTTGGATAGTGAATTTGATATTCGGCCTTAGCCTAAATTAGAGAAAAGGAAAAATGGACTATGTGGACCCTTAGTCAAGATTGATATTCCATGTGTTGACTTAGTATTTGTTATTTTGGATAGTTCGGGATTTTCGGTGAGACAACGGTCGGAGACTTTCAGTCCAGTTCAGCACTACTTGTGAGGTGAGTTGTCTTCACTATACTAATAGGGTCGAAGGCACCAATGCCGACCCTTTTCGGATTTATATGCGGGTTTATTTCATGATGATATGCTTAGTGACCTATTACGTCGATATCCTGGTATATATGATGATGCTATGTTAGTGACCTGTTAGGTTGGTATCCTGATATATAGGATGATGCTATTATTAATGATCTGTTAGATCTGTTTGACTGTTTGTATATGCTAGCATTATTATCTATGTGTTGATTGTGTTTGGGGGTGGGTTGAGGCGGACCTGCTTTGTGCTATAGGCCAACATACCCAGGGCAGCCTGGATAGACTGTAGGCCCGGTAGGGCATATCAGTCAGGTCGAAGGCCCGGAGAACAGTCCAGACAGGCTGAAGGCTCGGGTGGGCGGACCAGGCATGCTGAAGGTTCTGAGAGTGGGCCAGATAGATTGCAGGCCCAGTGAGGGCAATCCAGTCATTCTGTAGGCTCTATATGCATGCTGTTTATTTTCTATGATAGGATTATGATTGTATGTCATTGGTATTTTGGGGAAACTCACTAAGCTTTGGGCTTACAGTTTTGGATTTTGTTTCAGGTACTTCAGATGACCACGGGAAGGCGAAGGCGTGATCATGTATCTCCTCATATTTTATGATTTTGATTTCTGGGATACTCTGAAATGAAACTATTTTGAAAACACTTTGTAATAATTAATGATTTTTGAATGGTTGAAAAGTTTTAAATTGGCTTGAATTTTATGGATGTTACAAAAAACCTGAAGACTCAAGAAGGAGCTTGTGGATCCAGAATCCTTGCCTTATCCACGACCCTTTTCTGGTATAAAGCTTGAACCTTGCCTTGTAGTTGTTTGGATCTTCTTTTAGGGTTATTTTGCTTGGTTTTGGCCCAAATATCATGGTCATTGGGAGTTGGACGTCCCAAAAGGGTTAACACTTCAAATCTAGGGTCTTGAGGGGTTTTCATGGCATAAAGGTGCTAACTTTATGGCCATGGAAGTCCCATGCAACCTTTAGACCATCATTATGATCCTTCAAGCTCCAAATGGCCATGCATGTGGATAAAGTTTAAGACTTTACGTGATCTTTTGGTCCCTAGAGTCCAGACCTATGACCTCATTGTCTATCTTGTAGTTTTGGTGGTCTTTGGATGAAGACTTTGTCCTTTTTGGGTTAGGGTTTGAGCTTAATCTCATTAGGAAGGGTATTGGTTGGTAAAGTTAGAAACTTTACCCTCCTAGAGGCATTTCCAATCTGGATCTGGAGTATAGGGTGTAGATCTGAAGAATAATGGCTTAATGCATTAAGAAGGATTAATAGGCTGAAGAACTCGACGAGTTCATAAAGGAACTCGACGAATTGGTTAGAAGTATCCTAATTTTGTTGTAAAGGACGAACTCGACGAGTTGGAAGAAAACTCGACGAGTCAACCCGGGATATCGCGATTTTGTGAGTTACGGAAACTCACTGAGTTGGAAGATAACTTGACGAGTTGGATCGTAATATCATGATTCCGTGATTCATGAAAACTCGACGAGTTGAAGGGCAAACTCAACGAGTTGGGTCAACTCAGAGCATTGACTTTGACTTTGACTTGGACCAAAAGTTGACCCTTAAGGGGATGGTGAGTATGAAAGGGTAATTGATGAAATATTTTATATTCAGGGGATTGAGTTGTGTTGATATTCGGAGTCGGGGACTGTTCAACTACTTTCCAGTATTCGAGGTGAGTTACCTTCCCGGTATAAGTAGGTCGAAGGCACCAATGTCGGCCCACTAGTAGTTGTTTACAGTAGGGATGATTATCTTTGTGATAATTGTCAGGTATGCTATTATATGTTGAGATTTATGTGCTTGTATGCTATGTTATTACATGGTAGTGGTAGGTTGAAGCATACCCCGTAACTGGTCGAAAAAGACCGAAGGGGTAGGCCAACACCCATATATGCTAGACAGTATGTGATTTATGTGCTTATATGTTAGGATATTATATGGTAGTGATAGGGGTGAAATAGACCCCGTAACCAGTTGAAAGAGACCAAAGGGGTAGGCCAGCACCCAGATATCCTAGGTAGTTACCAGTTGAAAGAGACCGAAGGGGTAGGCCAACACCCTGATATGCTAGGCGGTTACCGGTTGAAAGAGACCGAAGGGGTAGGCCAACACCCCGATATGCTAGGCAATACCAATTGAAAGAGACTAAAGGGGTAGACCAACACCCGTATATGCTTGCAGTATGTTTATTGTATGGTATGTGGTATGATGGGGAAACTCACTAAGCTTTGTGCTTACGATTTTTAGTTTTGGTTTCAGGTACTTCTACTTCGAAAGGAAAGGAGTCGGCATGATCGCAACGCATCGCACTATGATTTTCCACACATGTGACCTTTAGGACTTGTACTATGATGATTGTTTTCTTATGACATGTTTTGGTTATTAAGATATTTGTTTTTATAAATACATAGGAGCAAAATCAATTGTTCTTTCATGTCATGCTCTAAATTCACCATCCATAGTTCCACTCATAGCTTCAAAATTTCAATTATATAAAGTGTGTGATTTGTTATTAATTACTTTGAAGGTGAAAATGTACGGGGGTTTCAAATGCATGAAGTGCTTGAAAATTTGTGTGGGGGTTTCAAATGCACGAGGTGCTTGGAAAAATGCATCCTTTATAAATATTTAATGATAGATATATAGATATATAGATATAGATATAGATAGATAAATATATATTTGTATGTGCATCAACCCGTCAACATGAATCATGAATGGGGTAAAAGGAAGTTATGGAATGTTAATTGTTTCTTCTTTTGTTAACCGAAGCCACAAGGAATACATTATTTTGGGGACTTTATTTAAGTTTGGGATCGATTGGAAAAGATTGTTTCTACATTTTATCAAATATCTATAGATGTGTTATGGTGGATGGAGCGTGTGTTACATATCACACTCATGGAAAAGCTGCTTTTTTTCATTATAAGCAAAATTTGTTGAATTTTATAGGGTCACACTGTTAAGTGTAGTTCTTGGCCTTTACATATGTTGGGAAAATTAGGGTTTGTGGTGGAGATCTGGATACCAACTTGGATCGTGATATCACTTTCCGAATTGATATTTCTACCCTATGCCTGAGTTACAAGAAATTCAACCTAGGATAATCCAAGCAGACACTTACGTTTCTAGGCACAGAAAACGTAAGCCAATATGCTAAAGGGTTTTGTGAATGTGATGAAAAATGAGAGCTAAAGAACGTAACCCCCTTCTGGAAAGGAAGAGTTGTTTATATATTAAACACAATTAGGGTTTCATTAGGGTAGGGTCGTCATTAGTTGCTTTGGAAGCAACTAATATAATCCGGATTAGGGTTACCAAAACTAACGAGTTTCGTTAGTTTTACCATAATCACCCTCAAGAAATTGAGTTTTCCATTATGTTCCCACATGCAAAATTCGGTGAGGTTTTGGGGCGCTGCCCCTTGGACCCCGCTAGGGTCACTGCCCCTAGAACCCGCCAAAGGGGCGCTGCCCCTTTGGAAACCCCGGACCCGGGGGCGCTGCCACCGGATCCCCGACTAGTTGTCGAATCGGCTTCTGACTCGATCTTATACATGCGTGCACTCCGCACAACCCTGTACATGTATTAGAGTACAAATCATGAAGCCCCTTAGCTCGCATGTTAGTTCCAGTTACTTAAAATGAGATGGTGACACTAAAATCACCAATAACATATAACCTTATTTTGGTTTCATTTACTTTTGAGCTAGATAAGTGGTCATAGATCCGTTAATTTTTATTTTTTATTATTTATTTATTTATTTTGTAAGTTCTTCCCGAAATTATATCAAAGTAACTAGATAAAATAGAGTTGTTCCAAAAAAAGTTAATACTTTGGCTTGGAAAGTGTATTTCGATAAAGTACCAACCACAAGAAGTTTGATGGATAAGGCCAAACGATATACATGCAACGAGCATGTTCGTGGTTGAGCTGGCCACGAACAACAGGCATGCACACTACCCCGTTGTTTCGTAGTTGGCCGTTGTCGATCTCATTCGTGTTCGGGACAACGGAAGCGCACGTCCAATGGGATTGAAGGGGAGAGATTCGAACGTTAGACTAGCCGTTGAACGGCTAGTTTGTTAAAAAAAAATTATAAACAATTTATTTACCTATAAATACAACACCTTAACTTTTTAATTGTTACACCATTCTTTTCTATCTCTGTACATAATTTACATACTACATCTTCACAACCAAATACCATGGATCCCAACCAAAACACCCCTCCAAACTACAGATATCGCAAACCCGATAACGCTTTTGCGCTAGATACAACTCCTCGTCAATTCCTGACTATTGAGTCACCTCAAGGCGGTTTTATCAATCTACTTCAAACCGGTTCCCCTATCCAACAAACATCACTTTTCCAACAACAATATCAACATTTTCCGGCTTTCCAACAACAACAAATGTAACAACAATACCAACAATTCCAACAATTCCAACAACTACAACAACTCCAACAATAATCGTCACAATAACAACAACCACCAATTTCACAACCACCAAGCTCACAACCACCACTTTCACCGGATTTTGTTGCGGAAACGCAACCTTCACCACCACCTCAACCAAAAAAGAAAAAAGGAAAAAAAACCGGCCCGACCCACTACCACCCAAGAAAGGGTCCCATGGATAAAAGAAGAAGAAAAGTTAGCGGAGGCATGGGTGGCGGCTTCCGAAGATCCAATTATAGGAGATAGTCAGCCTTACGGAATTTTTTGGAAAAAAGTACGAGCCATTTTTTACGAGTTAATGGAAAGTGAAACTCGAAATGTCGATCAAATTATGTCGAAATGGCGAGATATTCGACTAAAGTGCACCGAGTTTGGAGGAATCTATAACAACCTCCTAAACATACGCAAAAGTGGGTCGAACGATTTTGATGTTTTCAAGGCGGCCATGGACAAATTTGAAAAAACAACGCCAACACGCAAAACTTTTCCGTATATGAAACCGTGACTAAAACTGAAAGACGCCCCAAAATGGAAAGAGAAAACGGAAGGAACTTCCCAATCTACCGGTTCAAAGTGTTCGAGAAATTCCGTTCGAACTTCTCAACAATCGGACGGCCGAACACACATCGACATCAACGACGATCCGATAGATCTTGAAAACGACCAACCTCTTCGTCGGCCCGTTAGAAGAAATAAAGCAAAAAAAGCAGCGTCAACATCTTCGAATTCTAGTGTTATGGATATATTTGGCAATAAATTTGATCGATATGTGCAACTTCAAGAAACGAAGGCCGAGGTGATGACTCGAATGGAACAAAAAATGATCGAAGCACAATCATCATTTCAAGAGGCACAAGAGACACTCCAAACAAAAACTGATATGGAATTCTTGAAAATGAAAACGGACGACCTCGAGGGCGAAGACTTGAAACTTTTCCAAGCGATAAAAGAGTAGGTTCGAGCCCGACGTAGGCGTAGGGGTAGTTTATTTTATTTATGGTTGAAATTTTTAGTTTTTTTTAATGTTTTTTTTAATTTTTTTATTTTAACTAGTGTAATTTTTATTTTTATTGTTAGTTTTATTTTTAAAAAAATTCAATTAATGTAGTTTTTATTTAATGTAATTTGGTATTTTAATTTAATGGAAAAACTAGTATTAAAAAAATGATTTTAATGTATTTTTGAATTAAATTTAAATAAACAAAAATGAGGTGGAGTGGTGTGTTAGTGATAGGTATCCCATGCTAGTGGTAGGAGAATATGGTGCTGATGTGACACTCACCAATGTATTATGTGGTGGGTATAAGGCCATCCGTTATACCCACCACTAACCACTATAGTGGTGGGTGTCACCTAATCACCACATTCAACCACTAAACTTATGGGATACCCACCACAATATTCTTCTTATTTTTTTATTTTTAAATTAAAAATATATATTTTTAAATTAATTAAAATGTAGAGAAAGGTAGAGAGAGATAGAGAGACATGGAGAGAGAAAAAAAGTTATTGGATGTTGTTGTCCGTGCTCTCCACCATATTTGACCACGAATTTTTCCACCACTAGCCACCACTAAGAGTATGGGGTGGTGTTCACATTTTTTGTTCGTGGCCACATAAACCACGAACATACTCGTTATGAGTATACCATAAGGCCTAATAGATGGTCTAATAAAATCCATTTAGGGTCAATAATATGCCTCATTCGTCATAATCATGTGGAGCATATTGACAATGTTTTCATATAGTGTGATGTCGCATTTGATATTCAGTCTCATATTGGTTATTTATGAGGTTTACAAATGCATTTGGTTACGACAGTTAGAATATGACTTTCTTGAACGGATTCAGTGAATATTTCGCCTCTGTAAAGATATTATTTTGAAGGGCGTGTTTTGACCGCTTTATGGGTGTTATTGAATTACAATAATGAGTATCTTTGATTCGTAGAAGTAGAAGAAGGATATATGTTTAGTAAGATTGTATCTTAATTGTTTTTTTGGCCTGTGTATAGAATTTATAAACTTAGATTCCATTGAAATTCTTGGCTACAAAATCTAACGTTGAATTTAAATCTTTTATAATTTGCTTTCCTTTTTGTAATACCTTGATAGATAACAAAAAATTTAAGAGTTGAACTAAAATAAAAAATAGGGAAAATACCACAAATAGACAAAAAATGGGGGTGAATTTCTAAATTTAGTCACAAAATTTGATTTTCCAGCTATAGACATACATTCCGCGGAGGACCCTCCGCGGACCTTTGCGGAAGGACGTCATCTCCGCGGAATGGATCTTGAGGTTTTTTTTTTTTTTTTTTTTTTTTTTTTTAATATCGTTTTTTCGGGGTTTATATTAATTCTTCAACTAATTATTTTCAAGTAAAGATTATAATAGTATGATAATCTTTTCTTAAAAACAATTAGTTTGAGAAATAATATAAAACCCGAAAAACCGATGAAAAAAAAAACACTAAAGATCCATTCATCGGAGCTATCTCCGCGGAATGAGTTCATTCCTCGGAGGTAGCTCCGCGGAATGAATCTTTAATGTTTTTTTTAATACATTGATTTATTTACGATTATGCCATTCCGCGGAGCTACAGTAGATTCCGCGGAGCTACCTCCGCGGAATGCATGATTATATCCGAAAAAGTTCATTTTTATGTTTATTTTTTGAAAATACACCCCATTTTTTTTTGACTATTTACGGTATTTTTCCTAAAAAATATGGTAGACTTAGGATATAACATCCCTAAGATTGAAAATTCCATAGAACCATTAAACCAAAGATCCTTGAAGAGAATCTATATTTTGGTTCAATGGCAATTCAGATGGAGGTATGTTGAAGACTATGTTGGGTTTTATTCAAAAATTTGGTTTCAAAAACACAAAATATCAACGAAAGCATTTAAGATTTGAACGACATATAACTAGTTTATACTCACCAAATGATGATCTTGCATGAACATGAAAAGATTAAGGTCCCGTTTGATAGTTCCTGACTGAGAAAGAGCTGATTGGGAAATGTCTGTCTGGGTAAAAAATCCTGAATGAGTAAGAAACCATGATGTTTGATTGTACATCTAACTTAATGTTCTGACGGATGAAAAATGACCATTTTACCCTTCTACTTTATACAACAATGGATGAAGTTGTTGAAAATTTATAAAAATGCACTAAAGATAATCAAATTCAATTGTTCTACTCATTTAAAATATTTTTTTCAATCTTCTTGCCTTATATCATTTATCAAGATAAACAATAAAAACAAAATAAATTCTGAAAAAACACAATTCTCATTTCAATATGACCCAATTATGATATAATAGTCATAGCCTATTTCTTGTTGGGTTTCTTCTTTGAAACCGAAGTCACAGCCACCTATGGTTTTGGATGCTTTTCAGCTTCACTTGGATCCAACCACTTGAGAGGATGTTTGTTAAAAAAATGGCCAATTAGGAATTGTAATCAAAGTTGTCAAAATCATCCCCCCCCCCCCCAACATACACTATCAACATCAGTTGAAATGAACCCACAACATAACCTGTTATAAATGTTGCAACTGCAAATACCACCAGCAATATCTGCATCAATTGCTCTGCTACCTTCTGTCCTTGCCAATCCATCTATTTACCCGAGGGTATTATCAGAATTAAAAAATATATAAGGTGTAATCGGAGTCAATCAGCTACCTTCAACAGTAAATAGATGGATTTAGGGCAAGGAGTAAGCAATTGCTCTGCTACCTTCAACAGTAAATTCATTTTTATCAGTTTTGTACATGTAATTGAAATCAGAGTCAATCAGCTACAAAGGAGTAAGCAAAAGGACAATCATATGGTGAAATCGAACATAGTGAGCATTTAGGGCAATGAGCTTTGATCGGCTGGAGAAGAAAAGAATAGCAGAAGCATACCTGATAGACGAGGAAGGAGCTTCGACCGACGATTGGAAGAGGAAGAAATAGGTCGATGTTGCTTGTTGGAGAAGAGGAATCGCTGAAAGGGGAGAAGAAAGGGCACCGATGGAAACTTTTCTCCTCTTCTCAGTTAGCTGATTTCCAACTTCTTTTTCAATCAGCTATAGATTTCTGAATCAGACACGCATAAAGTGTTTATCAAACACAAATAGCTGAGCAAGTCAGCCAAAATGGTTTGAGCCGACTCAGTCAGACCAATATCAAACACAGCCTAACACAACCATCAGAAGAAAATAGTAACAACCATTGAAGCCTTTGGTTCCTCAAGGGGAGTTTAGATTGTTGATGAAGAATGTTAGGGTACAAATAAGAGCTCCATTTAAATATTGACATCAACAATTACCAACTTGACTTGTATGCTAGACCTAAACTCTTAAGCTTTTAAGACAAAATAGCAAATTTGTCTTAAAATAGAGAATGCAAGTATCTTTCTTCTTAATTTTCTTCTTAACACTTTAAAAGAGAATGGAGACAAAGAATAGGGAAAGTGACGATTCAAGTAAGCAACAAGGAGAGCAAATGAAAGCCTTTAAGCCTTTTTATTTTACATATTAGGTCTTAACACTTTAAGACTTCTCGAACCCTTAAAAACTTATGCTTAGTTATTATAAAAAGACATGTTTCTGAAGCATGTATTTCTTAATAAAATAAGCAAAATATATTATTTTTGTCCTCTTCTCCCGTCCACAACTTTAAGGAAGAAAGAAGACAAAAGTTTATAAAAAATCATTTTAAGCTTTTATAAGATATAAACCTTTTATATATTTATATAAGACACAACTCTTTTAGTTTAAAAAGATGTATATGACATTATATATCATACCTTAATGATATATTTTAGTACTTGACATTAACAATTATTATTTCTATAAATAAATAATTTCCAATTAATTGTAGAAGTTATAAAGATTTAGCAAGAATCAACTTCTTATAAATAATCTATTTGTGTCAATTTGTTATTAGTGTGACTATTTAGTATCATATGTTGTTGGTAATGTCATTCTAAAATGATTTTTGAATATATAGATCTTTCAGATCATGTGAGTTGTCAAGTAGATTTTCATTTCTAGATATTTTAACAAAGTTTTAAAAGTTTAGGAATATTTAGGGAGTTTGTAATTTGTACATATAATTTCAATGAATAAGGTATTATTTTGAGTTATTTAATCAATATGATTAATGAATAAATATAAGCAAACAATCTGACCAGGAAATTCTTTTCTTCTAGTTAAATACGATAATAGTAGTTTTAATCATAATATCATATTCCAGTTATATAGTGTTTCATTAGAGAATACACCAATAAATTTGTCAAACATATAAGCTACATCTATCAATGGTCATCTATGACGCACTAATACTCCTTTAGATCATGTAAGACTTTATTTATATAGTCTCATGGTGATTTAGGATAGTTCTAGGTGACATTGAATTAGGTTCATGTCATTCTACACCAAAGTAATTTATTGATGCTGGTAATGAACGACCTATCTCATATTACTAGCCAACATAATTTAGACGTGTGATACGATATATACTACATTTCACTAATCCTCAAGGGTTGCGACTCGTGATGTGGTATGTAGAGACATAAAATAATCCTCAAGGGTTGCAACTCATGACATGGTCTTTACTAAAAACATGTAATCTCATAAATGGTTAAATCGAGAAATTAATTGTGGGGTACAAATAGCAACAAAATTGTGATTTCGTATGTACCACATCAAACCTGTTGATGGAAGTTGAATTATTTTTTATATTACAAAAATACAACTCGCAAATGATCAAGAGCCTAAGAGGGAAACATGTTCTTTTCATTTAAAAAATGATCTTCAAGTTCTAAACTCATTTTATATATTTATACCATGATTTTATCCAATACAACATATTCATATACTAAGGCAAGTAAGAAGAAAAACATGACAAAACAAGTCCGGATACTACTTTTTAAATTTCAAAACTCATTTTTAAGTGGTAATTAAATATATAGTTGCGAAACATTGGTTTGATATGATGAATATATAGTGATCTATTAAAGAACCTATCCTCCATTTTTATTTTCTTTATTTTCTTATGAGTTAAGATTGACAAAAATGCTTATGCAACGTTTAGTATGCACTAGGTGTGAAACCCATGTATTATATGAGTTTATTTAAAAAAATATATGAAATTTTAACAATTTGAGAAGTTTGAATTTATAAGAAAAATGAGAAAAAATTGAAATTATTAAAATTAATGAGACTTTAATACATTGAATACATTACATATATAAATCATTTCTAATAAATGTCTTACATATATATTACCTTACATATTAAATGTGAAATTTTAATTTAATAAAATGAAAATTACAATAAAATGACAAGTGGAAAATAGAAAATTCAAAAAATCTAGAAAATGTGATGTGTTCAAACGAAGGAGAAGATGACATGTGGAAAAAAAAAAAAAAACTTTCATTTATTAAGGAGGATTAGTCTAAGAGGCATTTGAAATGGAATACATACTTATGCAACGTTTGGTATGCTTTAGTCGAAGAAGCAATGAAATGAAATATTACAGCGAAATAAAAGAAATTATGTTTGGTTGCCATAAAGAATGGATTACATCATTCACATTCCATGAAATATGATCCTTCTCCTATAAAGAATGGGATCATTCTCAATATTATATATTTATAATCATCTCTTTTTTATTTTCTAAAACTAAAAATAAGTCAAACAAAATTTTTTGTTAAAATAAATTTTAAGATTTCATTATATTTAGTTTTTCATATATTTTTATATATCATAGGAAATTATTTTTTAACTATTTGACTATTTATAAAACATATAATATGAACTTTGAACCAAATAAAACATGTATACAACTTATTTAACCATATATCTTTATTTGTGTAAAGTTTAATAAAATAAAATAACCTTTTTATTTCTTTATTTCTAAATTTTACTCTACTTAGTTTATATTTATTCATTAAAATAATATTTTAAATAATTCATCCTTGAGCCAATCAAAAATAACAATTGAATGTAATAGTTCATTTAATTATCCTGCTCGTTTTATTACATTGTTCATTATTTTTTAATCATTTTATTTTATAATACCAACCAGAGCTTTAATTAAAAAAAATTACAAAGAAAGTTACGGAGACTCTTTTCGGACTTTAAAATTCCCAACAATTGGTGCGGTTTCAACTTTCAAATAATGTAATTATTTTTGGTATCCGATTAAAAAAATGGTAAATATAATAAATACAATTACTGTTTTATTTAAATATCCCTGTATAATTAGAAAAAATAAAGCATAAAATCGTATTAGAAGCTTGAAAATATCTTTTTTTAGGTTCTAGAATCCATGTGGTGCATTTGTACGGTACAAGTCGTAGATGCATGATGTCATTTACATCAAAAAAGCCTTTCACATGGGGCTAAGAAACTACAAAACCTCATAAAATGTAGCTGGCATTTACTGGCCAACTGGTATGCTTCAATAATTATAGTAAAGGAGATAAACGACCAGCAAAGAGCCACGTAATCACTGTAATAACTTTACACTTTAGTACGTTGAGGTTTTTGAGTATCTAAATTAACCCTTTGAATTATATAATAAGCACTCTACAACAATCCTAGATATTTTATGGAAAACTAAACAGGAAATTTGCAAAAACAAAACTTACATTTTGACTCTATTGATAAAAAAAAGTCAACCATGAGTTTTTTTTTTACAATTTAACTATTAGAATCAGTTTTTTTTTTTTTTTTTTTTTTTTTTTTTTTTTTTTTTTTACAATTTAATCATTAGAATCAATTAGTAGTTTGGTTCAATTAATCAGTTTACTACAAAGAATAATAGGTTTCAATGATTAAACTATAAACAAAATATTAAAGATGACTTTTTCTTGTTAATAAACCAAAATATAATTAATTTTTTTCAATATATAATAATTTTTAATATCAAGTTTTATCTATTTTAAAATTAAATTATAATTTATTTTTACTGAAACAACCATTATAATCTATTTGATTTTTAATATATGATAATAAATAAATATAATTTTTTAATTATATTTCTATTTAATAAAATATATAAGCCAATTAAAATGTAAAAATATATCGTTATAAAATGTATTGTTAGTTTTTTATGAAGAAATTTAATCAAAATTTGATATGGAATACATTTATATACCAAGTACTCGGTTGAAAAATCTTTATATGGATAGATTTATATCAAAAACACGATTAAAATGAAGATGATTTGCATATGGTTTTTTTGGCAGTTGTATAAATAGGTTTTTAGACAATTATGAAACTACTGTTGACATTTGTAACCATTATGAAAATTCAAAAGAGAAAAAATACCTTATAACGTTTATTGTTTGAATTTTTTAAATCGTAGGCATATTGGTACCAATATGGTATATTGTAATTCATATTCTATGTAAATTAAAAATACTTGTTGTTGAGTTATCGCAAGAATAAAACTTCTATATCATATAGACAAGACTCTTTTGCATCTTCTTTATAGATATATGGATGAATTAATGCACATTTTTCAACAAAGTACTTGGTATGTGGATGTTATTGTGTATCAAATTTTGATTTAGTTTCATCATAAAAAAGTGACAAATATATTTCATAACAATATATTTTTATATTTTAATCGATTTTTATATTTTATTAAATAGAAGTACAATTAAAAATTTGTATTTATTTATTTTCATATATTAAAAATCAAACAAATTGTAATGATTGTTTCAGCAAAAATATATTATAATTTAATCTTAAAATAAATAATACTTGAGATTAAAATTTATTATGCATTGAAAAAAAATTATTTATATTTTGGCTTATTTATACTTTGTTTACAATTTAACCATCGAAAACCTGTTATTGTTTGTGGTAACCTGCAAATTGTATCAAATTGCAAGTAATAGACGGTTCCAATGATTAAATTGCAAAAAATAAAAAATCAAATGTGACTTTTTTTGTCAATAGAGCAAAAATGTAAAGACTTTTTTTTATAGATTTCCCAAAACTAAAATACACCAATCTTAATTAAAAAAAAGCCCACAAATTTTAGTCGTATTTATTTAGAAAAATATGATTTATTCCTTAAAAGAGAAAATGAATTTTTTGAAAAAATTATAAAACTAAGATTTTAACATGAAATATGTCACCTATACTTGTTTTTGTTTTGTGCAGACAAAAAAGCACTTAATCAAAATAGGTTTCTTTTAATTATCTATTTTTATATTGTTATATTAATTTTTTTCTATTATCTAATAATCTAACTTATTATAACCTTTTTATTTTTATTTGATCTTATTTTATAATTTTATTGTAATTGTAGTTGATCTTCATTACTTAAAAAATAACAATAATAATAATATTGCAACGTCTCTTTTTAATCTAGATATTTTGGCTAAGAGAGAAAACTATTTTATTGTTTTTTTTTATAATTTTAAACGAAAGAAAATGTTCTAATGTTTTAATTTAATGCTGTGGATTAATGTATAATATTATTGTATTTTAATATAATATTGTTATATTTTTTTTCATTGTAATCTAGATTCTGAATAAAATAAAAAGTTGTTTTTTTACTAGACTTTCAAAATTTATATCATTGTTCATGTTGTTCCTATGGTTTTATATAAGTGTTAGGGTTGTTATTTCTAATTTTTGTTTTTTCAATGTAGTTTTTTTAAAGATTATATGTTGGCTTGCTTACCGCTGATTATTTTGATTTTAATGAATTATATTGTTGGGTTTTATTCAAAAATTAGTTTCAAAAACAAGATTTTAACAAAGGATGACTTGAGTATTTTTGAACAAATATAAATTAGTAATAACCAACAATGGATCTTCTTGCAAGGTTTGGAAATAAACTAACAACCAAGAGGCAGAAGAAGAATAAGACAACCTTTGTAGATTTTGAATCCTCAATGGGAGGCTTGAAAATTGTAGAAGAATGTATAAACCTTTGAGACAACAACTTGATGTAAATTCTAGTCAAAACTCTTAAGCTTTAAGTCCATATCCGAATACGACTTAAAGAAATCAAAATGCAAGCAAGTAATCTTCTAACACTTCTTTGCAAGAGAGAATACGAGGGAGATACGGTTTTGGTGAGTACAACATTAATGAGTGAAAGCCTTCATAAAGCTAAATCATTACCCAAGAGTTCTTAACACTTTAAGCACTCTTTGCCCTAAAGTTTACATGTCTCCCATGCGTGTTGAGTCATGCTTACTTTTCCTTATTATATTCAGAAGATCATGTTTTGTTTCCTAAAAACTAGCTCATCTTATATATATATATATATATATATATATATATATATATATATATATATATATATATATATATATATATATATATATATATATATATATATATATGGGAAAAGTGAATATACCCTTAAGAGTATATAAGCTTAGGTACCCAAACTCACCATAATATGTTGTTTTGTATCATATAATACATTCTAATTATCCAATATTCTTATAGTTTAACTTCTAACTTGATTTACTTCTAAGATTTTTGTAAATTACACATTTATCTTTCTCTTACATAATTTTCATTTTCATCTACAATATATATAGCCTAATAGGTGTTCGGCAAAAAGATGTGATGTAAGAGAAAAATAATACGGAAATTTCGAATATATTGAAAGTAAATCAACTTAGGGTTGAAGTTTAAGAACATTATAATGAATATATCAAACAAAATGACGTATTATAGTGTGTTCGGGTACCTAAGCTTATATACCCTTAAGGGTATATTCACTTTTCCCTATATATATATATATATATATATATATATATATATATATATATATATATATATATATATATATATATATATATATATATATATATATATATATAAAGAGAACAAAAGTTTATAAAATTCTTATAACTCTTTATAAGATATAAATTTTAACTTTAAGCTAAAAGACAAAAGAGTATTTCTAGTCCAAAATAATGTATACAACTTAATAAATCATATCATATGATATATTATGTTATTTGCTAAAGCAAATTAATATTTCAATAAAATAAATAATTTTAAATTAATTATAAGAGTTTATTGAATGTTTATTAAAATCAATTTCTAATAAATAATTGGTTGTATCAAGTTGTTGTTAGTATGATACATTAGTATGATATGTTAATTAGCAATATCACTTTAAGATGACTCTTAAGCATACTAGATCTTTCATATATTCTTTTTAAAAAAAAAATGATGGTACAACAAATACTCAGTATAGGACGTCTTGGATTTTATGACAATTAATATTTGTGTTTGAGTATTTGTTTCATTTACATATTTGAGTTTTTTACGAGATAAAAACTTTAATGTATAAGATTATATATTTTTTGTTTTTCGATTAAACAGTAAAGTTAGAGCTTTTTTATAAATAATACGAAAGCTTAAGGATTTTCCTGAAATTTTCTTTTATCAAATGACAATATTTTATATCTGTCAGTCTTTGATGATGTGATATGCTGACTTGACACTATTTTGTTATATGACCCCAACGTGTCATAATGACATGTCAAAATTGAAACAAAAAGTGTAACAAAATGTGACATCCCCATTTTCACGGCCTGAAAAAACCGATTTTTGTTTATGCTTTATAAAAATCAGAGTACTTCTTTTAATAAAAATATTGTAGAATTTGTTCTCAGTAAAACATGATAAATACGTTATCAAAGCATTTCCAAAGAAAAGTATTTTTTATTCATTTTAAAACATTTGGGATGTCATTGTCAATACAGAAACATAAGCATAAACAAAAGTTACATTCATTATCACTAGTGATTTGTATCTCCTTAATCTCTTAGTGTAATGTGACTTCATATTAACACCTGTGATATAAATAAGCTTGAGTGGGTCAGGTTGGGAAAACCGGTGAGTACATAGGGTTTTCAACCCACAATAATATAATTATTATGTTTAATCATCAAACAATTAACCCAATTACCCACCCCCATTATCTTCTTTACTCTTAAGGATCTACCCTAAGACTTAGCTATTCCTCGTTCATTCTTTCCTAAGGGTTATCCTAAGGAATAGGCACGAAATCCATCGTTTCCAGGGTTTACTCAACATGCATTAAATCCATAGTTGCCAGGGTTTGCTCATCAGACACTAAATCCATAGATGTCAGGGTTATCTCGTTTATCGACAATATCGTTTCCGAGAATCCACTCGCAATACATGTAAATAGGTTTTTATCTCGTTTATCGACAATATCGTTTCCGAGAATCCACTCGCAATACATGTCAATGGGTTTTTAGAGTACAACTGGTGAATACACAGTTCAAATAACACCTACAGGTTGCGAGTCTGCTAGTGTTCCACTGGACTGTCTAGAATAGTCTGTGGTTGTCATCCATACTCTGCTAGATGACGGGGCCAACATTTGGGTAATAGGCTTCACTCATGGTTCACCTCTCACCCTTATCCCATGGTCTATGTCACCTCTCATCATTTTGTTTTTGTCACACAACAACTATTTCATCTACCCATGTTTTACCCAACACATTTTGTAGATGTAAAATACATATACAGTTTAAATCATTTAAAACTTGCATAAAATCGTTCATCCAGCATAGATAACCAGTATACAGATAATATGCACACATAGCACGTAATTTATAAAATACTTCATATCTATGTGTAAGCTGAAAGTAATTATGCACTCACCTGATTAGGTGGTGACTCGACACTCAGACAACGCTTTGTTACTCTTAAAATAATTTTCCTCGCAAAACCTAGTACCAATATCACTAGGGTTTAGTCTAACATTAACCGTGACTAATTAGTAGTCTAGCTATTAACACTACTATATAAGCGTTAACACAATACTTTTCACCCACTATATACAGACGAAGCCAGACATGGAACACCGGAGGGCAGGATCATTTTGGCATATAAGCACTTCTGAATCCAGCAACCTAAGCGGCCCTCCAAACCGGATCCTCCGTACCGCGAGTGGCTAAAAAGATATTATAACGACACTTATGTAACTCATAATAGTACCCCAAATATTTATTATAAGACCCTAATAACATCACTATATTGAAACATAAGCTATACTAAAGTTAGGGTAGGCGCAGCTCACTTACAACGAGTTTTTCTCAAAACCTGGCTTCGCTGAAGCAACGTTCCCGAGCCAAAAGGCTCTTCTTCTCGGAACCGTCGGGTGCTCCGGGGCTTCTGCCTCGTGCTAGGGAGGTTCCCTAGGCTTTTCGGGGGGTTTCGGGGCTAGAGAGAAGTTCTAGAGAGAGGGGGAAGTAAGGGGAGGTGTGAGGAATGAAGAGGGACTCACCTCTTATTTATAGGAGGCTGGAGGGTCACTCACGTCGTGAGTTTTAAGGTGCTCACGTCGTGAGTCAGGCTGGCTACAGCCAGGCACAGCCTGGTGCTGACACATGGCATCACACACAGGGTAGAAATCAACCGATTTTCAAAAAGTCATAACTTTCGCATACGGGCTCCATTTTCGGCGTTCTTTTTTTCCACGCATTGGTAAAAACAGTATCTACAACTTTCATTTAGACTCCGTCGGCTAATTCTCGACCGATCTTAAATTTAACAGTACGAGGAGATTAGACTGTTAAATGACCGCGAAGAATTCGTAACTCCTTCATACGGACTCCGTTTTCGTTTGTCTTTTTACTGTTGAGTTTCTATTAATGAGATCTTCAAATCTCATTTAGGTCGCGTAGGCCAAAAACCGCTCGAACTAAAATTCGAGTTTCGGGCCGTGCACTGCTATGCCGAATCTTAGAAAAATCATAGCTTCCTCATACGAAGTCAGATTTGGGCGTTATTTTTATGGATGTTCTCGGATTAACATGTTCTATGACTTTGGTTTAGATTACTAAGGCCAAAAAGTCTTCTATCGTAAATTCACTTTTTATGCTTCCCGGTGTCGGGCCGGTTTTGTCGCGAAACTTCGACGGGTCATAACTTCTTCGTTATAACTCGAATTTCGGCGTTCTTTATATATACTGAAACCTTGAGACATATTCTAAAAATTGGTTAAGACTATTTATTCTAAATAATATTTTGCCGAAAAGTCGTATTCGACACTTATTGCTTCTAAATTGACTAGCCCGGATCTACAGACGTTACACAAAAGACGTTGATTTTTTTTTTCAATTTTGACACAAAGTATTCACTTTTTTAAAAAAAAAATTTGACACTCTATATTTTTGTTCCAAATCAAACATCATATTTTTTTTTCTAATTTCCTTCAATGTTGACTATTTCTATTTGAAAACATATAAATAATTCTTTTATAATTAAACTGTCATGTTATATATAAATAGGTACTATATATATAATAACCATATTTTTTTTTAAATATGGAATTTTAGTACGATCTTGGAGGTGCAAAGTGAACACTCAGATAAGTTAATGTGATATGGGAAACTAAAAGAACCCTCATTTTCACATTCCATAAAATAAAGTCGTTCGAGCTATTAAGTTTCTCCAACTTGAATATTTAGGACGATATCTCTTCATTCAACAAATAAAACTATAACTCTACTACCATTTTTTTCAGGAATAAATGAGCATAATCACACACATAAACACAATAATTACATGGTTCGGTTAATATGACCTACATCCGTTGTTAGGATGAAGCATTCTTATTCACAAGCTTCAAACAATATTACAATGTTACACGACCTTCGAACCATAACTACCAACCATTAAATATATAGGTAATTTATAATGTAAACCCTAGCTAAAACTTGTATGGGCCTCCATTCCATTGATAAAAACTCAAAAACACACACACACATACATACACTTCCTGAAAATCAAAAACGCACAACCTCATCCCGGTATTCTCCCTCCCCTTAAAAAATCTTCTCTATCAGTTTAAAGCAACGATCGTCAATCTCTTTCCGTCGTCGACGACCTTTTGCCATCAACATCATCTTCAGACGAAAGGGGGTTTCAAGGGATTTTGTTCTTGGGTTCAAGGGGTTTCATGTAACACTCATTGTTCATGTATTTTCCATTTCGACCCCTTAGTATGAAACTTGTTGCAAAATTGATCCCATAGCTCGTTTAAGAGGACCACGCATTTTTGTGAGTATGCTGGGTGTACTCATGCATACGTCGGGCGTACGTGGCTGGGATACAAACCTTAATTTTTATGGTTTGATCCCTATTTAAACATCATTATCTCCTCAAGATCCGTTCCTTCATCAACCTCCATCTCCCAAATCGTCTTCTTGTTATCCCTAATCCATTAAGTGATTCCTTTTGAGCTTGAGAGTGTGTTTTTGCGTCTTTGAAGGAAGAAGAAGTTGTTTGGATCATACTGGAAGCTCCAATAAAGTTTAGATCTAGAAATTTCACCTTGCAATCAGCCTCCATAAGGTATAAATCTTGGAACTTGATGAGTTATTTGCTTAGACCTTGCTATTCTAGAGTTTGTGCACATTTTTGGTCCCATAGTTTTGGTTTAGTGGAGTATGAGCTACTTTAGGTCCTTGAAATGTAGTGTTCGGTATTTTTGAGCTCATGGATTCATAAAAAAATGAGAGCTTAGACACTCTCATTAAGTCATTCAAGAATTTTGGAGCTTTGGATGACTTTTGGACCAAGGGTTTGTGTTTATACCCTTTTGTATGCATGCAAATGGATAAAGTCAGAGACTTTATTCATTATGACGTCCTTTTTAATCTAGATCTAAAGTTTGGTGTTTTAGTTTACTACAATAAGGAATTAATAATGATATGTGGATTCAGTGTTGGTACGTTGGGCGTACCTGGAGGTACGTTGTGCGTACCATGATTGAAGCCTGTATTCTGGAAGGCAACCTCTACGTTGGGTGTAAAGAGGAGCACGCATGACGTACTCAGCCTAGGTAGGACCTTTGACTTTTTGGCCTTGACTTTAACCAGGAATTTGACCAAGTTAACGTAAGGGTATTTTGAGTAATTTAAGCAGCAGTTTGAGATTATGTCCCTGTCTGTTGTGTAGGTGACTAATAGAGTTGGTGTTTGGAGCAGAATCTTGTTCAACTACATTTCATACTATGAGGTGAGTTTTTCCTTACTGTACTCATGGGTCGAAGGTACCAATGTCGGCCCACTAGGTCATGTATCCTAATATGTAGGATATTGTTATGTTGTAGTGATCTGTAGATCTGTATGCTTATATGTGTTGTTATATGATTTATCTATTGCATATCTCGACATAGTACAGTATGGGTTGAGGCTTCACTGTTATGTGTGTAAGCCAACAGACTCGGGAATTCCAGTTCATTGACTGATAGGGCTAAGGCAATCCAGTCCGATGACTATGGACCATGGGTAATCCATCCTGATGGTTGTGGACCCGAGGGTAATCCAGTCCGATGACTGTGGACCGAACATGCATGTCTTTATTTGTTCTGCTATGTGGGGTATTTTTTTTTTTGGGGGGGGGGGGGACTCACTAAGCTTTAACTTACAGTTTAAGTGTTATGATTCAGGTACTTCTGATGATTGGTGCAAGGCAAAGGCGTGATCGTACACATCCTTCGGTGATATGTTTTGGAGATTTTGTGACACTTTGATTATGGGACATTTGTATTTAATACTTGGTTTCTGACTTAGGTTTTGTTTGGAATCAATGATTTTACATTAATCGAAAAATAAAAAAATTTATCATGATTTTTGGGATGTTACAAGTTGGTATTAGAGTCCTGGTTTGAGTGAATTGGATGAGCATTTGTGTGAATCCAGACTCAAAATATTGATCTGTAAAGTTTCAAAATTGTTTTCAAGGGTAACCAAAGAAGGATGAGATGTGTACGATCATCTAGAGCAAGAAAGTATGCCCCAAGATATCCACACTGTTATTTGCTTATGATAGTAATGATAGAACTGCATGCTAGTTGTAGGCTTGGGATCCTCAGGAATTGCATGATAGAATTGACTAATGTGTGATGCCTGATAGCCTAAGGAAATCCCTTGTATGCTAGATGGAATTGACATTGTTATTGTAGTTTCTTAGTGTGTGTACATTATAGTTGTACATAACTAAGATTTTATAGCCTGGGAATGTTTGATTTAGCCTTATTTGTTGTTCCTTGTATGGTTGTGGGCTTAGGGTAGAATCAAGTATTTGACCATATATGGAATCCAATGGTATGTATGATTAGCATGCACGAGTGGCTGCAAAGTTGGTGGAAGTTTCATGATTGAGTGTGGTTGAAGTAGGCCAGCTCAAGGAGTAGTTAGCCACTCGTAAGAGAGTGAGTATAGGATGTATGTGTATCCTAGTTGTTGGGTCTGTTTTCAGGTAGTTTATGGTGATCCATTGAGACAAATACAGGTAGGTATGTAAGGTAGTATGGGCCCATACTACTAGAAGCACAAAACCCGTACGCATAGAAAGGAAGTCACAAACCCTAAGGGGTTTAGTCTCTTCGTGATGGATGTAAGATTATAAATTGTGGAATTTCTGATATATTTTTCATTCATTTTCAGTATGGTGTACATGAGAGGATCTTGTTCAGGAGTTGGTGGCCTGGAGAGGCCAGGTTTGTCAGACGATGACATTTGTGAGTTGATCGCCATTGATGTAGTTGATGCTGTCCCGGGTGCCATCCCCTTGATTTTTGGGTCTATCAAGACCACTATGATTGAGTTGTTTGATGAGCGGTACGTCGTTGTGGTTGAGGCTGCTGCTGTTGCGGCTATCGTCGTTGTTGTTGGCTCAAGAGTATCTGGATTTGTGGAAGACGATGGATTCGGTGATGAAGATCAATAAAATGTTTATTAAGAGGGCTCTTTTCTGTCATGAGTATCCTGCTACGAAGCAGGCTCAGATGGCGCGATACTTGAGCATGCTCAAGACTGATATTCGACAATTTGTGTCCACCCAACGTTACATACCCTCTCCGAGCTTCAAGATGCCACCCGGAGACGGGAGATTGATATTGAGACTCAAACGAGGAAGCAGAGGCAGGATCCCGTTCAGTCACAGTCTGCAACGAAGCGGTTCAAGCTCACTGATTGATGATTTGGGGGACATATGGATCGTACTTGTGGCAAGTGCGGCAAGGTTCATGTGGGTGCTTTTCAATCTTCTTCTAGGTGGCAAAAATGTGGAACGGAGGGCCACATTGCAAGGTATTGTCAGCAAAATGCCCCATTAGTGAGAACTAGGATTTGTTACCATTGTGTGTAGGTTGTCCATGTGAAGGCCAACTGTCCATTGCTATCCATCATACCAGTGCATGAACCAACCCTGGCTACTTTGAGGATCACGGATGGATCCCAGGGGAGGGTGGAGCCCCCGAGGGTTCAAGGTCGTTCTTTCTAGCTCATAGTGGAGGAGGCCAGGGGGTCGCCAAACGTCGTTAATGGTATGTTTTCATTTAGGATTCTATCAAGATATTTTGTTTGTATGCTTATGATCTTATTTCTGTTAGGTACCTTCTTAATGAAGTCCTTGCCTGCCCTTGTGCTTTTTGACTCGGGTGCGAGTCAGTCTTTTGTTTCTTAGTCCGTCAGTAGGAGTTTTGATATGTCTCTTGGAATTTTGGAGTGCTTGCTGCGAGTTTCCATCGCAACTAGCACAGAGCCTCTACATCGAGCATTTTTTGGGATTGTACCTTGGAGATCTTCAGGGTGTCTTACCCGATCAATCTGATCCCTATTCCTATTCATCATCTTGCAAGATACATGTTACTCCTCCATTCTTCCTTATTTGGTCACCGCCTCCCCCATCTAGTTAGTGTGACATCCCCAAAATCATGGCCAGAAAAGACCGATTTAATTTATGCTTTTAAAATAATTTTCAGAGTAATCCTTTAATTTAAAAGAGTTGTGGAATTTATTCCCAAAACAAAATATGATAAATAAAATTTATCAAAGAATTCTTTAAAGAAATGTATTTTTATATATAACAAAACTTGGGATGTCATGTTCCGATACAGACCAAAAACATAAACGGCACAATATAAGCCTTACAACAGTTATATACAACTACTAGCCTATAAACAAAATATCTTCACAAGTTGTCCAACTTATGCTCTCGCGCCACTACCTGTAATACAAAGAAACTAAGTGGGCCGGGTTTGGGAGCCTGGTGAGCATATATGGTTTTCAACCCGCAATAAATAATTATATTTAATTTTCACCATCCAACAATAACCCGATTACCCATTCCCGTTATCCTCGCTTTACATCCTTATGATAACAACTATTACAAGGGACCTAATCTAGGATTTTCATCGGGACGTACATTATTACAAAGGGGTTTCCTCGACAATAGATGTCCTAAAGGCAACCATGAGGGGATAGAGTACACCGGTGAGCACATCGTTCATAACACCTGCAGGTTATGAACCTGCCAGTGTTCCACTAGATTGTCTAGAAAGAGTTTGTGATTGTCATCCATACTCCGCTAGATGACTAGATCAACAACAACATGGAGGCCTCTCATCATTTTTATTTCATCACACATCAACTATCTACCCATGCTTTACCCAACATTTTTGTAGATAAAAATATATAAATATACATTTATACACAACCTAAAACATGTGTAATATGTTCATTCAATATCCATCCCAAATAACAAATAATATATAAACACGTAACACGTATTTTTATAGTAAAATAATTCATATCTATGTGTTAGAAGAAAGCAACTACACACTCACTTGATAATACGATCCTCAGACAGCACTATGACTCTTAAAATAATAATCTTCGATAAAACTGGGATATCTTCCAAAAAAACTGGGTTTCTCGCGGGCATAGCTTCGACTCGGAAACTCTTTTCTTCTCGGGATCTTCGGGGCTTCGGAACTTGCTTCAGGTGTCGGGGTTGATATCGGGGCTTCGGAGGGTATTTCTTGCCAAGTAGAAGAAAGAAAAAGGGGGAGAATGGTGAATTAGCAAAAAAAAATTACGTGCTATGTGTGCTGGGCATACTCAAAGTGTACGCTGGGCGTACTCCGTTGTCGACACATACGCTGGGCGTACCGGGTGGATCAGACCGGAGGAGTCACGACTTCAGATAAGCTTCCGAATTTATATTTTTATTTATTTATTTTATTTATTAAAAAACTTCATAAGTTCATAACTTCTGCATACGAGCTCCGTTTTTGACGTTATTTATATCCACGCGTAGGTGAGACTATGCTCTACAACTTTTGTTAAGACTCCGTCGGCTAATTTTGAATTTATCTTTATTATATTATTTTTAGTAGGTCGGGACAGGAAAACTCCGTTAGAAATTCATAACTTCTTCATCCGACGTCCGTTTTCGTCTGTCTTTTCACCGTTGGACTACTATCGATGAGATCTTCGATTCTCGTTTAGATTACTTTGGCCAAATATCACTCGATCTCAATTTTGAGATTTGGGTTGCATACCGGTAAGTCGAAACTTAGAAAAATCATAACTTCCTCATATGAAGTCAGATTTAGATGTTCTTTATATGAACTCTCTTGGTTTAATGTATTGTACGACTTTCGTTTAAATCACTAAGGCTAAATGTCGCTCTATCGCAAATTCACTATTTACGTCGCGTAGTGTCGTGACGGTTCTGTCGCGAAACTTCGACAGGTCATAACTTCTTCGTTATAACTCGGATTTCAGCATTCTTTATATATCTGGAACCCTTGACACGACTACTACAAATTCCTTCATAGATATTGGGCTTATCTAATATTTTATTATTACGCTTATTTTTATTCTTAATTCATTTAAGCCACACAATTAAGCATAGAACACATAATACTCAAATAATACATTCTTATTATTTCAAAATGAGTTACAAAGGTTAATCTAGACTATCACATCAATATTAATGCCTAGCCCAGAAACACGGGCGTTACAGTTAACTTACACCGCTTCAAATCCAAGCTTATACATGGATGGGATCTTCAATTCTCCTTTGACTAAATTATCATCTCTCAAGTTCCTCTCCCAAATTCGAAATTGGCAAGGACTCTTCATCCAATGTCCTCCCACCTAAATATATCATGAACACCGCTATCACTCATGTTTCGCTGCGTCGGAGGTCATAAATGAAGCGCATAAGCAATCGATCCCCCTGTATTGTTGTGTTCTATTAAAAAAAAACCCTCACTTGCTGCAGATCGGCCGACAACATTGAACCACCAACGCTACCAGTGCACTCATCGAAACCTAAAACATGTAATATTTTACACAACACATTACTTGTTGTCTCTTCTTCTTCACGTGTTGTTGTTGGTTTCAATGTTATATTTCTATATTGATTTCAATAGACACCGACTAAAATTATAAGTTTCATATAACATTGCATTTTATCTCTTCCTCGTTCTTCTATGTGCTAAGTCGATTCCCTACGTCGTACCCAAAAATACCATTGTCTATGACCTCCGCTGGCAAGGTTAAATTGATTATGTACAAATAAATTGTTGTGTATTGTTTTGTACAAGTGTTCTCCATTCCGATTGTCGACCACCACTGCCCACGTTAAATTTATCAAATCCACCACCTGCTACTCTATGGTTGTTAAAATGGGGATACGATGGTAAATTATGTTTTCAAATGTAATAACATGCCCCAAACTTTTCAATTATAAGGTTTTCATTTTTAAATTTTCTATTTAAAGGTTTAATTATCTATGTTTTAAAAGATTTTGCTATCTTACAAATAAATGTTATTGTTGCATTTTTTCTGCTTCTAACCATTTTATTTTATTTTCTTTAAATATTATAAATGGGATGCATAATACATTTTGTATCTCTTTTTAAGGGGTCGTTTTCACCCACGGCGATATGAAAGAGTTTTCATTGATGTTCCAAGGTTATGAAAAGCTTAGAAGATAGTTATGAAGTGAATTTATTAATATACCCTCACATTAATGATTTTAGAACCAGGGTAAAAGAAGTTGGGAAGTATGAATGCATAGATTACTTCTTCCCATGTTTACAAATTAAAGTAAAATAAGTAACTCTACATCCCTAAAGCATACCTTTAATCATACCCACAATTTTATTCTCTCTTTAGAAGACCATGTTGGTATTACGTTTTCTTCCTTGACTGTGCACAATAGATTTTTATTTCATACATCCGATGGCATCATGAATTTTTTTTGTGTCGAATTATTGAATTGCATTGTTGGAAGCTATATGGTCTCTTTTTTAAAATCAGTTTTAGATCAAGGATTTTGTGATGCATGTGAGTTATAAAATCAACCCAATCTAAATAGATAAAAATACCGACTTATTTTGTTAACTTGTGTGCTTAATGCATGTTATTGCAAAGCTTGAAGAAACACATGTGAGTCGATATTATGCTATATGGTTGTTAGATTCTTTGATGCATCTTTATATGTACTTGTTGAGGAGTTGGTATCTAAATGTGTTGAAGGCAATATGGCCAATTCCTTTAGTGTTGCAAGGGTGATGATGTTATTTTGTTCATTAAACCAAATCATATTTTTGGTGAGATCCGGAAGGGAATATGGACTTGCACCGCTAAGGTAAGAATCTAACATAAATTACGTGTGTAATTATCTAATTGAATACTCCACCAATACTTTCGTATTTTTGCTTTCTTGATGAAAAATAGTGAATCTATGTTTGATCTAACTAAATTTGTGTTGGGTGGATTGGAAACATTGTATATATGTTTTAATTTTGTTGGTTTTGTGTTGTCGGCCATGCCAAATCAGCAAACCATTGGTTACATGAGTTGTACATGTTTTCGATTTTTTGTATGGGTGAACATAGGCAGTTACCTTAATCAATTGGTTGGAAAGCTAATTGACCATTCCTAAAATTTTGAATCGGAACCAGGACGGAATCATTTATGGACATTCTTAATGTGAGCGCTTCAACCTGACTTTTGTTTGGAGTTCCATTTTTTTCTTTCTTTAGTCTCAGTTGCAAGAAATAGTAACTTACTTAAGTTTTTTTTATCAATATAGGCAACATACTATATTTATCACTTAATATAACATTTCTTAAAAGTATAATAAAATATAAACTACTATAACTTTCAGCCATTTAGTGGATACAGAAGGAACATAATATGTAGAAGCCGGGTACGAAAAAAATTACATAATTTGAGAATGTATGAAGGTCAGGTAATTAAATCTTTGAAATCTGAGCTTGTGTTTTTTGTCAATTGTATACCGACACATTAATTTTTCTTTATTTACAATGTAACTAAAATTTCATGAGACGCTTCCTAATTCAAACTTGGATGTTAAGATCTTACATGAATTCGTTATGTCATCTTATTAGTATGTGTCCGTATGATATGATATCAATGTATGTGTCAGCCGATCTACGTTTCTGTGATCTAATCTGCCTGTTTATGTGTGATCTAATTTGTATATGTGTTTAATTCATTATTTTTTCCATGTATTAGTAATCCCTTTTGTGCAGATTGAATGTGCTTAACATTTGAGTCATGGAAGTGCAACCAAAGGTATCTAAGTTAGTATAGCTGCATATTGTTTGTTTTAATGATTCGTCAGCTGCGTATACGTCTTTTTTCTGTTACTCATCATCTACTGATGTTTTTCTTTTCAAAATTTTTGTGGAGATGATCTTAATCAGCAACGGTCGAGGCTAGAATATGAAATATGGAATTTATGGAAGAAAATGGGTCCTCCAATTATAACACTACTTTATGTAGAACTTGAGATTCAATATGTAGCTTTAAGAAACATCAACCTTATTGTACAAAGAAGGCCCATAATCTTTACTCATGAAATCAAGGTAAAACGTTTCACATTTGTTTTTTTAAACCTTTATTAGTATAAGGTAGATAAAATTGTGTAATATAAAAAGGCAACCTACTTTCAAGGTGTTTTCTTGCAAGTACAATGATCTAATATATATATATATATATATATATATATATATATATATATATATATGTGGTGTGTGTGTGTGTGTGCGTGTGTGTATGTGTATGAAAATGGAAAAGTTAGAGATCATGATTAAGCTTGCTTTAGATAGAAATATTGACTAGGTAATGATATTCTTTTCACCATTTTACTACAATTTGATGGATCTTGTTCTGTATGGTGATTACATTATATTCATCATGGTTTGTTGGAGTTTAAAAGTATGTTATTGAAGTAGATGTAGATTTTGTTAGAAAGGGTGTTCGTGCCGTTGGACGATGTGTTATCAGGTTAGAGAGAGTTGTAATCCCAACATATAATAAATGCAAAGGTACTAAGCATGTTTAAATAAAATCAAGAAATTCCATTTTTTGGTTGAAATTTAACTAGATGCTTGTTTATTTTTATTTTTACACAAGTGTAACATCCTAAATTCTAGACTAAAATTTTCATTTTTGAATAATATAAACACCCATTTTAATAAAGTTACAGTCAGATCAAACAATTTGTTCATAAACCCTTATTCAGAAAATCAGACTTGTAAATAAGACAATGCAGAATTTCGAATCATAAAATTATTGATGTGTGTGTAAAGTCTCGCCTTCGAAATCCATTAAGTATCTGCAAAACATTTAATCCACAAATGTAAGCATGAAGCTTAGTGTGTTCCTCAAAATATCATGTAACAACCCAAAAAACAAAGATACAATTTTTCATTTTTAAAATCATTAAATTTCATACATCATATGCCTCAAGGTCAACCATGATACAAAATATCAAAACCATCACAGCCAAAATAATCAAAAGTGTGGAAACATAAGAGGGATGCCATGCCATCACACTAGGCCCTTTCCTTTTGTACAAGAAATACCTGAATTCATAAACATAACTGTAAGCACAAAGCTTAGTGAGTTTTCCCCAAAGTACCACATATATGAATATAATAACACATGGCTGTGTCGGGTCCGTATCAACCCCCGGTTCCGTGTCAACCCCGAGTCCATAATGAGTCCATGTGACACAATATGTAGCTGTTTCGGGTCCGTATCAAACCCTAGGTCCGTATCAACCCCGAGTTAATAATGACTCCGAGCCTAGATCGGCTCCATGCATATAACATATAACAATACCAGTAAAATTCATATAGACACCTACATTCTACATATACAAATAAGTGGGGTCAACATTGGTTCCTTCGACCCACAAGTATAGTGAAAAGACTCACCTCAATCGGTAATCGGATAAAAAGCGCACTCGGGCTGTGCTGAAAATCTCATCTCATTAAATATATCCAAAAATAACCTTAATTATAAATTAAGGTGATATTCCATAATTAAGGGTCCTTTGCATACTCTCCTTGGGGGAAATGACCATTTTACCGATTCATGGCTAGGAGCCACCCAAAGTCAAATAAGGTCAAAGAGTTAACCCATAAAGTTAAATCATCGGTCAAAAACCCTAACATCGAGTCTAACATCATGACCAGCCCTTGGTTACGCCATGAGAGTCCACCCGCTCCGATTCCAGTAAATTGTTCCTGACTCAGCCAACTTAGTCATGAATTTCCTATTGGATTGACCTCACAACGTGAGCATCACTATGTCACGTCGCGGGTTCCAAAAACTCATGGATCTACGGGCTTAATCATTGTCACGTTGTGAGACCTTATGTCTCATGTCGTGACTTCAGTCTGAAACAAAAAACGAAGGTTTTAAGTCCTTAATCCATTATGCCATCAAAACCAACTCTTCCATAAGCTTAAGGGGACCCTAAAGGTCCATAAAAATACTTACTTTATAGACATTCATGCACCATGCATGTCATCACTCCATTCTAGGTCACAAGTAAGAAATGGCACCAAATTCTTATGCATGACTCTAATACTTCACCAAAACTCGGTTTTGGACAATATGATGCTCAAAGAGTCCTTAGAGCCCATGAAGTTGCTAACTTTTGGTTCTACTTCACTCTATCTTACATAAACATAAAGAAATGAGATAAAAACTTAGATCTAGCCATGCAATGCAATAATGTTTGAACCTTTGGCACTTACAAAGGCCTAACGGGAAGAAGAGATGATGATCCTTCGCAAACTCCACCACTAGAACACTTCTTTCCTCCTTCTTCACTTCTTCTTCAAGATAGAAAATGCACCAAAATGGCAAAGGATATCAAGTAAGGTCGTGATTAGGGTTTCTGGAGGCTTAGAGAGTGAGGGGGTTGAGGGTGGACAACCTTAGCCCTCTCATTCCATTAAATACCCGGAAAATTAGGGTTTTGGTCATAAAACCGCTCTCACATCATGAGCAACAAATGCTCACGTTGTGATACTCAAAGAATAAGGGTCAACAAGTCAACCCTGACTCATGACGTGAGAAAGCATTGCTTACGTTGTGACTTCTTCCAATGGATAGAAAAGAATTCTTGAAATCATGTACCTCAAAAAATATAAATAAATGTTACAACGCTCCCTCACTTAAATCAAACTTTTCCCTTGAAGTTCTATGTCTCGAAGAGATCGAGGTAATGCTCCTTTATCTCGACCTCAATTTCCCAAGTCCATTCAGAACTCTTACAGTGCTTCCATTTCACCTTTACTAGATTCATCTCCTTGTTGTGTAAGGTTTTCATCTTTATGTCAAGAATCATAATTGGTCTCTCTACATAATTTAGGCGCTCAACGACCTGAATATCATCCAAGGGAATCACCGCAGAATCATGGGCTAAACACTTTCGTAACCGAGAGACCTAGAAAGTGGTGTGGATCTAACTGAGATCATCAGGAAAATCCAACCAATATGCTACCTTGACCACCCGGTAACCCTGAAGGGACCAAAAAATTGGGGCCTAACTTGCCCCGCTTCCAGAATCAGATGACACCTATCCAAGGTGACACCTTCAGAAGCACAAAATCCTTTACCTGTAACTCAAGGTCTGATCATCGTTGGTCACCATAACTCTTCTGTCGACTTTGTGCGATCTACAATATATCGCATATCTGTTGTATCAATTCAGTGGTCTTGAGTACTACCTTAGTACTCCCCATTGACCCGATGCCTGATCTCACCCCAACAAACTGGGGTCCTATACTTCTTTCGATACAACATCACAAAATGGGGTCGGTCAATAGTAGCATGATGGTTGTTGTTGTAAGAGAAATCGGCTAATGGAAGATAAGTATCCCAACTCCCACCTAAATCCAGCATACAAGCCCTGAGCATATTCTCTAGCGTCTGAATCTTCCGCTCACTCTATCCATCGAATTTTGGGGTGGTATGATGTACTAAAATGCACCTGAGTACCCAGCTCCTCATGAAACTTCCTACAAAACCTGGAGGTGAAACGAAAATCTCGATCCGAAACCACCAAAACAGGTACCCCGTGTCGAACCACCACCTCTCAGATTTAAATTTCGGCCATTTTCTCATCATATATACTCTCAGTGATCGGTATGAAATGATCACTCTTGGTTAGTCTATCAACAATGACCCAAATAGAATCCACCCCACGCGTCGTCCTCGACAGCTTCATGATAAAATCCATGACAATCTCCTCCCATTTTCATATAGGAATGGGCAACGACTGCAACTTATCATGGGGTATTTAATGTTCGGCCTTGACTTCCCAGCAAGTCAAGCACTGCTCCACAAACCATGTTGTTTCCTTCTTCATACAAGGCTACCAATAGCTCAACATTAGATCCCTATACATCTTCGTGCCCCCTGGGTGAATCGAAAACTTCGACTTATAAGTCTCTTCTAGCACTGTCTGCCTAACCCCACTAGTATTTGGGACCCAAAACCTATCACACTGGGTGAATAATCCCCTACTATCTTTGGCGAACAACGGAATTTGACCCCTGATTTGATCTGCCTTCCAATTTACCTATTTTCAATCCTTCTACCTGATGTGAATTATGAGCATTAATTTGGTATGCAGAATTAAAGAACACACAATGGACATGATGATTTGGGTGCTAAAAGATGTATTCGATCATAGGAATGAGTAAAAAAAGGGTACTAGATCTAGAACTACATAAATATCTCACTCACTAGTCACCATGAACTACATCTCTCAAGCACATCTCTACAAGTGGTATGGAACCCACCTTATATAGATGTGTTTACATCTCTCTCTCTCTATCTCTCTCTATCTCATGTCACAAGGCTATACTACCGCATGTAAGTGGGTCTACATGAGTCAAACTATTACAAAATCATACATGGATAACTTTGCACTCCAACATTCTCCCCCTAAAAGTTAGGAATGGATGACCCACTTCAAATCTTCCAAAATCGAGCAACTTCACGAACCAAGCCTCAAGCGTGACACATGTAGAAATGAACTTCAAATCTTCAATTCTTCAATGACTTTTCAGTCCGGGTTCGAGAGTGTGATACCGTACAAACCGAGCATCAAAAAGAAATTAGGAGTATCCAATTCTCCAAAAAATTACCCAAGTTTGAGCATAAAAACACACCCCAAAAATCTTCAATAAATCCTAACCCATCGTGAACCAGGAAAATCCAAATCTCCAATCAAATCACTTCATTAACTTTGTTGCTCAAGGTCACTTCAGTCGTCAAGTACGCGTAATATGAAAAATTCAACTTTTAAATTCCATATTTAAATTTCTCCCCATTTTCATGTTGAGGTCGAATATTATTGTGAGATGTCGAAGGTTGTCTAGGTCATGCATAGTATCGAATGTTTGTATGTAGAAAACATGATGTCTGGACAACTTAATGTTAGGTAGAGTAGTGATCCAATCATTCCTCTATACTTATTTTCATCAACAACAACACTTGATGGGTATGAAAAGATCTTGTGTCCGAAACCCATAGGTACCTTTGTAGAGGCACAAATGTCCATTGAGTATTTCTTGAGGAGCTCAAAAATGTATTTCTCTTGGTGAATAAAGATTCCTTTCTTGGTTTGTTTTACTTGGAGACCGAGGAAGAAACTTAGTTCACGATTCATACTCATTTGGAATCAACTAACCATTAATTTGGCAAAATCAGCAACCATTGATGGATCAGTGGACCCAAAAGTAATATCGTTGACATAGATTTGAACCAACATGAGATGTTTTCCATTTGATCTTCGGCACATGGTAGGATCGAGAATTCCTATTTGAAAACCAGAACGCTTGAGAAAATCGGTGAGAGTCTCGTACCAGGCCCGAGGAGCTTGCTTGAGGACATAAACAACTTTTTGGAGTTTGTAGCAATAGTTTGGATAAGATGGATTGACAAAACCGGGAGGCTGTTGGAGATACACTTCGGTATCAAGTTCACCATTAAGAAAGGTACTCTTAACGTCCATTTGGTAAACTTTAAATCCTTTATGAGCTGCATAAGCAAGAAAGATTCTGATGGCTTCAAGACAGGCAACAAGAGCAAGGTCTCGTCATAGTCAAGTCCTTCAATCTGTGTGAATCCTTTATCCACCAATCTTGCTTTGTTTCGAATGATAAATCCAACGTTGTCTAGCTTATTTCGGAACACCCATCTCGTACCTACAATGGGATGATCATGGGGAGGAGGAGGAACGAGAGTCCACACTTCATTTCGATCAAATTAAGCCAATTCTTCTTGCATGGATGTAATCCAGTCTGCATGTTCAAGTGCTTCCTTGATGGATTTTGGTTCAACCATTGAAATAAATGGTGAGAAATGACATTCATTTTAGATGTTGGTGGCAGAACGAGTTTGAATACCGGCGTTGAGATTTCCTATAACTTCATTTGGATGATGATCCTTGGTCCAGACATGTAGTCTCGGAAGCTCTTTAGTAACAGATGATCTGAAATTAAAAATGGGGTTGTGTTGCTCCCACTGAACAACTTGAATTTGAGGATGATGCTCCCCTTGAACTTCTGAACCGGAGATATCGACGTCATTTTCATCCGGAAAGTCAAACAAATTGGTGTTGTCGTCGATGTTGTCTGGAATAGGATCGAATTCAGCAAATTGATCTTCTGCATCTTGGAATCTTGTGACATTTGATTCAAGAGAGGGAAAACCATTCTCCACCTCAAGCTGAGAAGGTTGAATTGGTTCAGAATCAAATGGAGGAAATGTGGGTGTCAGACCTGAAACATTTTGTGAAATTGGAGCTACAGTTGATGAGGATTGTCTTGATCGAGATTACAATTCAAGAGCTATGTTAGATGGTCCAAACATGGTTTCAAAATCGACTTCATGAATTATTTGAGGATTCGTACATCCTGGCGATGGAGCATCGGACTCCATGATGTGGGTTGTGACATGGATTGTGCTAGAATTCCGAACATAGTTGTCATCAAAGGCGACACCAAAGCTTTCTTCAAGAACACTAGTTCGACGATTAAGAACCCAGTAAGCTTTTGATTTTGATGAGTATCCAAGAAAAATTTATTCATCAGAATTTGGTTGAAATTTCATGAGCTGATCACGATTGTTTATAATAAAGTGTCGACAACCAAAAACATGTAGAAAGGAGATACTCATATTACGACCATTCATGGATTCATACAATGTCATGTTGAGGCGTCGATTGATAATGCTTCGATTATGAAAAAAGAAAGCAGTGGACACAGCTTCAGCCCAAAGATAAAGTGGAAGATTTGCAAAGTTAAGCATCGATCGAGCAGCTTCAACAAGGGTTCTGTTTTGCCTTTCAACCATGTCGTTTTGTTGAGGAGTGTAGGGAGCTGAGAAATTATGTTCACTACCTTTCTCGGATAGGAATTTCTCAATGGTGAGATTGGTAAACTCTAAACCATTATCACTTCGAATTCCTTGAACAGGCAGTTTGACGAGAACTTCAATTCCTTTGATAAAAGTGATGAGTTCTGAGGTTGTTTCTGACTTGAGCCTAAGGAAGAAGACCCAGGTGAACCTTGTAAATTCATTCACAATCGTAAGAATGTATTTCTTGTGATGCAAACTTTCTACAGTGCAGGGTCCATACAGATCTATATGAAGTAGCTCTAACGATTCCGAGATTAATTTTTCAATGACGACAAGATGACCTTTCTTCGATTGCTTCCTAAATTCACAGGAAGCACATAAATGATCATTTTCAAACTTGAGGAGAGGTAGACCTCTGACCATTTCACTGGAAACAAGATCATTCATATATCAAAAATTTAGATGAGCAAGCCTTCGATGCCATAACCAACTCACATCATGAACTGCCTTTCAGAGTAGACAGAGTGAGGGTTTGCCAATGATCATGTTTATGTCGAGGATACATGTTATTGTTGCGATTTGACTTGATCATACATTCTTTCTGGTCTTCAGTCATGACATAACTGTGTTTCTTGCAGAATTCAACTCGATGATTTACATCAGTAAGTTGAGCCACACTAATTAGATTATGCTTAAGATTAGCTACGTATACCATATTCTCATCAGAAGTTGTTGCAATACGTCACGTAGCCAGCATTTGGTGAGAGTTTAAGATCACGTAGAAAATCTTTTTGCCCCGTCATGTGCATGGAACAAGCACTATAAATATACCATATTGTATCTTGTTCAAAGTGCCTGCAAAGATTAGCGAAGTTGGGAGTTTTTAGGCTCCGAGTTAGGTTTTGGGACTTGGGCATGGGCTTTGGACTTGGATTGTGACTTTTGATCAATAGATGTCTCGGAAGGCTTGTTCCGAGATCCTTTAGTAAAGAAGAAAAATGCCAAGGTCTTTTCATTGATCCATAAATCATATTCAACACCAGTGTGTTTCGGAACAACTTTTCTGGGACAAACTGGCATTGAAGCTGTAGGATTTACAATGTTACTTGAAGTTGCAATATCTTTTTCAACACTTTTAGCTTTCCACTCAAACTTTTGTTTTGAATTCTTTGAAATTTTTTGAGTGACAGTGTTTTTAACAAATCGTTCTTTGTTTGATGCTGTTGATGGTACATTTGGTTTTGAAAGATATTGTGGTTTAAAAATCATACCATCAAATCTAGCAATAAAAGCAGAGGAAATAGTATGAGGAGAGTTATTACTTGTGGGACAAGTATCAACAATTGTTTTAGGAATGGGAATGACAACTTTCTTTTGAGCTACCAAGCTAGGAGGAATGGATGGCCTTTTAAGAATCTTAACAGGCGCACATGTGTTATGTTTCAGAGTGGTCGAGCTTACAGTCGACGATAATTTCTTTTTGGATTTCTCAATGAACCTGGAGTCATGCCTCTACCAAATTTCCTTTTTGAGGGCATTTTGGCTTCTATCTTATGATCGACGATATCTTTCCTATTCAACGAAGGTTTCTTCCTAGAGTCAGTTGATGAGTTGGTAGTTTGGCCAACACATGGGTTGTTAAACTTGGGTTTAATTGGCACTAAGGTGGTTTTTGAAATCACTTGAGAATTAGAAACACAAGAATCAGATGAATATCCTACTACGATTTCTTCTACAACGTCACTATCAAAAGATGCACATACAAAATCTAATTTATCCGAGTCAGGTTCAGTTGTCTCCAGAATAATTTCTTCAACAACAAAATTATGAGGATAACTGTGGTTTGGAATTTGAACTACATTATTGGGAATGCTAAGGAAAAGTTCCGAGATATGATTCAGTTCTAGGGGTATCAGAGGCGGAAGAGGCGTGGAATCAGGACATTTGACAACTATTGGTTGAAACTCAGGAATCAGGGATTAGAATCGGTCGAAAGTCTCAGGAAGGAGTGACAATGGCGAGACAGGGATATCTAAATGTTTGTGGTTCGGAATGTCTCCCATAAAAGTTATGTTTTGTAACTCCTTTAAGGGATGAGCAATAGGCTTCAGAAAATTGCTTCCGAGACCAGGTGCTTTAGAACAAGGGTGACGAAAATTATGAGTCATCCGTTCATTTGCTTTAAGAGTGTCTATGGAATTATGCAAAGCATCTATTTTGGCATTGAGACGTTTGTAATCAGAAATTAAAACATTTCTTTCAGAATAAGTGATTTCACATTTTTCCTTAAGAATGATACATTCATCTTTTGATATTACAAGTTCATGCTCTAAAGACTCAATCTTAAGCTTCTTATCCTCGAAACGTAATCTAAGACGAATTAGTCCACTCTACATCTTCCCACTGGCTTCTATGACAGACTCATAGGCTTTGTAAATGATGTTCATATCTAACTGGATATGGGTTAGATATGTTTCACAAAGAGATAAATCAAAATTCTTATCAGTAATCATAGATTTTACCTGTTGAACGATGCTTCTGCCAGGTGGGTCGTTCGTCGCCATGTAGCAGTAGTTTGGTTTAGCATCATCATAATTTTCCTCTGATCTAGATGACCAGTAGCCTTCATCACATTCGATGGTTTGTCTAGCCATAAGACACATGTTTCTACCAGTACTCACATCATCTTCATCACGACATGACCAATATCCTTCCATATTTCTCGATACAGTGATAACACATGTTTTTTCATTAGCATCCATTTCTTGGGCTCGATGTGCATAGTATGTAGAGTCCTTGATCTTGGGTTTTTTTTGTGCTTCAGCCAAACAGTCTTTGGCATAGTGATTTGCATGACCACACTTGTGACAAATGATCTTTGGTTTTTCTGACTTCGGAGTCTCGAGAGATTCCAAGATATGGTTTGGTGTAGAGATGTTGGGTTTATGAGCAGGTGGGTTTTCTGATGGTTTAAGAAATGGTTAGGGATTACTTTGATGAGGAGCTTGGAAAGGGTTGTGATATGGTATGTGAGTGGGATTGAATGGACGCTTATATTTCATGGAAAGAAAAGCAAATTCTTTTCGGAAGCATAGTTCGGAGTCCATTGTTTCAGGGTCTAGGTCTCCATCAAACTGATAGTTTGAACAAGTAGGAGCAAGTAAATTTGGTGGAGAGGGTTGAACAGATGTGATAGTTGGGATAACAACTTTGAAAGGGTCTGAAACAGAAGGGTTCGAGATATGAGGATCAAAAGAGCTAACTAGAGTATGAGGACCTTGATATTGTCATATTTATACTTATTTTTAGGCAATATTTAAGTACATTTTTATTAATAAATTGGTAATATGTTTAGAATAATGATACTTATAATTTTAAATTGTTATTTTCAGTCAATATAAAGGATTCTCGAAGAGAGGGACCAAAAGTGCCAAAATGTGGAACATGGGAGGCTTGAAAGACAAGAAAATAATAATTTCACGATAAACACTTATTTTACGACGTGGCGATGAAGCCCACGACGTGGCATGGGTGTTCCAAAAGAAAGACATCGCGACACGGAGGATTTCCTTGAAGGATACAGATTGCTTGAAGCCCACGACGTGGCACATCTGGCCACGACGTGGCGCGGGTTTTTAAAGATTATATAAGTGTTCCTGATTATTACGAAAGGAGAAGCTTTTGGCAGAAGAAAAGAGTTCCAGGAGACGATTCAGAGTGAAAGAAAGGTTCTGGAAGAGGGTTTTCAACACCAAAAGGAGTAAAGGTTTATATTTTAGTTAAATAAGAACATGTCTTTCATTATTTTTAGCTGTGTTGGTTTAGTTGCTATGATGAGCAGCTGAATCTAGCTACTTTTGTTTAGCTAGATGAAGCTTTAAACTTATGAATAGTTATATGCTTATGGATTAAGTTTAGTTGGTAAAAAATTGCTTGTGTTTGATTTGAATAACCTAACATGCTATTATTTGTTTATCTAATTGCTTGATTGCATGTTCTGTGTAGCTTAGTGACCATTAAACTGCATGAACCTGTTTACCTAATGATTTAGTCAACATTGAATTGTTAGAGCTAGGATTGACCAATCTTAGTTAGTAATTAGACTAAATAAAGCTTAGTTGTGCTAGAGAACGTGTATTGTGATCATAATTGCGTTTATACAACAAATGTTACATAACATATTTACATTCATAATTAGTTCTGTGTTTAATTATGTGTGAACATACATGGTTTGACATGAATTAGTTAATTATTGGTAAGTTAGATCTAAATTACTAATACAACTAAAAACCAACTTAATAATCCGTAATCATTAGCTAGCCATTAGGGAGAAGTGGATTCAAACTAAACAAGAGTGTGTTTTTATTTATTGAATTTGATTTAAGTTCATCTGATCTTGTAAAACCAGATAAAACCCCTTTTAAACTTGTTAATAAATTAGGTTAATTTAATAGTAAGTAAATTAATTAGAACACCGTTCCCTATGATCGACACCCGACTTACCCAAGCTATACTGTAATCCGACTAGGTACACTGCCTATAAGTGCATAGTTAGTTAAGTTTGTTAGGTTATAAATATTAAAATTAGTGAGTACTTTTGTGCACATCAGACCTCCTGAGAGTTCTATTAAGGTTTGTGCAACATCCGATTCATGACCTTGTAGTTCGTCAAACAGCTAGTAAAGCTTCAACTTCTTCAAAGAACCATTATTCTAAAGACATGATTTCATGTTTTCCCATCCTTTACCAAGACTATTGACGAACTTGAGATTGTATTCAAGTGGATTTCGGACAATACCGTGAGTTGTCATGTTGTTGACGACGATTCGATATTTGTTAGAGGCAGAGGCAACTAATTCACTGGGAGTTGTGGTGAAAGTATCGAACTTGTTGACAACGGAAGTCAGACACTTATCCTTCATGTTTTCTGATCCTTCGAACAGGTCTTGGAGTGTGTCCCAAATCTCTTTAGCAGATTTACACAACTGAATGTGCTCAAAGAGAGAAAGAGGAACACCAAACACCATTTTAGAAAAAGAAACTTGATATGCACACAATTTATCGATGTCATCAGTAGTGAGACGTGTATGACGTTGTTCTTTCTGTCCCATGAGAGTTGCAGCATCATCTCTTACAGTTTGTCTAAAAGTAACATGTGGACCTTCTTTTACAGATCTCCAGATAGCTTCACCTTTTTCTTTACCAAGAAAAAACCTTTCCATTCCGACTTTTCAATGATCATACACTTCAACAACTATCAATGGGGAACGAGAAGGGCAACCCAGGCTATTTGCTATTTGCATTGAATATATTTGTTGAGAATTAGGAGCAGTCATTGAAGTTAAGATATTAGAGCAGAAGCGGTATATAGAAGAACTTTTATCCTGAACATAGAAATGATCGAAATACCAAGGTAATTTCGAATCAGCTATAATATGTTCTTATGGATTCAAAGGTTTGAAAACTCAAACCTTGAGATAATTTTAATATCAATGTCTACTCTTAATTGGATGTTCCAGTCGAATGTGGTAATACCAGTTAGGACTTGAATGAAATATTTAACAAACTACACAATATTAAATGAAGAGACTACAAGTATAATCAATGTAAAGACAGTAAACGAACAAGTAGAATGTTGATGAAATATATTGACTTCAGAGAAAAGTGAAAGTAAATCAAAGGGAATTTTTGCTATCTTTGGAGTAAAAATGCATATCTATCTTGTCATTAAAATCACTCCTTATATAGGCTAAGGAGGAACATCGTACAAACTCCAATACATTCCTAGGACTTGATAATAAGTAGCTACTGCCAACTGATGATCTAACACATACAAAAGGCTAAGTCCTATGAAATGTTACATCAAGAATAAGACAAGAAATAATAAATGTTTAAACAGATTGTCAATCTCTGATAGCACAATCTAAGAATAGTCTTCACTTTGGACTCTGTCTACATCTCGGACTTCACACAATCTCGGACACTGCTGACTTCAGATCTTCAATATTTGTGATTGCTAGAGGTTCACTTTTCAGGTTCCAACAATATGACTTCAATCTGAAGCAAAAAACCAAAGTTTTAAGTCCTTAATACAATAAGTCATCAGACCCAAATCTTCGAGAAGCTTAAGGGGACCCTAAAGGTCTATAAAAATGCTTACTTTATGGGCATGCATGCACCATGCATGTCGTCACTCCATTCTAGTTCACAAGTAAGAAAATGGCACCAAATTCCCATGCATGACTCTAATACTTCACCAAACCTCATATCTAGAAAATATGATGCTCAAAGGGTCCTTAGAACCTGTAAAGTTGCTGACTTTATGGTTCTACTTCACTCCATCTTACTTAAACAAAAATAAATGAGATAAAAACTTAGATTTAGCCATGAAATTCAATAAAGTTTGAAAATTTGGCACTTACGAAGGCCCAATAGGAAGAAGAGATGATGATGATGATGATGATCCTTTGCAAGCTCTACCACTATAACACTTATTTCCTCCTTTAATTCTTATTTAATCTAGAAAATGCACTAAAATGGCTAACGATGTCAAGTAAGGTCATTATTAGGGTTTCTAGAGGATTAGAGAGTGCAGAGGTTGAGGGTACACAACCCTATCCCTATCATTTCATTAAATACCCATAAAATTAGGGTTTTGGTCATCAGACCGCTCTCACGTCTAGGGCAACAAAGGTTCACGCCGTGAGACTCAAGGAATATGAGTGACAATTCAACCCTGACTCATGATCTGAGAGAGATTTTCTCACGTCGTGACTTATTCCAAAGGATAGAAAAGAATTTTTGAAATCATGTACCATAAAAAATTTGAATGTTACATCTCACATACATCACATCATAATAATCAGTTATGGGTTATCAGCAACCCTGAGACTATTAACAGTCCTGAATAACACATACAACACAATAAAATAAACAACTATAGGTTATCAGGAACCCTGTGGACTATTAGCAGTTCTAGTGAGCTAACAACATGCCTTGTGGATTAACAACACACCTCACGGGTTATCAGCATCCTTGGGACTATCATCAGTCCCATGGACTCACAACAGTCCATGAGTTATTAGCAACACATTTCACATATAGCAACAATCAATAAAATAAGACCCAGGTGGTCAGCATGTATACAATACCACACAGACATATATAGTGAGAAGACTCACCTCGCAAGTAGTAGCTAAACACAACAACTCCCACACAACAAAGACTGATCCTACAAGTTACCTAACAACACTAAAGAGTACCCCCTCAATCTATGTAACAACGTAAATTTTCAAACCAAAATTTTCAATTTAAAAACATAATTATCACAGTAAAAAAATCCTAAATGTCACAATGTCAAAACATCAAATCCCATAATCAAAAACTGTATATATATATATATATATATATATATATATATATATATATATATATATATAACTCCAGGATCCTCTAAATCATCACTCAAACTCTGATGTGTATGTACAATCATGTCGGCGCCTTCCCGTGATCCTGAGAAGTACCTGAAACACATAACACATAACACGGTAAGCACGAAGCTTAGTGAGTTCCCCAAAATACCACATACACAGATAATAAGCCTTCCATGGATATAGCTCGTTGGACCCTCCGGTCCGGTCTCAGTGTGGACCCTCTGGTCTCACGGCTCGTTGGACCCTCCGGTCCAGTCTCATTAACACATAATATAGCATACATATATCACACAGACAAGATGCATAACTCAAGTAAACACATAAGACCCTCCGGTCACTCATAGATACCACTCATGGTAAGTATAGTGAGAAGACTCACATCGTAAGCTAGCAAGTAAAAGTCCTGTACTCGGGAATCTCGAACTAGCCTCTGCCTAATACATAAGATAATGATTTCTAATTAATACTCTACTCATACTCGATTACACCAAAGGTTGTTTTTTGTTTCTCTCTAGCTCTTGGAATGGGTAAAAGACCATTTTACCCTTCCATGGTTCCCATTACTCATGTTGACCACACCCTAAAAGTCAACAGAAGTCAAACTCAAGTCAACAGTCTAAGTTTGACCTGACTCACCGAGTGCACTCATGTGATTCATCGAGTCCACTCATTCCTCAGTAGTCTCACGAAGGTCCAGCTCGTTGAATTAACCCCTAACTCGACGAGTCATCACAGAGTCCAGCTCGTTGGGACAAACCTGACCGACTCGTCAAGTCCGCTCATGGACTCGGCAAGTCTCTTCAATCTAATTTCTCATTCACATGTTTTAAGGCATATCTACCACTCCAAACCCTAGATCTAGTTCCCAAGGATCGATTATCACGTAAAGTTTCGATCTTTACATACATGCATGGCACTTTGGGCTTGAAATGCCAAAAACATGCTTTATTTGGAGTTTCTCATTTAAGGATCTAGTATAGCTGAATAAAGCAGGGAACTTTAGACTCTAGGGACCTCACAAGGTCCATATCTAATGTACAAATCTCTAAAGATGCTTAGTACCTTCAAGGTCCCAAAATAAGATAGAAAGAAGCCCTAAACTCTAATAACAAGAGACCTACTCAAAATAATGGGAAAGGTACGAACTTTATACCTTAAATAGAAGCTTCTTGATGATTAGCAACAGATCTATCAACCACCTCTCGTCAAAAATGCACCAAAAGTTCTCAAAATTAGTTCAACGCTCTCTCTAAAGCACAAGGGGGCGATTAGGATTTCTCTCAATGAAGGTAAGCAGATGAGGAGCCGCAATGGAGGCTATAAATGTCCTTGTATAGGCCCCAAACCCAAGGATTTAGGGTTTCATCTCACAACGCATACTCTGCGAGTGGACTCTCAGACTCATTGAGTAGGTCATTAATCCCACGTGGCCGCACCCGACCCTACTCGACAAGTTGTAGCACCAACTCGTCGAGTTGCTCAATAATCCTAAAAAATAAATAAGTAAATAATATACATGGGAGTCCAGATGTTACAATCTACACTTTAAAACCTTTAAATTGACCAAAAGGTGAACCATGGTTAAAGTCAACAATCAAAGTCAACCTCAGCAGGTCTCCACACGGACAAATAGTCGGCAACCCCACAGTCACTACGTCGTGACGACCAAAATGCCACGTCATGGGAACTGGGCTTGCACAACTTAATGTATTCATCTATTAACCTGTTAAGCCACTCCTTCCAACTTTCTAGAAATCTTCCTAAGGTCTAATGCATCACAAAGATAGATGTTTTTCATCCATTCATGTCTAATGCAAGTCTAAAGCTCCAACTTATGTCAAAATTGGGAAATAACACCATAATCTCATGCATCAATCTCAATATGCCAAAAAAATCCATATCTAAGACATATGTATACTAAGGGACCTCAATAAGCCATAAAGTTGCTAACTTTATGGGATCCATGCGCTCCTCTCAACCCAAACATGGAGATAAGTGGGTAGAAACCTAGATCTAGCATGCTTCAATGAAAAAGCCAGAGAGTTTATACCTCCAAAAGGTCAAAAACGAAGTGAAGATGCAAGATCTTTGTTGGAACCAAGCACCCAAACACCAATATGAGCTCCTTTTTTTTAATCTTCACAAGTATGGCTTCACACACTCAACACATACATATGGAGGCCAGGGGTTGTAAGGGGTTCGTTCTCAAAGTTCAGAGGCTACAAAATAAGGCAACCCTAGGAGTTAGTGCCTTTAAAAAGGGCACCAATCCCGAAATTAGGGTTTTGGACCAAAATGGTTGCCACGTCGCGATATCGCACCAAAAGCGTGTTCTTCTCAGCCAATGCCACGTCGTGGCCATACAAAATTCCAAAAATTTTAATGACTAAATTGTCGAAAGAATACTTCCAAACTGGATGTTACAATTCTCCCGCACTTCAATTATTGTAACATCCCGAATTCCCAGGTATTGTTTATTATTGTATTTTTGGTTATTTGTGAGGAGACTCGGCGAGTTGGAGCCCAAACTCGCCGAGTATGATCGCGGTTATGGGTGCGGGTTCGCGTCTGGACTCGACGAGTCCAAAAGTGGACTCGGTGAGTCCACTCTGTTTAATGAAACGCTAATTCCCCGGGTTTGGAGCCTATTTAAGGGCACTTATAGCCTCCCATTGCGGCTACCAGTCCCTTGAGAGAACCCTAAGAGAGCTAAATCGCTTTGAGAGAGAGGAAGTCACTTTTGGATCTTTGTATCCTTTGTTTAGCAAGAAGAGGGTGACAAGAGCAAGGAGAAGGTGAGATTCAAGCAGATCCAGAGTCCAGAGGCTTCATTTTGAGGTAATAGTTCGAACCTCCTTCAGTTTTCTAACCCCTTTGGAGAGTGATTATGTGAAGCAAATGGTCCCTCTTCGAGTTTGTGCCTTGGATCTAGACTCAAAGAGGTCCATAGACCTTAACCCTTGGAGATTTTTGGGTTAGTATGGAGTTATTGGACTTAGGTTGTCATTTTTGGGACCAAATCTCCTTTTGATGCCCTGTTGTGGTTATACAAGCATCAAGTTTTGAACTTTACGTGACATTCATGCTTGGGAAGGCCAGATCTATGGTTTGGGGAAACAGATCTGACCTCTGGAGGTCAATAGAGTTTGTGCATGGCATGAACTCGCCGAGTTGATCTTGAGACTCGGCGAGTAGGGTTTGGGTTTCACGTAAATTGTTCAGCGAGTAGACTCGCCGGGTTGGGGGATGACCCAGTGAGTCGGGGAGAGTCGAAGGGGGGCGGAGTCAATTTGGAACTCGCCGAGTTGTTCTTGAGACTCGGCGAGTTGAGTGGTGGTGGCCCCGCGATTCATGCAAGGTGGAACTCGTCGAGTTAGGGAAGTACTCGACGTGTCAAGAGAGGGTCCGAGGGAGTCAGTGAACACGTATAGACTCGCCGAGTCGCTCTAGTGCACTCGCCGAGTCCGGTCAAAGTTGACCATTGACCATTGACCATAGTTGACCAGTGTTGACTTGATAGGGTTAGTCAACCTTAGTTGTGAAAGTGTTAATTAGAGATATATTTTGTTATAGGAGATCGAGCGCTAGTGATTTCAGGGATTTGCGAGTTATCGAGATACGCGAGGTGAGTCTTCTCACTATACTTTACCTTGAGTAGGTAATCAGAGTTATGTGACAGAGTATTTGTATGCTATATGTATGTTATGTGTTGTACTGCATTATTTCTATGTGATTTATGCTGTGCATGCTTATAGAGTTGGAACTGGAAGGTTCACAGAGTTAGAACCAGAGGGTTCACAGAGTAGGATCCACGGACCCACAGAGTTATAGCCTCGAGTGGCTAATATGTGCTATGTGTGGTATTTTGGGGAACTCACTAAGCTTTGTGCTTACAGTGTTTGGTGTTATTTGTTTCAGGTACTAGTGATGACCGTGGGGAGGCGCCGGCTTGATCAGTACACACACGAGATTTTTATGTTATGAGATATTGGGATTTTTTTTATATGTCATGGATTGAGTTTCAAACATTGATGTTTTTATGAATATTAAATGAATTATGTTTTTATAAAATGTGAAAAATTGTTTTGAAATTACGGTGTTACAATTATATTTCGTCCTCCAAATTTTCCCTTAAAAATTTCCATTAAAAACATCCTCAAATCCTTTGTGGGTTTTCCAACCACACTCCATTCTATGCGAACCGACTCAAACAGTGTACTAGAATCTTCAACAATCATCACAAGGACTTCAGAACTAGGCACATAATCCATTTCCAAGTGGAACTTCCAAAAATGTGACGTCTCGACCAATGTTGCATGGAAACACTACTCCAAATAGACATCCCCTTAATGGCATAAAAGTTGAATTAATCCACAACAAGAAGCACACGACTCAAAGAAGAAACAAACACCATCACACTGCAACTAATTAACCTCAAGAGGTACCCAACCTTTAATTACAATTTGAATATTTCTAAATCATTCCTGATTTCCAGGCAACAATGCCAATACACACATGAACTATGCCAACAAAATGTTCACAAAATCAATCCATCCAAGGTTTTCCTACAGTCCTGCCATCTCACTGATAACTGGGTATAGAATCCACAATCAACCATCGATGTCGAAAACCTCGCATACAAACTCAAGAGAGAATTATAAACCAATAAAGGCTAAACTAGCCTACACGTCCTCTTGGTTCAAAAGCCCTGCATATAGACATAGAGGTAAGTAAACAAAACAACAGCAGTTCTGATTAACTCATCCCAAATTTAGATATCACGACTGAGGTCCTCAAATACACACCAATTTCCTGACAAGTCATGCCCAACCAACTGCTCCCACGAGTGTAACCATGATCAATACCAAAACTCGCATGACACCGATCCTCCCAAAACAGCTCAGATGTAAAATCATTTGCCGAAGCACTCAAGAGACTTATAACCACCCGTATCACAAGTAACTTAACTCACATGAAACCTTATCATTAAACAAAAACCAATCCACTAAGAAGAGTCCCAATGATGAGATGATAATATACCACCATGACTTTTTCCAGCAAGTCAATACCCTACAACTACCCAAAAACCTGTCGGCTACTGAGCCACCAGTGACACCACTATACTGCTCAAACACCCATTTATGCCACACGATTAGCAAACCAACACTTGGGTCTCCGCTACAAAACTATTGGCCCCACTCATAAAAGTTAAATCTATAATGGCTCATGGAACGCCATGCCATCATCTAACCATTGGGATGAGAAGGTCATTGTTTCTCACTGTTATTTCCATCATCCAACCACAAAGATGTAGACTCCCAACCAATATCTAGTAGGCCTAAAGGTAAACTACGGTCATCCTACTGACCGGTAGGAACCCAATTAATATCCCACTCAACATTTTTACCAAAACATAGGAGCCATACCATATTGTAATATGTAACTCTTCCACAATCCACTGCCCTCGACGCATCAACAAACGGAACATGACCGCGCACAACCAGAAACAAGATAAACAATTGAACGCTTATTCCAATTTGGAAGAACATCATTTGAAACTTTCCATAAGGAAACATTGTGCTCCCCATCCAATTTTGTTCCTTCTTAATCGTGACCTTACCCAAAAGGTGACATACTGATGAATCGAACAAAACAACGAACCTCAAACACTATTGGACATATTCTTCTAACAACCACAACAATATCCTACACCTCAATGAAGCTGAACAAATCCCACCAATGTACAAAAAACCAACAAAACTTTCGATCTCGGAAAGGATTCCAAAACTAAGCAAAAATGTTGCCAAACTTAGATCGAATCAATCCCAATACCAACCCAGTTGATGCGACCTGCCAAAAACTAAAATTTTCATAGGCCACAGACACGCCTGAAAACTGAACAACGTCTCTCTGACATCTGAACTCCCAAAAGCCAAGGACGACTGCCAACTCAAGCCTACTAGGAACAAAAGTTCCACAACCAAACAGTCGATAGTAGACATACACAGAGACCACGATGTACACTTTACAGAACTTGACGAAGGGTCGATGCATCAATTGCACCCTTAGCTGACACAACTTGAAGCCTTCAAATAACTTCAATGAACTCTGAGGCCGAACAACAATTTCCCAAATCATCCAAAGATAACTAAACTATAGCATGGTTTAACCTTGCTTCCTATAACCAATACACAATTCTAATGGTTTAATGCTCCTCCATCCATATCCATGCATCTACCAAAAGGAACTACTGACCATAACAAGTTCCTTACCTATCAGCTTCCTACTGCGAGGATAACATATGTGTTCTTGAAGACATACATCTACTGGTAACTTGCTTTGGATCCACAATCTGTTCAAACCTTAAATTCTTTGCGTCAATGGAGGGATCCGATGGATCCTTGAGAAGTAACGAGAAACTTCCTAACCACGAACACTTTAATGGTAGCCCACCCTTTCCCTATGCAACAATAAACCTGAATAAAAATCTAGCATACCTGAACCGCATATTCATCTGACCCATTGTGCTAAAATAACAAAAAATTGGACTGACCAATGAACCTCCAAGCAGAATACAAAGTTCTTCCCCACTTAGGGTTTGAACCATCATCAACTGACATCTACAACATCAACGCCTCTGACTAGCTTAACCAAGTACATAATCAACTTGAATCTCAAAATGCATAACAAAACACCAGATGATCCATCAAATAATCATAAGGAAACTCCAAATCTCATATGGAGACCTTAGAGACCTTCCCCAACATTGCCAACTCAACTTAGTAAAATTGATCAAAATACCATTGGATTGATGAGACACCTTACAAACTGAACTTATTCATATAAAAACTTGCATTTAGAGAATTGATCAACAACCTTCTCCTCTTCTTGAAGCTTCAAGAATCCTTTACAGATGCTCAAATCATAAATCCAACAAACTCAACACATCTACAGGACTCTCCTACCCAAAACATGAACAATTCGTTGTCTCGTTGGATACACCCGATCTTCTCGAATCTGGGTTATGTATTCCAGTTGTGAGATTGACTTCACCTTGGCCATCAAACCATAAGAACAATCGAGTCTCAAACATTCCTTCGTTGCAAAATAGAGACAATTTACTGCAAACCAGACTTCACCTACTTACAGGAGAACCGATGAGGAGCACACCATCTCCTTGCTTAACTAACAACTGACACACATCTGGTCTCTCCTCCCTCGAGCACAGGAGATAGGAAAAACACAACCTTGATGTAGAAAATGACATCCCTAGCCATTGGCTTACCACTCAGCCTCAGGCTGAAATCCTCGAGTCAATCATCATAGTGGCTTCCTTCTTAAGTCCCGCGACTCAAACTAACACTACTTCAAGCAAAGGAACATGAGACGTTTGAATAAGATAATTCATACCTGTCTGTACCATTAAGACCCAAACTGCCACAGACACTAAGGCCTAATCAGTTGCCAGTCTCATCCTGAATAATCATAGCCGACAAGAAGACATCGACAGAGACGACTGCAATTAGACTTAGTGCTATACCACACTATCTACCCTACACTAGATCCTTAGAAATCTTTCGACCCTTCCTGATCCTGGTAAGGATCCTATGCTTTCAGTAGTATAGACCCATACTACTTTCCACACCTATCCGTACGTGTCCTAGAAATTGTCTCAAAGTTCCTAAGTCACTACACATGACCACTATCAACCGCAGATACCCATGCCTCCACAGGCACACACTACCGCTCTTCCTAGACTCTCCCTCTAGGATTCTTCTCACACATATGCATGCACTAGAATACTTTAATACTTTTCTAGGAACTCAACTACTACTAGGTGTACCACCATACATATATTCTTAAAAAAGCCACCAAAAACTGCCTAGATTCCTACCTTAGATTTCCTCCTATGCAAGTGCTCACACTAGCACACTCTCTCACTCTTCCAAGGTTGTTAGGAATACTCACCCCCACCCTTCTATCAACTGCGAAAGAAACTTATATCAATTTCAACTAACTATCTTATGAAGACAATTACATTCAACAAGGATTAAACAATCCTTCGACTGAAAGGTCATGCACTACAACGGTTGGATTCAAACAAGAGCCGCATAAATGACAAAATCAAACATTCTAAAACTATATAATCTTCATTGCATGCAACTTATTGTATTCACTTAATAGTTAACTAACATCAATATAGATTTCACATAGCTCAAAGCAAGCAACATTCAAGCAGAAAAACAAACAGGAAATATAGCATCATAAGGATCAAGTAATTCTAGTAACTAATTCCTGAGAACCCTTAGCCTAAACATTATCATGCATCTCTAATAACTCGTATATCACACATAAAAAGACATTTCTCCTAAGCAGTCACTCTAGCATGCAACCCTGAGTATATCTTTAGCCTAACTTATAGTATGCACATCATATTATAACACATATAACAACAACTCAAATACAACATATAAAGCAAGTATGGATATTTTGGGAGATCATTTTTCTGAGCTCCAGCTGACTGTACACATCACATCTTCTCTTTTCTTTTCGTGAAATAAATCTTATCCAAAAAGGCTTAGTAAGACTCTCAAATCCATAGTTTGAGTTTCGAATCCCACGAGTATTAATCCAAATCCCTGAAACCATTGATCTAATACAACTTGTAATGTCCTCAATTCCAATCTAAATTTTTCATTTTTAAATAATACAAATGCCCATTTTTAATAAAGTTACATTCAGGTCAAACTATTTGTTCATAAACCATTGTTCAGAAATCAGAGTTATAAAGAAGACAATGCAGAATCTCGAATCATCAATCTGTTGATGAGTGTGTATAGTCCCTCCTTTGCAATCTGTTAAGTACCTGCAAAAAATTTAATCCTCAACTATAAACACAAATCTTAGTGAGCTCCCCAAAATATCACATACAACACAACATAATAATCAACTATAGGTTATTAGCAGCCATGTGACTATCAACAATCTTGAATATCATATACACCACAACAATATAAACAACTATGGTTTGTCAGCAACCTTGGTGGCTATTAATAGTCCCAGTGGTATAACAACACGCCCTGTGGATTAACTGCACACCTCACAGGTTATCAACAACCTTAGGGACTATCAGCAGTCCCATGAAATCACAGAAGTCTATGAGTTATTAACAACTCAGCTCATAGATAACAACAATCAACAAATAAGACCCAGCTAGTCAACATATATACACTACTATACATGCAGATATAGTGAGACGACTCACATTTCCAAGTAGCAGCTAAACACAACAGATCTCACACAACGAAGATTGATCCTACAAGGAACCTAACATCAATAAAGAGTACCCTCCCAGTCTACACTCTAAAATCCTTAAATTGACCAAAAGTCAACCATAGTCAAAGTCAAAGGTCAAAGTCAACCTCAACAGGTCTCCATGTCGTGGCCACTCATAGACCACATCGTGGGTGCAACACAACAAAACAATTGGCAATCCCTAACCACCATGTCGTGCCATCCAAAATGCCATGTAGTGGGAATTGGGCTTCCACATCTTAACATACTCAACTCTTAAGGTCTAATGCATCACAAATATTGATGCTTTTCAGCCATGCATGTCCAATGCAAGTCTAAAACTCCAACTTAGGTCAAAATGGGGAAATAACACCACAATCTCATGCATGAATCTCAATATTACAACAAACTTCAGATCTGGGACATATGTATACTAAGGGACCTTAATAACCTACAAAGTTGTTAACTTTATGGGATCCATGCACTCATCTCAACCCAATCGTAGAGACAAGTTGGTAGAAACCTAGATCTAGCATGCTTCAATGAAAAAGGCAGAGACTTTATACCTCCATAAGGTCAGAAACGAAGTAAAGAGGCAAGATATATGTTGGAACCAGGCACCCAAACACCAATATGAGCTCCTTCACCCTAGGAGTTAGTGCCTTTAAATAGGCCACCAATCTTGAAATTAGGGTTTTGGCCGAACATGGTTGCCACGTTGTGGCATCGCACCAAAAGTATGTTCTTTTCAACTAATGTCACGTCGTGGCTCACCCAACGCCACGTCGTCGCCATACATAATTCCAAAATTTTAAATGATTAACTTATCAAAAGAATACCTGCAAACTGGGTGTTACAACATGTGTCAATGATTTGGATAATCTTCATTAATAAATGAATGTTTTTTTTGCCACATGTCAATCTCTCATGAGTTTTGACACTTGTCATTTTGTGGTATTTTTGAAATAAATATTATCCACTTGTCAATTTTTGGTTTGTTTTAATTTTTAAAATTAAAGTCGTATACTTATATATGTAAAGTATTAAATATCATATATATATATGATATTAAATTGTAATAAATACGTTTCTTCTTTTCTTATTTTAAAATTGTACATTAAAAAATATTTTTTGTTTACAATTTAATGTTTAATCTTTTTTTTTAAATCAACCCGTGTAATACACAGGTTTCGTACCTAATTGGGGAATATGCTAAAAGAATTGATAATATATTTGGAAAGATTGATCCAACCAACATGTAACCTCATTCTCCAAAATCACACATCTATACACACATCATTTCTTGGGTAAATCATGCTTTTTTTTTTGTTAATCAAAGTTCTTATTTCGATTTATAACATTCTAATTTTTGTTTGCTTAACTTAATCCAGTGGGTTAAAATTGTTCCCATTATGGTTGGGGTTGTAATTACCGAAAATAAAACAATGTATGGACGGTTGCTCGCCATATATTTGGATGACGACTTTTTTTTTTTTTTTTTTTTTTTTTTTTTTTTTTTTAATTTGTTCATTTTCTTTAGTTATATGAAATTTGCATAATCTTTCTTACCATTATGAAACCTTGCTATACTAGGACCAAATTTAAAAAATGTCTCGTGACACCGTATATGAAAATCTATTTTAGCATTTCACTTACAATTTATTTGCGAGGGGATTACTTTCTTGCTCATGCATCATACTATCCATAGCAGTTACAATGTTTTCTAGCTAAATTACAGATTTGGCCTCTTCATTACAATAGTCATTCTAAAGTTCAATGCCTTAATTGGAAAAAAAATGTATAAAAAAACCAACCCAGCAAAACCGAAGCGTTTTTACTAATTTCCATTAAAACTATGAGCTTAAATCATGTAGATTTGAAAGATTGTTTATATAGGACAATTGATAGGATTCTATTCTATTTAAAGATCTTGTAAAACTTGTGAAAAGTAAGTATTATTTTAATAAAATGACAATAACACTTTGCGTAAAAGCAAAAGTAAATTATTTGTAGATGATTACGATGGTGTGAAGCGGACTTGTTTCAATGTTGTGGCTTTCACCACTAGATTTTTATCACAAGTGTTATTCATAAATAATTTAGACCCTTGCTCACCACTAGATTTTTATCACAAACACTAGTTAATCATAAATAATTTAGACCGTAGCTCATAAATATACTATTAACATGTTTGGTGCATTTAGGGTTTTGGAGCTTTTCTATCGATGGCAATAAACTCTTGATTCTCTCCATAGTCATGAAATTTGATTAAGCTCTTTTACTAATAATCTTAACGAATATATTGTTTATTTTTATTTTTTTATCTAGAAAGATATTCGTCTATTTTGTAGGAAAAAAAAAAGAAAAAAAAAACAAAATATCTAACACATGATGGGCACTATCATGATTTTTATAATGGATTTGACAATTTTAGCTTTAAAAGAAAAGTAGACACAGAATATGTCAAAATGTCAAATACCCAAGTTATATTTATTGTATTTTGTATAAATTTGGAATTATAATATCTTTTTAACAAAATGATCACTTATTTGCACAAAACTTTTATGACCACATCAACCACATTGTAATTCAATAATTTTAACTAGAATGTGTAACATATACTAGCAATGAGTAATGACATTTGTTAACACCCCCCCCCCCCCCCCCCTCCCCGCTTTTCTTGAAAACAAAATATAATCTACATGATCAATATCTAAAGTAGTAATGTAGTTTATGATCTAAATATCTAAAGTTAAGGATCATCTTAGTGTTCGACCTGTACTTACAGTTTATAATTTCAACATTGCAGACCACATGTTACGTTCAAAAAACTAAACCGACCCCAAAAGATCAATACCAAAAAAGTCTTGCATAAATCTAAAATTTAAATGTAGACACATTCAAAATATTACAAGTATATTCCATAATATACATCTCATGTTATGGTCCCTAAACGATTTCCATGGGCCAGTAATGATTAAACATTTTTTAAAGCAGCAAAAAGTAGTTTGTCCAAACTTGCCATGCGTAATACTCATTGGGGTTCATATGTAAAATCAAATAGTCAAAGGGTGCAAAGTGAAACTAACTAACGGTGGAAATGAATCACGTGGAATACCAACCCGCGGGAAAGCGCGTGGACGGGGCCTGCAGCGTCGAATTCTTTCTCTTTTTTTAGTTTTACAAGCCGCACGTTTTCAACTTATGAGTCGGAGCTGACAAAGAACCAAATAATCACATCTCACCAACCAAATATCAAGATTTTTTTAATGTATTTTTATTGTTTTTCAACGAAATGTTCTATAAATCATTCGCCATTTCTCTCTCTCCTGTTATTGATCAAGGACTCACGGGTCCAGAAACGAATTAATCCGCCCTTTGTTACAAGTTGATCGTGGCGTAACCACGGCGGACGGTGGTGGCGCTGTTGATCTCAAGGAGCTTGTAACAATCGGCGGATTTAATTAGTTAACCTGAATATACACACAGATACAACGAGATTGACGAGGTTTAGGTTTCGGAGAACGAAGTTCATGATTACGAACTGATAATTTCGAAATACTTCTCAAGATCGATTTCGCCATTGTTGTCCAATTTGTTCATTAAGGTAACTTTCAAGTTTCATGTTCATTTTCACCTAATATAAATGCCGACGCACACATTATCATATGTGCTTTAAAGTTAGATCTACCCGGTTATGCCAACGTTCATCGATCTGTTATCTGTACTTGATAATTTCGTATTCCAGCTTTTCAAGAATAAATTATTCAAGGTGGTTGAAGAATCTAAGACGTATTGATTGATTTGACAGATAAATCGAAGCTCTATATAAGACGAAGAGAGAAATCATGGGAAGTAGCTTCGACGAAAGTGGAATGGCTGTTAAAAGAGATTCACCGGTGCCTCCTCCGTTACCGGCGACAACCCTGATGACACGCAAGCCGCCGTCAGGCCGGAGAATCTGTTGTGTCTCGGCCACCACGACAGAGATATGGGATAGTCTTTTTGATGATGCTTATAGAGCAGATGTGTCGATTCATACTACTCACGACATCATCTACGCACATTCTAGCATTCTTGTAAGTTCGATTGTTTTAAGATCTCATTTCTTCTGCAACTTTTTGTATAATTAAACAATCTATAATGGAGTCGATGTTAATTAATCTTCTTCAACAGGGTCTGGCTTCACCTGTTTTCAGAAGCATGTTTAAGCGAAAGGGTAAAAGCAAGAAGCAAGTCAAACAATTCACAGTTCCTATACGTGGAGTTCCAACAGAAGCTGTTCGTGTTTTCATCCGATTCTTGTACTCTTCATGGTAATAAACAAGTAACAACACTTCTCCTAAAAAACATCGATTTCATAATTTGTTTGATTAGAAATTTAGAATCTGAGACACGAGTTTTTAATTGATTCTTTTGTTTGATGTAGTTATGAAGAGGAACAAATGGAAGAACACGTTTTGTCTTTACTAGTGCTCTCACACTCCTTCGTTGTACCACGTTTGAAACGAGAGTGTGTAAATCAACTCGAACATAAATTCTTGAACATCGACAACGTTGTCGATGTATTTCAACTCGCACTTTTATGTGATGCCCCACGACTTAGTATCATATGTCATCGGCTAATCATAAAGAACTTGAAAGCAGTCTCTTTGTCGGATGGATGGAAAGCCATGAAAGAGAGTCATCCGGTTCTTGAAAAAGAACTTCTTGCAACAGTTGCTGTTGAAGCCAATGTAAGCATTTGAAAAGTACACTCATTCTTTTCTCCCTTTCATTTTAACAAGTGTACGAGGTCTTCTATAGAAGCAATATAATCTCCCAACTGTCCTACCTCCTTTATCCCATTTGTATGAGATTGGAGTAATGTTGTTGTTGTATATTAACAAGGTGACATGATATAATTGTTGCAAACGTATTATGCAGATGCAAAAGGAGAAAGAGAAGAAGATGAAGGAGAGGAAGGTTTATCTAGAGTTATATGAAGCTATGGAAGCCCTAGTTCATATATGTAGAGATGGTTGTAGAACAATCGGTCCACACGACAAGGATTTAAACAAACATCAAGATCCGTGTAACTACGAGGCTTGCAAAGGGTTGGAATCACTCGTACGCCATTTTGCCGGATGCAAGTTAAGAGTCCCCGGTGGTTGTGTTCACTGCAAACGAATGTGGCAACTCTTGGAGTTACACGCACGTCTTTGTGTCGATTCAAACGTCTGTAGAGTTCCTTTATGCAAGTACGGATCAACGTCTAATCATCCTAAAATGTTTTGTTGTAATTGTACTATAGAAACATTAAATGCACATGAAATCGTCTTTTCTGCGAAAGGGTTATCCTTTCAGCAAACCCTGAGCTGATCCACACTATCTCATCCCATGCCAAGTGTATGATGTGAGAGGTACATAGCGGTCCCATAGGCGGTTGACACAAACCCTAAGCCTACAAGGAACCCAATTCATATTGAAACTGAAACTATCACTCTATGACTGCTAATACTCGAATAAAATCATGTTACAACCGACATAACTAAGACATATGACACTCTCATGTGAGGGAACATGTTTGCATGTGATCAATCATGATGCATAAACATTATTCATAAATGATTGATGTGTAAAGTAGCTTATTGAGTTTAAAATATTTTGTTGCAGGAATTTTAAAGAAAGGGCGAAGAAACAAAAGAAGAAGGACGATATAAAGTGGAAAATATTGGTGAAAAAGATCTTGAGAACAAAAAGTATAACGGGTGCTCCGTATTTTACATTGGTAACATCGTTCTAATGCTAGCGCTCACTATAGAGAGTATGTAGTCATAAATTAAGCCGAAACCTTTTGTAACTGAATCGGTCTCATTGTATTGTAGTTATGATCATAGCTAGAACAATGTTATTGTTAATTTGTTCTTTGCTTATATTGTATATTAACTACACGTTTGTATAATTACAAATATCAATATGTGATTATAATACAAGTATTTTGTATGCTTTTGTGATATGTAAAACAATGTAGGACTAAATCAATATGTCTATATAAGCTTGCTAAAAACAAGATGACTCTCTTCCAATAGGTAATTTGACAATTTTTCTTAAAATGCATGCATAATATAAACGGGCTAAGTAAAGAGACGCACATAATTAAAAGTGAGCACACATCCAATCAATATATTCATCCCTCATGTCAACGGGCCTTGGTCTAGTTAGCCCAAATCTCAATTCTCAAACTTATTGAACATTGAATTGTTATTTTGTGTTGTGTTGTGTCTACGTCCGGAAAGCACTCTTCAGATGAGTTTTTACTAACACCGATACCAAGTTAAATAATGTAATCAATGAGGTACTTCCTATGGATGATTAGTTCTCTTTTTCCCTTTTTTTTTCTTTTTTAAATGGAAAATATATAAAAAAATGCACCATGATCAGCAAGTCGCTAAGTCAAAAGCAAAATAAATAAGGTACAATTACAAGGATATAATGGAAAAAGGAGAACTTCATCCTGTGCAACTATAATCACGAAACTCCTTTTTACTTACACCAAGTGAAGGACATATGTTGAAAATAATAAATATTTACAATGTCATATTTATTATTCTTGTTGAGTTAAATGGAATATAATTGTGAAAGAAGGGGTATTTGTGTTCAATAAAAATTATGTTGGTTATGAAAGTAAAATTGCAAGTTAAAAGCACGCGGGTTATGTACTCGGGTCAGATCTTGTCCGGGTGAAGTTCGTATCCATGATTTGAAGTATAAAGTAAGAGAGAGAGTGAAAGATTCATTCATTCAGTCATTTTTCCAGATCAAATACATTAGGGTTTTCTCTTTTCGTCTCTCTCGTTGTTCATCTGTAATATTTAGGCTTTGTATATAGTCTTTGTTTACATAGCTCTCAGATGAGTTCTTTGATTGTAATAGATTAGGTTGAGTGATTAATCAAGAGAGTAGATTAGAATTTTTGTAGTGAGTTTTGAGTTGTAAGTATCTTGAAAACCTTCAGTTTCTTAATCATCAAATGATATAAGAAATGAAGATGTTGGGAAAGTTTGTTTTGTCTATTTTAACATGGTATCAGAGCTGTAAGGCTCTTGTTTCTCGATCCTGAAGTTCGTCGGTCTTTTGGCGTTGTTTCGTCGACTATCTATTGAAAGGTACACTTCTTTTGTTTTTTATCATTGTAGTCAGTTTCATAGTTGTATATAGATCTGTGAAAGACTAGGGTTCTTGTTTCTTTAGGGTTTCCGCTTTAATTTCGCTAAAAGTAAAACGTTGTTTTGTTAAGATCTTGGTACTACGAGTTTTTTGGTTTGCTTTTGCAGATCTTTGAAACTGTTTGCTACCTGTGACACTTTATTAACAATCCTTGGTTGAATTTCTGAAGATCATTCGATTAATCCCTCTAATCTGAAATAACTCTCTTGAGGTCGAATTTCATCACCGATAAACTCTTGAAGAGAACAAATTCAGGGAGTCGATTCTTGAACTTCTCTGCTATTGCACTGTGAGGGTTTCTTGTTCCCTTCTCCTTCTTTTTTAGCTGTAGACGTGGGAGATCATGGTTGTCTTGTGTACACCAGTTATTGTTTTTTGATTTGTTTTTTGTGCACTGTGTTGATTGTCTTGGGCCCCGACATACTGTGGTGACCATCTGGACATTAAGTCAACACAATTGTCTGTGTTCTATCTTTTTTGGTTTCGTTGTTTGTATCTATTCATTATGATTGGTGAAACACCTGAAGGGAGTGGTACACCCAAAGATACTCCTGTTGATTTTGATGATCTCTTATATATCCATCCATCTGATAATGTTGTAACATCTATTATAACTATTAAACTAATTGGAAGTGAAAATTATCATTTGTGGCGTAATGCTATGTCAAAAGGTCTAAAAGCTAGGAATAAATTAGGTTTTGTAGATGGCACTCTTACTTTGGAAAAATCTGAGTCTTCTAAAGCTTCTAAGTGGGAGCGTGTTAATGTTGTTGTTTGTAATTGGATCTTAGGGTCAATTTTTGAAACTATCTATGCTAGTCATGTATATTCTGATAAAGCTCATGATATTTGGAAGGAGTTTTTTGAAACATATAATTGATGGGTTTTATACAAACAATCCTATGTGTGCATGTAACCCTAATTTGGATCTATGTTTTCAATATTAGACATACAACAAATGAACACAAAGGAAAACCATAGCATGCATCTAAAATTTCGAAATACACAAACAAAAGATTAGAATACATACTTTTGTTGCTATATAGTAATAACAACTAAATCTTGAAGTTCCTTTGCTCTTGAGAACAAGTACCACAAATGTAGTACCTTTAGTGGTTCACAAACACACTTGAGTGAGAGAAGAGAAGGTAGCTTGCTCTAGAAATCGTCTCTTCTAGGGTTTCTCAAGGGTGGGACGAAATCTTAAGCCTAGGAGGTCTATTTATACTTGAGGCCAACTAGGGTTTTAGGGTGGAAACCATAATCCCTTAGCTTAGGGCCTAAGCAAGTCCATGGACCTCCTTGCCTTATGCCTTGGACGAAAACTCCTAAATCCTTCTAGGATTTTCAACCTAGCCCGATTAAGGGTGATCCAATGGCCCAAAGCCTTAACTATCAAATAATTACAAAACAACCATTGTACTTTTAATCAGTTCCTTTAATCCAAAAATTAATTCAAATTAATTTCTGATTAAATACTAATTAATAATATGATTCCAAATTAATATATTATTCTTATAATATATTAAAAAAAATCATATTTATGACCCAATTTATTATTGTTAACAATAAATCAACCTCTTTCCTTAACAATCATCCTGTCCAGTCACTAATGTAAAGGCAACCCAAAAGGACCATGCTACTATCGGGTCAAGTACATCCCAATTATAGTTATGGGCTTAGACACCTGATCCAACAGTCTTCTACTTGGATAAGTCTAATAACTATAACTGCCAATGCAACTTCAAGATCCGATTAGCAATCGTAGCTCTCAATAGCCGTTGTCGAACTCTGACCTAGTCAATGACGCGTCCTTTAGATAAGGGATCATGTAGTCCTCCGTTCTCAAGATATCATGCGGACAAATACATGGAACATAGTCATACTTATTGTCCAACAGTTTGTTTCCTGATTTCTAATTTGTCTGACATAGAACTTAATTGAACGCATCAATTTAGTCCTGACTGGGCCCGACACATAAGTCAACACAAAATCATCGAGGGGCCCAAGATATCACTTTTAACTCTTAGGATAAAAGGAACGGATTAACTTTGACTTATATGCTTGTACTATTTACTCATTGAATCATACACAACAATATGTTTTATAACATCAAGTTACTGATGCGTTTACGCATTATCAATGTACAACCAACTTGTAACAACAACTCATGTATCTCGGTTTAAAGACTATATGATATTATCGTCTCACAATCACTCGTGATAAATTCCATGAAGTGACTCATGCGAGCTTGGGTTTAATCCAATGCTCAAATCTTATTTCAGGAGCACTCATGAACGCTGCAGCAAACCTTTGTTATGTCTAAACCCTTAGACAATCTATAAGCCAATTCATGACAGTCTTGCCTCAATACCTACTTCCAAAGTATGATCGACTGTGGATAATTTGAATAATCTTATTATTCTGGAAGTCAAAACATGCAAAAGTGAAACAATAGTAAACAATTGAAACAAGATAGTAACTTTACTCATAAATAGAACTCCTTTATTCGATCATCGAATGTCAGTTACATTTTATCTATTACAAGTTTCTAAATAACTATCTAATCACTAAAACTAATATCGTCCTTCAGCCCAATACTCCTAGCATGATGCAAGTGCTTAACCCTACTCAGTCCCTTCGTAAGGGGATCTATTGGGTTCTCCTATGACGATACCCTTTTCACTACGAGGAGTCCCTCTTCTACCCGATGTCTAATGAAGTGATATTTTCTGTTGATATGCCTGGATCTGCCTTGATCCCTCGGTTCCTTGGTTAAGGCGACCGCACCCTCGTTATCACAGAAAATCTCCATAGTCTCCTTTATGGCAGGTACATCTCCAATGTCTCCAATGAAGTTCTTTAGCAATATTGCCTCCTTCGACGCTTCGTCCGTTGCTATGTACTCTGATTCGCACGTTGAATCTGCTACGGTCTGCTGCTTGGAACTTTTCCAAGTCACTGCTCCTCCATTCAGGGTAAATATCCAGCCCGACTGAGAGCGGAAATTATCCCGGTCGGTATGAAAACTGGCGTCACTATACCCTTGCACTCTCAAGTCATCACTCCAACCGAGGATAAGGACCCAGTCCTTAGTCCTTCGTAGGTACTTAAGAATGTTCTTTATTGCAGTCCAGTGAGCTCTACCAGGATTCCCTTGATATATGTTGACCATGCTCAAAGTGAAGGCCACATCAGGGCAAGTACACGTCATAACATACATGATCGAGCCAACAGCGGAAACATAAGGTACTCGACTCATTTTTGCTATCTCAGCTTCGGTACTCGGACTTTGAGTCTTACTTAACTTGGTATTGCTTTGGATTGGTAACTCCCCTTTCTTGGAATTCTCCATGCTGAAACGTTTCAACACCTTGTCCAGGTAGGTACTTTGACTAAGTCCTATTAGTCTTTTACTCTTATTTCTTAATATCTTTATCCCTAAAATATAAGCAACTTCTCTGAGGTCCTTTATAACGAAGCACTTCCCAAGCCAGGACTTGACCTCCTGCAAGGTTAGGATGTCGTTTCCTACGAGCAGTATGTCATCCACATACAAAATGAGAAAGCTAACCATACTCTCACTGGCCTTGACATATACACAAGGCTCATCCTCGCTTCTCGAAAAAACAAAACTCTTTGACTTTCTCATCGAAACAAAGATTCCATTTGCGAGACGCTTGTTTTAATCCATAGATGGATTTCTCAAGCTTACACGCTCTATTAGGGTACTTTGCATCGACAAAACCCTCTGGCTGACTCATCTAAACATCCTCAACCAACTTCCCATTAAGGAAAGCGGTTTTGACATCCATCTGCCATATTTCATAATCATGAAACGTGTCTATGGCTAGCATAACCCTTATAGATTTAATATTCGCTACTGGTGAGAAGGTCTCGTCATAGTCAACTCCAGGAGTTTGAGTAAGGCCCTTCACAACCAATCGCACCTTATAAGTGTGTACTTTCCCATCCATGTCGGTCTTCTTCTTGAAGATCCATTTGCACACGACCATCTTACGACCTGGCACATTGTCAACCAAGTTCCAAACTTGATTTTCATACATGGACTGAATCTCGCTGTCCATAGCCTCTTTCCATTTTGCAGACTCCGAGCCTGCCATGGCTTCCTTGTAGTTGTTAGGTTCATCCAAATTTATTAGTGTACTATCACTAATAAACGTATCACCCTCAGCAGTTATATGAAAACCATATAATACGGGTGTAACAGTAACTCTACTGGAACGTCTAAGAGGTAAGGACTCGTCAATTGGTTCAATAGGAGTTTCCTCCTCGGGTTGAGTGCCAGTGTTAGAGGTTCCTTCATCGCTTGATTTCTAAAGCTCTTCAATATCAATTTGCCTCCCACTGTCCTCTTGGCATATGAGTTCTCTCTCGTGAAAGACCCCTCTCGTTGCAACGAAGACAACATTGTCACTCGGTTTATATAATAGATATCTAAATTAATTTTGTGGGTAGTCAATGAAAATACATCGCTTACTATGAGGTTCGAGTTTGTTGTGAGTCTCTCATCTTATGAAAGCTTCGCAACCCCAAACCTTGATATGTGATAACAAGGGAACCTTCCATGTCCACATATTGTGAGGTGTTTTGGCAACCTTCTTAGTTGGGACTATATTAAGGATATGGGAGGCAGTCTCTAAGGCATACCCCCAGAACGAGATAGGTAACGAAGCTCGACTCATCATGGAACGAACCATGTCCAGCAAGGTTCGATTGCGCCTCTCAGCCACACCATTCAACTGCGGTGTCCTAGGTGGCGTCAATTGTGAAACAATTCCATAATCCTTAAGAGAGTCGTGGAACTCGATACTAAGATACTAACCACCTCGATTGGATCGAAGCATCTTTATCTTTCTGCCCAACTGATTCTCCACTTCTTGCTTAAACTCTTTGAACTTTTCAAAAGTTCCTGACTTGTGCTTGATTAAGTAGATATACCCATATCTGCTATAATCATCGGTAAAAGTCATATAGAAGCGGTCCACATCCCTTGTGGTGGATCTAAAGGGCCCACATACATCCGTGTGTATGAGATCTAATAAACCCTCACCCCTTTCACAAGTACTAGTGAAGGGTGACTTGTTTATCTTTCCAAGAAAACAAGACTCGCATGTGTCTTCGAACCTGAGGTCAAAAGACTCAAAGACTCCATCCTTTTGGAGTTGGGTGTGACAACCTGAAATTTCTAGCTTGTACAGTTGTTCAAATGTATCAAAGATAGCCTCATTTTGTTATCTTTTAGCGCGGTTTGTGGTCTATTCGAGTGTTTTAAGCCTAGTATAATCTAGGTATGGGTCTTGGGATGAGTATTTGTGAGTGTAACACCTTGCAAATGAACCAAACACACCAACACAAGGTGTGTGCGGCCACACACCCATCCCAGCCGCACACCCACACCCAGCCGCACACTCCCCCAATATATATGATACTCAGTCATTTTGAACACTTTGTTTCAACCTCCTTCAAGACTGGAACTCGTTTTCTCTCAAGTGTCATCCATATTTCTCTTCAAATCTTCAAAACAAGTAAGAGTTGCTTCCTTGATTCGTTAATACCAGGCATTAACTAGCCTTTCCCTTTGGTTTGATCCATAAAAACACCTATTTGGTGTTAAATCTCCAAGAACACCAAGAACACACACTACCTTTTTGAACTATAACTACACTTTTAAGCCCCTAAATAGGGTATACACTTGTAATAGATTGATATAAGCTAAGGATCCTTGAAGTTATGCAGCAAAACGCCATTTTCACATCATTTTCAAGTGTGTACGGCTGCACAAACCATGTGTACGGCCGCACACACCCTTTTAAGGGTCCAAAATAGCAACAAACTCCCATTCTGGCTAAGCCATGGTCAAAACACCTTCCCTAGAACATTTCTAAGGCTTGGAAACACTTTTTGGCACACTTCGTAGTGAGTGTGTGTGTAACAACGTAAATTTTCAAAATAATTTTTCAATTCTTTAAAACATAATTCCATTCAAGACAAACCAAAAAATCCAATGTAACATGGTCATAATACAAAACATATGAATCCCAAGATCAATCATATCCAAATCCGCCTGTGTGTGTACGAGTCATGTCGGCGCCTTCCCACGGTCCTCACTAGTACCTGAAACACATTACACATAAACATTGTAAGCAAGAAGCTTAGTGAGTTCCCCAATATACCACTTACATACATACGCATTTCCAGGTCATACTCCACACGACCTTCCGGTCCATGTGTCTCAGGGGACTTCCGTCCCAACCCGGTAAACCTTCCGGTCCTACCCGTGTCGACCTTCCGGTCCATAACTCCCTGACCTTCCGGTCCACATCATATTGCCTTCCGGCCCATATCATAATTCCTTCCGGCCCATATCAAGCATAACATACATATCACACACATAGCACATATGAAACAAGCAATTCATAGCATACAATGCATATATCTCATAGCATACAATGCATATATCTCATAGCATACCAGACCTTCCGGTCACACATAGGTACCCTTCCAGGCACAGTATAATGAGAAGACTCACCTCTGGTATCTCGGATGATCTCGCACACGAATCTACAGGTCTAGCCCCCGCCTAAACACATGCAAAATATCCTCAATAAGAAATGGCTCTCAAAGGCTAGATTAAACCCCTTTCTATGATCCTTCAGAAGGGTAAAAGATCATTTTACCCCTCCTTGACTCAAAAGTCCAACTGTTAACCGGAATCCTAAAGGTCAACGAAATTCAACGATCACAGCTGACCCTACTCGCCGAGTGCACTAAGGTGAATCGGCGAGTACACGCCTGTCCTCTTCGCCCCTGGTTCTCCCTTGACTCACTGAGTCAACCCTAACTTTCACGAGTCGACACAGATCGTGAGTCGCGGGGCAACCCAACTCAACTCGTCGAGTCCTCCCATGGACTCGGCGAGTACATACTATGCACTCACTCAATCGATCTTCTGAGGTCAGATCTGTTCCTCTAATCCATAGATCTGGCCTTTCCAAGCACTATAATCACGTAAAGTCTCAATCTTGATGCACATGCAACAACCATATAACCAAATATGATGATTTAGCCCCAAATACCTTAACCCAAGGTCATGACCTCCATTGTGCTTCATAAAGCTTGAAGAATAAGGCTCTCTGGAACTCTATGGGTCCAGATCCAAAGTCTCATCACCAGAAGGGACTATTTGGACCTCCAATCGACTTAGACAAGGGCACAAGAAACCCTAAAACCATCTATCTTTCCCAAAATAGAAGAAGGGTCGAAATAATACCTCAAATGAAATGGTCTTAGATTCAAATCCTCAGAATAGCAACCTCCTTTGCTTTCCCTTGGCTAGAGCCTCCTTCTTCTTGCTAAACAACACCACAAAGGTCAAGAATGGCTTCTTATCTCTCTCAAAATGCTCCAACACTCTAGGGTTTCTCTTACTGGACTGGTGGCCACAAATGACGGCCATAAAGGCCTTCAAATAGGGCGCAAACCCGAGAAATTAGGGTTTCATTAAACAGCGTGGACTCGTCGAGTCCACTCATGGACTCGCCGAGTCCCTCATTAATCAGACCACTTCAATCGCGATCCAACTCGGCGAGTCGGGGCTCCTACTCGCCGAGTTTCTCTCCAAAAATTCAATATAAAAGAATAAAATAATATACCTGGGAATCCGGATGTTACAATTCTCCCCCACTAGAATCAGACTTCGCCCTCGAAGTCTCTCTTAGCAAATAACTCTGGGTACTGCTCACGCATTTCTAACTCCGGCTCTCAAGTCAGCTCGGATCCCTTCCGATGTTGCCACTGGACCTGAACCAATGATACCTCCTTGTTTCTCAAAATCTTGATCCTCCGATCCCGGATCGCGATCGACCTCTCAACATAGTTCAGGCTCGCATCCACTTGAATGTCCTCTAGGGGGACCACTGCCGACTCATCGGCGATACACTTCCTCAACTGAGATACGTGGAAGGTCCCATGAATCTGACTCGATTCCGCAGGTAGCTCCAAACGATACGCTACTCTGCCCACCCTGGCGGTCGCCCTGAAAGGACCAATATACCGAGGCCCCAACTTGCCTCTCTTCCTGAATCGGATCACTCCTTTCCAAGGAGATACCTTCAGGAGTATGAAGTCACCGACTTGAAACTCGAGCTCGGATCGTCGCCTGTCTGCATAACTTTTCTGACGTCTCTGAGCGGTCAATAACCTCTGTCTAACCTGTTGAATTTGCTCCTTCGTCTGAAGCACGATCTACGTACTACCCATCACACGTTGCCCTACCTCTCCCCAGCAAATGGGGGTCCGACACCTCCTCCCATACAATAGCTCAAAGGGTGGCATATTAATGCTCGAATGATGGCTAATGTTGTAGGAAAACTCTGCCAAGGGCAAGTACGTGTCCCAATTCCTGCCGAAATCCAACACACATGCTCGGAGCATGTCCTCGAGCATCTGAATCGTCCGCTCACTCTGCCCATTAGTATGTGGGTGGTATGCGGTACTGAAGTGCAGCCTCGTACCCAACTCTTCGTGAAACTTCTTCCAAAACCTGGAATTAAATCGCACATCTTGATCTGAAACAATCGAGATCGGAACCCCAAGCCGCGATACCACCTCCCTCACATACAACTCTGCCAGCCTCTCAACAGAAGAGCTCTCACTGATAGCAAGAAAGTGAGCGCTCTTCGTCAACCTGTCCACAATCACCCAAATTGCATCGACACCTCTAGCAGTCCTTGGCAATTTGGTGATAAAATCCATGGTAACCTGCTCCCACTTCCACTCGGGAATCTCCAATGGCTGCAACTTACCATGTGGACGTTGGTGCTCGGCCTTAACCCTACGACAGGTCAAGCTCCTCTCCACGAACCATGCGACATCTCTCTTCATACAGGGCCACCAATAATCCCTTTTTAGGTCCAAAAACATCTTAGTGGCCCCGGGATGGATCGAGAACCTCGACTTATGGGCCTCCTCCATCAAGATGGTACGCGATCCGCCCACAAACGGTACCCAAATCCGGCCTTGAAAAGTCATAAGTCCCCGACTATCGGTAACGAATTCTGATATCTGACCAATAACCCGCTCTCTCTTACGGTTCTCCGGTCTAATGGCCTCAACCTGGGCCCCTCGAATGGTGTCCAACACCGGAGTCATCACTGTCAACCTCATACAAACGTCTCGTATCGGGGCGCTCTCCGCCCTACGGCTCAAAGCGTCGGCTACCACATTAGCCTTGCCCGGGTGGTACAGGATCTCAAAATCATAATCCTTTACCACATCCAACCATCTCCTCTGGCGCATATTCAGGTTGGGCTGATCCATCAAGTACTTCAGAATCTTGTGGTCCGTGTATATGGTACACCGAACCCCATACAGATAGTGACGCCAGATCTTGAGGGCGAACACCACAGCCCCCAGCTCCAGGTCGTGGGTGGGATACCTTGACTCATGAGGCTTCAGTTGTCTCGATGCATATGCTATCACATGCCCCCTCTGCATAAGCACCACTCCCAACCCGGATATCGATGCATCACAGTACACCACAAAATCCTCCATCCCTTCCGGGAGTGCGAGCACTGTGGTTTCGCACAACTTCTGGCGAAGTGTCTCTAATGAGGTCTGCTGCTCCGGACCCCAGGAAAAAGCGACACCCTTTCGGGTCATCTTGGTAAGTGGCACGACGATCTTGGAGAAATCCTTAATAAATCTCTGATAATAGCCGGCCAATCCTAGAAAGCTCCCGATCTTAGTGGGCGATCTCGACACCTCCCACCTCATGACTGCCTCAATCTGGCTGGGTCGACCAATATCCTATTCTGGTTGACGAGATGTCCCAGGAACTGAACCTCTCATAACCAAAAATCACACTTGGAGAATTTGGCATAAAGCCTCTCTGACCTCAATACCCCGAGAATCTCTCTCAGATGCTCCTCGTTCTGCTCTCTAGATTTCGAATACACCAGAATATCATCAATGAATACGATCACCGACCGATCTAACATCGGCCTGCACACCCTGTTCATGAGATCCATGAACGTAGCTGGTGCATTGGTGAGCCTAAAAGGCATCACCATGAACTCGTAATGCCGATAACGAGTTTTGAACGCTGTCTTCTGGATATCTTCATCCCGAACCCTCATCTGATGATAACCCGACCTCAAGTCTATCTTGGAGAACCAAGACGCCCCCTGCAACTGATCGAACAGATCATTGATCCTCGGCAACGGATAACGGTTCTTGACCATCAACTTGTTCAACTCCCGGTAATCAATGCACATCCGGTGTGAACCATCCTTATTCTTGACAAAAAAGATCGGTGCTCCCCAAGGCGAGCTACTCGGTCGAATAAACCCCTTTCCTAGCAGCTCCTGAAGCTGCATGGATAACTCCTGCATCTCTGGCGGCGCGAGGTGATAAGGCGTCTTGGAGATAGGTGCTGCTCCCAGAACCAAATCGATATGGAACTCCACTTGCCTCTCGGGAGGTACACCCGACAATTCCTCGGGAAAAACATCCGGAAACTCGCACACTATCGGAACCTCATCAATCGAAACTGGCCTCCCAAGGCCATTCGCGTGTCCAACACATAGGCTACGAATCCACTGCAGCCCTGTTGCAAACTCTGTCTCGCCCTGGCAGCCGAGCAAAACGCTGACCCACATCGGGTTCCCTCGCTATATACCGTAAGCACTCCCCCACTGGGATTTCGTATCGTCACCAACTGACGCCTGCAGTCTATAACAGCTCCAAATCGGCTCAACCTATCCATGCCCACTATAACACACACGTCCCCCATTGCAATCGGGACCAGATCTATCAGGAACTCCACACTGAAGATCTCAAGGATACATACTCGAATCACATCTGTAGCATACATTGCTCGCTCATCAGCTATGGAAACTCGCAGAGGTCGACTCAACGCCTCTCGACGGATACTAATGTGCTGACTAAATGCCAAGGAAACAAATGACCGACTCGCACCCGAGTCAAATAACACCAAAGCAGGTACAGAACTCACAAGAAAAGTACCTACACATATCATCATACAAGCACAATATCTCAAAAGAAAAGGTAAATACATAATACATACCAATCATGACATCGGGCGCTGCGCGGACCTCCTCCGCAGTCAACTGGAAAACTCTCCCACGAGCCTTCGGAGCCTCGGCCTTCACCGGTCGAACCTCGATAACCCTAGCAGCAGGTGCAGATCCCTGTGTTGACCCCTGATGCAACTGTGGACACTCGGCCTTCCGATGGCCCGTCTGGTTGCAATGAAAGCAAACCATAAATCCCTTGGGGTAATCCTTGGCGATATGCCCCTCCTTGCCACATTTATAGCAAGCACCCGATCGACAGGCCCCCTCATGAGCCTTGCCGCACTTCCCGCAAGTGCGTCCCTTCTGGCTTCCAGTCCTCGAATCAGCGGACTTGGTCCGCTTGGCTGCCGGCTGAGACTGAGCCGGCCACCGATCCATCCTCTGAGACTCGGCCTCCTCCTTGGCCTGAGTCTCCAACTCAATCTCCCTCTTCCGGGCATTTTCCTGGAGCTCAGCAAATGTCCGGTACGTCGAGTTCGACACGAACTCCCGAATGTCCCTCCTCAGAATGTCCAAATACCGACTCATTTGTGCCTGCTCAGAAGACACCTGCTCAGGGCAGAACATCGCCCTCTCATGAAACTTCCGGGTAACCACAATAACTGAATCATTACCCTGCTTGAGGGTCAAAAACTCCTGAACCAACCATTCCCTCTCCACCGGGGGAACATACTCGTCTCTGAACATGGCGGTGAACCTCTCCCAGGTCACCGCTGAAATCTCTGCAAGAATGAAGCTCGCCGTCACGAACTTCCACCAATCCTTCGCCCCCAAGCGAAGCTGGTTCAAAGCGAACCGTACCCTCAGATGCTCCGGACATGAACACATATAGAAGCATCCCTCAATATCAGCAATTCATCTTATCGCAACGATCGGATCCTGTGTCCCATCAAACTCAGGTGGCTTCGTGTTGCTGAACTCCCAGAACATTAACGAGTCACCTCCCTGAAGCCTGGCAGCAGCTAGAGCTGCTGTAGCTGCAGTGGCTGTAGCCTCAGTCACCGCGGCGTACCGCTCATCGAAAGTCTCAATCAGTGTGGTCTTGATAAACCCAAACATCTCCGGAATCTCGACCCTGATCGTCGCAGCCACCTCATCGTGGATCATCTGACGAAGCTCCTCATCACTCACACCGCTCGCCTCAGGTCTGTGGCGAGTCCCAACCATGATGTCTCTGAAATATAACACAACAATATCAAAGACTCATTCGAGCATGCTCGCGCTCGATAACTCATCCCTACTTGTTTCTTAGTATCCAAAGGATTCTTACTTAGAGTGCGCACTGCTCCGGTGTCTTCGGTAGTACGGGCCCTTATACTACCGCCTACACCGCATCAGTATTCACCCTAAGTCCTCCTCCTTGGATTCCAGATCACAAGTACTCTATATCTCACTGGCATAGGCTACCCTTCGGTAGACCTCTTATCAGCCCCTCACTGCTACCTACTCGCTCTCAAGCATCACATAGCAGCACAATCCTTCCTAGGCTAAGGCATCACAAAATCAGGCCACTCTAGTCCTAATATGAATACCTAGCCAGCTCTAGCATGCATAATATAACATATCATATCTCATAACACATAACGTCAGGGCATTTTGGGGCTTCACCGTTCGGGCACTGGATGACCGTACACACTGCTCCGCTCTGGTTGTCTCAAAATCTCTTGCTTTTTAGAAAAATTAGTTTTTATCGTATGAAAATTTTCTCAAATCCTCAGTTTGAGTTCAGTTACGCCCAAAGGTGCATCCGAATCCCTCAAACCAAGGCTCTGATACCAACTTGTAACAACGTAAATTTTCAAAATAAATTTTCAATTCTTTAAAACATAATTCCATTCAAGACAAACCAAAAAATCCAATATAACATGGTCATAATACAAAACATATGAATCCCAAGATCAATCATATCCAAATCCACCTGTGTGTACGAGTCATGTCGGCACCTTCCCACGGTCCTCACTAGTACCTGAAACACATTACACATAAACATTGTAAGCAAGAAGCTTAGTGAGTTCCCCAATATACCACTTACATACATACGCCTTTCCAGGCCATACTCCACACGACCTTCCGGTCCATGTGTCTCAGGGGACTTTCGTCCCAACCCGGTAAACCTTCCGGTCCTACCCGTGTCGACCTTCCGGTCCATAACTCCCTGACCTTCCAGTCCACATCATATTGCCTCCCGGCCCATATCAAGCATAGCATACATATCACACACATAGCGCATACGAAACAGGCAATTCATAGCATACAATGCATATATCTCATAGCATACAATGCATATATCTCATAGCATACCAGACCTTCCGGTCACACATAGTTACCCTTCCAGGTACAATATAGTGAGAAGACTCGCCTCTGGTATCTCGGATGATCTCGCACACGAATCTACAGGTCTAGCCCCCGCCTAAACACATGCAAAATATCCTCAATAAGAAATGGCTCTCAAAGGCTAGATTAAACCCCTTTCTATGATCCTTTAGAAGGGTAAAATATCATTTTACCCCTCCTTGACTCAAAAGTCCAACTGTTGACCGAAATCCTAAAGGTCAACGAAAGTCAACGATCACAGCTGACCCTACTCGTCGAGTGCACTAAGGTGACTCGGCGAGTACACGCCTGTCCTCTTCGCCCCTGGTTCTCCCTTGACTCACCGAGTCAACCCTAACTTCCACGAGTCGACACAGATCGCGAGTCGCGGGGCAACCCGACTCAACTCGTCGAGTCCTCCCATGGACTCGGCGAGTACATACCATGCACTCACTCAATCGATCTTCTGAGGTCAGATCTGTTCCTCTAATCCATAGATCTGGCCTTTTCAAGCACTATAATCACGTAACGTCTCCATCTTGATGCACATGCAACAACCGTATGACCAAATATGATGATTTAGCCCCAAATACCTTAACCCAAGGTCATGACCTCCATTGTGCTTCATAAATCTTGAAGAATAAGGCTCTCTGGAACTCTATGGGTCCAGATCCAAAGTCTTATCACCAGAAGGGACTGTTTGGACCTCCAATTGACTTAGACAAGGGCACAAGAAACCCTAAAACCATCTATATTTCCCAAAACAGAAGAAGGGTCGAAATAATACCTCAAATGAAATGGTCTTAGATTCAAATCCTCAGAATAGCAACCTCCTTTGCTTTCCCTTGGCTAGAACCTCCATCTTCTTGCTAACCAACACCACAAAGGTCAAGAATGGCTTCTTCTCTGTCTCAAAACGCTCCAGCACTCTAGGGTTTCTCTCACTGGACTGATGGCCACAAATGACGGCCATAAGGGCCTTTAAATAGGGCGCAAACCCAAGAAATTAGGGTTTCATTAAACAGCATGGACTCGTCGAGTCCACTCATGGACTCTCCGAGTCCGTCATTAATCATACCACTTCAATCGCGATCCAACTCGGCGAGTCGGGGCTCCTACTCGCCGAGTTTCTCTCCAAAAATTCAATATAAAAGAATAAAATAATATACTTGGGATTCCGGATATTACAGTGTGGCCGCACACACCTCCTGGCCGCACACTCTGGCCGCACTTGGTTTTGTGGCCTTACACTTCAATATAGGACCATACACCCCTTATGTGCAACCATATGTGTTGGTAACACTTAATTCTAAGTGTTTTTATGTCCCTAAGGCATGTCCGTATCACCATTAGTGGTTATATACATTAAATGTATTCATATATGTGTAATTATATGTTAAATAGGATTCGTTTGTGCTCAAGACTCCAATTGACACCCAAAAATTCTATTACGATCTTTCATTCAAGTTACTCACTACAGGTGAGTTCATACCCCTTAATCAACCTTTTAATTGTTTTTAAATGCTTTTATGGGGGGGGATACAAGTTGAATCATTATAGTTATAGTATCAATCACAGGTGATTTATAACTACCAAACAAATGGATTTACTATACTTTTAACTGCTATCAAACAAATGGATTTACTATACTTTTAACTGTTATCAAACAAATGAATTTACTATGTTTTTAACTGTTTTATCAAACAAATGGATTTTCTATACGTTTAAATGTATTATCAAACAAACTACTTCAAACTAGTTATCAAACTCTTTTACATGTTATATTCTCTATCAATCTTGTTCTTATATGCCAAACTACTTTTAAATCATTTTATAAAGTGACATCATGTCATCAACAATTGTTATTAAACTCTTCAAAAGGTTTTACAAAACTTCTTTTTAAACTTATATATTTATATTTTCAAAACCATGTCTAATGCATATATAGTTATATAAGTAAGGTTGGGAGGACTTAGGACTGATAACTCACTTTATTTTCCTGTTTCTTGTTTGGTTGTGGACTTAGAGTACCCGGTTGTTTGTCCGAGTGTCGTTTGATCCTTAGTTATATATTATGTATATATGTATAAGACATAATAGCTTTTATCTCAGTTCAATACATTCAGTTATACAAATAATTCTACTAATAAACTATAATAGGTATAGTTTAGGAAGATACTACTCATTAATTCTAGTACAATGAAACATACAAAGAGTCGGTTCATACATAAGTCAGAACATACTATAATGAGAAACAAACATAACTTACTATTATGAGGAACAAACAAGAGAACATATACATATACAAATACAAAGAAGAGAACATATACATATACATTTACAAGTAAACAGAAGGAACATACACAAACATAACAATTAGAATATGAGATTTACTTCTACATGATGCGGATTCCACCATTATCATGTTGGTAACCAGAGTCTCCTGGAGGGAGAGCGGGGCATTGTGTGTATAGATCTATACGGGACAGACTATCCTGCACCCTAACTGTTAGCTACAGTCCTAGGCCGACCAAGCCGATGGGGTGACAAATGTCACATTTATTTTCGACATCTTTCATCGTTGTGTTTCTTCAGCCGTCAGTCGGTATGGTTACAAATCTCACCTTACCTTATAATTCATTGGCTTTAAGGTAAGCAGTATTAAGGTAGTTTACATATACAAAACTACAGTTCTATAATATTTTCCCTAATACATTTGCCTTGAAACGTTTTCTAGATAAACGATAATGTACAAACTATATTTTGATAATGATAGTTAGACTTGGGAAAGATACATAATTTTACAAACAAACAAACGAACATTAGGTCTTGGTAGAAGACTACAGTTTAGTAGAAAATATGGGATTGTCTAGGGAGATACGAACATTTTACAAACGGTTTACAAACATTTACAATGAACATTTTACTACTAGTAAACACTTACAACTGTACTACAAACATTTTACTACAAGTAAACACTTATAACTTTACTACAAACATTTTACTACAAGTAAACACTTATAAATTTACTACAAACATTTACAAGCTTATACATTCAAATACATACAAACATTTTCATACAAACAATGACACTAAAATACTTATGAACTCACCAGCTTTAATGTTGATAAACTCCTTCAAAATAACTTTTATTCTCAGGTTATCAGTAGGCAGGTACCGATGCCAGGTTTTGAGAAGATGGAGCTCGTTCAAGACTCATCTCTTATTTTGATTTACATTTTGATATCTTATACACTTCACAGAATACACTTGTATAACAATTATATTATTAATGCAATGGATGATGTTGTTTCTTGTTTACTATTATGCTTTGTTGTGATACTGTACATGACGTCCTCCACCCCCGAACGTTTCCGCCGTTCCGGTTTTGGGGTGTGACATTGGGCTATGCGTTTCTTGTTGACATGTCCAAGACGACAATGCCACAAGCATGATTTGTCCAAACCATTGGACGAATCGATATGCAACAAATTATTTCCTAAGTTGTCTACAACCATCACAATTTCATATATATCGTTATAAGGCAATGATTCAAAATAGAAAGTACCATTCAAGAAAGCATTATTAGAACCAGTTTCATTATTAAATGAAAATCTAAAACCTTGTTTATACAAACCATGAAAAGAAATAATCTTTCATTTGATTTCAGACGAATAGCAACAATTATTCAACTCTAAACCTAACCCACTACTAAGAACTAAAGAATAAACTCCAATCTTGGCGATGCTTTCCTATTCCCCATGATCAAGTTCATCTTCCCATGCTCCATATTCCTACTTCTTCTTAGACCCTGCAAATCAGAACAAATGCGAAACCCACATCCTGCATCAAGGACCCAAGAAATAGCATGTGATGAGTTGTTAGATTGAATAGTGTAATACTTGCGAAGGTGGGCTTTATCTTCATATCCTTGATGTCTTGCAGATACTTTGGAGAGCTTCGTTTGCAATGCCCTTTTTCGTGATAGTGGAAGCACTCTGCATCCTTCGGATTAGAAGAGGGAGCAGCAGAACCACCTTTGGTCCCACTAGAAGAGGATCCATCATGGGACTTTCCCTTGTGGCTCGTAGAAGGAGCCTTCCTCTTCTTCCCTTTCCCCTGTCCAATTGCCAAGACATGGGCAATAGCAGTAGGAGTTGACGCAATAGATTTTCCTTTCAAACTACTCTCAGCAGTTTGTATTTGGCCTTAGAACTTGATTAGAGTGACCTCCTCCTTGTTCATATGATAGGTCATATGAAATTGATCATAACAAGGAGGCAAAGAGTGTAGGATAATATCTATGGCCAACTCTTCATCAAAGTTAACATTCAACTTCAGCAAGCGGTCCACAAATCTCTACATCTTTAGTAAGTCGGCGGTGATAGACTCTCCATCCTTTATCTTTGTAGTGATCATGGAGGTGATCATCTCGTACCTTTCCTGCCTCGCACTTTGGTGGTACATTTCCATCAAGTCTTGGTGCATCTCATAAGGATAGTAGTCCTCGTAGGACTTTTGGAGTTCGGAAGTCATGGTCGTAAGCATGATATGCGACACCTTTGTTACGTCCCTCTCATGAGCATCATATACAACGATTTGTTCAGGAGTGGCAGTGTTACGGTCAATCTCCTTTAGCTCATTGTCGAGAACATACTCTTTGTCCTCGTATCGTGTGACCATGTGAATGTTGTGAATCTAATCGTTAAAATTGGATCCGTCAAAGATCACCCTCCCACACAAGTTCATGAGGGAGAAAGAGCCAGAAGCATTGGGAGTTGCAGCGTTGTTTGAAGTCGACATCTGAAAAAGAAAAGAGACAAAGTTTAGTTTAGATAAGAATTCTTAATATAACACCCAAATGAAATATTAAGGCTAGGACCCAACACAATATTTTATAATTTAGAAGAGGGATGTCGTAATCTAATTGCAAAATATTTGAAGGTATGTAAATGACGATTTACCAATTTCCACCATGAAAAACGAAAAAGATTATTAAGTTTTAAATGAATTAAAATTCCTAGATTCTTTGAGATTCATTGAACTTTTCAATGGCATGTTTCAATCTCGATTATGCCCTTCATGTTTGCGATTGGGATGCCGAGGATCACAAACAAGGTGTGAATAACCATGCAAATTAGCTTGGTACTGTTACAAATCATCCAATCAATGTTCCAGTTAACCACACAAGCTCCATTGATCCATGATTAACATCGAGCTACTGTTTGTCACACACTGTCAGTCCCATATTAGTGTGCCGGTTAACCACACACGCTCCACTAACGACTTAACAAGGTGCAAAGTGCAATTTCATGGGTTAGCACCAAATTCACATTTTTCCTAAGTAACTAAGATTGGGAATTTATAAGTGTTTAGTTACTTGGTATTTTCATTATACTTTTAATGAGAATTAATGTCCAATCCAACCCGTTCGACTAACGACCCTCCACCAGTTAAGGAAGCGGTGGGTGAGAGTGGACACCCATTAAACCGCCATTTTATAGGCAGTAACCTTATACCCCCCCTTATAGTCCGGCTTCGTGAATGAGGCCTACTAACGGTAAGACTGAATTTTAACTTATACATACATAATATATTAGACTTTTAATTTTATATAGTATAAGGGTGTATATTAAACATTTAAAATACTAGGTGGTTTAATCTATTAATAAATTATACTCTTAATTTAATTAATCTAAAACCATGTTATTATGGATTTATTAAACTTCTCTTTTAATTAAACAATTTAATTAATTTAATAAACACCATAAGGTGTAATTGAACTATTCAAAGCATCTAGGTTATTAAAAATTCAAAATTAATACTTTTTAATTAATTTTTAAGTTATGAACTTAAGAGTTGCATCTTTTGAAACCTTTCAATTACAAGAGTTAATGTTTTCATAATTTGAGACTTTTCAAATACCAAAACTTGAGGGCAAGTTTTGTAACTCTTGAAAACCTTTTCATTTCCATAACTTAGGAGTTTAATGTCGTTTTAATGGATGAGACTTTTCATGATCCATAACTTGAGGAAAAGTTATTGAAGTCATTAAAAACATTTAGATCAATTTCAACAAATAGAATTATCATATAATCCAGGATTGATCTAATTTAACTCATATGGCAAGATAATTCATATCAACAATTTACAAGCAACTTTGTTTATCATATAAGCAACAATTAACTTAAAACTTTGACAATTATCTTTTAAATGGGTGAGTATAATCACTACCATATCGGAAATAATTTTTTTATGATTACAAAACAGTTTTTTTGGTAATGATCCTAATCCAATTCTAGCCAAAAACTCGAAATTCTGCAACCAGAAGTACCTACTCGATGAGTGCATGAACCTGACTCATCAAGTTGCCCTTTTACTAAGTGGAATCATCGAGTCAGTCAGTGGACTCGGCGAGTTCATCAGTCAGAGGCCAAAAAATTGATTTTTTTCAACTTTGAAAATTAACAAGCATCAAATATAAGAGAAAACAATCCTAGGCTCTGATACCACTGTTGGGTTTTAAGAACTATAACATTCCTATGGTGCACATGCAACCCTAATAGCTTTGGATATATGTTTTCTCTAATTATACATACAATAAAATTTCCAAAGCATGAAGCCTACAATTAGCATACAATTTTGGTACATGAATGATAAAACTAGTTAGAATAATACCTCTTTATTGTAGCTTGTAGTTTTGGCCTTTCAAGAGCTTAACACCTCAAGTGTGATGCCTCAAATGGTTCACAAACACCATGAACAAAGGAGGACTTTGAGAGAGAGTACGGAGCACACAAAATCGGTTATATGAACTCTTAGAACACCTTGGGTCATGATTTTGGCTAAGGGGCAACATTTATATAGTGTAGGATTCCAAGAGTCATGGATAAACCCTAATCCATACACTTGGGTTATGATCCATATCTCATGTGGGTTAACTCTTATGAATACTTTCATAAACTTAGCCCAACATGGATTAATAGCCCAAACACTATATATCACTGATTTACATAATCAGTCTCCATTAATTTAATTAGTCTCTTTTGATCACTAAATTAATTCCAAATTAATTCTTGATCAATACTAATTAAATAATATGATTTCATATTAATATATTATACTTGTAATATATTAATAAATCATAAATAACCTTTTTTCTCAAATATCCATCCTATCAAATTGTTCTGGTGAAGGCAACCTAAATGGACCATGCTACTCTCGGGTTGAGTGCATACCAATTATAGTTATGGGCTTAGACACCTAATCCAACAGTGGGTTCTTAAAGTGTTAAGAACTTATGGACCAAAGATTTTCTATATAAAGTGAGGCTTTCATATCACTTTCACCACTCATGCAAAAATCGTAACTATGTATGTATGTGTGTTTCTTTCTAGTTTTAGTTGAAGAATTTAAGATCACAATCTTGCTTATGCTCTCCTTATGTTCTTATTTTGATAAGAACATAAAGCTTAAGAGTATTAAGAGTTTTATACAAAATAACTAGCATTCTACATCAAGTTGATTCATTGTTGGTGTCTTTAAAGTTCTACATTCTTCATCAACTTCCTAGCCTCCCAAGAGGAACCAAAGAACTACAATGGTTGTAATTTCCCCATCTTCTTCTTTGGTGTTTGTTTTCTTTCCAAACTTTGCAAGATGATCCTTGGTGTTATGAACTTGTTTTATGTTATTCAAAACTTATTAAGTCTTCTATTACCAAATTTCTTGTTTTCGAAACAAGTTTTTGAATAAAAACCCAACACTTAGTTAAATTCAACCTCATGTCGTGCCATTGCTTGGTCATGTCGTGGGAATGGAACGACAAAAAAATCGTGATTTTGGGCACCACCACGTCATGACACATCCTATATCACGTCGTGACTTCTAGTCAGAAGGCCAAAATCTTCATTAAGTGCTTAATCTCTTCATACCAATGCCCATAACCTTAGATCTAGTTCCTAAATAACTTCATAATGGATAAAGTTTCCAAATCTATCCATTAGGATGGTCCAAACAACCAAGATCTAGTCTTTAAGTCTTAAAGGGACCAAGAATGTATCTTTCTCAGATTAATCCATTAAGTCCAAGTCTCCAACATTCAGATCTGAATCACCATGATGTTTAGACAGATAAAGTTCCAACTTTATCCATCATAATGTCTCAAAATTTCAAGATCTAAACTTTAATACACCAAAATGACCTAAAAGACCAAGATAACTTACATGGCTAAAAAGGAAGGAAAAAGATCATAATTTTCCTAGTCCAAGAGGTCCAAGAAGCATTCTAAACTGATCAAAAGGTGTTGGAGTTCATTCAACTCCAAGATTACCCATAAAATAGACCAAAAGTGCCAAAAATCACAAATAAAGAGATATAAAGAACTAAAGACGAAGATATGAACTTTATACTCACTGTGGTCTAGAAATGGAGTGACTTTGTTGGATCCAAACTTGAAACAATATTCCTTGCAACCAAAAGAATCTCATTGATCTTCAAGCTTCATTAAAATATCACCAAAAGTATCCATAAGAGGAGAGGGGAGAGGGGAGGAGCTCAAATTTGAAGAGATAGAGAGAGAGAGAGAGAGAGAGAGAAAGAGGCTAGGGTTTCACCCAAGAGGGTTCTAGATATGATGGAGGCTAGGAAAATACCTTAAAACATGAATCCTTACCTTTAAATACCTTGAAACCCCTAAAAATTTTGTGGGCTTGGGCTGCATAGTTGTCACTTCGTGACAACCTACTTGTCACCTCGTGATGACTCTCATGTCATGACAACATTCCTATCACCTCGTGAGGATGGGTTTTCACCCAGTTTCACTTAAACTTCAAACAATCATAACTTCTTCATTTCAACTATGTTTTCGGCAATCTTTATATGCACGAAAAGGTATGAATGAGCCCCACAACCCTATCTAATTACTTTTGACTTAAAACATACTAAACTAAAATCATTAATTCATGCAAGAAATTTGAAGCATCACCTTTTCCATTTTACCCTTGGCTCCAAAACACAAATCAAGGGTTTTACTCACTTAACCATTATTATCAACATTTGATAGGGTCTAAAGTTTATTTCCTTGAAGTCCAAAGCCTTTAGATGATCGGGTTACGGTACATAATCCTGAATTAAGAAACATCCTGGAACTGGGTCTTACAAATTTTTTCAAAACTCTATTATTATATATTTTTTAAAAGTTAGGATTTAGAAATTAGTTTTTTTACAACATTGTTTTACATAAAATCTTTTTATGAAATATATTTATTTTTACATGAAATGTAATATTTATATAAATAAAAAAAATAAAACTTATAAATTTTAATCATCATGAAAATATATTTTATTTAATATACAAATATTTTTTGTTGTCTAGACTTTATCAAAAGGAAAATATATTGAAAAGTCCTTATGTTTAGGCCTTATAATTGATTTAGTCTTTATTTTTTTAGTCAATTAAGCCTTATAAATCGGAAATTGTATTCATTGTGACCATTTTACTCGGTTAACAGGTCACCTATCTTTCAAAAACTACACTTTTTGCCCATATTTAACTTTTAGTTCAAATTTGATCCAAAATTTACATTTTTGGCATATATTTTAAATTTTATTACAAATTTGGTCAAAAACTTATGTTTTTTGCCTAGATTTCAATATTTTGTTACAAATTCATCCTAATTTTAGTTTTTTTACATCTTTTTTTCAAAATTTTATTTCGAATATGTTTTTTTGTTTTATAAATTCATGTATATCAAAAAAACATGTTTTCACATAAAAAACCTTCTTGTTTCTATATAATTTTTTTTTAAAACATTTTTGTATGTGAAATACATATTTATAAAATTAGGTATTTATTAGGTGCATATATATATATATATATATATATGTGTGTGTGTGTGTGTGTGTGTATATATATATATATATATATATATATATATATGTTACTTTGTTTTTAGTAACTATTGTGTGTCAGAATGCACAGATCTGGACCACCGGATGAATGGAATCAACAGTCATGATCTGAGGGTCTATGATATTACAATAGGGTACCATTTATCATATAATCACATAAATTTTAGCAAAAATGTATTTTGGTCAATTAACATATTTTAAAAAATGAAATTTTCGGATTTTAAGGGATTATTAATTCCCTTATTTTTAAAAAATCTGAATTTTTTAAAATAATTCTAATTAAAATTTAATATTATATTTAATAATAACCGATTTTATTCTGTCAGAATGACAAAAAGTCAACAATAAACTATTAAATATATTTGTGGTTTTATTCTTGCAGAATATGGTTTCATTCAATATACTTTTTATATTAAACATGCTTAAAGAATTACACAACATATTATCAAGAATAACATTTTCTAAAGAATACAGATTTTATTCTTTAAGAATCATTATTTACATTCATCCATAAAGAATAAGACTATAGAATTTTATTACATTCATTCTAAAAAAATTATGATTATTCTTAAAGATTAAAACTTAAAATGGTTAAAAAAAGAAAAAAAAACATCAAAATCTAAAAAAAACTCTAATCCATTCCAAAAGAATATTATTGTTAAGAAACACTTTATACATTCTAGCATAATACATTTTGCAAGAATACACTTTAGTCCTCCATGTTTTTTCTCCTTTTCCACTTCAATGGCAGTCTCTTCAAAACCTAAATCCACAAAAAAAAATCATAATCACCTTTCAAATATTAAAAAATTCGGAGCATTCTAAAATAATAAAAACTATAAATTCTGATAGAATGTAGTAGACATTAAACAATTGTAATTTATTCTAATAACATGCATTATTAGTTATTCTACTAGAATATACTATCACTATTCTAATAACATGCATTACTCGTAATTCTGCTAGAATGCATTACCAGTTAAACAAATATACTTGTTGTTAACAAAACATTCTTAAAGACATTTTGACAGAATGCATTTATATAAATAAATTCTGACAGAATACACACAAGTTTTAACTCATATGCTAATAGAATTTATAACATATTTTTTTATATAAAATGAAAACACCAAAATAACATAACTACACATATTAACATCAATTCTAAAAGAATTTTTCAATTCTGTTTGTTGCTTAAACTTCAATTCCTTAAGAATTATAACAAAATATTATCTGCTTTCAATTCATTGACATTAGGTGCCTGTAAAAATAGAATATTAATCAAACTTAGACAACATAAATTACCTTATTTTTTTTAGCATAAATAACATCATCCTCTATGACTTTGTAACACAGTTTGCTTATATCTTGCATTATTGAAAACTGAAATCATCATCATGCTTTATCACCTAAAACAATCATAAATGCTCGGTTGTGAGAATCAAATAAAAAAAGGATTCCATTTTGGGGAAACCAAAAATTAGAAGAGGTAGACATAAATAACGGAGAGAAGAAGGCACCATGAAATTATTGGGGTAAAAGTAGAGATGTGCAGAAGCTTTCCATCACCATCACTACCTTCTCTGAAGAAGATTCGGAAAAAAAAACTTAGGAATCAATCAAAGATAAAAAAAATCAAAATAATATGTCGATAGTACCAGCCAAACACCCTCCACCTCTTTCTTTCTTCTTTGATCATAGCTGTCAATGAATCAAACACTCAAAAATTCATCTGTTTATCATTCCTATCTACTGAACACTCAACCAAGATTATCTACTAAACACTCAACCAAGATTAACACTCCAACTCATTCCTTCCTTAAAAAGAGCTGGGATTGAATCATCAACACACATTTGCATTCATTCCCAGTCATGAATTCAAGAAACAAACACCCATGGATTCCCTTGTCAAATACCAAAACCCAAAAAACCATGAGTTATATCACATCCATTATCATAATTTTTTTAGGAAACCCCAAACATACAAATTTCCATGGATTCAAATCAAAATAAGATGAAGAAGAAGATCATATGTTAGCCATGGATGCTTCCGTTAACTTCCTCTTCCTTCGATCAGTCAAGAATCGAGACCTTTGTCCCCCTCAAACTTGTTGTTTTGTTGCTTCCTTTCTCCCTTTTGTGTCAATGGCCAACAACCTCATTTTTGTGTTTTTCCTTTCCTGAAAAACAAAGAAAAACAAACACTTCCCAATTTCAGTCTTTTGTTGCCATTCTCTCCCCTAGTCGTTGGATTACCGGACCAGAGAAAGAAGAATAGGAGGCTGTCGGAGCATACCTCTGTCCACGTACCTGCAATCACCGGGAGCGATGCCCTCCTTTGCCTCTTCCCCATCAAAAGACATCACCGAACACCGACCATCACAAACACCACCGGATTTCCTCCTCGTTTGCTCCTCGCTTCTCACTCGCATTCACGGACCCCACAACAGTGCCACTGCTCCTCCGCATCCCCTTTCTTCAGCCTCATCAAAACCCAGAGTCCATCATCGATTGCGAGACGAGAGTATGTGCTCCCCTTTGGATCCGTTGATTGTAAAAGAAGAAGCAGAAGCGGTGGATCAGATTTAGGGCTAATGTTCTAAATTTATCTTTGTTTCTTGCATGATATCAGGAATATTAATTATCTATCATAATTAACTATACAAAGACTACTATAATACTCTTAAATGATTTATTTTTTCCTAAATTCCTATTTGTGCATTCATGCACACAATAGTTGCTAGAAACATTTGAACCTCTCTCTCTCTCTCTATATATATATATATATATATATATATATATATATATGTGTGTGTGTGTGTGTGTGTGTGTGTTTTTATAAAAAAATGTATATATACATGTATTTTACAAAAATATATACAAAAACATTTTTATAAAAAATGTTGGAGTAAGTTGTCTAAGTCAATAACTAAATTGGTATATTCTTGAATTGGAAACAAAGTCATTTTTGGGTTGCTATCATAACTAGTAACTGAATATAATCACTTTTGGAGAGAGACACTAATTTATTAATTTATTATATGATTAATAACTGAAATAAATGATTTATTAATATAATATATGATTAATATATTAATTTGAAATAGTAATAATTAATTAAGAACTAATTAGAAATTAATTGGAATTAAATTCAGAATAATTAGAATTAATTGGAGGTGTAGGGACTAAGTTGTAATTGTTCGTTAGTTGAAGAAAAGAGAGTTTCTAGAACCTCCTAATGGTGGCCAGTTTGAGGTTGTTGTTAGGGTGTCTAGAATGATCCTATTAGATAATAAAAGACTTCGGTAATTACCAATTTGATATATATTATTATATTGTTCAAATTAGGGTTTCAAGGGTTCCTTATCCGCTATAAATAGGACCCCTAGAGTACCTATTTTCGTTCACTCTTTCTAACTCTCATAGCGCCAAAAAAATTCTTTTTCCTCATATCTCCTCAAGTATTCTAGTTACTATGGTTTTACGTACAAGCCATTATAGGCCCTCAAGCTTTTGGTGCTTGATTTCCAAGGAACTTGAAGAGGATTTGGTGTGATTATTTCTTATAACAATCAAAAGGCATGTAACCCTCATAGCCTTTCCTTAGGGTTTCTTGATGTTCATAGATAATTGTTATCAATAGAGAAAACATAGATCCTTTGTATGTTGCATGTGAACTTAAGGGTTTATGTGTTTTTCCATTTACGTGTAACTTTATAACCTAGAAAACCCATCAGTGGTATCAGAACCATTGTTTTCTATTGATTTTTGCATTAGATGAATTGATCAAATTATGGTTTGTAGAAAATAAAACATATTCCTTACATATTTCAACTTTGCTAGGGGTTCTTGAAACCCTAGCCTCCTACCTTATTCTAAAAAATTCTAGGGTTTCCCTTAGGGTTTCTAGTTTCCTTAGCATGACTTCAATGTGCAACAAGAAATCTCGATATTTTATGATGGAGTCAATGTGTGCACTCGCCAACTTCGAGACTCTCAAGGGCCCATGACAAAAAAGGTCTGGCAACAAATAAAGCTTTAATTGAAGAATTCGCCAAGCATTCAAGGAAGTATCACAACCCAAGGGGGGAGGATATCATGAGAACAAAAGAGAATATAGATGGAGTTTCTGAAGTCTTAATGATTGTAATGGAAAAACTCGACGCCATGGAAAATAGGCTCATAAAGATGGATGGATCAATTAATATGGTACACGATAGATGTGAATCTTGTGGAGGACCTCACTCTGTAAGGGATTGTGAATTGGAATACAAGAGATCTCAAGACACGACAAACTATCAACAATTAGAGCATAATCTCTACCAACTAGAACGAGTCCAATCCAAGAAGATAGATGCTCTCGAGTCGATGCTATTCAGATTCATGGAAGCTAGCGAAAAAAGACATGATGCAACTATTGCAACACTTAGAGATCAACAAGAATCTATTTTGAGCATCCATACACAAGTTGGGTAATTAACAATAGTTGTACAAGAAAAGCTATAAGATATACCTTCAAGAAAAGTTGAGTCAATCCCTATGGCTCAAGTCATGGTCGTTGATACAGAAGAAGAAGATGAATTGGTACATATGAAGGAACTTGATGGGGAGTCTAATCAGTCACTCAAAGTAAAAAATAAAGAAGAAGAAGAAGAAGAGTATCGTTAAGCTGCCTAGTCGCCACGATGTGGAGGCAATAGTGCCACGTCATGGGCAATAAAAGAAGATTATGATTTTTTTTTGTTGAGCTATATCGACCACCTCTTCCTTTCCCATCTTATGCAAAGGAAAATTAGGTGAAGCAAGGAAACACAATCTTAATGGAGCATAAAGAACTTGAAGAGCAATTGGAAAAAGAAGAAAAGCATTTGAAACCTCCAATGTCAACGCCAATGATTTTTGAGGTGTTTGCTTTTACAAGGAAGGCATAGTCTGTTTTAGAATTTAACTCTAAGAGACATAAGTCTAAGTGTTGCAACATACGATGATAGGTCATTAGAATATGACACATCAGTCCATAGTAGTAATAAAAGAAATCATCTCAAGTTCGTATCCATTAAGGATCGAGATTGTGACTTGAAGGTCATAATTGGGAGTCTAGCCTGAGGTAGAGAGCAGGTGCACGATCGAGTACTGCATACAGTCAATAAGTCTGAGAGATAGACTTGAAGGAATGTAAAAGTTATAATTATTACCTAGGATGAAGAGATGACGTATGGAGTCATTATACGACCCTGTTTCGTTGATGATTTCAGGACGTAATCATCCTAAGGGGGAGATAATTGTAACGCCCGCAAATCCAGGCTAGTCAATTTAGAGGAAATAGGGGTCGAAAATGACTTTTCGACAAAAGATTATTTAGAATAAATAATCTTAACCAAGTTGTGGAATATGTCTCAAGGTTTCCGTACATATAAAGAACGCCGAAATCCGAGTTATAACGAAGAAGTTATGGCTCGTCGAAGTTTTACGGCAAAACCGGCACGGCACCGGGAAGCGTAAATAGTGAATTTACGATACAGCGAGATTTAGCCTTAGAAATCTAAACAAAAGTTGTAGAATATGTTAAACTAAGAGCGTCGATAAAAAGAACGCCCAAATCTAACTTTGTATGAGGAAGTTATGATTTTTCTAAGATTCGGCTTAGCAGTGCACGGCCCGAAACTCGAATTTTAGTCCGAGCGGTTTTTGGCTTACGCGACCTAAATGAGAGTTGAAGATCTCATTAATAGGAACTCAACGTTAAAAAGATGGACGAAAACGGAGTTCGTATGAAGGAGTTACGAATTCTTCGCGGTCATTTAACAATCTAAACGCCTCCTACTATTAAATTTGAGATCGGTCGAGAATTAGCCGACGGAGTCTAAATGAAAGTTGTAGATCTTGATTTTACCTACGCGTAGATATAAAGAACATCGAAAACGGAGCTCGTATGCGAGAGTTATGATTTTTCTAAGTTCGAAGGTTGATACGCAATAGGGGGTGACGTGGCACCACCAGAATTGGACACGTGGCACCACCAGAAGGCCACCACATGGACCAACTCGGCGAGTAGGTCCCCCTACTCGGCGAGTCCATCATATATTTTCACTATAAATAGAGGTGTCGGGTCTAGCCTTCTCTTCACACCTCCCAAACTCACTTTCTCTCTCTAGTTTCTCTCTCTAGCCTCCCTAACCCCCCTAAAAGCCTAGGTAAACCCCCTAGCACCTGAAGGAAGCCCCGAGGCTCCAGTAGCCTCGAGAAAAGAGCCTTTCGGCTCGGGAACGCTGCTCCAGCGAAGCCCGGTTTTCGAGAAAACCCGCTGTAAGTAAGCTATGCCTATCCTATCTTTAGTTTAGCTTATGTTTTAATATAGTAATGTTATTAGGACCTTATAATAAGTACTTGGGCTATTATTATGGGTTATATAAGTATCGTTTAACGCTTATATAATAGTAATAATAACTAGACTACTAATTAGTCGCGGTGAATATTAGACTAAACCCTAGTGGTATTGGTACTAGGTTTTATCGAAGGAAAATCGTTTTGAGAGTATCGAAGCGCTATTCGAGTGCTGACTCACCACCTACTCAGGTGAGTGCATAGACCCTTTCATCTTACACATAGATATGAAGTATTTTATAAACTACGTGCTATGTGTACATATTATCTGAATATTTGCTGTCTATGCTGGATGAACGTTTTATACATGTTTTAAATAATTTAAACTATATACGTATTTTATACGAATATGTTGGGACTGACATGGGTAGATGAACGATGTGAGATATAAGATGATGAGAGTATACGTTGGCAGCTATAGACTTAGTGCCTATTGGACAAACACCGGTAGCTATGGACTTAGTACCTGTTAGACGCTAGTAGCTATGGATTTAGTACCTGTTAGGAATTGGTAGCTATGGACTTAGTACCTATTAGATGAACACTGGTAGCTATGGATTTAGTACCCGATGAGTAGACTATAGCAGCTATGGAATTAGTGCTTTACGAACGAACATTGGTAGTTATGGATTTAGTGCCAGTCCTATAACCCTGGAAGTAAGGGACTTCGGAATAAACAAATGCATGATAGATGACTCTTAGGTTAAATCCTTAAGAGTAAAGAAGATAACGGGGATGGGTAATTGGGTGGATTGTTTGATTGTTTAACATAATAATTATATTATTGTGGGTTGAAAACCTTCTGTACTCACCAGGTTTCCCAACCTGACCCACTCAGTTTATTTATATCACAGGTGTTGATATGAAGTCACTTTACACTGAGAGATTTAAAGAGATGTAGATCACTAGTGTAAACAATTGTAAGTTTTGTTTATGCTTATGTTTATGTATTAACGATGACATCCCAAACGTTTTAAAATGAAATAAATACGTTTCTTCGAAAATGTTTTAATACGTATTTACCATGTTTTTCTGGGAACAAATTCCGCAACACTTTTATAAAATGAAGTACTCTGATTTTTACAAAGCATAAACAAACCGGTCTTTTCTGGCCGTGATTTTGGGGATGTCACAATTATGAGGTCGTAACTCATAAAATCATTATTGATGTCTCTAGTGGTTGTTCAGGTGGGGGTACACCTGAGCCGATGGGAGTTGGTTGTATCATGAAATTGTTGGTTTGATCATCTTTGATCGTTGAAGCAGTGATTGGTGATGGCATACCAAAGGGTCAAGGATTATTAAGGTTTGGTACGTCATATGGTTTGGTTTTGGGTGAAGTTTGTGGTCGGTATGTTTTGAGGATCAATTATACGTGTTTCTAGTAGTGTGTCCAGTTTGGGACAGGGGGTAAATTCATAGATGGATGCTCTTCTGTTATAGGGAAGGGCCTTCGAGAAGCATATGAGTGGCCATTTTTAGTAGGATTTTGGTGAAAAATTGCGATTGAGAATCATGAGTGTATCCGTGCAAGGTATGTGCTCAGAAAGATGTGGATTAAGAAATTTGGATGTCAAAGGCCTCATCTGGAGGGTTTAGGATTTAACTTATGTGTCTGTGCTCCGGGATGGTTTTACATGTGTGAAGGTCGGGCAAGTGGAGAGGTTTCAACATCTTAGCAGCAGCATGTCGGCCCGGTGGTTGAGGAAATCTATATCCTATATCTTTTGTGGTGAATTGTTATCATCAGGAGTTGAATAGATAGTTTGATGGATAAGTATCATGGATTTAGCATTGGTTCAATTTGAGGCAGTCTGTGAGGGAGTCATACCAATTTATGACTTTAGGGTTCAGGCTAAGTAGTTTGGGTTTCTGCATGGGATTGTGGATTCGTCTTCTTTAAGTGGCAAATTCTGCTGGTTTCAGTTTCCTTAGGAAGGCAATTGATTGTTCAAGGTTGTGGTTATGTCCCTCAGGTTGTCGGGAACACAAGAATGATAAGGAATGATTTCGAGGACGAAATCGAATTTAAGTGGGGGAGAGTTGTAACACCCGGTTTCAAATCGCTTCATTATTCGGGACTGTGGCCCGATCATCAGTTGACATCGCATGTATGTGCTGTATTCGTTTCCTTTATGCTTTTATTATAATTTGTGTTGATGATTGTATGATTGTTTATGAGACGCTATATTGGATTTAAATAAGTCTCCACCTAGAAATCAGAATTTTCTTCATGATGGTCTAGACATTATATTTTAAGAATATTCACATGCCATTTTGCATACCGAGAGTCGTGCTTAGAGGATAATCGGGTGAACCGGTTCTATAATTTTGATGTAGGAGACATCGAACAACGACAAAGAAAGCCTTAAGAGGAAGAAGATTAAGTATTCCACTTAGGAGACCAACAATCGGTTTGATTTGTGGTGGTTTCATCATGGAGTCCAAAGAAGCTACACCATGAGTGTGCCAAATTTGAATGCAGGAATCGTAGGGATGTTTCATGGTTGCGATGTAATGACGGATTTTCATGATCGTGGGTGTAAGATTGGTAGTTTTCACGTTCATACCTTCGAGTGTGGTCGATTGCATGTCCACATAGGAATTGCTCCATAGTAAGTAGGTCATTTGATTAGCTATCCACTTGTATCGATAATTGAGTTCGTTGTTCCCTGTTATCAGTTTGTCGCTCAAAATTTTTCCAAGTGGAATCAGTGGAAGGTGCTTGGGGATCTTGAGTTCATTGAGATCTTGGGATGTATTCATCTGATGCATTGTTCTTTTTCCATGTATGTATGTACACTAGGGTTGGCTGGTCAAGGAATGTTAGTTCTTGTAAGCTCATGTTTTGACTACTACCATTAGTAGGGTATGAGCGGTGGTGACTTATCACTCTTTGGTGAGGGTAATGCATTGTTCGCATGGGTTTGTTTTAGCCATTGGGATTGGCAGTAGAAATCGAATTGTATCGGTTGGCGATCTTTTGAGTACATCGATCTTTCGACAAGTGAGTTGTTGAATTGGTGATCTGTCCATTTTGATAAAGAGTTTTAGTCGTGTTTGTCATAAGTTAGGTTTGTGAGATGGTTCAGAAATCCAACAATTATGAGATTGGTAGAGTGGAGTAGAATCCAAGTGGGGGAGAACCGTTTGGATTAATGGGAATGATTTTAGGTGTGAAAAAAGGAGGGGTTACATACCCTAGGCGAGTGGAGAGCCGGTCTTGAGGGTGATTTGAGTTGAGGTTTATTCAAGTGATTTTGTGAAGTGGTCTGTTGTTATCAGGAAAGCATATGATGAAATAGGTTATCTTGTCCGAGAACATAGAGTATTAGTGGTAACACATTTTGGGTTCGTGACTAGTCTCAGGTTGAGGGTTATGTTAGGACCTCTCTGCTTGTTCTTGTTTGATGAAGGATTTGAGGTTCGAAGCACGACCCAAATGCTTGTTAGGATTCGACAGATTGGAGTTCCGACTTGTATTGCTTCTCGGTTAAGTTTCCTCGTAGATAGTTGGCAAGACCATAGGACAGGAACATGACGTGGTAGAAATGTTGTAAGATTGTGGGGTGGCCGTAGCATTCACTAGGTTGGCAGGTAGTGGTAGAAGTGTTGTAAGACTATAGGGTGGTTGTAGCATTCACTAGTTTGGTAGGTAGTGGTAGAAGTTTTGTAAGACTGCAGGGTGGCCGTAGCATTCACTAGGTTGGCAGGTAGTCATAGAAGTGTTGTAAGACTGAGGGGTAGCCGTAGAATTCACTAGGCTAGCAGGTAGCGGTAGAAGTGTTATAAGACTGCAGGGTGGCTGTAGCATTCACTAAATTGGCAGGTAGTGATAGAAGTGTTTTAAGACTGTGGGGTGGCCACAACATTCACTAGGTTGGCAGGTAGTGGTAGAAGTGTTGTAAGACTGCGGGGTGGCCCGTTGCATTCACCTGGTTAATGAGCAGTTGTGATGGTATTGTAAATCTATGATTTGGCTCTTAGTTTTCTCTAGGTAGAGCTAGATCCTAGCATGATGGGTTGTGAGATTGTGAAAGGGCCATAATATTCATGGGATTGGGGAAGGTTGTATTCCAATCTGGGGCCAATTGTGATGTAAGACTATAGCTGGGCTGGTAGCATTCACTCAAAGCAAAGTGGACTATCTTACATCCGTGTGATGGTTGGTTATGTTGTCCCTGGTTGAAACAGAAGGGTTTTTGGAGCCATATTGGCGAATAGGCTAGGATAGCTTTTTCCAGATAGACTCTTGGTTGAAGTCTCATGGTACGGTCGTATGGGAGGTTGTCAGCCTCAACAACCAACTAGAAACCCGGTATTTCAGTTAATTGGTAGGTTAGTACGACACCAAGGAGATCTCAATTAGGTTGAAGGTGTGATTTTTGGACAACAAGATGAGACTGAGATGTTGGTATGGTACTAATTATTGAGACTCGTGTTGGAAGTCTCCTTTGTTTTCAAAAGAAAGGTTTTCAACAAGAATGAACGGTCAGGGATTCTGTTTTCTAGTGGTATCAGTGGAGAATTTCAGGGTCAGAGAGGTTTGTTTGGTTCGGGTGGCAGAATGGAATTATTATAGTTGTGATGGAATTATCCTGCCTATTTGGAAGACATAAAAGGTATCAGATTTCCAAAATTCAGACAGACTTGTGATGGTTATACCTCATTGGTTAAAGTTAGTGGGTCAAGGCTTCGTTATTCATTAGGGTATGTGATCTATGCTAACATTGGGCTTTGATAGCAAAAATGGAAGACATTCGTCTGCAAAAGAGGACTTCTCAGTCCTAATTAGTATCCAGGAAGTTCTGGTAGGGTTTTCGGGTGTAGCAGAGTAAGTTAAAGGAATGATATCGAGGACAAAATCTACTTTAATTGGGGGAGAGTTGTAACACCCATGTTCCAGATTAGATTAACTTTATATTCTCTAGGCTAAGATGGAGTTTTTAGGAAAAACTATATGCCATGACATGGGGCAAGGATGCCCACGACGTGGCATTGAATAAAAAGCATGCATATTTTTTTGAGCAGCCGCTACATGGCCAAAGATTACCACGATGTGACAACAGCTCTGGCATAAACCCATGACTCTTTTAGGGTATCCTTCATATTTAAACCCCTCTAAGTCATTTTAGGGTTGCTTATCAGCCTCCATCACCATCAAGTTTCAGAAACCCTAACCCTAATTCCTCCTTGTGAGTTGTGAGTCCATTTTGGTGACTTTAGTTGCTTATGAAGAAAGAAGAGGCATTGGAAAGGATTGTAGTGCTTCTTGGTTGAAGTAAAGATCTCTTTTAGGCATCTTTATACCTTTGTAAGTGTCTAAGTTCCTTGCTTTATGGCTTTAAGTGGTTAGATCTAGAATATTGTCCCATGTTATTCATGTTTCAGCAAGTTTGGAAGAAAGGAACTCATAAATTTGGCAACTCTATGACTCTCCTGAGTTCTATTAGTATCATATGTTATAGATCTAGACTTTGGTATGAGTTCCTATCTTTTTGCATGAGTTTTGGTCATTTTTTCGCTCATTTTGACCTAAAATGGATTCTAGACATGTTTTGGATATGCGTGTCTATAAAATTTCCACCTTTATGATAGATTTGGTATTATAAACCCTTCTGGAGTGGTGGGGTTAAGGACTTTTTTAGAATAAGAGCTTAATGGTTAAGACATTGTGGGATTTGGCTTTATTTGGACCTAGGGTTGTAGATCTTGATCTCTTTGGGTGTCTTAATGGATAAAGTTGGAAACTTTATCCATTTAGACCATAGGATGGACCAGATCTAAGCTTTGGAACTCTTGGAATTGAGGAAAGCGGCTTAATCCATTAAGCTGCTAGAAACCCAGTGCCCACGGTGTGACGACTGGGTACTTTCCGTATGTATGGATGAGTGAGGGCCACGATGTGGTGGTTGAATAAAGTCAACTTTGGTTGTTGACTTTGACCATTGACTTTTCGCATGGGTTGACTTTTGGTTAAATTTCTATTTTTAGAAGGTATATTTAGGGTTTACCTTGTGTAGATTGTTAGGAGGTGTTTAATACCCATCTTTGGCGGTGAGAGCTGTTAGTTGTGGTCGACACGACATTGACTTGGGTTTTAGTCCACTTTATGATTAAGGTAAGTCTCCTCACTATACTTAGGGGTCAAAGATACCAATGTCGGCCCACTAGATTATGTTATGTAGAAAGACCTGGTGGTGGCACCTGGCAATTGCATGAAAGACCTGTATATGGCTCCCGACAATTTTTATGCAAGACCAGGGCCTAGACCTTAATAGTTATATGTAGAATGCTAGTTGTCTTTGTGATACTTGCATGGAAGACCAGGAGGTGGCTCTTGGCACTTGTTTGTAAAACCTAAGTTTTGGCCCCCGACTTGGCAAGTAAAGACCATGATACGGCTCATGGCAACATGATAATTGTAAGACTATGGATGGCACATAACAATCTCTATTGTATGTATGATATGTGGTATTTTTGGTTCTAAAGGGAAGGGACCGACGTGATTGCACTGCATCTCCCAAAATTTTCCGCATTGACTTCTTATGATTTATACTCTGATGTTTACATGATGTAATCACTTTGATTGGTTTTGGAACAACTTATCTGTATGACTTATTGTTTTAAAAATAAAAATTTTACTATGAATTTTTGGGACGTTACATTTTCACTGCTATCTTCTACATTGGTCAAAAATTTCAAGGTTGATGACACACTAGAAGCTAAGTTTTCGGGTTCGTAAAGCGAAAAAGTTTCTTTGTATTTTTTATGCCTATTTTGGATTGTTAGGTTATTTACAAATTCACTTAGTTTCTTATAAAATATTTTTGTATCTTTGTGTTTGTTCATATATCTTTTGGAATGGCTGATCGTATATGTTTTGTATTTTGTAGAGAGATGCTACCACAATGATTGTCGTGAAATATGATGAATTTGTGTGAATGAAGGAATTTAAAAATAGAGACTAAAATTTCACTAATTCGTTTTGTTGTTCAATGATGATTTCCCACTACAATTTAAGTATATGGATAGATTTTTCCATATAATTTATAAATATATTAAAATATAATTGATACTTACATTTTTGAAATATGAACAATATAGAGGATACAACATAGCAAAATAAATTATGTATATATTAACTTAAAAAGATGTTGGTGGAAAATTAATAATAAATTTGAAATTAGTTTTGTGGTTTATTATATTGATGAACTAAGCGATATTTCATGCGTTGCATAGATATAATTAAAATATTGATAAATATAAATTGATAAAATAAATATATTACTGTTAGTAACTTTAAATTAAAAAATTTTACACTAATTTATTATAAAACATTATAAGTTCTTTAAATAAATGATAACATATATAAATAATATGTCATCTTAGTAGTCGTTACTTGTAAGTTGTGTATAAATATAAAAATAAACTCAGTTTACATAGATATATTTTATGATGACATTATTTCAATGAAATATATTTATAAGTTATGTGTGAATTTGGAATTCCAATGTAATAACATTTTAGTTAAGCCTTTATTATTTTTAAATAATTTTGAAACTATCGTTTGATGCATGTTTTGTATTTAACATTATATTTACACTGTTAATATTTTTAATTAATTTTAAACTATTTATTTTGAAGAAAAAAATGATTTTACAAAAAAATAAAGTAAAGGTTTTAAATTCAAATTACGTATATCAAATTTATATTTGAATTTAACCTCTAATAAATTAACAAATTAAGTATATTATATTAAACATAAATAATTAATATTGAAATTACAATAATAATATATTTAATGTATGAATTTAAAAAGTAATTGAAAAGTTGGGAGTTTGAAATGAATTTATGATAGTAAAATGACTTCTTTTATAATAGATAATAAATAATAGAGTTAGATAATAGATAACAGATTTCATATTTTATAACATCATACATACTTATAAAGGTAACATTTTTCCTTGAACCTCATGCATTTGAAACTCCCATAAAAATTTACAAACACCTCATGCATTTGAAACCTACTATTTTAATGAATATCATTCAAAAGTCTCTTAATAATGATTAACAATTCAAAGGTTTTATAACTTATATAATATATTTAATAAACAATTAATTGATACTCTACTATAAAAATGTCAATCTTTTTTAGTAGACACACAAATACAAATCACATTCGAAATTCACAAAGAAAACAAGTTTAAAGTTTTTTGTGTTGGTTTGAGGGCTTTGAACAATTTTTTGAGTCATGTTATTATGTTGAAGTTTTTAATTTGTAAGTTTTTTATATACTAATTCTTTTTTGTATTTTCTTGATTTAAGTATTCTTTTAAGAATATCATTGTATGTTGTGGTTGAAATTTTAATGTTGTTAGATTAGATTCATGTTATCGATCACATGTTATGGAAGGTGATATATATAATATTTATTTAACTATTGTATACATGTTTGTATGTTCATGTTGCTTCAAAACAATAATTAATTAAAAATCATGGATATGTCATATTATCCATGTAAGCCTTTTTTTAAATGCAAATTATTTATCTTATCACTTTATATTTTAGTATATGTTTAACATTTTAATTATAATAAGTGTTTTTTAAAAGTTTCTTTCACTTATTAATAATAACAAGTGGTATTAAAATTAATAAGCAATAATTATAAATAATAAAAATCAAATTGCATGGATATATCATATTATCCATGCAAGTCTCTTTTGAAATGCAAATTGTCTATCTTATCACTTTATTATTTAGTGCATGTTTCACATTTTAATAATAATATTAAGTGTTTCCTAAAAGTCTTCTTTAACATATTATTAACAATAAGTGGTTTAAAATTAATGAATAACAATTTTAAATGATAATAACATCAAATTATAAATTACATTTAACTATAAATAAATTGTAATTTAAATGAACATCATTATTGAAATTAGAAAATGATCGCATAAGTAAAAATATAATTAATCAATAATAATAATTGTTAAAAATAATACTAAATAGATAATTATACTTGATTTTATTAATGAGGAATGTGAGTTGATATTAATGAATATTACTGTTCAAAATAATTGAGATTTTATATATATATATATATATATATATATATATATATATATATATATATATAAATTAGTGTAAAAATATTTTATCAAAGTTAATGTCAATAATATAACCATTTTAAACATATATTTTTCAATATTTTAGCAATATGTTTTTAATCTTCGTTGCGCAACGCGCGAGAATTCGTCTAGTAATTTATATTTTTTACACAATATTGATTTGAAACTTACAACTTATAACCTATTATATTATATATTTTAAATATTTTATATTAACTTAATAATAAAGTTATTATTTTATAATTAATAACAATCAAATATTGTATTAGATTTCGTTTTAGTACAAATATTCCCCTAGTTAGGATGGTGAAGCCTCACTAGCACAAGCCAAACACATCCCCCTCCCCTTAGCATGCGGAGAGAGAGAGAGAGAGAGAGAGAGAGAGAGAGAGAGAGAGAGAGAGAGAGAGAGAGAGAGAGAGAGAGAGAGAGAGAGAGAGAGAGAGATGGTTGGTTGTAATTGGTTGTGATTATTTTCTTTTATTTTATAATTTTTTTTTCAAAACAAAACCTATAAAAGACCTGACACTAACACTCCCTATATTTTTTAACATTTGCATTTATATGGGGGATAATGACTTAAAAGGGTAATATATTTTTTGATTTGTACATATTTAGTCATTGACTTTTTTTTCGTCCACATTTACCCCTTCAACTTGTTAAACTGTATAAATTTAGTGCTTATGACCGGCTACTCCAGGTTAGCCTGTAAAAATGACTTAATAGGGTAATATATTTCTCACTTTGTACACATTTAGCCATTAATATTTTTGTACATATTTAGTCCTTAGTATTTTTTTTGTTGCAAAATAAGTCGTTTTTGTTTTTGTACTCATTCAATACTTATGAATGATTTCTTTATGTTTTTCTCACGACATTTTACGTGGGATGACCATATGGTGGTGGGATAGGTTGAGCTGGTCCTGCTATATGCTGGAGGCCAAGATACCTGGTGCGGGCCGGCTATAAGACGTAGGCACAGAGGCTCGAGAAGAGTAGTTGTGTTAAGGTGGCATGCCGATAAACCCTGGTATTTCAGTCCGATGACTGATTAGACATGTGGCATGTTGGCATTCTAATCTGACGACTGATTGGGCCAAGGTATTCCAATATGATGAGTGTGGACCCGTTATGTATGATAATACATTTGTTGTATCGGGTATTTTGGGGAAAACCCACTAAACTTTATGCTTACCAGTTGTTTATGTTTTCAGGTTCTATCTTTGATCGTGGGAAGGCGAAGACATGATTGTACACACTCATCAACAGTATTGAAGATTCCGCGTTTCTTATATTACTCTAATTTTCGATAAATGCATTTTGGAATAAACTATTTTTCTTAATAATGGATTTATAATTAGGGACTTTTGCCTTACTTAAAAATAAAAAAAACTTTGGTTGTGAAAATGAAACGATACACATAAACATCAACAACCCTATACACTTCATCAATGATTGTCATACGTAAGATGTTGTGAGAAAAACTTAAAAAAATCATTCATAAGTACTGAATGAGTATAAAAACAAAGATGACTTATTTTGAAACAAAAAATATTGAGGTCTAAATGTATACAAAAATATTAAGGACTAAATGTGAACAAAATGAAAAATATATTACCCTATTAAGTCATTTTTCCCGGTTAACCTAGTTTAACCGGTCATAAGTATTGAATGTATATAGTTTAACAAGTTGAATAGAAAAAAAAAACTCATGACCAAATATGTATAAATCGAAAAATAAATTATCCTTATAACCAATATTTGTTAAACCTACGGAACAATAAAGATATATGTTAAGAGTACTATCACCCTTATAACCAATATTTGTTAAACACTTTATATAAAGTCACGTTCAAGTATGCTTCAAACACTGTTCCCTCCAACGTTTGTAGGCTACACTTTTCCAAATAACTTTTTCGGTACCTCAAAAGGTACAACTAACAATGCACATATTACAAGTATAAATTCGAAGAATACCTTCGTCTCCACTCCAAAACCCAAATTCCCAAAATCAATCCACCATAAAACCATCGCTCTGATTCTTTCCCTTCCATTCAGTTCACATTTTCAAGCTCTGAAACCTTCACAATGTTAAAAATGTCGATCCTCTTAGCTCTTCTTTTCTTCCTTTGTTCTTCTGGTAAGCTCAAAGAAACAGAGTGCTCTGTTTCCTCTGTAATTATTTTCTCATTTTCTTATTTAACTTGTTACTGCCTTTTTCAGTTTTATGTCAAGAACCTTTGCAGATTTTGACTCTGAATCGCCATGATTCGTCGTATGTGGATCCAGTTCAAACAATTGGGGTTTCTGTGGAGGAAGAAAAGCTTAATCAGGTTTCAAATAGCATTTTAATGGCGGAAAATTGGCTAAGGACTCATGTGTTATCTCGTTATCCATCTAGTAATGTAAACTCCATTGTTGTTGCTAACGATCTTCTTTGTAATGAGAAAATCAGAAATCGAGAAGAGCTCGTTAGGTTAACTCTGGATGCAATGAAGAACATGTATTATTCTCTCACTAGATGGGGTTTACAGAGAGAAATTAAAGTCTCTGTTTCTCTCTCTTTCAATTGTTTACACCAATCACACCTTCAGAAAGTTTTCAGCTTCTTAGAGGATATCAACTCAACTTACACCATAAACACACCTCAATTTTCTGATCAAACTCTTATATTGTTGACTTCTGAGCTGAAATCGATGAAAGATTTGGGCGTTTTTCAATCGGAAACAGTAAATGTCATCTTCCCCATGTCAAAACAAGCAAAACCCACATCGAGAAAGCTTCAATTCCTCGACCCTTTGTGGTTCCCACCAACTCCGCCATCACAGGCGGTAGAATTCCCACCGGCGACGTTTACTCTACCCTTTCCACCAGAAACTCAGCCTCCAACGATGGCTCCGGCGAGCAGCCCCTCTCCACATCACATGTTCAATCTTCCACCCTGTAACCCATACCCTCATTTCTACCGCGCTGCTCCACCCATAGTCGGCAATGGTGGTGGACGAATGGCTGCGCCACCCACTGCGGGTAAATCAATGGCTGCACCACCGGCGTCAGGCGGTGATTATGGGCAAGAAGGAATGTGGTGTGTGGCAAAGCCTAGTGTACCATCGGAAAAGTTGCAGGTGGCGATGGATTACGCTTGTGGACCAGGAGGCGCTGATTGTGATCCGATCAAGCCAAATGGGAGCTGTTATTCGCCGGATTCTGTTGTTGCTCATGCATCTTATGCTTTCAATAGTTATTGGCAGAAGAACAAGAAAAATGGTGGAATTTGTGGGTTTGAAGGAACTGCGATGCTCATTACTTCTGATCCAAGTAAGCATCCTTTCTTATTTCCATTTTCGATTTTTAAAATTAGATAAGTGGATTTCATGTAAATATCATAAAAAGTGTGAATTTAAAAATAAATTGACCATTTTTTTTCATCAATACCACAAATTGATTATCAATTTCCAGTAAAAAAAATTAAAATGTAAGCAAAAACACATTAAAAAAACAAAATAAGATTTTCTTTTTCAATATTTTAATGTTTTCTTTTCTTTCAAAAAGCAATTTTATCAGTTGTGAATTAATGATAACTTTATGTTTATAGGTAGAAAATTACAATTTCGTTAAATATCATTGCAATTTTTTTTAATCTCAATATAAGATAAAAGATGAATCTTAATAATTATTGGGTTTCTTATCTTACTATAGCTTTTCTTTTATGAATCCAATTATTTTAATCGTTGATCCTTATAAAATCATTAGTTAGGTTTTCACGATTTGCATCATTAGCAAAACGTACATTATATTTTGGTTATTTTTATGATTTAACAGTTATATTTTAGATTGGTTAACAAAAACCACCGAAATTTGATAATTTTTTGTGTGTCTAACCATTTTGTTATATGACGCAAAAGTTGTTACTATAAAATTTCATCAAATTTAGTGCTTTTAGTGAAAACTTTGACACTAAATATTCCATTAAAATCACTAGCTTTGACAAAGTTTTCTATTGGAACAACTTTAACTAGTATATATGGTCAAAATATAATAGGTCAAAATTGTTAATATAGAAAAATTTATCGAATTTGCATGGTTTTTATTGAATAAACTTGTTAAACCACAAAGATAAAGAAAATGACAAAATATAATGGCTTTTAATTTGACTCATCCCAAGTGTATTTATTTATAGTGGCTATCCAACATTAATGATATGTGTATGTTTGATAATGATATTTGGCAGGTTTTCTTCGTTGTCATTTCATGCTCGACTGAGTTTAGGATTTTGCCATATTGGATGAGAAGCTGCTTGATTTTTGGGCGCGTTTTGCTATCCGTTGGAATAATTTTTATTTTACGTTCCTTTTGTAACATATTATAATCTATTAAATTTTATAATAATTTGATTAAGCATCGGGATATCGGGCTTTTATGCTATTTGTGAATAACAATAAACAACTTTCCATCGTATAAACTCATATATTTAAAGGAATAATAGAAAGAAACAAAAGCATAAGATGCCTTATATTATACCAATAAAAGTATATAATTATTCACCCGTGCTCTCTTATTAAGATTTCAAAAATTAACAATGATTTTCAAAAATAAAAAGATTTTCGATTTTTGAAAATCAATTTTGTTTTATGCGAAAAACATTTTTCGAATAATCTCCAAATTCAACTACTTTGACAAACGGCATTTGCAAGCATGTAAAAACACGTAAGTTTTATACTTTTAGTTGTGTAACATCCCAAAAATCACGATAAAATTTTTATTTTTTAATTCAAATAAATTCATTGTTTCAATCAAAATCAAAGTCATAAAACATTAAAACCAACTATCAAATACAATTATCCCAAAATCAAAGTATCATAAAATCTCCAAAACATATAACCGGAGGATATATACGGCCACACCTTCGTCTTGCCTCGATCATCTGAAGTATCTGAAACATAAAACTTAAATTGTAAGTCAAAGCTTAGCAAGTTCCCCTAAAATATCCCACACAATAGAACATATACAATCATTAATGTTGGTTCCACGGTCATCCGACTGGATTACCCTCGGGTCCATAGCCATCAGGCTGGATTACCCCCAACGCACAATTATCAGACTGGATTGCCTCAGCCCAATCAGTTATCGGACTGGAATGTTCGAGTATGTTGGCTTACGCACATAGCAGTAAAGCCTCAACTCATATCGCACTATGTCGACATATGCAACCGATAAATCATATAACAAAACAGATAATCATACAGATCTACAGATTACTACAACATAACAACATTTCACATTCTAGGATACATAACTTAGTGGATCAGCATTAGTACCTTCAACCCACGAGTACAGTGAGGAAAAACTCACCTTAATGTCAGGAAGATAGTTGAACTGAATACTACTCCAACTAACGACTCTACGGGTTACCTGTACAACACATAGGGACCAAGCCTCATTCTACTATTCAAAATATCCCAAATGAGCTAAAGTCAACGATCAAAAGTCAAAGTCAAAGTCAACCTCTGTCGAACTCCATGTCGTGGCTATCCTTTAGCCACGCCATGGCTGATAGGTTCAACCAAATCAGAACCTGGTCTCGCATAAACCCAGATACATACCAAAATGCATAGCCACGTCATGGGTCCGAAGCACCACGCCGTGGAAGGGACAGTCTCAACACAACCGCAAAAAACCCCATCAACACGTCATGACACTCTACAACCATGTCGTTAGAGAACGTGTGAAGGCATAATTCTTTCCAAGGTCCTTAATCTGTAAATCCTTCCGGCTAATCTTTCTAGAAAGCATCTAAGGGTCCTATTGATCCCTAAAAATGTAAATTTTATGGAAATGCATGCCCCATGCATGTCCTTCATCAAATCTAGGTTAAAATAGTATTAAAAATGGACCTAAACTCATGCAAGGATCCCAAACCACTACTATTTCTCAGATCTATAAAGTATAGTGTCCATGGAACTCCTAAGAGTCATAAAGTTGCAAACTTTATCACTTTGTTTCATTCCAGAATCTATCAACGAGTTCAATCTTGCAAGATAACTCTATATCCATAAATAAAAATGAAAAGCTTGATTAAAGATCCTAACAAATGATCTAGCAAAATAATTCCATAGATTAGAGAGTGCAGTTTGCTTGCTTCTTGCACTCAATCTTCTTCTACTTCCTTCAAAATCACGCAAAAGGCTTGAAAATGAGCTCAAGAGCTTCAAGGTGGGTTAGGGTTAGGTTTCTAGGGATTGGTGGTGATGGATGCAGAAGATGAGTAACCCTAGCCTCCCCACTTTCTTTTAAATACTCGAAAAATTAGGGTTTTCATGATAGAGGGTCGCCATGTCGTGGCCAAAAGATGCCATGTCGTGGGGATCGTTAAATGACCCGCGAAACTTCCAGCATCACCACGTCATGGGATGCTTTCAACATGACCGGTCACTCCCAAAATCCAAATTACATTAAAAGCAAATACCTCCAAGAATACGGATATTATAATTCTCCCCCACTTGAATCATACTTCTTACTCGAAGTCTGGTGTTGCGAATAGCTCATGGTAGTGCTCTCGCATCTCTGCCTCGGGTTCCCAAGTCTATTAGGAATCCTTTCGATGCTGCCACTGAACCTTGACCAATGATACCACTATGTTGCGCAACTCCTTCATCTATTATCCAAAATTGCCACTGGCATCTCAACGTAGTTCATGCGCTCATCAACCAGTATGTCATCCAAAGGAACCATTGTTGAATCGTCAGCTATACACTTTTGTATTTGAAACACATAAAAAGTGATTGTGAATCTGACTAAGCTCCTCAGGAATATTCAATCGATAGGCTACCCTACCTACATTGGCTACTATTCGAAACGATCTGATAAATCGAGGACCCAACTTCCAGTGAGAACCACTCAAACCGGGAAAATCTAGAAACTGCAACTAAACTGACTTATACATCACCAAATCGGGAATCCATTAACTTAGAATTCCCAAGGTTAAACATACTGGCTAATGATCATCCATTTGAAACCGTCTAAAAGTTCTCAGGTACACACTTGACTCCCTACCAAGTCATCACCATCCTATCGCTTCCACGAGCGTATCAGTGGTCAATCCGCAAGAAAGTCTGGGGCAACATACATACTCCCATGCACTCACGGGTACAATTTTACTACAACTTATTCAAGTTTCCTACAACTAACTCTACCACTGGAAACTCAACTCACTTGAAACCAATCTTACAAAAACGGATAAGGATCCACTAAGGAACTCCACGAGGAACTGCCGAAAAACAATGGGGACTTTTCTAACAAGCCAAAATCCTACCAAAAACCGACCCTTACTCAACGGCTACTGAGCCATCAACAATATTCCCATACTGATCCAAATACCCAATTATGCCAAAGACCAAGCGAATTACACCATGCAGATCTCCACGACATAACTACCAACCCATCACATAAGTGACATCCACAAGGGCCCATGCCACATTGTGACACCAACCAACCATTGAGATGAGAAGCTTACGATTCCTCACCATTCACATTCTTACCCAATCTCAGCCATGAAGATTCCCGAATAGCGTCCGATGGGCCTATATACATATGACCATCATCCCACCGACTTGCAAGAATCCAGACAACGTCCTGCATAACACTTACAAATACCACAAGAGCCATACCATACTACAATACACAATCATTCTACAACCTCACAGCCATTCTTGGTATGATCCAACTCATCCTATAGAATGTTACAAAACAAGTTGTAGACTTACCACACTCCACATTCGTCTACCAACCAATTGAACGTTACGAATACCCCGCAATATCACAACACTTCCATAATTTTTGTGGGCCCAGCCCATGGTCTTGCCAACTACCTATAAGAAAACCTAATTAAATATCAATATGAGCCGAACCCCTGACCTACTAAACCCTATCTGGCGTTCAGGTTGTGTTTTGATCCCTAAAGCCTTCATTAGACAAGAACATGCAGAGAGGTCCTAACACAACCCTCTTTCTGAACCTATCCATGGATCCCAAACACATCCTTACCTCTGCTTCACTTCCCCAAATGAGATAACCCACATTCCTTAATCTATGATTCCCTAATTACAACCAAAAACCAACTATTCTCTTTCCCTTAGATACAAACTGCAAGTTAAACCGAACATGAAATTATTTCTGTTATTCCCAAGCGGTTCTCCCCCACTTGGAATCAGCCACTCCTTAACGACTTCAAGAATTCCACTATACGCCCACCATTCATAATGTCCAAGCCCTAAGATTTCAAGTTGTGATCCCCATCCATATCAAAAAGCATTCCAACCATAAAACCTTCTCAAAGTAATTTTTCCAATTTAAATAATGGAACAGATCCAATAATTGCTCAATTGATTGAATCAAACTTCCTAATTGAAGGAAACTCCATAATTAACCTAAATGCTATCAGAATCGAGATCGGATTGACTCCTTTCCAACCTTATTGGCACGAATCATCAAAATTAGATTTCACTTAGATCCGAAGTCCTTTCGGAAACTGGTCAACGTTGCTCCGACAGACCGACACTCTAATCATGGGTCTAGAAATATCCGTTTCTCCATATTTGAAGAATTATTGGTGCACCCACAATCTCGTCAATTGATACTACTTGAAAATTTTCAAACAATCTCAACCACTAAACCAAAGCCGTGTAGAACTGCATCCTCCACACCTTGAAATAGTTTGATAAATCCATAATAGCTCTACCCTTATTAATAATAGCAATTGGTTCAACGAACTAACCATTCCTTCAATTGATATACACCCTGAGTGAAACACGCTTCTCTTAACTCTATTATGTTGTCCCAGACGGGACAACCAGCTACAACAAGATCCTGTCTAGAAGCTTTCAGCGCAAGGACTACGTGTACAACCCTGAAAACAAAAATCTGACAACAACTCATCCTGAACCTGCTTCTGGTCAACCCGCAATCCTCTTTACCATAAAATCTCAACAATCTTGAACACCAGAATCCAGTGAAATTATACTGCAACTTCCTTCGACCATCGAGTTGGAACCATCAACACCAATCTGGTTGTTGGTCCTTCAAGCGGAACACTCAATCACCCCCCCCCCCCCCAACTGAGGTCTTGTTTCCTTATTGACCGACGTAATCCACGTCGAAACCTAATACTGGTTTATCCATATACTTTCTAAGCACAAATCTCGGTATGCAAAATGGCATATGATAATTCCTCAATAATAACCAACAATCGCAATGAAATTCTGAACCTTAGATGGAGACGATAGACTTTACTAGCATTACAACTTCCAACACTTCACGAATGATCTCCTTACCTTATGATCTACGCAGCACCCCGAAGGCTGAATCCATGATCCATTAAAACCTACAGATGATAAGATAATAGTTCTAATATGCTTACTATACGAATGGCTATCATTTGTTGGTACCACACAGTGACATCCCCATTTTTATGGCCAAAAAAGACCAGTTTTGTTTATGCTTTATAAAAATCAGAGTATCTCTTTTAATAAAAATGTTGCGGAATTTGTTCCCAGTAAAACATGATAAATACGTTATCAAAGCATTTTTGAAGAGAAGTATTTTTATTCATTTTAAAACATTTGGGATGTCATTGTCAATACATAAACATAAGCATAAACAGAACTTACATTCATTATCACTAGTGATTTATATCTCCTTAATCTCTCAGTGTAATGTGACTTCATATCAATACCTATGATATAAATAAATTGAGTCGGTCAGGTTGGGAAACCTGATGAGTACATAGGGTTTTCAACCCACAATAATATAATTATTATGTTTAAACATCAAACAATCAACCCAATTACCCAGCCTCATTATCTTCTTAAGGATTTACCCTAAGAATCAGCTACTCCTCGTTCATTCATTCCTAAGGATCATCTTAAGGAAACGGTACGAAGTCCATCATTGCCAATGACACAGTTGTCAAGCACAGCTGCTAATATTATCACTTAGGCGCAGCCGCCAAAATTGTGACATTCTCTATGAGGCGCTTCTGCCGGTATTGACATTTAAACGCTATTGTCATGGTTATAATGTTCTCTATTAGGCACATCTATCGATACTATCCTTAGAGCGTAGCTACTAGGATGTTTATCATAGATCTAAAACATCTACATATTTTGGTGCAGCTGCCAGTGCTCATCTATAGGGTACTAGGTCCATTTATGCTAATGTTTGCCTATAGGGCACTAGGCCCATACTACTAATGTTCCTCTATTTCAGCCTTCATCCCTCATCATTCATCTACCCATGTTTTACCCAACATATTTTGTAGATATATACATATACAGTTTAAATCATTTAAAACATGTATAAAATCGTTCATCCAGCATAGACAACAAGTATTCAGACAATATGCACACATAGCACGTAATTTATATAAAATACTTCGTATCTATGTGTAAGATGAAAGTAACTACGCACTCACCTAAGAAGGTGGTGACTCGGCACTTGAACAAGACTTCGTTACTCTCAACACAATTTTCCTCGGACAAAACCTAGTATCATTACCACTAGAGTTTAGTCTAATATTCACCGAGACTAATTAATAGCCTGACTATTATTACTATTATATAAGCGTTAAACAATACTTATATAACCCATGATAATAGCCCAAGTACTTATTATAAGTTCCTAATAATGTTACTATATTTAAATAAAAGCCATATTAAAAATATCGTAGGCATAGCTCACTTACAGCGGGTTTTAAAGAAAACCGAGCTTTGCTTGGAGTAGCATTTCTAAACCGAAATACCCTTTTTCTCGGGACTCTGGGAGCCTCGGGGCTTCCTTCGGCTGCTAGGGGGTTTACCTAGGCTTAGGAGGGGGTTAGGGGGGTTAGAGAGAGAGAGAATTTAGAGAGAGAAAGAAGTGGGGAACGGTGTGGGAAAATTAGGAACCCGACACCTCTATTTATAAGCTAAATTCCTGATGGACTCGCCGAGTCGGTTCACTGACTCACTGAGTCGGTGCCACTTGTCAGCTTTCTGGTGGCAAAACGTGTGTGGCCTACATTGTGCCATGTCACCCCTTTTGCAGCAGCACCCTGCCGAATTCTAAACCCCTTAAGCTTTTGCATACGAGCTCCGTTTTCGACGTTCTTTATGTCCACACGTAGGTAAAAACAAGATCTACAACTTTCATTTTGACTACTTCGGCTAATTCTTGACCGATCTTAAATTTAATAGTAGGAGGAGATTAGACTGTTAAATGACCGCGAAAAATTTGTAACTCCTTCATACGGACTCCATTTTCGTCTGTATTTTTACCGTTGAGTTCCTATTAATGAGCTCTTCAACTCTCATTTAGGTCGTGTAAGCCAAAAACCGCTCGAACTAAAATTCGAGTTTCGAGTTGTGCACTGCTAAGCCAAATCTTATAAAATTCATAACTTCCTCATACGAAGTCAGATTTGGGCGTTCTTTTTTTTTGTATGTTCTCGGTTTAACATATACTACAACTTTTGTTTATATCACTAAGGCTAAAAAGTCTTCTATCGTAAATTGACTATTTACGTCTCCTGGTGTCGTGCCGGTTTTGCCGAAAAACTTCGACGAGCCATAGCTTCTTCGTTATAACTCGGATTTCGGCGTTCTTTATGTGTATGGAACCCTTGAGACATATTCTACAACTTGGTTAAGATTATTTATTCTAAATAATATTTTGTCGAAAAGTCATTTTCGACCCCTATTATCTCTAAATTGACTAGCTCGGATCTACGGGCGTTACACACACTAATCAAGTGCATATCTATCCTAGATAAAACTAAATATCAAAATCCATACCTATGATTTCTTGTGATCCAACCTTCATCTCCTGCTGGATGATGGGTGTTGGGGCTTGCACTCACTCCGCTACCCATGCAGGACATTCGGGTTTGAGATGACCCGACTGATGACAATGAAAACACGTTTGACCCTTCTTGCAATCGTGAATGAAATGCCCTTTCTCTCCACACTTGTAGCATTTGAACTTCTGGCAAGCAAACCCGTGGGTCCCATAACACTTTCTGTAGATATCAAAGTCCCCCTGACTTCCAATCCCAAGTTAGCAACCTTCAACTCTTCTCCCATCGCTGAAAATGCTGAATCATAAGCCCTCTTTCTCTTTCGGTGACGTGTTCCCACTTCAAGGTCTCTCCCTATAGTCGCCTCATCCTCAGCAGTGTTTCCCACTATCCGCAAGGCTGTAATCCATTCCTCAAACTTGGCAATCAATCTTTGAGTGATTTGACAAACTATACCATTTGACCAAGTATACCAGGCAACTCTTCCAGTAATATTTGTGAAACCTCAGTGGTAATATAATCGTGTAACCCTCTTTCATCTAAATAAACCTCATGGGACTTTGCTTCCCACCCAGACATCGACATCCTATTAAACAAGATCAAACTGTTATCATTAATCCTTCACACTTTTCCCAATATATAGAAAATCGCACATAAATCCTCTACTGACTTCTTTAAATCCTCATGACTTTCCTCGATTCGAGTATGGATCATATGGTTCTAGTAGTATGGTCCTAATACTACCCTCCACACATATCCATACTTTCCTCAAGAATCATCCTGAATCTTCTAAGTCACCTCGTTATGATGATGCTCCTAAAACTTGCTAAACAACACACCATTCACACTAAAGCACTTCATAGGTTCTCCTAGGATCCCCACCCACCCTGCCATCAGCTGCTAAAATACCCCTATTAATTCCAGCTAACTACTTCCTAAATAAAATCACATGCAACAAAACTTAAATAATCTTATACTAAAAGACTCAACCCTGCAACGGTTGGACTCAGACAAGAGCTGTGAAATAGGACCAAATCCTTCACTCTAAGATTATTTAACCTTTGCGTCATGTAACTTAATGTATTAATTTAATACTTAACTCACATCATTATGATTCCTACAAAGCACAAGGCAAGAACACAACTATGATGCACACACTAAGCAACCATAATATTAGTGTTAGTACCATCTAGCATAACAAGAAACTCTCCTAGGCTATTAAGCATCACACATTTGGCAATTTTATCATGCAATTCTTAAGGATCCCTAGCATAAAAACTAGCATTCAATTCTATCATAAGCAAATAATAGTGTGGGTATCTTAGGGTATACTTTCTTTCTCCGGCTGATCGTATACATCTCATCCTTCCTTGGTACCTTTTGAAAACAATTTTGTAAACTTTTACAGATCCTTAGTTTGAGTCTGGATTCACACGAATGCTCATGTAATTCTCTTAAACCAGGGCTCTAATATCAACTTGTAACATCCCAAAAATCATGATAAAATTTTAATTTTTCAATTCAAATAAAATTATTGTTTCAATAAAAACCCAAGTCATAAAACCAAGTATCAGATACAATTATCCCAAAATTAGAGTATCATAAAATCTCCAAAACATATCACTAAAGGATGTGTATCGTCACGCCTTCACTTTGCCCCGATCATCTGAAGTACCTGAAACATAACACTTAAACTGTAAGCTAAAGCTTAGTGAGTTCCCCTAAAATACCCCACACAACAGAACATATACAATCATGCATGTTGGGTCCTCAGTTATCGGACTATATTACCCTCGGGTCCACAACCATCGGGCTAGATTACCCTTGGCCTACATTCATAAGACTGGATTGCCTCGTCCCAATCAATCATCAGACTGGAATGCCCGGGTATGTTGGCTTACGCACGTAGCAGTAAAGCCTCAACTCATACCGCACTGCCATTGACTTTTAGTTGACTTTTAGGGTTTGGTTAAATTGTGGACTATTTGTCACAACTAGCATTTTTATCTAGGAAATTATGTCCTCATGTAAACATCAACTATTGTAAGACTTGTAATTTAAGTGGATATCATACTCTATGCTCAATCAAAATTATTAATTTGAATCCAAACTCCTGAGTGAAGTTCAAAACCTAATACAAAATAACTCATATACTTAGCTATGGGTCTGAAACCCTAAAAATCCCGGTTCAAACTCAGAATGGACTAGGATCCTCTTATTGGGCCTAATGGGCCAGTAAACCTTCTATTTGATGATTTTGGACCAATGAAACCCATTTGGGCTCTAGTTGGGCCCACATTCATCAAACCATAGCAATTGGGCCATGTTGGGCCTAAAATGACTCATTTATTCTTGTGGACCTTTATGGGTCGTGAACCAATCTCTTGAAAAATGATGGGCCATAAATCCATCTTTTCATTGTAATTGGGCCGTAAACTAACTTCGTGGGTTTCATTGGACCGTGAACCCTCTTAACTTATCACCATTGGACCGTGAACCCTTATAAGGGCCCAATGGGTCGAAAACCATCAACTTGGGCCTCATAATATCGAAAATAAGCAAGTATGGCCCAAACTTTTTCTTCTTTCTTTTTCCATTCCCCCTTTCTCGGCCCACACATGTAAAAAACAATTTAGCAAAGGATAACTAAGAGTGCCACCTCATGTTTACAAGGTGGATTTCCATGCCATTATCCAACAAACCTCCATACTAACTCATGTTTCAATGCAACCATCACATCTCATCCTCCCTTCTCTCTTTCTCTTTTCTTATTCATGACCTATGGCCATTCTCCCTCATCAAGATCATTCAAGCTCCATTTCACTTCTAAACCTTCAAGTGAGTGGGTGTGTATGCTCAAGAAAGTCCCTTCAACTCACATAATAGGTAAGATACTTCACTTTTAACTTAGATAAACCCATCTTATGTTATGATCTTCATAAAAACATCATAAATCTTGTGTTTATACTCTTAGAGTCATCATATTTCGAGGATCCTCTCAAAAAGACTTCTAGGGTCGAGATCCTACTCAATCTTCATCAAAGACCAAAAACAACAACCCAAACTGAGTTCATACCCCCTATTTTTGGTTTTTACTATGTTTTGGGGGAGAATACAAGTTGTTTTATGTATATCTATGTGTTTATGCATGTATGTGCGTGTGTTTTCATGTTATATGTTGTGTTTATGTTATGAAAACATGCTAGATCTCTTCTAATCTCGAAATACCTACTATACTTGGTGATGTTTGTAAACTAAACCATCTTTTGTAACTTACTATGAGGTGGGAAAGATTAAACATGCTAAAAATGTTTGAAAACTTACCAAAAGTCGTGTAAAGGGGGCCATTTTTGACAAAATAAACAAAAAGTGAGGTTCTTAAGTAACTCGCGGTTTTGAGAGGACCAAAAGAGTCATTTTTAAATCAAAATGGATCTTTATGATATTCATTGTCTTAAAGGGGCCAAAAGTGTAAATTTTCACAAATGGGCTTCTATATGGGCCTTCACGGTTTTAATTGGCCAAATATGCCAATTTTCATAAAAGATGGGTCTTAATTATGCAACTCACGATTATTGGGGGTCAAAAAGAATTATTTTTGCTAAACATGGTTAGTTGCAATATTTGAGACCCTACAAGGACTAAAAATGTAAACATTTTCATAAATGGGCCATATTTGGACTTCTCACGGCTTTTAGGCCAAAAATATGTACTTTTGGACTTTTATGGGCTTAAACGTCATTTTCAACAAAGTTGTGCCAAAAATGTAAATTTTTTTTATAAGAGGGATTAAAAATGTGAATTTATTCAAATTTGGGCCAAAAAGATGGAATTATCTATAATTGGCCGAAAATGCACATTTTTATAAAGATCAAGTTAAAAATGATATTTTTGACAAAAGTGAGTTTAAAATGTTATTTTTACAAAAAGTGGGCCTTTTATGTCATTTTGGTAAATAATTGAACTAAAACAAGCAATAAAATAACAAACAGACTAATTTTGTCATTCTCATGTTATTGGGCCTTAGTGACCCATTTATATGCTTGATAGGTCCTAAATACTCTTTACATGTTATTGGGCCTTATTGACTCTTTTACATGCTCGACGGACCTTGGATACTCCTTGCGTGCTTATTGGGCCTGTAAATATCATACATGTGAAATGGGCATTAGTTGTCATTTTACATATATTTTTTGCCCAGGTTATATAATCTCATTCCTTATGAGCCTAAAAATGATTTACATGCTTAGTGGGCTTTAGTCATTCACTTACATGTTCATTGGGCCTGGAATGTGCTTTATATGTTTCTCTTCGCGTAAATTCGATTAAGGATCTAGTGAGACGTGTCGGTTGACACCTATTGAGTGTACGATCGTAGTTGGTAGTTATAACCAGAGTCTCTTGGAGGGAGAGCGGGGGTTTGTGTATAGATATATACGGGGATGACACCCCACACCTGAGCTGTTCGCTACAGTTAGACTAAACCAGTCTAGGGTGACGAAAACCTTACCTTATTCCGTCGGCGTTCATAAACGCCAAGACAGGCGAAAATGTCATTATCTAGTATGGTTATAACGACTCACTTAGAGGAATTAACATTATAAATTTACAGGAGACAACTCTCTCTTCTCATTAGATTACTAGTAACATACTCGCGTCGGTACTAAACCTCGGGGGTTGATATACCGGCATTCTCTTTTACAGACAACATCAGGTTTTTTGGGGGCATTCTCTTTACATTCTCTTCATTATCTTTTTGCATTCTAGTAAACAATAACACACATGCATTAATACAAGGTTGGACACAAACATACTAAATTGTTTTCAAAAAATATAGGATTTTATGGTGGTTATAAAGTTATACAAATCATTTTCTCAAACATGCTTATGAACTCACCAACATTTTTTGTTGACATTTTTAAATTAACTTGTATTCTCAGGAAACCGTTGAGCAGGTTGGGCAGAATGAACGATTGGATATTTTGTTATATTTTGTTTCATCATACTTTAACTATTTTGGCATGTAATATGCAAAACACAATACTTGATGTAAACAATGTATGCTGCTATATTACATGTGTGATGATGATGATGTTATGTTTCAATTATATACTATGTGATGATACTACAAGGACGAAGTCACACCAAGCCCCCAGACGTTTCCGTCGTCTGGCTGATGGGTTTTAGCCATAAGAACTTTCCTATGTGCGCATGCAAAACCCTAATGCTTGGATCTAGGCTTTCTAACTAAACATGCTTTGAATCCAAGACTTCTAATGACTATTTAGGTATAAGAAGAATGTTAAAACAGATCTAGAATCATACCTTTGAATCTCTTGTTTGACCTTGTTGTCTTGGAGCTCTAGAGTCATAATTGTCACTCCTCTAATGGCTTACAAACACCAAATAGCAAGGAGGATGATTTGAGAGAAAGGAGAGGGGAGGAAATCGGCCAGGGGTTCTTTTCTTTAGATCAAGTGCCGATTTCCCTTTGCCATAGGGTCTATTTATACTTGTAGACTCCTTAAGGGTTACAGCTTAAACCCTAATTGGATAATCTTCTCTTAAAGCAATCCAAATCCATTCCTTAGATAACCCTTTGGACGATTTGAAGCCATCCATAGCTTCTAGAATCCATCCACCTCTATCCAATATGGATTTACAGTCTAAAGTTTAACTATCAAACAATTGACAGTTTATACCCTCTTATTTAATTAATCTCTTTAAGTCACCAAATTAATTCAAATTAATTCTATGACTTATATTAATCAAATAACAATATTATTATTCTTTATATTATTCTCATAATATATTAATAATATTTATTCTCTCTTAATAAATCATCCTATCAAGTTGCTATGGTGAAGGCAACCCAAAAGGACCATGCACAACCGGGTCAAATACTTGCCTAATATAGTTGCAGCCTTAGACACTATTCCAACAGTCTCCCACTTGGATAAGTCTAGTGACTATATGCACAAGTACAATTCGATTTGCAATCGTAGCTCTCAAAGACGCTGTCAAACTCTGATCTAATCAATCTTGTCCTTTAGATAAGGGATCGTGCAGTCCTCTATTAGATATCATGCTGACAATCCTATGCAATGGTTAGTCAAGCATTTAGGTTTCTCGATCTCTAATTTATTTGACATAGAACTTAATCGAACACATCAATTCAGTTCTGACCGGGCCCGGCACATAAGTCAAATCAAATCATCGAGCGGCCGAGATATCGCTTTCACTTTCTTAGATAAAAGTTACAGATAAACTTCAACTTATATGCATTTACTTATTCATTAACCAACTATACACAACAATGCGTTTTATAACACCGAGTTACTGATGCGTTTTCGCATTATCAATGTACAATCAATTAACAAATAACAAACCATATATCTAGGTTTTAAGACTATATGATATTATCGTCTTACGATCACCCTTTTATATCATATTCCATAAGGTGATTCCAGCAAGCGCGGGTTTGTTCCAATGCTCAAAACCAGTTCATAAGCACTCATGAACGTCGCAACAATCTTTTGCTATGTCTAATACCATTTAGACAATCTACGCACCGATTCATGACAATCTTCATTCATATCTACTTCCAACATATGAACGATTGTGGACAATTTGAATAATTTGATTATTCTTAATAAACTCAATTATTCTGGAAGTCAAAACATGTAAAATGAAACAATAGTTAAATGATCAACATAAGATAGTAACATTACTCATAAATAAAACTCCTTTATTTAATCATCAAATGTTAATTACATTTATCTATTACACGTTTCTAATACTATCTAATCTATGCTAATATCATCCTTCAGTCCAATACTCCTAGCATGCTGCAAGTGCTTAACCCTGCTCAGTCCCTTCGTAAGCGGATCTGTTGGGTTATCTTCTGATGATATCCTCTTCACTACGAGTTGTCCTTCTTCTACACGATGTCTAATAAAGTGATATTTTCTGTCGATATATCTTGATCTACCATGATCCCTCGGTTCCTTGGTCAAGGCAACCACTCCTTCATTATCACAGAAAATCTCCATGGGCTCCTTTATGGCAGGTACAACTCCAAGATCACCAATGAAGTTCTTCAGCCATATTGCCTCCTTCGACGCTTCGCTCGCTGTAACGTACTCTGATTCGCACGTTGAATCAGCTACGGTTTCTTGCTTGGAACTTTTCCAAGTCACTGCTCCTCCATTCAGGGTAAAGACCCAGCCCGAATGCGAACAGTAGTTGTCCCTGTCGGTCTGAAAACTGGCGTCACTATACCCTCGCACCTTCAAGTCATCACTTCCTCCGAGGACTAAGAACCATTCCTTCGTCCTCCGAAGGTACTTAAGGATATTCTTCACCGCAATCCAATGGGCTCTGCCAGGGTTTCCTTGATATCTACTAACCATGCTCAAAGCAAAGGCTACATCAGGGCGAGTACAAGTCATAGCGTACATGATTGAGCCAACTGCGGAAGTGTATGGTACTCGGCTCATTTCTGCTATTTCAGCTTCAGTACTCGGACTTTGAGTCTTACTCAACTTGGCATTACTTTGTATCAGTAATTCTCCCTTCTTTGAGTTTTCCATACTAAAACGTGTTAGTACCTTCTCTAAGTAAGTGTTCTGACTAAGTCCAATTAGTTTCTTACTTCTTTCTCTTACTATCCTTATTCCCAAAATGTAAGAAGCCTCTCCGAGGTCCTTCATAGCGAAGCACTTCCCGAGCCAGGACTTAACCTCCTGCAGAGTCGGGATGTCGTTTCCTATGAGTATATGTCATCGACATATAGAACGAGGAAGCTTACTATACTCCCACTGGCTTTGACATATACACAAGATTCATCTTCGCTTCGTACAAATCCAAACTCTTTGACTTTATCATCAAAGAAAAGATTCCATCTGCGAGACGCTTGCTTAAGTCCATAAATGGACTTCTCAAGCTTACACACTCTATTCGGATGCTTCAGATCCACAAACCCCTCTGGCTGAGCCATGTAAACATCCTCAGCCAACTTTCCGTTAAGGAAAGCGGTCTTGACATCCATTTTCCAAATCTCATAATCATGAAATGCGGCAATAGCTAGCATCACTCTAATAGATTTTATCTTCACAACTGGTGAGAAGGTCTCATCATAGTCAACTCCGGGAGTTTGAGTAAAGCCCTTCGCGACCAATCGCGCTTTATATGTGTGCACGTTTCCATCCACGTCGGTCTTTTTCTTGAAGATCCATTTGCACCCAACGGTCTTACATATGGCCACATTATCAACTAAATTCCAAACTTGGTTATCATGCATGGATTAGATCTCGCTATCCATTGCCTCTTTCCATTTTGCAGACTCCGGGCCTGCCATGGCTTCCTTATAGCTATTAGGTTCATCAAGGTTTATTAGTGTACCGTCACTAATATACGTGTCCCCTTCGGTAGTAATATGAAAACCATAAAACTGGGGTAGAACTCTAACTCTATCGGAACGTCTAAGAGGTAAGGACTCGTCAATCGGTTCAACCGGAGTTTCCTCCTCGGGTTGAGTGCCAGCGGTAGAGGTTCCTTCATCTATCGACTCTTGAATTTCTTCAAGTTCGATTTGACTCCCACTGTCTCCTTGGTTTATGAGTTCTCGCTCTCGGAAAACCCCTCTTCTCGCAACAAAGACAACATTGTCCTTCAGTCTATAGAAGAGATATCCAAAGGATTCCTGCGGGTAGCCGATGAAAATACATCGCTCACTACGAGGTTCGAGCTTGTCGTGAGTATCTCGTCTTACGAAAGCCTCGCAACCCCAAACCTTGATATGTGCTAATGAGGGAGCTTTCCCTGTCCACATCTCGTGAGGTGTTTTGGCAACCTTCTTAGTAGGGACTCGGTTAAGGATATGGGTGGCAGTCTCTAAGGCATACCCCCAAAAAGAGATTGATAGTGAAGCACGACTCATCATAGAGCGAACCATATCCAATAAGGTTCGATTACGCCTTTCTGCTACACCATTCAATTGTGGTGTCCTAGGAGGCGTCAATTGTGAAACTATTCCACACTCCTTGAGATAATCGTGGAATTCAAGACTTAGGTACTCTCCTCCTCGATCGGATCGAAGCATCTTGATTTTCCTGCCCAATTGATTCTCCACTTCATTCTTGAATTCTTTGAACTTTTCAAAGGTTTCTGACTTTTGCTTGATTAAATAGATATACCCATATCTACTATAATCATCGGTAAAAGTCACGTAGAAGCGGTTCCCATCCTTCGTGGTTGATCTAAACGGTCCACATACATCGGTATGTATTAGGTCCAATAGACCCTCACCCCTTTCACACGTGCTTGTGAAGGGTGATTTAGTCATCTTTCCAAGCAAACAAGACTCGCATGTTTCATCTTACCTAAGGTCGAATGACTCCAACACTCCATCCTTTTGGAGTTGGGCTATGCGTTTCTTGTTGACATGTCCAAGACGACAATGCCACAAGGATGCTTTATCCATACTAGTGGAAGAATCTATGTTCAAAACATCATTTCCTAAGTTATCAACAATCATAACAGTTTCATAAATTCCATTACATGGTATAGCTTCAAAGTAAAAGACACCATTTAGATAAGCCAAAATAGAACTATTCTCATTATTAAAAGAAAATCTAAAACCTTGTCTATATAAACCATGAAATGAAATGATGTTTCTAGCCATTTCTGGCGAATAGCAACAATTGTTCAAATCTAAACATAAATTATTCCTAAGCACTAAAGAATACACTCCAATCTTGGTCACAGGCAACGATCTTCTGTTCCCCATGATTAGATTGATCCTTCCTTGCTCCACATCCCTACTTCTTCTTAGTCCCTGCACATTAGAACAAATGTGGTAACCACAACCGGTATCAAGAACCCAAGAAATAGCATGATTAGAATCGTTAGATTTAATTGTATATATACCTGCAAAAGATGGCTTGATCTTTCCTTCCTTGATGGCTTGCAAATACTCTGGGCAGCTTCTCTTCCAATGCCCTATCTTGTGGCAGTGGTGGCACTCTGCCTCCTTAGGGTTAGGGCAGGGCTTAGCGGGATCAACTTTGGTCCCACTAGAAGAGGCACCATCTCGGGCTTTAACCTTGCGATAGTTCTTCGACGAAGCCTTCCTCTTCTTTCCATTTCCTTGACCAATAGCCAAGACAGGAGCAGCGGGTGGATTGGGAGTTGGTGCAACAGACTTGTCTTTGAAGTTGCTCTCAGCGACCCTCAAGAGACCTTGGAGTTTGCTTAGGGTGACCTCCTCTTTGTTCATGTGGTAGGTCAGCCTAAATTGATTGTACATCGGAGGCAAAGAGTGAAGCACCATGTCGATCGCCAAGTGTTCCCCAAAGTCAACATTCAACTTGCGAAGGCGGTCGACATACCTTTTCATCTTTTGCAGGTGCACGGTAAGAGACTCTCCATGACCCATCTTAGCGGAAATCATGTTAGTGAAAATCTCATAACGCTCTTGTCTCACGTTTTGGTGGTATCTCTCCAATAAGTCTTGATGCAGCTCGTACGGGTACATGTCCTCATAGGACTTTTGGAATTCGGAGTTCATGGTGGCTATCATGATGCAATGTACCTTCGTTGCATCTCGCTCATGAGTTTCAAAAGTGGTAATTTCAGCTGGAGTAGCGATTTCAGGGTTGATTTTCTCGAGCTTCTCATCGAGGACATACTCCTTATCCTCATAGCGAGCAATGGTGCGAATGTATCTTATCCATTCGCTAAAGTTCGTTCCATCGAAGGTGACCTTTTGGCAAAGGCTCATCAACGTGAAAGAACTAGCAGCAGCGTTGTTTGCGTTCGACATCTACAATTAGAAAGGACAAAGATAGATTAGAATATGAATCCCTAATTATCACCCAATAAGAAAAATTAGGGCTAGGATCCAACAACAACATTTACATATTAGAAAAGGGTTGCCGTAATCTAACATGCAAATAAATTAAAGGTAAGTGAATGACGATTCACTGATTCTCCACCATATAAACATAACTTTAAGTCCTAAATGTATTTAGAATTCCTAGGTTCGGATGAGATTCATTGAAACTATTCAATGGCATGTTTAAATCTCGATATGCCCCTCTTGTTTGTGACTGGGATATCGAGGATCACAAAACGGGTGTGAATTACCATGCAAATTCACATGGTGCTTTCATTGTAACGATCATCTATTCGACGTGCCGGTAAACCACACACGCTCCATCGAACTATGATAAACAATGAATCACCCTTTGCCACCTTTTCTTAGAACCAATTAGTGTGCCGGTAAACCACACACGCTCCACTAACTTCTTAGCAAGGGTGCAAAGTGTAATTTCATGGGATTGCATCAACTCACTTTTCCTAAAGTAACTAAGATTGGGAAATTTAAAATATGTGTAGTTACTTTGTATTTCCTATTATACTTTTAATGACAGGATGAGGTTGCCCTATCCTACCCGTTCGGCTAACGAACCTCCACCGATCAAGCAAGCGGTGGGTGTGAGTGTACACCCATTAAGCGCCATTTTATAGGCCGCAACCTTATACCCACCTTATAGATCGGCTTCGTGAATGAGGCCTACTAACGGTAAGACTAGCATTTTAGTCATATATATATATATATATATATATATATATATATATATATATATATATATATATATATTAATCTTGTAATATTATATTAGTATAGGGTTGTATTTTAAACCTTTTAAAATCTAGGGTTTTGAAATTTAAATTGTCTAAATTAAAACTTTTAATCACAAATATAAATTTCAAACTTGAGGACAAGTTTTAAACATTTAAAACATTGAGGATCAAATAACAAATAATTTCAATTAACAATTAATTTCCTAATTATCTATATTTGATTTATTCAAGATTTCTTTCAAGATAATTACCAAAATAATCAAAATAATTAATTAATTATCATATAAGGAGATTAAATATTTTATTAGTTGATAAATATCTTTAATTAGATCAAGATAATAGTCATATATATCAAAAAATCGGATTAGGGTTGATCTAATATGATTAAGGTAAGTTTCCATAAGATAATCATGAAGAAATCCCGAATCTGGCCATTCCTGACGCTTGGACTCGCCGAGTGCAACAAGGGACTCGTCGAGTCAGGCCAACTCGTCGAGTCCACTATGGAACTCGCCGAGTCCATGACTCAGAAACACAAAATTTTGCAGTTAAGTTTCAAACAAATAAGCAACAATTTAATGAAAAACAAACCTGACTCTGATACCACTTATGGGTTTTAGCCATAAGAACTTTCCTATGTGCGCATGCAAAACCCTAATGCTTGGATCTAGGCTTTCTAACTAAACATGCTTTGAATCCAAGACTTCTAATGACTATTTAGGTATAAGAACAATGTTAAAACAAACCTAGAATCATACCTTTGAATCTCTTGTTTAACCTTGTTGTCTTGGAGCTCTAGAGTCACAATTGTCACTCCTCTAATGGCTTACAAACACCAAATAGCAAGGAGGATGATTTGAGAGAAAGGAGAGGGGAGGAAATCGGCCATGGGTTCTTTTCTTTAGATCAAGTGACGATTTCCCTTTCCCATAGGGTCTATTTATACTTGTAGACTCCTTAAGGGTTACAGCTTAAACCCTAATTGGATAATCTTCTCTTAAAGCAATCCAAATCCATTCCTTAGATAACCCTTTGGACGATTTGAAGCCATCCATAGCTTCTAGAATCCGTCCACCTCTATCCAATATGGATTTACAGTCTAAAGTTTAGCTATCAAACAATTGACAGTTTATACCCTCTTATTTAATTAATCTCTTTAAGTCACCAAATTAATTCTAATTAATTCTATGACTTATATTAATCAAATAAAAATATTATTATTCTTTATATTATTCTCATAATATATTAATAATATTTATTCTCTCTTAATAAATCATCCTATCAAGTTGCTATGGTGAAGGCAACCCAAAAGGACCATGCACAACCGGGTCAAATACTTGCCTAATATAGTTGCAGCCTTAGACACTATTCCAACAGTTCGGGGGTGTGAAAAATTGGTATTAGAGCATGGTTTATAGTGAACTGCATATCTAATCACACAATATATGCAAATATAAATACAATGGGACTAAAACACTCTGAATAAAAATAATACCTAGGTGTGCATTAATACCATAACACTAAAAGCCTCTGAAGGAAATTGAACACCGTGGTTAAACCCGGACAATTATGTAGTCATATTGGGGGTAAATATAGTCGGACCAACTATATTTATTCAAAATATGACCAACATGTGTTTGGGAGTAATCATGGTGGGAAATGAATCTAGAAGCTTACATCATATCCAAAAACTCTAAGGAACGCAAACTTAAACAATTAATTACTATAGGAGTACTTTGGATTCTATCAACATACTCTTTTTACACGTTTCTCACCCCTCGTGCACACACTATGGCCGGATTCCACCATCCAGGAGATCCCTACTTCCCCAACCAGGGGAATGGTGGATGGTTGGAGCCAGAGGAAGAGCCAGAGGAAGAACCCGAGGAAGAACCTATAGGAGGACCGGCAGAACCGGTAGCTGACTCAGATGAAGAAGAGGTTGGTGGCAGCGACGTGGATGACTCGGACGTGTAGTCTGAAGTCATCAATCCGCCATACATGGCCAAGGTGCCCCCATACAGGATGGTCCCCAATGGTCCTACGCCCCCATGGGCACACGAGATTTGGAGGTGGGGCCGCCACCAAGGGGTACGACCTCCATTTGGTATGAACCAGGACTACTACGACTTGAGTCACGGTGGACCTGCCGACCGAGCCCTGCATGTGATAATGAGGAGGACACGTGACATCGGCGAGCAGGCGCAGGCAACTGCTGGCCAAATGGTTTTCATGAGAGTCGCGGTTGAGCGCACGGAAAGGATAATACATGAGGTAGTCAGGGACTACCAGGCGCGACACACAACATTGGAAGCCCGACTTTGTGCCACTGAGCACCATCTAGCCAGCCTTTAGGGTGCATCTACCTTGTCGTCAGCACCACCAGACCCTTCTCATCGCAGATAGTACCCATTCATCTGCTACCTACTACCATTATGATTTTCTTTTATGTACTACTCTATGTACTATAGACTACATGATTGAGTGATTACACTACTCATGGAGTCGTTACTTTGTCGGATTTTATTTCATTTCATGTATTATATACCTTATGTAGGCAAATTTTCATGTACTCAAAAGTTTATCATTAATGAAAACAACTATATATTTTCTCATGATGTTGTTATCTGCTATGTGTTCTATTACTTTTACTACATGTTGATTGTATGCACTCACTTACTTACACACAACCGAATCACGGACAATGTCTATAATCAAGAAATCGTGAAACTAGAATACACTGGATACTCAACATATTTTAGTTCCATGACAGAAAGATGCCTCGAAGACCGATACATAGAAACCATAATGCAACACCACCACCACTGCCTCCACCAAAAATGTACTCAGCTGCATTTCAAGTAGCAGTTTCAGTTGCAGTTACAGCAACGTTGGCTCATATTCACCACGGGAACAACAGTGGAGGTAATGGGCAAGGGGATGGAAGTTCAAACCAGGGGATGAACCAAGGACCCACAAGAACATGTACCTACACAGACTTCACGAACGCCAAGCCTCGAATCTTCAACGGGACAGAAGGCATGATAACTATGAAAAGGTGGATAGAAAAAGTGGAATCAGTATTCAAGAAAAGGCGTGATAACCCTGTGGCGAATGCTATGCCTTGGGAAGAGCATAAGGAAATACTGATGGCCAAGTACTGTCCAATGGGAGAAATCCAAAAGATGGAGCAAGAACTGTGGAATCTCACAGTTCAAAACTCCGACATTGATGCTTACATCTCGAGGTTTCGCGAGTTTTCTCTCTTGTGTCCAGGGATGATCACGTCCGAAGGGAAGAAGATTAAAATATTCATATGGGGATTGACCTCTCCAATTCAAGGTAATATAATCGCAATGAACCCGAAAACATATGACAGTGCTAAAAGACTAGATAAGAAGTTATACGACCATGGAAACAAAAAAGGTGCCAAAGCAGGAGAAACAGAAGTAAAGAAGGAAGGTGATAATAAGAAAGGCAAGAACAACAAGTGAAACAAGAGACAAGCCCAAGAGTCAACAAAGAAGCAACAAACAGTAGCAGTCCACGCTGCTACTGCCCAGGTTACCACAACACCACATGCTCCAGCCTCATCATCACCAACTAGTACAAAACAATACTCAGGGACCCTACCCAAGTGTAGCAAATGCAATTTTCACTACCATGGATAATGCAAGGAGATATATTGCACGAGTTGCAACCGAAAGGGTCATAGCGTACGATACTGCAGAACTCAGCCTCAACAGAACCAATAGTCAAATAACAACAACAACAACAACAACAATCGCAACAATAACAACAACATCAATGTTAGGGCCAATTGCACTTGTTACGGGTGTGGAGGAACTGGTCATTTCAAACGCGATTGCTCCAAATCCAACAACCATGGGGCATGAGTATCAGGAAGGGTATTGACGTTGCATCAAGGTGAAGCAGTTCAAGACCCAATGGTTGTTACTGGTACGTTCCTACTTAACAACACTTATGCATGCATTTTATTCGATAGCAGATCTGAGCAAAGCTTCGTTAGTAACAAATTCAAACACTTACTAAACCAACAACCCCAGAAGCTCAACGAAGCCTTCACGGTGGAGATGGCTAATGGGAAAACCGAAACAACCAAAGATGTTTACGTAGGTTGCACACTAACAATAAACAACCATTCGTTTCAAATAGATTTGATGCCAGTAAATATTAGGAGTTTTGATGTGATAATTGGCATGGATTGGTTAAGCCCCCATTGTAACACCCGGGAATTTGGAGTATATTTATTTAACCCTTCTTCTTCTGCTAATTGTCAAGTTTGACCCATAAATGAGATTTGTCACAGATGAGTACGCTGGGCGTACAAAGCAGTACGATGCGCATACTCATGCGCTTAAGTTGGACGCGGAGTATACGCGGTACGTTGAGCATACCTTAAATTACGCTAGGCGTAGTGATCCCAGACTCAAAACCCTAATTCTGGCTTGTGCACTATAAGAGGGATGTTAAGGCCTTTCCCCCAGCCACCATTATTCAGAAAGGGAACCCTAAGAGAGAAGAAAACTCGTAGTGGGCTTTTGTGTGTGTTTTTAAGCTTGATGGTGCCATTTCAAGGTGAAGAAGGTGAGGAGGAGGCCATTGGAAGAGCTTGAAGTTGGAGAGAAAGAGTAGATCCGAGTTCTACATGGGTTGGATCTTCTATCTGAGGTAAAAAGATCCTAGCTTTCCTTGCCCTTCTCGTTTTATGCTTCATGGTCCATTTCTAGGGTTTAAGTCCCAAAGGTGGAGACTTTATGAGCAAAAGGGACTCCATGGACCTAAATCTGTCCCATTTCAGCGATATGTGTGTTGTAGAGCCATAAAAATCCAATCTTGGTCATGGTTATGGAGTCATGCATGAGTTTGGTCTTAAAGAGAAAAGGGGATAAAAGGTTGAAGTGAGTTATAACCTTTTTAGCCATGCAAAGGCCTAAAGGTCTCGACTTTATGGTTTGGGAGACTGAGGAATGTCCAGATCTGAGTTTTGAGCTTTTGTCTTAGCCCATTCAGACTGAAATCAGAGGAATTGTAAGTCTGGGACTTACGCTGGACGTAAGTCTAGGAACGCGCAGCGTAGTCATTTGAGGCCCTGATCAGATCCATACGCGTCTGGGTACGCTGAGCGTACCAAAGGGGGTACACCCCGCGTAACTCCTTCTGGGGGGTTTTGGGCTAAGCTTTGTGTTGGCCTTTAGGAGTTGGGCCTGGAGTTTGGACGTCATGCAATAGAGTTTTGGACCAGGGAGGGTATAATTGTGCTTGGGGCCCTTGGGGTGGGCTTGCCTTTCTGTTTAGGAATTAGGCCGTGTGTGGGCCCATTTATTATTGGGCCTTGGTGGGCCCAATGGGCTTAGGGAATTGGTGGGCTGGTCGGTGGCCTATCCTTTGACCTGATAAGTGGGTAGTTAGACTTAGCTCCTAATTGGGATAATTGTGGGTTTGGTACAGAGTTAGAGGCCGGTGAATGGCAGCAGCGTTTATAGGAGCTGTTCTTCACCTGAGGTGAGTCTTCTCACTACACATTACCTAGAGTGGTAGTTACGTGTAGACCGGAGGGTCATATATGCTATGAGTATGTATGTGTATATGTGTTATGTGTTATGATTATGTTATGTGTTGTATAGACCGGACCGGAGGGTCCAACGATATAGACCGGACCGAAGGGTCCAAAGATACATACCAGACCAATGGGTCCAACGATACAAACCGGGCCAGAGGGCCCAACGAGCTATGACCGGACCAGAGGGTCCAACGAGCTACGGGACTGGAGGGTCCTGCTGAGACATATTGAACGGAGGGTCGTACTATAGCCTCGAGTGGCGTATGTGTTGTATGCGGTATTTTGGGGAACTCACTAAGCCTTGTGCTTACTATGTTCGTGTGATGTGTTTCAGGTACCAGTGAGGATCGCGGGAAGGCGCCGACATGATCAGTACACACACGTGCGGAGTTTTACATATGTTATGATCTTGGGCTTTTGACTTTTGTCTTGTTATGAGAAACAATGAGATTTTTAATATTGTGAATAAGAGTATGCTTTAAACTACGAAAAATTGTTTTAAATTTTTACTGTGTTACACCCATCATGCTGATATTATGTGTTGCGCGAAGGCCGTTCGCCTTCACCTTCCCAAACACGAAACCCTAATAATCTATGGTGATAAACATGGCGCCAATCTTCGTCTCATCTCGTGCATCAAGGCACAAAAGTGCATGCACAAGAAAAGCTATGCTTTCCTCGCTCATGTTGTGGATAAAACCAAAGATGAAGTAAACACTAAAGACATCCTAATGGCGTGACTTCCCGTATGTATTTCCAGAAGACCTTCCGGGAATACCTCCAGAGAGACAGGTTGAATTTTGAATCGATCTAATACCAGGAGCCACATCAATTGCCAAATTACTCTACAGGTTAGCTCCCGCCGAAATGCAGGAGTTATCCAACCAAATAAGCGAGTTGTTGAGCAAAGGATTCATCAGACCAAGCTTCTCACCCTAGGGAGCTTCGGTCCTGTTTGTCAAGAAAAAGGACAGATCTTTCAGAATGTGCATCGATTATAGGGAATTAAATAAGCTCACTGTAAAAAACTGATACCCACTCCCTCTGATTGACAATCTATTTGACCAGCTTCAAGGAGCTAGTTACTTCTCCAAAATAGATCTAAGATCCGGTTATCATCAGCTTCGAGTCTGAGAAGAGGATATTCCAAAAACTGCTTTCCAAACTTGATACGGTCATTACGAATTTGTTATGATGCCCTTCGGTCTAACAAATGCCCCTGCAACATTTATGGACCTCGTGAATTGAGTCTGCCGCCTATTTCTTGATAATTTCGTGATCATCTTCATCGACGATATCCTTATATACTCCCGAAGCAAAGAGGAGCATGGTCAACATCTCCATCAAATAATGGAAACCCTAAGGGTTGAGCGTTTATATACAAAATCTCAAAATGCGAGTTCTAGATTCGCAGTGTAAACTTTTTGGGTCACGTAGTCAGTGAGAAAGGGATTCATGTAGACCCTTCCATGATAAAAGCCATTGAAGGTTGGGCGATCCCGAAGACACCAACATAAATTCGGCAATTCTTGGGTCTCACAGGCTACTACCGAAGGTTTATCCAGAATTTTTCCAAGATAGACAAACCCCTCACCACCTTGACACAAAAAGGCATATCTTTCAATTGGATGGAAAAGCAAGAAGCTGCCTTCCAAACCTTGAAGCGAGCCCTCTGTAGTGCACCGATGCTATCCTTACTAGAAGGGACTGAAGACTTTGTAGTCTACTGCGATGCTTTGAACCAAGGATTAGGATGTATCCTCATGCATCGTGGGAAGGTGATAGCTTAAGGATCCATGCAATTGAATACGCATAAGGTAAATTACACCACCCATGATCTCGAGTTGGGAGCTGTGGTCTTTGCCCTAAACATTTGGAGGCACTACCTCTATGGTACGAAGTGCACCATCTTCACCGATCACAAAAGCCTCCAGCACATACTAAGCCAAAAGGAGTTGAACATGAGGCAGCAAAGGTGGGTTGAGCTGCTAAATGATTACAAATGCGAGATCAAATACCACCTAGGCAAGGCTAATGTGGTAGCCGATGCCCTAAGCAGGAAAGAATACTCAGGTCACCGGGTGAATACATTATCAATAACCATCCACTCTCACCTAACCTCATAGATCAAAAGTGATGGGTTTTAGCCATAAGAACTTTCCTATGTGCGCATGCAAAACCCTAATGCTCGGATCTAGGCTTTCTAATAAACATGCATTGAATCCAATTCTTCTAATAACTAATTAGGTTAAATAACAACATTGAAATAGATCTATAATCATACCTTTGAATTCCTTGTTGATCTTGAGGTCTTGGAGCTTCTAGAGTCACAAATGTCACTCCTCTAATGGCTTACAAACACCAAAGCAAGAAGAATGATTTAGGAGAGAGGAGAGGGGGGGAATTTCGACCAAAGGTTCCTTGCTTTTGGAGATGTGTTGAATTCCATCAGCCATAGGGTCTATTTATACTTGTAGACTCCTTAAGGGTTACAACCTAAACCCTAATTGGATAATCTTCTCTTAAGGCTATCCAAATCCATTCCATTGATAAGCATATGGACAATTTTAGCTATCCTAAAGCTCTTAGAATTCGTCCATACCATATCCAAATGGATTTACAGTCTAAAGCTTAACTATCAAACAATTGACAGTTTATACCCCTTTATTTAATTAATCTCTTTAAGTCACCAAATTAATTCTAATTAATTCTATGACTTATATTAATCAAATAACAAATATATTATTCATTATATTATTCCCATAATATATTAATAATATTTACTCTCTCTTATTAAATCATCCTATCAAGTTGCTATGGTGAAGGCAATCCAAAAGGACCATGCACAACCGGATCAAATACTTGCCTAATATAGTTACAGCCTTAGACACTATTCCAACAGTCTCCCACTTGGATAAGTCTAGTAACTATACAAGTACAATTCGGTTTGCAATCATAGCTCTCAAAGACGCTGTCAACTCTGATCTAATCAATCTTGTCCTTTAGATAAGGGAACGTACAGTCCTCTATTAGATATCATGCTGACAATCCTATGGAATGGTTAGTCAAGCATTTAGGTTTCTCGATCTCTGATTTATTTGACACAGAACTTAATCGAACACATCAATTTAGTTCTGACCGGGCCCGGCACATAAGTCAAATCAAATCATCGAGCGGCCGAGATATCGCTTTTACCTTCTTAGATAAAAGTTACAGATAAACTTCGACTTATATGCATTTACTTATTCATTAACCAACTATACACAACAATGCGTTTTATAACACCGAGTTACTGATGCGTTTTCGCATTATCAATGTGCAACCAATTAACAAATAACAAACCATATATCTAGGTTTTAAGACTATATGATATTATCGTCTTGCGATCACCTTTTATATCGTATTCCATAAGGTGATTCTAGCAAGCGCGGGTTTATTCCAATGCTCAAAACTAGTTCATAAGCACTCATGAACGTTGCAGCAATCTTTTGCTATGTCTAACACCATTAAGACATTCTACACACCAATTCATGACAATCTTCATTCATATCTACTTCCAACATATGAACGATTGTGGACAATTTGAACAATTCGATTATTCCTAATAATTTCAATTATTCTGGAAGTCAAAACATGCAAAGTGAAACAATAGCTAAACAATTAACATAAGATAGTAACTTTACTCATAAATAAAACTCCTTTATTTATTCATCAAATGTCAATTACATTTATCTATTACACGTTTCTAACACTATCTAATCTATGCTAATATCATCCTTCAGCCCAATACTTCTAGCATGTTGTAAGTGCTTAACCCTACTCAGTCCCTTCGTAAGCGGATCTACTGGGTTATCTTCTGATGATATCCTCTTCACTACGAGTTGTCCTTCTTCTACACGATGTCTAATGAAGTGATATTTTCTGTCGATATGTCTCGATCTACCATGATCCCTCGGTTCCTTGGTTAAGGCAACCGCACCTTCGTTATCACAGAAAATCTCTACTGGCTCCTTTATGGCAGGTACAACTCCAAGATCACCGATGAAGTTCTTTAGCCATATTGCCTCCTTCGACGCTTCGCTTGTTGCAATGTACTCTGATTCGCACGTTGAATCAGCTACGGTTTCTTGCTTGGAACTCTTCCATGTCACTGCTCCTCCATTTAGGGTAAAGATCCAGCCCGACTGCGAACGATAGTTGTCCCTGTCGGTCTGAAAACTGGCGTCACTATACCCTCGCACCTTCAAGTCATCACTACCTCCGAGGACTAAGAACCATTCCTTCGTCCTCCGAAGGTACTTAAGGATATTCTTCACCGCAATCCAATGTGCTTTGCTAGGATTCCCTTGATATCTGCTAACCATGCTCAAAGCGAAGGCTACATCAGGGCGAGTATAAGTCATAGCGTACATGATTGAGCCAACTGCGGAAGCGTATGGTACTCGGCTCATTTCTGCTATCTCAGCTTCGGTACTCGGACTTTGAGTCTTACTCAATTTGGCATTACTTTGTATCGGCAGTTCTCCCTTCTTTGAGTTTTCCATACTAAAACGTTTTAGTACCTTCTCTAAGTAAGTATTCTGACTAAGTCCAATTAGTCCCTTACTTCTTTCTCTTACTATCCTTATTCCCAAAATGTAAGAAGCCTCTCCGAGGTCCTTCATAGCGAAGCACTTCCCGAGCCAGGACTTAACCTCCTGCAGAGTCGGGATGTTGTTTCCTATGAGTAATATGTCATCGACATATAGAACGAGGAAGCTTACTATACTCCCACTGGCTTTGACATATACACAAGACTCGTCTTCGCTTCGTACAAATCCAAACTTTTTGACTTTCTCATCGAAGCAAAGATTCCATCTGCGAGACGCTTGCTTAAGTCCATAAATGGACTTCTCAAGTTTACACACTCTATTCGGATGCTTCGGATCCACAAACCCCTCGGGCTGAGCCATGTAAACATCCTCAGCCAACTTCCCATTAAGGAAGGCGGTCTTGACATCCATTTGCCAAATCTCATAATCATGAAATGCGGCAATAACTAGCATCACTCTAATAGATTTAATCTTCGCAACTGGTGAGAAGGTTTCATCATAGTCAACTCCAGGAGTTTGAGTAAAGCCCTTCGCAACCAATCGCGCTTTATATGTGTGCACGTTTCCATCCACGTTGGTCTTCTTCTTGAAGATCCATTTGCACCCAACGGTCTTACGTCCGGGCACATAATCAACCAAATTCCAAACTTGGTTATCATACATGGATTGGATCTCGCTATCCGTTGCCTCTTTCCATTTTGCAGACTCCGGGCCTGCCATGGCTTCCTTATAGCTATTAGGTTCATCAAGATTTATTAGTGTACCATCACTAATATACGTGTCCCCTTCGGTGGTAATATGAAAACCATAAAAATGGGGTAGAACTCTAACTCTATCGGAACGTCTAAGAGGTAAGGATTCATCAATCGGTTCAACCGGAGTTTCCTCCTCGGGTTGAGTGCCAGCGGTAGAGGTTCCTTCATCTATCGACTCTTGAATCTCTTCAAGTTCGATTTGCCTCCCACTGTCTCCTTGGCTTATGAGTTCTCGCTCTCGGAAAACTCCTCTCCTCGCAACGAAGACCACATTGTCCTTCGGTCTATAGAAGAGATATCCAAAGGATGTCTGCGGGTAGCCGATGAAAATACATCGCTCACTTCGAGGTTCAAGCTTGTCGTGAGTATCTCGTCTTACGAAAGCCTCGCAACCCCAAACCTTGATATGTGCCAACGAGGGAGCTTTCCCTGTCCACATCTCGTGAGGTGTTTTGGCAACCTTCTTGGTAGGGACTCGGTTAAGGATATGGGCGGCAGTATCTAAGGCATACCCCCAAAATGAGATAGGTAGTGAAGCACGACTCATCATAGAGCGAACCATATCCAATAAGGTTCGATTACGCCTTTCTGCCACACCATTTAACTGCGGTGTCCTAGGAGGCATCAATTGCGAAACTATTCCACACTCCTTGAGATAATCGTGGAATTCAAGACTTAGGTACTCTCCTCCTCGATCGGATCGAAGCATCTTGATTTTCCTGCCCAATTGATTCTCCACTTCATTCTTGAACTCTTTGAACTTTTCAAAGGTTTCTGACTTTTGCTTGATTAAGTAGATATACCCATATCTACTATAGTCATCAGTAAAAGTCACGTAGAAGGACAAAGATAGATTAGAATAAGAATCCCTAATTATCACCCAATAAGAAAAATTAGGGCTAGGATCCAACAATAACATTTACATATTAGAAAAGGGATGTCGTAATCTAACATGCAAATAAATTGAAGGTAAGTGAATGACGATTCACTAATTATCCATCACAAAAACCTAAACTATTAGTCCTAAGTGTTTTTGAGAATTCCTAGGTTCGGATGAGATTCATTGAAACTATTCAATGGCATGTTTAAATCTCGATATGCCCCTCTTGTTTGTGACTGGGATGCCGAGGATCACAAAGCGGGTGTGAATTACCATGCAAATTCACATGGTGCCTTCATTGTAACGATCACCTATTCGATGTGCCGGTAAACCACACACGCTCCATCGAACTATGATATACAATGAATCACCCTTTGCCACCTTCGCTTAGAACCAATTAGTGTGCCGGTAAACCACACACGCTCCACTAACATCTTAGCAAGGTGCAAAGTGTAATTTCATGGGATTGCATCAATTCACTTTTCCTAAAGTAACTAGGATTGGGAAAAATATATGTGTAGTTACTTTATATTTCTTATTATACTTTTAATGAGAGGATGAGGTTGCCCTATCCTACCCGTTCGGCTAACGACCCTCCACCAATCAAGCAAGCGGTGGGTGTGAGTGTACACCCATTAAGCGCCATTTTATAGGCCGCAACCTTATACCCACCTTATAGATTGGCTTCGTGAATGAGGCCTACTAACGGTAAGACTAGCATTTAGTTATACATATATATATTATACTAGTAATATCATATTAGTATAGGGTTGTATTTTAAAACTTTTAAAATCTAGGGTTTTTGAAATTTAAGTTGTCTAAATTAAACTTTTAATCATAAATATAAATTTCAAAACTTGAGGGCAAGTTTTAAACATTTAAAACATGGAGGATCAAATAACAAATAATTCCAATTAACAATTAATATCCTAATTATCTATATTTGATTTATTCAAGATTTCTTTTAAGATAATTACCAAAATAATCAAAATAATTAATTAATTATCATATAAGGAATTAAATATTTTATTATAAGATAAATATCTTTAATTAGATCAAGATTGCAGTTATATTTATCAAAAAAACGAATTAACATTGATCTAATTAGTTTATGGAAAGTTTAGATAAGATAATTACAAAGAAATCCCGAATCTGGCCATTCCTGACGCCTGGACTCGCCGAGTGCACAAGGAGACTCGCCGAGTCAGGCCTACTCGCCGAGTCCACCTTGGGACTCGCCGAGTCAGTGACTCAGAAACCTAAAAATCGAATTTTGCAGGTTTGTTTCAGTTAATCAAGCAACAATTTAAAGAAAACCAAGCTAGGCTCTGATACCACTGATGGGTTTTAGCCATAAGAACTTTCCTATGTGCGCATGCAAAACCCTAATGCTTGGATCTAGGCTTTCTAATAAACATGCATTGAATCCAAGTCTTCTAATAACTAATTAGGTTAAATAACAACATTGAAACAGATCTAGAATCATACCTTTGAATTCCTTGTTGATCTTGAGGTCTTGGAGCTTCTAGAGTCACAAATGTCACTCCTCTAATGGCTTACAAACACCAAAGCAAGAAGAATGATTTAGGAGAGAGGAGAGGGGAGGAATTTCGACCAGAGGTTCCTTGCTTTTGGAGATGTGTTGAATTCCATTAGCCATAGGGTCTATTTATACTTGTAGACTCCTTAAGGGTTACAACCTAAACCCTAATTGGATAATCTTCTCTTAAGGCTATCCAAATCCATTCCATTGATAAGCATATGGACGATTTTAGCTATCCTAAAGCTCTTAGAATTCGTCCATACCATATCCAAATGGATTTACAGTCTAAAGCTTAACTATCAAACTATTGACAGTTTATACCCCTTTATTTAATTAATCTCTTTAAGTCACCAAATTAATTCTAATTAATTCTATGACTTATATTAATCAAAGAACAAATATATTATTCATTATATTATTCCCATAATATATTAATAATATTTACTCTCTCTTATTAAATCATCCTATCAAGTTGCTATGGTGAAGGCAACCCAAAAGGACCATGCACAACCGGATCAAATACTTGCCTAATATAGTTACAGCCTTAGACACTATTCCAACAAAAAGAGCCCAAGCAGATGCATTGAAGACAGAGAACGGCACAAATGAAACACTATGTGGGATGGATAAAAACTTTGAAGCCACGGAGGACGAAACTTACTACTTCATGAATCGAATTTGGGTCCTTAAACTCGGGGGATTCAGAGAGATAGTTATGAACGAGGCTCATAGAATGCGATATTTCATCCATCCAGGTTCAGATAAGATGTACCTGGACATTAAGCAACATTATTGGTGGCCAAATATGAAGGCATAGATCGCCACATACGTGGGCAAGTGTCTTACTTGCGCCAAAGTGAAAGTGAAGTATCAAAAGCCCTCGGGATTATTACAACAGCCAGTAATACTCGAGTGGAAATGAGAAGGGATTACTATGGACTTCATAACCAAATTACCTAAGTCAGCAGACAGATTGGATGCTATCTGGGTGATTTTTGATAGGTTAACTAAATCTGCCCATTTCCTGTCAATAAAAGAATCGTACAAAATGGAAAGATTAACATGAATCTATATCAAAGAGATCGTGAGACTTCACGGAGTACCAGTATCTATTATCTCGAATCATGATAGTATATTTACTACACGGTTTTGGCAGTCACTCTAGAAGGCTATGGGGACACAACTAGACATGAATGCTGCCTACCACCCTCAAAACGATGGCGAGAGCGAGCGAACCATCCAAACACTCGAAGACATGATCCGAGCCTATGTGATCGATTTTGGAAAGTCATGGGATACCCACTTGCCTCTGATTGAATTTGCGTACAACAACAGCTATCACACGGGTATAGGGGTTTCTCCTTTTGAGGCCATATTTGGTCGCAAATGCAGATCACCTCTTTGTTGGGTTGAGGTGGGTGACACCCAGTTGGCAAGAGGGAAAACGCTGAGCAGCACTCTTACAGGACCAGAAATCATTCGGGAAACTACGGAGAAGATAATCCAGATTAAATCCTGACTCCAAGCATCGCGTGACCGACAAAAGAGTTACGCTGACAAACGACGAAAACCTCTGGAATTCCAAGTCAGAGATTGAATACTATTAAAGGTCTCTCCCTGGAAAGGAATGATCCGTTTTGGGAAATGAGGAGAACTAAATCCGTGATACATCGTGACATTCGAGATTCTTGCCCGAATTGGTCCGATGGCTTATAAGTTACAACTACCTGCGGAGCTCAGCAACGTACACCCTGTGTTCCACATTTCGAACTTGAAAAAGTGCTTATAAGATGAAACCCTTGTCATTCCTCTAGAAGATATCGAATTAAACAAGAATCTCCTATTCGTCGAAGAACCGGTTGAGATAATGGATAGGGAAGTGAAGCGTACGAAACAAAGTCGCATTCTGATTGTGAAGGTTCGATGGAACGCTAAGTGTGGATCATAATTCACCTGGGAATGCGAAGACCAGAAGAAGCAAAAGTACCCTCACTTATTCTCTCGTTCATGATCCTACCTTTCAAAAGAATTTCGGGACGAAATTCCCTCTAACGGGGGGATTATGTCACAACTAGCACTTTTAGCTAGGAAATTACGTCCTCTGGTTCGGGGGTGAGACACTATTAAGGCCATGGAAGGGTAAAATGGTCTTTTATCCTTCTATGAGTTTGTAGAAGGGTTAGTCTAGCTTCTTCGAGAGTCATTATTAATTAGAAATAATTATCGTATGTGTTAGGCGGAGGCTAGACCGGTGATTTGAGTTCGAGTTTATCCGATTTCTTGTGAGGTGAGTCTTCTCACTATACTTACCATGAGTGGTATCTTTGTGTGACCGAGGTGCCTTATGTGATTACTTGTGTATTGTGATATCCTGCATTATGTCTTTGTGATTTATGTTGAGTATTATTATTATTATTATGAGCTTATTGAGTTAGGACCAGAGGGTCCACCCAAGTTGTGGGACTGGAGGGTCTCCACTGAGACACATTGACCAGAGGGTTGTATTGAGTTAGCCTCGAGTGGCTAATGTGATGTGTGTGGTATTTTGGGGAACTCACTAAGCTTCGTGCTTACCGTGTTATGTGTTATGTGTTTCAGGTACTTCTTAGGATCACGAGAATGCGTCAGCTTGATTGTACACACGATGTGGAGTCATATTTTGAGGATCTTGGATTGTATTTAAAACATTTTCTGAATATATGTTTTGAAAATATTGTCATTTGGGGTTTTGTGAACTATGTTATGAGAATTACGTGATTTTAAAAATAAAAATAAAAAAATCTGCTACATCGTGTTACAATATCAGCCGTCACCACGTCGTGGCAAGCCAACTGCTACATCGTGTTGACCCCTCCACCATGTCGTGGCCAACCAAAAATCTCCAAAATTACAAAGTTCAATTCATATTTGAAATCGGGTGTTACATTTTTTTTATGTTAAATTGCATAGGGCCTCTGAAACCGTACGTTCAAACCTGCTTTAATAAGGCTATGTTTGACGTACTAGCTGAAAAGCTAGATTTTAGCTGAAAACTTAATTGATAGCTGAAAAGCTAGTTGTTGTATAAAATGCTAGCTGATAAAAAATTTACATTTAGTAAAAGTAGCTGAAAAATATAAAATAACATTTAAAAAAATATGTTATTATAATTAATTAAGGGGTATATTTGAAATTTTTTTTAAAAACTAATAAAAAACTATTCTAAATAGCTTTTTAAAAAATTGGATTTTAAACTAGCTTATAAGCTATTTTTTAACTTCCCACACATGACAACTTAAAAAAACTTGAAAAATAAGTTAACTTTACCGCGAAAAACACAACTTTAATGTCAATTTTTTTACTAATGTCACTAAATCTTTTGACTGTATTGTTTTTATAAACCACATAACATGTCATTGTAAGTCAAAATGATTGATATGAAATTTTCGCTCATAAAAAAAATCAAAGGCATTGAGGTTATTCAATTCATTTTCTTTTCATCTTTAAATAGGAAAGAGTAAACATTTTGGATATTGGGGATGAAGTAATATGATACAACTACTTAATATTACTCCGTATAAAAATCATTGTTGGAAGAAAAGAAACATACATGCATACCCGAGTATTTGGGAAAGTGGAGACTAGAATAAAAGTCTAGGAAAAATGAATTTAACGTAAACGACACAAAAATCACTCTCAATTGATGATGACCAAATCAACAACAAAATTAGACCAAAATGAATATATGTGTTGTTGTAAGAGCCTATTAATCTTGCTACGTTTAACTTGTTATTTCGTTTTCCAGGTGGGATTATGGGATGGAGCCCCGATGTCTGAGTTGTGTTTGGGATGCTTACAGTGTTGGGGGATTATGAAATTTATGTTGTCAAAATAAGGGATTTACTCTTGTTATTGTTAATCCAATTGCTTCGTTGATTTTTTTAATTGATAATCCATAATATTTCGTGGATTTGATCATCCCTAATTCTTCGTTTTCTTTCGTCGAATTGATTTGTTGTCTGTCTTAAACTTGTAGTTTCATGAATTCTTTTGATGATCCACTCTACTTCATCATTCCCAATTTTGGTTGGTGGTCTCAATCCAAGATTTCAAGAAGAAAAGAATGAACTTGTTGATGGATCTCTTCCTCAACAACCGAGATCCTGGATCTTGAATTCAATTTCAAAAGATTTTTTGCTATGTTGTATTGAGTATTGAAAAAAATATATGCAAGACGTAAGAATATGCTATCTACACTATCATATGCCTAACAACTTGAGTTAACTCACTAAAAAAGGACTAACTATGTTAACAATGTAACTGACCATATAAATAAGATACTAATATGTTTTTTTAATAGAGCTTGATTTTGGATCAGACGTGACATATGAGGATGTGTTTAAGAAAAGTGATACATTATTCAAGTGAGTCTTATTATTATTATATCATAAAAAATAATACTTGGTTTTGAAGTTTAAATGGATATGAATGAAAATGGTAATTAGTTATTATGTGATTTTGTTTTTAACAGGTTGGCAAGATACATTTCTCAATACACCTCGACAAATTCCATTTACATTATGGCTGAGAGTTTTGTTGTAAATGGAGTCCGCCCATTGGTATATATCTTGACAATTTTTTTATAATTAATTAATTAATTATTGTCCTTTTTGGGTTGGTTTATTATGAATTTGCAATTTTAGTAAGTATATTTTTAATATTGTATTTTATATTTTTCAGCTGGATAAAGAAAAGATAAAAAAAAAAAAACATCTTACCGATCAAACCGATCAACCTGACAGAAATCTACAAAAGCAAGTCAGGGCTTTCACACTTCCTCAAGTCGTCAAAACCAATCGGGGGATATTCAAACCTGTTTGAAACATGATGTTCATGTTATTATTGTTCAAGTCCCTTGTGGTTTTCTTTATTATCTAAATTTGAACACTTTTTAATGTTATCGATTGAATGAATTCTTGACTACTAGATTTGGGGATTTCGCTCATTTGGTTATACAACATCCCACTTTTGTTTATTCCTATTAGTCTATTATAACGTTTTAGTTTGAAATTTATCTAGTTGTAGCAATGTTGTTGTCATCTTCCTTGATATAACTAGGTATATTTTTATGGAAATATATAGAAAAATATCATTATTTTAGGAAATTATTGATAAAGTTCTAAAAAAAATTTGAACTGAAAAGTCTTCTTATTTTTATTTTAGCTAGAAATGACTATCGTGGAAAATTAAATAATTGAGATTTTTCTACTCAATTTTTTTAAAACTCAATCAAAAAATTCCCAAAATAATGAGACTTTTCTTTCTCATATATTTTTAGAAAATGCAATACCTTAGTTAGTAAGACAATAGTAAACTTAGTTTTTTTATTTTGTTTTAATTCTAGTTGAAAAATAGGAAGTGTAATGTTGTAATAGAAATTAATTAGGGTAGGATGTTAATACACTAATTGTCATTTGAGAAATTAAATATCTTCATACATATACTTTTAGATGATGATAAATGTAATAAAAATTTATTAATTTTATTAACTATGTCAAATGTCACAATCTTATGTGTGCAAGAAGATGGTAGGAGATCTAAAAAATAAAAGGATATTTGATTTCTCATTTTAAAATTAAAAAATAAAAATTATTAATATTTTAGTATGCTTGAAGCTTTCTTATATTCCAAAATCTGAAATTAGGAAAGGAATATATCCCTTCCCCTTTGCTCGCTCCAAGTTACTGATGAAGTTTATGGGTTTTTTATTAAAAAAGGACGAAAACTGAAATGAATATTTATTTGGAGGTTAACTTTTGGGAAACGTTAAAAATTCATTGAAATTTGAACATATTTTGATATATGTGAGTTTGTCATATTTACGGCCAATAAAAAAAATTAAGGAAAAAATTGTATGCTATAATGGTCGTTTAAAAAGTGAAATTCGAACATGAAACCATTATATTTTAAAATGGTTAAATTACAAATATCTTCCTTACGACTGTTACGCATATTATATGTATCTTTAACCAGTGGATTTAATGACAAACTGAGAATTAATTTTCCATTATTTGGGCTTAAAAATTGTATCAGTTATTTACTTTAGTAGGCCCTTAAGATCATGGGTCGTTAGGCTAAAGTAGAAAAAAGAACAACCCAATTCCACTAATATCTATAACTATTTTTCTCATGAGTCATATAGCAACAAGATAAAATCCACAAACACATGTTTATGTTTTAATGTACCTTTAATCTATTAATTGTGATTTTGAAAAAATCCACAAACACATGTTTATGTTTGAAGGTACTTTTAATCTATTAATTATGATTTTGAAAATTATGAGTTTTTCGGTTTTTATTTGGAACACGGTGAAATATTAGTTTGTAAAAAGATATAATTTTTATATTTTCGTTTGTTATTTGTTAGATTCCTAATTTTATGTAGTTTGGTAATGCTTAATTAGTGGATTAATTGTTATTGTGTGGATTTTGATTTTGGATCAAAAAATTAAAAGATTCTACAAAAAGGTACATTCTTACAAAAGTTTGGCGATTACGGGTTCGAAGATCTTCTGGATAGACAATATGTTTTCTTATGAAAAGTTGGAGAATGTGGAAAATTACGTAAGAAACCAACGACATTAGACTGATATCAACAATGTACATTGGTATAAAGTTGATATATTTTGTAATGTGCATGGAATGATAATACTGAAAGAGTCGACGATATTATCTAGTAGCGTGCATGGAATGATGATAATTAACCCAAAATGCATGTGTTTGTATCACTTGTTTTATTTATAATCAAAACTACAAGTAGTTCTTGTATCTATGGTTAATTTAAATATTTGGTATGTTATCATGTGCATCTTGTTGTTGCCTTGTTTTTATGCATATGATGTCTTTCTTTATGTTAGGAAATCTTTGATATTCTTTTATCGGGTTTGACTTGGTTATATTTAAACCGTTTATTATCATAATTAGATGTTTATGACTCATTTTTATAGTCTTTTACTACGTCTAGTAAGAAGTTGAGTTTGACTCAGTTTTGGGAGTGTTTTTGAATTCTAAAAGTGTTTTTAGATAATAAAAAAATGTTTATCGGTTTATAGTAGTGGTAAAATGAGTTTTTTTAAAAATGTTTGGATTAGCTTTTATGGTGAAAAGTCAATAAGTCAATAAGTTAAAAAGTGTTTGTCTTAAAAAATATTTTTTTAAAGTTATTTTTGTTAAAAAGCCAAAAGCAATTTCAAATAGCTAAGTTTTACATATTTTTTAAAAAGTGTTTTTTGAAGCTAATAATAAAGCTATTATGAAAAATGCTTTTAAGATTGCCAAACATTTTTTTTTGACTTATTAGTTTTTCAAAAACTCAATAAACTGTTTTGAAAAGCAATCCCAAACACCCCCTTATGTTAGCTTACAATTATTGTCATAATGTATGTCTCACACATACTAATGGTGAATGCAAGGAATATTCTACACAATGTAGACCTAGAAGATGCTTGTCTTTGTAGTTTTTTTTGTATTACAATGTAACATCCGATTTAGCTATAGGTTTGTAACAACTATGGGTTGTATAATATGATTTGTACCCTTTTCTTAATACGAAAAATACACCAACTTATGTAAATAATACTTTCCATATGAATATTGTTAATAAAATATGTATTAGTTTTGTGGGTGTTATAGTTAGCTTGGTCTTTCTAGACTCTAGTTGTGAATTTCATATAATTCATAAGTGTTGGCATGTTGGGTACATGGGAATCCTGCTATTGGACTTTGCTAAGGATTTGAAAAAGGTGAGCCCAAATTTAAATCCCCTTTCACATTTGGGCCTAAAGTAAAAGGATATTATATTTTTGTTTTGTTTAGCTGACAAGACAACCAACTAAAAATTGAGCTTTATACATATGTTTAAATAAAAATTGTGTCGATTTTTAACTTATCTCTTGTGTTGTTGTTGGATAATATTTTAGTAGTAGGGTTGTAAACGAGGTGAATGAACTTAGCAATAGCTTGTTTATATTCGTTCATTTAATATAACTGAACAAACAAACGAACATCAACAGATAAATGAACAAAACTTCTTGTTTGTGTTCGTTCTTATAACAAATTATGTTGTTCATGTTCATTCATTTCTGTTCATTAAGATGGTAAACGAAAATAAATGAACAAACATAAAAACATAAATGAACATAACATTCAAATCAATAATCGTAAAACATGACGTCAACACTTCTAATATGTTGATCATAGTAACATTTACCAAATTCTACGTTGCAAACCTTGAACCAAATTTTAAAAACTTCTCTTTCACTCTAGTAAGATGTACCAAATTTTAAAAACTTCACTTTCACTCTAATCAGTTGTATATTACACGAACATATGAATTAACATACACAAAATTAAATGAATGAATGAAACTCTTGTTCATATTTATTCGTTTAATTAAATGAATAAAAAATATTGTTCTTATTAATTCATTTATTAAATAAACAAATATTAAGTCAAATTCGATTCATGAATAAATAGTTGAATGTTTAGTCCACTTACAGTTGTATACATATATATGTCATGGACAAGTTTTGATTTTTTTTTCAAAATCATAAAATAGAACATACATTTAGTTCTAAGTATGACATTTTATACAACAAAAAACTTTGTTTTAATTTTATATAATGATGATTTGTTGCTGGCTAAGATTTATGACGAATCTAAATAATTAATCACTTTCGTGCGGTCCACGTGCCACTATCAATGTGGGACAATAAAATAATCATCAGAACGTTAAAATGAAATTTGATGCTTTTAACTATTAGTTAAATATAGAGTGTATCTGAGTGTCGATGTATATTAAACAAGCAAACGATAAATATAGCTAATATTTCAAATTGATTATTGATTATCAAATAATATATAGATCATTTAGAAATACCTATTTACTCAGATAACTTTTCGTGAATAAACACATCACATATGAGGTAAAATACTACGTCTTTTTGTCATAGTGTCATGGTAATAGATATCTTTTTGCCAGTGTCATGGTAATAGATATACACGACATAATTGAATATCAAATAATAAAATTAAATTCTATAATGAGATTTGTGTACTATATTTTTGTTTCGTCAAAAAAAAAATATCCAAATTTGACAATCTATCAACGGAAAAATTTACGAAAATTTATGTAGAGATAAAAGGTATTCAAAATGTTTATAAACCTATGTTCATTTTTGGCCCAAATAATATTAGGTCGATCTATTAAACTATCACAAGAGAGTAAACGACCAATGCAAGTGGGAATCATGTGCGGGAATTATAAGCTTACTAGGCGAATGTCTGCGCGTCGCGCAAAAACACCTATATAGTTGAAGTCTTTAGAAATATATGATTTTTTAAATATAACAATAACGTTGTTAAATTTGATATAATAATTTATATATACTAAATTGATATAATATATTGATTATTTTAAATTATATTATAATATATACATTTATTATAACTTCATAACCTCCATGGCTTGAATGACTTCTACCCGCGAGTTACACATGAATAAAATTAAATATAATATATGATTTGATGTTATTTATAGTTGTTTTTATTGTTAATTAATTTTTTAAAATTTATTTGCTTAATGTTTTAATTTCTATCATTATAATTATTTAAAACATCAAATATTGTTTTTTTATTTTAAAGCTAACAATATAATCATTTATATAAAGTTGTTTTTAACTATTATTATTGTAAGTTATTTTAAACTACTTATTTGGAAACTTTTAACGATTATAAAAATATATTTAAGAAATATTTTAGTTAAATTGATATTACAATTTAGTTTTTGCTTTTATCACTACAATTTATCACTTTTAACTATTTATAAAATATTCTTTAGTTTTTTTTTTAAATGGAACTGAAATTTATATTTGAGTTGACATTGTAATGCGCAGAAACACCTATATAGTTGAAGTTTTTACAAATATATATTTTTTAAATATAACACTAACGTTGTTGTTAAATTTGATATAATAATTTGTATATTAATTTGATATAATATATTGATTATATGATAATATACAAATCTATTATGACGTCATAATCTCAATCGTTTGAATGACTTCTACTCGCGAGTTACACATCAATAAAATTAAATATTATATATGGTTTAATATTATTTATAGTTGTTATTTTTAACTAATTTTTAAAATTTATTTGCTTAATGTTTTAATTTCTATCATTATAATTATTTAAAACATCAAACATTATTTTTTGATTTTAAAGGTAACAATATAATCATTTATATAAAGTTATTTTTAACTATTGTTATTATAAGTTATTTTAAGCTACTTATTTGAAATTTTTTAACGATTATATAAATATATTTAGGAAATATTTTAGTTAAACTGATATTACAATTTAGTTTTTGCATTTATCACTATGATTTATCACTTTTAACTATTTACAAAATATTATTTGGTTTTTTAGAGGAACTGAAATTTATATTTAAGTTGATACTGTAATGTTATATTTAAATTAACAATTTAAGTATTTTGTCCAAACTGTTCAAAAATTGTAGCTTTAAACTGATAATGGTTTACATGCAACAACATTTTAAATCTAATAAATTAAGTATAATATGTTAAAATTTAAAGACGTAACTTTATAAATAGAAGTAAAGATATTATTTTAAAATTATTAACCAACTTACAATCATTATTAGAAACACACTACAATTTATCACTTTTAACTATTTGTAAAATAATTTTTGGGTTGTTTAAGTTAAATAAAATTTATATTTAAGTTGAGCATATAATGTTATATTTTAATTAATATTTTAAGTATTTTATACAAATTGTTCAAAGATTATACCTTTAAAATGATAATGGTTTACATCCAACAATATATTAAAACTAATAAATTAAGTATAATATGTTAAAAGTTAAAAAACATAGTTTTATAAGTAGAATTAAAGATATTATTTTAATATTGAAATTTAGTTTATATATGAATACACTTTAGATTTAATATTTATTTAACCTGATTGCCAAATTATAATTATCATTATAAAGATATTGAAAAGTCATGGGAGTTTCAAATGAATGTGGTGAAATAAAAAAGAATGGAGGTTTCAAATGCATGAGATTCAAGAAAAAAATGCTAGCTTTATAATTATGTATGATATGATGGGGAAAAATAAACGACACTTTGTTTCCTTCATTATCGTTGATAGTGATTACCATTTAGACATTGTGTAAATTAATGATGGCTAGTGAATAGTCGTTTAGACTCATTCGCAACAATGGCCTCATTTTTTGCTTAAAACCAGAAGAAATCGTTCAAATGAGAAATCTTAAATCTTCGAAAATCAAATAAAAACCAGAAGCTTTGAGTTTACTTCTTTCTTCGTATATCCTCAAAAATTAGCGAATTAAAAGCAAAGAAAGAGCTTTGAATCTTGAAACTTCGAAAATCTAAAGCAATTCGAAATTGACATTTAAAATTATTTCTACATCTCTTTCATAAGGAAAAAAATGATAGCAATTGATATTATAAAGATTTTAAAACGTGTTGATTGTTTTCCTAATACATCTATAGTCTATAGAATTATATTGACTATTCGTATTATTGTTGCATCTATAGAAATAAGTTTTTCCAAATTGAAGATATGGAAGTCATATTTACGATCTATAATGATTCAAAAACAACTTGTTGAATTAGATTTGATAACAGTTGAGAACAACCTTTCAGAAAAAGTTATTTATGAAGACGTTATTAAAAAAATTATTTCAACGAGTATTAGAATGATAGTTCTTTTCAAGTAGAAGCAATTTTTTTGTGTATAATTTTGAATGGATTTTTAATCTATGTATTTTGCAGTGGATAATGAAAATTTATAATTGTTTTGTTTAAACTTTTAGATCTTTTAAGTATTAGAACATGTTTTTTTTTGTTAAATTGTATAGAGCTTTCGAAATTTTACGGTCAAACCTGTTTTAGTGAAACATTTAGTGTAAATTATTTTTACTAAAGCCACTAAATATTGACTATATTTTCTTTTGTAGCCATATAGCACGTCATAACAAATCAAAATGGTTGATATAAAAAAAATTATCAATGGTTGTTTATATGTATTTTACCCTAGAAAATAAGCCTTGGAAATTGAATTTTACGAAAAATATAAACCAACGGTAGATTCTGAATTTTATATAGTTTTTAACTACATCTATATGAAATAATTACCTTGAAAACAATAATGAGTGGATTGTGAGCACATGAAATATTCGGTTGGCGATAATTTTATTTATTGTTTCTTAATCAGGATTTTAGTGTGGCTAAAATCTGTATTGGTTGGCGTCCCTTTGACTGGGAATCAGAATCTACATAATCTTGCTTAGATTTCTTATGTCTAGGATTTTATTTGATTTTATTTAACAATATTTAAAGTTATTACACCAATTGTTAGTTTTATTTAGGTGACGTTGATATAAATCTTTTCCACATAAGTATCCAATGGATTTTAAGACCCGACAATGGTATGGATTTTGAGATAATCGATCTTGATCCAACTCTTTTAATAAATTTCAAAATCTGATCCACTCTTATTTTGTAGCCCGTAGGATTTTGAATACTCAAATCCAAACCATTATCCACCGTACCCGTTAATTCTTAAAATAACAATTCTTAAATAAAACAAATGGTGATTTAGAAAACGAATTACGTACTCAAGGATTTTTCATTGAAATTGAAATCACTATTGCAGTAACTTTCGATTGATTTTTTACTCACAATTGTAGTGGTAGAGAATAATAATTGCAAACCTTCTTCCGGTTTATAAATGACTTTATTGATTTATAAATGAAATTGGCAATTGTTTGATGAAATAAAATGAAATGATATCATTATTCTTGGTAGAAGGTTGGAAGTCTAGAAGACCACTCCTCAAGTCATATGTAGAAAAAGAGTATGGTATTTGGTCATTGCCCTTTGGGCTTTTGATTGGAATTAAAATTAAACTCTAGGCTTTATAAAATATAAATATATAATTCTAAATTTTATACGGGACAAATTATAAACGAAGCGGATAGGTGATGATCCATATCGGACCCTTTTAATAAAAGGGTTAGTGGGACGGGTCATTAGCAGATAAACGAATTAAAAATTATGTATTGTAACATCCCATTTTCACAACAAAGAATTTTCATTTTATTAAAGTAAAGCTTTTCAATTATAAATCCATTATGAAGAAAATCATTTATTCCAAATACATCTATTGAAAATCAGAGTAATATTAAAGCGTGAAATCTTTATTGTTGTTGATGAATATGTACAGTCACGCCTTCGCCTTCCCATGACGATTGATGATACCTGAAACAATAAGCAACTGGGTAAGCACAAAGCTTAGTGAATTTTCCCCAAAATACCTCATACGTTATACATACAAGCATGCATAACGACCCACAATCATCGGATTGGAATGCCTAGGCCCAATCAGTCTTCGGAATGGAATGCCAACATGCACTGGATCCAATCAGCCATCGAGCTGGAATACCCACTGCCTGTTGGCCAACTGCTTTTCCCAAGCTCCGTACCTATGGCTTAGAGTCGGCCCGCACCGGGTATCTTGACCTACAACACAAAGCAGGACCTCCTCAACCCACTACCACCATATGTCGACATATAAACCATCAAGGATCAAACATGCATATAATACAGACAAACATCAATCATACAGATCACTACCGCCTACTAGTCCTCTCATAGCATACTGTCTCACTACCAACTAACCTCCATGAAATGCGTAACCATAAGTAACCAGAGGTGAGATAGCCACCCAAACAGGTGATCCTACACTAGATCCACAACCAAACAAGGAACAAACAAGAAAGCCTAGATCAAGAGTTCTTAGGCTATCCTATATGACTACCTATAGTCCCTAGGGCATTCCACTAGATGATAACCAGCAAGTACAAGTAGACATACAGATCTACAAATCATTACCACATAACAATATCCTATATACCAGGATACAGATCTAACATATCACTATAGGATAGCAACATCCTATATACCAAGATACAGATCTAACAGATCATTACTGCATAGCAATATATTAAATACCAACAATCCAAGGAATACATAACCGTATATACTCAGAGGTGAGATGAACACTCAGACATGTGATCTTACTCTAGAACCACAACCAAACAACAAACAGGAAAGAAAGCCTAGATCAAGAGTCCGCAGTCTATCCTACATGACTATATATACAGTCCCTATGGCATCCATCTACTAAAAGATAACCAAAACTAGTATGTAACTCCCCGTTCCTAGTACACATCAGTTCAGTTAATTTTAATTTTTTTAAAAGCTACTCGATGAGTTGGTAGCCCTAAGTCGTGGAGTAGATGCCAGAAAGGACACGGGGATTTAAATGGTCTATTGGGCGAGTCCAATCCTGGACTCGACAAGTAGGTCTGGCTGGAGGAAACCCTATTGTCGGGGTTTTGCACATTATTTAAGCATCATATCTGGCCTCCATTCTAGCCTCCATCACCTCCACAGCCTACTCTCGAAACCCTACTCAGCCTTGTGTGATACTGAGCTATTTGTTGCCATTTTTGTGATTTAAAGCTAGAAGAAGGAAGCAAAGGCTTGGAATTGCAGAAGGAAGGTTGAAGATCCAGAGCTAAGGACTCATTTCTATCTTTATAGAGGTATAAAGCTTATACATTGGTTGTTATTCACTTAGATCTCCTTCCTAGCTTATATGTTGTCATTTTTGGGCCATTTCCAAGGTCATTCCGAGATTTGAACTCTTGGGGATGAAAGGACTTCAGATCTGAGCACTATTGAGCTTTAGAAGCTCAAAGTTGCCACCTTTATTAAGCCATGACTCCATTCTATGTCTTAGACCTTCATTTTGGCTTGTATTGGGTGTTTTAGCTTCATAGCACTATGCATGCACATAAAGTTAGCAACTTTACGTGTAATACTAGTCTAAGGAGTCCATATCTATGAATTTGAAGCATTGGAATGGATTAGAATCGACTGAATGGATATGTCACATGGAAGACTCAACGAGTTGTTCTTGGACTCGACGAGTCGGGTCGTGAACCCTAACCCCTTTTCTGGTTGTGAGATTGAGTTTAGGAGATGACACAGTGAGTTGGATAAGATTAGGACTCGAAAGCTGAAGAACTCGATGAGTCCAAAGAGAGACTCGGCGAGTTAGAGTCGATATGTAGCACCTGGTTCTTGGTACATAATCCTTCATTAGCTATTTATATATATTTTTTCGCATTTTGGCCTTGGACTCGGCGAGTTGAAGGACCAACTCGCCGAGTAGAAGTGGGACGGAACGCGGGACTTAAGTGATGAACTCGGCGAGTCGGGTCCCGGACTCGGCGATGGTACTGTTCGGACAAAACCCTAATCCGAGGGTTTGCACCCTATTTAAGCAATGATATGGCGGCCGTATTGTCCCCTATTCTCCCAAAACACTTCTCATTGGAACCCTAGCCAATTGTGCTTTGTTGAGGCCATTTTTGGTGTTCTCTTGTGGTTGTAAAGCTTGGAAAGAAGGAAGGAGCTTGGAACTTGAGTTGGGGCCAGTAGATCCAGGTATTTTACTTCATTTTCAGCAGCTTCAAGGTATAATGCTCCTGTCTTGACTCATCTATGTGTTTATTCATCTTTAACTTGGGATCTCTTTGGATTGCTAAGTCATGTTTTCGGAATTGGAAGTGTTGAGTGGGTTTTGACTTCAGATATGGACCTTAAGAGGGGTCTCGTGGCATACAGGTGCCAACTTTAGGGCCATGAGAGCCCCATGCACATTGTAGGACACTTTATGTGGATTTTTGAGCTAAAAACCCCATGCATGTGCATCAAGTTTGGAACTTTACGTATAAAGTGGACATTAGGAGGCCATATCTATGGTTTTGGTGTGTTAGATCTCATTTAGATCGACTGTATGGAATTGGTCAAGATTGGACTCGACAAGTCCGTTTTTGGACTCGGCGAGTCCAAGGCATAAAGTCTCATATCTGATAAGAGTCTAAAAGAACTTAGTTGGGTGTTAGAGGGACTGTATTAGGTCAGAAAGAGTGACCCAAAGCATTGGACTTGGTTTTAGACCTGGAGTTCATGGGACTCGACGAGTGCTAGAACAGACTCGGCGAGTTCACGACAATCTCCTTAAGATTGAAGATGAACTCGACGAGTTGTTCATAAAACTCGGCGAGTCGGATGAGTTTCATGCAATGTTCATATAAGAGAGGAACTCGTCGAGGCGAAGCCAAACTCGACGATTCGGGACGTGGATAAGGACGAGTAAAGGATGAGGGACTCGGCGAGTTGGAGGACCAACTCGGCGAGTCGGGTCAACTTGAAGTTGACTTTGACTTGGACCTATTTGGGGGTAAAATAGTCATTTTACCTTAAGAGTAGATATCAGTTCTGACTGAGTGTTTTGTGGGGATTGTAGCCGGAGGATTTCCAGAGTGGCAGCAAGAAGAGACTTCCCACTCAGTTTGACAGCAGCTACTTGATCGAGGTGAAGTAAGTATTCCCCCATAGTACCCATACAAGTTATCTTATGCTTATTAGTTGTAGTAGAACAACATACTAGAATAGGACTAAGGATCTAGGGATGATGTCTTATGTGCCTGCTTTATGTGCTTCAGCTTATGAGAATTCCATGATAGTATTGAGTAGACAGTAATAGGATAGCCTGGTTAGGTTATGCCTGGTAGTATGAGCTCAACATTATATGCTAGTTCAGTTTCTCATTATAAGAACATATTAGTTTGAGTAGTTTTCCTAAGTCCGAATCTTGCTTCCTTTGTGCTTTGTGAGACTCTGAGTAATGAGAGCTAGCCATTAGGTGAATACGTCACGTCACATGTGATCAGGGTTGAATAATCTCAAAGTGCTGGATTTGGCCCTATTGCAACTCTCGTTTGAGTCTAACCGTTATAGGGACGAGTCTTTTACTCGAAGGATTATCTGAGCGTCATTACATGTGATGGTAGTAAGGTAATGGCTAATTGGCACTACAAGGAGGCCTTCAGCAGCTGAGGACCGGTTTGGGTGTAGTTTGAGATTTTCCCTAGGGTAAGCCTAGAATGGGAATAGCTGAGAATCAGCAGTGATAAAAGGGGACTTGGTGGAGTCAAGGCAGTCCTTGAGGAAGGTACGGATAGATGTGGAAGGTAGTATGGGCCCGTAATACTAAAAGCAGAGGATCCGTACCTAAATTGAGGAAGGTTGAGACAAGACCAGGGAACTGGTAGTGGATGTGATCCCTCTAGATGTATCAGTATCACTAATGGTTGGTATTTCGTTTTGAAGAGTGGTGGTACTACGTCAGAGACCAGTGATGGGCATCTCAGGAGAGGGATCGGGTTCGGGTTCAGGCTCCGAGCCAGTGGACAAGAGACTACGCAAGTTCATCGCATCTGAGATCACTAGAGGCATCCTTGATGCGACCCTGGTCATCTTTGGGTCGATCAAGGAAGGGATTGTGGAGCTGATGGAGGATCGCCTTAGGGCATTCCGGAGCGACATGGCATTTGGCAAGTCAGGATCCCGCATGCTGTCCTTTAAGGACTTTAGGGGCAGTGGTGCGCCAGATTTTCATGGGGCGAAGGACCCCATTGCTGCCAGACGATGGATTGCGGACATTGAGTCCGCGCAGCTGAACAGCTTCTGCCCCGAGGGGTCAAAGGTACGATATGCAATAGGGTGTTTGAAGGAACGGGCTAGGGATTGGTGGGAGTCAGTTGGTGACTCTCTGGGAGCCTCGGCTGTTGAGGCTATGACATGGTCGGATTTTGTGACCCGGTTCCAAGCAAAGTTTGCGCCAGCAGTAGAGCTTCAACAGCTGGCCAAGGAGTTTTTGGACATGAGACAGACTATGGAGACTGTGGTGGAGATCACCGCCAAATTTTGGGAGAGGGCATTGATGGTGCCCCAGTATGCGGGGGATGAGGATATGAGGAGGACCCGCTATCATGACATGCTGCGAGCCGACATTCGGGAGCATGTTAGTTTTTTAGCTTGCCCTACCCTAGATTCCATGATTTCCAGGGCAAGGGAGAGGGAGATCGATCCGGAGCATGTCCGGAAGAGGAAGATAGAGGAGGGTCAGACAACTGGGGCTTCGGGGAAAAATCCCAAAGGATCAGATGGTAAGCCGAAAGGCCAGTTAGGACCAGGCTGCAGGAAATGCGGCAGGCCACATGAGGGGGCGTGTAGATTGGGATCGTCTGGCTGCTACAAGTGCGGCAAGGCGGGTCACTTCAGCAGGGATTGTACTGCCCCTACACCGGTTATTTAGGCGTCTGAGTTGCTATGTTTCCACTGCAACCAGAGGGGCCACAAGAAGGCCAACTGCCATCAGTTGACAGCGGCATCAGCGCCAGTGAAGGCGCCAGCTCCAGCAACCCTGCGGATCACCGATGGTCGACATAGCAAGGCGGAGGCTCCAGTGGTGAGGATCCAGGCATTCCAATTGACTACCGAGGAGGCATGCGATGCACACGATGCAGTAACGGGTATGATTTCCTATCTTTTTGATTTTGTGATATGCTGCTGTGATTTTGATATGTTATGTGTGTGCTTTGTTTAAGATCGTTCCACGTGAATGGTATCCCAGTTCAGGTATTATTTGATTCGGGGGCTACCCGATCATTTGTCTCTCTTGCGCTTAGCAAGAAGTTTCCTGAGTCTTTGGGCATGCTGGATTGCCCTTTAGAGGTAGAGATCGCTGATGACCGATCGGTGTGAGCATCGGTAGTATTCCGAGACTGTGTGCTGAGATTGTTTGAGGAACGTTACCTGGTGGACTTGGTTCCTATTTCATTGAAAGGGAACAAGGTGATTATAGGCATGGATTGGTTGAGCCCCAATGGGGCAGTGATAGATTGCGCACAACAGCTGGTTCGGATCAGGACCCCAAGTGGGGGAGAGTTGGTAGTTCAGGGCGAGAGGTCACAACAAGGACCAACAGTATGTTCAGCAGCGAGAGCTAGGCGTTACCTTCAGCAGGGTTGCACAGGATATGCCGCTTATGTCATGGACACCCGGGAGGCGGGCAAGGCGACAGTGGGCGATATGCCCGTGGTACGAGAATTTACGGATGTATTCCCCGAGGAGTTACCTGGGATACCTCCGGAGAGGCAGGTGGAGTTCAGGATCGACCTAGTCCCTGGGGCAGCTCCGATAGCCAAGGCACCGTATCGGTTGGCTCCCCCCGAGATGCAGGAGTTGTCTACACAGTTGCAGGAGCTGTTAGACAAATGGTTCATTAGACCGAGTAATTCTCCCTGAGGAGCCCCGATTCTGTTTCTGAGGAAGAAGGACGGGTCGCATCGGATGTGTATAGATTATCGGGAGCTGAACAAGGTAACGGTGAAGAACCGATACCCAATCCTTAGGATTGACGACCTCTTTGACCAGCTGCAGGGAGCATCTTGGTTCTCCAAGATTGATATGCGTTCAGGATACCACCAGATGAGGGTCAGAGAGGAGGATGTACAGAAGATTGCGTTCCAGACGCGCTATGGCCACTACGAGTTTGTGGTGATTCCCTTCGCGCTCACCAATGCTCCTGCCACATTCATGGACCTCATGAACCACGTGTATAGACCGATGTTAGACCGGTCTATGATAGTGTTTATTGATGACATCTTGGTTTACTCCAAGATGCAAGATGAGCACGAGGAGCATATGCGAGAGGTCCTAGAGACTTTGAGGAGGGAGAATTTGTATGCTAAGTTCTCCAAGTGTAAGTTCTGGTTGCGCGAGGTGCAGTTCCTTGGGCACCTCGTCAACCAGAACGGGATTTCAGTGGACCCCGCCAAAGTGGAGGTCGTGATGAGATGGGAGGTTCCGAAGTCTCCATCTGAGATTCGGAGTTTCCTAGGTTTGGCTGGCTACTATCGGAGATTCATCCAGCATTTCTCCAAGATAGCAGTACCCCTGACCAGGCTAACAAGGAAGGCCGTGGTCTTTCGGCAGGCCGCGTTCGAGACACTGAGACAGAAATTGTGTGAAGCGCCAATCTTAGCCCTGCCAGAGGGCATGGAGGATTTTTTTGTGCACTGCGATGCGTCCATCTCAGGTTTAGGTGTTGTATTTATGCCGAGAGGGCATGTCATCGCCTACGCGTTGAGGCAGATGAAGCCTCACGAGATGAACTACCCGACGCATGATTTGGAGTTGGGGGATGTTGTATTCGCCCTCAAGATCTTGCGACATTACCTCTATGGGTTTCGCTGTACCATCTACACTGACCATATGAGTTTGAGGTACCTCATGGATCAGCTGAATCTAAACATGAGGCAGCGCCGGTGGATGGACGTGGTAAAGGATTACGATTGTGAGATCCTTTATCACTCGGGGAAGGCCAATGTGGTGGCTGACGCGCTTAGCCACAAGGCAACGCCGATCAGGGATATCTGCCTGAGGACGACAATGGTGACTTTGTTGTTGGAGCGGATTCGGGAGGCCCAGCAGGAGGCCATGAAGGAGGAACATCGGAAGAGCGAGCGGATCGTAGGGTAGGTTTCCTCCTTCGACTATGACAACCGAGGATTACTAACACTACACCATAGGGTGTGGGTGCCATACCACAGGGGTGTGGGCCAGGTTCTGATGGAGGAGGCGCACAAATCTCGGTTCTCCATTCATCTCAGGGCGATGAAGATGTATAGGGATCTTCGTTTGGACTATTGGTGGCCCTACATGAATCGGGATGTGGCATGGTTCGTGGAGCGGTGCATGACCTGCAGGAAGGTCAAGGCTGAGCATCAGAGACCTCACGGAAAGATGCAATCGTTGGATTTTCTGCTATGGAAATGGGAAGACATCACGATGGATTTTATCACAAAGCTTCCCAAGACCGCGCGGGGAGCGGATTCGATCTGGGTCATCGTTGACCGATTGACCAAGAGCGCCCATTTTATCCTGATTTAGGAGAGCATCTCGGCCGAGAAGTTAGCCGACATCTATATCCGGGAGGTGGTGGCGCGGCACGGTGTGCCAGTTTCTGTGATTTCAGACAGGGATGTGCAATTTACTTCCAGGTTTTGGAAGAAGTTTCATGACGAGCTGGGTATTCGTCTGCATTTTAGCACCGCCTTTCACCCGCAGACGGATGGTCAAAGCGAGCGGACCATCCAGACCCTGGAGGACATGCTGCGAGCATGCGTATTAGACTTCGTAGGTAGTTGGGATACCTACCTTCCATTGGCAGAGTTCTCCTACAACAATAGTTATCATGCAAGCATTGATCGTCCTCCTTTGAGATGCTATATGGGAGGAAGTGCAGGACCCCGATATGTTGGGGCGAGGTTGGCCAGAGGGTATTGGGGAGCACTGAGGTAGTACTCAAGATGACAGAGAAGATTCAGCAGGTCCGGAGCAGGCTTCAGACTGCTCAGAGTCGGCACAAAAGCTTTACCGATAAGCTCCGATCAGTCCTGGAGTTCCAGGTCGGGGATATGGTCCTCCTGAAGATGTCGCCATGGAAAGGCATTATCCGATTCAGGAAGTGGGGCAAGTTGGCCCCCAGGTACATTAGACTGTTCAGGATTATAGCCCGGGTGGGCAAGGTGGCGTATAAGCTGGATCTGCCAGCCGAACTCAGTCAGATACACGACACTTTTCATGTTTCTCAGCTGCGAAAGTGCCTGGTGGACGACTTGGCCGTGGTGCCCTTGGAGGACATTTAGGTTGATGGTAGCCTAAATTACATCGAGCGGCCTGTGGCAATCCTCGACCGGAAGTCAAAGGATATGAGGAACAAGAGGGTGGAGCTCGTGAAGGTGCAATGGCAGCACCAGAATGGCTCAGAATGGACTTGGGAGCCGGTGGACGAGATGTTGGAGCATTACCCCAAGCTATTTCAGGAACAAGCAGCATACTTCGAGGACGAAGTCTAAAATAAGTGGGGGAGATTTGTAGCAGTTGGTTCTTGGTACATATTCCTTCATCGGCTATTCATATATTTTTTTTCGCATTTTCGCCTTAGACTCGGCGAGTTGAAGGACCAACTCGCCGAGTAGAAGTGGGACGGAATGCGGGACTTAAGTGATGAACTCGGCGAGTCGGGTCCCGGACTCGCTGAGTAGGTACTGTTCGGACAAAACCCAAATCTGAGGGTTTGCGCCCTATTTAAGCAATGATATGACGGCCATATTGTCCTATATGCTCCCAAAACACTTCTCATTGGAACCCTAGCCGATTGTGCTTTGTTGAGGCCATTTTTGGTGTTCTCTTGTGGTTGTAAAGCTTGGAAAGAAGGAAGGAGCTTGGAACTTGAGTTGGGGCCAGTAGATCCAGGGATTTTACTTCATTTTCAGCAGCTTCAAGGTATAATGCTCCTGTCTTGACTCATCTATGTGTTTATTCATCTTTAACTTGGGATCTCTTTGGATTGCTAAGTCATGTTTCGGAATTGGAAGTGTTGAGTGGGTTTTGACTTCAGATATGGACCTTAAGAGGGGTCTCATGGCATAAAGGTGCCAACTTTAGGGCCATGAGAGCCCCATGCACATTGTAGGACACTTTATGTGGATTTTTGAGCTAAAAACCCCATGCATGTGCATCAAGTTTGGAACTTTACGTATAAAGTGGACATTAGGAGGCCAGATCTATGGTTTTGGTGTGTTAGATCTCATTTAGATCGACTGTATGGAATTGGTTAAGACTAGACTCGACGAGTCCGTTTTTGGACTCGATGAGTCCAAGGCATAAAGTCCCATATCTAATAAGAGTCTAAAAGAACTTATCTGGGTGTTAGAGGGACTGTATTAGGTTAGAAAGAGTGACCCGACGCATTGCACTTGGTTTTACACCTGGAGTTCATGGGACTCGATGAGTGCTAGAACAGACTCAGCGAGTTCAAGACAATCTCCTTAAGATTGAAGATGAACTCGACGAGTTGTTTATACAACTCGGCGAGTCGAGGACAGACTTGTTCTTCGGATGAAGGTGAACTCGACGAGTTGTTCATACAACTCGGCGAGTTGGATGAGTTTCATGCAATGTTCATATAAGAGAGGAACTCGACGAGTAAAGGATGAGGGACTCGGCGAGTTGGAGGATCAACTCGGCGAGTCAGGTCAACTTGAAGTTGACTTTGACTTGGACCTGTTTGGGGGTAAAATAGTCATTTAACCCTAAGAGTAGATATCAGTTCCGACCAAGTGTTTTGTGGGGATTGTAGCCGGAGGATTTCCGGAGTGGCAGCAGGAAGAGACTTCCCACTCAGTTTGACAGTAGCTACTTGATCGAGGTGAGTTACTTTCCAGTAGCGGTGGGTCTACGACCATAATGCCGGCCTACCAGTATGAGTTGTATGTCAGATGATCGCCTTTGTGATATCATATAGGTTTGCTACTACCTGATATGTTATATGCCGGCATGATATGTTATAGAGTAGTGTTCGGTTGTTAGGACCACAGGGTAGGTCAGGCACCCCAGATATGTCTGACAGTATGTGATCATATGTTTATATGCTGGCATGATATGCTATGTGAGATAGCGGTAGTAGGAGGGGATAGTCCCTGAGGGTCGGTTGTTAGGACCGACGGGTAGGTCGGCACCCCAGAATGGCTTGACATGGGTAGGTCAGCACCCCAGAATGGCTTGACACGGGTAGGTCGGCACCCCAGAATGGCCGTACCGAGTAGGTCGGGCACCCCAGAATTGCCCGACAGTATGTATGTTACGTGATTGTATGATATATGGTACGATGGGGGAACTCACTAAGCTTCGTGCTTACAGTTTACAGTTTTGGTTTCAGGTACCTCTTCAGCGAAGGGGATGGAGCTGGCACGGTAGCGGCACATCATACACACATGTTGGTTTTCCGCATTAGAGGTTCTTGGGATCGTACTCTGACGTTGTTGTAATTGCGAGTGGTTTTCAGACATGAGTTGTGGATTTATGAAAAGTTACTATTAGCAGGTGTTTTCTTATAAACGTGTTTTTTATAAATCAATTAACTAACAATGAAATTTTTGGACTTGGAATTTGGGTCCTTACATGATATGTCCCGATGTTATGACATGAAGAACTCGACGGGTTGGGGTTGACTGAGAGTTGACCTTGACTTTGACTTTGACCAGATGTTGACTTTGATCAAGGGTAAAATGGTCATTTTACCCTGAGAAGGATTATCAGATTTTGATTAAGTGTATTACGTAGTTGATAGCCGGGGAGTCGCTGGAGCAGTAGTCAGAGATTATTCACTAGAGTTTTAGCAGTCAGCCTTACACAGTGAGTTTCCCTTCAGTAGGAACAGGTCAAAGGCACCAATTTCGGCCCGTTTATGTATGTCAGAATATGTCGGGCTTAGGACTGATGCCGGGGTTAGCCCCATTCATGCATGTTATGTGTTATGTATTCTGGGGAAAGCCAGATGTCGGGGTAAGCCCGATGCAGAATTAGCTTATATGTTATGTGTACCGAACTTCGGTCCGATGCCATGGAAAGCCTGAGGAAGTCTATTATGTTTATATGTTATATGCTTATTTGTTATGTTCTTGTTGTTATGATACGTATTCTGGACTTCGGTCCAATGTCGGGCGGGGCTTGATGCAGGATTAGTCTAATGTCGGGCGGGGCCCAATGCAGTGGGCGAGACCCAGTATGTGTTATTGGTTTCAGGTACTTCGGCTAGCAAGGGGAAGGGCTCGGGATGATCGCATGGCACACCGCGCAGTTCCAGACTAGGATTTTCTTAGACTCTGATGTTTTCTTATTTGATTATGATACAATATTTGACATAAGGTTTTGAGATACATGGTTCTTGATTTTCTTTATGATGATGGATGATTTATGGTTTATTAATGATTTAAAAACGAAAATTTTGGACTATATTTTTAGGATGTTACAAGTTGGTATCAGAGCCTTGGTTTGAGGGATTCGGGCACACTTTCGGGTGTGTCTGAACTCAAACTAAGGAAGTGGTAGAAAATTTTTAAAAGAAAAACCATTTAAAAAAAGGATTTTTGTGAAAAGAATAAGAATTCTAGAAAAGAAATTTGAAAAGAGAAAAGGGTGTGGTGCATGCATTCAGTCGAGCTCAAGTAAGTTCTTTGAAATTACCCATACAAGTTTATGTTATGATATGATCATCAGCTTTATGAGAACTGCATGCTAGATTAGGACTAAGGATCTAGGGAGGATGCCTTATGTGCCTGTTATATGTGTATCAGCTTTATGAGAATTGAATGCTAGTACAGATTGTCAGTATGGTAGCCTGAGTAGTATATGCTTGATTGTGTGTACTCAATGCTCGAATGTTGCTTGCTTTGTGCTTATAGAAGTTCTAGTTATCTTTTGCTAACTAGTAAACAAATATGTTAAGTTACATATTGCAAGGACTAAATAATTTCAGAAGGTTAGGTTCTACCTTATTTCGCAGCTCTCGTTTGAGTCTAACCATTGTAGGGTAGAACCTATCATTCTAAGAGTTATCTAGTCTTAGTGATATGTAATAGTATTTGCGAGATAGTTAGGGAAAGGTAGCAGAGACTTCTTATGCAGCTAATGGCAAAGAGTGGGTTGGTGATTACCCTAGGGCAAGCCTAGGATGAGAGTAGTGTGTGAAGCATTAGTAGTAGAAGTGACTTGGTGAAGTCAAGGCAGTTCTTAAGGAAAGTACGGATAGATGTGGAAGGTAGTATGGCCCCGTACTATTGAAAGTAGAGGATACGTACTCGAGTCAAGGATAGCTAAGATGAATCCAGGAAACTTGTAGTGTATGTGATCCCTCGAGTTATGTTAGTATTCTGACGTTTGTTACGATGTGTTTTTTAGAATGGTAAGTTTACGCCCTAGACCAGCAGTTAGCAGTCAGGTGAGGGATCAGGCTCAGGCTCTGGAGCCGAGTAGCTAGATGGGCAGACTAGGTAGTTCATCTCCTCAGAGATCTCACGTTGTATTCTTGAGCAGACTCCTGTAATATTCTTTTCGATCAAGGTGGGTATCCTGGAGCTTATGGATGAGAGATTTAGTTCTTTCTGCATTGAGGTGGCGCTCTTGATGGGGTCGTGCACGCTAACCTTCAGAGAGTTCAGAGCATGTGGAGCTCCCGACTACCAAGGAGCTCGAGACCCCATTGTGAGTACTAGGTGGTTGGCTGATGTTGCCAACGCATTCCACACTAGTAGTTGTCCCGAGAGGGACAAGGTTAGACTAGCGTCCTGCCTTCTAAAGGACAGGGTACATGACTGGTGGGAGGAGGTCGGACGAGCCATTGGTGATGATATAGTGTTGGATGCGCTGACCTGGAGTGATTTCACGACCAGGTTCAGGGCCGAGTTCGCACATGTTATCGAGGTGCAGCAGGTTGATAGAGAGTTTCAGGATCTCCACCAGACTACAGAGACAGTGGCGGAGATCACCGCCAAGTTCAGGGAGAGAGCCCTTCTTGTTCCGTAGTATGTGGCAGACGAGGAGATGAAGAAGGCTCGGTACCATGAGATGTTGAGGAGTAATATTAGACAATTTGTGAGCCGCTCCAGCTGTAAGACGCTGGAGGACATGATTGTTGGGGCTCGTGAGAGAGAGATTGATTTAGAGATGGAGAGGAAGCCAGAGGTGGCGTCTGGCATGGCGAGTTCGGGAAAAAAGCCCAAGGTGTCTGAACCCAACCCTAAGAGTTAGTAGAGCTGCAACCGTTGTGGCAAATGCGGCAAGTTGCATGATAGGGTGTGCAAGGCAGGGAGTTTTGGCTGCTTCAAGTGCGGCCGAACTGGGCATATGAGCATGGATTGTACTGGTATTACCACCACAACTACAACATCTGATATGATTTGCTTCCAGTGCAATCAGAAGGGACACAAGCGGTCCCAGTGCTCGAGTTTAGCAGTTGCATGGTAGGTGGCAGCACCAACCCCTGCAACATTGAGGATTACGGATGGCCATCAGGGCTGAGGTGAGACGCTTGTGGCGAATAGCAGAGCCTTCCAGTTGACAGCAGAGGAGGCATGAGAAGCTCCTAATGTGGTTACTGGTATGTATCTTCTCCATTATCTCTTTATTATTTGTGATTATTACTCATGTTTGGATGTTTGTTTATAGGATCATTCTTAGTGAATGACATATCAGCTATGGTACTATTCGATTTAGGGGCTACCCGATCTTTTGTGTCACTCGCACTTAGCAATCGATTTAGTAGAGCTCTGGGGGAGCTGGATTGCCCAATTGATGTTGAGATAGCAGATGACAAGACCGTCAGGGCCGTGAGAGTTCATAGAGGATGTACGCTACGACTATTTTATGAGCAATTTTAAGTGGATTTGGTTCCTATTTCTCCGCAAAGGAATAAGGTTATAGTTTTTATGGACTGGTTGAGCCCCAATGGGGCAGTGATCAACTGCGAGCAGCATATAGTGAGGGTTCGCACTGATAATGGGGGAGAGTTAGTGATCCGGGGAGAGAGGCCGCAAAGAGGATTGGTGTTCTATTCAGCAGCGAGGGCGAGGCGCCACTTTCAGCAGGGTGGCGCAGGATACGTCGCCTATGTCATGGATACCCAGGATAAGGATAAGGTGACAGTCTATGATGTACCAGTAGTGTGAGAGTACCCGGACATATTCTTGGAGGATTTACCTGGGATACCTCCGGAGAGGTAGGTTGAGTTTAGGATCGACATAGTCCCTGGTGCGGCTCCGATAGCCAAAGCACCATATCGGCTGGCTCCTCTTGAGATGCAGGAGTTGTCTACGTAACTGCAAGAGTTGCTAGACAAGGGTTTTATCAGGACTAGCAGTTCACCATGGGGAGCCCCAATCCTATTTGTGAAGAAGAAAGACGAGTCACATCGCATGTGCATAGACTACCGAGAGCTGAACAAGGTAACAGTGAAGAACCGTTACCCACTTCTGAGGATAGATGATTTGTTTAACCAGCTTCAGGGAGCATCTTGGTTCTCCAAAATTGACCTACGGTCAGGGTATCACTAGATGCGATTCAGGTACGATGATGTGCAAAAGACAGATTTTAGGACTCGCTATGGTCATTATGAGTTTGTGGTGATGTTGTTTGGGGTCACCAAAGCTCCAGTGTCCTTCATGGACCTCATGAACCGCATGTGCAGACCGATGTTGGATCGATCTGTAATGGTATTCATTGATGACATATTGGTTTACTCCAAGACTCAGGAGCAGCATGAGGAGCACCTGAGAGAGGTGCTGGAGACACTAAGGAGGGAAAGACTTTTTGCGAAGTTCTGGTTGCATGATGTGCAGTTTCTTGGGCACCTCATCAATCAGAAGGGTATTTTGGTAGATCCGGCCAAGATAGAGTCCATGATGCAGTGGGAGATTCCGAGGTCTCCAACTGAGATCCCGAGTTTCCTGGGTCTGGCAGGGTATTACAGGAGATTTATCCAAGACTTCTCCAAGATTGCAGTTCTGTTGAGCCGACTGACCAAGAAGTCGGTAGTTTTTCTCTGGGGACCAGAGCAGCAGGTAGCCTTTGAGACATTTAGGCAGCGATTGTGTGAGGCACCGATTCTGACCTTGCTAGATAGAGTTGATGACTTCGTAGTTTACTGTGATGCCTCAATCACCAATATGGGTGCAGTTCTGATGCAGAGGGGTCATGTGATAGCTTATACGTCAAGGCAGCTGAAGACTCACAAGGCTAACTATCCGACACACGATTTAGAGTTGGGGGTTGTGGTATTCACCTTTAAGATTTGGCGAAATTACCTCTATGGGGTCCGTTGTACCATTTACACGGACCATAAGAGTTTGAGGTACCTCGTGAATCAGCCGAATCTGAACATGAGGCAACATCAGTGGTTAGATGTGGTAAAGGATTATGATTGTGAGATCCTTTACCGCCCAGGCGAGGACAATGTAGTGGATGACGCCTTAAGCCACAAGGTGGTAGCGGCTCCGATCCGAGACATCTGTATGAGGATGACAGTGATTACTCCATTGTTGGAGCAAATCCGAGAGGGGTAGGTTGAGGGGCTGAAGGAGGAACGCCGGAAGTGCGAGCGGATTATAGGCCAAGTGGCCTCCTTTGATTATGACAGCCGTGGATTATGACAGCCGTGGGTTGTTGACCCTCCATGTTCTATATCCATCCTGGGGCGATGAAGATGTACATAGATCTTCGACCATATTACTGGTGGCCCTGCATGAAACGAGACGTAGCTTGGTACGTTGAGAGATTCTTGACCTGCAGGAAGGTCAAGGCAGAGCACCAGAGGCCTCATGGAAAGATGCAACCATTAGACATTCCCCGTATGGAAATGAGAAGACAATACTATGGAATTTTATCACAAATCTTCCAAGTAACGCACGTGGAGTTGATACGATTTGGATCATCGTACATCAGTTGACCAAGAGTGCCCACTTCATACCAATCCAAGAGAGCATCTCGACCGAGTAGTTGGCCAAGATTTACATGCAAGAGGTAGTGGCACGACACGGAGTGCCTGTTTCGGTAGTGTCAGACCGAGATGTCCGTTTTACTTCCAGATTTTGGAAGCGGTTTCACGACGAAATGGGTACTCGTCTTCATTTCAGCACCAATTTCCACCCCCATACTGACGGACAAAGCGAGAAGATGATTTAGACCCTCGAGGACATGCTTCAAGCATGCATTTTAGATTTCGGTGGCAGTTGGGATACGTATCTTCCGTTAGCGGAATTTTCGTATAACAACAGTTACCACGCCAGTGTAGACCGGCCTCCCTTTGAGATGCTATACGGGAGGAAACGTAGGACCCCTATCTGTTGGGGTGAGGTCGGTCAAAGGGTCATGGGGAGTACATAGGTAGTACTCAAGACCGCATAGTGGATCCAGCAGGTCAGGAGTCGGCTACAAACTGCTCTGAGTCGGAAGAAAAGCTATGTCCACAAGTGGCGTTCAGACTTGGAGTTTCAAGGGGGTGACATGGTCCTCCTAAAGGTGTCACCCTGTAAGGGTGTAATACGGTCCCGGAAGCGGGGCAAGTTGGGCCCCAGGTATATCGGCCCTTTCAGAGTCATAGCTCGGGTGTGCAAGGTAGCATACAGACTGGAACTACCCGTCGCGCTCAACCAAATCCACATCATTTTCTATGTTTCCCAGTTACGTAAGTACTTTGTGGATGACACGATGGTTATATCCTTACAGGATATTCAGGTTGATGACAGCCTGAATTACATTGAGAGACCGGTGGCGATTCTGGATCGTAAGACGAAGGAGCTGAGGAACAAGAGGGTCGAGCTAGTGAAGGTGCAGTGGCAGCATCATATGGGCTCGAAGTCGACTTGGGAGCCCGAGGAGGAGATGAGGGAGCACTACCCAGAGTTTTTTTCAGACACATCAGACTTCGAGGATGAAGTCTAAGACAAGTGTGGGAGAATTGTAATGCTCCGTTCCTGGTACGCATCAGTTCAGTTAATTTTAATGTTTGTAAAAGCTACTCGATGAGTTGGTAGCCCTAACTCGTCGAGTAGATGCCAGAAAGGACGCGGGGATTTAAATGGTCTACTTGGCGAGTCCAATCCTGGACTTGACGAGTAGGTCTGGCTGGAGGAAACCCTATTTTTAGGGTTTTGCACACTATTTAAGCATCATATCTAGCCTCCATTCCAGCCTCCATCACCTCCACATCCCACTCTTGAAACCTTACTCAGCCTTGTGTGATATTGAGCTATTTGTTGCCATTTTTGTGATTTAAAGCTAGAAGAAGGAAGCAAAGGCTTGGAGTTGCAGAAGGAAGGTTGGAGATCCAGAGCTAAGGACTCATTTTTGCCTTCATATAGGTATAAAGCTTATACCTTGGTTGTTATTCACTTAGATATCCTTCCTAGCTTGTAAGTTGTCATTTTTGGGCCATTTACAAGGTCATTCCGAGATTTGAACTCTTAGGGATGAAAGGAGTTCAGATCTGGGCACTATTAAGCTTTAGAATCTCAAAGTTGCCACCTTTATTCAGCCATGACTCCACTCTATGTCTTAGACCTTCATTTTGGCTTGTATTGGGTGTTTTAGCTTCATAGCACTATGGATGCACGTAAAGTTAGCAACTTTATGTGTAATACTAGTCTAAGGAGTCTAGATCTATGAATTAGAAGCATTAGAATGTATTAGAATCAACTGAATAGATATGTCACATGGAGGACTCGACAAGTTGTTCTTGAACTCGGCGAGTCGGGTCGTGAACTCTAACCCCTTTTCTGGTTGTGAGTGAAACCATTGAGTTTAGGAGATGACTCAGTGAGTTGGACAAGATTAGGACTTGGAAGCTGAAGAACTCGACGAGTCCAAGGAGGGACTCGATGAGTTAGATTCGATATGTCCCGATGTTATGAGAGGAAGAACTCAATGAGTCTGGGAGATAACTCGACGAGTTGGGGCTGACTGAGAATTTACCTTGACTTTGACTTTGACCTAGATATTGACTTTGACCTAGATGTTGACTTTGACCAAGGGTAAAATGGTCATTTTAGCATGAGAAGGATTATCATATTTTAATTAAGTGTATTATGTAGTTGATAGTCAGGGAGTCGCCGGAGCAGTAGTCTGAGATTCCTCACTCGAGTTTTAGCAGTCAACCTTACGAGGTGAGTTTCCCTTCAGTAGGAACGGGTCGAATGCATCAATGTTAGCCCATTTATGTATGTTAGTATATGTCGGGCTTAGGCCCGATGCCGGGGTTAGCCCGATGCATCTTAAATGTTCTGGACTTCGGTCCGATGCCGGGGCGGTCCTGATAAGAGTATATGTATGCTTGATGTCTTTGTGATTCATGCATTTTATGTGTTATGTATTCCGAGGCAAGCTCGATGCCGGGGTAAGCCCGATGCAGAATTAGCTTATATGTTATGTGTACCGGAATTCGGTCTGATGTCGGGTCAAGCCCTAGGAAGTCTATTATGTTTATATGTTATATGCTTATGTGTTATGTGCTTGTTGCCATGATATGTATTCCAAACTTCGGTCCGATGTCGGGCGGGTCCCGATGCCAGATTAGTCTGATGTCGGGTTGGGCCCAATGCAGTGGGAGAGGCCCGGTATGTGTTATTATGTGTTATTGGTTTCAGGTACTTCGGCTAGCAAGGGGAAGGGCTCGGGATGATCGCATGACACACACTGTAGTTCTAGCCTAGGGTTTTCTTAGAATCTGATGTTTTCTTATTTGATTATGATTTAGTATTTGACATAATGTTTTGAGATACATGGTTCTTGATTTTCTTTGTGATGATGGATGATTTATGGTTTATTAATGATTTAAAAATGAATTTTTTAGACTATATTTTTGGGATGTTACATAGTGGGTCAGCATTTGTGCCTTCGACTCATGAGTATGGCAAAACTCACCTGAAATGAAGTAGCCCGAAAAACTTAGAAACGTTTCCCTTTCTGCACTGCGTGCTCCCGCGATTCCACTAATCACCAAAACCAAGTAAACTATAACACCCTGTTTTGAATTGTTTCCCATTGCGGGTGATGATCAAGGTGTGGGTATTAGCAGACTTAGAACCCTTGAGGAATTGAGTTTGGGATCATCTGGAGGTAGACGATGTAGTTTGGATGATCTGGGTATTCGGTTTGTGTTTTGGAGCCCACGAGTATCGCTAAAGGTGTTGGTTCGGGCCTTTTATGTATTTTGGATTTAATTTCTTTTGGTTTTCAGACTAAATAAAGTTCATAGAAGTGTAGGAATTCTCGTTACCTTTCCGTGGATATAAAGAACGTCGAAAATAGATAAGGGTTGCAAAAGTTATGATCATTTGAATTTAGAAGGGTTTGGACCAAACCGTGTGACGTCCAAAAATTTTCAACCAATTTAAAATTTTCAAAAAAAAACCCATATTCATTAATTCATTACAAAAAGGTTTTCAATTCATTTATTATCATAGTATTTCCTAGAACCACATCATAAATACATTTAAACACGAGGAGCGGTACGATCACACCTTCGCCTTGCCACGATCTCCTGAAGTACCTGAAACAATAAACTGAAAACTGTAAGCCCGAAAGCTAAGTGATTTACCCCCAAAATACCAACCACATAAACCATACACATATCATATCATATCATAAACAGAGCAGCCATGCACTTCGGGTCTACCGCGTGACTGGTCCGCTGCACCGGGCCTTCAGTCCACCTGGTCCACCCTCCGAGTCTATCCATATACATCGAGTCTGCAGTGTAGTTGGTCCGCCTGCACCGGGCCTTCAACCCACCTGGTCCACTCTCTGAGTCTACAGTATGACTGGTCCGCCCGCACCGGGCCTTCAGTCGGCCTGGTCCACTCTCCGAGCCTCGGCATGTCTGGTCTGCCCTTGTGGGGCCTATAGCATATCCGGACCGCTCGCTGGGCCTTCGGGATATCCAGTCCGCCCTGGGTATGTTGGCCTACAACACAAAGCAGGACCCGCCTCAACCCAACCCCAGTCAATCAACCATGTGCACATAAACATATAATCATATAGAAATTCATCACTAATCAACCGATCTAGAAGATCACATACATAGCACACTCTAACCAGAACACCGACCTAAACGGTCACTAACATAGCATCATCCTATATACCAGGATTCCAAACTTAACCATGTCTCTAACATATACCATCCTAACTACCAGGATGCAAGCATATAGCAAAGCAATAACATAACAACTACCCGGATTTCCATCCGATAAAGGGACGGCCTTGGTGCCTTAGACCCTATCGGTATAGTGAGGATAACTCACCTCGCAAAGCCAATCTGCAGAAGTAAGATCACGCTGCTCCAACCTCCGACACGAACTCCACCATTGATCAATGCCAAAATATTGAACTCAATAAATGCCAATAATTACCAAAATACCCTTGGAAGTGAACTGGTCAACTCTTGGTCAAAGTCAAAGGCCTAAGTCAAAGTCAACCTTCCTGTGTGACCCTACTCACCGAGTCGCCCCGTCGAGTCCCACAATTCTGAGTCCCTTCTCGCTCAACTCACCGAGTCATCCCTCGACTCACTGATTCACCGTTCAACCAGAAAAATGTTAGGACTCCACAACCAGACTCGACGAGTCAAAGAACAGACTCGTCGAGTCCAAGGCAATATTCAACAGACTCGCCGAGTTGTTCTTCCAACTCGTCGAGTTCAAGCCATACAGGGACTCAAATCTATAGATCCACTCTTCTACAGCCTAGCACTCACATAAAGTTGCAAAGTTTACGTGAAACCAAGGAGATATAAGCTCAAAACACTCTAGGGCTAAGGCTAAGGACAAAAGGGCTTCACCAATAACTCTTATACAGGAACTTTATGACATATAGGACCATCACAAGCTTAGATCTGAAGTAGCATCCGTAGATCCAAGCTTCTATCTCGAATTAGATCTCATATCAATCACCATACATGAATCCATGAAGAAATAGCTTAAGGAAATGGTTCCTTACCCCTGAAATGAGCCCAACCAACTGTAGATTTCTGATCTCCCCAAGCTTCCTGATACAAGCCTCCAATCCTTCAAGCTTCAAATACCAAGGATCCTCCTCCAAGCTCTAATTCACTCAACAATGGGGTTTCCTCACGAATTAGGGTTTTCTGGATCTCAAATGGGCAGCAAAGAGGCTAAGGGGAAAACATAAGGTTCCTTATATAAGGTGCAAACCCTGAAAATAGGGTTTCTCATTCCAGCACCGACTCGCCGAGTCCAGTCGCGGACTCGCCGAGTTGGTCACTAAACTCGTGACCAAAATCGCGACTCGACTCGCTGAGTCTATCCATGGACTCACCGAGTCGATCCTCCTTAATTACACCAAGAACCCTGAACTTGAACTTCTGAACTTAGGGTGTTACAATTCTCCCCCACTTAAATTAGGCTTCGTCCTCGAAGCCTGCAGCAACACATCCCAGATGACACTCCCTCAATACAACTCCTGGTCTCAACCGACCTAGGTTCGTCCGAACACTGCTATCGGACCTCTATAAAGTCCAACTCTTCCGTCCCAGAGTTACGACAACTGGTTCAAGTTGGCCACCGGCTTCTTTCTCTGATAACAACCCTTATTTACCAATAATCACACGATGATACTTTCGTCACTCCAATTCACAACAATCACTTGACCCTTACCAAGCTAGATATCACCCTGAACCACTGGGTCCTGACCTGGTACCAAGCTGCTACCCCTTTTCTCGACTGGCATATCCTTTATCGAATTCACTTCTGGGACTTATCCTGCTTTCCACTAACATGATCAATACTTGGGGGAAGACCATATCAATTATCATCCCCTGGTGACGCTTTTCCTCATTCTCCTCGAACCGATCCACTAACACATACAGAGTCTTCAGCATGACTGGACCGCCTTACCAGGCCTTCAGCCTATCTGGACCACTCTCAGCCTGTCTGGACCGTTCCCTGAGCCTTCGGTCTGACTGGTACGCCTTCCGGCCCTCAGTCTGTCCGGACCGCTCCAAACTATCTTACGTCACCCTGAACCATTCTTTTCGGGAATATCTCCCGTACATACTGTTCTAGCCTTCTTGGGGTTCCAAACTCTAACTCCATTCTGTATACTCAAATCCCGGCCTAACCCTAGGCCCAACCTTGGTCTGTATCCCGCCCCACTCGTCTGGCCTACTCAGACCAGCCCACGCTCTTGGCTGACTGAAACATTGCTGAAACCCACACAGCTACTTGACCTCTCATGCTGTCGATCCTCCTGAGAATTTTCGAATTCTCCCCACTTAGAGCACTAACAACAAACCACCGGTGACCTAACCGGCATCACTTACACAATCCTACTCAATAAATTCTCTTATACTTAATCTGATTCTGAAAGGAGCAACCTCCACAAAATCACTTTCTGACATCGCACATCTCGAACTCTAAGGGAGTTCGACCCCCAGTGGAGTATTCCTCAAATTGCAAATGCTAAACACGACTTTCAGACCCAAAAAGCCTAATTCCCCACCATCAATCCCCAAGGATGATAACCAACTAAGACTCCCAATACAAAAACCCTCGATCATACCATAAACCCGACTAAGAGATGAACGAATACCATACCATGAATCATGCAAACGAGACTAGCAGATATAAAATACTCCATAACAACCACAAGATAACAAGATATCAAGAAGGAAACATACCCGCAGCCGTATCCGGCTCTGCCCTGACCTCCTCTACTGTAAGCTGAAAAGCACGTCCCTGAGCCCTCGGAGGCTCTGCTCCACCTGTAATCCTCAAAGTGGCCGATGCTGGAGCCTGCACCGGTCCGACAGTAAGCTGTGGGCAGTTGGCCCTCATGTGACCAACCTGATGACACTGATAACAAATCCTCATATCTTGAACTGGGGCTGACTGACCGCAATCCCTCGCATAATGCCCCTCCCTCCCGCACTTGCGGCACACACCACCATACCTACAAACTCCCGTGTGACCCTTCCCGTACTTTCCACAAGTGTGCCTACTCTAATCTTCCAACCTAGAATCAACGGTCTTGGATCGTTTCGGCGCCGGCTGCGACTGCGCCGGGGCCTGCCTCTGCTCTCTCAACTACAACTCAATCTCCAACTTACGCCGCCTGGCAGCCTCCTGCAACTCTAACAAGGTATCACATCTCTACGTGGACACAAACTGCCTGATGTCCCTCTTGAGCATACTCAAGTATTAGGACATCTGAGCCTGCTCCGAAGCAAACTCAGGGCAAAACATCGCCCTCTCAGTAAACATCCTGGTGATCTCCGTCACTGACTTTGTATCCTGCTTCAGCTCCAGGAACTCCTGAGCCAACCTCTCTCTCTCTCTCTCTCTCTCTCTCTCTCTCAACTTGTGGAACATAACGAGTGCTGAACATCTCCCAGAACTGATCCCATGTAACCGCAGCCCGCTGCGCATCAGAATAAGACCCCGTAGTCAACCTCCACCAATCCTTCACCCCGAGCCTCAATAGGTTCAGAGCAGACCTTACCCTCTGATTAGCAGGGCATGAACATGTGAAGAAACATCCCTCCACATCCGACAACCATCGCATCGCAACAATCAGATCCTGAACCCCATCGAAAGTAGGGGGCTTCGTATTATCGAAGTCTCGATACTGAAAACCTCTATCGGCTCCTCCTCCTGCCACTGCTATAGCCGTTGTAGCCGCCGTGGCAGCCGTCTCCGTAAGAGCTGCATAGCGCTCATCAAAGTACTCAATCATGGCGGTCTTGATCGACCCAAATAGTTCCGGCAACTTAGCCCGGAAGATAGCAGCAACCTCATCATGCAGTATCTCACGAATCCTGGCATCCAACTCGTCCGTACTCATCTGTCCAACGACCTCAGATGGTGCTGACCCCTCCTGACCACCCTTTCCCGCTCCTGATCCCGAACCGGATCCTGCCTCGAAACGTCTCGTAATCTCCATTTTGCAATAGACCATGAGATCCTCAGAAACCTCACATAACCACCCAGAATGACTCTTTAATCAACCACCCAGGGGTTGTGACTTCCTTGATACGCGTATGGGTCCTGTGCTTTCAGTAGTACGGGACCATACTACCTTCCACACCTACCCATATTTGTCTCAAGTATCATCACAACGCCCCAAGCACTAACGAACATAGCAAGCACTCTATCGTCACTCCTAGAGGAACACTGAAACTCTCATAAAAGGAGACCCTAGGCTAGCAGGCATCACAATCAGGCAACTCTATCATGCACTTCCTGAAGATCCCTAGCCTAACACTAGCATGTTGTTCTAACATATCACATAAACAAATAACTTGTATGGTAATTTTGGGGTAACTTACTTGCTCCGTCTAATCGTACCCTCTGCATCCTCTTTTACTTATTTTTGAAAACCATTTTTAATTTCTCTTTGAAAACTCTCCTTGATTTGAGACTGGATTCACATGAATGTTCCTCCAATTCACTCAAACCAAGGCTCTGATACCAACTTGTGACGTCCAAAATTTTCAACCAATTTAAAATTTTCAAAAACAACCCATATTCATTAATTCATTACAAAAAGGTTTTCAATTCATTTATTATCAGAGTATTTCCCAGAACCACATCATAAATACATAAAACACGAGGAGCGGTACGATCACGCCGTCGCCTTGCCGCGATCTCCTGAAGTACCTGAAACAATAAACTGAAAACTATAAGCCTGAAAGCTTAGCGAGTTACCCCTAAAATACCAACCACATAAACCACACACATATCATATCATATCATAAATAGAACAACCATGCACTTTGGGTCTACTGCGTGACTGGTCCGCCGCACCGGGCCTTCAGTCCACCTGGTCCACCCTCCGAGTCTAGCCAAATACATCGAGTTTGCAGTGTGGTTGGTCCGCCCACACCGGGCCTTCAACCCACCTGGTCTACTCTCTGGGTCTACAGTATGATTGGTCTGCCCGCACCAGGCCTTTAGTTGGCCTGGTCTATGCTCCGAGCCTCGGCAAGTCTGGCCCGCCCTCGTGGGGCCTACAGCCTATCCGGACCGCTCGCTGGGCCTTCGGGATATCCGGTCCGCCCTGGGTATGTTGGCCTACAACACAAAGCAGGACCCGCCTCAACCCAACCCCAATCAATCAACCATGTGCACATAAACATATAATCATATAGAAATTCATCACTAATCAACCGATCTAGCAGATCACATACATAGCACACTCTAACCAGGACACCGACCCAACCGGTCACTAACATAGCATCATCCTATATACCAGGATTCCGACCTTAACCATGTCTCTAACATATACCATCCTAAATACCAGGATGCAAACATATAACAAAGCAATAACATAACAACTACCCGGATTTCCATCCGATAAAGGGCCGATCTTGGTGCCTTAGACCCTGTCGATATAGTGAGGATAACTCACCTCGCAAAGCCGATCTGCAGAAGTAAGATCACGCTGCTCCAACCTCCGACACGAACTCCATCACTGATCAATGCCAAAATATCGAACTCAATAAATGCCAATAATTACCAAAATACCCTTAGAAGTGAACTGGTCAACTGTTGGTCAAAGTCAAAGGCCTAAGTCAAAGTCAACCTTCTTGTGTGACCCTACTCGCCGAGTCGCCCCGTCGACTCGCCGAGTCCCACAATTCTGAGTCCCTTCTCGCTTAACTCACCAAGTCATCCCTCGACTCACTGATTCACCGTTCAACCAGAAAAAGGTTAGGACTCCACAATCAGACTCGCCAAGTCCAAGAACAGACTCGTCGAGTCCAAGGCAATATTCAACAGACTCGCCGAGTTGTTCTTCCAACTAGTCGAGTTCATGCACACCTTCATCCAACTCGCCGAGTTTACCCATGGAACTCACCGAGTCTCTTCAGTTCTCATTCCATACAGAGGCTTTTCAAGCCATGCAGGGACTCAAATCTTTAGATCTACTCTTCTATAGCCTAGCCCTCACATAAAGCTGCAAATTTTACGAGAAACCAAGGAGATATAAGCTCAAAACACTCTAGGGCTAAGGCTAAGGACAAAAAGGCTTCACCAATAACTCTTATACAGGAACTTTATGACATATAGGACCATCACAAGCTTAGATCTGAAGTAGCATCCTCAGATCCAAGCTTCTATCTCGAATTAGATCTCATATCAATCACCATACATGAATCCATGAAGAAATAGCTTAAGGAAATGGTTCCTTACCCCTGAAATGAGCCCAACCAACTATAGATTTTTGATCTCCCCAAGCTTCCTGATACAAGCCTCCAAACCTTCAAGCTTCAAATACCAAAGATCCTCCTCCAAGCTCTAATTCACTCAAAAATGGGGTTTCCTCATGAATTAGGGTTTTCTGGATCTCAAATGGGCAGCAAAGAGGCTGAGGGGAAAACATAAGGTTCCTTATATAGGTTGCAAACCCTGAAAATAGGGTTTCTCATTCCAGCACCGACTCGCCGAGTCCAGCTGCCGACTCGCCGAGTTGGTCACTAAACTCGTGACTAAAATTGCGACTCGACTCGCCGAGTCTATCCATGGACTCGCCGAGTCGATCCTCCTTAATTACACCAAGCACCCTGAACTTGCACTTCTGAACTCGGGGTGTTACAAACCGGGTACGCATGGCGTACAAGGGAGGTACGGATGGCGTACATAGGAATTTGGACACAGGGGCATTTAGGAACACCCTGTGTTCCCCAGGGGAACGCGTTGCGTTTTTCAGGTCATATTATAACCCTAATTTATGGTCTTGGGCCCTATTTAAAGAGCTTAACTCACGTCCAACCATCATTTCCTTCAACCTCCATCTTCTCTAACCCTAAGAACGAAACCCTAGCCCCCATTTGTGCATTTCTTGAGCTTCATGGTGATTTTTGTGTGTTTTGGTGCTTGAAAATAAAGAAGGAACTTCTTGAAGAGTCAATGCTTGACTTAGAGCTTTTGGATCCAGGCTTTGCTCACCTAGATCTATCTTCTAGAGGTATAAAGTCTCAACCTTGACAACTCTTTCATGTAGATCTAGCTATGGTTTTGGTCCCTTTGTGATGGTTCTTGTGAGTAGATTTTACTCCAGAACCATTGCGCTTCATATTTGGTCCTTGTTGGGGTTATGAAGTCTTAAAGTTTGGATCTTGATGAGTATAAACTTTTCATGCATGTTTTTGTGGTCTTTTGGTAAAGTTTGGGAATTAGGGTTTTGATTTGGGTCCCATTAAGTCTTGCTAAGTCATAAAGTCAGGAACTTTATGACTTAAGAAGTCCCTTTGAATCGGTCTGGAATTTTGCACTAAGGTCTTAAGGTAAAAGCTTGCATCATGGCCTCTTTATAGAGTTAGAATGCCTGAAATCATGATTGGGTCCTTTTCTACCATGCAAAGGTGCCATGCAGACAACTTTATGGGTTAAGTTAATAATATGAAGCTATTTTGAGCATTTGGATGTTGGACTTAAGGTATTGAGTCATTGGTGCAATTTTTGGACATTGGTTGGGAATGTCGCATGTTCGGGTCATCGGTGGACTCTTTGGGCTTTTTTCTCTAGACTTGATTTTGGGGTTGAACTTTCTGTTTTTAGCCATATTTGGACTTATCTAGTTGGATAGCCCAATTTGGGCCTAAGGAGTTTGGGTTGGGCCTTAGTAGGCCCAATTGGTTTGGTTCATTAGTGGGCCGGGTTAAATTCGGCCATCATTGGGCCTATGTTTTGGGTTTGTCACTGGATATTAATTTGGCTTGGCATAGTATGTGGAGCTAGTTCGCAGCAACAACAAGTGAAGGATTCTGTTATTTGTCGATCAAGGCGAGTCTTCTCAATATATCCATAGGTCGAAGGCACCAATGCCGACCCAATACGTGTTATGTGGTATGCTAGTTGTCTTTGTGATGCTTGCATGGTAGACCATCGGGGAGCCCATGGCACTTGGATATCAGACCATAGGTGTAACACCGTAAATTTTCAATTCAAAATTTTCATTTTCAAACACAATAACATACATGTCACATTTTATCAAAAATCTCAAGTATCAATTATCAACACATATTCCAAAAATTGTTTATCACAAATCCAAGATCCTCCAAAAATATATCTCCAACTCAAGTGTGTGTACAATCAAGCCGGTTCCATCCCGCGATCCTTGAAAGTACCTGAAACACATAACACATAACATGGTAAACATGAAGCTTATTGAGTTCCCCAAAATACCACACACAACTCATTAGCCACTTGAGGCTATAACTCAGTAAGACCCTCCGACCAATGTGTCTCAGTGGGACCCTCCGGTCTCACAACTTAGTTTGGATCCTCCGGTCCTGTCTCGGTGGAAACCCTTCGGTCCCACAACTTGGGTTGGACCCTCCGGTCCGATCTCAATAAACACAAAATATAGCATACATACAGACAAAATGCATAATATCACATAACTCAACAAGCACATAAGACGCCCCGGTCACACACAGATACAACTCATGGTAAAGTATAGTGAGAAGACTCACCTCATAAGAACTCGGATAATCCTGAACTCGAATCATCGGTCTATCCTCTGTCTAACACAATACAATAATTATCCCTAATTAATAACGACTCTTAATGAAGCTTGACCAACCCTTCTACAAACTCACAGAAGGTTAAAAGACCATTTTACCCCTCTATGGCCTTAATAGTCCACAAACTGACCAAACCCTAAAAGTCAACCAAAAGTCAACGGAAACGCGTACTAGCCCTCTACGTTAAACGTACTCAGCTTCCATGCAGGCATCGAGGATGCTCGACCCCTACGCTGCGCGTACTGGGATTACGCCCAGCGCACGTCCCAGTTTCACTCTTTCTACTCGTTTGGTCTTAATCAGTTAAGACATTGGCTCATATCACACATCTGGACTCCATAATATCTCTTACTCAATAAGGTCAGTGACTTTAAGCCTTTGCATGGCTGATATGGTCAGAAACACACAAAACACTCACTCTTTTATTACAAAAAGCTCATATCTCATGCATGGCTTGATTCCATCATCCAAGACTGGATTTTTATGACACTTCAGCACTAAATACACTAAAAGGGGTTGATCATAGTCTTTGGATCTCAATATCTCATAAACTCTCCAACTTTTTGGGACAAAACCCTAAAATACTCTACTATAATGCACAAAACAAAATAGTGAGAAAGCTTGAAGCTTTATACCTCTATATGAAGATCCCAACTCAGATATGCTTAGATCCATAGGCCTGGACTCTCACTCCTTATTCTACAACGCTTCTTCTTCACTCCAAGAACACACAAAATCACACAGAGGCTCTCAAATGAACTCACAAGCTCTAAGAACGACGATTTAGGGTGTAAGAGGGTTTGTTGTTTGAGAATGGTGGCCAGGAATGAGGCCATCATATCCTTTATATAGGGGACTCACCCTAAATTAGAGTTTTCACTCTAGGCCTAGTGCGCCCAGCTTAACCTCTGGTATGCCCAGCGTACTAGGTGGCTTCCGCGTCAAAAGCACGCATATGAGTACGTTGAGCGTACACTCGCGCACGCCCCGCATACTCATTTACCACGTTTTCTCAATAAGGGGCTAAAATGGATAAGTACTCAAAAGATAAAGGGTTACAAGGTATACCTAAGCTCGGGATGTTACAATTCTCCCCCACTAGAATCAGACTTCGCCCTCGAAGTCATGCTCTGGAAATAACTCTGGATACTGCTCTCACATCTCAGACTCCGGCTCCCAAGTCAACTCGGACCCTTTCTGATGTTGCCACTGGACCTAAACCAGGGGAACCTTTTTGTTCCTCGGAACATTCACCTTCCGATCCAAAATCATGATCAGCCTTTCAATGTAATTCAAGCTCGCATCCACCTGAATGTCCTCTAGGGGTACCACCGTCGTCTCATCAGCTACACACTTCATCAACTGGAGCACATGGAAGGTGTTATGAATCTGACTCAACTCTGCAAGTAGCTCCAACCGGTACGCTACTCGACCCACTCTAACGGTCACTCTGAATGGACCAATGTATCGGGGCCCCATCTTGCCCCGTTTCCTGAATCGGATCACCCTTTTCCATAGTGATACCTTCAGGAGGACAAAATCTCCGACCTGGAACTCTAGATCGGATCGTCTCCTGTCTGCATAACTCTTCTGACGACTCTGGGTTGTCATTAACCTCTGTCTGACCTGCTGAATCTGCTCAGTTATATTCAACACTATCTCACTGACACCCATCACTCTCTGTCCCACTTTTCCCTAACAAATGCGAGTCCGAAACCTTCTCCTGTATAGAAGCTCAAAGGGATCCATACCAATACTCGCATGATCTTTTGTTGTAAGAAAACTCAGCCAGGGGTAAATAAGTGTCCCAACTTCCCCCGACGTCCATAACACATACACGCAGCATGTCCTCAAGCGTCTGAATTGTCCACTCGCTCTATTCGTCTGTCTACGGGTGGTATGCGGTACTGAAATGCAAATGCATGCCCAACTCCTCATGAAATTTCTTCCAAAACCTAGAAGTAAAACACACATCTCGATCTGACACTATCGAGGTCGGTACTCCATTTCGTGCTACCACCTCTCTCACATAAATCTCGGCTAGTCTCTCTGCAGAAGAGCTCTCACTAATAGCGAGGAAGTGAACACTCTTCGTCAGCCGGTCCACAATTACCCAAATCGCGTCAACTCCATGAGCAGTCCTCGGTAACTTGGTGATAAATTCCATAGAGACCTGGTCCCACTTCCACTAGGGAATCTCCAGAGGCTGCAATGGACCATGTGGACACTGGTGCTCCACCTTAACCCGACGGCAGGTCAAGCACCTCTCAACTACCCATGCCACATCCCTCTTCATACAGGGCCACCAAGAATCTCTTTTCAGGTCCAAATACATCTTACTGTCCCCTGGATGGATCGAGAATCTTGATCTATGCGCCTCCTCCATCAATATACGCCGAGCTCCACCTGTATAGGGCACCCAAATCTGCCCTCAGAAAGTCATAAGCCCTCGACTATCCGTCACAAACTCAGACACCTGCCCAATTACTCGCTCCATCTTATGATTCTTTGGCTTCACATCCTCCACGTGTGCCTCTCGAATGGTTTCTAAAACTTGATTCATCACTGTCATCCTCATACACACATCTCAGATCGGAGCACTCGTTGCTCTACGACTCAGGGTGTTGGCTACCATATTATCCATTCTCGGATGATATAGGATCTCGCAGTCATAGTCTTTCACTAAATCCAACCACCTACTTTGTCTCATATTTAGGTTGGGCTAATCCATGAGATACTTCAAACTCTTGTAGTCCGTGTATATGGTACACCGAACCCCATATAAATAGTGACACCGGTTCGCAGTAGCAGCAAATGAAGTATTATGTTATCAGTCGATTAAAGTGAGTCTTCTCATTATATCCATGGGTCGAAGGCACCAATGCCATCCCATTACGTGTTATGTGGTATGCTAGTTATCTTTGTGATTCTTGCATAGAAGAAGATGGGGGATCCCATGACACTTGGATATCAGACCATGGGGGTGCCCATAGCATTCTAGGTAAAGACCATGGGAGAGCCCATGGCATTCCAGGTAAAAGATCATGGGTAAGCCCATGGAAACTATATGTATGTCGCATGATATTCTATGGATTGTATGTTATGTGGTATTTTGGGGCACTCTCTAAGCTATGTGCTTACGGTTTTCAGTTTATGTTTCAAGTACTCTGGTTTTCAAATGGGAGGGCTAGAGATGATTGTAGAGCACATACCACATGTTTCCGCTTTTTGTGAATTTCTCTGATTTAAGATGTTTAGCTAAAGCTTGTTTACTTTGATCTTATGGGAAGGATGCGTATTAATAATTTATTAACCTAAAAGCAAAAAAAAATATCTTGATTTTGGGATGTTACAAAAACCTTACTAACATCCCAAAACCGTAAGTTTGACCTAAAGTCAAACTTGGTCAAACGTCAATGGCCAATGAAAGTCAACAAAGTCAAAGTCCATGGTCGTTGCGTACGCCCAAGGTACGCAACCTGATCTTATTTCTCCATTAAGTACTTTATCACTTAAGACCTTTTGTCCAAAGCTTAGATATAGACTCAAAACATTGACTTAAGTCATAAAGTTTCCACCTTTATGACTTTCCATGGCTAGAAAAGGTACAAAAGCTAAAACCCTAACTTCTTAATCCATTAGGACATCCTAGCACATGCATGGGGAAGGACTAAGATCCAAGATTACATTTTTATGGTTCCTAATAACTCCAACCAACCAAGATCTAGTCTTAAGTCTTAAAAGGGACCAAAAGTGCATATTTTCCAACTTAATCCATTAAGTCCAAGTCCCAAGCCTTTAGATATAAATAAATATGATGTTTAGATGGATAAAGTTTCCAAATTTATCCATAACAAAGTCACAAACTTTCAAGATCTAGAGTTTTTTCACTAAAGTAACCAAAAGCTCATAACACCCAAGACTAGCTAGATCCATCAATTGCATCATCAAGATTCAAACTTTATACATCTAAAAGAAAGATTAAGGTGAACAAAGTTTGGATCTACAAGCTCTAAAGCAACCAACACTTTTCTAAAGAGCCCCTTCTTCTCCAAGATGCACCAAGAACACTCCAAAGCACTCAAGCACACATTCTTTTGCTCAAAAGGCTCAAACTAGGGTTAGGGTTTTCAAGGGAGGATGTTGGAGAGGTGGAGGCTGAAAATAGAATGGGTTGGGAAACTTAAGGAGCTTAAATATGGCTCAAACCATGAAAATAGGGTTTGAGCACTGATTGTGTATGCCCAGCATACTAAGAGATGCCCAAGTACGCCCAACGTACTTCCTTGTATGTCCAACGTACGTGACTTTACCCAAAACTGACCTAACTTCAAACAATCATAACTTCTTCGTTTCAACTCCGATTTCGACGATCTTTATATCCATGAAAAGGTGTTGAGGAGCCCCAAAATATTATCTAAATATCTTGGACTAAAAACTTCTCCAACAGAAATCCATATTTCAAGCAAGAAGTCTGAAACATCACTTTTCCCGTTTTGCCCCTTTGACTCCAACACAAACCAAGGGCTTGGATCGCATAACCAATATTATAAACATCCAATAGGGTCTAAACCTTATTCCCTTAAAGCCCAAGGCTTTTACATGATCCATTTATTGTCCACAATCCCGAAATAAGAAACTGTAACATCTCGATGATAAGGTACTTCTAATTTTGACCATATAATTGAATTATATTGCATTTTGGTCCCTAAGTAAAAGAACGAGTGTAATGTAGGGCCTAATGGCATTTTCGTAATCTGGGAGATTGGGGAGTACGCCATGCAGACGTGTGTACGTTGAGCATACTAGGGCACGCCCTACTACACAGGGCGTACGTGCCAGGCATGAAAACCCTAATTTTTAGGGTTTGGCATATATTTAAATCCCATTATATCCTCATTTCCCCTTATTTCATCACCCTCCATTCTCTTGATAGATTTTTGCAACCCTAACCCCTCTTATGAAGCATTTCTAAGCTTGATTGTGTGTGTTTTTTGCTTTTAAAGAAGAAGGAAGGAAGGAGAGACCACCTTGGAGGATTGAAGCTCCTTAGATCCAGGATCACACCACCTTTTGGCACCATTTTGAGGTATAAAGTTCTGAACTTGGTGAAGTTTCATTTAGATCTTGTGTTGGAATGATTTTTGGTCCTTTTGTCCCAAATATGGATATTCATGAACATATCATGTTCTTGACCCATTAAACCATCCTTTCAGACCTTTGGAAGGGTCTTGAGTCATAAAAATGGGTTCCAAATGGTTGGTTTTGCTCCATGCATCACTTAGAAGGTATTAATGGATTAAGAAGTTGAGTTAAGCATTTAATGGACATGCAAAGTCATAAAGTGGGAAACTTTATGACTCTTGAGGATATTTTAGTCATGGATCTGAAAGATCGATGTGAGTGCTTAAGTTATTAAGAACTTATTGAGATTTTGGGTTTCTGGGAGTACACCCTGTGTACCTAGAGCACACATCGTGTATGAGGTCAACCACCCCGATGGTGGTCAACACTCGAGTATGCCCAACGTAGTTTGTACGCCCCTCGTACTCACTCTGGGTTGACCCGATTGAGTTGACTCGGTTGGGTTGACTTAGTTGACTCAGTTGATTTGACTGGTTTGACTTTTACTTTGACCAAGTTTGAATTAAGTGTATTTTGGGTATTTTGGATTTTTGATTGAGATTTCTCATTTGGTTTCATAAGTGACGGTGAAAGCTAAGATTCGGAGTTGAGACCTCATCAGCTTTTGTCCAGACTGTGAGGTGAGTTTTCCTTACTGTACTTATGGGCCGAAGGCACCAAGGTCGACCTATAGGTTTGATATTGTAACACCCGGGAATTTGGAGTATATTTATTTAACCCTTCTTCTTCTGCAAAATTGTCAAGTTTGACCCATAAATGAGAATTATCACAGATGAGTACACTGGGTGTACAAAGGAGTACGCTGCGCGTACTCATGCGCTTAAGTTGGACGCGGAGTATACGCGGTACGCTGGGCATACCTTAAATTATGCTGGGCGTAGTGAGCCTAGACTCAAAACCCTAATTCTAGATTGTGCTCTATAAGAGGGATGTTAAGGCCTTTCCCCCGACCACTATTATTCAGAAAGGGAACCCTAAGAGAGAAGAAAACCCGTAGTGGGCTTGTGTGTCTGTTTTTAAGCTTGATGGTTTCATTTCAAGGTGAAGAAGGTGAAGAGGAGGCCATTGGAAGAGCTTGAAGTTGGAGAGCAAGAGTAGATCCGAGTTCTACATGGGTTGGAGCTTCTATCTGAGGTAAAAAGCTCCTAGCTTTCCTTGCCTTTCTTGTTTTATGCTTCATGGTCCATTTCTAGGGTTTAAGTCCCAATGTAGAGTCTTAGTATTGTAAAAGTCGAAATGCTTGTTTCTTTAGTTTTGCATTTTTAGTTATTTTACTAAGTCACAGTTTATGCGAAATGTATTGTAATAGACTTAGTATATTTTTTGTACACTCAGGTTTCCTATAAATAGGGACTGAGGATAGAAGTAGAAAAAACTTACTGAACTCGAGTATTCTCTCTGCTTAAGCTTTGTAATCAGTCTTCATCAATATAAGATCTGATTAATATTTACTCGTTGTGTTCTTACTTTTCATTGATTCAATCTTAATTGCTTTCATAATCTTGATAACAATTCTCTTCAATTGGTATCAGAGCAGGATTCAAACTGCTTCGATCTGATTTTCGTGTTAGAATCATTTGCTTTTTGAGTAGTAACTTTACTCAAAATTTTCCGCGCATTTTGGTTTTGAAAATCACATTTGATCTTCAGATTTGAATTGTTTAGTCGAGTGATCGATTAGTAATTTGTGATCATTTCAGTTGATCAATTCTCAAATTCATCAAGTTTTTCAAGCTTTCTGAAATTTCCGTGTTCATCAATGGCGAACTTCAACATGAATACAATGACTTCTTTCTCTCACTTGCTTGGTTCTTCAACCAAAATTCCGATGTTAATCCCTGAATACTATGATCAGTGGGCTGATAGAATGGAAGATTACTTAAATGGAATTGATGAAGAACTTTGGAATTGTATCAATGGAACAGTGCAAGCTCCTGCTAATGTTCAAGCAATTGGATCGTATACTACTTCTGCTGAAGTTGCTGAACAACAAAACCGTTTGAAGAAGAATGAAAAGAGATGCATGAGGGAACTAAGAGGTGCTCTACCTCCTATGGTTTACAACTACATCCGTAGTTGTAAAACAGCGAAGGAGATCTGGATCACTCTAAAAGAGAAGTATCAAGGTAGCGAAAAGACAAAAATCAACTCTGTGAAGCAATGTCTTGTTGAACTGATGGAATTCAGACAAAAGGATGCTGAAACTCTTGAAAGTTACTATGATCGTCTGAATGAGCTTATGTATCGCTGCAATAGGTATGGAATCACTAGATCACTCATGGAGTTCAATTTAACATTCATCATGGGCCATCGCAAGGAATGGCGAAGTGTGAGTATGATGATTAAGAATCAACAAAGTTTTGATACAACCAGCTTGAATGATCTATACAATCAGCTGAAAACACACGAAAGTGAAGTTTAAGAAATGTATGAAGAATCAAAACAAAGTATAGGAGGACCTTTGGCTCTTGTTTCAAAGGTATCAGAAGTCGAAATCAATGAAACAGATGGTTCAGACAATGAAGGCTTCTTAATGAACTCAGATGATGAAGCTGTAGCATTCTACTCAAACAACAGAGTTAAGAAGTTTTTCAAAAAGTCGTTTAATCCAAAAGGAAAGGCAAATGATGCGAAGAGTGGAGTCTCAAAAGCTGGAGGAGAGGAGAAGAAGAAAATGGAAAAAGTTGATGAAAAGCAAAAAGATGATAAAGATGTGAAGAAACTGAAAGTTGATTCTGGAATCTATTGTCATTACTGCAATGGTGCAAATCACTTCGCAGCTGATTGCATGTTGCGAAAGAAAGAGGAGAAAAAGAACAAAGTGAAAGATGAAGCTTACTATTCGGAAAAGATTGAAGAGTTGTGTGCAAAGACAAAAGGAATGTCACTTGTTGCGAAGGGTGAGTCTGATGAGGAAGAAAGTGGAACATATCAGATATGGTCTTCAGGATCCGATGACGAAGAAATAAGGCATCCAACTCATTGAGCAATATTCACAAGCTTTGAAGAAAATTGTGAAGAGAATGTTTCAGGTAGGTGCTTTGTATCCAAATCCACAGACAAATCACCAATGACCACCAAGGTACGTGCTATTCTTGAATCTTTCAATATTCCTTTATCTGCTTATGATACTAAAATTACTTCTTTTGATGATACTGTTGCTTATTTTGATTCTGTTATTGTGTCTGCTAGTACTGAAGCTCAAAATTTAAATAGGCAACTAGTTGAGACACGAAGAGAGCTAGAAATAAAACGAAGCAGAGTAGACAAACTTGAATTGCAAATCAAAAATGTAAATTGTGATAGGGACAATCTTGGAAATGAAGTTAGGTTGTTGCTAGCACAAAGAAATATATACTGTAATTCTGCTAAGCGTTCGTATGCAAAATTAACTGCTTTACATCATTCATCTGACATTAGCAAAGAACAACATAGGAAACTTTACCTTTTATTGAATATGATCGTGAAAAAGTTGATGGTGTGTCTTATGATTGCGAAAACACAATTGCTCAATTTGACAAAATACCTGATGATAGATTCGCATATGGTATTGTCAAAATTGATGAATTTTTGAATGCTGATGAGTTGGTTAGTATTGTCAATGAAAGTTTGACAAAGAATGAACAAGTGAAAATCTTAAAGAAAATTGAAACCTCAAATCTTGATTATCAACTCAATTATGCTGATATTGATGACAATTTAGATCATTTGAGTGAAATCAGTGAGATTGAAGAGGAAGAAGAGGTTGATTGTTCTCAATTGTCAATCATTAATATCACATCTAAGATCAAAGGTAAAGAAATTATAGTTGATTCGATGGTCAAAGATGACATCGAAAAACCCTCTACTTCGCAACATTGTAATTTTGATAATGTGGAAGTTGAAAGCTGGAAATCTGATGACACTGATGAAAACAAAGCAGATGTGAAGGATTCACATGAAATACCTCCACGAGTTATGGTTGATCAAGTGTTTGAAAATACAAAAGAATTTGACAAAATTCTAAGTGACAAAGGTGCACATTATTTGGAAACCAACACTGTGGTATATCCAAATTTTGTATGCACTGATAATACCATTTTTCCAAATCAAGTTTTTGTCACAACTGGGAATGCTGAGAAAATTCACCCTGAATTCAACAAAATGGTTGAAAAAGATAATCAAAGGTCAACTACTGAAGGTTTTTTCGCAAATCAAAACACAGAAGAAAACAATTTAACTCAAAATCCTTATGTGTTTCAAATACAAAAAATCATTACAAAAATGGGTAGTTAAAGGTGAAAAAGCAAACAAAGTTTTTGAAAAAGTTGAAAAACCAAAGGTTGAAGTAAAATTAAATTCTCATGAATTTAAATTGATGGTTGGAAATTATTCAACAGAAAATAATGTTTCAAAAAGAAAACCAAGAAAAGCAATTTTTTGGCAAGTGGTGTCCAATGATAAATTAAAAGTTGAAAAAGAACAAATTTCAAAGTCAAAATCGTCAAAATTTTAAAGAATAAATAAACAAAAGGATACAAGTTTTCATAAACCAATATATTCTGTTGACAAGATTCAAATGAAAAATAATGATAAACTTGTTCGCAAATATGACAACAATCGAAAATTTGAGAATTCGCAAAAATTTGTGAAAAATCAAAAGGTTCAAAAAGTTGGCAAATTCACGAATGATTCATCATCTTTAAATGTCACAACTCAAACAAAAATGAAGTTTTCTCCTAAACAACCAAATTTTCCAAATCCTTCAGTCACAAAACCGACCAAAGTTTCGTATACAAAAGGAAAATCTGATGTAAGTACGATCAATTGTTGGCTTGAAGGGAAAGGAAGACAATATCAAAATGGGAAGTTTTCAGAGCAACAAATAAAGAAAGCATTTGACAAGTTTGCAAATAACTTTTACATTGATAGTTCATCCTCTCATGATTCGCAAGTTCCAGTACAAAAATGGAAACCAGTTATCAAAATTGCGAATGTTGTGAATGATGAGATGAAAGTCAATGAAAATCCAAAACTGTTGAACAACTATACTTCAATATCTAGATCTGATGATGTTGATATAATTGATAGTGTCACAGACAAAGTGAAAACATGGTTTTTAAATTCAAAGCATTTGTTCAAAAATACTAATGGTGGACCCAATAAGTCTTGGGTTCCTAAAAATTTTCAATAAATGCAGGTGATGTGTGACGAGCAATATGATGCGAAATGGTATATTGATAGTGGTTGCTCTCGTCACATGACTGGAAGAAAGGAGAACTTGCGAGATTATCAAAGCTTGGAAAATGCAAGAGTAGTCAAATTTGGAAATAATCACAAATGTCAAGTGAAAGGCTATGGGAAAGTAACAAATGGACAGTTCACTGTTAACAGGGTTGCTTATGTTGAAGGTCTTCAACATAACTTGATTAGTGTTTCGCAACTTGTTGTGGGTACTGGAAATCAGGTTGTATTTAATGAAGAAGGAAGTATCATTTCAAATGCGAAGACAAATGAAGTACTTCTCAAATCCAAAAGATATGGTGATATGTTTACACTGGACATCAAACCAATCGTGGGCAAACCTGCTGTGTGTTTACTATCAAAGGCATCTAATGATGTCAGCTAGCTTTGGCATGGAAGATTGTCACATTTGAACTTTTGCAATATTAACAAACTTGTCACTGAAGATTTAGTTCGAGGTTTACCTGTACTAAAATTTGACAATGATTCTCTATGTACAACTTGCGAACAAGGAAAACAACATAGAAAAGGTCATCCGATTGTGATAGATTCAAAAATCGTAGAACCATTGGAACTTCTTCACATTGACTTATGTGGACCGTCGACTGTTTCTACAATCAATAAAAAGCGGTACATTTTAGTTATTGCTGATGATTTTTCTCGATTCGCATGGGTATTTTTTCTCAGGTTAAAATCTGAAGTTGCTCAGACAATGATTGATTTTATCAAAATGATTGAGATTAGCCTTAAAAAGAATGTTCGCAAAATTAAAAGTGATAATGGTTCTGAGTTTAAAAACCAAACTCTTGATTCATTTCTCATAGGCAAAGGAATTTCGCATAATTTCTCATCACCGTATACTCCACAACAAAATGGTGTTGTTGAAAGAAGAAATCGATCTCTATGCGAACCAGCCAGAACCATGTTAACATATGCGAATCTACCTCAATATCTTTGGGCTGAAGCAGTTTCAACCATGTGCTTTACTCAGAATAGATCATTCATTCATCGCAGATTCAATATCACTCCAAATGAAATACTCAACAATCGAAAACCTAATGTCAAATTTTTTCATGTTTTTGGTTGTAGGTGTTTCATAATGAATCTCAAAGATAATTTGACAAAGTTCCAAGCTAAAGCTGATGAAGGCATATTCTTAGGATATTCGCAAAATTCAGTAGCATACAGGGTGCTAAACAAGCGAACAAGAAATGTTGAAGAAACTTTCAACTTAACTTTTGATGATTACTATCTTAAACAAACGGATAGTAAATTTGAAAATAAATCAATTCTTGTTGATTCAGATACACAAATTGATAATTCTGAAATAAATGATTTTGATTATGACTTAATTTTTGGAATTCCTAACAGGGCAATTAATGCGGAAAACAATGCTCCTGATAATCAAACATCAGAATCCTCAAAACATACTGATGATTCAACAATCACTACAAGTTCAATATCTTGTGAAAGTGTGCCTAAAGTTCGTATGGAGGGGGAGCATACAATTAACAATGAACACAGAAAGCAAACTTTCGAGGGGGGGAATGAAAATTTGAATCATCAAGTTGAGAGGGAGCATTCGCAAATTCAACAGGATCATCATTTTGAGGGGGAGCATCAAGATGAACATCATGTTGAGGGGTAGCATGATGAAACAGAGACAATTAATCTTGATGAAAATGATGAGTTTCATGAACTAAATGATAATTTTTCTGTTGCAGGATCTGAAAATGAAGATATGTATGAAGATGCACCATTGGAATTTAATCCTGATTATCCACCACTTGAGAAATGGACAAGAAATCATCCAAAAGAACAGGTAATTGGCAATCCACAAGATGGTGTGTTGACAAGAGCTCAAATTCGTGCGAAAAATGAGGTACTGAATGCGAACCAAGAACTGTGTATGTTTAATGTCTTTATTTCGAAAATAGAACCAAAAACAGTAAAGGATGCTTTGGAACACTCAGATTAGGTTGTTGCTATGCAATCTGAACTGGCTGAATTTGAATGAAACAAGGTTTGGAGATTAATTCGTAAACCTTGTGATGTTTCAATTGTCGGATTAAAATGGATTTTTAAAAATAAAACCGACAAAGATGGCAATATTATTCGCAATAAAGCTAGACTAGTTGTTAAAGGTTATTCGCAACAAGAAGGAATAGATTATGAAGAAACATTTGCTCCTGTTGCAAGACTCGAAGCAGTTCGCATATTTTTAGCATATGCAGCTCACAAAGATTTTGATGTTTTTCAAATGGATGTTAAGTGTGCATTCTTAAATGGAGAACTTGAAGAAACAGTCTATGTTAAACAACCACCAGGATTTATAATTGATGAACATCCTGATCATGTCTACATTCTAGACAACGCAATGTATGGATTAAAACCAGCACCAAGAGCCTGGTACACAACACTTACAAACTTCTTGAAACAATCTAAATTTAAACAAGGATCAGCTGACCCCACATTATTTCGCAAGAAAGTTGGGAATCAACTAATGCTTGTTCAAATTTATGTTGATGATATTATTTTTGGCTCAACTGACCCAGCATTGTCAATTGAATTTGAAAATCTAATGAAGAGTCAATTTGAAATGAGTATGATGGGAAAAATTAATAATTTTCTTGGATTGAACATAAGACAGAACAGGGATGGAATTTTAAACAATCAAGAAAAATACACGAAGAACTTGCTTGAAAAGTTTGGAATGACCAACAGCACGAAACTAAGAGTACCAATGGCAGTGGGAACAAGATTAACTCCTTCGTTAGATGCTCCTGCTGTTGACTTAACACTTTATCGAAGCATGATAGGGTCTTTATTGTACTTAACTGCAAGTAGACCTGATATTATGTTTTCGGTTTGTAATTGTGCTAGATATCAAGCTAATCCCAGAGAACCTCATTTGACTGCAGTGAAAAATATTTTTCGCTATCTTAAGGGAACAGTTTCGTTAGGACTTTGGTATCCTTCGAAATCAAGATTTTTCATTCAAGCTTTTTCAGATTTTGATCTAGGAGGATGTACTTTGGATAGAAAAAGTATGAGTGGTGGATGTCAACTATTAGATGGGAAGTTGGTAAGTTGGCAATCGAAGAAACAAACTTGTGTGGCTATATCAACTGCTGAGGCTGAATACATTGCAGCTGCTGCTTGCACTTCGCAAATTATTTGGATTCATATTCAACTTCGTGACTATGCAATAAACATGAAAAAGATTCCCTCGTATTGTGATTCGCAAAGTGCAATTCGAATTTGTCATAATCCAGTACAACATTCAAAGACAAAACACATTGCTCTTCGATATCATTTTTATCAAAGATCATGTGGAAGATGGGAATATTGAAATTCATTTTGTTAAAACAACTGAACAACTTGCTGATATTTTTACTAAACCTCTTGATGAAAAATCATTTGTAAGAATTTTAGCAGGTTTGGGGATGATTGATGCGAATTCAATTTCAAAATATCAAGCATGAAAGGTTCATTCAGGAGTTAAGAGTCAAAATCGTTCAGAAGTTACTGTTCATCCAGAGGCTTCGCATGGCTTCGCATCCATATTTCTTCGCATTTGCACACATGACAACAAAGGTTAGGTTTACGGTTCATTTTATATTTTTTTGAAAAACTTGAAAAATCAAAAATATTTTCTTTTGATTCATTTTCATTTTCGAAAAATCAAAAACACAAAAAGATTTTATTTTGTTATGTTTTTATTTTTGAAAATTTCAAAAATCACAAAAATATTTTTTTTTTGTTTCTTCTTTAAGCATTGTGTGTTTTGAGTTTAGTCCAGGGCTTAATGAGAAGAGGTCATACTTATATGTTTCTATGGGAAGGAATCATTTTTTTTTAATTTGAACTAGTTAGGATGTCCCTAGAAGCATGCTGCAGCATGTTGACTCAAGCCTCATATGACTCTATGTGTGAGAAAAGAAAGCCTTAATGAAATTATCACATGAAAATTTCTTCCCAAAAGGCTTGTATTCGCATAAGTCAAAAGAGCTACCTTACTCTTCTCATATGAGTTAAGAGTTTCTGTTTGGTCCTAAAATAACAGAGGTACATTTGATCTTATAACCAATCTTTTTCATCTCAAAATTCTTCACACAAATCACACACAAAGACGTATGTCCGAGAGGTCTCTGATCAAACCCATCGAGACTTAGATATACAAAATTTTTGTGTTTATGATCTGACATCATGAGTCCGTGATGAAAGTGAAACCCAAACATCATAAACTTTAAGGCATTGACGGGGAACATAGTTCCAGATTTTAACAAAACTTTTGTTTCAGTACCAAAATTTCGAAACTCCAAATCATATTCAATTCGCATGTGTGGTCTTGATCAAACATTCGCAACCCACGATGTTTGTTACCCAACAAGATCCAGTATTAAATTTTTTTATGAATATGATTTCTATGTGAGTTTTATTCGCAAATCCTAGTCATGATAAATACTTTCAAAAGCCAACTTGTCACTGACTACACTGGTCATACAAGTAATTTCAGTTACAATTTCTCACCTTATGTTAAGGTTGATATGTAATGAAATTTGAAACCAACCCAAAAGTATCTTTCAAAAGAAGCCCTTTGATACTTACCAAAAAGTATTCGATTGTAATTGACAGGAAACTACACAAGCTGTTGATCATCTCTCTTGATGATTAACGAAGCAACCTTTGCCTGGGGTTTAACTGCCTTTGTGTCAAATTGAATTTTTGACATCACAGAATTCCAAAAAAAAATTTATTGTTTCTCATCTTATTTCTTTGGAACACTACACTCACGAAATCCTTGAGGTTCTGAGTAATACCAACTCAGGCTGATGATTTCGCAAATCTGGCAAATGACTTCACTTTACATCCCAAAAGTGAAAGAGCCTTGCCTCCATGCGAAGGGTTTTAATGGTTCAAATTCATAACGGGAACATTGACAGGCTGTGTACTCAAGATGGTTGGTATTTTGTCCGGTTCTCTAGGAGATGTGACAGTTACTTTTTGCAGCATGGCTACCTTTTGCTGTCATGATCCGATTATCAAGGTGCCACATCGGATAACATTAAATGTATCCCGCTTTAATTTCAAACTGATTTGGGTTACCTATAAAAGGGGGATCAAGATCATTGTATACGGTTACGCAAACAAAAATCTCACAATTCTAAAGATCTTCAAACTTCTTCAACCTCATCTTGTTCAAACCCTAACAATGGTCGGTACTCAATCAAACACTGATGAAGTTCTTTCACAATCGCTCATGAAGATTCAAAGCACCAACTATCTGGTTGATCCCAATGTCTCTTCATACCCAGAGGGATTGAAGATGTTAATCGTAGCCTTGAAAAGATCTCCTCTGTCTACTGCAATGTTCAATTCTTTCCCAGTTCCGATGACTTGGTTGTCATTGGCAGCATCATCGGCTTCATACAACTATGCCACTGATGTTATTACCTTTAATCTGATGAACAACAAAAGGGTCAAACTCACCAAGAAACTGTTCATCGACTTCTTGAACATTCCCAACAACCCTCCTTTTTTCAAACCTCTTAATTCCCAAATAATCTTCATGTTCAATGAGATGGGTCACCAGCCAGCACTTGAGAAGATTAGTGATTTCAGAAAGTCTGGATTACCTTGTATGTGGAATTTTCTATTTGGAATTTTCCTCAGATGTTTGACAGGAAGAACAGTAGGTCATGACACGGGGCGTATGGAAGTTTACGCGATGGTGATGGATTATATTATGATATTAGTGTTGATTACGGAACTCAGTTGTGGAAGGAGTTCGTAAAAAGTTTGGAAAACACTAATCCGGAGAAAGGTGTCTCATGTGCAAGGTATTGGAGCCTTATTTTGGAAAAGGTGTATGAAAAAAAGGGAATTCAAGTTCCAGAGGGTGCTAAGGTTGCGGAATTTTCATTCTATCAATTTCCAAAGGAGGTGGAGGATGATGAAAACATTTTTACTCATGTTGCTCGCATTCCAGATGCGATGCTTCGCAAAGTATCGTCCACTCACAGAGTGTTGATACGCTACATGAAGACATTTGATCCAGCTGTGTAGACTGGGATCTTGTTAGAAGTAACTGCCAAAACCCCAAAGAAGAAGAAAGCCACCAAGAAGGATGAAACCGTTCAATTTTCGAAAAAAGGTCAAGAAGAAGAGGTTCAGATAGAGGAGACCTCGTCAAAATCGAAGAAGGAAACAATACCCTCAAAATCAGGGGTATTGAAAAAGATTCGCAAAACAGAAGTGAGCAGTAAGGGGGTGACAGTTCGCAGTATTTCAGCTCCTGTTTCTCCAGGATCAAAGAGGCAACGAGCTAAGGATGTTGCGAAACAGATGCAACAAACTCTATTGAAGAAGCGAAAGTTGATAATTTGCAATGAGTCGTCTGATGAAGAGGTGGTTCCAGACACTCCACTTGTTTCTACACCGGTAACCGTTTCTATTCCACCTGTTTCCATTATAAATGTTTCGCAAATCTCCACACAACCCATTCCACTTGAAATAGTCACTACCAAATCAGTTTCTGAGGAGGTACCTATTTTCGATACGGTTGTCAATGTATCTGATACGGGGGCACCTATCACAAGTGTTGAAACCACTTTACCCATTAGCCTACCAGCTGCATTACCTATTTCATTACCACTAGTATCACTTCCAACTAATACACTTTCCACAACCTCATCCATTTTTGACCATCCTCTACAAAATCCATTTACAACCTTATTTCCATCACAATCACCTAAAACTCCTCAACCTTCGCAACCCATGTCTGATAATGAAACCGAAGGGGGAGCTTTTGGAGGAGTGTTTGAAGATATTCACTTTGATTCATAGGTGGAGGATATACCTGATCATATGCTTATGACAGGAAAGCAATTCAAAGTCCTGAATCAAAAGTTGAATGCCATTATTCAGTCACAAGCTGATTCTGGCAGAATGTCATCTATCTCGGGAATGGAGGTTGATGTTATGCTCAAGGCTGCTGAGAAAAGAATACTTGAGAAGGTTGATCAGACAGAAAAGAACAATGAGCTTCGCATTAACACTCAAGGAAGTTCATTTAATGGAGTTGTTAAGGATTTACAAGCTGTTGCAAAAGAACGCCATGTTCTGTTTTTGCAGGATGTAAAGAAGGTTCGGGAGGATGTGAACTTCAAGATTGAAGAATTAAAAACTGAACTTGCGAAGGAGCTTCAAGCTATTAATTCTCAACAGATTGAAGTACAGAAGAGGGTTGATGTAGTTGTCTCAGACATCAACAAAGCTATTGTTGGTCCTATCTTTGAAGCGAATCACAAAGAAAACATGGAAAAGTTTGATCAGTTGATTAAAATGGTGATTGAGTTGAAAGCCTTGATTTCGCAATCTTCATCTCCGTCTATTCTCACTCCTGACTTTTTGACTCTCAAAGTCAATACTTTGGAACAAGCAATTCAAAAGGCCCTTGCTCCGATTGCGAACTTCACCTCTTTACTACCGAAGAGTGCCCCACCTGCTTTCACAGGGGTGCAAGGGGGAGAGACAAACTCAAGTAAAGAGGATGTTGCGAAGACCGTGGGGAAAGTCATATCTACTAAGCTCAAATCTACTCTGCCAATATTCACTATGCCGATTTCCTCAACAACAATAACCACAAGACCAATAGCCAAAGGAATAACGATTGGGTCAAAAGAAGGAAGTTCTAGTGCGAAACCTCCAACTGATGATGTGGGAAAAGGAAAAGGGATTTTTTATGAAAATTCGAAGGAGGAGAAGAAAGCTGAAGCAGAGGCTGAGGTGGAAAGAATGAGGCAAGTTCAAAGTATAATGAGACAAAGGGCTAGTGATCCTCCCACAATGAATAAAGGAGATCCTGCGAAGGTATACTCTTATGAAACTATAGATTCGAAAGTTATGGGAAGGGAGATGTATGAATTCGAGAAAAATCCAAAGAGAAGTTACGATATTGCGAATTCGGACAAATGTCAGTTGGATTTACCGATAAATGAAATGCTTTTCATAACAGCTCAGTACAAGATTAGCGAGAAGTTTGATAATGCTAATGACTACATACACATGAAAATCAGATTTCATGCTGTATTGGGAAAGAATCCAGATGAAGTATGGTCTTTAATGAAGATCAAAAAGTTGTTGACGATCAAGAAGGATACTATGTTTGAAGACATGCTTCAGAATTTTCGTTATTTTGTTATTCGAGTTGATAACAAGCAGTATGACTTCACAATAGCTGACTTCCCTCTCATGAACTGCAATGATCTTATTCAAGTGGGTCTTATTTTGAAACATATGGAAGACCACAAGCTCAAAGGATCTGAAATTGAAGTGTTTAGAATCGGTTTCGCACATGTCAAGACTTTTATCTTTAATTACTTCGATTGTTTGGCATTAACCGATGAAGAACTCGCAACGTCTTTGGGAAGAGAAGTGAATGCTCCATGGGAAGATACCTTGACCCAAGCAGCATTATCTAAGTATGTTGTTGGGGAAATATGCCTGAAACCGTTTGGCATGGTATTTTCAGGAAAAGATACGAAGGGGAAGCCCAAGAAATTTTTGTTCAAGGTCTCGGAGGTTGAAATATATACTTCTTCGCAATATACGAACTTTATTGTTCGTATGAACAACTGCAAGAAGAATAATGAAGGAGACAAGAGGGAGCTTAAGAAGATGATTTCTTGGTATGGAGAAGTGCGAAAGACAATTCACTCAGCTATTCAGAGGCTTATGGATTGAATAGTTTCGACTGTTTACAAAGCGGGAGATTGTAGAGTCTTAGTATTGTAAAAGTCGAAATGCTTGTTTCTTTAGTTTTGCATTTTTAGTTATTTTACTAAGTCACAGTTTATGCAAAATGTATTGTAATAGAATTAGTATATTTTTTGTACACTCAGGTTTCCTATAAATAGGGACTGAGGATAGAAGTAGAAAAAACTTATTGAACTCGAGTATTCTCTCTGCTTAAGCTTTGTAATCAGTATTCATCAATATAAGATCTGATTAATATTTACTCGTTGTGTTCTTACTTTTCATTGATTCAATCTTAATTGCTTTCATAATCTCGATAACAATTCTCTTCACCTAAAGGTGGAGACTTTATGAGCAAAAGGGACTCCATAGACCTAGATCTGTCCCATTTCAGTGATATGTGTTGTAGAGCCATAAAAATCCAATCTTGGTCATGGTTATGGAGTCATGCATGAGTTTGGTGTTAAAGAGAAAAGGGGATAAAAGGTTGAAGTGAGTCATAACCTTTTCAACCATGCAAAGGCCTAAAGGTCTCGACTTTATGGTTTGGGAGACTGAGGAATGTCCAGATCTGAGTTTTAAGCTTTTGTCTTAACCCATTCAGACCGAAATCAGAGGAATTGTAAGTCTGGGACTTACGATGGGCGTAAGTCTAGGAATGCGCAGCGTACTCGTTTGAGGCCCCGATCAGATCCATGCGCGTCTGGGTACGCTGAGCGTACCAAAGGGGGTACGCCCCGCGTAACTCCTTCTGGGGGTTTTTGGGCTAAGCTTTGTGTTGGGCTTGGAGTTTGGACTTCACGCAATAGAGTTTTGGACCAGGAGAGGGTATAATTGTGCTTGGGGCCCTTAGGGTGAGCTTGCCTTTCTGTTTAGAAATTGGGCCGTGTGTGGGCCCATTTTTTATTGGGCCTTGGTGGGCCAATGGGCTTAGGGCATTGGTGGGCTGGTCGGTGGCCTATCCTTTGACCTGATAAGTGGGAAGTTAGACTTAGCTCCTAATTGAGATAACTGTGGGTTTGGTACTTAGTTAGAGGCCGGTGCGTGGCAGCAGCATTTATAGGAGCTGTTCTTCACCCGAGGTGAGTCTTCTAACTATACGTTAGCTAGAGTGGTATTTATATGTTGACCGGAGGGTCCTATGTGCTATGTATAAGATTATGTGTTATGAATAAGTTGTGTGCTATGTGATATATGTATGTTATATGATAGTATAGACCGGACCGGAGGGTCCAACGATACAGACCGGACCGGAGGGTCCAACGATTTCGACCAGGCCAGAGGGCCCAACGAGCTATGATCGGACTAGAGGGTCCAACGAGCTACGGGACTGGAGGGTCCTGCTGAGACACATCGACCGAAGGGTCGTACAGTAGCCTCGAGTGGCGTATGTGTTGTATTTAGTGTTTTGGGAAACTCACTAAGCCTTGTGCTTACTATGTTTGTGTGATGTGTTTCAGGTACCAGTGAGGATCGCGGGAAGGCGCCGGCATGATCAGTACACACGCGTGCGGAGTTTTACATATGTTATGATCTTGGGCTTTTGACTTTTGTTTTGTTATGAGAAACAATGAGATTTTTAATATTGTGAATAAAAGTATGCTTTAAACTATGAAAAAATTGTTTTAAATTTTTACGGTGTTATAGATATTCTGCTATTCATTGATATGATGAGTATGGAATAGATATACATGATTATGCTAGTTGTCGATATGTTAGTCTGGTAGATCTATAGGACCACTTGTGATTCTTTCTGCATGATTATCTGTATATGTTTGTTATCTATTATATGTCGACATATTGTGTTGGGTTAAAGTTGTACTGCTTCGTGTTGTAGCCAACAAACCTTGGAGCATTGTAGATATGAGCTGAGGTCCGAGTAGGGCATGCCAGACTCATACTGAGGGCTCATGATCATTCTAGATACGATCTAAGGACCGGGTGGTATGCAGACTCATACTGAGGGCTTCAGGGTATTTCAGTTCCATGACTGATTTGGTTAGGGAGGAAGCCATACATAAGTTGTGGCCTTGAGGTCAAGACGTACTTATGTTGTGGGCTTAAGGGTAATCCACTCTTTTAGTTATGGACACAGTACATGTTGTTATTGTATATGTTATTTGTTTATGTGTGGGTACTTTGGGGGAAATCACTAAGCTTTGGCTTATGGTTTTTAGTTATGGTTTCAGGTACTTCGGATGATCGCGGGAAGGCGAAGGCATAACCGTACACATCCTCTGTTTTACTTACTTTTGATCTATTGGATACTTTGATATGGAACAATACTTTGAAAATAATGATTTTGTAAACATTATAAGATTTGGGTTGTTTTAAAAAGTTTAAATTTCTTGTGATTTTTATTGATGTTACAAGTTGGTATCAGAGTCTTGGTTTGAGTTCACCAAGTCCGTTACTACTACTGCTGCTCCCAGCACTACTCTCATCCTAGGCTTGCCCTAGGGTAACCTCCAACCCGAACTCAGTCCTCAGCTACTAAAGGTATCCTCATAATGTCAATTAGCCACTACCTGAATACCATCACATGTGACAAGGCTCAGATAATCCTTCGAGTAAAGGAATCGTCCCTACAACAGTTAGACTCATACGAGAGTTGCGCAATAGGTCCAAATCTAGCACTCTAAGATTATTCAACCCTGATCACATGTGACTTAACGTATTCACCTAATGGCTAACTCCCATTACTCAGAGTCTCACATAGTACAAAGCAAGTAGCATTCAGACAAAAGGGAAACCTAACCACATAATCAAATCATACTGCTCTATCCCCTACTCAGGAATTTATACTTGCATGTAACTCGTAAAGCTCATATACATAACAGGCACATAAGGCATCCTCCTAGATCCTTAGTCCTAATGTAGCATGCAGTTCTCATACACATATAATAGGCATACAAGGCATCCTTCCTAGATCCTTAGCCCTAATCTAGCATGCAATTCTCATAATCGTATCATATCAGAACATAACATGTATGGGTATCTTGGGGAAAACTTACTTGAGCTTGGCCGGTCACGCACATCACACATCTTGTTCTTTTTTTTCAAAATTTCATACCAAGTCCTCAGTTTGAGTCCAGGCACACTCGAGAGCATGCCCGAATCCCTCAAACCATGACTCTGATACCAACTTGTGACATCTTGATTTTCAAGGCCAAAAATTTCATTTTTAATTAAGTAACTCATAAAATAGTTTACTAAAAACATTACCAATGTCAAAGAAATTTATAAAACTATAACAACGTGTCTCAAAACCATATCATCAACAATAATAAAAATCAGAGTACAATCCCAGAAACTCAATGCGGAAACCATGTGTGAGTGTGATGTGCCGCTACCGTGCCGGCTCCTTCCCCTTCGCTGAAGAGTTACCTGAAACAAAACTGAAAACTATAAGCACGAAGCTTAGTGAGTTCCCCCATCATACCACATACCATACAATCACATATCATACATACTTTCAGGATATCTGGGTGCCCGACCAACCCCTTCGGTCCTCTTGACCGGTGACCTTGCCTAGCATATCTGGGTGTTGGCCTACCCCTTCGATCCTCTCGACCGGTGACCTTGCCTAGCATATCTGGGTGCTGGCCTACCCCTTCGGTCCTCTCGACCGGTCTATCACATACTATCATATAATCATAATCTTTCTAGCTTAGCTGGGTACTAAACTACCCCTTCGACCCTATCGACCGGTAACTTGGGGACTATCTCCCCTTACTATTACCATACATAATATCATATCACATATATCATAATAGTACATAGAACATAACAGGTAGCAGCAAACCTAGATGAATATCACAAAGACAATCATCTAACATACATCTCCTACTAATGGGCCGACATTGTGGCCTTAGACCCACTTCTACTGGAAGGTAACTCATCTCTCAATAGACTGCTGAATAACTCGTGCAAAGGTGACACCGTCGACTGCTCCAACTACTCCCCGACTATAATGACCAAATAAACATTTAGTCAAAAAATGTTGGCTCTTCTATGGGTAAAATGACTATTTTACCCCTTTTGATCTAATTTGGGCCATAACCTAGGCCCACTCCTTCTAGTCTTCACTAGGGCCCATTAATTCCCCAAATGGCCCAATTTTCTAAACTGGGCCCAACTCTTGAAATGGGCTTTTCTTCCATGCCCAAACCAATTCTTGGGCCCTTAACTGACTTTTGAAGGCCCGTCATGTCCCAACTATTGCTATGTCCAAAGCTAGGCCCAAACCAAGGCCCACTAACTTAAAACCCACTGACAGAGTGTACACATCTGTACGTTGCGCGTACTTCTTGAATGGCTTGTACGCTGCGCGTACTAGCGTTTACGCCCAACGTACTCTCATGTTAATCCATCTTCTCCAAAATGACTTAATCCCTTAAGACAGAACGTCCAACTTGCAGATCTAAGTCTCATGCTTCGTTCTAGTCCCTAAAGTTGGTCACTTGGTGGTTTGCAACCCACCAAATGAGCCCAACACAAAAAAAATGACAATGAACTTCCAAAGGAAAGGCTAGATCTCTTGCATGGATTCATAAAAGCCTCAAAGCCTGCAACTTTACTGCTAAAGGGACTCATTGAGCTTCAAGGGTGGTAACCCTAAGCTCAAAATCAAAGTTGCATGGTCAAGATCCAATCTTTGGACCTAAGAAGGTCTAAATCTTCCAAAACCCTAGATCTAGACTTTGAGGAGGAAAGTTAGGAGCTTTATACCTACTTTTGATGCCAAATGATGAGCTTAATCCAGATCCCTAAGCTCAAGGTACTCAAAGGCTTCTTATCCAACCTCTCCTTCTCTTCTTCAAAGCTTTTCTTCACCGAAATGAGCTCAAAAGGTCAAACACACACAACAATGGAGTATGAGGTGTATTAGGGTTCTCTGAGGGTGAGGGGGCTGGTAGGAAGGCCAAGGGTGGCTATAACGGGGTATTTATATGTCTTAAACCCTAAAAATTAGGGTTTGGTATCTGCTCACGTACGCGTACGTGCACGTGCCCCCCGTATCCAATGCATGCCTCTACACCCCGCGTACTCCAAGACTACGCCCAACGTACGTCTTATGGGCGGCCCAATTCCTTGGCCCTTTTTGCTTAAGTCCAATCCAATAGTCCTTTTATCTATATTCGACCCATCTATAATTTTAGGAAATAATTAATAATTAATACCTCAAAAGTCGGTCGTTACACGATGGCACGAAGGTTGGCGCTCTGTATTGTATGAGTAGAATGTATGTTATTGTATAACTTTGAATGATGTGATTGCATGATTTATGTGTGGAGCTAATTTGGGCTCGAAGTCATTATGGAATCGGGGGTTCTGACACAGCTAATTGTTGTTATTTGGGGTTGATACGGACTTGACAAAACCACGTGTTGCTATATCATGTGTATGTTGTATGTGGTATTTTGGGGAAGCTCACTAAGCTTTGTGCTTACATTTATGTTTGTGTTTTCAGGTACTTCTGGTACAAAAGGGAAGAGTCCGACATGACCGCAACACATCCACCCATGTTCTGCATTTTCTCTAGGATTTGGATTTGTACTCTGATGATTTCTCTCATTTGACATACTTTTTTGAGTTTGTTATGAACACTTGGTGGTTTCCAATTAAATTAAAAATGAAAATTTTATCCATGTTTTTGGGACGTTACACTTTACGACAATATATATTTGTGGAAACCTACGAGAAGTGATGTTGAACATTGTATGATGCACATAAATTTTAATGAATGCTTAGAAGAATTGATTGTACACATTGAGCATGGTTGTCCGAATGCATGGTGAGCTCAATTTATTGGACGTGATCATGGAATCTCGACGATAATACTAGAAGTAATGGTGTCACAAGTTCTATGTTTTGGCATGCATATTTGGTGTTGCGGGGTCAAATAATGACATAAATGTTCTTAATGAGTCATTGTTATTATCCTATGGAAAACACCTAACTTCTTGTTTTGAAGTAAATGAAAATCAATACAAGCATGAGTATTACCTTGTTGATGGAATATATCCCGATTACGTTATATTTGTCAAAACATATGTATACACAAGATTAAAAATGAAAATTGTTCAAGGTAGTGCAAGAATTGACAAGGAATGATGCAGAACGGGCTTTTGGAGTCCTTAAAAAAAGATTGATAAAACACTCAACTCGAGCATGATATCAGGAAAAGTTAATCAAGGTAACCTATACTTGTCTCATATCACATAATTTGATACTATAAGAAAAGGGTTGGGATATCTGTATGTATAATCTGAGCTATGCACTTTATTTGCATGAAAACTTTATACTTGGTAGCCTACCAATACTTCTCAAGAGTTATAGAAATACATAGCAACGAACACACAACAATCTTCCACAAGATTTGACGGACTACATACAAGATGCAAAATGTCAACGACGATGAGAACGATGGCAACAACAAAGAGTAATTTTTATTATCTAATTTCTATTTTTTCTATATCAATGTAAATTTTTTATTTTTATTTAATTTTATACTTTTATTTTTAATTAATATTAGTTTTATTAAATAATTAAAAAAATATGTGTAATATAACGGTATGTAGTGGTGAGTATTTCCTAAGTAAAGAGATACTACGATTTCCCAATGATAATAAAGGTTTCTTCAATAAACTTTAGAATTTTCTTAAGATGCATAAATGAAACAGATGATATTGTCACATCCGAGAAACAAGAACAAATCTAAAGAAGTAATCAGAAGTTTTTGGAAAAAAAAAGGTTTCTTTACGTGATTGATGCGTAGGACGCACGTCATTGACGGTGATATAGGGTTGCCAACTTCTTTAACAAAATAACATGAGTAGGTTAAAATTAGGTTTATTTTGAAAAAAAAAGGTCTAAAACGGAATATATATATATATATATATATATATATATATATATATATATATATATATATAATTTTAGGGTTTTGTATGGAATAAACTCACTTTATCTAGTGGTAACCGGTTTTATGGCTGAAATAACAAAGAAATGGTAAAAGTTGTAAAAGTTGTGTATTTTTTAAAACAAAAGTTTTAAGTATAAAAGGACTATGTCAAAATATAAAGTATTTTGGAATAATCCAATGTTTTAAGATTTTTGAGATAAAACAATCATAATATTTCAATATTTGTTGTTTACAAGATTTTAAATATGTATTTATTCCACACACTATGTCTTGTCTTGATATAATTTACAAGAGTTTGGAGTGTCGGTTTATTTATGAAAGCGTTATTTAACAAAAATACATCATATCAAATATAATTCGGATGCAATACCTCTTGTTAAATGTGGGTTATTTCCACAATGGTTAAGCATATATAACTTGTTAGTAATGAGTTTCAAACTTATACTTCAAACATTTTTTAGATTTGAGAAATTAAATATTATTCTATATTTTCTTTCTAAATATCATTTTTGTTAAATGACGATAAGTGTATAAAATTATTATTAATTTCATTATATCGTACATGTGAACATTTAACATGGATATGACTAGGAAGAAAATATATAAGGATAATTTCTTTTTAGATTTATAAGATTTTGAATGAAAGTTTAGTTTTATGTTACTTACTACACAACGAAAACAATAAATGTGGATAATAAATCTCATATAAAATTTCTCTTCAATAATTACATTGGTAACCTATTTCTTTGAAATGGTTAAAATACACTTAATTTGTTAATAGTATGTTTTAAATATGTAATTACACATTTAAGAGACAAAGGGTATATTCGTCAACAACATGTGAGATTTTTTAGAATTTTTTGTTCTTAGTTTAAAAAAAAATCATTTGTAGTATGATTTTAAATTTTTTATGGTGAACTCATTCCAATAAAAAACTATTTTAAATAGTTTTTAAGAATTTTTAGATTTAGTTTTTTATATTTTTATATCTTTCAAAAACCTATAATCATTTTTGCCGAAAATTTTTATACAAATAAAAATTATAGTTTTCATTTTTCAGTTTTTGACTAACAACTAATTTTATCAAACATACAATAAGAATATGTACTACAACTAGAAGTTTTTAACATTTAAGAAAAAAATCAAATAAATGGAAAAAAAACTCCGCTCAAGAATACAAGTTTAAAGTTTTTTTTTAATAAATCTCTTAGTACAAAGGTTATCACAAGTAGCTTTTGACACTTCTTATCTTTTATTTTTTATATTTATTTTATTTATACATCTCAAACATCTACAATTATTTTTGTTGATATTTTTAGGGGAAATGACTTATTAGGGTAATTAATTATTGCCTTTGTACTCAATTGGTCACTTTATTATTTTTTTTTTTTTGTATCTCATTTACCATTGAACTTGTTGTATGTGTTCACAGAAACCATTGAAACCGGCTATTGAAGATTTCCGGCAAATTCTTATCTCCGGCGACTCTCCGATCGTCTTCTCCGACAAGCCTCCGGCAAAAATGAGTTTTTCCGGCGGACTTTTCTCAACTGTCATCCAAGCAGCATCCACCGCCGGTGTTGCTTCTTAGCTTTCTCCACGTTCCCCTCTCTCCCTCCTGTCGATTTGATGCCAGGAAAAGGTAGAAGGGACGCAGGCATCAAGCCACCTGCCACCTCCTCCTGCCATCACCAAAACCCACCTGTCACCTCCCTTTTGTTGCCGGTAAACCACCATTACCACCTCCTGCTGCTTGTTGTTGCTATAAGTCATCAAGCCGAGACCCAAGGATCCGTCGAAAATCTCATTTTTGCCGGACGCTCGCCGGAGAAGACGACCGGAGAGTCGCCGGAGATAAGAAATTGTCGGAAACCTTTAATAGCCGGTTTCAATGGTTTCTGTGAACACCTACAACAAGTTCAATGGTAAATGAGATACAAAAAAAAGGAAAGTGACCAATTGAGTACAAAAGCAACAGTTAATTACCCTAATAAGTCATTTCCCCATATTTTTATACAAATAAAAGATATAGTTCTCAACTTTCAACTTTCAACTATTAGCTTTTAGCATTATAACTTAGGATAATGTCATTAAGGCCCCACGGACTCTTGAGTTTTGTTTTAAAAGGTCACATGTTGTTTTGCTAGGTGCTTAAAGTTCATTATACGTGTTAAAAATCAATTTTCAACAAAACAAAGGGGATTAATAGGTCATCTTTTGTGTTAAAAATCCATTTTCAACAAAACAAAGGGGGATAATAGGTCATCTTTTGTCTAATCAGCCAATGTTCTCTCTTTCACACATACACACATTGTTTCCGGTGGCGATCGTAATGTTGTTTACTATCTTTCAAGCATCATGTATAAATTGTCCGCATTCTTTCCTATATACTTCCTTTACCTCATCTCTCCTGACCTTTGCCTTAAATTATCATCATTTATCCAATTTTATCCTCTAAATGTCCTTTCTATTCACATCCCATCACTTTTTTTTTCTAAATCTTACATTTGGAGTTCTAATTTGTTTAGATTTTATGACAAACTTTACATGGTAAAATAAACTCACTTCCAAAGTTCAAATCCTAGATTCGTCACTAGTCTGAAATACGCATGTAAAACATATAATCATATAAAAAACTGAATACGAAAAAAATAAGAGGGGGGGGGGGGTAAAGAGGTTATGAGATGAGACTTGAGAGGTTCAAATTATGCAACATTTGAGTGGACAAGCTAATATCGTTTGAGTATAAAGGTGCTTATGAAGATAAGCAATATGTTCATTTGGTTATAAAGGTTTGTCGAGAAGGACCACTTTTCTCTATTTTAATTTTGAGAACATTTGTCCCGTCAAATATCTTAGACTAAAAAAAACATAAGAGTCATTTTAAAGCAAAATCCAAAAGTTCATAGGACCTCAAATAGTCAAATAACATTATCTCTTTAATTTAAAGCTAGACAAAACAGCACAAATTGTCTCTGTGGTTAGCTGAAAACTGTCATTTTGGTCCAAAAATGTTTGGATTAGCACAAGAGGTCCAAAATTTTCATTTTGTTGCAAGTTTGATCCAGTTTGCTTTAAACCTTTTTATAATGACGAATTTTCCCTTACTTTTTTAACTTTTTTTTAGTTTTTTCTATTTATTTAAATATATTTTTTATTAAAAGAAAAAAAAAACTCTCTCTCCCCCTCTCTCTAATTTTAAGATCACATTTTCTTCTCTCCTTCTTTCTCACCGGAGACATCTATTAAAACCCTAATTAAAAACCTGCAACAATCCAAAAAAATACGACCATAGCTTCGATTTTTATGATGGATATCAAGAAAATATGTGACTTTGTCGTGTCTCTCTCTGTCACTTTGCTTCTTCTTCATTAGTCGAGAAACACATACACACACAAATCGATTACAGTTCATTAGAGTTCAGTTCTAATCACACCTTAAAGGTCACAAGAGTTCAGTTTGGGTTCGTTTTTGCTTCGATTTCAACAAGATGACTGACCACATCCTGAATAGAGGTGGGAGGAGAAAGCTATGGCATAGAGGTGGAGAGTTTTACGCTCTATGAAAACCGGAATCAGAGTGTGTGGTTTTGTCAGAACTTTTTGGATATGCTTCCGGAGACCGAGGATCCGGAGACGAAGAGGAAGGCAACAAAACCATAGCTATTCAGGTGACGACGACTTTCGATCGATTAGGGTTTTCTGTAGGTGACGAGAACTTTGAGATCAGAGGTTGGTGGTGGTGGAGAAGATGGGGATTGTAGACAATAACCCTAATCGGAGTTGGTTCTGCAATGGTGGTCTCTCCCCCTTTGGTCGTTCGTGGATAGATCGAGTGCTAGATCGTCTCATCTGACGGCGGTGCTAGATCGATTTTGCCCCCTTTCTTCTCCGTTGGTTCTTCTTCTCCGGTAGCAGTGACAAGCTCAAGGTGACGACAAATTTCAAATATATGGATTTTCGAGAAGGGTTTTCCAAATCAGAGGGTGTTGACTGGAAACCTTTGTTGTTAGGTGTGTTCTTGGATCTTGAGGGTTGTAATCTGTAGGGTTTTAGGGGTTTCGAAAAGGCTTTGGAGGTGGTTTCCGGCAAGAATGGTGGTTGTGGCGGCAGTTCCGACAGGTGGCGGTGTTCATAGCTACGTATGTTTCTTGAAAATTTGATTTGGGAATTGAGATGCTTTATTTCAAGAGTGGGTGTAAATCTAAACATTTGATTGGGTGGAATTTATTTATTTGTTTATTAGGTTATAACCCGTGAAAACCACAGGAGGTAAGTTAAAAAAAAAATTATAGACCAAAAAAATTAATAACTGTAAAAAAGCATTTGATTGTGGATGGTAAGTAAGTATAACTTTATTTGATAAGTAAAATAAACATAAGAGTTTATAATAGATTTTGAAATACTTCCTTAAGCACAACATTGGAAGTTTTATTAGTCAAATTATCCTCCTTATCTAAAATCAATAACTTCAATCCTTCTTTGCTCTTTACTCTGGATAAAACAACATATAACTGACCGTGTGAGGAAACCGGTTCTCACAAAAACAATCCAACATTTTTCAACGATTGACCCTGACTTTTATTTATGGTCATAGCAAAACAAACCGCTATGGGAAATTGTCTCATTTTGAACTTGTATGGAATTTTGTTGTTTGAAGGTGTTAGAGACAACCTTGAAATAAAAACTCGATGTCCAATGTTACTTCCAGTTAAGACCACTGTTTCTATGACGCGATTACCCAATGATACCACCTGAAGTCTAATACCATTACATAACCCATTTTTCTGGTCGATATTTCTTAGTAACATAACCGGAACACTGACCTTTAAAATCAACTTATGGTTTGGCAAACCGAATATTTTAAGTCCATTTAGAACATCAGGTGAATATAAACTCTCATCCAACTGATTGCGAATAAACTCTGTTTGGCAGATGTTATCGGAACTGATATATTCTTTTTCTTCTCCAAGAAACAATGAAAGCAGATGATCCTTTATTTCTTGAACAACTTTATTTTTTGGTGCAAGTATTGATCTTTCTTCAAAATATTTTAGATCGTTCAAGTTGTCAACATATATCATTATTCAAATTCAAATTTTGTAGCCATGTTGAGATTTCCAGGGAACAATATTTTTTGTAATGACATCTAAACAAAAACTAAAAACCCAAAAAAAATAACAAAATTGAAATCCAAGAGGAGGAGATATAATATTCGGATTTTTTGGGATGTTTTGAATTTGAATTAATATTTCCGGATGATATACATAGTTTCTGTTATATTTTTTTTTTCTATAAAGCATATTTTTTGTGAATTTTTGCAGAAAAATGAATGATGGACTCACAAACATACTACTGTTATGTTGGAAAGAATCATACATCATATATGAGAGTGTAGGATCTGATATTGAGTTTATTTATCAAGAAATCGAACCAGAAATAGATTAATCAAGTAGGATGTGTCTCAACAAACAGATAAAAACTGAAAGTAGATTGGTATTAAAGTATTTTCAGAAAAAGGTTAGAATTATTGGTTTATGAAGATATGAAGATGAACTAACCCGATTTTTTATGATGTATCCTCTGCAGAAAACGTACTATTGAAGAAGAAAGCACAATCAAATTCAACAATTGGAATGAAAGTTGAAGACGTATTATTGGAGTATTAGATATCTATCTATTAAAATTTGAATTCAAAATGCTGAATTTTTGGGATTCTTTGAAATCTTTAAAATGATTCAAAAAGATAGGATTTGTAACCAAAGATTTAGAACATGAATTGATATTGTTTCCAAAAAATCATGGAAGTTGATATTGAAACATTCAATAAGTTCATATAAATTCGGGATTTTATGTTAATAGATATCAAATTATTTTTTATTCTGATTCTAATTTAATAGATAGATATCGAATAATTATGAATTTTTTTTGAATTTATTTAATTTAATCGGAATTATATGAAATTTTAATAAGATTACACGTGGCAAAGTGAAAAGGTAAAATAGGGACACATGACAAAAATAAGTTTTGTTTATTAGAGGAGGTAAATTTATTTTTTTTAATCTAAATATTATAAAAAAAATCATATTAATAGGGACAAATCCGTCATTATAAAAAGTTTAAAACAAATTAGACCAAACCCGTAACAAAATAAAAAGTTTGAATCTCGGGTGTTAGTCCAAACCATTTTGTACAAAAATGATAATTCAGGTAACATTTGTACAATTTTGCTTTAAAACTATCATATTCGTTTTGTTTTAAAACTATCATATTCCTACAATTTGCTAGTTTTTACAAACATAACCTAAAATAATAATAATAAAAAAGTAAAAATTATAATAAAAAATATAAATAACCCGGGCGTGGGTGTATGGGACTATGGGGTGGAGATTCTATTGTCCATTTGTGGTCACCATTTCCATGAGATGATATAAAGATTCATTTTACTTTTACTCTTACGGGGCCCTATGCATATTGCATACACCTTTTTCTTTTTTATATACCTATAACTTTTTACGATTTATGTTATAATAGAAATCGTCAGGAATATGCTTAAATGCAAAAAACTAAACTTAGTTTATTCAATATATATTTTTAATCATGTCATGTAATAACTTTATTTTATTATATAAAATATAATTGTGTTACATTAAATGGTAAAAATGTTAATTTTATTACATTAAATTAGAAAGAATATGTTAAATGAGTTAGTTAACGACGATGTATTGTTTTTGACAGTTAATATGAATGCTCGAGCACAAGATAAAGATTAGTAATTTTCTTTTTATTAAAAGTTATGAAAACACTCGTTTTCTGCCTAACATGTGATTCATAATAATTATAACAAAATTGTTTGACTACTTTAAAATATTGTTTATTTGAAGGGAAAATGTCTAAAGAACTATCTAAAGTATTTTCAAAGTATTTTTTTAGACATTTAACTTATAATAAATATAAATATTAAAACGAGTAAACATAACTATAGTATTTATTTATTTTTAAACAAAATGACCAGCAATTATGTTATTATAGGTCCATTGCACCTTGCAAGTTGTGAATTTTTTTTCCATGGCCATACCATGAAAACTAGAGGAAAAAGATATTACAAAATATAATAATATATTGCAAAATACATATGTATATATTACAAAATATATTTCTTTCTTCCAAATTTATTAAAATAAATCTTTTGATGATCATAACACCCAAAAATAATTTTACAATCTATAATGAAGCATTATTTTTTATATATAATAAAAGAATAAATATTATTTAATTGCACAACTCCACTAATTTTATGCCAAAAAAATAATAATTAATTAGCACTTAATAAGAAAAAAGCAATCTCCAAGATTCTCTTTTTACAATTTCGACTGAAAACACACATACATGGTAAATGGTAACAACTAGCTGATAGCAGGTGATGTTCTGAAAAAGCTCGTATTTTTATTTGGCCAAAATAAAGTTTGATAATTGGGTATTGGGTATTGAGGTCGGAAAAAGGAGGAGGGGCCGGTGGTTATGGGTGTGGTCCGGTGGTGGGGGCGGTGGTGCTGATTGTAAAGGGGGAAATAACAACTAAGCGCCAAGCCATTTTACTGTGGGAAGTGCGAACATTCTGATAAAACCTTGGCTTTTTGCGATAACACACTGTTGCTTTAGTGGCTGGCAAGATTAACGACAACTCATCTTTTTCTTCCCTCGTTTCTGTTGTGTTCTTCTTTTTTCTATCTTTTCCCCCAATTTTGTGCGATCCAGTTTCCTCGCTTTTCTTTTTCCAGATCATCAATTCCAAATCTTTGATTTTTAGCCTTCACATTGGTCCCGACTATTGTTAAAAGATCAAGACAATTAAGTGGAGTGTGGGGCTTCATTTTGTTTTTTGTTTTTGTTTTGTCCCTCGCATCTTTTTCCTTTCTTCATATCCTAAAAAGATTGCACCCCAACTGTTTGATGATATGCCTCTGAGACCCTTCAACTGTTTGATTTGATCTTCGCTGTTTCTCTTATCGATTCTTCATACGTCTCATTAAATCTTGATATCGGTGTCGCTTGTTTTCATCATACTTTCATATTCGAAGATAACCGAGGTTCGTCTTCACTTTCAGTCACATATACGTATAGTCCAATTGATCGATTTTGAGCTTAATTTAGTAATTAGTATCCTTTTTCTGCATTATATTCTTAAACCATTAATGTTATCATTCAATTGGTGAAGTAGATTCGTTGATTCTAGTGCAAAGATTGTATTTTCTTTTGTTTAAAGTACCAAAGCAAGTTGATGTTTGTTTGTTGTCTACTAAATTGGTGGTGTATTTTAACTGATACCAAGATTGTTGGGTGTGTGGCAGGTCCTCCAAATTCCCATTGGTAAGAGAAAGATTTTATTTCGGAATGTGGATTTTTTAGGGTTTGAATAATCGAAAATTTGGGTGGTTTTGAAGAGAGAGAAAGATATAAAGAATTAAAACAGAGCGTGGTGGATGTCAGTGGTGGCAAGTGGAGGTGCCTCTGGTGGTGTAAAAACTGAAATTTTTGTACTTAAAAGAGTCTGTGAAAGTGCGTGTCATTTTTAGCAGTGTCTCCTTGTTTACCCCATCCCCCCACCATTTTTGGGTTTATGATAGAATCCAAGGTAGCATAACACAAAAGCTCTTTCTTTGGGTTTATTAGTTACTCATTTTTGTTTATTTTCAAGAAATCTTGATTTTGAAACATTTCTTTTTGGCACTTCATTTAGAAATTTTAACTCCTCATTCATTACCTTGCCTGTGTGTTTGTTTCCAGGTGGTTTAATTTGATTGAATCTTAGACTTGATTGAAGTTTTCGGTTTTTCAAGATGAAGTTCATGAAACTTGGATCAAAGCCCGATTTGTTTCAATCTAATGGCGAAAACATCCGGTTAGTATCTCATTCTTATCTTATAACTTTCTGCAAATTAAATGTTTTGTTTTTCAATCTTTTTAATGGTTTATAAACTTTTCCAAACATATGTTCTTTTGATACCTTCAAAAGTCTGATTCTTGATCTCTCTCTCACTCAAAATGCCAACATTCATTATTCCAACTTACATTTTATGAAAAAAAGATGATAAAAACCAATACCCATATGGGTTTTGATCCAGACAATGAAAAACCTAAGCCAATGATTTTATTCATGTTTAGATATGTAGCAACCGATCTCGCAACCGATATGATCATAAGAGTTGGAGACATCAAATTTTATTTGCACAAGGTACAATAGTTTTTTGGATTATGTTAACAAATTCCATAACTTGTTCTTATAACAGTCACCTAGCTGACTAGCAGACCACTGTATACCTGATTTACATCTCACATGACCTTCTTGGAAAATGTGAGCTAGCTAGCCAGCTCAGCGTGGGCCCACCCAGGGGTTGTTGGAAGAATGACCTTTTTATAAAAGTTTTGTAACTCCCCTTAAATGGTCAAATCAAACATTAATTATGTGTTTTTGACTTTTGTAGTTTCCCTTGTTGTCTAAAAGTGCGCGTTTGCAAAAACTAGTTGCGGTTTCAGATACCGAAAATAATCAAGAACTCGAAATCCGTGATATTCCCGGTGGGCCCGCGGCATTTGAAATTTGTGCCAAGTTTTGTTACGGGATGACAGTCACACTCAACCCGTACAATGTAGTATTGGCTCGATGCGCAGCCGAGTATCTAGAAATGTATGAAACTATCGATAAAGGCAATCTAGTTTACAAGATCGAAGTGTTCTTGAATTCAAGCATCTTTAGAACTTGGAAAGATTCAATCATTGTTTTCCAATCAACAAAAGTTCTCGTTCCATGGTCGGAAGAATTAAAGATTGTTAGCCATTGTTTAGACTCCATTGCTTCAAAAGTTTCAGTGGAAACTTCCAAAGTCAATTGGTCTTACACTTACAATCGAAAAAAATCGGGAAACGAATCGCCAAGAAAAGTTGTAGTCCCAAAAGATTGGTGGGTTGAAGATTTGTGTGATCTTTCAAGTGATTTATATAAACGAGTTATAATCACAATCAAGACAAAAGGGAACGTGGGTTCGGATGTTCTTGGTGAATCTTTAAGAGCTTATACACAAAAAAGATTACCTTGGTTTGGTAAAAAAGACGAAAAGAAACACGGGAATGATTTAAAAACTCGTTCTTTAATCGAAATGATAATGGAACTCCTTCCGGAAGAAAAAGAAAAAGAAACCGTTTCTTGTGGGTTTTTGGTTCATTTATTGCACGCGTGTGTGGTTTTGGAGTGTGGGGTGACACGAAAGGAAGAATTGATGAGAAGGATTGGGCGGGAGTTGGAGAATGTGTCGGTTGTTGACGTGGCGATTCTTGATGTTGATTTGGTTCAAGAACTTGTTGCAATGTTTATGATGCGGGATCAAAGTGGGGAAGATCAAGATGAGTTTTTGGAGGTGAAATGTGTTGATTCAAATGCAAAAGTTAATGTTGCAAAGATTATCGATGGGTATCTTGCGGAAATTGCAAAAGATCCGTGTTTGCAGTTGTTAAAGTTTGCGGATCTTGCGGATATGGTGTCGACTTTACCTAGATCAACACATGATGGGATTTATCGCGCTATTGATATGTATCTTAAGGTAAAATATATCATCCTACTTCCCTTTCTTTTTTATTCTATTTTTTTTTGTTATTAAAACATTTTGTTTTTTTTTTTTTTTAATTTGATAGGAACATCCGGGGATCGGAAAGAGCGAAAAGAAAAGAATTTGCCGGTTAATGGATTGTCGAAAGTTATCACCGGAAGCTTGCCGGCACGTGGTTCAAAACGAGCGACTGCCGTTACGTGTGGTGGTGCAGGTGCTCTTTTTTGAGCAAGTGCGCTCCACCACAACAGGTGGGATCAGTGAGATCCCACCTGGACATGGACCCACCGGTGGGTCCCGTGGCAGTTCAAGAACTGCCACGACAAATACAGAAGAAGAATGGGGGTCGGTCCCCACAAGTGAAGAGCTCAAGACGTTGAAAGGGGAGCTTGAGAAAGGTGGCGAGAAGACGAGTAGTAAAGTGAAGGGGGTGTTAACGTCAAAAAGGATATTTATGAAGGTGTTTTCGGGTAAAGATAAGGAGAGTGATAACGGTAGTTCCGATACATCCGAGAGTCGATCCACAAATGCTGAGGAAATGAAGAGCAGGAGGCAGTCTTTGTCATAGGTTATTATGTTTTTTGTAAATTGATGTGTTTTTTTTTTAAGGTTTTAGGGTTTAGAGGACTTTTGTAAGGAAATGAACCTTTTCTATTGAGGAGCTCTTTAGTAAAATTAGGGATTCCTAGTATGTTTGGAAATTTTAATGTAGCAATGAACAAGTGTCTTCTATTTTTTTTTGGCAAAAAATCCACGTCTCACTATCAAATGTCGATCAATAAAGTTGAACAGGAATTGGGCCGATTGGTCCTGACCCTTGCCCAAATATTTGGTCCGGTCAAAACTTGGTCAATGCTAGTTTAGATTTTTGAAAAATAAATATTGTTTTTTTCTTTTTTTTTCGAAAGAGATATAAATACTGTTAATCTTCTTCTTCTCTTCTAATAAAATACTAAATACTGTTACCATTTTCCATGAAGTTGATCATTTATATATTCAACATCTTTGTATATAGGAGTCTTGTGAGTTTGTCTTCCAATTGGAGACAAAATATAGCATTATAGTGGCACAAACCATTATACAGATAAAATGCCGATAGAAATAAAACCGGTATTTATTAACAATGTATATATATATTTTTTAGAATTAAATTTTAGTCGTAGCTACATTCAAATTTTAATCAAAGCATGTTTAAATTTTGTTTTCATCATGGACTTAAAATGTTCAACAGTAAACACGCATCATAATCGTATCAAAATGCTAAAAAATGTCAAGATTATGAATTTGCATTACAAAAAAATAAGTAAAAAATCTAAATTCCCAAAACAAACAAACAAACAACATCAATAAGAAATATACAAATTCCATATTCAATAATTCATGCTTCCAAAAAAAAAAAAAAAAACAATCATGCCCGAGTTGTTCGGCTGCTCTCTGCATTTCTTACAGGGTAAAAGTACGGATGCGCCTACAAAAATATCAAAAAATAGCAACATACTTTCAATAACTTCACACTAACTCAAGGGTAGCAAGGTAATTTTACCCCAAATAAACAAAGTTACCATACCATGGCTTCTTTAGCAGTTGGTCTTTCTTGATGATCATACCGAAGCAACTTATCAAGGAAATCAATCGCCTACACACACACAAACACATCAATTTTTTTTAAAACTTGTAATTTCCAATTTTCACATTTTTATTTTTTTTTTTAAACTTTTATAAAGTGTAAAAAAAGAAATTCAGACATTACCTCAGGCACAGCTAAATGTTGATTATCAGCATTAATAAACTTTGACCATGCTTTCCTGTTATGCCTGTTGAAACTACATTGTTATAATCAACACACACACACACACACAAATAAATAAATAAATAAATAAAATATGTTAAAAACCTTCCAACAAGCTCACTAAGATTTGGGTCTAGCTCTATACGATACTTTTGTAGATAAGTATTTAACTCATCAGTACCTAATACCTACACAAAAAATAAATAAAAAATGTTAAAAACTTAATTTTTATTAAAAAATAATAATAATAATAATAAGAAAATGAGAAACAGTACCTTGGCAATTTTGACTAGCTGATCATGATTATCATGCCCATAAAAAAATGGTTCCTTTCGGAATATCTGCAAACAATAATTATTATTTTTTTTACATAAAATACCTTTTTAGTCCCTTAACTTGTTCAAAAAAGACAGTTTTGATCCTATTTGTAACGAAAAACTGCAAGAGGGGAAAATTAGGGAGGAGAAGTGCAAGTTTTGAAGAAGCTGAGGGACCAAAAATGTAATTTAGTTGAAAAGATTATATACCATGCCAGCAAACATGCAGCCAAGGCTCCACAAATCCAAAGAGTAATCATAATCTTGCAAATCAACAAGAAGTTCTGGACCTTTGAAATATCTGCAAATGCAATCATAATAATATAAAAAGAAATGACCATTTTACCCCTGGAGGAAGAAGTGAAGGTCAAAGAAGTCAAACCTGGAAGCTACACGGACATTGTACTCAGTCCCAGGATGATAAAACTCAGCAAGACCCCAATCAATAAGACGAAGCTTGCGTTGTTCATGATCAATCATCACATTGTGAGGCTTCACATCACGATGCATGATTCCTTGAGAATGACAATATTCTAATGCCTGTTAAATAAATAAAAACAAATCTTTTTTTAATGATATTTAATGCTTCATTTTTTTTAAGAAAGAAAGTGATATACTGATATGAAATGAGATGGTTTGCCTTTAGAAGCTCAAAGATGTAATAGCGGATATCAAAGTCAGAAAGTGTTGGATAAAGCACTTTGAAATCGGTGTTGTTCACATATTCAAATACAAGACTTGGTGTCTTTGATTGTTGATCTCTAACAATATCCAGTAGCTTTATAATATTTGGTCCTCCACATAGATTTTGTAGGATTTTGATCTCTCTCTTTATCTGCATTCAACAACATTTCAATCGGTATAAAAGATTCTAAATATGTGTTTGTTTGACCTTGCAACCATAGTAAAAGCTGAATTAGGTAAAGATTAAACAAATTATGTCATTTGAGAATAAGGGTGTCTTAATACATATATAATATATTACAGTTGTTGTTAAGCACAGAAGAAAGTGAAAGACATAGACATTATCAGGGGAACAAACAGATCTTAGATCTCTAGAACAAGCATTTCAATTTTAGCCCAAGTTTGCTAAAATGTTTCACAAGTGCAACAAAAATGTCAAAATCCAATTAAAGAATCAAGCAATAGCATTCATTTATAAGGTGTATAGGTTGATGTTCCAAATTACAGTTAATGAAGAGGGAATATCACAATATATGTCTACTCGCAAAGCAAGTCTTAAGAATTTTGTGTATGCTTCTTTTGCTGTCATAAAACCTGTAAAAAAGTGAGTTTCTTGATCTCTGAGGTTGAAATTGATGTAAATCATCCATTCTCACACAAGCTCCTTCCTTTGACTACATTCAAGGGCTAACAAAAGGAACTCATCTCCTTCTTAGGCTAGCCCTTAGAACCTATGATAGAAAATTGACAAACTGTCTACTTCTCTTGAGATTCTTTTATAATTAATCTAGAATTTCGATGTTCTTAAGTCCTTTGTGGTCCATGTATGTGTATGCAACGAGTCAAAGATCATTAGATGATCGGAGACAATAAATTAGGGAATACAGACAAGAGAACGATCTAACCTTTTTCTTTTTTACGGGTTTAAGTATCTTGATGATGCATTTTTCGTCATTTACAGAATGCAATCCCTCAAAAACCTCGCTGTATTTTCCTCTTCCAACCTTCCGAACGACCTCATAATCATCTTGTTCGCTGTAAGATGTCAAAACAGGATTAACAAAACACAAGTAAGATCAAAAACAAATGATGGATGGCATAACAGAGATCTAACCCCCATTGAACAGCAAGAGACTCGTAATCCCAATACTCCTTGGGGCGAACAACATTAACGTCGGTATAAACCCTCGCCTTGGACGAGGCGCCGGGATGGCGAGAAGCTTTACCGATTTTCTGCGCCAGTTTTTCTTGCAGAGATGACGCAGGTTTGGTGTTATAGGATGAAGATAGTGATGAAATAGGCGGGTGAACTAGGGTTTGTTGATGAGAATATCTATGTTTATTGTGTTTGTGGGTGTGGTTGTTGTGTTGCAGCGGTAGAACGCCGGCGGAAGCGACGCAACGGAGGAATACGACGGGGAATCGGGATTGGTAGAAAGGTAATTTGATGGTGTTGATTGAGGATGCGGTGAATTGCAGAGGAGGCCTCACGGCCATCAAAGGATTAAGGACGGCTATTAGTAGTGTCACGACAAAGGTGAACAGGTTCGAGATGGCGTTGGCGTTCCCCTCTCTTCCTGTTTATTTTAAGCCTTTTTTGTATTTTTGTTGAATTTATTTTCCAATATATGGAGGAAGTTTAATTATTTAGATTTAGGGTTAATGGTTACGCGATTAGTATTTTGTCAAATGCAAATTCGTTTTATAAATTGAATTCTGATGATTGTAACAATAAAAGTAAAGTAAACTGATGAATGTTGTAAACACGATAGTTTAGGGCCTTAGTTGTATTTGTTGGTAGATAAATATAAAATGTCAGTAGCATTGACAAAATTGGTGGATAGGGCAAACACGAAAGTTTAGAAAGACGAAAAGGGCAAAAATAACATTTAACAAAGTTTTAAGTCGACGGGGAGAAAGTGACATTTAACAAGGTTAACGGGTGGTAGATGTAGGGAAATCATAATATATACTACAAGGGTTAAACATGAAACCTTAGAAAATAGAGGGATTGAAGTGACATTTTAAAAGGTTCAAAGTTGAGAGACTGGAAGAGATATTTTACAAAGTAAAGGAATAAATAGTCTAGGAAAATCATAATATATATATTATGGGGACTAAACACAAAACTTTTAGAAAATAAAGGGCATGAAAGTAACATTTTAGAAACTTGTAAGTCAAGGGTCTGAAAATGACATTTTACAAAGTACGAGTTGGAAATCGTGATGCGTGTACGGACCGCTCCAAGAATCCACCGATACGAATTAGACTTTTGACACCACAAACTGATACTAATATAATCGCTTGAAACTAAATATGATACCCAAATGGGTTTGGGATACGTAGCAGAACAAATAACAAAGACAATAAAAAAATAACAAAAGGAGTAGATGTAAAGATCAAACTAGATCTATAGTTTGAAATGTCGGTGAAAACAAACAAAGACCTATTAGTTTGAGTTCGAGATCAATAATAGGAAACACATCCAACAAAGATCAGTTTTGAATTGTACGCAACAACTCAAAATGAAAACAACTTCAATTTTCAATAAACTTCAATTATTTCTTATAAATTTTCGACCATGAGGCTATTTATAGCCTTACAATGTACTATTACAAAAGAAAACTAATTAATCAAAAGGAAACTACCTGAAAAAACCTTAAAATACAACAAATAAATGCAATATCATTTCCAAAATAACATAATATATTTTGTAGCAAGTTATCTAACTGACACTTCGTACCATAGATCTCAACAAGTGACTTTCGATGTAACACCCAAAAGTTTCAAGCCAATTTAAAACTTTTCAAAACATTTAAAACCAACAGTTATTACAGATTTGTTTTCAAAATAGTTTATATCAGAGTTTTTCCCAGAAACATAAACAAAACATGAGGAGTTGTACGATCATGTCTTCGCCTTGTTGCGATCCCCTAATGTACCTGAAACAATAAACTGAAACTGTAAGCCCGATAGCTTAGTGAGTTCCTCCAAAACACCGATACACTGTACATAATAAATATACAAATAACAGCTTATATTGGGTCCACAACTTTACAGTCTGGATTACCCCCTAGGCCCACAGTGTGTGTCTGGATTGCCTTACGGGCCCACAGCTCACATCTGGATTGCCACCGAGCCCACAGTACGAGTCTCCCTCAGCTCGTATCTGGATTGCTCCCGGATTTGTTAGTTACCGCACGGAGCAGAATCACCTCAACCCATCCCACATAATATGTCAACATTCATCATAACTAATGCGCATACAAATAACCACATAACAATACAAGTAGTTCTACAGACCTACCTAGCTGACATAACAACGAGCATGCAACACTACTCATACTCAACATACTATCACTGCTAGAATACCGTATCCAATGGGCCGACTTTGGTGCCTTAGACCCCTTAGTGTTGTGAGGTAACTCACCTCGCAACTGTCGACTCGGAAGAAAAGCTCACCTCTCGGATTACCGCCTCAAACTCCACCACCTATATTCGCCACACACCCATGCTCATAAATTCCCAAAATGCCCCAGAAGTCCAATATTCAACCCTTGGTCAAGGGCAAAGTCAAAGTCAAGTGCCAAGGTCAATAATCCATGTTGACCTGAACTCGTCGAGTGCAACCAGCCACTCTCCGAGTTCCTTTCATAACTCGTCAACTCGCCGAGTCACTTGAGTGACTCTTCGAGTTCCTAATGTTTGTGGCCGAACTCCTTGGCCAACTCTTCGAGTTTCTCTTGCAACTTGCTAAGTTCACGTGTGTCCAAAGATTGGGAAGACCCTAGCTAACTCGTCGAGTCGCTCTACTGACTCGCCGAGTCTACGACAATCTTCATCGGACTCGCCGAGTTGACCATGCAACTCGTCGAGTCCCTTCAGTCCTTCATCCAAACAGATGCTTTTTAAACCATGCTAAGGTTCCATATTGCAGATCCAAATCCCCATAGCATGGTTATCACGTAAAGTTGCAAACTTTACGTGCATGCAAGGCTATAGAGACTCTAAATGACAGTCCAAGCTTGCAATGGATTTTTACACCTTATGAGAGTCTCATTCATGCAAAAGATGGAAGCTTTATGGACTTAGAGACCCAAGGGAGTTCAGATCTGAAGTTGCAACTTCATATCTTAGCTCAAACACAAGAAAGGCTTCCTAGTATGCTAGAAAAGCCCTAAAAATCCACCCAAAAGAGATCTGGAATGGAATGAAGTCAAGATGGCGGCTTAATACCTTCCAAAGGGTGCGCACTGAAGTAGATCTCTGATTCCCACGAGTCCCTTGCTTCCAATCACTTGTTTCCCTAAGCTTTTCTCACCAAAATCCTTATTCAAAGCTTAAACACACCAATGTAGCATACACACACGAATTAGGGTTCTGGAATATCAATGGGGCTGTGATGGGGAGACCGGGGAGGCCAATGATCCTTTAAATAGGGTGCAAAACTATGGAAATTAGGGTTTCATCATCCTCAAACTCCTACTCGTTGAGTCCCTACCTGGACTTGGCGAGCACGTCACTTAAACACGTGGACCAACCCATTGCTACTCGACGAGTCGGGCTACCAACTCGTCAAGTAAACCTTGAAATCAAGAAGAAGAAAAATCTTATATCAACAAAAATCAATACCTGAGAATCAGGGCGTTACAATTCTCCCCCTCTTGAACTAGACTTCGCCCTCGAAGTCTGCTACGGTGCACAATTCTGGGTAGTGCTCTCACATTTCTGCCTCGGGCTCCCACATCCACTCAGATCCCCTCCGATGCTCCCACCGTACCTTTACCAAAGGTATCTCCATGTTCCGCAGAACTTTCATCTTCCTCTCCAGTATGGCCACAGGCCTCTCCACATAATTCAGGCGCTCGTCGACCTGAATATCATCCAACGACACCACTGCCTCCTGATCCATAATACACTTTCGCAACTGCGAAACGTGGAAAATGTTGTGGATCCGAATAAGCTCATCTAGTAGCTTTAATCTGTATGCCACCTTACCAACCCTGGCAATGATACTGAATGACCCAATGTAACGGGGGACCCAATTTACCCCACTTCCTGAAGCGGATCACACCCATCAAGAGTGATACCTTCATGAGTACCATATCACCCACCTGGAACTCTAACTCGGATCGGCGTCTGTTGGTGTAACTCTTTTGCCGACTCTGAGTGGTCTGCAGTCGCTGCCTAATCTGCTGAATCTTCTCGGTAGTCTATAAGACTACCTCCGTCCGTCCCATCACCTTGTGTCCGACATCACCCCAACAAACTGGGGTGCGACACCTCCGCTTATACAACAGCTCAAAAGGCGGGGCGCCAATGCTGGAATGGTAGTTGTTATTGTAGGCGAACTCCATAAGGGTAGGTGGGAATCTCGGCTCTTACCGAAGTCAATGACACACGCCCTCAACATATCCTTGAGGGTCTAAATTGTCTTACAAGTCTTTTTTCATGTATCTGTATCGGTTTCTATCCAATAGGTGTGTCTTAAAACCATATCGACATTTCTTTACCAGATCATTTCTAGTAACTGGTTCTAACAATCACACACATACGAATCAACTCACATTGATTTTTTTAATCTGACTACTTAACTTCATATAGAGGATACCAATTCAATAGTTCATTTTCCTCTCATCTCGCGGTAACTTACCCTAGGAATGAGCTATTTAACGGAAAACCGAACCGAAACCATTGAACTCATAAAATTAATTGTATTAAAGGAAGCATTGAACTCGAAAAAGTCAACTAAATTCTATTTTCTCATATTTGTTAAATCTCATACTCTTTTTAGTTTTAGTGCTATCGTGCTGATTTTTACTTTATTATATTTTTGAAAATTTGGATTCCTTGGTTTGAATAAATCAATCACTTTTGCAAGCAATTACCTAGTTCACTATTCCTTAGGATTAAGCATGACAATTAGGTTGGGTTCGGGTTGGCGGGTCACGGGTTGACGGGTCAAAAAATATAAACTCAATCCAAGCCATATAATATATAGGTTGGTGGGTCACGGGTAGGCACGTTGGAAATTGTAACACCCAAAATTAGAAAGACCAAGAAAAGAAAGGAAAAGCTCCAAGTTAATGAGTCCACTCGTCGAGTCCAGGGAAGAACTCGACGAGTCGGAGCGGGATCCGGGTTATAGAATAAGTGACCGACTCGACGAGTCGGCGAGTGGACTCGGCGAGTCTGGTCTGGACGAGAAAAGCCCTAATCTTAGGGTTTGCACCCTATTTAAAGGACCTTATGTCCTCTCCTCAGCCCCCCCCCCCTGTCGGCCAGAAGCTTCTTTACGCAATTTTAAACCCTAACTTGAGTAAGAGGAGGAGGAAAGTGAGCTTGGGGCTTTTGCAAGAGGAAGATTTGGAGGATTTGACCACTAAGGAGCTGGAGGATTCAACTTTTTGGTTGTGAGCATCAATTTGAAGGTAACAATCTGTCACTTTGCCTTTGTTGCTTCTAGATCTTTTCTTGGATGATGTTTTGGGGCCATTTTGGCATGTTAAGGAGCCATTTCGAGTTAGAAGTCCAGATCTGAGGTTGCTACTTCAGATCTAGGCTTGCCTTGGTCCAAAAACCCGTAAAGTATCAGCCCTTGGTGTGTTGCTAAAGCATGTTTGTCTTAAACCCTAGCCCTAGAGTGTTTTAAGCCTATAGCTCCTTGGTTTTACGTAAAGTTTGCAACTTTACGTAAAGAGTGGGCCTTAGAAGAGTAGATCTACAGTTTGGAGCCCCTGCATGGCTTGAAAATCCACTGTATGGATTAAGAACTAAAGTGACTCGGCGAGTCACATGGGTGGACTCGGCGAGTTGAATGAAGATGGGCAGGAACTCGACGAGTCTGTTGAAGATTGCCTTGGACTCAGCGAGTCTGGTCGCAGAACCTCAACCTTTTATGGTTAAGACGCAGATCAGTGAGTCGAGTGGTGACTCAGTGAGTTGGACAGGATGGGACTGAGAGATCGTTGAACTCGGCGAGTCTTGGGGCGACTCGGCGATTTGAGTCATATTTTGAGAGTTTTTGAGTTTAAGAACTCGGCGAGTCTATGCGTTGACTCAGTGAGTCGAGTCAACTGGAAGGTTGACTTTGACCAGGACTTTGACTTTGACCAGAGTTGACTTAGTTTGACTTCTAGATATTAGTAACTCGGGGAGCTAGTGGAGCAGCGGTTCGGAGAGTTGTCGGACAGTAGCCAGAGGGTTATCAGCAAAGTTCAGCAGTGCAAGTGAGTTTCCCCTTGTGTGAATGGGTCTACGGCCACAATGTCGGCCCATGTAGTTATGAGTAGGAAAACCCGAGGGTTAGCCCTAGGCACAGTATGCTAGTATGACATTCGGGACTAAGGTCAAATGTTAGCGGGCGGGTGCCCAAGGAATGGTTTGTATGATAGTTATACTTGTTGTTTGTGTGATACATGTATGTGCCTAGTAGGGAGGTGAGTATGTGTAACATCCATAAATTTTATGCCAAATTTAGAAAGCATCAAGGTTTGAATCGAATGTTCCATATCTTCATCAGTAGAATATAATTCCTTTAACCTATCCCATATCTCTTTTGTTGTAGCACATGAACTCACCAATCGAAACGTATCCGATTGTAAAGCAAACCCAATCATTCTTAAGGCTTTAATGTTGCACTGAAACTTTTCTTTCTCATCTTGAGGAATATCTTTCGCATCATTCACGAGCTAATTGTACTCCTTTTGAGTTTTGACAATCTTTGAAGTGCTTGAGTGAGCAAATAGACCAACTGTAATTGCTTCCCAGATCAAATACTCATTATCCTCTGAGCCGATTACATAATCTTCAAAGTGGTGCGTCCAGCCCTGAGTGTATAGGATTGGAATTCTTGTTGTTGATCCAATATTGTTAGAGATATTGATTGGATTAGATTGCGAATCGTTCATAGATATTGTGATGATGTTTGATCGATAACCTGTTTAAGATCAGACTTGTAATTTATCGTTAGGGCAAGATCGACAATTAATGAGATACGCCAATTTGGAATGACGACTCGATTAATATCAATCAATGCGGAAAAACCCTAATAACTTCTTCAACAGAAGAGATGTGTATGAATTACACAAACTCCTGCTCTGATACCAATTGATGAGAATAAATCTCTTGATCGTTTAGATCTTTCACAAGTAAATTAATAAAGAACAAACAATTCAATCAAACACAACAATGAACACAATATAGAATCAATATGAAGCTTATGATTTAAACATAGTCACGCCTCAACAAAGCTCGATAAAGAACTTCCACTGTAGAGGCGAGCTAGGGTTTACAATACTTTGATGAGAAAATAATTCAAGCGTTACTAATAAAGGATGCATGCATGAACCTTAAATACTAAAACCCTAAAATAATAAAATGCACGGTTGGACAGGCCCAAACCGGCTAAAAAACTGGGCTAATAGGAACGAGCCCAAGACGCAACATTATAAGCCCAACAAGTGGCAACGGTGGTGATTCTGGTTGCTTCAAGTGCGGCCGGATTGGTCATTTCAGCAGAGATGGTACTGCTACCACCACCCAAGGATCAGACCTATTATGTTTCCACTGCAGTCATAAGGGCCACAAGAAGGCCCAATGTCCGAGTTTGCATTCAGCAGGACATGTGATGGCACCTGCCCCTGCAACCATGAGGATCACCGACGGCCGTCAAGGCCGGGCAGAGACGCCTGAGGCGAGGAGCAAGGCATATCAGTTGGTTTCAGATGAGGTGTGAGCAGCCCGATGTGTCAGGTACATATCTTCTTTCATTTATCTATCAGCTTATGATATGGTCTTATTGTTATGGCTCTGCATCGGTATTGATAATGATACTTCAGAATTTTGCGACCCGCTGGTGATTTATTTATATGCCATCTGCATACCTTGGATGTTAGAATGATAGTTGGAGGTCGTCTCCTTTAGAGTGGGTTACTTAGGATGCATTATATGTAGCATGCATGTGAGGGCCTTGGTAGTGCTTCGCTAGTTCGGGAAGGTGTTGATTGGAAATGGATCGGTTAGATCCCCAATTATGGTAAGTCGGGTTTTCTGCGAAGTGACCAAGGGATGGTAGGAAGAATTGGAAATTCTTCTGAGCTGTGAGTTGTGAGGAGCTAGTCTAGTATAGTGGGGGAGATCCATCCGTGTGGCCAAGGATAGAAGTAAGTACAAGACTGGGGTGGTTTCGTAGTCTTAGTAAGGAAGAAATCGGCTCAAATGGTTGTTTGGATGGAGGATTAGGTTAGTTGGGAGTTGGAGAAACTTTCCAACCTTGAGTTTGTGTATTCATGTCTAGCGGGTGACTGGTTCGGGAAAACCAGGTCGTAGAGCCTTCGCCAGGTGCGAGTTTAGGCGGGATATAAGACTATGGGGTAGCCACAGCATTCCCCCAGCAGCAAGTCATGAGGAAAGTGTCGTAACACTGCGGGCAAGCCGTAGCGTTCATTAGCAGTTTAGTTCGAGGAGTGTGAGTGGAGGCTCGTATCTCCTAGTTAGCTAGCGATAGGGATCAGGAAAGGCTAAGTCGTTGAGGTTTAGTATGGAGTTGGCCTGCATAGTCCTTGTTAGGAAAGGCCACTCGAGTACGCATTTAGGTGAGACCCATGGGCGAGGCCCGTATGTTAGCAACAATATAGGTTAGACCTGGGAGCAGGATTGCTCAGTAGTATGGTTTGGGTGAGACCCGTGGGTGAGGCCTGTGAGATTATAGCAGCACAGGTGGGACCTGGTAGGGACCTTAGGGTCAAGATAGGGGATCGAGGATCCCAAGACTTGTAGCCCCAGAGTGGCCGGATAGATAGAGCAGTTTAGATAGCTGAAGTTTCTTCAGAAGTCACTGGGAGCGACTAAGAGATTGTGCTAGTTATAGTGACTGGTGAGTATCCGGTAACCCAGTTTTCGGCAGAATATGTAGAGGGACCAGGGTGGTCTCGGTCCATTCGGAAGGCAAATGAGAAACGGTAGGACTTTAAGGCAGGGAAGTGACGATAGAGAGGTATGGTGCGGGACAACTAGTTGACCGAGGAGTGTTACGTCTCTCGCAGCAAGGATGGATAATCTCAGAGGGAAGGGTTTGACCCTGTTGCGCAGCTCTCGTTGGAGTCTAACCGTTATAATGATGAATATTTTACTCGAAGGATTATCTGATCCATACGCTGGGTTGGGTGCTTAGCGCTAGGTTATTATAGCCTTAAGTGTTCGGTAGGTATCGGCAGTAGTGACCAGCACTGGGAGTTGCTGGAGTGATGGATACCATGAAGGATATGTCTTTCGCAGTGGTAGAGGAGGTGGTTCGTGGTAGAATGCTACCTTGGGAAGGCCAGAAAGCGCGCAAGGAAAAAGAAGGGGGGGGTGAACCCCTAGGATTTCAGCATAAGTACTCGGGGAGTACTGGAAGGATTGTTAGTTGTGTGAGGTGTGGTTAGGATTGGTGGGATTGGAGTGCACTTGAGGATTGATAGCTACAAGGACTAGTTTTATTCTGGGTAACCGGGCGGAAGGTCCATGGAAGTGGTTGGCCGGAGTTATATTCATCAGGCTAAGGTGATGCGTGCGGATTGCAGGTTAGATGGTCGTAGCGGACTTCGAGGATGAAGTCTAGTATAAGTCGGGGAGAGTTGTAACACCTAGAATCAGAAAGACCAAAAAAAGAAAGGAAAAGCTCCAAGTTAAGGAGTCAACTCGTCGAGTCCAGGGAAGAACTCAACGAGTCGGAGCAGGATCCGGGTTACAGAATAAGTGACCGACTCGGCGAGTCGGCGAGTGGACTCGGCGAGTCTGGTCTGGACGAGAAAAGCCCTAATATTAGGGTTTGCACCCTATTTAAAGGACCTTATGTCCTCTCCTCAGCCCCCCCCCCCCTGTCGGCCAGAAGCTTCTTTACGCAATTTCAAACCCTAACTTGAGTAAGAGGAGAAGGAAAGTGAGCTTGGGGCTTTTGCAAGAGGAAGATTTGGAGGATTTGACCACTAAGGAGCTGGAGGATTCAACTTTTGGTTGTGAGCATCAATTTGAAGGTAACAATCTATCACTTTGCCTTTGTTGCTTCTAGATCTTTTCTTGGATGATGTTTTGGGGCCATTTTGGCATGTTAAGGAGCCATTTCGAGTTAGAAGTCCAGATCTGAGGCTGCTACTTCAGATCTAGGCTTGCCTTGGTCCAAAAACCCGTAAAGTATCAGCCCTTGGTGTGTTGGTAAAGCATGTTTGTCTTAAACCCTAGCCCTATAGTGTTTTAAGCCTATAGCTCCTTGGTTTCACGTAAAGTTTGCAACTTTACATGAAGAGTGGGCCTTAGAAGAGTAGATCTACAGTTTGGAGCCCCTGCATGTGTGACAACCCGAAATTTACATTCTGAACAAACCATATCAAGCCAATAGAAGTTAGAACAGTTTCAGGAAAATTCCAAACTTTGGGTATAAGTTTGAGTTTTTCACGATTTACACTTAAGGAGATATCAGGAGAGTGGATGCACTAGGGTTTAGTGCAACTCTATTATTCCATCACTCTATTATATTAGAAATCATTTCGGGAATAAAAATATTTTCTGCCAAAAATATCTCAGGACTATAAATAGAATTCTGAACCAATTTCATTCATTATTCGCATTTTCAACTAGAGAAAAGCCATTTTCTCTCTCACGGATCTTCGGGTTTTTATCCCAAATCGTGATTACCCCTCTCTAGTAGTGTTATATAGCTTTAAATGTGTTCATAACATAGATTACATAGCTAAATCACTATATTTAGGAGTTTACTCCCCAAGGTGTTCTTGGGCGGTAAACTCCCGAAACAATGCCTAGCCTTTCCCCCGCGATATACTACTGCCTTAGCCTTGTTTATAAGTATATTTGGGACATGAAAACTGTTAGGCGTGTCAAACCCAACAAATAAAGGGTACTAATGACTCCTTAAACACTACTACTTTGTACTAGAAATGTAATACAAGGTAAGTAAGGTCGATCCACAGAGACACGGAACAAATGTTTATACCTTTTTGCGGAAGGTACAATAATGGTCATATAAATGGGGGGTTGGTATGCAATGATTTAAACAAAAGAATAAAGCAATAAATAAATGATCAATTAAATGAAACAAATTCAGGATTTGTGAGAACTCCAACTCTATGCAAGACAAATTAGCAATGTGATTCCATGGATGACAAGATATTTGTTTAATTCTATCTAAGTTGGTACTTGAAAGTGTTAACAAGCTCTAACACTTCCCATTCACCACAATAATTAACCAAAACAAGCTCTTTGATTAATCCTAACCTTACTAACCTAATCTAAACAAGCTCTTAGAATTGGATTGAAAGGTTGCTTTAAGCTTTATGTGAATGTTCCCAACAACACTCAATACTCCTCACAAGCTCGGGAGCGTAAGAATGTGTGAAAAGATTTACACTAATTTCATTCAATAGAAATCAGATTAGTGCTTGTTACCTAGTCTAATTTACAAAACAATTACGGATTTTGCAATTAGATAACTTGAATGATCTAACCCTAATTCAAATGGCCAATAAGAATCACAATTAGAATCAAACATTCGATTGAGACAAAATCAAATTCACTAGATAGAAAATTGAAAGCAAACATCAAGTCATATGATTGAAATCACATCCAAATGTCAAGACATAAAGTTGGAGAATTTAGGGTTCTAGCCACTCATGGCTAGAACAAGATCACAAATCTAGAAAATGAAATTAAAGTTCTTACAAAATGAAATCAAATGTTCCCAAGTGTTAATCAACTTCAAAATCCTCAAGAAATTCGCCTTTTCTACTCCAAAAGTCGACCCCCTAAAGTAAAAAGTCGGTTCCCCCCTTTAAGAATGGTGAAAAACTACTTTAAAACCCGCATTTACGTTTACACGGCCCGTGTAAATTAACACTGTCATTTACACGGCCCGCGTAAACGCAAAAATATACTGCGCAGAAATCTATGTTTACACGGCCCGCGTAAACACAAGGCTTCCATTTACACGGCCGTGTAAACGTCTGTAAAGCCAAAATCTTCGTTTCTTTGATATATTGCTCCTCGGTGCTCTGCAAGTCCCAAAATTTTGTCCGTAACTCTTATTTACCTCCTTTAACAATATCCTACCTCCAAAATTCCCTGAAATATCACAAAAGTATTTGAATGAAGTTGCCTCATGAAAAATCCCGAAAAACATGCAAAATGCATGAGTTTAAGCCTAAATGCAATGTACTTTTATGAAATAAAGCTACAAAATGGGTACATGAAATGCACCTAACAAAAACATCAAAGAAACACATATGTATGGGAGTTCACGGCCCAAGAGGATCTTGGACCATGAACTCCAAAAACTTGGACAAAAGGGTGCTTTTAAGGCACCTAAAGCCTTAGACAATTACTAGGAATTACTCCTACATAAATCAAGGACACTAAGCCATCAAAAACACCTTCCAAAGTGAGTTTACGGACATGACATGGTTCTTGGGCCGTAAACATGATTAAAGGGCACCAAAGTGTGTCAAAGGCCTTCATATGCTTGGAATAAAAGTCTAGAACCTATACCACATGTGCAAGAGGCTTGAAAGCATCAAAAACACCCATCCTTAAGAGTTTACGGCCGCAAACTCTAAAGGAAATGGCCTTAAGGCCGTAAACTCCTCAAAGGGGTGTTTTTATGCCTTAAACCCTTCCAAGAATTGAACCACCAAGTTGGAATAATTCTAGGGATCATTTAGAACTTCAAAACACAAAATACCACCAAGCTTGGGAGTTTACGGCCGTAAACTCAAGAGTTTACAACCGTAAATTCCATGGGTGATGCTATATGGAGAGTAAACTCAAGTATAGGGTCCTTTGGAACCCTAAACCCAAGCACCTTGTCCCACAATAGCTTAGATGAAATCCTTAGGGCTTAAAACACTTATATGAAGTGTTTATTATGTTCTAGGATGTCTTAACATTATCAATTAGTAATTTAAGACTAATTGAGTGCATATATGTGTGATTATATGTTCATTAGGATCGTAGTGTGTGTACAAGTCCTCACTTGACACCTAACAATCCTACACCGTCCGGTTCATCCAAATCACCATCTACAGGTGAGTTCATACCCCTTAATCGATGTTTTAAATGATTTTAAATGTTTTAATGGGGGGGGGGGGGGGAATACAAGTAGAAAATAGTATGTTATTAAATCAATCTTATGTATTTTATAACTGTGTTTTCACTCAGTAGATTTCACATATTTCAAAAAGTGACACATGAAATGGTTTTCTATCTTAAAATACCTTGATAGCAAAAGTATTAGTTTTGAAATGTTTATTAAAATGACATCAAGTCACTCTTAATTATTGTTCAAAACTCCTAGATATCTTGCAAAACCATTATTTTTACCTTCTTGAACCAAAACTATACTTATACGCATATGTTCATATATATGTTAGAGATTATAGTTTTCACCCTTCATTTAGTTTCCAACACTCTTGGGTAGTAAGAGTGTATAAACCTACTTGAACAACCAATTACCTTTCAGTTAACTATCATAAGGATAGTTAGAAGATATCAAACATCATTCCTATTACAAGGAATCACACAGGAGTCAGTTCATTCATGAGTCTATACCAGTACACTTACATATGTTTACATGATACATGAGTACATTTACCTAGGATTACATGATACATGCGTACGTTTACATATATACATTTATCTGAATACGCTTACATGAATACTGTTACTTAGATACATTATCCTGTATTCACTTACCTGGATACTTGTACCTAGAGTTATTAGGAAGATTTATTCGTACCTTCTGTGTAAATTTTCCTGCCTATCCCTGTTCGACGGGATGTCTAGACGGGACTAACCATTCCAGAACCCAGCTGTTAGTAACACTGGGTGATGAACATCTACGGATGTCTAAGGTTATCACTTATATTAGGAAGATTTATTCGTACCTTCTGTGTAAATTTTCCTGCCTATCCCTGTTCGACGGGATGTCTAGACGGGACTAACCATTCCGGAACCCAGCTGTTAGCAACACTGGGTGATGAACATCTATGGATGTCTAAGGTTGTTACTTATATTAGTAGTCAGTAACGGGACTAACCATCCCTCCATCTTGCTGTTGCAACAGTGGATGAGATGAAAATCTTCGGATGATTATTAGGTTAACGCTTGTATTAAGAGTCGGCCACGGGACTAACCCTTCCTCCAACCTGTTGCTGCTACAGAGGGCAATTAGACAATCTTCGGATGTTCATTAGGTTATACATGTCGCTTATTGCGATGGCGTGTTAGTCCTGGTAACCAGGGATAACACTTACATGGTTATATTTTTCCTATTTACTTTATTTTGTGATATATTCACATAAACGATGAGTTAGACTAAGTACTTTTAGTACTAGTCAATAGAAAGGAAACACTATCATTTTACTTACAGAACATTAGGGTCTTGGTAGAAGACTATCATATAATTTTCCTGTTTTACTTTATTTTGTGATATATTCACATAAACGATGAGTTAGACTAAGTACTTTTAGTACTAGTCAATAGAAAGGAAAAGCTATCATTTTACTTACAGAACATTTAAGTCTTGGTAGAAGACTATCATATCATTTTCCTATTTTACTTTATTTTGTGATACATTCACCTAAACAAAGAGTTAGACTAAGTACTTTTAGTACTAGTCAATAGAAAGGAAAAACTATCATTTTACTTACAAAACATTCGGGTCTTGGTAGAAGACTACATTATCATAACAAAACATTCGGGTCTTGGTAGAAGACTACATTATCATAACAAAACATTCGGGTCTTGGTAGAAGACTACATTACCATAACAAAACATTCAGGTCTTGGTAGAAGACTACATTATCATAACAAAATATTCGAGTCTTGGTAGAAGACTACATTGTCATAACAAAACATTCGGGTCTTGGTAAAAGACTACATTGTCATAACAAAACATTCGGGTCTTGGTAGAAGACTACATCTCAAACTAATAGAAAATAAGGGATTTTCTAGGGTTTTTAATACTTACATCAACATTTTCATTTAAAGGTTTCCATGACTTTTAAAACAACTTTTAGTAAGCAAGTCAATGACACTTAAATACTTATGAATTCACCAGCTTTAAAGCTGATACTCTCTTTCAAAATAACTTGTATTCTCAGGTCATCAATAGACAGGTACGGTGGCTAGGTTTTGAGAAGACGGAGCAGACAAGTCTCGTCTTTTATTTTGATTGTATATTTTTGGTGTCTTATTACAATGAAAGAACACACATGTATTAAAACTTTACTTATAATGCAATGGATGATGTTGTTGCTTGTTTACTATTATACGCTGTTGTGATACTGTACATGAAGTCCTCCACCCCCCGAACGTTTCCGCCGTTCATGGTTTTGGGGTGTGACAGCATGGCTCGAAAAGCCACTGTATGGATTAAGAACTAAAGCGACTCAGCGAGTCACATGAGTGGACTCGGCGAGTTGTATGAAGATCGGCAGGAACTCGTCGAGTTGGAAGAACAACTCGGCGGGTCTATTGAAGATTGCCTTGGACTCGACGAGTCTATTCTTGGACTCAGCAAGTTTGGTCGCAGAACCTCAACCTTTTCTAGTTAAGACGCTGATCAGTGAGTCGAGCGGTGACTCGGTGAGTTGGATAGGATGGGACTCAGAGATCGTTGAACTCGGCGAGTCTTGGGGTGAATCGATGAGTTGAGTCGTATTTTGAGAGTTTCTGAGTTTAAGAACTCGACGAGTCTATGCGTTGACTCGGCGAGTCGAGTCAATTGGAAGGTTGACTTTGACCAGGACTTTGACCAGATTTGACTTAGTTTGACTTCTAGATATTAGTAGCTCGGGGAGCTAGTGGAGCAGCGGCTCAGAGAGTTGTCGAACAGCAGCCAGAGGGTTATCAGCAAAGTTCAGCAATGCAGGTGAGTTTCCCCTTGTGTGAATGGGTCTACGACCACAATTCCGACCCATGTAGTTATGAGTAGGAAGATCCGGGGGTTAGCCCTTGGCACAGTATGCTAGTATGACATTCAAGACTAAGGTCAAATGTTAGCGGGCGGGTGCCCAAGGAATGGTTTGTATGATAGTTATACTTGTTGTTTGTGTGATACATGTATGTGCCTGGTAGGGAGGTGAGTATGGGCGAGGTCCCGTATCTCACCAATGGCAGAGTGTGGAAGGTGTTCCATACCTCATTAGCAGTAGAGCAGGGGCGAGGCCCAGGTAAGGAAAAGATTGAGTGTGGGATGGGCCTGTATCTCACTGTCAGTAGAAGCGTAAACGGGGTTCCATGATTCAACAGTAGCAGGACAGGGGCGAGGCCCAAGATAGGCGAGGCCTTAGTACAGTAATCCGGTAGAGTATGTTAGTTATGTGTTGTGATATGATTGTATGCTAGTATATGTTACGGGCGGGGCCCGGAGACAGGCGGAGCCTAAGGAAAACAGATCTGTATGCCGAGCGGGGCTCGAAGCCAGGCGGGGCCTGGTGGCGGACGGGGTCCGATAGTGGGCGAGGCCCAATGCAGCGGACGGGAGCCCAGTATGTGGTTATCTGCTCAATATTATGTATGGCATGTTTGGATCAGTAGATATGTATGGTATGCGGTAGGTTGGGGAACTCACTAAGCTTCGTGCTTACGGTTTTCAATTTTGGTTTCAGGTATTCAGTTTTTAGAAGAGGAGCTCGAGAGGGTTGCAGTGCACACACCATGACAAGTTAGTCTGAGATGTTTACTCTGATAATTAAACAAGTGTTTTGGAAATGAAACTATGATTTGTCATATAAACCCTTTTTGTATGTTGGAATGACTTAACGCTTTGAATTAGTATTGTTTTTAAAAGAAATTTTTGGACTCGAAATTTGGGATGTTACAGAAATCTCAACCCAACCCAACCCATATATATAGGTTCGTGGGTTCATAAGTTAATGGGTCGAATCCAACCTACATAATTTGTTTAATAAATAAGCAACAAATTTAAAAAATGAGGTTTTTTTCAATATAAATTCATAAAGTGATTAAAGTCATTAACATAAAAAAAGGTTTTCAACATAAAGTCATAAAGTCATAAAGTCATTAACATCTAAATAACATTTGAAAATGAAAACATTCATACAAAGTGCAATTGTTCAAAAATATCCAAAAACAAATTTGATAATTCATTCAAAACCCATATGAGCTGTAACAGCCCGGATTTCCAGGTATCTTTTATGCTTATGTTTTTGGTGTTTTGTGAGGGGACTCGGCGAGTTGGAGCTCAGACTCGCCGAGTAGGATCGCGGTTCTGGACGCGGGTTCGCGCCTGGACTCGGCGAGTCCGCGCTGTTTAATGAAACCCTAATTTCTCGGGTTTGGGACCTATTTAAAGGGCCTTAAGGCCGTCATTTGTACCCCACCAGCCCCCTGAGTGAAACCCTAGCGAGTTTGAGCGTTTGGAGAAAAGCAAGGAGCCATTATTGACCTTGGAGGTGTTACATTGCAAGTAAAAGGAAGCAATAGCTAAGGGAAATCAAGAGGAGCCACTTCCTAAAGATTTGAGGTCCAGAACATCACATTTGAGGTACTACCTTCGAGCTATTCTTTGTTATGTTGATGTTTATATTGATTTAAAGCTTATTGAGCCTTTTGTGGCTAGATCTAGTGCTTCCTTGGTCCCTTTAGTGACTTAGGTTCTGGATCTGGACCCTTGGAGGTCCAGAGTGTCCCTTTGTCCCAACTTTTTATAGATCCATGGGGGTTTTGGATTGGGATCTTTATGCTTAAGGTCAAAACACCATTTATGAGCCATGGAACGTGTTATGAGCACCAAGACATGAACTTTACGTGATGAATAAGCTTAGGAGGGCCAGATCTATGAATTGTTGGAGTGGATCTGACCTCAGAAGCAAGTTTGAGTTGATGCACGGCATGGACTCTCCGAGTCTGAAGAACAGACTCGACGAGTAGCATGAAGATTGTCCTTGACCACTCAGTGAGTGGTCCAGCCGAGTTATGAGTTGACTCAGTGAGTCAGGGAGAGTTAGAGAGGGTTGACAGGTGGACTGAGTCGAGCTGGGACTCGCCGAGTTGTTCTTGAGACTCGGCGAGTTGAGTCGTGGTGGCCCCACGATTCATGCCAGGTGGAACCCGTCGAGTCAGGGGAGTACTCGACGTGTCAAAAGAGAATCCTAAGAGAGTTGGTGGATACGTATAGACTCGCCGAGTCGCCCTAGTGCACTCGCCGAGTCCGGTCAAAGTTGACCGTTGACCAGAAGTTGACCAGTGTTGACTTGATAGGGGTAGTCAACCTTAGTGGTAAAAGTGTTAATTAAGAGACATATGATGTTATAGGAGGATTATAGCTCGGAGGATCGAGCACAAGTGATTTCCAGGATTCGCGAGTTATCGAGATACTTGAGGTGAGTCTTCTCACTATACTATACGCGGAAGGGTTGATTGTGTGACCGGAAGGTCGGATATGATATGAGATATATGTGTTATATGTGATAAGTTAATTGCTATATGTGCCATGTATGATATGCTTGATATGGGCCGAAAGGCATTATGTTATGGGCCGGAAGGCGAATATGTTATGGGCCAGAAGGCGTTGTAATGTGGACCGTAAGGTTGGCGTGGGTAGGACCGGAAGGTCCACCTAGTCGGGACGGAAGTCCCCTGAGACACATGGACCGGAAGGTCAGGGCCTGGAAAGGCGTATGTGCGTAGGTTGTATTTTGGGGAACTCACTAAGCATTTATGTTTACAAATTTTGTGATATGTGTTTCAGGTAATAGCGAGGACCGTGGGAAGGCGCCGGCGTGATCTGTACACACTATGGAAGATTTATGATCTTGGGATTTATATGATTGTATTATGACATGATACATTGGATCTTGATGACTTATGTGATGGAAATATATTTTAAGAAATGAAAAAAATTGTTTTAAATTTTCCGTTGTTACATGAGCACATGACAGATTCAGTTCCAACAACTAATTCACATGACTAATCCGTTTAACATTACAGCCTGGTGGGTTCAATTTCAATATCGATTTTCTTATGTTTCCTCTGGATGGGATGTATATTCGTATGTATATATTCATTAATGTAAAATCTAATTGAAATAAACAAAAAGTTCAATTTCAATACCGATTTAGGAAGAAATTTCACAGTGCGACCGACGAATCGGAGCAGAGCAGAGCACATGAGCGACTAGCGAGTGAGCAGTAAACGAATCGATTTGTGTGTTTTCCGTTCTTCGTTCTTCTGTTCATCGTTTATGATCATGACTGACTCATAAGTATGTATGTTGTATGTGTTTTCTTTTTCATTAATATTTAATAATATATATATATATATATATACACACACACACACACACGGGTTGATGGGTTGACTCGCGGACCTAAACATATAACCCAACTCAACCCATAAAATAAGTGGGTTGGCAAGTCAAATATCAATCCAAACCCGTCTATTTTCGGGTTGGATCAGTGTTAGATTACTGGTTGGATCGAGAGTTGCCAGTCTTACTTAGGATATGATAGTCCATATGGGTTTGATATATGATATTACAACTATATTATTTACATTATTTCATACACTTGCGAGTAAGTGTTTTCGTCAACAAGTTTTTAACGCCATTTGCGAGGGATTGTTTTCACTTAAAGTTAGAAAATTAGGTAGTTGTTAGGCTCTTGAAGGTCTCACACATATTTTACTCTGTCAATCGAAAATCTAGAAATTCTGAATCTATGTTTGATTGGGAGATTGAAAGAACTTTGAGAGAGTTATCAACGCAACAATTAATGTTCCACAATTTTGAATACAAAGCTGTGATATTTTAAATGATCAACAACAATAATTTCTTTCAAGGCATGCCTAATGACGAGTCTTTGTCTAAAATGTCAACATCTACCCAAATAATATATTAAAATATCGTTATTAACCTTTAGGTCATTTATCTTGATATTTATTTAACCAAATGAGTTTTATTAAAATTTCTTACTTAATAGTTAAAACTTCTAGTGTCAACAGTCAAATATAGGTGTTGCTTAATGTGCCATGTATGATATGAGATATATGTGTTATATGTGATAAGTTAATTGCTATATGTGCCATGTATGATATGCTTGATATGGGCCGGAAGGCGAATATGTTATGGGCCGGAAGGCGTTGTAATGTGGACCGTAAGGTTGGCGTGGGTAGGACCGGAAGGTCTACCTAGTCGGGACGGAAGTCCCCTGAGACACATGGACCGGAAGGTCAGGGCCTGGAAAGGCGTATGTGCGTAGGTTGTATTTTGGGGAACTCACTAAGCATTTATGTTTACAGATTTTGTGATATGTGTTTCAGGTACTAGCGAGGACCGTGGGAAGGCGCTGGCATGATCTGTACACACTGATGGAAGATTTATGATCTTGGGATTTATATGATTGTATTATGACATGATACATTGGATCTTGATGACTTATGTGATGGAAATATATTTTAAGAAATGAAAAATATTGTTTTAAATTTTCCGTTGTTACAAGTTGGTATCAGAGCCTTGGTTTGAGGGATTCGGGTATACCTTCGGGCGTAACCGAACTCAAACCGAGGATTTGAGAAAATCTTTCAAAAACAAAATCATAAAATTTTTATAAAGGATTTTGTGGTAACCAAGGATGAAGCAGTGTGTACGATCAGCCAGCGCCCGAACGGTAAAATCCCCAAAATACCCTTACAATATGTGTTATGAGATATGATATGATACGAAATGCATGCTAGAAGACTAGGTATTCATATTAGGACTACAGTGGCCTGATTTGTGATGCCTTAGTCTAGGGAAATCTGTTGCTATGAGATGCTGCGAGAGCGAGCGGATAGCTAGTGCATGGCAAGAATAGAGTACTCATGATCTGGGGTTTGGGGAGGAGGACTTGGGGTGAATGTTGATGCGGTGAAGTCCGTAGTATTGGGCCCGTACTACCGAAGACACCGGGTCAGTGGGCAACCCAAGTAAGAATCCCTGGGTATCGGAGACTGAGTAGGGTTGAGTTATTGAGTGCGATTATGCTCGATAGAGTCTCTGATATTTCTATGTTGTATTTCAGAGGCATCATGGTTGGACCGCGCCATAGACCTAGTACGAGCAGTGTGAGTGACGAGGAGATTCGTCAGATGATTCATGAGGAGGTGGCTGCAGCGATCCGGGCTGAGATTCCGGAGATGTTTGGGTCTATTAAGACCACTCTGATGGAGACACTTGATGAGCGGTACGCCGCGTTGACTGAGGCTGCAGCCGCTGCAGCTACCGCAGATGTGGCCGCTGCCAGACCACAGGGAGGTGACTCGTTGCTATTTCGGGAGTTCAGCAACACGAAGCCACCTGAGTTTGAAGGGACGCAGGATCCGATCGCTGCGATGAGATGGATTGCTGATATCGAGGGATGCTTCTACACTTGTTCATGTCCGGAGCATCTGAGGGTATGGTTTGCCTTGAACCAGCTCCGCCTGGGAGCAAAGGATTGGTGGAAGTTCGTGACGGCGAACTTCACTCTGGCAGAGGTTTCAGCTGTGACATGGGAGAGGTTTACCACTATGTTCAGAGACGAGTACGTTCCCCCGGTGGAGAGGGAACGGTTGGTTCAGGAGTTCTTGACCCTCAAGCAGGGTAATGATTCTGTCACGGTGATCACGCGGAAGTTTCATGAGAGGGCGATGTTCTGCCCCGAGCAGGTATCCACAGAGCAGACTCGGATGAGCCGGTATTTGGGTGTGTTGAGGAGGGATATCCGGGAGTTCGTATCGAACTCGACCTATCAGACTTTTGCTGAGCTACAGGCGAATGCCAGGAAGCGCGAGATCGAGTTGGAGACCCAGGCCAGGGAGGAGGCCGAGTCTCAACGGGTGGATCGGCGGCTGGCTCAGTCTCAGCCGACAGCCAAGCGGACTAAGTCCGCCGATTCGAGGATGGGAGGTCAGAAGGGCCGCACTTGCGGAAAGTGCGGCAAGGGACACGAGGGGATATGTCGATCAGGTGCTTGCTACAAGTGTGGCAAGGAGGGGCACATTGCTAGGGATTGCCCTAAGGGGTTTATGGTTTGCTTTCATTGCAACCAGATCGGCCATCGGAAGGCCGAGTGCCCTCAGCTTCTCTAAGGATCCGCACCTACTGCTAGGGCTGCTGAGACTCGACCAGTGAAGGCCGAGGCCCCGAGGGCTCGCGGGAGAGCGTTCCAGTTGACTGCGGAGAAGGTCCGCGCGACGCCTGATGTTGTGGCTGGTATGTATTCTTTCATGTATTTATTATTCTTTTATGAGATGTTGTGCTTATGTCATGTTATGCGTAGGTACTTTTCTTGTGAATTATGTACCTGCTTTAGTATTATTTGACTCGGGTGCGAGTCGGTCTTTCGTATCTCTGGCTTTTAGTCAGCATCTCGGTATTGATCGGGAAGTGATGAGTCAACCTTTGAGGGTTTCCATAGCTGATAAGAAAGTGATATATGCCGCAGACGTGATTCGAGGATGTGTGCTCGAGATTTTCGGTGTCGAATTCCCTATAGACTTGGTTCCTATAGCGATGGGGGATGTCTGCGTTATCGTGGGCATGGACTGGTTGAGTAAGTTTGGGGCAGTTATTGACTGCGAGGGACAACGGGTGACGATTCGAGACCCTAGTGGGGGAGTGCTTACGGTGCATGGCGAGAGGACCCGGTGTGGGTCGGCGTTTTGTTCGGCTGCCAGGGCGAGGCAGAGTTTGAAGCAGGGCTGCAAAGGATTCATAGCCTACGTGATGGATACTCGAGTGGCCGCGGGGAGGCCCAATTCAGTTGATGACGTTCCTGTTGTACGCGAGTTTTTGGATGTGTTCCCCGAAGAGTTACCAGGTGTGCCTCCGGAAAGGCAAGTGGAGTTCCGTATCGATTTAGTTCCGGGAGCAGCGCCCATCGCCAAGGCGCCTTATCGTCTCGCTCCACCGGAAATGCAGGAGTTATCCTCACAGCTTCAGGAGCTGTTGGGGAAGGGGTTTATCTGACCGAGTAACTCACCTTGGGGAGCGCCGATTTTGTTCGTCAAGAAAAAGGATGGTTCACACCGGATGTGTATCGATTACCGGGAGTTGAACAAGTTGACGGTTAAGAACCGGTATCTGTTACCTAGGATTGACGATCTGTTCGATCAGTTGCAGGGGGCATCTTGGTTCTCCAAGATAGACTTGAGGTCGGGTTATCATCAGATGAGGGTTCGGGATGAAGATATTCAGAAGACTGCTTTCAGAACTTGTTATGGACATTATGAGTTTGTGGTGATGCCTTTTGGGCTCACCAATGCCCCAGCTGCGTTCATGGCTCTCATGAACAGGGTGTGCAAGCCGATGCTGGATCGGTCGATGATCGTATTCATTGATGATATTCTGGTATATTCGAGGTCTAGGGAGCAGCACGAGGAACATTTGAGGGAGATTCTTGGAGTTCTGAGATCGGAGAGGCTATATGCCAAATTCTCCAAGTGTGATTTCTGGTTACGAGAGGTCCAGTTCCTACGGCACCTCGTTAACCAGAAAGGGATTTTGGTTGATCCGGCCAAGATAGAGGCGGTGATGAGATGGGAAGTGCCAAGATCGCCCACTGAGATCAGGAGCTTTCTGGGTTTGGCTGGATATTATCGCAGGTTTATCAAGGATTTCTCCAAGATCGCCATGCCACTTACTAGGATGACCCGGAAGGGTGTTGCATATTCGTGGGGACCGGAGCAGCAGTCCTCATTCGAGACCCTTCGTTAGAACTTGTGCGAGGCTCCGGTGCTTGCACTCCCGGAAGGGATGGAGGATTTTGTGGTATACTGTGATGCCTCTATATCGGGATTAGGGGCGGTGCTTATGCAGAGGGGGCATGTGATAGCGTATGCTTCGAGGCAGTTGAAGCCTCATGAGTCGAGATATCCCACCCATGACCTGGAATTGGGGGCTGTGGTGTTTGCCCTCAAGATCTGGCGGCATTATCTTTATGGGGTTCGGTATACCATCTACACGGACCACAAGAGTCTGAAGTACTTGATGGATCAGCCAAACCTGAATATGCGGCAGAGGAGATGGTTGGATGTGGTAAAGGATTACGATTGTGAGATCCTGTACCACCCGGGTAAGGCTAATGTGGTAGCCGACGCGTTGAGCCGTAGGGCGGAAAGCGCCCCGATCCGCGATATTTGTATGAGGTTGACGGTGATGACCCCGATTTTAGATGCCATTCGTGGGGCACAGGCCGAGGCTGTGCAACCTGAGATGTAGAAGAGGGAACGGGTTGTTGGTTTGGTATCAGGATTCGTTACGGATGGTCGAGGGCTTATGGCATTTCAGGGGCGTATCTGGGTGCCGTTTGTGGGAGGAACGTGTACCACTTTGATGGAGGAGGCTCATCGGTCGAAATTTTCGATCCATCCGGGGGCCACAAAGATGTATTTGGATTTGAGAAAGGAGTATTGGTGGCCCTGTATGAAGAGGGACATCGCGTGGTTTGTTGAGAGGTGCTTGACCTGCTGTAGGGTTAAGGCCGAGCACCAGAGGCCGCATGGCAAGTTGCAGCCATTGGAGGTTCCCGAGTGGAAGTGGGAACAGATCACCATGGATTTCATCACCAAATTGCCAAGGACTGCCAGAGGAGTTGATGCAATTTGGGTGATTGTGGACAGGTTGACGAAGAGCGCTCACTTCCTTGCCATCAGTGAGAGTTCTTCAGCAGAGAAATTGGCGGAGGTGTATGTGAGGGAAGTGGTATCTCGACATGGGGTGCCGATCTCGATTGTTTCAGATCGTGATGTGCGTTTCACTTCCAGATTCTGGAAGAAATTTCATGAGGAGTTGGGTACTAGACTGCATTTTAGTACCGCATATCATCCCCAGACAGACGGTCAGAGTGAGCGGACGATTCAGACGCTTGAGGACATGCTTCGAGCATGTGTGTTGGATTTCAGGGGTAGCTGGGATGCGTATTTACCCTTGGCAGAGTTTTCCTACAACAACAACCATCATTCGAGCATTGGTATGCCACCCTTTGAGCTGTTGTACGGGAGGAGATGTCGGACCCCCATTTGTTGGGGAGAGGTTGGGCAGAGAGTGATGGGCAGTACAGAGATCGTGCTTCAGACGGCAGAGCAGATTCAACAGGTTAGACAGAGGTTGTTGACCGCTCAGAGTCGACAGAAGAGTTATGCAGACAGACGCCGGTCCGAGCTTGAGTTTCAGGTCGGCGACTTTGTTCTCCTGAAGGTCTCTCCTTGGAAAGGAGTGATTCGATTCAGGAAGAGGGGCAAGTTGGGGCCCCGGTATATTGGTCCATTCCGTGTGATCGCGAGGGTAGGCCGGGTAGCCTATCGTTTGGATTTGCCAGCAGAGTTGGGGCAGATTCACGACACTTTTCATGTGTCGCAGCTGAGGAAGTGTATAGCCGATGAGTCGGCAGTGGTTCCATTAGAGGATATTTAGGTGGATGCGAGCCTGAATTATGCCGAGAGACCAGTGGCCATCAGAGATCGGAAAATCAAGGTTCTGAGGAACAAGGAGGTACCCCTGGTGTTGGTTCAGTGGCAACACCGGAAGGGATCAGAGATGACCTGGGAGCCGGAGTGTGAGATGCGTGAGCAGCATCCGAAGCTATTTTCAGAGCGAGACTTCGAGGACGAAGTCTAGTTCTAGTGGGGGAGAGTTGTAACAGCCCGGATTTCCAGGTATCTTTTATGCTTATGTTTTTGGTGTTTTGTGAGGGGACTCGGCGAGTTGGAGCTCAGACTCGCCGAGTAGGATCACGGTTCTGGACGCGGGTTCGCGCCTGGACTCGGCGAGTCCAGGGTATGGACTCGGCGAGTCCGCGCTGTTTAATGAAACCCTAATTTCTCGGGTTTGGGACCTATTTAAAGGGCCTTAAGGCCGTCATTTGTACCCCACCAGCCCCCTGAGTGAAACCCTAGCGAGTTTGAGCGTTTGGAGAAAAGCAAGGAGCCATTATTGACCTTGGAGGTGTTACATTGCAAGTAAAAGGAAGCAATAGCTAAGGGAAATCAAGAGGAGCCACTTCCTAAAGATTTGAGGTCCAGAACATCACATTTGAGGTACTACCTTCGAGCTATTCTTTGTTATGTTGATGTTTATATTGATTTAAAGCTTATTGAGCCTTTTGTGGCTAGATCTAGTGCTTCCTTGGTCCCTTTAGTGACTTAGGTTCTGGATCTGGACCCTTGGAGGTCCAGAGTGTCCCTTTGTCCCAACTTTTTATAGATCCATGGGGGTTTTGGATTGGGATCTTTATGCTTAAGGTCAAAACACCATTTATGAGCCATGGAACGTGTTATGAGCACCAAGACATGAACTTTACGTGATGAATAAGCTTAGGAGGGCCAGATCTATGAATTGTTGGAGTGGATCTGACCTCAGAAGCAAGTTTGAGTTGATGCACGGCATGGACTCTCCGAGTCTGAAGAACAGACTCGACGAGTAGCATGAAGATTGTCCTTGACCACTCAGTGAGTGGTCCAGCCGAGTTATGAGTTGACTCAGTGAGTCAGGGAGAGTTAGAGAGGGTTGACAGGTGGACTGAGTCGAGCTGGGACTCGCCGAGTTGTTCTTGAGACTCGGCGAGTTGAGTCGTGGTGGCCCCACGATTCATGCCAGGTGGAACCCGTCGAGTCAGGGGAGTACTCGACGTGTCAAAAGAGAATCCTAAGAGAGTTGGTGGATACGTATAGACTCGCCGAGTCGCCCTAGTGCACTCGCCGAGTCCGGTCAAAGTTGACCGTTGACCAGAAGTTGACCAGTGTTGACTTGATAGGGGTAGTCAACCTTAGTGGTAAAAGTGTTAATTAAGAGACATATGATGTTATAGGAGGATTATAGCTCGGAGGATCGAGCACAAGTGATTTCCAGGATTCGCGAGTTATCGAGATACTTGAGGTGAGTCTTCTCACTATACTATACGCGGAAGGGTTGATTGTGTGACCGGAAGGTCGGATATGATATGAGATATATGTGTTATATGTGATAAGTTAATTGCTATATGTGCCATGTATGATATGCTTGATATGGGCCGAAAGGCATTATGTTATGGGCCGGAAGGCGAATATGTTATGGGCCAGAAGGCGTTGTAATGTGGACCGTAAGGTTGGCGTGGGTAGGACCGGAAGGTCCACCTAGTCGGGACGGAAGTCCCCTGAGACACATGGACCGGAAGGTCAGGGCCTGGAAAGGCGTATGTGCGTAGGTTGTATTTTGGGGAACTCACTAAGCATTTATGTTTACAAATTTTGTGATATGTGTTTCAGGTAATAGCGAGGACCGTGGGAAGGCGCCGGCGTGATCTGTACACACTATGGAAGATTTATGATCTTGGGATTTATATGATTGTATTATGACATGATACATTGGATCTTGATGACTTATGTGATGGAAATATATTTTAAGAAATGAAAAAAATTGTTTTAAATTTTCCGTTGTTACATGAGCACATGACAGATTCAGTTCCAACAACTAATTCACATGACTAATCCGTTTAACATTACAGCCTGGTGGGTTCAATTTCAATATCGATTTTCTTATGTTTCCTCTGGATGGGATGTATATTCGTATGTATATATTCATTAATGTAAAATCTAATTGAAATAAACAAAAAGTTCAATTTCAATACCGATTTAGGAAGAAATTTCACAGTGCGACCGACGAATCGGAGCAGAGCAGAGCACATGAGCGACTAGCGAGTGAGCAGTAAACGAATCGATTTGTGTGTTTTCCGTTCTTCGTTCTTCTGTTCATCGTTTATGATCATGACTGACTCATAAGTATGTATGTTGTATGTGTTTTCTTTTTCATTAATATTTAATAATATATATATATATATATATACACACACACACACACGGGTTGATGGGTTGACTCGCGGACCTAAACATATAACCCAACTCAACCCATAAAATAAGTGGGTTGGCAAGTCAAATATCAATCCAAACCCGTCTATTTTCGGGTTGGATCAGTGTTAGATTACTGGTTGGATCGAGAGTTGCCAGTCTTACTTAGGATATGATAGTCCATATGGGTTTGATATATGATATTACAACTATATTATTTACATTATTTCATACACTTGCGAGTAAGTGTTTTCGTCAACAAGTTTTTAACGCCATTTGCGAGGGATTGTTTTCACTTAAAGTTAGAAAATTAGGTAGTTGTTAGGCTCTTGAAGGTCTCACACATATTTTACTCTGTCAATCGAAAATCTAGAAATTCTGAATCTATGTTTGATTGGGAGATTGAAAGAACTTTGAGAGAGTTATCAACGCAACAATTAATGTTCCACAATTTTGAATACAAAGCTGTGATATTTTAAATGATCAACAACAATAATTTCTTTCAAGGCATGCCTAATGACGAGTCTTTGTCTAAAATGTCAACATCTACCCAAATAATATATTAAAATATCGTTATTAACCTTTAGGTCATTTATCTTGATATTTATTTAACCAAATGAGTTTTATTAAAATTTCTTACTTAATAGTTAAAACTTCTAGTGTCAACAGTCAAATATAGGTGTTGCTTAATCAATCTTGTTTTGGTTGATCCATATAAATATTTTGTTTGCTTAGGAGCAAGGAAACACTTACCAATACCTATTATGGATCAGGCTGAAATGTTGCATCTTCAGCTTTAGACTCTTCAAATTCCTTGATTTTTTCTAATTTTCCCTTCAAACATATTTTTAAGCTATTAGTTTGTCTTTTTTTTTCTTACTGACTAAACAACAAACAAATTTAGAAATAACAAATATACGAATAAAAAAACCTAAATACGATTAAGAAAAACATGTATCTTAGAATATTAAACTTTATTAAACAATTCACATAAGTAAAGGAATTTAGGTAGTTATACGGTTTTAAGAATATTTGTTTGGTTTTAATCGCATGGTTATGCATATGTAAACAAGCAACATCAACATCTTGAAAAAGTGTTCATCCTTGAAAGATTAATTGATGGTTCAAGTTTCTTGGTGGACAAAAAAATAGTTTAAAAGTAGAATTTAGTATTAAAAAAAATAATAATAACATGAAAAATACTTGTTAAACAATTCACGATTTTTGTATGTATTCAAAAATGTCTAAAAATCTATAAAAATAAAAATATATACATATTAAATTAAATAAACGACTAATGGCCGAATTAAAGGTTTTATAAAAGTTATTTCATAATCCATCTACAACCAATAATAATAAAACATGTTTAACGATTTACTTGGCATATTCAACTAATGGTCCGTCATTATCTTCATTATTGACATCTTCTTTGAAATACGTCAACATACTATTTGAGAAATAAAAAAAGAAGCTTTTTAATTTTTTATATCAATCCTGTCAATGTCTTCATCATCAACAACCTAAATAAAATCGGCTATCACTACAATATCTTAAGCACAACCATAAGATTAAAAATTCATAAATTTATTTTTAAACAACGATTTAAAAAAATAAAAAAGTTAAAAACTTGAAAGCTTATAATTTTAATTTCTTTTTAAAAAGGTAAAACTCAAGAAAAATGATAAAGTAGATGATTAAGACTTCATATAAAATTTAGTCAACAACTCACCATTTCAAATAGTAAAAAGATTGATTGTATATTTAGTGCAAAAGTTGCTACAATCCAAACTCAAGGGTCCAAAAACAGTAAAAACACGTGACTTTTACAAGTCGGAAAACAAACAGAAAGCGCGAAAGTTCCAACGCCCAAAACCAGCGGGCTCTAATCACCTCCTACCCCACCCACGTAACCCTTACCGTGTACCCTCACATCGCTACATTCACTCCATATATCAATAACAGGTGGTTGTAGAGAGTTTTTATTTTCCTCCTCCTCCACCTCCGCCGCCGCCGCCATGGAAGAAGTTAGGGCTAGCTCCGCCTGGGTTGCCTCTCATTCTTCTCACGTCACCGTCGATTCCGAAGGTATGATTTCATCGTTTATAATGCCTTTCCCATCGAAAACGCTGTTGTGCGAAGTCACATTTTGTTTGTTCATACGGTTGCATTCGAGTTTTTCGTTCGGATTTTGCAGGTGTAATCTGTTCAGTTTTCATGTAAACTTTTGAAAGTAATTTGTGTTTTTTTCCGGTTCACAGGCATTGAAAAAGTGGTGGAAAGTGTCGAAAACTCTATCCCGAAAGTTGAATGGAATTACGAAGGGATTCATTACTTCGACAATGGTCCTTTAACTGTTCAATACTTGTTCGTTTTGGATGCTCTGAATTTCTGCTTTTGGCCAGGTAACATTGCATTTTTTTGTTAGATTTTTTAATCAAAGCTGATCAAATAGGCTAGTTTTAAGCTTTAAAGAGTTGTGCATTATCAAAATTTCGGGACAAAAGTTACTACTGTATTCGATTTCATAACAAGAACCACAAATAGAACAATGCTACTGTAAAATTGCAACATAATCCCTATAAGATGTTAAAGTTTTTCCCTTAGATTGGGACAAAGGGAGTATTGTAGATCATAGCCATAAAACTAATGTAATTAGCATCAGTTGGATAGCTATTGTAATGATTTATTCTACTTATGATCAAGATTCTAATAGATACTTAAATAAGTTGATTGTACATTTTGCTAATTGATAACAGATCAAGAGTTAAACTATGATGATTTGGCTTCTGGATTGAAATCAGCTCTTGAAAATGATCAGTCTGTGTTTGATGCTGATCGACTTCAGAAGTACACTGGTACTACTACTCTTGAATCTTTATCATTTCTTTTCTGAAAACTCTGAGTGATTTCCAATGTAAATGACCAGATTGCCCCTTACTTTTCTTCTTCTTGTTTAACTTTCTTACATACTCTCAGGCCCAGAATTGCGTGAACTATTGAAATGGCCAAGACCACTTCCTTTGGAAGATGAACGTGTCCGCTTAATGCATGAGGTACATTTTGGTGTTTCTATAATTTTCAAAATACAAGTAAAATTACACTTCTGCCCTCAACCAACCAAAAAAATGATGTGTATATATCATATATGTATGTGTTAGGTTGGGTTTGAGCTGGAGAAAAGCTTCAAGGGAAAGGCATCCAACATTGTTGAATCTTGTGGAAAATCAGCTACAAATCTTGTTGCTACAATCGCACGTCATTTTCCTGGTATTTACGTTTCTACCCTTTTGTGTTTCCCCTTTCCATTGTCTAATACAAATTTACAAAATAGGTTTTAGAGATCACACAGTGTACAAAGGCCACCAAGTGTTCTTATATAAAAGAGCTCAGATATTTGCTGCTGATGTATGGGGGGCATTTAAGGGAAAAGGGTATGGAGAATTTGATGATGTAGGTTCAATCACTATATTTGCGGACTATATTGTCCCTGCTGTTCTTCAGCAGCTTGGAGTATTGAGATATAGTCCTTCCTTAGCTGACATCATAGGGGCAAATAAGGAAATTGGCTCTGGCACTGAGGAGGAAGTTGAGTTACGCGCTTGCTCGATTTATGCTGTTGAAAAAATGAGGGATTTGATCGTTAAAAGAACCGGGAAACAGGTTAGTGTTTTTTTTTGACTTAATTGATTAAGCTCTTAATGATTAAGAGAAGGTAGGGTCCCTTAACCATTAAGAGGTGATTCCACTTTATTGGGTTAGTTAGTATGTAAGTTTGGGCTTTTGTTTTGTAGGTGTTGAGTGTGGAATTGGATCTTTGGTTGTGGGCATATGGTGTTTCAAATCCATCTCTTCAACATCATCGTACCTTATCTATTTATTATTGAAAAAATAGGTTGTCGGGTGGGTGATAATATATAGCCGCCATTTTGGTTTCATTTGTTATATGCGGCAATTTTGTCTAAAATTCGGAAATTAGTACAAGGTTAATGTCCATAAAGTTTTCTTGTTTTTATATCAATGGGATCTCGGGAGTTTGTTTATGTTCATTATTCAATGTATAAATGATCTAATACAAAATCAAATCATTTAGATATATAAACTTTATAAAAATCAGGAGGAATGTGCATAAAACCATACAAACCGCATATATATATATATATATATATATATATATATATATATATATATATATATATATATATATATATATATATATATATATTCGACACAAACATGTTAAAGTTAGGCAAAGTACATCTAAAAAACTATATTTTAAGTTGGTTTCTGTATAGGAATTTAAAGAAGAGAATCGATTATCAAATAAAAAAAATCAGATTACATGGCAGTTGTAGTGTAGGTGACTAGAGGTTTTTTCTCTTACTATTTTGTCATCATGTCATGTACTCATGTATGAAAACGATGTTGAATTAGTAAATAGTGTATACATGGTTATATAGTGGTTTGCACTTTGCATCATTGCATGTGTCGACATATACATCAATACCATTGAAAACTCCCTTGATCCTTTCCAATTGACTATATAAATATAAGACTATTTTCGGTAGTAACTAAAATCTCTCGTCCATTCGTTAAAATATATTTTCTTTTTTCGTGATATAACCAACCAATTAAAATATATTTTTTTTTATCAATTCTATTAACAACTCAAATCAACCAAACTTTTTATTATTATAAAATAAGTAAAACTATACAAAACTATATAAATATTGGCCTTTATATATATATATATATATATATATATATATATATATATATATATATATATATATATATATATATATATATATTAAATCTTTTAATTTTATAAATATAAGTCTATTTTTTATTTTTATTTTAAAAAAGATAAAGCCTAATTTAACATTTATAAAATTTATTTAAGAATAAAAAAGGAAAAAAACAATTGAAAATCTAACACAAATATTTACAACTAGGTGTGAGACCCATATGTTATACGAGTTTGTTAAAACAAAAAATTAAATATGAAAGTTTAAACAATAATTTATTTAAATTTGAAATTTTAGATTTGATATTTAAAATTTAAAAGAAAACATATTAAATACTATATGAGTCTTAACATTTTAGTTTTTTGGTTATTTTCAATTAAGATAATTATTAATTGAAGTATAATATGATCTGTTAATTAAGAAAAAATAAAACAATGAAAAATGACAAATGAAAAAAATATTTATTCAAAAATACCAAAAAATGACATGTGTTTAAGTTAATGAGAGAGTGACATGTGTCACAATTATTTTCATTTATTAGGAATGATTGTGTTTGGTGGATGGACGCCTCCCATGAATGTAAGGATGCGGTGTCAATGCCACCACATGGTGAACATCATCTCCAAGTTGAGTAAAGATTTTGTGGTTGTAGATCGAGGTGAATGGAGTTACAAACATAATTTTTGCTCTCTTCATTTTTTTTAAGTCATTAACAACTTACTAGTAGAACATCATTTCCTAAGGTTTATAAGTTGATATTTGATTAATATGGCTAGCTCTTCAACATGATAAATTGGAGATGCATTCGGTATAACCTTAGTGGAGCATTTTCCTTTATGTTTAATTTTTTTAATTTTTTTTGTTGACCAACCAGAGAAAAGGTCACCAATGACAACAACATTCAATTGTTTATAAATATTACTAGTTTATAACCTATGGAAACCACGAGTATAAAATTAATTAAATTTTTATAGTAAAACCTCAAAATTATTAATTAATTATTTTAAATAAATTATTAATTACGATATATTTTTATTAGTTGTGTGAAATTATAATCGTTGATTCAAATAAATATATAAAATTAATTTTTAATATATATTAGACATTTTTTATTTGTGAATTAATGAAAACAATAATATAAAATTTAAAATGGAGAATAAATGCATTGCCAAATAACATCACATTAATTAGGAGGTCTAATAAATTTAAAAATGATGACTAATAGATTGACAAGTGGCATCATATTAATTAAGATGTCTAATATAGTGACACATGACAAAATGACTACTATTTTATTAGTATAGGGATATTACATGATAGGTTGATAATGAAACCTCTCTAAAGTCTAAACAAATAAATAATGGACCATCATCAAGATGTAGAGATAGCATATTGTATATATGATTCTAAAGTAGCATGTTAGAAGCATTGCGTTATATAAAAAAAGTTATAAAAAATTTACATTTGTTAGAAAAAATTGAAGGTAGCATGAGCTACCCTTGCAACCAATTGTATCCGACCCAACACTAACAGTCAGAGGCGTAGCCAATATGGGGCAAGAACGTGCCTTGGTCCATGCACACAATATTAAGGTTATATATATATATATATATATATATATATATATATATATATATATATATATATATATATTTGTTAAATAAAAGGAATTAAGATTGTGATATGATCTACTTCATTCATAACTTGAAATTAGTAGGAGATGATATATTGTTGTCTATTAAACTCTATTTTAGATTATTTTAATGATGTAAGACGATATCGTATGCAACTTAAAAAAACAATTTAGTTAAGAATGCATATATAATTACATTTTGTTATCATTTAAAAAAATTTGCCACTTGTTCATATTTTGTATATTATTTGGCATACCTAAAACAAAATCCTAGCTATGCCACTGCTAACAGTATGATAATAACCTAATTCTAATTTCAAGAATATTATAATTGATAAAAACTACAAGATTGGTCTCTATAGTATTCAAAAAAGTTTGGATAGGGTCCAAAAAGTTTCTAACTTGCATGAAAGGTCCAAAATCAAGGTTTTTCTGGTTTTTGGTCCCCGATACACTTGAAAAGTCGATTTTACCATTTTCATTTCATTTTTCTATTTCATTTATTTATTTTGGTATTTAAATAATTAAAATTAAAAAATAAAAATTAAAATCTCTCCTCTCTCTCTCTCTCTCTCTCTCTCTTATCTTTAGGAACACAAAAACACATAGTCAAGATCATAAACATTTTCATGAACACATATACACACATCACATTTTCTGATTTTGTTCTCCAAAATAGACATGCATATGTATATTGATACACAAGAAAATACAAACATACACAAACACTCAAGTACAAACCTTCAACAATGGAAAGTAAAATCAACCACCAGCTTCCATTATTACCACCGACTGCCATCACCGTCCGCCACCACCACCTTCAACCAGCTCCGTCTCCACCTAGATTATTTCTGCCATCTTCATCTCTACACAAACACTCTTTCCAAAAACGATTATATTACACATATCTATTACAAATTTCAACATCTCAATGCATCTTCTTCAAAGAAACAATACAAAACCATCAATTTTAATTTTTCATCTTCGTTCACCATCAAACCCATTTTGAAAATCAAAATAAAAACATCAAGAACACTTAGAAATATCGAACCCTAAACTGTCAATTACCCTAATGATCACTTCTAAAAATGCTAAAGCCCTTTATCTTTGATCTCAAAATCAAACCATAAACATCTCTTACTTGATTAATTGCTTTTGAAGCCCCTAGGGTTCTCTGTCGATAAGCAGGGCAATAATGGTCGGAGAATAAAAGCCCCTTGCTACAATTGAGATCCTCGAGGTGATTTGCGTCCAATCCTAAGGCCTTTGAGAATAATCGGAAAAGTATGCCTCTTAATTTCATCACCTGATTTGAGTACTCGATTTGAATGTCTCTACAAACCTCCAATAATATCTTAGGGATTCCATAATTCACCACCTGAAAAATGACTAGGTTTGTCGAGCCTTCACAGATCATCTCCACCATGTATGCTCTATGGGTCGATTGCAGCAGTTAAGGTTTTGTGGGATGTGTTCTGGTGATTGGAAGAAGATGGGAGGGATTTGGCGGATTTCATCATCTACGAGGCCCTTCACACCAGTTTTTGTTTGGTCGAAAACTTTGAGCTTCTATGGTCGATCTAGCTTAAGACTACCGTAGTAATGGTGACATCCATTTTTATGAAGAAGATCTTGTACATCTATTTGTGTGTGAGAGAGAGAGAGAGATGTTGTGGGATTTATTTTATTTTCTATTTTTTATAATTATTTAAATACTAAATAAATAAAAAATGTAAAAAAATAAGGGCAAAATAGCCCTTTCAACTTTTTAAGACCAAAAACCACAAAAAATTCTTGATTTTGGACCATTCATGCAAAATTGAATTTTTTTTGGATCATATCCAAAGTTTTTTGAATACTACAGTGACCAATTTTACATTTTTGTCTATATAGTTATACATATTTTATTAATCACCCTCTTTAATAAATAAAGAACTTTTTGCCACATGTCACACTCTCATTAATTTTGCTACATGTCATTTTGTGGTTATTTTCAATTAATTTTTTTCCACATGACATTTTGTGGTTTTTTTCATTTTATTAATTTTCACATAATATTTAAATGTAATAATAAATGCATATCAATTTCATTAATTGATTTTCTTCTAATTTCAAATTTTCTAAATTAAAGTTTCATTAGATTCCTTTGTTTATTTATCTAAATTATTTATTTAATTTAAAAGAAATACAAACAATTTAATTTAAATAATTCAATATTTTTCTATTTTTTCTTATAAATTCAAACTTCTCAAATTTTAGAGTTTAATTTTTTTTCTTTAAATAAAACCCATGTAATACATAGGTCTTACGCCTAGTCTTTCTATCTAATAAAAGAATAGTTTTATTCTCCTTTTGACATGTGTCATCTTATTAGGCCTCTTAATTAATGCATATTTTATTCTCTTTTTGCCATGTGTTATCATATTATATCTTCTAATTAATGCATGCAATTTGTAACCTATTGATTTTCCATTTCAAATTTCAAATTTTAAATTTCTCACTCTAATTACATTAAATTAATAACATTAGAATAAATATTAAAATAAACTTAATACAAATTGTAAAGTGATATAATTTCACATATTTATTTAATCATTTTTAATTTTTATTTTAAAAGTTTAATCTCCCTATCTAATAAAAGACTCTTTAAGATGCCACATGTCTTTCTTCTACACCCCTCACCTGCCACGTGTCACTTTTTTACGCCATCACCAAATGATTTTCCCTCCCATTATAACCTAATTTCTAATTCATGCTCATATAAATTTTGAATAATTTCTTTTGTCTAATCAACAACTTAATCCCTGATTTTTTGGGATACTTATCAATAGCTCCGGTAGTTGATTGCCTCTAAATTTAAAACCGATTGCTAATTTTCTTTTATTTTGTTAGTCTTTGTTGCTTCCGCTTATTTTAGGGCGTGGTTCACTACCCCATTGATCAGTTTGTAAGGTAAACTCCCACATGTGAAGTATTTTTTTGCAAATTAGGTTTTATGTGTGAGGTTAAATCCCGTATGACTTCGGTTTTTCGATTTTTCAGTGGGGCTCTACAAGGTACATATCGACTTTATGATTAATTTCCCCTGTAAATTCTTTGATTAAGTAAGTCTAACTCTTTTTTTTTTGTGAAAGAGGTCATCTAATTCCTACATATACACACTCTCTTGTGTTAAGTAAGTCTGGTTCGTTGACTTCTGATTGATTAATATGTATATATGTATGTTTGTTAGTTTATGTGATTGTATGTCCTGTTATGCGTTGTAACTTGATTTGGGCGAATAAAATCATATAGGGTTGATCTGAATAGTTGTGTGTATTTTGTATGTTTAGGTCCATGTTTTTTTTTTAAATCTGTTTGTATTTTGTATTTGTCCAAGTTTGAAGATGGTCTATTGTTTATGAAAGTTTTGATCGGGTATTTATTGTTTATGAAAAAAGATTAAAAATAAGATATATCTTGATGGAAGTAAGTTTGAGGTTTCATGGGTTTGTTAGAAAATATTGACTATTCTAAAACATTGACTTTTGTGATTTGAGAGTTTCAAAATTTGAAAAGTAACTTTGTTGTGCCATTTTAATAGCAGACGACATTGCATGAATTTGATGTATTTATCATTCTAACTAATAACAGAAAAATATTTTTATATCACCTGTTAGCAAAAAAATAATATATTATATTATTTTTAGTAGAAATGAAATATATATGGATGTATGCATCTAAGTATCTAACTACTAAATGAAATTTATCATATAGCCTTACCTTTCTTCTATACAGGGGGGAAACAAAGGAACATAGAGATTTTGCTAAATGATGCTCAGGTTTAGCGTCGGGTCGTAATATAATTTGATTATGATTTAATAAGGTAATTTTTCTAATTTAATAACAAAGTTATAAAAATTGTAGTTGACTCTAATTAATGACATTTTAGTTGATTCTAATTATAACAATTTTAAGTTTTAGTTGACTCTGATGAGCATAAAAATTAAAGAACGTTGTTATTTCTTGCATTTAGCCATGGTTGGCCAAATTTAAGAAAGAGCAATGTACTTTTCAAGCTTAATATAATATTTTAAGAGAAAATGCAAAGATGTTAAAACCAAGTTTACTATATAAGATGCGAATCATCCTATTGAGTATTGATCATTGAAAAGACAGGGTATTTCATGTAACTTCTTTGATCTGTTATAAACAATGTATTCTTCATCATGCCACTTTTAGGGTTTTTTTTTAATAATCTTGTGTTTTATTAGTACAGTTTTGTCAAAGAAATGTTTATAATACTAATCTGGTGACGTAGGTATGACTGGTAGCTGTTTTGAATGGTTAAGGTATTAAGTGTAAACATTCTTTAATTATATAGACTATGACTGGTAGTTACTTCGAGTAGTTGGTAAAGATCTTAAAAAACTTCATATAAAGCACATATTAAATATATTTGCCTCCACCTCCACATATGTTTGCAAGATTATTACTATGCTTTTATGATTTGTATTGAATCAAGTTTGATTTTTTCTTTCCAATTTTATCTAAAAATGTCAATTTAAACGATACATTGATTGAATGGGTAAAACCATTTAAATTAAAGGTATGAACTCAGTGGAATTTGGTTTGATTTATACATGAATGTTTAAGCAAACTCTTGAAATTTATAACTTGGAAATTATATTTTCTCATTCTATGCAAATTGGAACTTGGAAAAAAGAGTAGGATGAGGTTATTTTTATAAGTAAGCAATTTACTGATTGCTAATAAAGTAAAATGGGATGATTAAAAGCATTATAACCATATTGATTTATCAAATGTGAAAATCTTAGTTAATTTATGATTTGTTTCTTTAAAATATGCTAAAAACTTGGTTATTTATGCTCAAGAATTATACCTGTGTTTGCAAACTTGCTTACTATATATTATACATGGACATTAAATGTGAATTTATAATATCTTTACTGTGGATGAAAATCGTTAAAGTCATTCTTCATGAATATTATATGGAGAATCATGATTATGGTATGGAGAATCATGATTATGGAATTTGTTTACAATAAGCCCTACGATGTATGATCTCAAGCTACTTCCTTTGAATATTTTCCATCTAAAGGTGGTTTGTGTCGGAAACTTGAAACAAGTCAAATTTTTTTTATCGGAAGATTATATTAAGAACTTATTTTAAGTTAATATAACATTGTATTTTGAAAAACACCAATAATTTCATTTTCATCCAAATATACTTGATTTTTTTTGTTTATTATTTTATAACAAGTCATTTACAGTATATTTTATAACTTATTGTTACGAGGCGGTGCAAGCTTTTTTCAAAATTTTTCTTTCTAAAATGGCTACTTTAATAGCATTGTACTTTAAAATAAATTATAAATATTATTCACCCGTGTAGTACACGGGTTATAACCTAGTTAATTATATAACCGTGGTTCTCACGGGTTATAAACTAGTCTATAATAAATGAATGCTTTTTTGTCACTTGTCACACTCTCATTCAATTTGTCAAATGTCATTTTGTGGTTATTTTGAATTAATTTTTTTCCACATGTCATTTTATGAGTTTTTCTATTTTATTAAAATCTATATAATATTTTAATGTAATAATTGCAATAAATATAGTAATAAATAGATATTATTTTCATTAATGAACTTATCTTTTAGTTTGAAAAATTTCAAAATTAAAGTTCATTAGTTTCTTTTAATTTTTAAATTATTTGTTTAACTTTAAAAGATAAATAAAACAAATCTATTATAATAATTCATTATTTTTTTTATAAATTCAAAGTTTTTAAATATTTTGATCTGTATAATTCATTTTTTTTAATTAACCTATATAATACATAAGTCTCACAACTAATGATTCAAATAAAAAAGAAACATTCACTTTAGTATATATTATTATAAACTAGTTTATAACCCGTTGGAACCACGGTTATAAAATTAATTAAACTTTTATAGTAAAAAATCAAAAATATTAATCATTTATTTTAAATAAATTACTAATTAAGAGATATTTTTATTAGTTATGTGAATTATAATCGTTAATTCAAAAAAATATGTAAAATTAATTTTTATTATATATTAGACATTTTTTTTAATTGTGAATTAATGAAAACAATAATATAAAATTTAAAATTTAAATTAAAATAGAGAATAAATATATTGACAAACTAGGTGTGAGACCCGTGTATTACACGGGTTTATTAAAAAAATATAAACTTATAAAACCTAGACAATTTAAAAAATAATAATTTTATATATATAAAAAGTTTTGATGAATAAGTATATAAATGAATACAAAGTAATACAAATTTATTTAAAAATAAATTCAAATTGAAAAAAGTTATTGTTATGTAAATAATGAAAATAAAAAAGGAAAACAAATATGTTGATAAATTTGATGGAATTTATTATAATTTATTTTAAGAATGAATTGAATTTAATTAAATCAATGATTTTCACTAAAAATAAAATGAAACCAATAAGCAAATTACATATGGAAAACAAATAAATCAAAAATTATGAGAAAATTACATGTGGCAGATTAAATGAGAAGATGACATGTGGCAATAAGATCTTCATTTATTAAGGAGGATAGCATCACATTAATGAGGAGGTCTAATAAATTTTAAATGGAGAACTAATAGATTGACAAGTGACAACACATTAGTTAACATATCTAATATGATGACACATGATAAAATAACTATTTTTTATTAATATAGGGAGATTATGTAACTAAGAATAAGAAAAAGTAATTTTGATGTAGAAGAATATTTGTATGACAGAAAAAGGTCAACGTATACATTGTATGTTAAAAAGATCCGACCCGCTGACTTGGTATGATTGGACATTGATCCATGTTTGACGGCAGCCAAACAAGACCCTCACTTCTCCGTTCTCCCCCAATCCAATTCCAATACCAATACCCCACCATCGCACGTGACTTTGACCATCCTTCCAACGAAAAGATTCCGATTACGAACCCTAATCCCTCTTCCGATCTACACTTCTTACTTCCTTTGATCCATCGATTTCTGTTCAAATCAATCAACCAACTTCTACCAATCAGGTTAGCTTACTCTCTTCTCTTTAGTCAGCGTTTATTTCTCTTCCGGTGATCCATTTTTTGTCCAGTTCGAGTTTCTCTGCTGGTTACGAGGTTTATTGCTTTACTTGTTTGATTCAATTATTTTTCTTTCGAGCTTCGTATTCGAGTGAATCGATGTTAGATTAGATTCGATTTTTGATATAATGAAGTAACATGAAGCTCTGTTTGAGTAAATTCTCATTTAGGGTTTTTTTCCTTCCGTTTTTGTTTGTTACAGGAATCGATAACTCGGATTTGTAGTTGGAATTCAGTGGAATTTGGGGGTTTTGTAGTGATGTGGAGATCATCGTGTTTTTTTTCAATTGGTTGAAGATGTTTTGATGATTCTAAGACACTGAATAGTGATTGAACAACGAAAATGCCTGCAGTTCGGTGTTTTTCCAGAATCGATACTTTCGAGATCAAAGTTGAGATCGGAAAGAGACTCGGTGCACAAAAAGCTGAGAAGTACTTCAATCTACTCACCAGGTATTTGAGTCAAAAGCTCAGAAAACCAGAATTTGATAAGCATTGTGTAGCTTTAATAGGTCGAGAGAATCTTCATCTTCACAACGAACTCATCATTTCCATCATAAAAAACGCTTCTTTTTCCAATACACCCCCTCAAAAACATTTCAAATCCAACACTCCTTTGACTCTAAAACTCCCTAATGGGTCCCACCCAAGAACAAGCCTTCAATCCCTCTGTGCATTTCCTCAGTCCCCTAAAAAAGGAAGAACCCCAAATCTTCGTGAAAGAAAATTCAAAGATAGATCACTCCATGAAAACACACGTACAGATTTCCAAACAATAAAACTCCAACAACAACAACAACAACAACAACAACAAAGTGTTTCTTTAAGCAGCAAACCTCCTCCTAATAATTCTGATGAAGATGGTGAAGAAGTTTATAGTAGAAGCCCAGTTAGGGCTCCATTTGGCATCAATCTACACTCAAAAGAAACCCGAAAAGTTCTTAATACTTACACTCATTCAGATTCTGCATACCACACTGAAACTTGCCATTACAGTGGTCAGTTGCCAGCTTCAAATTCTTTAAACAACAGGTTGAAACACAATCTGAAAACAGAGGGATTGGATATTTCCATGGATTGTGTTGACTTGTTGAATAATGGGTTAGATTCTTTTTTAAAAAGGGTTATAAAGTTGACCCATTTGAGATCTTCTTCAGAAAGTATATCCATGTTGGATTTTCGGGTAGCAACAGAGCTCAATCCCATGATTCTTGGAGATGTTTCACATATAGTACACGAGAATTGTTAACAATTGATAAAAGTTTTGGGTGTAGACTGATTAGATTGTATATATACTATGATTTTGACACTATTAATGAAATGATATATCGCTTTTTTAAGCAATCATTCATATGTGAGATGATGTTGAATTATTGATTAATTTTTTTTATTAGAAATGGATGAAAGTTATGTAATTGATGTGATTGTAAGATAGTGGGTGATTAGATTCATTGAAATATATAACGGAAAGATGATAAATTTAGTTAATGACATATTTATTTATTTATTTCGTCAATAAGTATATATATTTAATGTCTTTATTCATTTTTAAATTCTAATGTAACAATTTAATCCTTCAATATGAATGACAAAGATGCGGTTGGAAAAGCTGTTATTTATTCTAAAGATTCTTGGGTCAAGAAGAAACAAAAATAAATGTGTATAAGCCCAAAAGGCTTTAAACATCAATCGCGAAATATGTTTACATATTTTGGGCCATTTCCAAATGAAAATTTGTCCTTAAAATCCATGTCAGAATTTTCTACTTTATTCGCGCTGATATTTAATTAATGGAAAAACATGGCAACAAGAGAATGTGGAAACTGATATAAATAATTGGAAAAGAATATTGGTAAAGAAAATCACCCACATTGAGAGAATGTGATAATAATCTCATATGAAGGAATTAATTATGTTTGATTGGAACTAGATTTTTTTTTAATCATCAAATGAAAATATATATTAAAAGGTTCCAACATAGCAAGAAGTTAAAAAGGGGGCAAAACGAGAGTATAAAAAAAAAGATGAAGCAGAAAACAACAACATTACAAACCAATAAGAGGGCGGGTTGTCTGATCCCACCATCTTAAACAACTGTTAACACTCCGATGTTTAAACCATAGAAACATAGTAGACTTAATGATGTCGACCACTTTTGTAGCACATACAATCTTGTTATTAAAGAGTCTCTTGTTCTTTGTCTTCCAGATGCAACATAGAGATCCATAGCAAATAACCATCACTCGATTCTTCTTCTTAGGGATGTTTCCCTATTGTGACGCGTAGTCTAGCATGTCTTAGACCGTTTGGAAATTCGCCAAAGGAATGTTGTTATACTATCTGAAAATCCATTCCAAAACTGTTTTGGCGAATGGACATTTTACCAGGGTATGATCCCTGGTTTCTTCGTCTGCACCACACTGACAACAGATTTGAGAGGGGATAGTGACTCCTCGTGTAGACAAAGCCTTTGCAGTTGGAATTCAACTCATTCTCGCCCTCCAATTGAAACATATCACTTTAATGGGGACCTCTTTAATCCACCTAAAGCCACCAGTGTCTACCTGTTCCCGTTTTTCCACATGTTTCAAAGGGCTTTTACCTGAAACTTATCGTCTTCAGTTAATTCATATCTCCAGGAGTCTCTATTCGTAATGACAACAACGAGTCTGAAAGGCCGTCTTCTGCACATCCTCCTCTCTGACCCTCATCTGATGATAACCCGAACAAAGATCAATCTTGGAAAACCAAGATGCACCCTAAATCTGGTCAAACAAATCATCAATCCTTGGGAGTGGATAACGGTTCTTCAACGCCGCAACTATCATGCCAGGTCCACAGTGTCCAACCACCGTTCCCGGTGTCACCGTTGCAACAAATGTCCGGTGGAACAGGTCCAATGCTTTCGCTACCACCACTAGCACAAACCATGATAGCCCATATACTGCCCATATATTCCATGACGGGCACATGGACCGCACCTACCATTGATCCAAGCCACAACCTACAACAAAACTCAATGCTTACACCGTTAGCACCAATACACCCTTTCTTTTCTGGCTATCCTCTCCAGCTGCCATTCCAACAACACTCCTTTTATGGCCCAAGTCCCGGCTATCATGCGTTGTCGTCGTATGGTCCAAACCATTAATACCAACTGCAAGCGATGACAACCATCCCAAATCAAGACTGCCTTTATCGCAGCGTCACATCCCCATTCGTCAAGGAATTGCTAGATTACGAAATACCCAACACAGATAAGCTGCCAACACTTAAGACCTACAACAACACCACTGACCCAGATAGCTATATCGACACATATGAATGGACGATGACATCCTTGAAGCTTAACGAGAGGTATTGGTGCACCTATTTCTTGACGACCCTTGATGGCAATGCGGGCACGTGGTTTAAGACGTTGCACCCAGGCAACATCTCCAACTTTGTACAACTCAAATACTTGTTTCTCACCAACTTTATGCAGTTGCGTAAGTACAAAGGAGACTCCCACTCCATAATAGGCTGCAAGCAGAAGGAGGGTGAGTCTGTACGGGAATATTTCACAAGGTTCATAAATGCCACACTAGATGTGCCGGGACATGAAGAAGGGCTCATAGCTGTCGCCTTCACGTGGGGACTCTTACCAGGCCCCTTATCGCAAAAACTTATGGGTAAGAAACCCCAAACGAGAGCAGAGCTAAAAGAGAGGGTAGAACGATATTTACGGCAGGAGGAAGGTGAGGCAGCAAAGCAGGCATACCTAAATGTTATGACAACCAAGCGCCACAACCCAGGCCACATGGACTTCCATGGAGGAAGTAGACATTTCGGCCCAGGAAGGAGGCCCCAAGCGCGGTTCCGACCATTCATCAGAGACGACAGGTGGGGTCGTCGATCGGACGTATACACGGTTTCAGAGAAACAACAACCAACCAAGTCACCCAAGAGTCGATATTGTGAGTATCACAAAAGCAAGACACACGATACCGCTAGTTGTTCAGTGCTCAAGAAGGAAATGGAAGAAAAGCAGCTCAAGGGAGACTTGGTGGAAATAGCACGGAGCTTGCGCACCAAATTCGATGCCGAAAATGCAAAGAACACGCCGCGAGACCAGGCCCAACCAAAAGAGATATTCATGGTACGCAACAAATGGAGTAGGGATGAGCAAACGGCCGGCCAATAGACAGGGCCGGTCCAAATGTATATCGGGCCCGGGGCGAAAAGAAAAAAAGGGCCCCTTACAGAGAAATATAATAAAGATTCAAAAAAATATCATTTATTCTTCACTATAAACGCGTTCAATTAGCAATAACAAAGAAACCAAATTGTTTTTTGTTTGAACTAATTTGAGTTTGAACCAACTTTAAGCCCTAAAAATCATTTAGATAATAATTTATATATATATATATATATATATATATATATATATATATATATATATATATATACACACACACTACATAGCCCATAAAATTTGGGCCCTTGGAGACGTGGGCCCTGGGCGGTCGCCCGGGTTGCCCACCGTCTGGACCGGTCCTGCCAATGGATTCCCAAGCTTCCGTTAAGAACACTCACGTTCTCTGGACAAGACCCTAGACCGGAGGGATGGAGAGGCGATAATCCGCTGGTAATCCAGGCCTCCATTAAGGATGTGATTATACACAAAGTCTATATTGACACAGGGAGTTCGACAGACATGATTTACGAGCATTGTTTTCGAATCCTCCCGGAGTGTTGGAAAGACAGTTTAAGACCTACAACAGGGAGGCTCGTCGGATTCACCGGCCACAACCTATGGCCGTTAGGGACAATTCATCTCCCCCTGACGATAACTAGCCATGACAAGCTACGAAAGAAAACGGTTCTGATCGACTTCATGGTCATCCGACACCCGGCGGAGCACAACACTATCTTGGGGAGAACAGCCCTCCTAAGGCTAGGTGCGGTCCCGTCGACCATGAATGGAATCATGAAGTTCGACACCTCGGTTGGTTCGGGTACAATACTTGCCACCCCACCCAGAGAATTGCAATGCCTTACAGTTATGAAAGTAACAGAGATAACCAAGGAGACAAAGAATCCGCGACATGATCCTGCAAAAGGAAAAGAAGTAATTAACGAAAGATATCCCGACCAGCTAGTCAATATCGGCCATAATCTCCCAGGCCATGTAAGAGGAGCAATGTTCAACCTCCTCAAGCGATAAAAACATGTGTTTGCATGGACCCCTACGGACATGGTGGGGGTAGATAGGAAAGTCATTGGGCATAAACTCATGATCAAACCAGGGGTAAAAGAAGTCAAGCAGAAGAAAAGGGTCCAAGGAGGGTACCGCAATAGGGCGATTAACACAGAGGTAGCTAAGTTGACAGAGGCCGAAATAGTAATGGAAGCAATATTCCCAACCTGGATCGCTAACCCAGTTATGGTACGCAAGCAAGACGGGTCTTGGCGCATGTGTATTGACTTCTCCGACCTGAACAAAGCATGCCCTAAGGATTGCTATCCTCTCTCGGAGATCGATCAGAAAGTGGAGTCGCTGCAAGGGTTCAAGCTAAAGTGTTTCTTGGACGCATATAAGGGGTATCATCAGATTTTGATGAGTAAGGAAGACGAAGAGAAGACGACCTTCTATACAGATCATGACACCTTTTGTTACACCAAGATGCCTTTTGGTTTAAAAAACGCGGGAGCCACGTACCAACGTTTGGTCGAATTAGTTTTCACCAAGCAAATCGGGAGGAATATTGAAGTGCATGTTGACGATATGGTAATCAAAAGCCCACATGAAGACAGAATGTTGCAAGACATCGAGGAAACTTTTCGCACGATAGAAAAGACTAGAATGAAATTGAACCCGACGAGGTGCACATTTGGGGTAGAGGAAGGACAGTTTCTGGGGTACTACGCCACCAAGCAGGGTATTCAACCTAGTTCAGTTAAAGTAGACGAGTTTATGGAGACACCACCCCCGGGAACTTTGAGAGACGCGCAGGGCTTGAACGGGAAGCTCATGGCCCTGAGTAGGTTCATTTCGAAATCCGCTGACAAGGCTATGCCATTATTCCATACTCTAAAAGGTTGTATTGAAAAGAACAATTTTCAATGGACGGCCGTGGCGGAGGAGGCGCTCCAGAAAATCAAGGAAGCACTACACAAGCTACCTACGCTGGCTAGCCCTATCCCAGGGAAATACTGCAAGTGTACCTTTCGACATCCAATGAGGATATATCGTCAGTGTTGACCGTGGAAAAAGAAGGTGAGCAGACTCCGATATACTTTGTGAGCAGGGCGTTGCAGGGCCCCAAACTCAATTATCCCATCCTAGAGAAATTAGTCCTGACGCTCATTTATGCGGCACGGTGTCTGAGACGCTACTTCCAATCACATCAAGTTGAAGTACTAACGAATTGCCCCATTAAAAAAATACTGCTCCAGCCGAAAATGTCGGGCCGGCTAGCAAAGTAGGCGATCGAGCTGGGGGAACATGATATAAGTTATCGACCAAGGAAAAGCATTAAAGGACAAGAACTGGCTGATTTCTTGCTCGAGATCCCAGATGAAGGCGGCCCGACTAAGGAAGGAATATAGGCAGTGGAGGAAGTGCCGGCTAGCAACTGCTCATGGACACTGTATACTGATGGGGCCTCCAGTAGGGAAGGCTCAGGGGCAGGTCTAATCTTGACCAGCCTAGAGGGGGAAAAAGTAACTTATGCCCTTTGTTTCGACTTCCATACTTCAAACAATGAGGCCGAGTATGAGGCCTTGCTAGCAGGACTGCGTTTAGCGAAACAAATGGGTGCGAAGGTCGTAACAGCCTTAACAGATTCAAGGCTAGCTGCGAACCAAATCAATGGAAGTTTTGAGACAAGATATCAAAGAATGGAGAAATACGTAAAAATAGTGAGACGATTAATCCAATCCTTCAAACAATTCACGATCAAGCAAATACCCCGGAGCGAGAACAGAAGGGCAGACACCCTAAGTAAGCTACCGTCTACATGTTTTGATCATTTATCGCAGAAGGTTTTAGTAGAGGTGCTTAAGGAGAGGAGTATAGACGAGCGGCAGGTAAATTCCCTAACAACCACCGGGATCACATGGGTGACACCATTTATGGAGTATTTGCAAAGAGGGATGCTTCCAGATGATCACGGTGAACCAGGAAAATACGTATAAAGGCGCCCTCATACGTACTGGTAGATGGGGAACTATACCGAAGAGGATTCACGACACCATGGATGAAGTGCGTGGACCAAGCCAAAGGAATGGAAGCGCTACAGGAGGCGCACGCAGGCCAGGAAGGGGCACACGAAGGAGCACGAGCTTTAACATGCAAAGTGCTCCATATGGGAATATACTGGCCCACGATGCATCAGGATGCATTGGGGCTGACCAGGAAATGAAAGGAATGCCAGTCATATGCCCCAGTACAAGCGAACCCGCCAGTGACACTACGTAACATATCTAGCCCATGGCCATTCTGTTGGATTAGTGTCTAAGTCCATAACTATTTTGGTATGTACTTGACCCGATGGTGCATGGTCCTTTTGGGTTGCCTTCACCAAAGCAACTTGATAGGATGAATTATGGAGAGAAAGGATTAAATATGATTTATTAATATATTATGAGAATAATATATTAAAGGAGAAATCATATTGTTTAAATAATATTGGTCAATAATTAATTAGTAATTAGTTTTGTGACTAAAAGAGATTAATTAAACTTAAGGGACTGGAATTGTAATTATAAGATAATTGCAATTTGGGCCATGGATTGTCTTAAATTAAGGAGTGGACGAATTCTATGGGAAACCCATAAGGAAATCGTCCAAGGCCCTAATTAAAGAAGTCCATGGGTTGCTTAAGGCTTAAGCATCCAAATTAGGGTTTCCTTGTTAGATAACCCTAATTGCCTAACTATATATAAGACCCTTATGACCCAAAAACGTGGTTAAGACTCCTCTAGGGTTTGTAGACGTTTTGGGCAGCCTCCATCCTCTCTCCTCTTCATCCTCTTGCTTATGGTGTTTGTGAACCATTAGAGGAGTGACAATTGTGACTCTAAGCTTTCTAAAGTCAATACAAGGAGATTTGGGATTGTTATTGCTACATAACAATCAAGGTAATATCTTAAACCTATTCTCATGTTAATATGATTACTTGAATGCTAGAATTAGGGTTTATAGTCTTGGATAACTTGCGTGTACAATAGAGAAACCTAGATCCAAGCATTAGGGTTTGTTTGAGCACATAGGATGTTCTGAGGACCAAAACCCAACAGTGGTATCAGAGCCTTGATTGGTTTCTATTGTATTGATGCATTATGTGTTTATTCAAGTTGCAAAATCGTTTTTTGAGTCATCTGCCTGATGAACTCGGCGAGTACCACAGTGTACTCGACGAGTAGGCCTCAACTCGGCGAGTACAGTGTGGTACTCGGCGAGTTCGAGCGTCAGATGGAGCTGTTTTCGGGATTTCTTGCTGTTTATCTTTGAGATACTTGCCTTTATCATATTAGATCAATATAAATCCGATTTTATGATATATATGACTATATTCTTGATCTAATTGAAGATATTTATCAATTAATAAAATATTTGTTTCCTTATGTGATAATTGATTAATTATTTTGATTAAATTGGTAAATTGTTTTGCAAGAAATCATTAAATAAATCAAATATGGATAATTATGTGATTAAATGTTAATTAAGATTATTTGTTATTTGATCCTTGTTGTTATGAAAAGTTTCATGTTTTCCCCTTTAGGTTTTATAGTTTAAATTTGAACCCAAAAAGTTTTGTTGTTTTGAAATTTAAATAGTTGAGACCCTAATGTTTTGAATAAGGTTTCAAAACTTGCCCTCAAGTTTTTGGAATTTAAATTTTGATTAATAGTTTAATTTTGATGCATATTTAAATTCTAAACCCTAATGTTTTGAAATGTTTTCAAAACTTGCCCTCAAGTTTTGGAATTTAAAAGTTGATTAAAAGTTTAACTAGGAATGTTAAATTCTAAAACCCTAGTATTGTTTTGAAACGTTCAAATCACACCCTTATGGTTTTATTAATTAATTAAGGTGTATAATTAAAAGAGGTATAATAAATCCATAAAAGTTTAGGTTAAAAATTTAATTGAATTAAAAGTATAATTGTTAAATTAAACCACCTAGTATTTTAAAAGTGTAAAATACACCCTATACTATATATATAACATTAAAAGTCTAACATTATATATATGTATGAGTAAAAGTCAGTCTTACCGTTAGTAGGCCTCATTCACGAAGCTGGTCTATAAGGGGTGTTTAGGGAAATTGCCTATAAAATGGCGATTGAATGGGTATCCACTCTTACCCACCGCACTCTTGACTAGTGGATGGTCGTTAGCCGAACGGGTAGGATAGGACGAAACCTTCCATTATAAGTATAATGAATTATTAAAGTAACTAAATGTTTTCATAAAATTCCCAATCTTAGTTACTTAGGCAAAAGTGAATTGATGTAATTCCATGAAATTACACTTTGTGCCCTTGCAAAGACGTTAGTGGAGCGTGTGTGGTTTACCGGCACACTAAATGGTTCTAAGCAAAGGTAGCAAAGGGTGACTCAATGTTTGTCATAGTTCGGTGGAGCGTGTGTGGTTTACCGACACATCGAATAGGTGACTGTAACATGTGGGGGCACCATGTAAGTTTGCATGGTTATTCACACCCGCTTTGTGATCCTCGGCATCCCAGTCACAAACAAGAGGGGCATATCGAGATTTAAACATGCCATTGAAATGTTCAATGAATCTCAAAGGATCTAGGAGTTTTCATAGATTTAAAACTTAAATTTTTTTTTTTCGTTTTTCATGGTGGAAATTAGTGAATCGTCATTCACTTACCTTCAAATGTTCTGCAATTTGGGTTACGGCATCCCTCTCCCGAGTTGTAGAATATTGTGTTGGGTCCTAGCCTTAGTATTTCATTTGGGTGATTTACTAAGGACTCAATCAATCAACTAACTTGAGTTTGTTTTCTCCCGTTTTGTAGATGTCAAAGTTCGACAACTATGGTCTTCCCAAATCCCGCGGAACAAGCTTTCCACATGAAAATGATATTCCACGATTCAATCGAGGAACAAGAAATCATGCTTCACTTCCTCCACCTCCTCCAATTATTCTCCCTAACCCACAAGTTCAAAGGGTAAAAGAGAGAGCGTTCAGAGTAGGCGAGTACGTGTTAAGAAAGAATGAGGCAAGCCGAGCCCAACCATAGGGCAAGCTGGGTCCAACATGGGAAGGCCCGTACATATTTGTAGAAGCAAATTGAAACAGCACGTATGTCTTGGGAACGGTGGAGGGAAGGCAAATCCCAAGAACCTGGAATGCCAGGAATTTGAAGAAGTTTTTCTTTTAAAAAAGCGACAAATAACTCCGGATTATTCGATGTCGTACTTAGTGTACCACATCCTAGGTACTTAGTGTACTTGACTTCGTGCTTAGCGATATAATCCTCATACTTAGTGTATTAGAGGCCACAAGCCAATGTAATTAAATGGCTGATATGCCAAACTTTAATACTCAGCGTATTAAATTTTATAAAACGTCTAAATTTGTGATGCATTAAACTTGAGTGTTGGGTACTTAGAGCTCCCAACCTTGACATTTAGCATGTCAATACTAATATGGGCAGAATAAAATGCTTTGTGCATCAAAATATTGACAAGTAAAGCAATGCTTAGGGCATGCAACTAGGTACCCAATATACCAAACATTTTTGTATGCACAAAAGAAGAAGGAAAACACTATTTAGCAAGGTCTATGCATTACATGCCCAAAAGTAAAACAAACAGAAAATAGAATGTTTAGAAGCATAACAAAACAGGCAACATACCATCAAACACACAACATACCATCAAACACACAAAACATAAGGAAGAGAACTAAAAGGAATAATTTCACGCCCCAGAAGGGGTAGCACACGATGCCGAAGCATCTTCATTTTCAGCAGACATACCCACCACCACACCTATCGTATCCCCACCAGGACCTTCACCACCCACTCCAATGTTGCAACCACCATCATCTTCGACACCTTAACCATCTTTGCCAACATTATCTTCAATCACCTCCATAATTTCCTCTCTCTCAACCATACCATCCGGGGTATCACTCGAACTGGAAAAAGAACACAACTCCCGTAGGCCCTCAATATCCAAATCTCCCAACCCCAATAAAGATGCAATACTTGCGAAGGACAGCAGAGCATCGTTCACACTGACTACAGGATCAGCAGCAGGGAGGCAAGCACCGGCACCCTCATACCCAACGCGAACGGCGGCCTTCTGAGCTGATTCAACCCCAGCCACAAAAGCAACGTGCCGAATAATACTTATAGCATTTGTAAAGCCCGAATGCTAGATCAGTTTGTGAACAACACGAACAACACCAACATGCACGAACCAATCCAAATCCCGGCGTAAGGTATCAACGTTTGCTTGCAAAGAAGAAACTAGCTTATCATGGTCGGCATCATCACGTTGAAGGCTCTCCACTTGAATCATCAAGCCTTCATTGACCTGGGAAAGGGAGTCAACCTTGGCCTCTACAGTGGCTTTAGTATCCTCAAGAGTAGACTTTTTAGAAGCAAGAAGTTGACACTTTTGTTCAAGAAGTTGGAGGTCCTCGTCAAGTTCACCGACACGACGCTCCAATCCCACCATACACGATTCACAGGTGGCATGGGCGACTTCCATCTCGCCCAAAGAGTGGACACGTCGAGAGCCTGCGACAAGGTAGAACATGGCTTGTGCTGCGACATAAGCTATGTTATTGGCAAGAGCAGGGTTCCCCATAGCCTCCATATCACTAACCACAGTAGGGGGAAAAGCATGGCGAGAAAACTCAAGAGCATTTGCGTAGACAGATAGCCTGGAGTCATTGTAAGGATTCCATGAAGGGAAAAGGCAGGAGGCTTGATGGAACTCTCTCCAGTCCCCCCTCCCCCCGTGAAGGGATCGAGGGTTGGCTGGGAACGCTAGAATCATTGACAGGAGAAAGTTTTGGGACCTTTGCAACCAGGACACTTGGAACAGATGTAGCAACAACAGATGAAACAACGGGCTGTTCACATGCCCTATTGATCCCTTTGGATTGTTGATTATCGTCATCGGAGATCACCACCATGCTGGTGGGAGTGGAAGCTATAGAATCCAAACAGGCGGGAAAAACCACGCCTGGTCTGAACCCTTTTGGCAACATTAGATGCATCGACGAATGGCTCACCCATAGCTAAGATAGCTTTCCTTTTCTCTTGCATGCGCCGGACATCAGCGATAATCCCCTCTTTACTATCGTCACTACTCTCCAAAGAGGAAGAACGAGTACCGCTCAAAGTCATCAAATTGGATATGGGGAGGGAATGTAAAAGATCCATCTCCGACGCCGAACCACTCACAGGAGGAACAGAAGGGGAAACAGTTAGGGCAAACCGGTCCATCCGGCGTTGAGGAGGAAGCAGGTCAACCAGATCCACCTCACGGTGCTCCAACTTACCCCGATACCGTTTTCGCAAAACCTCATCCATAGATAAAGAAGACTCAACACCTGAAGATATCGGAACATGAAGTGTTAGCCGCCTAACGACGATAAGAGGAAAAAGAGGACAGAGAGAAGAAAATGCAAATCACTTACCGTCGACAACACAAAAGAACACCGCCATCCTGCCACGGGGTCTGCAAGAGGGACTCATCCCCACACCAGAAAGGAGGGCCTCATAATAGTCCTCAGGAGATACTTGAACGTTCTTCAGATGGTCGACGACACCCTGATTGTGAGGGAAAAGTTTGGGGATGGTATCAGCAAAGGCATTCGCATGATATCACCCACTCCCGACCAAATCTTGATTTATCCACAACCACCTATCTTGCCAATTCTTAGGCATCCACCCGTCGGGAACTAGAGCGTGTCCCCCTCGCCGGACTGAGAAAGTGTACTTGTCTTCGGTAACGCAGAATCTGAAGAAGTATTTAAAAACAAAGTAGTCGGGAAGATAGTTGTTGGCCCTGCGAATCATCTCGAAGGTCACTACCTTGTTGACAGCATTTGGGGTCAGCATCTTGTAACGTCCCAAAATACGACCCAAAATTTTTTGTTTAATCATTACTAAAATCATTAGATCAATACCATTAAATAAAACCCACACGTCAATGTATCCAAAACCATAACAAGTATCACAAGAAAACTGTATCAAAACTGTATCAAATCATGTCAATGAAAAGCTAATAAACTCCCAGGACAAAAACTGAAGCTGTGGTGTGTGCGATGCCATCATCCCGAGCTCTTCCCTTTACTTGCGGAAGTACCTGCAACCAAACTGAAACTGTAAGCACGAAGCTTAGTGAGCTCCCCCAAACTACCGCATACCAAACAATATCATATAAACACATACTGGTCCTTACCCACTGCATCAGACCGAAGTCTGGAAACTGCATCGGACCGAAGTCCGGGACTAACCAGGGCCTTGCCCTCTGCATCGGACCGCAGCCCGGAAACTGCATCGGACCGAAGTCTGGAACTAACTGGGACCTTGTCCCCTGCATCGGACCGAAGTCCGGAACTAGCTGTATCGGACCGAAATCCGGAACTGACTGGGACCTTGTCCCCTGCATCGGACCGAAGTTTGGAAACTGACTGAGCATAACATGGCTTAGTATAAACATATCAACAAGCATAAGCATATATACCGTATACTGCATCAGACCGAAGAACACATAACATAAAGCATGCTTGAATCACAAAGACATCAAGCAATCTAACTACTGCATCAGACTGAGGTTCGGAACTACTGCTAACTAAACGGGTCGGCATTGTGGCCGTAGACCCGTTCCTACTAGAAGGAAGACTCACCTCATAGTCTAGCTGCTGAATGAACTACTCTGGAATCTGTCTGCTGCGGCTCCGGTTTAACCCCGACTACAATTTCCATAAGTACACTCTATCAAATACTGATAACTATACTGAGGATAAAATGACTATTTTAACCCTGGTCAAAGTCAACCTCTCGGTCAAAGTCAACATTCAGTTGACCTGACTCGTCGAGTTGGCCCACCAACTCGTCGAGTCCTTATTCTCATTTCTCAATTCTGCTCGCTACTACTCATCGAGTTTGGCATAGACTCGACGAGTTCCTCTTTGATACAAACACTTAGTCAATATGCATCTGACTCGCCGAGTTGTATGAACAACTCGCTGAGTTCTCATTCATCATATGAACACTCCAACTGGGACTCGCCGAGTTGTATGAACAACTCGCCGAGTCTGTTCTTGGGATATGAAGATTGCCTTGGACTCGCCGAGTCAGGGCATTGACTCGCCGAGTCCCTCCATGAATGAGTCTGATCTCCGACTCACTAAGTTCACCTAAAACTCACTGGTTCCATTCGACATAAACATAGAAGGGGGAAAACTCGAGGACTCGCGACCCGACTCGCCGAGCCTGAAGAACAACTCGCCGAGTCTGTTGCATGCACTTCTATTCAATCGATTATGTTCAAAACCACTGCATACAACTTATAGATCTGGGTTTCTAAGGCTTGTTTACCACGTAAAGTTTCCAATTTTATGTGTACATATGCATGAAAAGGGATTTAAAGGCTCAAAAGACACTTAAAAGAGTAAATCTAGGGCTTTCATGCAAAATGGCTCCATAAAGGAGTTAGATCTATGTTTTTGGAACTGAAACATGGCTAGATCCGAAGGCTAATCAACCCAATGTGATCTATCTACTATAAACAAGCTAATAAATGGATAAAATGGCCTAAATGTGATTAATAATGGAGAATCACTCAAAGAAACAGAAGGAATCCAATTATTACCTCAATAAACTCTGTAGTGGGTGCAAGATCTTGGATCTCCTTCTACCCCTTTGGATCTAGCTTCCTTCTTTTCTTTAATACCTCAAGATTCACACAAGAAATGCTCAAAATGTTCAAGGAATGGCTAGGGTTTGCTAAATGAAGCTCTGAGGGTGAAGGAGGCGAGTTTGGGGCTCATAACATGGTTTAAATAGGGTGCAAAACCCGTGGATCTAGGGTTTCTTCCAGACTGACGGACTCGCCGAGTCGTCAACTTAAACGTGCTCAAAATCTCGTCTCTACTCGGCGATTCGGGCCTACAACTCACCAAGTTCCAGCTAAAATGCCAAAAATTACTTAGATTAAAATACATACCAGGAACCAGGTGCTACAAATCTCCCCCACTTATTTTAGACTTCGTCCTCGAAGTTTGTTGCTGCTACATCTGGAAACAACTCTGGGTAGTGCTCCCTCATCTCCTCCTCGGCCTCCCACGTCCACTCATACCCTTTCCGGTGCTGCCACTGCACCTTTACCAACTGAACCACCTTGTTCCTCAAGGTCTTCGTCTTTCGATCCAAAATCGCAACCGGTCTCCTAATATAATTCAGGCTGCTATCAACCTGAATATCTTCCAAGGGTACAACTACTGACTCGTCTACCAAACACTTCGTCAACTGGGAAACATGGAAAGTGTTGTGAATTTGGATAAGCTCTACCGGAAGATCCAACCGATAAGCAACACGACCCACCCGGGCCAAAACTCTGAAAGGACCGATGAACCTGGGGCCCAGCTTGCCCCTCTTCCGAAACCTGATGACACCTTTCCAGGGTGATACCTTCAGGAGGACCATGTCGCCTACCTGAAACTCCAAGTCTGATCACCTCCTGTCTGCGTAACTTTTCTGCCGACTCTGCACAGTCTGCAGTCTACTACGAACCTGCTAGATCAACTCTGTCGTCTTGAGCACCACCTCGATGCTCCCAATGACACGCTGACCGACCTCACCCTAACAAATCGGGGTCCTGCACTTCCTCCCGTAGAGCATCTCGAAGGGAGGGAGGTCAATACTCGCATGATAACTGTTGTTATACGAAAATTCCGCTAATGGAAGATACGTATCCCAACTGCCACCGAAATCTAGGACACATGCCCGGAGCATGTCCTCAAGAGTCTGAATCGTCCTCTCGCTCTACCCGTCCGTCTGAGGGTGGAAAGCGGTGCTGAAATGGAGACGAGTACCCATCTCGTCATGAAACCGCTTCCAGAATTTGGAAGTAAAACGGACATCTCGATCTGACACCACTAAAACAGGCAATCCATGCCGTGCCACAACCTGTCGCACATAAATATCGGCTAGCTTCTCAGCCGATATGCTCTCCTGGATCGGTATAAAATGAGCACTCTTCGTCCACCGATCCAGTATAACCCAAATCGAATCCACTCCACGTGCGGTCCTGGGAAGCTTAGTGACAAAATCCATGGTGATATCTTCCCATTTCCACACTGGAATGTCTAACGGCTGCATCTTGCCGTGTGGCCTCTGGTGTTCTGCCTTAACCTTCCTACAGGTCAGGCACCTCTCCACATACCAGGTGACATCCCGCTTCATGCAGGCTACCAATAGTCGGGTCGAAGATCCCTATACATCTTCGTTGCCCCTGGGTGGATGGAAAATCGAGACTTATGGGTCTCGTCCATCAGCACTTGCCGTACTCCGCCCCAGTACGGTACCCAAACCCTCCCATGAAGGGTTAACGATCCTCGACTATCATAGTCGAAGGAAGCTACTCGGCCCACAATCCTCTCACACTTCTGCTTCTCCTCCTTAAGGCCCTCGACCTGAGCCTCTCTGATCTGCTCTAACAATGGATTAATTACTGTCATCCTCAAACATATGTCCCTGATCAGGGCTGCTACCGCCTTGCAGCTCAGGGCATCGACCACTATGTTGGCCTTCCCTAGGTGATAAAGGATCTCACTATCATAATCATTTACCACGTCTAACCACCGCCGCTGCCTCATGTTAAGATTCGGCTGATCCATGAGATACCTCATACTCTTATGATCCGTGTAGATGGTACAACGGACCCCATAAAGGTAATTCCTCCAAATCTTGAGAGCAAATACCATTGCCCCCAGCTGTAAATCATGCATAGGATAGTTAGCCTCGTGAGGCTTCAACTGTCTCGAGGCATAAGCTATCACACGGCCTCGCTGCATCAACACTGCTCCCATACCTATGATCGAAGCATCACAGTAGACTACAAAATCCTCTACTTCCTCTGGCAGGGTAAGGATCGGTGCCTCGCACAATCTCTGCCTAAAGGTCTCAAATGCTGCCTGCTGCTCAGGCGCCCAACGAAACACCACCGACTTCTTAGTCAGTCAGGTGAGTGGTACAACTATTTTGGAGAAATCCTGGATGAATCTCCTGTAGTACCCTGCCAACCCTAGGAAGCTCCGAATCTCAGATGGAGATCTCGAGACCTCCCACTGCATCACGGCCTCTATCTTGGCCGAATATACCAAAATACCCTTCTGATTACCGAGGTGCCCAAGGAATTGCACCTCGCGCAACCAGAACTCGCACTTGGAGAACTTTGCGAAAAGTCTCTCCCTCCTCAGAATCTCTAACACCTCCCTCAGGTGCTCCTCATGCTGCTACTGGGTCTTGGAATAACCCAAGATGTCATCAATGAATACTATCACCGACCGATCCAACAATGGCCGACAAACGCGGTTCATGAGATCCATGAATGCGGCTGGAGCGTTGGTGATCCCAAACGGCATCACCACGAACACATAATGACCATATCGGGTCCTAAAAGCAGTCTTTTGCACGTCCTCATCTTTGACTCGCATCTGATGATACCCGGAGCGTAAATCGATCTTGGAAAACCAAGACGCTCCCTGCAGATGATCAAACAAATCATCTATCCTCAGGAGTGGGTAACGGTTCTTCACCGTTACCTTATTCAACTCCCGATAATCTATACATATACGGTGCGACCCGTCCTTCTTCTTCACGAACAAAATCGGTGCTCCCTAGGGCGAATTGCTCGGCCTGATAAACCCTTGTCTAGCAGCTCTTGCAGCTACGTAGACAACTCCTGCATCTCTGGGGGAGCCAACCGATACGGTGCCTTGGCTATTGGAGCCGCACCAAGAACTAGGTCAATCCTGAACTCGACCTGTCTCTCGGTAGGTATTCCAAGAAAATCCTCTGGAAATACATCCGGGTAGTTGTAGTGGTGTTGATTATGATGGCATGTGCGGAATTAGAAAGATCCAGTGAATCATCATGTAAAATCAAGAACACAAGGAGTAAATAAATCTTTGTAAGCTCTTATTAGGTCTAGAAAGATTATACAAATGGGTTTGTATACAATTTCTCTCTCTAGTCTAACACTCCAAATGGTTCACTTTTATAATGGGAGTCACTCACTTCCTATTTATAGGAAAGATTCAACCCATTTACACATACAAAGAGGAAAGCCTAAAACATTACATCCAAGAATGACTTTTCACCCTAACATTCTCCCCCTCAAAGTTAGGATTGGATGTCCAGCTTTAATCTCCAACGAGCTAGTGCGATCAAGACCAAACTCCCCCTCGAAGTAACATCGGTCTTCAAATCCGCAAATGAATATTCGACAAACCCGAGAAGCTTCGAATACCCATCATTCTCCCCCTTTTTATAATCAAAAAATGATTATAAAACCCACTAAGGATGAGAAGCGCCCGAAGAATAGTCTTCACGATACTCCCCCATGATGTGTACCAAAAATGAATCACCAAAAATCTTGCACGGAAAAACAATCACGAAAAAGTCACAAAAAATTTTCAATTTATGAAAAATTTTGACTTTTTGGGTGAAAGTTGCAAGATTTTTCAAAATCTGGGTAGAAATTGTCACTTTTTGAAACTTGAAGGGACCTGTTGCATCCAAAACAGCCAAATATGCAAAACTCTCCCCCTTTTCCAAATCTGGGTAGAAAGCGTCAATTTGCACAAACTGTAGGGACCAGAAATGAACATTCTTAAATTTTCAGCAAAAAATAATCCTTTTTCGAATTTGGGTGAAAACTGCCAAAAATTCGAAGTTTCAGGGACTATCTTCGTAAATTCTGCCCTTGTGCACCAAACATACGAAGACCATGCCCAAAAATGAGAAGTACCAAAAATTTTTCGAAGTTGGGCGAAAAGTGTCAAACATACAAAACATGCTTTAATTTTCGAAGTGTCAACAAATCGAAGGTTCAGGGGCCGTTTTCGAAAATATGTCATTTGCTCAATTCTTACGAAGACTCATTAATGAATAGTAAAAGTCTTCGTATAAATTTCCAAAATACCCCTTCGAAAATTCAGAATATACCCTTCGAATATTCAACATTAAACTCCTTCGAATTCAAATCACAAACACCCCTTCGTTTTTCATTCCAAATATCCCTTCTTTCAAAACACCTAAACAAACCCAGTTCATACAGTTCTTCGTTCAAACTCGAAATACCCTTCGTATGTTAACCTAGTTCTTTATCACAATCCAAACAATCGACCATACAGGAAAGGCTTCGATTGATCGACTCCAAACCATCGTCCATACAGGAACCCTTCGTATATTAACGATCAAAATCATCTTTCCAAATCTTCGTTCTCACAGCCTTTATCCTTCGAAATCGAATTACAGTTTGTCATACCGTTCAATTCCAAATCCTTCGAAGAAATCGATCGTTAACCCTTCGAATCTATCAACCCAAACTCATCAATCCTTTGTACATGAAACATTCAAAAATCGACATCAAACCCAAAAATCGATTCTCCAAATCGTTCGATTCCAGTTCATCCTCAATAGCGACTAGACATCAACTCTCGATGAGACCATTTACTCAAAATCGTAATCCGTCGCTTTTCAGTCACGAATCGTCATCAAATTTAACCATTGGATTTCAACATATCATTCAAAATCACCCCAGTAACCAAAATCAGTCATCGATATTGAGTTCCATTCCCAGTGTTCAACTCACAAATTCGAAATCGATTTTATGGAAAATTTGAATACGATCAGGAACAAGTTGAGATTATTAATGAACAAATGATAATCTCAAATCGATTCATGAATTCTAACTCAAAATCTAAACAAGATCTCAAATATCGAGATTCAATTATAGAATTTCAACTGAATCGATGAATATTGAAATATGATAGAAAACAGACAAAAGGAGATCAATTAATCAAGAAACGTGAGCTAAAGTTAATTGGGAATCGGGAATGAAAGATTAAATCCGGAAGTGATCTGATGTACTCTTGGACTCGGTTATACACACAAATGAATCAATGAACAGTACATGATACAATTAATTGGGCTGGATCATTGAATAAACGAACTGGACTGATTTTTGAATATGTTTTGGGGTTGATGTTCGGATCATTTGAACAGTAACAGATTCTCATTTTGAATCAATTTGATGAACAGTGATGCTTCGAAATTAAAACAAATTTGTGAATATGATTTTGATTTTAAGTTGATCTAAACAAAAAATAATTGGATCAACAAAGGGATTGAAACGGATTAGATCCAATGAGGCAAATCGATCAAAAATTGAAAAACGCAAAATACGAATCGAAATCATGGACGTTTTGGAATCCATTTGAGAATTTGAGATACCTTTTTGACGAATCGAGTTCCGTTTTCAACAAACGAATCAAATTTGGAAGATCTTGGTTCTTTTGTCGGAATGAGAAAATCTCCAAATCGAACATTGTACCACCCACCATGCGAGATGTACAACTCGTTCTTCGTGTTCTTCAACGATCCAAGAACATCTTCAAAAGAACCACCAACACATTTGGGTTTTGACTTCAAATTCAATTCAACACTTGGAGATTGTTGCTTTGGAACCCAAATTTGCTTCACGGATTTTGGCTTCACAACATATGACGATTTTTGTGAGTAAACCCGCTTGTTCTTCCGATTCATCTTCTTCTTCTTTTTCTTTCTCATCTTTTTGCATCTTGAAGACTTGACTTCATGAACAAACCCACTTTCAACAACATGAACATTTTGAGTTTGAATCAAATCTTTTGGAGTTTGATATTTGTGATTTTCTTGGATCATCGGCTTCCGATAAGGAATCATTCCTTCAAACGAATCACAAAAACACAAAATATCATCAGTTTGAACTCCAATCGAGCAAAAAAAATTTTCATCTTTAAAATCAACTTGAACTCCTTTTTCTTGAACATCATCATCATCAAGAACACCATCCCGAGCTTCACGACAATCTGCATAATATTCAAGTTTATTGCTTCCATATTTGCATTCAACACGAGAAATTCCTTTTATGACTTATCCATCTCTTCTATTTCTTCGTCTCTTTTGATACGTTGTAACCAAACGATCAAACAAATGTTTGGTTCGAAAAATTGGACAACTAATTAATTCTCCAACTTCATTCTTTTCTCCATTTACAACAATATCACATTCACTTATCAATCCAACAGTTAAGCTATAAAGAAGATATTCAAATGAGCATTCACTTTGAACATCATGACTACGTATCATCCATTTCTCCATGATTACAAGAACTTGAAATTTTCTAGAGAGAGAAAGTGATTTTGAATGGGTTTTCTAGAGAGATAAAGTGATACAAACAAGTATTCTAGAGAGAGAAAGTCGAATTATGGATCAAATCAAAGAAAAATTCGACTTCTAGAACACAAAAACACTCTCTAAACACGAAGATCAATGAACAAAAAGAATCACCAAATCAAAATAGCCATCAAGGATCAATTCTTGATGAGATTCAAGAACACCCGCTCTGATACCAATTGTAGTGGTGTTGATTATGATGGCATGTGCGGAATTAGAAAGATCTAGTGATTCATCATACAAATTCAAGAACACAAGGAGTAAATAAATCTTTGTAAGCTCTTATTAGATCTAGAAAGATTATACAAATGAGTTTGTATACAATTTCTCTCTCTAGTCTAACACTCCAAATGGTTCACTTTTATAATGGGAGTCACTCACTTCCTATTTATAGGAAAGACTCAACCCATTTACACATACAAAGAGGAAAGCCTAAAACATTACATCCAAGCATGACTTTGCACCCTAACATTCTCCCCCTCAAAGTTAGGATTGGATGTCCGGCTTTAATCTCCAACGAGCTAGCGCGATCAAGACCAAACTCCCCCTCGAAGTAACACCGGTCTTCAAATCCGCAAATGAATATTCGACAAACCCGAGAAGCTTCGAATACCCATCAGTAGTCTCTCACTACTGGAACATCGTCAACTGTCGCCTTGCCCTTCTCCCGTGCATCTAGAACATAGGCAATATAACCGGCGCAACCCTGCTGGAAATAGCACCTCGCCCTCGCTGCTGAACACAGAACTGGTCCGCGATGTGGCCTCTCTCCCTGAATCACTAACTCTCCCCTGCTGGGAGTGCGAACCCTTACTAACTGCAACTCACAGTCTATCACCGCCCCATTGGGGATTAGCCAATCCATGCCTACTATGACCTTATTCCCTCGCAGGGGAATAGGGACCAAGTCAACTGGAAACTGCTCATCGAATAACTGTAGAGAACATCCTCTATGTACTCTCGCCACCCTAATGGTCCTGTCAAGTGCTATCTCAACCTCCAGTGGACAATCTAGCTCCCTAGGAGCTCTGCTAAACCTCTTGCTAAGCGCAAGAGAGACGAATGACCGGGTAGCCCCCGAATCAAACAGTACCGTGGCTGAAATGCCGTTCACTGAGAACGACCCTATGCAAAACATATAACCATAATAAACAATCAATAATAAATGAAGAGATAAAGGAAAAATACATACTCACCACCACGTCAGGAGTCGCTTGCACCTGCTCTGCTGTCAGCTGAAAAGCCCTACTCTTCGCCACCCACGTCTCAACTCGGCCCTGACGGCCATCTGTAATCCTAAAAGTAGCAGGAGCAGGTGCTGACACCTTCCCTGCAGCAACTAAACTCGGACACTGGGACTTTTTATGTCCCCTCTGATTGCACTGGAAGAAAATCAGATCTGATGCCGCAATGGCAGTAGTAGTGGCTGTACAATCTCTACTCATATGCCCAGTCCGACCGTACTTGTAGCAGCCGGAACTCCCTGCCTTCCACGCCCCATCGTGCAATCTCCCACACTTGCCACACCGACCGTGGCTCTGCTGACTCCTGGATCTGTGATATGAAACCTTGGGCTTTTTGCCCGAACTCCCTGGACCCGAAGCCGCCTCCGACTTCCTTTTTCTCTCCATCTCCAAGTCAATCTCTCTCTCTCTCTCTCTCTCTCTCTAGCCCTAGCAATCATGTTATCCAACATTTTACAGCTGGACCGGCTCACAAACTGGCAGATGTCACTCCGCAACATCTCATGATAATGGGCCTTCTTCATTTCCTCATCAGCTGCATACTGAGGAATGAGAAGCGTCCGTTCCCTGAACTTGGCAGGAATCTCCGCCACTGTCTCTATAGTCTGAGTGAGGTCCTGAAACTCCCTTGCTAACTGCTGCACCTCAATAACCGGTGCGAACTCAACTTTGAACCTGGCAGTAAAGTCACCCCAGGTCATAGCATCCAAAGCTGCGTCATCTCCAATGGCATGTCCGACCTCCTCCCACCAATCCCGTGCCCTGTCTTTCAGAAGACAGGACGCCAATCTGACCTTGTCCCCCTCGGGACATCTGCTCGTGCGGAAAGCATTGGCCACATCTGCCAACCATCTAGTACTCGCTATGGGGTCCCGTGCCCCATGATAATCTGGAGCTCCACAAGCCCGGAACTCCCTGAACGTAAGCGTGTGCGACCCCATCATGGCCGCCACCTCAGCGCGAAATGTGCCTAGCTTCTCCTCCATCAACTCTAGTATACCCTCCTTGATCGAACCAAAAATCACTGGTGTCTGCTCAAGAATGATACGGGTCACCTCTGAAGTGAAAAACTCCCTAGTCTGCTCATCCAACTGCCTAGCTCCCGAGCCTGGTCCTGATCCCTCCCCAGCACCTAAACTGCCGACTGCTGGTCTCGGGCGTAAAACCACCATTATGGAAACACATAACGATAAACGTCAGAAACACTGATATATCTCGAGGGATCACTAGTACTACAGGACTTCCGGTCTCATCTCAACCCTCCTCGATTTAAGTACGGATCTTCTGCTTCTAGTAGTATGGGCCCCTACTACCTTCCACATCTATTCGTACTCTCCTCAAGGACCGCCTTGACTCCACCAAGCCACTACTACTACTGCTGATCTCTACCACTCTCATCCTAGGCTTTCCCTAAGGAAACCTCTGACCCGACCCAAACCAGTCCTCAACCGCTGAAGGCCTCCTTGTAAAGCCAATTAGGCAATTAGTCATCACCTGAACACCATCACATATGATGAGGCTCGGATAATCCTTCGAGTAAAAGACTCGTCCCTACAACGGTTAGACTCAAACGAGAGCTGCGATGTAGGGCCAAATCCAACACTCTGAGATTATTTAACCCTGGTCACATGTGATGTGACGTATTCACCTAATGGATAACTCCCATTACTCGGAGTCCCACAAAACACATAGCAAGTAGCATTTGGACATAGGAAACTACTCAAGCAAACTATTCTCATAATCAAGAAACTGTACTAGCATACAGTGCTAAGCTCATACTATCAGGCATAACCTACACAGGCTATCCTACTACTGTCTACTCACTACTAGCATGCAATCCTCATCAAGTTGAAACACATAAAGCAGGCACATAAGGCATCCTCCTAGACTCTTAGTCCTATACTAGCATTTTGTTCTAATGAAACTAGAACTGATAATATAAACTTGTATGGGTAATTTGGGAGTACTTACTTGAGCTCGGCTGATCGCACGCACCACACCTTTTTCTCTTTATCAAAACTCTTTTTCTTTCTAAGTTCTTTTTCAAAAATCTTTTTCGAAAAAGTTTTTCCTTTGAAAATATTTTACTGTTTCCTTAGTTTGAGTTCAGACACACCCGAAAGTGTATTCGAATCCCTCAAACCAAGGCTCTGATACCAACTTGTAACGTCCCAAAATACGACCCAAAATTTTTTGTTTAATCATTACTAAAATCATTAGATCAATACCATAAAATAAAACCCATACGTCAATGTATCCAAAACCATAACAAGTATCACAAGAAAACTGTATCAAATCATGTCAATGGAAAGCTAATCAACTCCCAGGACAAAAACTGAAGCTGTAGTGTGTGCGATGCCATCATCCCGAGCTCTTCCCTTTACTTGCGGAAGTACCTGAAACCAAACTGAAACTGTAAGCACGAAGCTTAGTGAGCTCCCCTAAACTACCACATACCAATCAATATCATATAAACACATACTGGGCCTTGCCCACTGCATCAGACCGAAGTCCGGAAACTGCATCAGACCGAAGTCCGGGACTAACCAGGGCCTTGCCCTCTGCATCGGACCGAAGCCCGGAAACTGCATCGGACCGAAGTCTGGAACTAACTGGGACCTTGTCCCCTGCATCGGACCGAAGTCCGGAACTAGCTGCATCGGACCGAAATCCGGAACTGACTGGGACCTTGTCCCCTACATCGGACCGAAGTCCGGAAACTGACTGAGCATAACATGGCTTAGTATAAACATATCAACAAGCATAAGCATATATACTGTATACTGCATCAGACCGAAGTCCGGAACACATAACACAAAGCATGCTTGAATCACAAAGACATCAAGCAATCTAACTACTGCATCGGACTGAGGTCCGGAACTACTGCTAACTAAACATGCCGACATTGTGGCCGTAGACCCGTTCCTACTGGAAGGAAGACTCACCTCGTAGTCTAGCTGCTGAATGAAGTACTCTGGAATCTGTCTGCTGCGGCTCCGGTTTAACCCCGGCTACAATTTCCATAAGTACACTCAATCAAATACTGATAACTATACTGAGGATAAAATGACTATTTTACCCCTGGTCAAAGTCAACCTCTCGGTCAAAGTCAACATTCAGTTGACCTGACTCGTCGAGTCCTTATTCTGATTTCTCAATTCTGCTCGCTACTACTCATCGAGTTTGGCATAGACTCGACGAGTTCCTCTTTGATACAAACACTTAGTCAATCTGCATCCGACTCACCGAGTTGTATGAACAACTCGCCGAGTTCTCATTCATCATATGAACACTCCAACTGGGACTCGCCGAGTTGTATGAACAACTCGCCGAGTCTGTTCTTGGGATATGAAGATTGCCTTGGACTCGCCGAGTCAGGGCATTGACTCGCCAAGTCCCTCCATGAATGAGTTTGATCTCCGACTCACTAAGTTCACCTAAAACTCACTGGTTCCATTCGACATAAACATAGAAGGGGGAAAACTCGAGGTCTCACGACCCGACTCGCCGAGCCTGAAGAACAACTCGCCGAGTCTGTTGCATGCACTTCTATTCAATCGATTATGTTCAAAACCACTGCATACAACTTATAGATCTGGGTTTCTAAGGCTTGTTTACCACGTAAAGTTTCCAATTTTACGTGTACATATGCATGAAAAGGGATTTAAAGGCTCAAAAGACACTTAAAAGAGTAGATCTAGGGCTTTCATGCAAAATGGCTCCATAAAGGAGTTAGATCTACGTTTTTGGAACTGAAACATGGCTAGATCCGAAGGCTAATCAACCCAATGTGATCTATCTACTATAAACAAGCTAATAAATGGATAAAATGGCCTAAATGTGATTAATAATGGAGAATCACTCAAAGAAACAGAAGGAATCCAATTATTACCTCAATAAACTCTGTAGTGGGTGCAAGATCTTGGATCTCCTTCTACCCCTTTGGATCTAGCTTCCTTCTTTTCTTTAATACCTCAAGATTCACACAAGAAATGCTCAAAATGCTCAAGGAATGGCTAGGGTTTGCTAAATGAAGCTTTGAGGGTGAAGGGGGCGAGTTTGGGGTCATAACATGGTTTAAATAGGGTGCAAATCCCATGGATCTAGGGTTTCTTCCAGACTGACGGACTCGCCGAGTCGCCAACTTAAACGTGCTCAAAATCTCGTCTCTACTCGGCGAGTCGGGCCTACAACTCACCGAGTCCCAGCTAAAATGCCAAAAATTACTTAGATTAAAATACATACTAGGAACCAGGTGCTACACATCTGCAAACTACAACCATCTTTCTGAAGTACTTCCTCTTGGAAATCCGTCAATGGAAACGGATTCCAGCATCTAGGGTTTTCAAGAAAACCCCAATTTTGCCAGCGGAGGGGGATGGGATGCAAGAACCAGGCGAAGGATACTCCACGCCTTCCACAGAGGATAAGCCGTATGTAGTCTCAAGATGACGATATTCAGCGGCGGAGGGAAGAATACCAGGAAGACTCGCCATAGAGAATGAAGAAACGGGAACTCAGGAAAAGAGAGAACGAAGAAAGGAGAAGGAGAGGTAAAAATAAAAAGAAAACCCTGTAAACGCCCTTATACGGAAACATGAGAGGCGGGACATTTAAAATGTCTGACAATGACGTAACTGCCAACCATCATGCGCGGTTACGTCGCCATTAAAGATGGAATGGCGGGTAAAGAAGAAATAAGCACTTGTAGGCTCATCAAGCCCGGAACGCTGCATCTAGCGTTGCAACGCTACGGCTACCGGACTGGGGGACTTGATGACGTGCCTAAGCCAGCATGGCAGAATCAGTCCCTAGCCAAGGCCTTAGCGCGCTGGCCAGGCCGAGCCTAGTAAGATCAACTCCCACTGATGCCCCCGAGCAGGGCGCCTCGATATAAGGCCAGCGCCCGCTAGGAATACTCTTGGCGCCCCAGCGAAAGGCTCACGCCAATCAATGGACGCTCCCAGCTCCATGACGAAAGATACGGTCAGGAGCATAGTCACATAAATCGTTGGGTAAGGCGCGATCTACGTACCAATTCGCCCGTACCAAAACGCGGTACGAACGTGTACCGGGGACGCTCGGGATCGCGTTTATAAACCTGAAATTGGCGTTCCAAAATTTCAATTCAATCGTACATGATGCTATTTGGATCACGACTTCCTTGATTCCAAAACATGTTTTCAATCGATTGGGTACGTGATTGGGAATTTGAAAAGTCAATTAATTCGGGTGCGTTTCTCTCTGTATTCAATCGCATTATGAGCGAGCCTTTAAAATTGAGTTTATACTCTGTAATTTGGCTTCCCTCCCATCACAATTTTCATTCAATTTAATTTCCAGAACATCAAAAATCAGATTTCATTTTTTTTATTCTTGAATTCCGATTCTTGATTACCAAATCATGGTTTTTGGAAATAAAAGAAGTACAAATACCTTCCTGTAGTTGCTTGATGCTTTTGTGCCTAAATCATTGAATGATGGAATCTGGGTGATTTCTCTGATGGGTGAGTGAGAAGAACGAAACTCAAGTGTGGAATTAAGGAAGAAAAACATGGGTTCATAGAAGGTTATGTCCCTATCAGTTATCTTTCCACATTTCTTCAATCTCAAACTCCGAAATCTGAAACTTTGGAATCTGAATTGGATGAGTGAACACTTTTGACTTTTGATGTTTTTTTTTGGATTTGATGTAACCTATTTTGAGTTTTTGATGTTTGTTACTTTTTTTGATTGCAAGTTTTATTTTACGTTTATCTAATATGTTTTGAGTTTTGGAATTTTGGTACATGGTACCACAATATTAGGTACATCATACTTGAGCGAACCCAAATGAGTCTACCCCCCTTCGTACCGAATTTTAGGGACCTAGCAAATTGCGTACCACGTACCCGTACCCGTACCAAAGCGTACCGCGATTTATGTGACTATGGTCAGGAGACAAACAGCAGAATCAGGACATTACCATCAGGGCCAATGAGAACACTCTAACGGTTAAAGGCGCATGATCCTCCAATCAGCGCCCCTGATGTTGTCTCCCCAAAAAGGCGATCTTGTCTAGTACGGACTAGGAAAGAGCGCTAGGTATAAAAGGATGCGCCCTTGGACTCACAAGGTAAGCACTCTTTCCCTGATAATATACACACAAGAAAAACCATAATAAGCATTCTAACTTGACCGTCGGAGCGTTCTTCCGGTAGCACCCTCCGGGGAACGGGTGATGGCTTTCTTCTCTTGATATTTTGCAGAGGCGACGAGGGATCTGATTCAACAGCTTCGGATAGGTCAAGTTCGTCATACGCATCAAGGAATGATCCTGTCACCACATCAGGTGCTATGCGAGCCTCCTCGGCTGTCAGCTGAAAAGCCCTGCTCCTCACCACAGGTGCATCTGCCTTGCTCTAGCAGCCATCAGTAATCTGAAGAGTCGTTGAAGTAGGTGGTACCACTGGTCCTGCTGCTGCCAAACTCGTATAATTGGTCGTCTTGTGGCCCCTCAGATTGCAACAAAAGCAAATTAGATCAGATAACGGGGGTGGGGGTGGTAGTAGTAGCAGTGCAATCCCTGCTAATATCACCCATCCGACTGCACTTGAAGCAACCAGAACTATCCTCCCTGCACGCCCCATCGTACGTCTTGCCACACTTGCCACAGTAGCTCCGACCCTACTGGCCTCCCGATCTCAAATCGAATACCTTGAGCCTCTTTATCGAACCACCTAAAACTTGAGCCTGATCTGGATTTATCTTCCTCTCCATCTCTAGATCAATCTCCCTCTCTCTAGCTCTTGCAATTAGATCCTCAAGTGTCTTGCTAATGGATCGGCTCACGAACTGCTGAATATCGTTCCTTAGCATCTCATGATGATTTGCCTTCTTCATCTCCTCATCCGCCACATATTGTGAAACCAACAACGCCCTCCCATGGAACATAACGGTGATATCCACCACCGTCTCAATAGTCTGGCGAAGGTCCGGGAACTCCCTCGCCAGCTGCTACTCCTCAATCACCGGTGAAGACTTAGCTCGAAATCTAGTCATAAAATCATACCATGTCATCAAATCAACTGCCGTATCACCAACGAAGCACCCAACCTCCTCCCACCAATCTCGAGCTCTGTCTTTCAGAAGACAAGAAGCAAGTTTTACCTTTGCCTCATTGGGAAAATTTCTAGGAAAGAAGGCATTGCCGAGATCCGCTAACCATCGTCAGCTCACGATCAGGTTCTTCTACCTGAAATACTTCGGAGCCCCACATGCTCGAAACTCTCGGAATGTGAACGTGTGAGGTCCTATCAATGACACCATCTTAGGCCGGAAAGCGCTCAAACGCTCATCTAAAATCTCCAGAATTCCCTCCTTCATCGTACCAAAGATCATAGGAGCCTGCTCAAGTATGTGGTGGGTAATCTCAAATGAAATGAACTCCCACGTCTGATCATTCAATTTTTCGGCTCCATATCTCGAGCCTGAACCCTCATCAGCATTAGAACCACTAACCGACCTTCCTCGAAGAGTCACCATACTCAAAATAGACCATACAAACCATCAGAACACGCATAAATATATATCAAGGAGTCTCATACTCTACAACCTTCCGTGTTTCATCAAAGCTCTCCTTGACTCGAGTACAGATCCTTTGCTTCCACTAGTATGGGCCCATACTACCTTCCACATCCATCCGTACTTTCCACTAGTATGGGCCCACACTACAACAGTTGGACTCAAACAAGAGCTGCACAATAGAGTAAAGACCTAACATTCTAAAATTATTTAGTCTCACCATTATGTAACTTTAAACAAAACAAGAATAACCTAAACAGTCCATCCTATCACCGACTGATCAGTACTAGCATACAAGTCTACAAGCTCATACATTAGGAATATAAAGGCATATCTCCTAGCATTCTATCATGCAAATCCTAAGCAAATCCTTAGCCCTTACTAGCATGCGATTCACAGATTCACACATCAAAGCATATCATAAAACATGAATTGGTATTTTAGGAAAACTTACTTGAGCTTGGTCGATTGCATGCACCACACTCCTTTTCTTTTATTAGAAAAACCTTTTATAAAACATTTATTTTGAAAATTCTACCAAACCCTCAGTTTAAGTTCAGGCACACACGAGAGTATGCCTGAATGCCTCAAACTAAGGCTCTGATACCAAATTGTAACGTCCCAAAAATTAGGACTAAATATTTTGATTTTTAAATTAATAAAAACATTATCCAAAACAACATCATAGAAACCATGGTCAATCAAATTGTATCATTTAACATCCAAGTACGTCAGAATAATATAAAAAGTGGAAGAATCTGGTGTGTGCACGGAAATCATCCCGGGCTCTTCCCCTTCGAACCAGAAGTACCTGAAACATAAACTGAAAACCATAGGCACAAAGCTTAGTGAGTTTCCCAAAAATACCACATAAGGTACATATCAAACATATAATCAGCCCCGCCCGTCACCAGGCCTCGCCTGGCATCAGGATCCGCTTGGAACAGATCTGTCAGTCATCAGGCCCCACCGAGCATCGTGCCCCACCCGGTATACTTACAAACATATAAACACATGAAAAAATCACAAAGATAAATAGCATACAATATACTCATTGGGCCCCGCCCAATATACATATAAACACATAACATATACAAGACTCACACAGACAACTAGCATCCTAAACAAAAGAAACGATGGATTGGCATTAGTGCCTTCGACCCAGTAACACAGTGAGAAAACTCACCTCAATATGTTGAATCTCTCAGATAAAATCTCGGTCTGCTGATCCGGTAAATCTCCGCCCTATCATCATCAATAATTTCCAATTGATAACTGAATCTCGACCGAAAATCAAGAATCTAAATTACTTGTCCAATATCCAAGGTAAAAGACCATTTTACCCTTTTTCTTACTTGACCCAAAACCAAGGCCCATCCCATTTACTTAAAAGTCCTAAATTCCTAAATGACATCCTAAGGCCCATTATGACCCAACTTTCTAATTGGGCCTAAAATTAACATGAACCTAATCCTAAGAAGGCGCATAATACATCCATGACCCAAGGTCATAAGTCCAATGACCTAAACCCTAAAAGCCCAACATAATCTCAAGTCCAAAAGCCCAAACAACGGAAACCCATTACACAGAGTATGGTCGGCGTACTCCTCTACGCACGATGTACATGCATTTACTCGAAAGTGGGTGGTTGGCCCATTAAGTGCAACATACTAGGGATTATGCGCTGCGTACCGGCCACAATCCATTTTGGCCACCTTTTCTCTAAACCACTTAAGCTTTTCACGTTAAAATATCAGACCTATTACGTTTCAAGGCATAATGCATAAAGTTGGCGTCTTTATCATCTTGCATGCCTTAATGGGACCCTAAAAATTGATTTTGTCCATTAAGACTCAAAATAAGGGCACTAACTCATGCATGGACCAATATGATTCATCAAGATGGCACCTTTTTACACAAGGAATATCATAGGGGTTAAGATCTCACATCCTAGCTCATGGAGGGACTCAAACTACCAAAGAGAACCCAAAAGACCATAATAAGCTAAAAAACAAGCCCTAGTCTCAATCTAACACAAAGAGGTTCCAAGATAAGAACTTTATACCTTATAGAGCTAGAAAACTTGATGAAGATTCTGGATCTACAACCTCAAGTCCAACAAAAGCTTGGCCAACAAGAACCACCTTCTTTAATGCATACAAAACAACATAAAATTACTTCCAAGACTCAAAAACACACTATGGGAGGCTAAGGTTTCGATCTTAGAGTATACGGGAGTAGAGGCTAAATAAAGGATACAACCAAGGCAACATAAGTTGCTTAAATAGGTCACAAATGCTAAAAATTAGGCTTTTCCCCTGCTTAGCGTATGCCCAACGTACTCCCACATACGCCCCACGTACGTGGGTAAACCCGCGTTCGTGAACTGAGCTACTACACTAAGCATACTCATAGAGTACACCCTGCATACTAGCTAATGACCAAAATGCTAAAGATTTTGCATTAAGGGTTATAAGGGAAACATACCAAATCTTGAATGTTATAGAGATCGTGAGAATTTCGAGTTGAATTGGTCTAAAAAGAGCATATTATTTGAACTTGAGTATTAGTCTTCTCTAGAGCTGAAACACAACTTCGATCTTATGCATATTGAAAAAATGTAGGTGATAGTCTTTTGGGTACTTCTCTGATGAATGATAAGTCTAAAGATACATCATATGCTCGGGTGGACTTGACAAAACTGAACATTCATAAAAGTCAGTGGTTGAAAATGAATGGGAACAAGTTCCTTAAACCCCATACAGCTTACTCGTTCACTAAACCTGACCAAATTCATTTTTTTTAAGTTTATAAGAGATGTGAAACTGCCAAATGGATTTCAATCTAACATTAGTAAGAAAATGAATGAAAACAATACTAACATTATTGGGCTGGGTTTAAAAATAATGGAAAAGAATTCCCTAGATGGTAGTAAGGAGTTATCGGCTCTTTTAATTGGTGTGCATATGAATGCCTTTACATACACTGCTTGTATAGTAAACGGTGTTAGGTTTATGGTACTTATGTGTGACGCCCAACAATCAACATAATTGGGGGTTCTAACCGAGGAAGAGAATAATTAGAAATATTATGGTAAGCTCGAAGAGATTATGGAACTAGATTACCCTCATAATTATTCCTCTATACTTTTTCATTGCAAGTGGTTCGATAATGCAGGAGTTAAATCTAATAATAATTTCACTAGTATCGACACATAACGCGAATCGAGCATTGAAGATCAACTCATATTTGCTATGTAGGCCAAGCAAGTGTTTTACATCCGAGAACCTTCTCTAAGTGACAAAAATAATGACCAATAGTAGGTTGTTGAAAATGTTAATCATAGAAGAATTTGGGATCTACTGATGAACGATGTCGACCATGATCCCATTGAAAATGTCGAAAATAATTTATCAGATGTTGTTCTTAGTGATGCTTCTTCTAATTTCACTCTTTCAGTTGACTTTAGCCAGTACTTTAAATTCCCAATCGGTTGAAGATGATATTGAAGTTGGTCTGCCAACGGGTATCACCAATAATGTGTCTCACTACGAGGCTGATTATGATGAGGAGGATTTCGATCATGATAGTGATGTGTCCGCAGACACTGAAGTGTATGAAGGTGAGAATGATTAAAAAATATTTATATTTGGATAGTAAAATAAGGTTTGTATTTGTTGTAATCATATCATATTGTATGTGTGTATATTCATTTGTGTTATAATTTTTTAGGATGTCATTTATTTGGAATTACATTGCTCCTTCTCATGGCTGCTGTGATGGGCCATGGAGGTGACGGTGGTGACGAGCCACCAAATCCGTTCATTGGAGGTTTTGGTGATCAACAGATTGATGCTAATTAAGATTTAATGTAATTCATTGTATTTCATATTGTATGTACATAAAAAATTATCTTGACTAATATTTTTTTCCAGTGGTACTGCCAAAACAAAGAGGCATGTCAGTAAACAACAAAATGTACAAGTTATGTACAGCCAAGGCAAACAGCCTCTAAAGATAGTATTTGATAGAAATACTCACATGCTGGTTGGGGAAGTGAAACGACCTAAAATACGACCCAAAAATTCTTGTTTTAATATTACTAAAAATAGCAACATCAACTATTAGATAATAAAACCATGAATCGTATGTGTTAGAACATAGTTCTTTCAGGATCGATTGATTCTATGCATGCAAACAAATAAGTACGTAAATATAAACACGAATATGGTTTGAATATGTTGAATGATTAATGCATCAACACCTCAGAAGAGCTCAACTAAGAACTTCGGCTGTAGAGGTGTTTTAGGGTTACAATACTCAAACGTAATAATCGTCGTTCTATAATGCACACATGCATGCATATATGTAGTCTAACCCTACAAGAGAATCACGGATGGAAAGGCCCAATCCAGATATAAAACAAAAGCCCAAGACGCAACACAATAAGCCTTAACAGTATGTCTCAAAATGCCATAGCAAATGTATCAATTCGAAACTGAAGTTAATATCATATCAAAATATCTAAACAAAACTCCCAGGAATAAACTGCAACTGTAGTGTGTGCCATGCCATCAATCCGAGCTCTTCCCATTGCTTGCGGAAGTACCTGAAACCAAAACTGAAACTGTAAGCACAAAGCTTAGTGAGCTCCCCCAAACTACCACACACCATACAATATCATATAAATCACATACTGGGCCTTGCCCACTGCATCAGACCGAAATCCGGACTAACTGGGGCCTTGCCCCCTGCATCGGACCGAAGTCCGGAAACTACATCGGATCGAAGTTTAAACTAACTGGGGCCTTGACCCTGCATCGGACCGAATTCCGGCTAACTACATCAGATCGAAGTCTGGCTAACTGCATCGGACCGAAGTCTGGCTAACTGCATCAGACCGAAGTCCGGACTAACTGGGGCCTTGCCCCTACATCGAACCGAAGTCCGACTAACTGCATCGAACCGAAGTCCGGACTAACTGACTGAACATGGCATAGCATAATCATAACTACTAACATAAACACATATACTGCATACTGCATCGGACCGAAGTCCAGAACACATAACACAAAAACATGCTTGAATCACAAAGACATCAAGGACACTGAACTACTGCATCAGACCGAAGTCCGGAAACTACTGCTAACTAGACGGGTTAGCATTATGGCCATAGACCCGTTCCTACTAGAAGGAAAACTCACATAAACTGTTGAACCCGACCGATAACCCACCGGCTGCTAACCGACAACTCTCCAAAATGCTACTCCTCTAGCTCCCTGAGCAACCAATACCAATAACAACACTTAGACTAAACTGTCCTCCCGAGGTCAACTAAGTCAACTTTGGTCAAAGTCCTGATCAAAGTCAACCTTCCTGATTGACTCTACTCGCCGAGTCAACCCGTCGACTCGTCGAGTTCTTATACTCAGAAAACTCCCATAACATAACTCAACTCGCCAAGTCGCCCCAGGACTCGTCGAGTTGAACGATCTCAGAATTTCGTCTTGACCAACTCACTGAGTCGCCAACCGACTCATAGATCCGAAGCTTAACCAAAAGAGGTTGGGGTTCTGCGACCTGACTCGCCGAGTCCAAGGCAATATTTAACAGACTCGCCGAGTTGTTCTTCCAACTCGTCGAGTTCCTGCCCATCTTCATATAACTCGCCGAGTCCACCCATGTGACTCGCCGAGTCGCTTCAGATCTTAATCCATACAGTGGCTTTTCGAGCCATGCAGGGGCTCCAAACTGTAGATCCACTCTTCTAAGGCCCACTCTTCACGTAAAGTTGCAAACTTTACGTGAAACCAAGGAGCTATAGGCTTAAAACACTCTAGGGCTAGGGTTTAAGACAAACATGCTTCACCAACACACCAAGGGCTGATACTTTACGGGTTTTTGGACCGTGACAAGCCTAGATCTAAAGTAGCAACCTCAGATCTAGACTTCTAACTCGAAATGGCTCCTTAACATGCCAAAATGGCCCCAAAACATCATCCGAGAAAAGATCTAGAGGCAACCAAGACAAAGTGACAAATTGTTACCTTCAAACTGATGCTCACAACCAAAGAGTTGAATCCTCCAGCTCCTTAGTGGTCAAATCCTCCAAATCTTTCTCTTGTAAAAGCCCCAAGCTCACTTTCCTCCTCCTCTTACTCAAATTAGGGTTTGGAATCGCTTAAAGAAGCTTCTGGCCGACAAGGGGGATGAGGAGAGGACATAAGGTCCTTTAAATAGGGTGCAAACGCTAAGATTAGAGCTTTTCTCATCCAGACCAGACTCGCCGAGTCCACTCACCGACTGACCGAGTCGGTCACTTATTATATAACCCGGATCCAACTTCGACTCGGCGAGTAAGTATACCTACTCGTCGAGTCCCTTCTTCAATCTACACTTTAAGCTCTTAACTAAACTATTGAAATTTGGGATGTTACAAAAAGTATATAAATGCTTCATTTTGGAGGTTGGGAGATATATGTGGCGCGACATCGCTTTCAATAATAACACATTGAAAGAAGTTTTTGAAGCCGAAAGGGCTGGCATGTTCTAGCATCTTTAGGTAACTTATTTATAAATTTATATTTAATATGTTTAATTTTGATTTATTTTTAACTTCTCTATTTTTTGTAGAAATGGTTTGATTTTGGAGCGATTTCAAATGATCTGCAGGCTCCAGTTTATTGGGCGTCACTAAACAATCGGATATATACGTGGTATAGAGGCCACAAACCTGTTGCAAAAGCCCGTTTTACTGATTTTGAAAGGGATGTAGAGGCAGCAAGGGCTCAAGCGCCTGATGGTACGTATCTACAGTGTTGGAGTGATACTATTGAGCACTTCTTAATAGGTAAGCATAAGAAACGATCCATTAATAATAAAGAATGCAGGAAGATGCAAGTAGTTAAGAATCGTGGAGGGACATGCAATTATGGTAGTGCTTGTTTTAAGAACGTAAGTTACATTAATGTTTATTTAGTTATAACATCTTTTTTAATGTTTATTGAAGTATAACATATTTTGTAATGTTAAATAAAATTTGAATATACTTGAAGCATTTCACCGTGGCCATGTGAATATACAAGGGAAATTTGTTGATATGTTAGTTGAAGACCAATATGTAAGTTTTTATTACTTAAAAATGAAGTAGATTTTAGTTTTTGGTGTTAGTTTTAAACTATATTGACAATCATCATGAAATACATAATGCTTTAGTTGCTGTGGTTGCTTTACAGACTCAGCTCAACATATAGCCGACTCTAGTGGTGAACCAAACTCCATTGGTTGGATTGCAATATTTGAGAAGGTGTGAGGTGCTCAAAGAGGGCATGTGAGAGGCATTGGGCCTAAACCTCATTCTGCGGCGAGTATAAGTGTTCCATCCTAATGGTAGTCACAGGCACCACAACCAACACAAGTACTTATTAAATTCTTAAATAATTTGATAGCTTTGCTATATTGTTAAGAACTTGATGCATTTATAGTAATTTTTTGTAGTTTGGTAGTTTGTTACATTGTTAAATACTTCAATGATTAGGTGGTTTAATAGTTTTTTAACTTGTTAACAACTTAATTTATTTGGTGGTTTGATAGTTTGTTAAATTGGTAATGACTTAATGTGCTTGTGACTTAATTTTAGGATGTAGATGTGAATGCTTTTCTTCAAAACCTGAAGTTTGTGAATGTAATTGAAGATATTATCCACTCGTTTAAGAACCAAATCAACAACGAGCAAAACAATGATGTGGAAGACGAAGACACCTAATAATTCTTGTTTTATGTTATGGATGATGTTATTTTAGATTTATTAGATATCTTATAGATAGTATATTTGATGTTTATTTTTGATTTATTAGATAGTTTATGTAAGGTGATATATTTGATGTTTTATGTAATGTGGTATTTATTGTTTTATGTTATTTGATGTTTTATTTAATGTTGTATGTATTGATTTCGGTATTTTTATAAAATCTGTATTTTATAATATATAAACTAGTATCATATATAAACTGTTTAAAAAAACATTAAGGACGGCAAAATTTGTGACGACATGCTCCAGTTGCGACGACACCTACCTCCGGAAAGCCTTGACGGTATAAACTCCGACCGGTGGCCGGAATACTGATAAAGGTGACACTAATAGCGACGATGAAGCCTTTTAGCGATGACATGTATTAGAGACGACAGTAAGTGCGACGACAACTGAGTTTTAGCTACGAGGTAATAGCGGCAACCCTTTAGCGACGACAAGTCGTCGCTAAAGGTATTAGCGACAATGATCAAAATCAATAACGACATAACGATGTTTTTTTTGTCGTCGCTACGGTTTTTTGTTATGTTACACAAAGTTTCAACTCATTCTAAGTTAAGTTTTGAATTTGAATTGCATCTATTTTCTACACACAATTTCACATTGTGATTCACATTATAAATATATTTTGTATTTAGATTTTTCAAAACTAATTCATATGAAATTGACCGTCGTACTTGATTTTTTTTAGTAATCATTATCATTTGCATGTGAATTTTGAATAAAATTCAGTTGTAAATCTTAGTAAAATTAACTCTCATTTGTGTATACTCAAATTGTTGAGATAGTAATAAAAAAAAATCAAATGAATTTATCTAGATTCATGCGTGAAATTAATTATATTTATTACATATGAATATTTTAGTCAAAATTACATCTATTGTGAATATTTATTTGTATTCACATCTAAGTTTGATATGTCTAGCTGGATCATTATTTGCATACATATTTATGATCTAAGCAGTTATCGCGGTCCAAATTTCAATAGCGGTCACATGCCGCTATTTGAAATCGTGGTTATCGCGGTGATATAGCAGTGGTATAGCGGTTTTTTAATATTATGTATAATTTATATTATATGTTTATACAAAATTTATATATTAGATTATCAATACTATATGGAATTGATATCATAAAAAATCATATAAAAATTACAAACATAACATAATCTATATATAATATTCTAATATAGTTATATGGAAACTAAAAAGTGTCAAAATGTCATTACAACTCAAGTCGTTCGTGGTTTTTAAGTACTGAAATAGACGAGAAAAAAAAGTTGTCATTTGTTGATTTATAGTTTGTAATTAACTATATTTATTATTTGGACTTATTAAGACAAAAAGTATAATGAACTAGTTTAAAAAAATAAAGAATTAATATTGAAATAACACACAATCGTTTTTTTCTTTGTGAAAGTAGCCAAATATATAGACATTGTAAAAGCGGGTGTAACGTCGCTATAGTGCTGATGAGTGTCGCGGTAAATAGCGGTCAATAGCGCCGCTAATAGCGCCACCGCTATTTGTAAACGCCACCGCAAAACGCTATAGCACCGCTATAGCGCGCTATTGATCGCATAGTTTATGATTCGTATTGAGAGTGGGAGAGTTAGTATCAAAATTCAAGGGCAGTGTAATTTTTTTTCCCGTTGTAACATATAATAAGCTAAAAAATAAAAAATCATAATTTCATTAGACATAAAAAAAACATTATTCAACTTGTGACGAGTAAAATAAAGGTAGTTAAAATAATATATAACCAAGGGAAAAGTGTGATGTGTTGCTATTTTACCAACAAATGAGTGATGCCCGTAATTCTCTTCAAATTAATTGATAAATTTCTCCTCATTAAACAAAAAATGATAATAAATATCAAGTTTGACTATTAAGATCTACTCGTTGTGAATCATCAAAATCATTTTATATATCTCATTTAACTTAAACAATATTGATTTGTCAAACCTAGAAAATGAATCATAAAGGCTCAAAGCCGCAATATTCACTATCAATTCAATGCTAACTTCACTAAATTGATCCAAAAAATTCTTGAATTTGTATATACAAAACTATATTAAAAATCTCAACTTCAAAATAATGTTAATTAGTTATATTGGTCCTACGTTTTCATAAGGTAACGTAATATTCTCACATTTCCATAATTTAAATATTATGTTTTTGTTTTCTCACAAAAAGCACACATCTTAAAAATTTGTGGAAACTCATAATTTTTAAAGTTAACAATGTCCTTTTTTTTCTTCTAGTAATGAAGTTCTAGTAATGAAGTCGTGTTGGATATTAAATTCGGAATTTAAACACTTCGGATATATAAGTTAGGGGTAGCTTGTATTAAACTTAGGCTTTAAACAATTTGGATTTATAAGTAATTAAGGGGTAGCTATATTTTTCGGGTGTATTTAACACTGCCACATAAAAAAATTATCAAAATATTTATACTACTAGACTAAATTTGAAAGGTAGCACGGGTTATTTTTAGCTCGCAAGTAGATCCGCCGATGCATATTGATCATTTACATACGAATGAAAATTATGTTAAGTAAAATGACAGATATTATTCAAATATTGTACATGATACAATTTAGACGCATAATGTAAATCCAAACTAAAATTTAAAAGGAAAAACTCATTTTTTATATATCGATATAAATGTTTACTTATAAAGGACAAAAATTTATGAATTTTGATATTTTCTGTTTTTTTTCAATAAAAAGTAAACCATAAAAATAGTTATTTTTATAACCGATGCATCCACATATATTGTATTTTGATATAATTTTCTATCAAAAATTTTCTGGGTAATAAGGTATACTTTTTATAAAATATCTGCGTAATTAACTATTCAACCAATTTATATATTGTGAACATGAGGGTTGCAGGGTGTCTCTCTTTAAGTTATTATCATGCGTATCAAACAAACGGATTAGCTGTTCGTGGCTATTATGTATTATAATTATGAGTTGTAAGAAATACAACCCAACCCCTACCCCCACCCCCACCCCACCCTCTCCAAATCTGCTTTAATTCATCTTATCGTTGGAACACAATCATTAGAAACTCTGGAGTTGGAAACCTCCTCTTCACTGCCAACTTGACACTTCCAAAAAAGGTTAGAAACCTTAGTTATTCTTCTTGTTCTTCACCATTTCTGCAATAGGTCAAAACTTTATATATCCATATGATTGATGTGCTTTTCTCTCCCATGGTTTTCTCAAATTGGGTATTTCACGTAAATCTCGAATAAGCCGTCTTTATCTACTTCTTTGTGGTGTATGTGTGTGTGTACGTGTGTTATCTTGTGAATTTCGCGTTGTTTTCAACCATATGCTTCAAGAAATGGATCTGTACAAGGTGCATGACCACGAGTTCATCTCCTGATGCAATCATAGAATTATTTTGTAGTTGAAAAAATATAAATCGCCATTAAAGAGTAAAGACAATGGTTGTCGATCAAGATTCTTTATTGTCGTGATAATTATTGCAGTGAAGGTGGCATGAATAAAAACAAACAAAAAAGAATCTGGACTTGAATTCTTTCTTAACCTTTTGTGTTACATTGGAGCCATGCAATCTCTAAATCTATTTATATATGTCCTACAAATGCAGCTCTCAGCAAATTGATTATCAAATATAGAATTCGAATTCGCTCCAGGTTTTTGTCGATTTGAAGATTGGAAAGGAGAAAGATGGATAAGTTTGTTCAGCCAGATGATAAAGAATGTATGAAGATGGCCATGTTAAAGCATGAAGAAACCTTCAAAGAACAGGTATATACACGTGTTAAAAATTAACTTTCTTTATAGATTCTGTGAACAAAAAAGATTATCGGAAATGGGTGTTGATTAATTTTTCTTTGAATGAAGGTATATGAACTTCATAGATTGTATCAAACTCAGAAGATGCTGATGAAGAACGTGCAAAGAACAAGACATAATCATCAAGAAAACATATCATTCAATTATCAACAACAGAAGAACAAGTTTGATTTGGAACATCCTGCGACAACAGCTAAAGAGTACAATCGTGTATCAGAAACATTAAATGATCAAGAACTTGAGGAAGACGAGTGTGAGATCGAGCTGACGTTGGCCCCCACAAGTTTTAATCGAAGGAGGAACATGACAAATAAGCCCGAATCATCAGATTCCGTGCCCAGTTTTTCATCGTCTTCAACAGGGTCGAGTCATACAAAGAGAATAGAAAGAATCTCAAGAGAGAATTCAGGCTTTATGAATAGCAACAGAAGAAACAGCAACAGTTCTTCAGATAGACCACTCAAACAGTCTCCATGGATGTATCAAGTTCTAAGCTTAAACATGACTTGATATAAAAGAATGAATTCAAGAAAAAGTTTGGTATATTTCAAGATTATTTTTTAGGGTTTTTACTTTCTACTTGTGAACTGATTGACTCTTTGTGTGAAACTCTAGTTTTCTTTCTCTCTTTTTCATCTCATGAGTTGCTTTTAGCTTTTTAGAAGGTACATCTTCTTTTTCTCATGCTACAATGACTTGTACTAGAGCATTAAATCTTGTATATGGATCGATTTGGCTTTTTGCAATGATGGTTGTCTCTTAATTCTGTTGTGTGAAAATCCCATTGGTATCTTTAAAGAATAGTGGTTTTATTTTGGGTAGTGTGGTGATAAAGGCATAAAGCCCCATAGCATGCGTTATAAAAAACAGACAATTTTGTCAAAGTGTTTACGTTTCGCTTGTATTATTGGTGATCGCAGTATGGATGATGTATATGGTCATGGTAGGGTGAGGTGGGACCCTACTCACAAAACCATATCTGACGATAGAACACAAGTACACAAGATATGTCAGCACTATGGATAAGTGGAATCAATGAGTTGTGAAATTTTGTAGTATACCGAAAATGCTAGATTTATATAAAACAACTTTACACATGAACCTTGTAAATTAAGGATATCTAAAATATCAATATTATGATCTTAAAAGAAAAAGTAGGGGTGTTACGTTGTTACTTCTCGATTTTGTTTTTAAGCTTTATTATATTTAGAAGCAAATAATTTTATTTTGATTTGCATCTGATCTTGATATTTTTATGTACACCTAATGATGAACGTTCAGATCCATATATAGGGGCAAAGTTTTAAACCACTCATGTTTAATGTTTCGGAAAACATCATCTTCCATGTGATTATTGGGAGAAAATAGTAATATAAGGTTCCAAGTCAATTATTATTGTTGCTATATTTAAAACCATGGAAACATAATGGAGTTTCTTATTAGATTGCTTTTTAAGTACCTAAAATCAAAAGGCAAGGGGGGAAGAATCATATCCAATGAATAATAAATAATAATAATATGGCATCTTTTAAGTACACATTGATTGATTGAGTTTCAAAACAAGAGTATTTAAAATATCTTACATAATAAAATAATATTTAAATATTCCAATAACACGATTGGTTCACCCCACACAACAAACGCATATCAGAAGGTCCAAATTTTGATATTACTTCTTTTAACGTTGAATATTAAATAAAATAAAAAACTTTCAATTTCTAAATCGACACAAGCGTATAGAAAAAATAACCATCACTACAACAAATACAATTAATATTACATAAGAAATTGTTGTTAAATGTGTTGAAATTAAATCAATAATAGATTTATAATTTCACTAAATACAAATCTAACTTGCATTATTTACAACATAAAAGTATATTTAATATGGTAATCTTGCACAGCTAATACCTAATATTCTTAAATTTCGACAACCAAGTTGTTCATTTTTATTATTTATTATCTCCTCTCCAACATTAGGGAGAGTTGCCCTCATATTTTGTCTGCCACTACATTACCACTAGATTCCCTTTCCATATAATATTACGTTTATTACTTTATTATATACCAGCTAAATTTAAGAAAATACTCCTTATAGTTTGATGAATATCACAATTTAAAGTTAAGTTTTTAGGTTGTATATAATTTTTATTGTAATTAGGTGCAACACCCGCATACTTAGGGCTGGCAATTCTCGACACGACACGCGACACGACCCGCGACACGACACGAAATAAATGGGTTTGGGTTAAGTTTTTCAACCCGCCAACCCGCTAACCCGTCAACCCGCCAACCCATTTATTAAACGGGTCATATATGGGTTTCTCAAAAAATAAACGGGTTGACCCGCCAACCCGTTTATATTCTTAATAAAAAAAAAATTATATTTTTAAATGTATGTATGTATCAAGTATTAATATTTAATAAGTATTATATAATATATATCATTTATTCATAGACCATTTGATTGTTTTGACATTATTACTCGTGGTGGATGGTCTAAGGTCATAAGTTGTAACCTATAAGGATAAGTCTGTAACATGTTTCTATGAATGTTTTTAATTTTCATTTGGATGTTTAAGACTTAAATATCTAAAATTTGGACCCACAAACCCAAATCTGACCCACGAACCCACCAACTTGTGAACCCGTATAAATAAATGGGTTGGTGGGTCATATATGGGTTTATGTTCCAAACCCGCCAACCCGTGACCCGCCAACCCGTGACCTGTATATTTAAATGGGTCGTGTTTGGGTTGACATATTTTGACCCGCCAACCCGCTAATCCGCGACACGTCAACCCGAACACGACACGATTGCCAGGCCTACGCATACTAAATATCTTTAATAAAAATAATATTTCATATATGAATTAGATGCCTATGCGTGATATTGAAATAATTTAAGTTTTAATTGTAGGAGATTTGAAATTGAAAGAAAAGAAACAGCCGTAAAGTATATATTATGAAATTTAATAGAATGATTTACCTTTTATATATATATATATATATATATATATATATATATATATATATATATATATATATATATATATATATATATATATATATATATATAGAGAGAGAGAGAGAGAGAGAGAGAGAGAGAGAGAGAGAGGTGAGTTCAATTGAGAAAATAAAAAAAGTTGAGATTGGGGGAATCATTCTCAGTCATTCATTTAATCTAAGCATAAAAGGGACGGTGACAAACTTGTAAATATGTTAATAACCTTCAATCTCAAATATGTAACTATAGAGAATTCGATAACAGTTCGTTCATCATCAAAATTTCTCCTCCAACCTTCAACAATCATCCAGAATCCTTCAACTAAACCATTATCAATGTCATCCAGTGTTAATCAATCATCGATATTCGTGTGGCTGAGAGGTTCGCCGTTTAAGACAGATTCTCAACCCAAATTCATCAATTTCATCGATTTCTTTGTTGAATACTCCGGATGTTCGTAGCTTGCAAGTATTTGTTAAAGTTCATAACGGATTTGGAATTGGAATTTCCCAGATTCGCAAACGAAATCAGTTGGAATCGGAATTTCTTCGCTATTCATGAAATTGGAATCGGAGTTCTGGACTCGCAGTCACAGTCGACATTGAAGGACTCAGAATCGGTACTCACAGGTTCCCAATTGGATTTTTTGAAATCAAAATCAAAATGAGAAATCGATTAGACATAGGATGTCGCATCTGAAGTCGAAATCGGAAGTATATGATGATTTGGAATTGATAACTTGATGTTTTTAACATTTATAAAATAGTTAACTTGTATGCACTCCAACTGTTTGATGAAATGCATAAACTAAATTATCATGTTATATTCACATATGAATATGTTTTTCTCACCTGAATCAATATATGATTATTAAAAACACAAAACAAATATGCAAGTCTGTATGTTATTCATAAGTGAATAACATATAAAAATTATATATATTTGTCAAAATACCTTCTAATATTCATAAGTGAATATACCTTGTAATATTCATATTCATAAATAAATATATCATCTAATATTCACAAGTGAATATACTATGTAATATTCACATGTGATATATATACCATGTAATACTATGTAATATTCAAATATAAAATATCATTTAATATTCATAAGTGAATATACCATCTAATATTCACAAGTGAATATACTATGTTAATATTCACAAGTGAATACATCGTCCAATATTTAAATATAAATATACTATGTTTATTATATGCTATATTCATATATGAATGATACTTAAATTGTAAAAAAAAACTTATACTTTTTATTCATAAGTGAATAACGAATGTACTGTAATAAAACATGATGAATTTTTATTCACTTATGAATAACGATAGCTGAAAATATAAAAAAAATAATTTTTTTATTTTATCTTAAAACTATATCAATATGGACGTCTATTTGTAGAGAATAAAAAATCATGAATTTTGGTATATTTAAAATCATTTTATGATAAAAATAGCTTTTAAAAATTAAAAAAAAACAAAAAAACTATGTTTTTGTATATATTAGGGTAATGATTAACATAGTTTAAGGAAATATGTTTTGTTGAAAAACACATATCTAGTCATTTCCCATTTCCGCTTGTACGACGGAGACTTTGCGGCAAAAATAAATGAGTGACTGAGAATGATTCCCCCATTCTCAACCTTTTTTTTTTCTCAATTGAACTATATATATATATATATATATATATATATATATATATATATATATATATATATATATATATATATATATATATATATATATATATAGTAAAAATGTTGATTTGAAATTAAAGAAAATGAAAAACACAAAAAATAACAAGTAGAGAAAAAGTAATTATATAAAAACTCATAGAAAATAAAATGTGTCAAATACAATGAAAATATAACATTTGACTAAAAAAAAATTATTTTATCCAAAACCCTAACTGCGTACACGTAGTTTTCAGCTATGGATTTGGAGTTCACAAGTTCTCATGTTTTTTTTAGTTCTCACAATTACTCAGCCATATATATATATATATATATATATATATATATATATATATATATATATATATATATATATATATATATATATATATATATATATATATTAGTGTTGTAAAAAAACCAACTAGGCCTTTATTAATCTCTGATTACTCTCTACGCGCCACTCGACCAATTAGAACACGCCTAATAATTAATCCTCGTCTATATATAATGAGTGAAGTTGTTGAATCTGATGAATTTTGAACATTTTGAAGAAGTATTATCATAATGAAAACTATTAATTTAAGGAATGATTAGTTTTGTATTAATCATATTAACCTGTTTTTGTGTGCAATTAGTGGTATTTGCCAAGTTTTGTATGATATTAGTCATTTTTTAAAAAAAATTTAGAATGTATAATTTAGGGCTGCAAATAGTCTTTGACTAATCCGTAGATGCTAGGTGAATGAGTTAGTACCGTCAAGCAACTTTTACAAACTTGATATATATATATATATATATATATATATATATATATATATATATATATATATATATATATATATGTGTGTGTGTGTGTGTGTGTGTGTGTGTGTGTGTTGCGACGTCGTTCCGCAGGTGAGACTCCGCGCTTGTTAGGAAATCTTCGAGTAGAACCTGCAGTCACAATCAAACACTATGTCCGATGTTCTCCCAGAGGTGATCGTCGGAGGACGCTCTGACGATCTAGTCAGCTATCTGGGAGAATGAATTTAGTGAATATGTGAGAGGGAGTAAAAATACATCATACTTATTTAGGTGCTACCAGTGTCCCTTATATAGTTAGGGTTTTAGGTAGTTGGGAACCATAATAACGATATTTGACATACCAAGCTACTATTGGTCCATCTGTCTCCATTTGACTCTTCTTCTGTCCTGATTGGAGCAGAGGGAATAAACGGTAGTGGCTCGTTTACAGCCATACTGATGTCTTCCTTTGTGTGACAAATCGTAGCCCTGCGTGGGGAGCAAGAGACTTCTCCCCAGATGACGATGGATTGCTGTCGAGGATAGTTGATCCTTCTGATTGTCTTGCTAAGGTCTCACCTCGATGCTTCTTTTTGCTGACTCGTAGGCTTAGCTGGGCAGTGTCGTTTAGTTGTTCCTTCTTTCATACGCTCGAACTAGTAACCGCCTCGCTAGACGAGATACTGTCATGTTTAGTCATGACACGATGGACCATTATAGTGTATGTCATTAAGCCCCCTAGTCTAGTAGGGATGGCGTAGCCTTGCAAGTCATCATCTTCTAGACTCATAGGTACACGTGTCACTTATTTATCTGTCGGTCAGTTATTACTTTTGTAGAGTGGCCTGCTTTTTCTAGGCTTTTGATTTGTCACGATCTTTATCCTTAAATACTCGCTTTTTCTCTCTTTTCGTCCATAAATACTCTTTTTTCCTTGTTCTACATTTTTTCAATGAAAATGGCTCCCCCTATCAACATGATTTCTTCTCACGACGTTGTTCCAACTTCTGAATATACTGAGGTTCTCTAGGAGAAGTATGGCTTACAACCGGAGGATGGAGTACTAATACCCTTGGATAGAGCCTCATTTCTGGAATCCCCACCGGGAAAGGTCGGTATCTTTGTCAGAACCTTTGACGTCCACTATCGGTTTCCGACTACTAACTTTCTTGACGAAGTGCTTCGTAAAAATGGTGTCAACATTTACAGACTTACCTTAAATTTTGTAAACAAAGTTGTCGCCTTCGAGATGCTATGTCGGTATCAGGGTTTTCTTCTAAGCGTCTTGGTGATCAAGAATGTCTTTCATTTTTCTACTGACAATGTTAAATTTACCTTCTATTCCCAGAAGAATGCTCATGTCCTCATTCCTGGCGAGAAAAGTAACCTGAAAAATTGGCAAAAACACTGGTTTTGGGTGGACGGTTCTCGAGTCGGCAGACCCTATTTTTTAACTGAAACAACTTCCGATAGTTTTCCCATGCTACTTAGCCAGGATCAAGAAATTGTTTGTCTTCTGGAGAGATTCATTGTTGCTCATGAGGAGTTTCCTTATTATATTTTAGTTTGAGCAGGAATGAACACCAAATGGCGACGCCTTCAAGAGATGTCTGCGTTTTTTGTCGTTAATGCAGATAAGCTTTTTCATTTCTTGCTTTTTGACTTTCCTATTTTTGTGCTCATTCTTTTCCCTCCTTTTCAAAAAAAAAAAACGAGAGGTGATCTTTATCTTGCACGGGAAAAGCAAGTATTTTCTTTCTTTAACATGCTTGTGCAGAAATTCAAAGGAGACTTGCAGTTCTGACCGATCACTTTGCATGACAGCCTCCCCCCTCCTAGCCGGAAATTGGCTCGAGGACCCACTACTTCCACTATTTTGGTGCCTTGGCACTCGAATCATGCTGGTGAAACGCCTTCGTCTGGAAATGTGTATGGAGTACCCCTCCATGTACTCCCTCCTCTTGTCTAGTTTGAGGGATTGGAGCGTATGGAAGATAAAAAGGAGGGGATTTTGGTGGGCATGACATCCCATGTGACGAGAAAGAGAGGACTTTTGAGTATCGCTGCTCTTTCTGACGCGACGAAAGGGAAAGTCGTTGCTGACCGTGGCCGTCAACACAAGCTTGCCACCAATTTCATTGCCACTTTGCGGCCCTCTAGTGAACAGGTGATAAGTGTCCCTGATGATGAAAGAAACCAGTCCGAAGGGGTATAAGAGGCATCTAAACAACACATTATGAACAAGGATTCCATCAGAGCTATCCTGACAGAGCCATCATTGATCCATCGAGGCAAGTACCCTGCTGATTCGTAGACATCTGATTATGATTATATTAACGCTAGCTTCCAAATCAAGAATATTTCTTCCACCAAGGCAAGTCTCCTTACTGCCAAGGCTCGACACATTTGACATCTTAAGAGAGTGGTTATCAAGCTTCATGTAAATTAGAGGGGTGTAACACCCCGACTCCGAGGTATAAGTTTTAAATCCTTACATACATTTTTATGGACCTACTAAACGAGTTGGTTGCCCCAAATCGTCGTGTAGAGGCGGGTTAGCCCGCGTGGATTATGGACTTACTCAACGAGTCAGAGGACCCTGACTCGACGAATAGGAGCTGGAAAATGAAACCCTAATTTCCAAGGTTCTACACCCAATTTAAAGGGTCATTAGCCTTCACCAGCCTCCCTTACCGTCCACCTTGACCTCAGAAAACCCTAATCGCGATTTTACTCCATTTTGTGTGTTAAGAAGCTTGAAAGGTGTATTTGTGGAGAGGAATTAAAGTCTATGGAGCTTGGAACAAGGAGAAGCTTTTGGCTCCGACTTCTACTTCATCTTGGCATCATCTAGAAGGTAACAAGTTGTTACCTTGACTTCTCTCTAGCAAGATCTCTCCATGCTTAAGTTTAGGGCCATTTCTAGGTTGTTATGGAGTTATTTCGGGTATTGGCCATGATTTGAAGTTGTAACTTCCTATCTGGACTCCTGTAGGTCCCAAATTCATAAAGTTATCAACTTTATCTTGTATTGATCTCTCACCATGCCCTAAACCTCATTCTAGACTTGGCTTTGGGTGTTCTAAGCCTTTAAGACCTTGCATGCATGTAAAGTTTGCAACTTTACGTGGAATCTGTGCCTTAGGAAGCTAGATCTACAATTTGGAGCTTTAGGGTAGCTTAAAGACGTCTGAACGGGAAATGAACTGAAGGGAATCGACGAGTTGCATGGTCAACTAGACGTGTCCGATGAAGATTGGTCGTTATTGGTTTCTGCATGAACTCGACGAGTCAGTAACACGACTCGACAAGTCAGTTAGGTTTTTCCTGACTTATGGACACGTATGGACTCGACAAGTTGTCTGGAAACTCGACGAGTCAACTAGGGTTTTCAAGATTTCTCGAGGACTGGAAGGACTCGACGAGTCAGTGAACTGCACTTGATGAGTTAGGTCAACATGGACTGTTGACATTGACCGTTGACTTTGACTTTGACCAAGGGTTGACCGGTTTGACTTATGGGTGTATTTTAGTAAATTAGGAATTTATGGAAGTGGTCCTATGATGAATATAGGTGGTAGAGTTCGTGGCTGTGATTCGAGAGTTTGATCTTAACACTACAATTCAACATTATGAGGTGAGTTCTCCTCACTATATCAATAGGGTGTAAGGCACCAACGCTGGCCCTTTTCGGATTTGTATCCGGGTTTATTGCACGATAGGCTTTATGATTTGTATCCTGGTTATAGGATGGTTGCTATGTTAGTGATCTGTTAGATCGGTATCCTGGTTATAGGATTAACTCGTTATCGAAGTTCACATTCAACATCAGCAAGCGGTCCACATATCTCTGCATCTTTTGCAAGTGGGCCGTGATGGAATCTCCATCCTTCATCTTGGTTGTGATCATGGAGGCAATGATCTCATACCTCTCCTGTCGATCACTTTGATGTTACCTTTCCATCAAATCTTGGTGCATTTTGAAGGGCCAGAAGACCTCATAGGACTTTTGAAGCTCGGCAGTCATGGTAGCAATCGTTATACACGACACCTTTGTCACGTCCCTTTCATGAACCCTGTATTCCTCGATTTGTTCATGAGTAGCACTTTGTTCATCAATCTCCTTCAGCTCTTTATCTAGAACATATTATTTGTTCTCATAGTGAAGGGCCATACGGATGTTTCTTATCCAATCGTTAAAGTTTGACCCATCGAAGATAGTTCTCCTAACCAAATTCATGAGGGAGAATGAGCTAGAAGGGTTTGAACCTGAAGCATTGTTTGGGATAGCATCTGAAAAAAGAAGAAGAACAAAGAATAGATTAGATGAGAATCCTTAATATAACACTCAAATGAAATATTAAGGCTAGGACCCAACACAATATTTTACAATTTCGAAGAGGGATGCTGTAATCCAATTACAAAATATTTGAAGGTAGGTAAATGATGATTTACCAATTTCCACCATGAAAAACGAAATTGATTATTAAGTTTTAATTGGATTGAAATTCCTATATACTTTGAGATTCATTGGACTTTTCAATGGCATGTTTATATCTCGATTGCGCCCTTCAAGTTTGTGACTGGGATGCCGAGGATCACAAACAAGGTATGAATAACCATGCAAATGTGCTTGGTACTCTTAATGTTACAAATCACCTAATCAATGTGCCGGTTAACCACACACACTCCATTGATCTATGATTAACATTAGGCTACCCTTTTCCACTTTTTCCAGTCCCAAATTAGTGTGCCGCTTAAGCACACACGCTCCACTAGCACCAATTTCACGGAATAGCACCAATTTCACATTTTTCTTAAAGTAACTAAGATTGGGAGTTTAATAAAAGTTTAGTTACTTTATAATTGTCATTATACTTTTAACGAGAATTAATGTCCTATCCAACCCGTTTGGCTAACGACCCTCCACCAGTCAAGGAAGCGGTGGGTGAGAGTGGACACCCATTAAACCACCATTTTATAGGCAGTAACCTTATACCCCCTTATAAACCGGTTTCGTGAATGAGGCCTACTAACGGTAAGACTGACTTATCTTATATATATATATATATATATATATATATATATATATATATATATATATATATATATATATATAGAGAGAGAGAGAGAGAGAGAGAGCGCTAGATTCAAATGTGGATTGACATTTATTGTGTGGACGTGTGGATAATGCTATTGTGTGAGAATTACAAAGAAAATATGTTGTTTGATAATATGAATACGTTCAATCTTATATAATTATTTTAATTATTAAGCACTTTCACTAATTAAATCGTCTATAAGGTTATTATACATTTTTTTTTAATTATTTTCATTCTGTCAGAACGTTATCATGATGTTTATTGAGTCGTATTCTGTAAGAATTAAAATAAATAAAAAACGATTAATGAGAAAAAAAATGAACTAGAATTGGTGAGAATCTATTAAAATAACAATAGTTCTGTGAGATTGAACGTATTCACATTACTAAACAACATATTCTCTTAGTAATTGTAATAAAATAACATTATCCATACGTCCACACAATAGTTGTCCATCCACATTATAACCTAGCCCTATATATACATATATAATTATTAAACTTTTAATATTATAATAATATAAGAGTTGAATTTTAAACTTTTAAAATTCTAAGGTTTGGAATTAAATGTTTCAATAGTGAAACTTTAAAAATTATAAAACTTGAGGGCAAGTTTTGTAACTTTCAAAACTTTTGGTTTCCATAACTTATGAAAACTTATGAGTTTTAATGTTCATGAATGAGACTTTTCACATAACTTGAGGACAAGTTACAAAAACTCATTTCAAGAACAACTTAGATCAATTTTAATTTATCACATTATCATATAATATACCATTGATCTAATCTAACTCATATAGCAAGACAATTCATATCAAATAATATAAATAATATCTTTATTATCTTAAAATTTGACAATTGTCCTTTAATTGGATGAGGATCATCATTACCAAATCAGAAAATATAATTTTTATGATTACAAAATAGTTTGTGCTAATGATCCTAAACCATTTCTGGCCAAAACTCGAAATTCTGCAACCAGAGCAATCTACTCGATGAGTGCATGATCATGACTCTTCGAGTTGCCCTTTTACTGAGTGGACTCGTCGAGCCAGCCTGTGGACTCAGTGAGTTCATCAGTTAGAGGCCAGAAAATCGATTTTTTCAACATTGAAAAATAGCAACCATCAAATATAACAGAAAATAATCCTATGCTCTGATACTACTATAGGGTTTTAAGCACTATAACACTCCTATGGTGCACAAGCAACCCTAGATGCTTTGGATCTATGTTTTCTTTAATTATATATGCATTTTCAATTTTCCAAAGCATACATCCTAACTAGCATACAATGGAGGATATAGAATACAAAACTCATAGTTAGATAGATTACTCTTGATGTAGTTGTAGTTCTTGGACTTTGAAAGATTTAACACCTCAAATGTTATATCTCTAATGTGTCACAAACACCAAATGGAAGAGGAGACTTGAGAGAATAAGCTAGTTAGCAAAAAATCAATATCAAGCTCTTTGAATGATGTGTGCAACCGATTTTGGCTCTAGGGGATTCCTTTTATAGTGTAACAAATGCTAGGGTTACATCTTTGCAAACCCTAATGCACCATGACCTTTCATATTACTTAGGCTCCATGAGTTAAACCTCCATGGACTATCACATTGGTTTAGCCCATCCTAATTAACCATGGATCATTGGCCCACACTATAAGAATCATTGATTTACTTAATCAGTCCCCGAATATTTTAGTAGTCTCTTTTGATCACTAAATTAATTCCAAATTAATTATTGATCAATACTAATTAAATAATATGATTTCTTAATTAATATATTATACTTATAATATATTAATAAATCACAAATAACCTTATTCTCAAAAGTCCATCTTATCAAATTGCACTAGTGAAGACAACTGAAAAGGACCATGCTACAATCGGGTCAAGTACATCCTAGTTATAGCTATGGGCTTAGACACCAAATCCAACACAAACATCACCACAAAAAAAAATTAACAATTGGTTTCAATCTTGTTCGTGAAGCTACTGAGTTTTTAGACGGTTGACGAAATTTAACAACTAGTTTCAATCTAGGGGGAATGGATAAAATAAAAAATAAAGGTTGAAACACTAAACATGTTGAAAGTGTAGAAACTGTGTAGGTGGAAAGGATAAAATAAAAGCTGAAAAATAGTGTAGTTGGGAAGCGAAATGGCTAAACAATAGGAGGAATGAGTGGCCGAGGGGACTGTTTAGTTTGAGAAAAACGGACAAATTGTAATTGAAGTCTTGGTGGCTATGTCGTTTTCAAAGTACAAAATGAGTCAACCCAAAGTCTTTACTTTACATATGATTTTGGTATCAGGTATTTCTAGTTTATCTAAAGAATTGAAAAAACTTACAAATAAAAAAACATGTCATTTTCGAGTTTGAATTTTCAACCCTAACAATATTCGTTTAATTTTTTTGTTGCGTCATGTTAACCTGTTTAATTAAACGAGTCGAAGTACTTATATTAACCCGTTTGTTTCATGTTGATTCGTATCAGATTAACATGTGGTGTCAATTTTTCTGACGAATGATATGGTTACGAGAAAGAGTTTTCCAAAGAAGAGGAAAGGCGTTTTGGAGAAAAAAAGAGAGATAAAGAGAGAGAATGTATGTTTGGTAACGATTAGGCTGGAGAGAGTGGTGCATGACATGTCACGATGCCACATCAGTGTTTTGATAGCCACGTCACCGCCAGGCCATTTTCGCCATACGACAGAAATGACATGTCATTTTCAGGGGTGAGTCAAATTGATAAATATTAAAAAATATATATGAAAAAAGAGAAATAAACTAATCCTCACACACTCTCTCCTCCCTCTCCCGTCTCTCTCTCTCTCTCTCTCTCTCTCTCTCTCTCTCCTTGACACTAAAATGTCGTTTGATGCTATGTAACTCGCCACTCGGCATATGACCGTCGGAAGACAGTGTATGCCATCAACGCCATGCAAATGTCTAGATAAATGGTACTTAGTCTCATGGGATGATTGCTTAATTGTGTGTGTTCACTACAAGAAGACTGGGCAACAGCGGCGACGCCTGTCGTCGCTAAACGATCGGGAAGTCGCCGCTAATACCTTTAGCGGTGACACGTCGCTGCAAATGCGTCGCCGGTAATGCTTCGTCGCTAAACACCTGTAGTCGCCACTAAAGGTTGAAAGTCGTCGCTAATGATATGACGCTCCTAATACTGCTCATCGCCGCTAATACGTATGCGTCGCCGCTAATACGTATGCGTCGCCACAAAAGATGTCGCCGCTAAAACAATTTTGGTTTTTTTTTTTTAAATTATTTTATTTATTTATTTAACATTAAATTTATAAAAAAAACAATATAGCATTTATAAAATCTGATAACTTTTTATAGAAATATTAATCCATACACAACCAATCCAAAATATTAATCCATACACAACCAATCCAAAATATTAATCCATACCACAATCTAAAGTATTCTTCCAAATTACAAAACATTTCATAAAATCCTAAAGTAACTACTCGTCCTCATCATTTCCTTCATTATTTGGTGGCGGCAATGAGCGATCACTCTTCCGATGCTGCAGAACATGTCGGATTCTTTAGTATTGTTTGCAGCATTTCCAACTACAAAGAAAACAAAATATATTACCAACATATGATAATAACATTATAATTATACCATTCTACAAAATATCAATATATAAAACCATAACTAACATATCATTATACCATTCTACTTTCCATTATAGTATTCTACTTTCCAAAAATTACAAAACTACAAAATATCAATATTATCAAACCATAACCACCATATCATTATACCATTCTACTTTCCATTATAGCATTGTACTTTCCAAAAATTACCAAACTACAAAATATCAACATATCAAACCATAATCAACATATCATTACAACATTCTACTTTCCATTATAGCATTTACTTTCCAAAAATTACGAAACTACAAAATATCAACATATCAAACCACAATCAACATATCATTATAGCATTCTACTTTCCATTATAGCATTTACTTTCCAAAAATTACCAAACTACAAAATATCAACATATCAAATCATAACCAACATATCATTATAGCATTCTACTTTCCATTATAGCATTGTATTTTTATTATATCATTATACTTTTCAACTTAAACTAACAATTACCTGTGATTATGGTTGTTCTTGTGTCACTGGTTGTTCCTGATCGTACATAGACACAATGGTTGGGGGTTTATGCCCAATGCCTTTGATATGTCTGCGTCAAACACCCAATATTCTTTCAAAACAGGTTTTTAGATCAGTGGGTGTTAGACCGCTTGCTTCAAAGTAGCTTGGGTTCGTTGGTTGATCTCCTGGAGTAAAGCATTCTATATTTTCAAAAAATAATAAAAATCATAAAAATTAGATTACTAAGTACCCTTGACGATATAAACACTTATATGAAAATACAAATTAACCACTTACGTATTATTGCTCAACTAGACGACTATAAAATACCCTTTGTCGATTGGAATTAGCCTTACGAAAAACTTCAATTCGATTGATATCCTATTTAACATTAAAAATTAGATTACTTATACTTTAAATAAATATATAAATATATCATAACTTAATTCTTTGAAACATGCATTGCTGTATGAGCTCGACCCCCTCTGTTTACAACTACTTGTTTTGCACGACATTCTGTGTTTGACGCCGAACGCCTTAAAAATTCTGGCGTTTGAAAATGTTCGACTGCCTTCCCCCAATTTTCATGTGACATACCATTGGGGGGGGGGGGGGGGTTGTTTAATGTGGATGTGATATCTGTAGGCCCCCCGATTTCCTTAAAATAAGAACGAGCTTTACTTTTTCGGCCTCTGTAAACTTTGCAGGAATCGAATCAATGCTCCGCAACAATTGAGCACGCTCCTGATCCATGTTAACCTTATCCAAATCAAATTTATTCTACAAAATACAAAAAATTTAGTTAATTAAATAACAATCACAACTACTTAAAATTGTATAGAAGTTACTTTTAGATGTACAACTGTTGCGTTCCTTTAGGCGGGGGAAACCCTTTCCTAACCAGATACGTTCAAAGGGACGTTGTTCCACAAATACCTCCCAATTTCATGTGTAAACCAATTACCATGCTTCCCGACAAGGGAATATGTGATCTCCCTATTGAATGTGGGGAATTTCCGAATTGAGCTAAGGGTCGTCGGTTTTGGGGAAGGTGTGACGGTATTGTGGCGGCAGGAGGGGCTAGCATCGACTTAAATCTTCGTCCTCCACTCAATCCACTCAATCGACTTGTGAATGATGAAAATGAGAAGCAACAACCAAGATACGAGCGAGAGAAGGAAAGAAACAGCAGGAGAAAAAGTGGCGGAAAAGGGAACTGGAAAGAGGTTATCTGAACGGGTATTAGCGGCGACAGGCAATAGCGGCGACTCAAGAGTATTAGCGGCGACGCAAGTGTATTAGCGGCGACTCCTTGGAGGGAAAAGTCAATGTCTTTTATACAACCATTAGATTGAAAACAAATCGGACGGATGAGAGTAATTTGACGTGGATCGCCGTTTTCAAGCATTACCGGCGACACATTTAGCGGCGACATGGGGCAATAGCAGCGACATGTAACGCTAAAGGTGTCGCCGGTAATACCAATATTTCTTATAGTGGTTATTTAGTTTTTAAGTAGTTGGTGGATTGGTATTAAAATAAAAAATTAATTTGAATTTGTTAAACGTTGTGAAAATAAATGAGACGATTATTGGGTTGTTAGATAGGCATGCGCCACTTCTAGTTTGTCTTCATGTTTTGCTTTTTATCACAACTTTATATACTTGTAATATACTATATTATTTTTGTATAAAAAGCTTTCAATTATCTCAAACTTGGCCCCCACTAACTCCTCTAAATATCATCTTCAGATTTCAGTTTCATGTTGTTATCTAAAGTAGATTTAAATTTCATATCAACTTTAAATCATTTTCAAAATAAAGAACACGTTACAAAGAATTTGCAAGAAAATAATCTCTATTTAGCACCATCAAGATGGTTCAGTGTTGAATATTTGGGAATTAATTATCCAATAAAATTTGTATAATGTTCTAATTTTAAAGATTTCAATTTTTGTGTTGTGATTGTTCGGAAAGAACATATAATTCTTCACTGTGTGATCTTCATGAACTTTGTAAACAATCCCCCATGTTTCTTTTTGAATAAAACCATCTCGTATCTCTTCAAGATTAAATGGTTGTTCACAAGGTTTAACACTTGTGTTTTTCTTTAAGCTCCTGCCACTTCAACATCTATCTTGCATAATGCAATATCATCTTATCTTAAGATGTGAATTTAGATTCTTACTGCTTCAAAAGGCTGAATAACATAAACCAATCATAAGGATTCATCATCGGAAGATCAAAAAATGAGAACTCATATATTTCATTATTCAGTCCTTTTAGCATGGTGAAATTATAGTTAGTATACCCATCAGTCTTTTCTTTTTTGTACTTCTTGACTGCAACAATCTTCTTCAAGCTCCAGACTTCATGCTGTGGCTTTGAATGTGTAACATAAAACTTGAATATTGTTTTATTCACCGCACTATTTGTCAATGGAATTCCGACAATGTTTTGAAAGCTTCTAAACAGAAATTCTATCGCAGTCATTGGAAGATATAACTGACAATCACTCTTGTTATCAATTACAAAAGATGATCTTGGATCAAACCAATAGTTCTCAACATTCTTAATTGCCTCATCTTGAATCCTTTCAACACTCCATTCAAGCCATAAAGCTTTTTTTTTTTTTTTTTTCTCTTCTCTGCTTCTTGTTTATTAATCTCCATCTAAAGTCGTTTCATTCTTTCTATATCTTCGAATTTCTTTATTTGAGCTTATTTCTCATCCTCTTTATCGTTTGGATCAACCTCATGTTGCGAAACAATTCTTACAGAACTTGTTCCCTCAGTATTAGTAACTTCAGGAATTTCAGGAGTAATATCTTTCAAACGCATTTTCAAAGATCTATCAGCCATTGAAATCTTTGGAGTATCAGACTTCTTCATAATGGGCGGAATAACATAAGGATTATTGGTATTGACTTGAGGAACATTTTCTTGAGAAACACCATCTCCCCTTTGTTGCAAAGTAGCCCCACTACTCATAACACCTGTAGAAGCATGCAGTTGCAAAAGAACGGGTATTAGCTTTGCATCAAGCATTTGAGTCATGTAATCCACATGAGGTGCATCTTTCCGTTCCATAATAGAACAAATCTTTGATTAATTTCAAAATTTCTTCCTTTTACAGGCAACAATTCCTCATCATTTTTCTCAAAATCTATCTTCAGCTATCTTAACTACAACTTGAGATATTTGATTTTGTTCTCCTTCTCAGCTATAATATCTGTCATTTTTACCTCAGAACTGTAATTCTTAACAAAAGTATTGATAGTTCATGTATTTCCTGATGATGATCAGTGTTCTCAGAGACAGCTGAAACTTTAAGACTTTGAACTTCAGAGAGAACAATATCCACCTTGGACAATGCTTCATTTTCCTTAGAAAAAGTTGCATCAACTTTCACAGGTGTTTCAGAAACCAACTTCTCCTGAGCATCGAACAACCTATTGCTCTTTGAAAGAATAGTCTTCACTGATGGAGTAATTCAGAAATAATTGTTTAAAGTTGGCTTATGTCACGTTTTTTTGTTTTGAATAAATCAAAGCCATGTAGGCTGTTAAGTCCGGGTCTTATGCCACTAAGGGTAGTTGCAGTCTTTTAGCATTTTTGTGAGTTTAAATAGCTTAGCAGTATGTACGTTGAGGTCATCACCTCCCCTTTCAATTCAGTGAATAAAAGCTTTAAGCTTTAAGTATTGTGCTCTGTTTTTGCTCTGCTACTGTTTCATTGCCATAATCTTGATTCAGGCTTGTGAAAAGCCAACATTTGGTATTAGAGCAAACCTGGTACATGCCCAAGTATCAACCCCGAAAAGAAGGAATGACGGGCAGCAGCAGCAATGGGAATGGTGACAAAGACGGGCAAATCACTCTGCACTACCCGATGTTGAGAAGAAGCAATTACAGTGCATGGGCAATTAAGATGAGGGTCTTCATGTTGGCTCAAGGTGTTTGGGATGCTGTAGAACCTAGAACACCCAACACCCTTGTTGAACCAAATAAGGATAATATGGCCTTGGCTCCCATCACTCCCTGAGGTTTTACACATGACATTGGTGGAGAAGAAGACTGCTAAAGAAGTCTGGGAAGCTCTCAAAGTTATGTTTGTAGGGGCAGATAGAGTCAAGGTTGCCAGAATTCAAACACTCAAGGCTGAACTCGAAGCAATGAGCATGAAAGAGACGGAGAGTGTTGATGACTTCACCGGAAAAGTCAGCAACACAGTCAGCACATTACGAACCTTGGGAGACAAGGTAGAAGAATCTCAAGTGGTAAAGAAGTTGCTCAGGGCAGTGTCGTCCAAATTCCTTCAGATTGCCTCAACACTCGAGCAATTTGGAGATTTGGACTCAATGACCGTTGAAGAAGTGATCGGAAGACTCAAGGCATATGAAGAACGTATGAAGAGTTCAGGTGAAAGTGATGATCGGAAACTTCTGTTGACTCACAAGGAATGGTCCGATAGAAACAAAAAGAAATCAGAAGGTGACTTAAAGCAAAGATCAAATCGAGGTGGACTTGGTGGTTCATGTGGCGCTCGTGGCAGAGGTAGAGGAAGAAACGGAGGAGGCCGTGGTGGTCGTGGTGGCAGAGGCGGATCACATCACCAAAAGGAGAGCAATTATGGTGAATCGAGTAGCCATGACAAAAGTGACATCCAATGCTATAATTGCCAAGAGTATGGGCATTATGCATCTGAATGTAAGAACCCACGAAAAGAACGAATCCACGAGAATAACTTGGTCCAAGAACAACACGACAATGAGTCTGCCCCGTTGTTGTCAACATGTGAAGATGAAAGCTTGGTATTTCTGAATGAAGAAAATCTCAGTCCTCAATTGAGAACCCATAGAAATTTGAAGAAGTCGTCTGGCACATGGTACCTGGATACAGGTGCTAGTAACCATATGACTGGAGACAAAACCAAATTCAGAAGTTTGCACTACAAGAAAACAGCCCTTTAATGACGTGCAAACAATGACACTCGCTGATAGACGACGCACATTTGTGGGTGCCCTAAAAGATAATGTCAGTTTTGCAAAATTTGAAGGATAGAGGGCACGCATTTGTGCGCGCCCTAAAATTAGTGCCAGAAAAAAAAATGCGGAGGGCGCCTTTCATAAAATGTGTGACGTGTAAATGTGTCGCTTTATAATTTTTAAGTGAAACACGCCTTTTAGGCGGGAAATGAAATCGACGAATACTACCCCGCCTATTGAATCCCAAAAATTAATCCCCCCGCCTCTTTTACTTAGCAAAAAAAAGCCCTAGGTCCCTTATCTTCATCTTCAGTATCATCAAACATCTCGTTCATCCTCTGCATTATTTCCATCGTTCTTCCCTCTCCTCACTGATCAATACCCAAAAAACCCTAATATCATAACCACTCCTATTTTCTCGCACAACAAAATCCCAAAACATCACCAAATACTAAATCCCCTTTTACTCCACCGATCGTTCGATTGGCAATGATTCTTGACTCTTACGACCCTATGACCCTCTTCTTCCTCACGTCATATTCTATCCTATCGTTCTTGCTTTTCATATCCTTCTCACTATAAATAATTTAATGGTCGTAAGTTCACAACAGTTCTCGACTTCCGACCAAACTACCTTGCTTAACCTCAAGCAACAGTGGGGGAATCCACAGTCACTAGAAGATCGGAACTCCACCTCATCACCTTGCAGCTGGCCCGAGGTTCAGTGCCGGAATGGCTCCGTCATCATGCTGCAACTCGACAACAAGGAACTTACCGGACCTATACCGTCATACAGGAACGAACGTGTCACAATCACTAGAAGATTACGCTCATAGATCCGAAGATGTGAACAATGGCGGGTCTTGTGGGTCGTACAGGAACGAACGCGTGACAATCGATTCGTGGATCTAGAATCGTCGTTGCAATTGCTTCGAGAAAGTTATCAGATTGCAAGATTGGGTCACGATTTTGTTGAATTTATGTAAAGAATTTATAGCGTTGAAGATTGATATGATCAGAGGCTCAAAAAATGAGCACTGGCAAGCAAATGGTGACTGCTCGAGACCTTATCGACGAGGCCAAGAAACGGATTGTTTTCCTATCCATGTGCGTTATTGGACTCTCGTATCTCATGTCTTGTAAGTTCCCTCTTTTAGAATTCTTTTCACGATTGTGCCTCTTCTCTTTACCCAATTTTTTTTACAAAATTGACAATTCTTCACTTGTTGATTGATACATTTAGGGCTATTAGTTGTTTGAATGCGAAATTAGATCATTATCCCCTTCTTGTTTGTCTTTCGTTAATTCAATTGAAACCTGGTGTCAGTGTGGTTGAATTTTTCCTAATTAAGGATAACTAACTAGGAAGCACGATCAAACTTTTAACTGGAAGCTCTTAAATAATTTTTGTATCTTTCTGATTAATGACATGATCATTGATCACACACATTGATTTTAAATTTATTTCAGTGACAAGCGCTTCAGTGTTAATAAACTTGCCAGCTGTATTATCTTTACTTATTGTTCTTCGATACTTCACATTGGATTATGACATGAAGAGAAAAGCTGAATCATATAACAAAAACCCACCAACAACCCATGTTTTTTCTGTCAAAAAACCACCCTTAGACGCTAAATCCATCTCAGGAAAGTCAGAATGGAGAAAAAAAGTCAACTCTCCAGTTGTTGAAGATGCAATAGACCAAGTCACAAAACACATAGTTTCAGAATGGGTCACTGATCTTTGGTATTCCCGTATTACCCCTGACAAATAAGGTCCAGATGAACTAGTGCTCATTACTTCTTGTAGGTTGTATAGCATCTTATGGATGGGTTCATATCTTTAACATTCAGACATGAGGATCTGAATTGTTCTTTATTTCGTTACATAGTGAGGGAAATGCTTGCTTGTGCAGTAATATGACCAGTTATAAATTTAGCAAATCCCAGGTTTTCATAAATTCGGTTAATTTTTTACTTTTTTTTATTAATCTTATTTCTTGTAGTGTTCTTTATTTCTTTCTTTTATTGGATTTAGGTTTATTAGTGAAAGGATTGGAAATGTGGTTCAAAATTCAGCAAGAAAGCCTGAAAAAGTATCAGCCTGCAGCAGGGTAAGGTGCTGTTTCTTTTTTATTCTACTAAAGTACCAAAATACCCCTGTTATATATATAATTAATTTTTTTATAAAGTACCAAAATACCCCTGATATTCATAATTTTCCAACTGATTTGGTTGGTATGCAGGCCTATCTTGATGTTCTCTATCTAGGGGTGTTTTGGGATCGCTAATTCAAAACAATTTTTTTTTAAATATTGTTTGTTTACAGGGTATCTGAAGATGATACAGTGAAACTTGGGAGTATTGTATCAGGTAATGCTGAAAGAGTAACTCCTCATGCAATAATAGTTAATGTTGATGTTAAAGGTTACAATAAGGGCATGATTTCTTCTGAACATCTGGCAGGTAACCATGGTAAGATTTTGAGTTCTCCATGATGGTCTCTGTATCTTGAGCAAGGTCATACTTTTTATCATTTGACTTATTTTGTCAATTTTAGGGCTTGCTTCCATGATGGAGTCGGTATTAAAGCCAGGATGCAAGTTTGAAAAACTTTTGGTTCTAGGTAAGTATGTATATTCAATGCTTACTTATATATAAATTGATCTCATTGCATTTACAAATTTTGTCTTTTTTTGCACCGTAAAAAACCGGTCTGGTTTAACCGGGAATAAAATCGGTTTAATAAACAAAATTGACAATCATATTCAATTCAAAGGAGCTAGCCGGCTCAAAGGAGCCAGCCGATTGAATTGTGTCTTTACTTTTGTTCCTTAAAACGCTCATAATGCTCAGTTTTATACTTTCATTTTACCATTTATTCCTTTTCACCCGCCGATGTGGGATGCACTTCCTCAATCATTTACATGCTAATTCATTTACAATTTACAACACATTAAATTTATTTTTCACTAACTATTTTCTAGACTAACATACACACATTACATATATTTTCTTATTTAAACTCTTTATTTTTTAAATACGTATATATCTGCACTTCATATACTTGATATACAAATAAAAAGCACACACTGTGCACATTTAATAAATATAAATATATACATATATAAAACACATATGTATATATAATCTATTCTTATACACATAACACAACACAAGTTACATATATAAAACACATACGTATATATAATCTATTCTTTTACACATAACACAACACAAGTTTATATATATATATATATATATATATATATATATATATATATATATATATATATATATATATATATATATATATATATATATATATCCGGTTTTTCCGGTTTTCGGGACCGGTCCAACTGGTCGGACCACTTGAACCATCGAACCGGTAAGACGGCCGGTTCGACGTCCGGTCCGGTTTTCAAAACATTGCCCTAATGGGATCTTATTCGTCTCAGACAACAGTCTCCATTTGGTAAGACTTTATCAAAATTACCAAATTACCAAATTACCCTCGCATCTTTATGTTTTTAACATTTTTTTGTTTTAGTTGGAAATGGTGCATAGCAAGAGGCTGAATGTGCAGAAGTTTCACCTTGGAGGGACACGAAGGAAGGTTTTATATCATTCTGAAAGCAAATTGTTGGTGGTTTTGAGGACATATTTGAGTGATGATTCGTGTTCTTCTGATATTTGTTGTGTGGACCCGTTGAGTGGTTTGATTTCATCATCTGTTAAACTTGAGCCTGGAGAAACAGGGAAGTGTATGGAGTTGTTAAAAGCTGGAAATGAACAGGTATTAGTGGTGGGCACTAGTCTCTCCACTGGCCCTGCCATAATGCCAACTGGTGAAGCTGAAAGGTTAGTATACTCTACTCTTGACTAAATTACAAAAAAAGTCCCTATGCTTTTTGATTTTAACCATATGTTGTCCCAAACTGTAACTTTTTTCAGTTTTGTTCCTTTTTGAAAGTGTTACATAGCTTATTGAAAGTGTTACATTTACTCTATTCTTTTTTGTACTCAAATTCCTTGTAAAGTTGTAATGAATAATAATTTGTGTGAGTTTTGAATTGTTTTTTTAATATTTGCAGTACAAAAGGCAAATTGATAGTCCTATGCCTTGAACACAAACAAAACTTAGACAGTGGATCAATGACATTTTATTCAAAAAGAAATTCCCCTTTTTGTGACAGTGGAGGAGGAGGAAGTGAGCAGCTTTCAAGCAGTAGTCTTTGCAGCAGCCCTGATGATATTGATAGCAACAGTTGTGATGGAAATGGAATCAAATTAGAAGAAACCGAAGAATGGAATTTAAGATTAGCTTATGCAACAAATATGCGTGGCATTGTTCTTGCTTTATGCCCTTATCTTGATTGCTATTTCTTAGCCTCTGCTGGTAGTTCTGTAAGTCTCTCCCTCTTCTTTTTCTTCTTCTTTTTGACTAAATTACAAAAAATGGTAATTTGGTAATTTATTTGTTTGTTTGTTTGTTTAGTTTTATGTATGCAGCTTTCAGAATGATAGCAGTTTAAGGGTGAAAAGATTGGCTGGTGGAAAGACATGGTTTATGATCATGACTTTGACCACTCATTTTACTACTATTATTGTTGGTGATTGTCGTGATGGCATTCTTTTCTATGCTTATTATGAGGTCACCTCCAAACACTCTCCTTTACTCCTTTAATATTTTACTAATTTTTTTTATTAATAATAAAAAATATGATGAGATGAATTTTATATGTAAACATGATGCCAAGAAGGTGGAACAGTTATACAGTGATCCTGTTCAAAGATTGGTTGCTGATTGGCTTCTTATGAATATCGATACAGCTGTTGTTTCAGATCATAAGGGCAGCATTGCTGTCTTGTCATGTTCTCATCATTCTACTGGTAACCTTTTTAAAATTAATAATCTTGATTTTCTTATTTTTTTTAATATTTGTATTAATATCCAATGTAATACGCAGAAAATGTAAGTCCTGAATGTAACTTGAAGGTTTGTTCTTCCTTCTATATGGGTGAGGTCGCAATGAGCATCCGAAAGGTATAATGAAAAAAAAGTGAAATTGTATTTGTCTTTTTTTTTTTTGGGATTTACATTTATTTTTTTGTAGGGTTCGTTTTCATACAAACTTTTGGCGGATGATGAAATGAGGGGGGATTGAAATATTGCAAGTTCAATTATGGATTCATCGTCACATAGTAGTATTGTCGCAAGCACTTTGTTAGGAAGCATAAGTAAAATCTTACTATTATGAAACTCTTTTGCTTAAACCTATCTTATTGACCTGTAGCTGATTACACATTAATTTAATTATGCAGGTCTTGAAGTTTTTGATGGAAAAGAATAGTGTTAATGCTCTTCATAGAAAAGTATGTTGGTATTTTAGGAAATTTGGCTAATAATTTAGTTAATTATATAAAAAATGTTGAAATGTTATATTTGTCTACTATTGGAATCATTATTTGATGTATTACATTTGTCTACTATTGGAATGATTATTTTTATGACATTAACTTTTGTTCAATCAATTGTATTTCTTGTATATGGTATTTTATTTTCTATAATGAGACATGAAATGCAAATTTAATATTAAAATTAGTAAATCTATAAATAATTTTTTTAAAAAAAAATTAAAATTACGATACGCAAAATGTGTGTCGTCTTCATTTATGACATGGCCTTTCTTGACAGGGGCTTCCTTGATACGCATTGCGTGTCATAAACACACGCGTCGTAAGGTTACGACACGCAAATGCGTGTCGTCTTCCTTTATGACAGGGCCTTCCTTGATACGCATTGCGTGTCATAACCACACGTCGTAAATGCGCGTCGTAAATGCGCGTCGTCTATAGACGATGCGCAAAAGCGCGTCGTCTCTCTTTATGATAGGGCCTTCCTTGACGCGCATTTGCGCGTTGTCTGAGCATTTTACGACGCGCAATGAGCGTCGTAAAAGGCTGTTTTTCTAGTAGTGTTGAATGAATCAATTCATGGTTTCATGAAGTTCGGGAATAAATCGAAAGTGAGAATTGAAGGAAAGGGCTCTATAGTTTTTAGATGCAAAGATGGAAGTCAACGAAGAATGAATGAAGTTTACTACATTCCTTATTTGTGTAGTAATATAATTAGTTTGGGCCAACTAGCCGAGGGTGGAGATGAAATAAAGATCAAAGATCCATTTTTATGGGTCAAAGACTCAAAGGGAAAGCTGTTGATGAAGGCTAGAAGGTCATCAAATAGACTTTACAAAATAGAGCTAGAAGAAGCTACTGCAGTGTGCTTTGCTGTAGAGTGTGATGATCCAACTTGGCTCTGGCACAAGCGAATGGGGCATGTAAACTTCAATTCAATGAAGTTGATGATTGATAAGAAGATGATCGAAGGTGTGCCACAAACAAAGATTCCCTCACAACCGTATGAAGGCTGTTTGGTGGGAAAACAAGCAAGAGATCCATTTCCAGTTCAGACGAAATTCAGGGCAAACAAGAAGCTTGAGTTGATCTATGGTGATTTATGTGGGCCAGTTACTCCTCCAACACCCTCTGGTAATAGATATTTCATGTTGATGGTTGATGATTTTAGTAGGGGTGATGTGGGTGTACTTGTTGAAGTCTAAAGATGAAGCTCTACAAGTGTTTAAGAACTTTAGAAGCAAGGTAAAGATTGAAGCAAGGGAGAAAGTGAAAGTGTTTAAGAACTTTAGAAGCAAGGTAAAGACCGAAGCAAGGGAGAAAGTGAAAGTGTTCAGAACCGATCGTGGAGGCGAGTTCTTATCAAAGGAATTCACGAAGTACTGTGAAGAAACTAGGCTGGAGAGGCAGTACATGTCTCCTTACTCTCCACAACAAAATGGAGTAGTATAGAGACGTAATCAGACTATATTGGAGATGGTAAGGTGCAACTTAAAGACAATGTATGTGCCCAATGCATTTTGGGGAGAAGCTGTATCATAATCTGTTTATGTCTTGAACAGAGCTCAAACGAAAGCCTTGAAGGATATGACTCTCTATGAAGCATGGTATGGGAGAAAGTCACATATAGCGCATCTCAGGGTGTTCGGTTGCGTAGCCAACATGAAAATTGTCAAAGGGAATCTGAAGAAACTAGAGGATAGAAGTATGCCCCTAGTTCATCTTGGAATTGAAAAAGGTTCTAAAGCATACAGTCTTCTTGACCCAGATTCAGAAAGTTTACGTGAGTCGAGATGTCGTATTCAAAGAAAATCAAAATTGGCTGTGGGAGAAAAGTCAAAAGATCAAAGCGACACAAGGAGTATCTTTTATAGTTGAAGGCTTCAACCTTGATGATGGCTTCCATGAAGATGTAGGCGAGTGGGACGGTGAAGGATAATGGGTCCTTGATACTCCCGACCAAATTGGGTCAATTCAACAAAATGAAGATTGGGCCGAAGTGGGTCAGCCTATTAGCCCATCTGTTGACCCGAATGAGTCAAATACACCGACGACGCCGGACACACCAGTTTCACCCATCATACACAACTCACCAAGCACCGGTGACACCTCGATCGATGATGAAGCCCATAAAAGATATCGATTGCTCACCGATCTCTATGAAAATACTGAAGAAGTTCATCTACCCCTAGAGGATCTTCTATTATCGAGCAGTAATGAAGAACCTACAACATACCTAGAAGCAAGCAGGAAAATCGAATGGGTACATGTGATGAAAGAGGAATTGGCTTCAATTGAGAAGAACAACACATGGAAATTGGTTGATCTCCCAAAGAATCGAAAGCCTATCGGCTTGAAGTGGGTCTTCAAATTGAAAAAGGACCCAAGTGGGAAGATTATCAAGCACAAAGCCAGGATTGTAGCGAAGGGGTACATTCAAAGGCATGGGATCGATTATGACAAGGTATTTGCCCCACTCCCAGTGGCCAGAATTGACACAATTCGCCTCATCCTAGCCCTGGCAGGTTCAAATGGTTGGAAGGTTCACCATTTGGATGTCAAATCGGCATTCTTAAATGGAAAGCTAGAAGAGGAAGTTTATGTTAGTCAACTTGATGGTTATTCAATCGGCATTCACAAAAAAGCTCCTAGGGCTTGGAATTCTTGCCTGGATCGACATCTAAAGAACATCGGTTTCACAAGGTGTGCCCATGAGTATGCTGTCTATACCAAGAGGTATGATGAACACGTCCTGATTGTTGGAGTGTTTGTAAATGACTTAAGTGTCACAGGAAGTTGCCTTAAAAGTATTCAGATGTTCAAGAAGGAGATGAATACCAAGTTTTAAATGTGTGATTTGGGGTTCCTAACTTAATACTTGGGGATTGAAGTGAACCAAAATGAAGATGGGATTACACTAAAATAGGAATCCTATGCCAAGAACCTGCTTGTCAAAATAGGTATGCAGAACTGTAATCATACAAAGACTCCTATGGAACACAAGCTCAAGCTCAAGAAAGAAGATGAATCTGAATTGGTGAATCCCACAGAGTATCTAAGTATAGTAGGTGCATTAAGGTACCTAACTCATACCAGGCCAGGTATATCCTTTGCTGTTGGAATTGTGATCCGTTTTATGCAGAAGCCATCTGTGAATCACCGTCAAGCAGTAAAGGGTATATCAAGGTACATAAAGGGCACTTTGGACATTGGGTTGAAGTACTCAAAAGGAAAGGGAAATGTCACACTAAATGGGTACACTGATAGTGACTTAGCAAATGATGTCAATGATCGAAGAAGCACATGAGGCATGGTGTTCTACATGAATGGAAACTTAATCACATGGGCATGACAGAAGCAAAGGTGTGTGGCACTCTCTACCTATGAAGCAGAATTTATAGCTGCCACCATGGCAGCCTGTCAAGGAATTTGGCTTAAAAGACTGATCAATGAGATAACCAGACAGAAGATGCCACCTGTTGAGCTGAAAGTTGATAACAAATCCTCACTAGATTTAATGAAGAACCTGGTTTTCCATGGCAGAAGTAAGCACATAGATATCTGGTTCCACTTCATCCGATAATGTGTTGAGAATGGGAACATTTCAGTCACTCATGTCTATAGCAAGGAACAAAAGGCTGAAGTTCTGACCAAGTCACTGGGAAGATTGAAGTTTGAGGAGATGCGAAGTCTCCTTGGAGTAGTGAAGGTATGATTTCTGAATTAAGGAGGAAAATGATGGAGTAATTCAGAAATAATTGTTTAAAGTTGGCTTATGTCACGTGTTTTTTGTTTTGAATAAATCAAAGCCATGTAGGTGTTATGTTCCAGCCTCCAAAGCCTCCAAAGCTACAGTAGCCATCATTGTTGACAAAATGAAACCTACGGGACAAGTTTTTCTTCCCACCCTATGATGAACACAATTAATGAAGGCAACTACAATGGTGGCTGCCAAGACTATAAATATAGACTTCATTCTTCAGTTGTATGCATCGCAAACTCAGAGAAACAGATAGTATAACACTTAGAGTGAGAGTGTTAGTAAGCGGGTTGGTTTATTGTAATAGTTGAGTGTGAGAGTTTCTCCTCCTATTGTAATTCTATTTTAGTGTTTAATAGAAGAGTTTTCCAACTCCAACAACTAGTATCAGAGCCCCGTTTGGTGTCCAGGGAATTCTTTTACGAATTTCTCTATTTTTTTTGTCTCAAAATCCATTTTTGAGTACACCGTTGGAAAGGTCTTGTTTCAAGGATTCCGAAAATATATTTTTCGTAATTTTTTGACCACGGGAAGACATCCAAAAAGTCGGTCAAAGTTTGGTTAAAGTGGCCGGAAAAGTCGCCGGAAAAACCAAGTGGCCGGAGAAGACCGCCGGAGAAGATGGGGTGACGTCATCAGTGACGTCATCATTGACCAGAAGTTCAGAAAAGTTGCGTTTTAGCCTTTGAAGTTTGAGAAAATTGCAGAAAGGTCCCTCTATTTCTAAAAAACTACAGTTCGGTCCCTGTTCTTCTGAAAACATCTGTTTTGGTCCCTGGAGTTCTGAAAAGTTTTAGAAAAGTCCCTGGTTGGCAGAAATATTTCAGATTGGCCCCTGTAAGTTCCGAAAATTACAGTTTAGCCCCTATAGTTCCGAAAAGTTACAAATTAGCACATAACTTTTCAAGAAAGTATATTTTGACCCCGAAAAACTCTACCCCACCATTTTTGACGCTCCCGAATCCAACCAAGAGCTCGGTTTTATCTAATTTTTCCTCGAAATATTTGTAAAATAAATTTGCAATTATTTTTGATGGAATCTACAAGTACGATTACGATGGTTCGACTTACGCCCACAAATTACAACATGTGGAAGCCAAGGATGGAAGATTTGCTTAATTTGAAAGATTTAGCAGAGCCTATAGAAAAGCAAGGTGTCAAACCCGACACGAAGACAGACGAAGTTTGGACGAGAATAAACAGGAAAACGGTGGCACAAATTCGGCAGTGGATCGACCACAGTGTTTTTCAACATGTATCTCAAGAGACAGACGCGTACAAACTTTGGGAGAAGCTCGAGAATATGTATCAAGCAAAGACGGCATGCAACAAGACCTTGCTGATGAGGCGCCTTGTAAACCACAAGTTACGAAGTGGTATGTCCATAACCGAGCATACAAGTCAGTTCCATGATCTCGTAAACCAGCTCGGTGCTGCTGATTAGGTTCTCAAAGATGAGGAACAAGCCATATTGCTCTTGAGTTCTCTACCAGATAATTGAGAGATGCTTGTTGTGACTCTCAGCAATTTTGCCCCCGGTGGTAAAGTGACAATGGAGATGGTCACAGACGCCCTAATGAACGAGGAAGCAAGAAGGAATGAAGCTGGTACAGACCAATCTTTTGCCCTTATGTCAGAAAACAAAGAAAGAGGCGGGGGCAGAACTGGAGGCCGAGGTCGAGGTAGAGGTAGAGGCAGACATAATCAAAGTAGAGGAAGATCTCAAGATCGTGGGAAATCACGAGATCGAGGGAAATCGCAAGAGTGAGGTAAATCTTCAAATACATGGTTCGAAGGCTATTGCACTCATTGTAATTATTATGGCCAAAAAAGGAGTGATTGTCGTAGGTTCTTACGAGAGCAGCCCGAGACAAGTCAGAATCCAAGCAGGGAGAATGGTGAAACCATGGTCACCATAACACAAGACGTTGCCCTTGTTACATACGAGGAGGAAGCATGCCTACATGTTGGAACACATGATGATGAGTGGGTGATTGATAGCGCTGCATCATATCATTCGACTCCAAACCGGGATTTATTCACTACTTATAAACCCGGAGACCATGGTACCGTGAAGATGGGAAACACCAGTTTCTCAAGCATTGCTGGTATTGGTGATGTGCATTTAAAGACCAATGTTGGATGTACATTGGTGTTGAAAGATGTTCGGCATGTCCCAGAGCTTAGAATGAATCTCATCTCAGTTGGAGCTCTTGACGTCCAAGGATATGATAATCAATTCAAAAATGGCACTTGGAAGCTGTTAAATGGTGTTATGGTTGTTGCAAGGGGACAACTTGATGGTACTCTTTATAAAAGCCATGCGAAGCTGCTTCAACCATGTCTCAATGTTGTTAAAGAAGAGACATCACCAAAATTGTGGCATAGAAGACTAGGCCACATGAGCGAAAAGGGATTGACGACTCTTGCAAAGAAGGAGTCCCTTTCAATGGCAAAAGACGTTGCCCTGGATCCCTGTGAATACTTCCTATTTGGGAAACAACATAGAGTTTCCTTTAGCTCCACAAGAAAGAACCACTCTGAGTTGTTGAGCCTTGTCCACTTCGACGTATGTGGACCCATTGAAGTAGAATCTCTTGGTGGAAGCCGGTATTTCGTGACATTCATTGACGATGCATCACGAAAGGTATGGGCATACTGTTTGAGGACGAAGGACCAAGTATTGGACCGCTTCAAATCTTTTCATGCAATGGTGGAAAGACAAACAAGCAAGCAGTTGAAATGTCTCAGGTCAGATAATGGAGGCGAGTACTATTCCCGTGAGTTCTCTAAATACTGCATGGAACATGGTATCAGACATGAAAAGACTGTCCCATGAACCCCACAACACAATGGTGTAGCAGAACGGATGAATCACACTATTGTTGAGAAAGTTCGATGCATGCTCAACATGACTAAACTCCCAAAGCCATTTTGGGGTGAAGCTGTATTGACATCTTGCTATCTAATAAATAGGTCACCTTCCGCTCCATTAAATTTTGAAGTTTCGGAGAAGATATGGACGGGTAAAGACATATCATATTCTCACTTGAGAGTATTTGGGTGCAAGGCGTTTGCACATGTATCAAGTGAATTGCGGAAGAAGTTGGACCTCAAATCCACTCCATGCATCTTTATTGGATATGAAGATGAAGAGTTCGGGTACATGCTATGGGACCCAGAACTAAAGAAGGTTATTCGAAGTAGAGATGTGGTTTTCAATGAAAACCAATATTATGATTTCAAGGCACCAGTTAACAAGCAACAAAGCTCCAAAGTTTCAGATATAATATCTGAAAATAAAGATGATGTTTCCAATGAAGAAGAGGATGAAGAAGTTGATGATGCAAATCAAGAAGGTGTTGAGCAGGGGGAGCTTCCACCCCATGATACTTTAGATACATTTCCAGAAGTTACAAATGAAGGAACTCAAGTTAGACGATCCGAACGAGTTCGTGCTCCATCAAGAAGATATCCGACTTCAAACTACATCATTCTAACTAGTGAGGGGGAGCCAGAGAGCTTTCAAGAAGCTCAATCTCATATTGATAAAGAAAATTGGCAGAAGGCCATGGAAGGAGAAATGAATTCTTTGCAGAAGAATCAAACATATGAGTTGGTGAAACTCCCTAAAGGAAAGAAAGCTGTAGGTCCCTAATTTGCCTGTGTATCAATCAGATCCGTTTGATGGTGCGGAATCCCAATCAAACGGATGATGTTAGATCAAATAGAAGAGAAGGAGAAGAAGAATAATATGAATCTTGTTTTATTTGATGATTAGAATGTAGATCCAAATACAAGATTCACACACACTCGTTTCTCTCTTCCTAGGCCGTAAACTCTCTTCTGTTCATCAATCTCTACTCCTCACCCTAACACCTATATTTATACTTGGAGAACATGGGTCGGATAACATGGGCCGTAAATGGGTTTACGGCCGTAAACTCAACCTTAAACATGACCGTAAACTCCAAAAATATTACAGAAAAATATAATTGCCCAGAAAAGCAAAGTATAAACCATATTTTGACCCAACAATCTCCCCCTTGGTTTATAGCTTTCTTTTCTTAATTGACCTAACAAGCTCCCCCTAAAAAGTAGCTGGCTTTTCTTGTTAATCTTCAATGGGAGCTTTGGCTTCAGCTTTAATCTTCGATGACTTCACGGCTTCAAGATGAACTTGATGAATCTTCAATAAATGACTTCATCTTGAGCAGTTGGGAATTTCTTCAGAATTTGACATTGAACGCACGTTGGGTGAGGAGGCTTCTTGTACTGATTCTTGAAAGATGGCGCTTTCAGCTTGAGAATCTTCAGAGAGAACATCAGAGAGAACAAATCTTCTGGATCGCTTCAGCAGGTTTAAGATAGCAGCAGACTGATTGAGGAGGGTTCAATGCAATCCGTCACATAATCTTCAATTTCAGCTTCACCTTGCTTCTGGGGTTGAAAGATTGAATTTGAAAGAATAATCTTCATTTCTTGCTCCTTCCAATGAGAATTCTTCGATGCTCACGGATAAAACCTTGGCTCAGAAATCTTCAACACAAACTCTATGAGTCTTATCTATACATGAAATCACTTTTCAAGACAAAACAAAACTAAAAGAAAACTTAGCACACAAATTAAAACAGAAAAAAAATATTTTTAGATTTTTGATTTTTCTGAACAAGAAATAAAACAGAAAAACACTATTTTTGGATTTTTAAGTTTTCTGGTTTTTCTTTGATTTTCGAATTTTTCTGATTTTTTTTATTTTAATTATTTTTAATTTTTAATTCTCCCCTAATATTTAAATTAGAAGAAACTATGACAAATTTAACAAAAATAAAAATGATATCTAACTTTAAGAGTGATTTGGTATCAAAGTTTTTAGACAACCTTTATCCACTTGTCGGTACCTTCTATCTTCACGTCTTTGTCTGGTCGATCGCCGGTATTGTTGTCCACTTAAACATGAAAAATTGTGACTTATTTAGGACATACTATGTCACACCCCAAAACCAAGAACGGCGGAAACGTTCCGGGGTGGAGGACGTCATGTACAGTATCACAACACAGTAAATGTAAATAAGCAAACAACATCATCCATTGCATTAAATATATATAATTTTAATACAAGTGTGTTCTGTACAGTTATAGACACCAAAAATAATGAAACAAAAAATAATATGAGATGAGTCTTGAATGCACTCCATCTTCTCAAAAGCTGGCCTCGGTACCTGTCTACTGATGACCTGAGAATACAAGTTATTTTGAAAGAGTTTATCAGCATTAAGCTGGTGAGTTCATAAGTATTTTAGTGTCAATGTTCCTTGTAAAAACGTTTGAACCTGTCTCAATGTATAAGTTGTAAAAATGTAAGTAAATGTTTGAAAGTGTTTGTAAAAGTTTGAATCACTCAGAAAATCCTATATTTTCTATAAAAGTAACCTTCTACCAAGGCTAGGCTGTTTTGTAAACTTTTCTGTTGTAAAAGTGTGTGATTACCCAAATATAACTATCATTTGTTAAAAATATAGTTTGTACATTAATTCTTAAGTGAGGTTATCACTAAAATATGCAATGGGTAAATCATTGTAGTACTATAGCTTTGTATAATAAGACTACTGCTGTACTAAATACTACTACCTTAAACCGGATTTATATTAAGGTTTATTGTGATTAATTGCACCATGCTATCGACTGATAATCAACGACATAATGAACGGTCGTAATAAGAAATGACGTTTGGCACCCGCAGACCTGCAGGTCCGGCTGTAGCTAGCAGCAAGGTGTAGGATAGTCAATCCAGTATAGATCTATACGCAAACTCACGCTCTCCCTCCAAGAGAATTTTGGCTACAACTCGGGCCATGACATTTAAGGCATGCCCGATACAGTGGATCACAATTGTTAAGTATTCATGTATATGTATTGTTTCTCGTATATCTGTATATGTATTGTTTCTAGTATATCTGTATATGTATTGTTTCTAGTATCTCTGTATATGTATTGTTTCTAGTATATCTGTATATGTATTGTTTCTAGTATATCTGTATATGTATTGTTTCTAGTATTTCTGTATATGTATTGTTTCTAGTATATCTATATATGTATTGTTTCTAGTATAACTGTATATGTATTGTTTCTAGTATTTCTGTATATGTATGGTCCTGCGTTACCCCGATGGTAACCAGCTAATGATGTACTGATGAGTATGAATATGGAAGTACCTTTATGTCTATACATGTATATATGATATATAAGTAATATGGAAACGACCTTCGGATGGTCACCCGAAATCCCACCAGACCACATCCAAATCGAGGAAAAGGAAATAGGGCGGATGGCCTTCCTAAGCCCTTTAAACATTATTTATATATCTATACATATATGGGCATGCAATTTGATATATAAAAGCATAAATAAGTTTTCATAAAGCATTTGAAGCAGTAATATAATTTCAAGAGAAGATCGACTTGATGTCGATCTATAAAACATTTTGAAGGCATAAGTTGATAACACAGTTTAAGTATAAGAAGCATTTGTTGAATCACAGTCTATAAATAAGTTCGGATAGTAAAACAGTTTGTAATACATTTCAATAGTAAAGCAGTTTGAAAAACAGTTTGAACAGTGGTAAAAATCGTTGTTTTCCTAGTTATTAATCACATGTGATTAAATGCAATCACATGTGATTGAAGCAATAACTATATGTATTTGACTTGTATTCCCCCCCATAAAGTATTTAAAACACTTAAAATCATTTCAAAGGTTGATTCAAGGGGTATGAACTCACTTGTGGTGAGTCGTTTGAATTGCAGTGTCGGCTACCGTGCTAGGTGGCAAACGGAGACTGGTTTACACGCACGAGCCTAGTTATCATATAATAAACATATATATAACTAATTAGGCATATAATAACTTAAATAAATAAGTTAAGACACTTAGAAAACATTTAAACACTTTTATGAGTGTTTAAGGTTCAAATGGTTGCATCTAAGTTGCTACGGGACAAGGCAAAAGGGTTTGAAACATCAAATAGCCTTGTATAGGAGTTCACCATCCAACAAACCCCACACCTTGGAGTTTACGGCCGTAAACTCATAGGTTTATGGCCGTGAACTCCTCAAATGGTGTTTTTGGGTGTTTTGTGGTGTTATTTTGCATCTAGAACACTCCTAGCTTTATTGGAATAATGCATGAAGTAGTTTAAGGCTTTAGAACACTCCATATGGGAGTTTACGGCCTAAAGTCCCTTCACCCTAGAGTTTACGGCCGTAAACTCTAGGTTTTTAATTGTTTTGAGGCACTTAAACAACAAGGATTGCTCCCATGAATTTATCTAAGGCTAATGGGGACAAGAGGCACACTTTGGTGCCTTCACTTGGAGTTTACGGCCCAAGTCATGTTCCTTGGCCGTAAACTCCTTCCAAGGAGTGATTTCAATGTGTTCTACTCTCCATTCTAGTCTCAAAGGTGCAAGGTAATTTGTCTAAAGGCTTAAGGGTAGCTTGGAATGATTTTTGTCCTACAAAAAGGGGTTTACGGCCCAAGGGAGTTCCTTGGCCGTAAAATCCTAGAAACTTATGGTTTTTATGGCCTTTTGATGTTCTAAACAAGCACAAGCACTAGTGGTTAAGTTCCCTAAGCATTTGGGGAAAGTTTTAGGGCATTTAAGCCCTTGAAAAGGGGTTTACGGCCCAAGGGAGTTCCTTGGCCGTAAACTCCTAGAACTTATGTTTCTTGGTTGCTTTTTGATCCATAAATGTCATACCCTATCTCCTAGACAAGTCTTCTAGCAAGGAATTGGGACTAGGAAGCCATAATGTTCTATTTTGGAGTTTACTCCCCAAGAACGTTCTTGGGCGGTAAACTCCCGGATCTTGACATCTAGACATGTAATTGTTGTTAACAAGCATTAAACAAGTATTGAAACACATATAGAAAAGTAGACTCACAATCTGGGATGAAAACCCGAAGATCCGTCAGAGAGAATATGACTTTTCTCTATTTGGAATTGTGAATAATGAATTAATTTAATTCAGAAACTATTTATTGTCCTGGAATATTTTGGCAGAAAATCTTTTTATTCCTGATGTTGGACTGTAACAGTATGAAACTTGAAATGCCCAAGTTTCACAAAACCAGGAGTATCCACTCTCCTGATATCATCTAAAACATAATCCTAATGTACACAAACTTGTTCGGAAAAGTTTGAAAATCACTGAAACTGAACTAGTTTCTATTGAATAGATGAGGTTCGTACAATGGAAATTTCGGGTTGTCACATCATCCCCCTGTTAGAGGGAATTTCGTCCCGAAATTAGAATTTAAGCAAATAAAAGTTACAAACAATTAAGCGAAAAGATGAGGGTAGTTCAACTTCATCTGATCCTCGCGTTCCCAAGTGAATTCCGGTCCTCGCTTGGCGTTCCAGCGAACCTTCACGATAGGGATACGGCTTTGTTTCGTCTGCTTGACCTCACGATCCATGATCTCTACAGGTTCTTCCACGAAGTTGAGGCTCTCGTTGATTTCGATCTCGTCGAGTGGGATTACGAGAGTCTCGTCGGACAGACACTTTTTCAAGTTAGATACGTGGAATGTAGAATGTATGTTACGCAGTGTGTCGGGTAGATCAAGTTTGTAAGCTACGGGGCCGACTCTGGCAAGAATCTCGAAAGGCCCTATGTACCTCGGATTAAGCTTCCCACGCTTGCCGAAGCGTATCAAGCCTTTCCAGGGTGAGACTTTGAGAAGGACTCAGTCTCCCACCTGAAATTCCAAAGGTTTTCTTCGTTTATCGGCGTAGCTCTTCTGTCGGTCTCTAGAGGCTTTCAATCGTTCACGGATTTGAACGATTTTCTCTGTCGTTTCCCGAATGATTTCCGGACCAGTGAGAGTACTGTCGGAAGCTTGCCCTCTCGCTAATTGGGTATCACCAACCTCAGCCTAGCACAGAAGGGATCTGCACTTGCGGCCGTAGAGAGCTTCGAATGGAGCAGCCTTGATGCTAGTGTGATAACTGTTATTATAGGAAAATTCGACAAGGGGTAAATGGGTATCCCATGCCTTCCCAAAATCAATCACATAGGCTCGCAACATGTCTTCCAATGTTTGAATGGTTCTCTCACTCTGTCCGTCGGTCTGTGGATGGTAGGCTGTGCTCATGTCCAGCCTTGTTCCTAGGGAATGTTGTAGGGATTGCCAAAATCTGGAAGTGAACCTACTATCTCTATCGGAGATAATGGAAATAGGTACACCATGCAACCGTACAATTTCCCTAATGTATGTTCTCGTAAGTTTCTCCATCTTGTCTGTTTCTTTGATAGGCAGGAAGTGTGCAGACTTGGTCAATCTATCAACGATGACCCATATGGTGTCAAGTCCACCCGTTGTCTTGGGTAACTTGGTTATGAAATCCATAGTGATCCGCTCCCACTTCCATTATGGAATCTCTGGTTGTTGCAGTAAACCAGAGGGCTTCTGGTACTCGACCTTAACCTTCGCGCAAGTAAGGCATTTACTCACGAAGGTAGCAATCTCTGCTTTCATATTAGGCCACCAGTATAGCTTTTTCAGATCCAGATACATCTTATCTGAACCTGGGTGGACGGAATACCGAGTGTTGTGAGCCTCGGTCATGACCACGTCTCGGAAACCACCGTGTTTCGGTGTCCAGATCCGGTTCATGAAATATAAAGCTCCGTCACCCTTGGCTTCGAAGTTCTTGTCCATTCCCCTAAGGGATTCACTCGACACATTTTCAAGTTTCATGGCCTCAAGTTGAGCCGCCTGAATTTGTTTAGTCAGGTGTGAATGGATGGTTATTGATAATGACTTGACTTTGCGACCAGAGTATTCTTTCCGACTTAGGGCGTCTGCTACTACGTTGGCTTTACCCGGATGATAACGAATATCGCATTCGTAATCACTGAGTAGTTCGACCCACCGTCGTTGTCTCATGTTGAGCTCCTTCTGATCGAAAATGTGTTGTAAACTCTTGTGGTCGGTAAAGATAGTGCTCTTCGTTCCGTACAGGTAATGTCTCCAGATCTTCAGAGCAAACACTACTGCTCCTAGTTCAAGATCGTGGGTCGTGTAGTTAACCTCGTGTGTCTTCAACTGTCTCGAGGCGTAGGCGATGACCTTACCTCGCTGCATCAGAACACATCCGAGTCCTTGATTGGATGCATCGCAATAGACTACGAAGTCTTCTATTCCTTCTGGAAGGGATAGTATCGGTGCGGTGCACAAGGCTCGTTTGAGCGTTTGGAACGCTCTTTCTTGCTTCTCTTCCCAGTCAAAGGCCACGCCTTTCTGGGTCAGGGTCGTAAGAGGCTTCGCTATTCGCGAGAAGTTCTGAATGAACCTGCGATAGTAGCCAGCGAGACCTAGAAATTGACGAATTTCTGTAGGCGTCTTTGGTGCTGACCAGTTCTCAATGGCTTTTATTTTGGATGGGTCCACGTGGATTCCCTCTTCGCTTACCACGTGTCCTAAGAATTCGACTCTTCGGATCCAAAATTCACATTTCGAGAACTTCGCATAAAGTTTCTCTTTCCGTAGTGTCTCTAGAACTTGTCGCAGATGATCACTATGCTCCTTCTTACTTCTGGAGTAGATCAGGATGTCGTCAATGAAAACGATGACGAACTGATCTAAGTAAGGTCGGCATACTCTATTCATCAGATCCATGAAGACTACGGGCGCATTGGTCAATCCGAATGGCATCACCACGAACTCGTAGTGTCCGTAACGAGTTCGGAAGGCTGTCTTTGGCACATCCTCCTCGAGCACTCGTAACTGGTGATATCCGGATCTCAGATCAATCTTGGAAAAATAGCTCGCCCCTTGCAGTTGGTCGAATAGATCATCTATGCGTGGCAGAGGGTAACGATTTTTGATCGTCAATTTGTTGAGTTCTCTGTAGTCAATACACATACGGAATGATCCGTCTTTCTTCTTAACGAACAAGACCGGTGCTCCCCAAGGTGAGAAACATGGTCTTATAAAGCCCTTGCTGAGCAGTTCGTTAAGTTGACCAGAGAGTTCTTGCATCTCGGCTGGTGCTAAACGGTAGGGCGACTTGGCTACTGGGGTAGCTCCTGGGACCAAGTCGATTCTGAACTCGACTTGTCGTTGCGGAGGTAACCCGGGTAGTTCCTCTGGGAAAATGTCGGGGAAGTCGCTCACTACTGGGAGGTTATTTAGTTCTTTCGCTTCTAGGTTCGTGTCGACGACGTGAGCAAGGAATGCGTGGTATTCTTTGCGCAGATATTTCTGTGCTTGAATACTAGATATAATGCGAAGACTCGCACCTGGTTTGTCGCCGTAGACTATAAGGGTTTCGTTAGATGGGAGGTTTAAACGGACTGCTTTCTCGTAGCACATGATGTCGGCGCGATGAAGACTTAACCAATCCATGCCGATAATAACGTCGAAACTTTTTATTGAGACCGGCATAAGGTCGATTGGGAATGAATGGTTATCTAAGGTTAGAAGACAACCTAAGTATATGCTATTAGTACTTTCAGTCTTCCCATTGGCCATTTCTACTGTGAATTGTTCATTAAGTGCGTGCGGTTGTTGCTTAAGCATGCAAGCAAATTTGTGGTTTACGAAGCTTCGCTCCGCTCCACTATCGAACAGAATGCATGCATAGGAGTTATCAAGGAGGAACGTACCGGTCACCACTGTCAGGTCAGCGACTGCTTCCCCGTGGCCTATTGCTAGTACCCTCCCTGCTCCTCCAGTATTCCTCGCTTTAGGGCAGTCCCTTTTAAAGTGGCCTGGTTCGCCACATCCATAGCAAGTTGGGCTCGCGCCTGAGCCAGGAACTTGGGAGATCGGTTGCGCTGGGAACTTACAGAATCGGACGGTGTGTCCTTTTCTGTGGCAGTTGTTACACTGCATTTCACGGCAGGCGCCGTTATGGTGGAAGCTGCATTTATTGCACTTCGGAAAACTTCCAGAGTACTGCTTCCCCGGAGCAGTAACAGCAGTAGGGGCTACCGCAGCATGTACTGCTACGATTTGCTGTTTCTTTGAAGCACGCTGCTTCTTCTTCTCATCCCAAAACTTCCGCTTGTTGCCAGCGGGTTTGGAGGGTTCTGGGATGGCTAGGGTGGTTGTAGTTGCAGGGGTCTTGACTCCATGGTCAATAAGTCTTTGTGCCAATCGCTTGGCACTGTCGAAAGTAGCAGGGTTGGATGCTAAGACGTTCCCCTGGTACGGAGGCACTAGCCCCCATACATACCGTTCAATCTTTTTCCCTTCAGTGGGAACCATGTTGGGGCATAGGGCCACCAATTCGCTAAAGCGGGCAGTGTAAGCGATCACGTTGGTGCCCTTCATAGTCAGATTCCAGAGTTCATGTTCTAACTTCTGGACTTCGCCCCTAGGGCAGTACTCCTCAGTCATGAGGTCCTTCATCGTTGCCCAGCCCATGTCGTTAGCCACTATGAGAGTTAGGGCTTTGACGTGGCCGTTCCACCACGTTAGGGCTTTATCCTCGAAGGTGCACGCGGCATATTTTACTTTGAATGCTGTAGGGCACGAACAAATTTCGAAGACTGATTCAGTCTTCTCGAACCATTGCGAGAGAGCAATGACTCCGCCGGTGCCATAGAAAGGCTTCGGCTTGCAGTTTGTAAAATCCTTGTAAGAGCACTCTCTCGAGCGCACAGGGATTTCAACTGGGATAGATTCCACAGGGGTTCCACCTCTGTTAGCATCCGATGAGTGATACTGAGCCATGGCAGTTGCCACTGCTGCAGCTACGGCAACATTCAGGGCTGCAGTATCGATGACTGCAGGTGGTGGAGGCGGTGGAGGTACAGGATTATTCCTATTCCGGGGAGATTTGCGAGGAGGCATCCTTCAGCTATAAGTTTATAAAAACAAGAAGGATGTTAAGAATCAATTTGTAAGCACGTGAGAGTGACCCATGGACTAACTAACCATAGCCCAACAGTTTGAATGAGTGTTTGAAATCTCAACAAGAAATATTAGTAGGAATACACAAGTGTACAAATTTTTCCCACAGATTAGATAGATTTCAATAGTACGGGTATTACTGATGTAATAAGTTCAAGGAAAAATCGACCTAACAGTAGGTCTTACATCATACCATAAGGACAATACTGACAGTCCTAGATTCCTAATTAGAGTACCGAAAGTTAGGAATATTTTACAGACAAGTGCCACTTAGAGCACATAAGTTCAAGGCTATCCCTAAATCAAAAGACAGAGATGTACTAGACATCATCTAATGGCGATGGGAATTCCTCGGGCGATCCCTGAGGTCGGATATTTGGCGAAACACCTCTTGAAGGTGTCGGTCCTGAGCTCTTTGACGAGTTCGAAGTTCTAAGACTTCAGCACGGGAGGCAGCCAGCTGCTGCTGCAGAGTTTCGTTGGTTCTCCGGGTCCGTTCCATGTCTTCTTCGAGACGGCGGATGCGGACTGTATTGACGCCTGAATTGGCATCAATCTCCATGACCCGGTCGATGGCTGCTCGACCTTGCTCGACATTACGAACTATTCTGCGGATGATCACCGGCAGAGCTCTGTCAGCAGAGCCACCATCGCTGATGTTGTAGAAGGTTCGGTCCCCAAAGTATGGCAAGGGCTGACCCTGCTCATCACTCCAGCGATTCAGATTGTTTGCCCACATGGGAGTAGGACCTGGAAACGCTGGTCGAGGGTTGTTGTTCGGGGCTTGACCTACAAGCGGTAGGTTGTTGACTTCAGGCTCGGAGTCGGATCCATCCGAAAAGCCTTCTGCGAGGTGATCATCCAAAGGGATTGGATGGTCATCTTCGGGCTCTTCATCGATCCACCCGGCATTGCCTTCATTGGGAAAGTACAGGTCGCCATGATGGAATCCAGCCATTTAGATCTACGCGAGAAGAGAGGTATAAGAATATAGTATACGTGTAACTAATAGCACAAAATACTCCTATAGTATTTTATGTTCTAAGTTCTACTGATCTTCTTGTGGTACTGTTGGTAAGTTTTTAGACTTGCTAACATATCACAACCATTCTAGGGCATATGCTAATCACTCCTAGGACCAGCATAGTTGATCAGGCTATGCCACTCCAAGGACTGACCATACATCCCCGAGCTCACTTGTGATATTCAACAATTGTAATACTTTTGTTCTTGTCATTGTGACACTGATTTTAGTATAAATGTAGACTAGTATACTTGATTAAATATTTTATTATTTAAAGTATAGACTCTTGGTCAGAGTGTTTTAGTCCCTTTTGGGTTTATAGATTAGTATATCTTTTATGGGTTGATATACTTGATTCACTATAAACAATGCTCTGATACCAATCTGTCACACCCCAAAACCAAGAACGGCGGAAACGTTCCGGGGCGGAGGACGTCATGTACAGTATCACAACACAGTAAATGTAAATAAGCAAACAACATCATCCATTGCATTAAATATATATAATTTTAATACAAGTGTTTTCTGTACAGTTATAGACACCAAAAATAATGAAACACAAAATAATATGAGATGAGTCTTGGATGCACTCCATCTTCTCAAAAGCTGGCCTCGGTACCTGTCTACTGATGACCTGAGAATACAAGTTATTTTGAAAGAGTTTATCAGCATTAAGCTGGTGAGTTCATAAGTATTTTAGTGTCAATGTTCCTTGTAAAAACGTTTGAACCTGTCTCAATGTATAAGTTGTAAAAATGTAAGTAAATGTTTGAAAGTGTTTGTAAAAGTTTGAATCACTCAGAAAATCCTATATTTTCTATAAAAGTAACCTTCTACCAAGGCTAGGCTGTTTTGTAAACTTTTCTGTTGTAAAAGTGTGTGATTACCCAAATATAACTATCATTTGTTAAAAATATAGTTTGTACATTAATTCTTAAGTGAGGTTATCACTAAAATATGCAATGGGTAAATCATTGTAGTACTGTAGCTTTGTATAATAAGACTACTGCTGTACTAAATACTACTACCTTAAACCGGATTTATATTAAGGTTTATTGTGATTAATTGCACCATGCTATCGACTGATAATCAACGACATAATGAACGGTCGTAATAAGAAATGACGTTTGGCACCCACAGACCTGCAGGTCCGGCTGTAGCTAGCAGCAAGGTGTAGGATAGTCAATCCAGTATAGATCTATACGCAAACTCACGCTCTCCCTCCAAGAGAATTCTGGCTACAACTCGGGCCATGACATTTAAGGCATGCCCGATACAGTGGATCACAATTGTTAAGTATTCATGTATATGTATTGTTTCTCGTATATCTGTATATGTATTGTTTCTAGTATATCTGTATATGTATTGTTTCTAGTATCTCTGTATATGTATTGTTTCTAGTATTTCTGTATATGTATTGTTTCTAGTATATCTATATATGTATTGTTTCTAGTATAACTGTATATGTATTGTTTCTAGTATTTCTGTATATGTATGGTCCTGCGTTACCCCGATGGTAACCAGCTAATGATGTACTGATGAGTATGAATATGGAAGTACCTTTATGTCTATACATGTATATATGATATATAAGTAATATGGAAACGACCTTCGGATGGTCACCCGAAATCCCACCAGACCACATCCAAATCGAGGAAAAGGAAATAGGGCGGATGGCCTTCCTAAGCCCTTTAAACATTATTTATATATCTATACATATATGGGCATGCAATTTGATATATAAAAGCATAAATAAGTTTTCATAAAGCATTTGAAGCAGTAATATAATTTCAAGAGAAGATCGACTTGATGTCGATCTATAAAACATTTTGAAGGCATAAGTTGATAACACAGTTTAAGTATAAGAAGCATTTGTTGAATCACAGTCTATAAATAAGTTCGGATAGTAAAACAGTTTGTAATACATTTCAATAGTAAAGCAGTTTGAAAAACAGTTTGAACAGTGGTAAAAATCGTTGTTTTCCTAGTTATTAATCACATGTGATTAAATGCAATCACATGTGATTGAAGCAATAACTATATGTATTTGACTTGTATTCCCCCCCATAAAGTATTTAAAACACTTAAAATCATTTCAAAGGTTGATTCAAGGGGTATGAACTCACTTGTGGTGAGTCGTTTGAATTGCAGTGTCGGCTACCGTGCTAGGTGGCAAACGGAGACTGGTTTACACGCACGAGCCTAGTTATCATATAATAAACATATATATAACTAATTAGGCATATAATAACTTAAATAAATAAGTTAAGACACTTAGAAAACATTTAAACACTTTTATGAGTGTTTAAGGTTCAAATGGTTGCATCTAAGTTGCTACGGGACAAGGCAAAAGGGTTTGAAACATCAAATAGCCTTGTATAGGAGTTCACCATCCAACAAACCCCACACCTTGGAGTTTACGGCCGTAAACTCATAGGTTTATGGCCGTGAACTCCTCAAATGGTGTTTTTGGGTGTTTTGTGGTGTTATTTTGCATCTAGAACACTCCTAGCTTTATTGGAATAATGCATGAAGTAGTTTAAGGCTTTAGAACACTCCATATGGGAGTTTACGGCCTAAAGTCCCTTCACCCTAGAGTTTACGGCCGTAAACTCTAGGTTTTTAATTGTTTTGAGGCACTTAAACAACAAGGATTGCTCCCATGAATTTATCTAAGGCTAATGGGGACAAGAGGCACACTTTGGTGCCTTCACTTGGAGTTTACGGCCCAAGTCATGTTCCTTGGCCGTAAACTCCTTCCAAGGAGTGATTTCAATGTGTTCTACTCTCCATTCTAGTCTCAAAGGTGCAAGGTAATTTGTCTAAAGGCTTAAGGGTAGCTTGGAATGATTTTTGTCCTACAAAAAGGGGTTTACGGCCCAAGGGAGTTCCTTGGCCGTAAACTCCAAGAAACTCATGGTTTTTATGGACTTTTGATGTTCTAAACAAGCACAAGCACTAGTGGTTAAGTTCCCTAAGCATTTGGGGAAAGTTTTAGGGCATTTAAGCCCTTGAAAAGGGGTTTACGGCCCAAGGGAGTTCCTTGGCCGTAAACTCCTAGAACTTATGTTTCTTGGTTGCTTTTTGATCCATAAATGTCATACCCTATCTCCTAGACAAGTCTTCTAGCAAGGAATTGGGACTAGGAAGCCATAATGTTCTATTTTGGAGTTTACTCCCCAAGAACGTTCTTGGGTGGTAAACTCCCGGATCTTGACATCTAGACATGTAATTGTTGTTAACAAGCATTAAACAAGTATTGAAACACATATAGAAAAGTAAAATCACAATCTGGGATGAAAACCCGAAGATCCGTCAGAGAGAATATGGCTTTTCTCTATTTGGAATTGTGAATAATGAATTAATTTAATTCAGAAACTATTTATAGTCCTGGAATATTTTGGCAGAAAATCTTTTTATTCCTGATGTTGGACTGTAACAGTATGAAACTTGAAATGCCCAAGTTTCACAAAACCAGGAGTATCCACTCTCCTGATATCATCTAAAACATAATCCTAATGTACACAAACTTGTTCGGAAAAGTTTGAAAATCACTGAAACTGAACTAGTTTCTATTGAATAGATGAGGTTCGTACAATGGAAATTTCGGGTTGTCACATACTATTTGTTACAAGACAGGTGAACTTAAGTTCCTAGATATTATATCTGATCCTAAGTTCCTAGATACTATATCTTAAGGACGATTCATCTGACGACGACCAGGGATATTGTTGTCCACCTAAATTGAGCAGCGAGATCTATAGAAAATCTTTGAGTGTTCAATTTTAATTGTACTGGAACGTGTTTCCCGCTTCCTGATATGCCCCAACCATCAAGGACTTCCAGAGTACTCCTTACACCGGGTGAGCAGACCATCATTCAGAAAGAGAACAGATTCAGATTGCTATTACTTATTGTTTCAGAGGGCTTGAGAAGTAGAAGGTTGCATATGCTGGGTACCAGGTCGGATTGGAAGTCACGCAAAGGTGACATCATATGGCTAACAGATAAGAGGAATTTAATATATATAACATGCAGAGAAATAGAGTCGCATATGTTGTGTACCAGGTCGAATTGGAAGTCACGCAAAGGAGACAACATATGACTAACAGACAGAAAGAAAGAAAATGATATTCTACAGACCTAATTTATCGGAATTTACCAGTCGCCCCATCCAACCGGAATTAAGGATAGAATCCGCACATCGAGGAAATGTTAAACCACGGTTCCAAGTACGGGTTCATTTAATGTGACGAGTGGATTCCCATATATATCTCTCTGCTCAAGCTATCCAAGCGTCGTATTGTCAGGCTAAACGTATCTAACTAGGTCAAGATTTGTCAAGTCTATGAATTTCCTAAGTTCAACTCTACCTAGTCAAGTCCATTTCGAATCTTTCGTGCCTACCGATGCATCAAACCAGAGCAAAGACCCTTCAGCTTTGGGTACGTTACGCAGACTCAGGTTGCCTGTTATCACTTGATAATATCACTTCCCAAAAAATCTCCCTCAAGCACACTTCATAACCAACATATTTTTGATTTTTTGATTTTTTTTTATGTTTTTGGATTTTTTAAAGTTTGTTTTTTTTATTTTTTTTTGTTTTGTTTTTATTTCTCCCCTAAATTTGTGCATAGGAGAGAAACGAAAGTAAATGCGCAAATTTAAACTATCCTAAAACAAAAATTTGTCTTTAAAGCGAATCAACTTAAGAAAAACTCAGGAGTATAGAGAAGAAAACTCAAACCATAAGTCACCGATTGAATTTGCATCCAGAAGGTCTGAGAGCAGCACACGAAAACTCAGAACATATCCGAAAATTCTTCATGTCATTAAGCACAAACCCTGTGAGTGATCACTTCCTTCTTTTCTTCCCGCAAAGGACACATTCTCCCAAACAATGTTCTGAGTGTTTTATAGTTGAGAGATGTCTCCTATCAAGTGCCTGGAACAGCCACTATCAACAAACGAAAGTCTGATGATATGCCTCCATAGCTTCTCTGACACAGAGCGAGATCAGTTGGTCTTTGGAACCCAGTCCATTTTAAAACTGGGTCGACCTTTGTCATCAATACACGGTACTTTCTCCCATGACATATCCTGCTTATCACAAACAGAAGACAATGAAATATTAGAATCATTAGAAGATTTGGGAGTTTGCACCTTTGGTACGCATCTATATTCAGGTTTAACCCATTTCTTGTTCGATCTGATGGGTGGCTCAGTACTTGCTTTTGATCTTGATGTCGGCCTTTGAGATGAATTTGATTTTGGCTTCACAAGAGCATCTCTTGGATTTGGCTTCTTGGCCGACATTCCCTTCTTGCCCTTGGGATTTTGATTCTTGTCCTTTGGGGTTTGATTCTTGCTCTTCTGCACATTCCAGTCATAATTTTATGAACGTGAGCTTGAGGGGTTTCTTTTGAAGTATCTCCCTCTTGGCGCGTTCTGCCAGCCTTATGCATAGTAAGGAACATATGCGCGATTTGGACAGTTTCGGGCAATGTGTCCAGGTGTTCCACAGTGAAAACATGTCTTTTTCTTCACTGTAAAGTTATTTCTTCCTATCCCTGGTGGCGTAGCCTTGCTTTGTCTCTTGTTGTTCCCACATGCACACTTGCCACAAGAACTCTGTTGCGTTGGAATTGGTGGCCTATATTTCTCAACGGCAGGTTGATCAGAAGTAGTTGAGTTCGAAGCAACAGATTCAGAGTTCAAGGAGATGTTGGTTTGTTCAATGGTTTTCTCCTTGTTCTCATCTTCTGCTACTTTACCCGCACATGAAGCAGAAACATTAGTATTTTCAACATTAATAACTCCTCCTGACACAAATCCAGCTCGTTTGCCATATCGAAGATGTGGCTCCCTGTCAGTTTCATCCTGTGTCATAGGGATGGATGTGTAGTTATGATTATAAGGAGGAGGTACACTATCATACCCTAGACCCTTGTATTGATTTTCTTTGAATTTAAATTGGGTTTCATATAAGGACTCAACTGTCTGACTTGACGCAGTATAATTTTTAAAACTAACATTTGTTTTTCCACACTTAATTTTTAAAGCGTCAAGTTCTTCAGTTACAACAACAAGTTGTCTTTTAATATAGTCATAATTTTCACACTTGTTGCTATACTCTTCCTGAAGTTTCCTAAAGTCCTTGGTTTTTGCTTCTAATTCAGCCTTCAGGGGTTTCTGTCCTTTCCTGAGTTGATATCCTTCATATCTTAGGTCCTCAACTTCTCTTTTTAATAAATCAACTTGTTCCCGAAGAAATTTAATCGTAGCTTCACAAGCTGGAGTACATGTAACTTCAGTGACCGGAATGTTTTCAGAACTCATTGTTCTCTACACTTCAAAGCATCAAGTTCTTGAATTACATCAGCAAGACTAAGATGATTGAGATCTTTTGTCTTCTTGATGATAGCCACATTCATATCCCACGATTTCGGAAGTGAATTTAGTAGCTTTTTGTTTATCTCGGACTTAGTCAAGAAGATCCCGATTATATTCATCTCAGTAGTAAATGTAGTAAATCGCTGCAATTGAGTTTCTAGGGTTTCTCCAGGGATATAATCGAAAATGTTGAAATTTTGTCTTAACATATCTTGACGACTCTCTTTCATGTTTTCAACTCCCTTGTAGACCTTAAAATCAATTAAAAAGCACAACTAGAAGCTAAAATAAAACTTAAAAGTTAAACCCTTTGATTATAAACCTCAAAAGTCAACCTTAAAAGTCAAATTTAAAAAGTTAAACTCAAAAGTCAAACTTAAAAATCAAACCGAAAAACTAAATTTGAAGATTTAAAAATTAAACGAAAAAGTCAAAGTTTAAAATCAAAGGTCAAAATTTAAGGTCAAGAGTTAAAAAATAAAAGTCAAAAATGAAAATATAATTTTATTTATTAATTTTAATTTAATTTAATTAATTTAATTTATTTATTTATTTATTTATTATTATTATTATTATTAATTATTTTTTTTATTTTGGATGAAAAAGGAATTTAAAGTTAAAAGAAATTGAGTTTTGGGCTAAAAGTGTCAAAATAGGAAAACTTGTTGCGAGAAAGACGGGTTATGGTTTAAATTTCAAAGGAAAGGAACAAGGAATCAACTAGTTGAGTTGGATAAGGTGCATGCTTGTCGATCAGGAGGTCTCAGGTTCGAAACCCGGCACCTCCAAAATTCGCGTATGATTTTCTAATGCGAGGCCAGGTCACTGCTATGCGAGGACGAGGTGCTGGCCGCATACTCGGAGGCCGCAATCTCGGACCGCAAGCTCCGGGGCCGTAAACCGAGGCCGTGAACTCCTCGGACCACAAACACCGTCCGAAATCCTCCGGCGACCGTGAGCAGTTTCGGGCTGTGAACTCCGAAACCCTAGCCGCCAGCCGCAAACTCCGACCAAAAACACTGATTTTTCGACTTTGAAGCTCCAAAACTCGATCAAAAATCCTTTTATATGAAAAACACGAAGAAGAAACCCCCCTTATTTTTTGGAGATCTATCCAAAAACACAAGAATATTTCGAAAAAAAGATCAAGTAATGCTCCAAATCTGACAAAATTGACTGATACAACTTGGGTCTGATACCAATTGTAAGTCCCTAATTTGCCTGTGTATCAATCAGATCCGTTTGATGGTGCGGAATCCCAATCAAACGGATGATGTCAGATCAAATAGAAGAGAAGGAGAAGAAGAATAATATGAATCTTGTTTTATTTGATGATTAGAATGTAGATCCAAATACAAGATTCACACACATTCGTTTCTCTCTTGCTAGGCCGTAAACTCTCTTCTGTTCATCAATCTCTACTCCTCACCCTAACACCTATATTTATACTTGGAGAACATGAGCCGGATAACATGGGCCGTAAATGGGTTTACGGCCGTAAACTCAACTGTAAACATGACCTTAAACTCCAAAAATATTACAGAAAAATATAATTGCCCAGAAAAGCAAAGTATAAACCATATTTTGACCCAACAAAAGCCTTGAAAAACAAGTGGGTTTTCAAGTTGAAAAAAGACGGCAAGGGAAATACTATAATGTATAAGGCAAGACTCGTTGTCAAAGGTTTCCAACAAAAAGAAGGAATCGACTTAGATGAAATTATTTCGCCGGTTGTGAAGATGATGTCTATTCGAGTTGTACTCGGATTAGTTGCCAGTCTAGATCTTGAACTTAAGAAGATGGATGTGAATACAGCTTTTCTCCATGGTGTTTTGGATGAAGAAATATACATGGAGCAGCCTGATGGCTTTAAAGTCCCAAAGAAAGAGCACCTCGTCTGTAAATTAAAGAAGAGCCTTTATGGTCTTAAGCAAGCCCCTAGGCAGTGGTACAAGAAGTTTGATTCATTTATCATGAATCATGAGTACAAGAGAACTGTTGTAGACCATTGTGTCTATCTGAAGAAGTTTCCAATGAAGTAGGTATGGGTATCAGTCTTGTATATACCATGGTGACAATGATAGATAATCATTAACCCAGACTTTGTAAAACCTTGGTTTCTGATTGGTTTATACCAAAATCCTTATGGGTTTTAAGTGCACGTGTATGATTGTGCTAGAGAATTGAGATTTGGAAAATAGGTAAGTATTGTAGTGTCTCAAATTACCCATGTTGTTAATGGCAATATCATCAACCTAGAATTTATAAAACCTAAGTTTCAAGTTGGAATTAACCATAAACCTCAAGGGATTTAAATGAATACGCAATAGAGATATGAATGAAAGAAAGATGTAAAGTGTAGTTGGTATTGAGAAACATAGTTCGTTTCTTACATCAATTCATAGTTTCATGCTAGAATTTCGCAATTCACCGTCAATTGATAAAGTGAAAAACCATTGACGTTTTACTCTAGCCATGGTGACAAAAACTAAAGATCATAAACACAAAGTTGTGAAAACCATGTTCAAGTTGTTTTAAAATAAGACGACATGGGTTCACAGATTGGTTAAAAAAATATGATCATTGTACCATTGCAAATATATGGACCAAGAAAAAAACCTCATAATTCCAAATATGAGTAGAGATGGGTAGCTTTGTAGTCTCTGTGAAATAGCCTATTGGAAAGAAATTCTTAAAAACAAGAAATTTCATTAAGGCTTCACATACAAATGAATTGCGAGGTTTAAGACAACATGCTGCATTGCAAAATTGAAAATGTTTCCCATCAATTTCTTAGTTACATAGTTGAACAACATGTGTTCACCACCAACTCTTTCAAAGTTTTAATAAATATTTTTGAAATTTTCAAATTTTTAGAAAAACAAAATATTTTTGGATTTTTGAAAATTTTTAGAAAAAATAAAATATTTTTGGATTTTTGAAATATCTAGAAAACAAAATCTTTTTGGATTTTTTAAAGTTTTTAGAAAAATAATTTTTTTTGGATTTTTGAATATTTAAAAAAATTTGGAAAACAAAAATATGACTACGATGAGTTACGAAGGCTCGCATGTAATCATATATGAACATTGACTAAAGAACTAAGAAAAAGAAAACAAATAGACTACGACGGGCTATGACGTCTCAGAGCCGGTCACAGATGAACAATAAATACAAGAAGTAATAAATCAAACAACTATTACCTGTTACGACGGCCTGCGACCGCTCGCACACTTTCGCATATGAAAAATTATTTTCGCAGTTTTAATTTGAGTTTGAATTGGGAACAAATTTTGCTTCCATCATTCCTAGACCATGAAGAATACGATTAAAAGTTGCTTCTGGCCAAGGACGGAGCCAGAAATTTTGAAAGGAGGACGCTTATATATATATATATATATATATATATATATATATATATATATATATATATATATATATATATAAACAATGCATCATATGTGTTTTTCCTTTACCTAAAAATAAATATAAGCAAGAATCATAGGAAGCTAACACATGAAGTTATTAAAATGAAAAAACTGATAACTTACAGTAAATTTATGAGATAAATATGTCCAATTAAAAAAGTTAAGAAGGGGTAATGATAGGTACTGATTGGGTCGGTTGTCTGATCTTTATTCATTACTTTATCAAGTCAAAACTCAATTACTCTATTACTCTATCTCCTAGTTATGCATAGGTAAAGAAACCTTCAATAGAAAAATACGTGATAGAGACATGCAATACAATGAATCCACATCATTGAGCGAGAGCTGAGAGGGGAAGCCATAGAGGTGACCGGCGACCAATTTTAGTTGACATTGTGTTTGATAAGTGGAGACACAAATATGTAACAACCATTAATGCACTTTAATGAAGGTCAATAAGTGGAGAAGAAGGTGAAATCGGAGACGGAAGGGGCATAGAGCTTGAAGAAGCACACAATATCCCTGTGAATGTGGTTTAAATTATTTTTTCAAAGATTTTAAAATTCTTTTTATTTGAGGAATAAGGATTGGGTGTTTTTTTTTTTAAATTTTGAAAGTATATTAAAACTTTCCAAAAATTTGGAAGTTTGTTAGAACTTCCGATTTGCATTCTTATCCCTCTCAAATCATTTTCTTTTTAAAAATATATAGATATTTGTAATTAAAAATAGAGTTAAGGATATAGAGGTTATTGATATGTCTACATATGTGTTTAGTTTGAAAGAATTATAAATTATTTATCAGTCAAAGAATATGCAATGCTTGGTTTGAATAACATACATATAAAAGAATATTTTACACTTACACAAGTTGGGGGGGGGGGGGGGGAAGCACCTGCATGCCCCCTACTGGCTCTGCCGTCGCTTCTAGCTATACCTTTGTGAATATGTCTGCTAAATGATCTGCTGATCAAATAAAATGAACTTCTACATTTCCATCTTCAACATGACGGGTTGCGACATATCGTAGCCGGTTGCAGATGAGCAGTAACTATAAGAAATACTAAAACTGCGAACAATGAAGCAAATAACTATTACCTGTTACAACGGCCTGCGACTGCTCGCATCCCTTCACGTATGAGCAATAATTTTAACAGTTTTAATTTGAGTTTGAATTAGGAATATATTCTGCTTCCATCATTCCCAGACCATGAAGAATACTATTAAAAGCTGCTTCTGGTAATGCCTTTGTGAATATGTCTACTATTTGATCTTCTAATCGAACAAAATGAACCTCTACATTCCCATCTTCAACATGCTCCTTAATAATGTGATATTGTAATGTGATATGCATTATCTTTGAATGTTGTACTGGATTGTGACATAAGCGGATTGTGATTTATGAATCATAGTACAATGGGATCTTCTTCATGCTTAAACCGTAATCTCACAGTTGGCTTTGAAACCAAATTATTTGCGATGTGCAAGAAGAAACAAAAATATATTCAGATTATGTAGTAGATGATGAAACACATGTTTCTTTGTTTGATTGCGAAATAACAAGATTTTCGTCCAAAATTTGACAACTTCCAGTGTTGGTTTTCCTATTAAGTCCATATCCACCAAGACCTACATCAGAATAAGCATGCACAAAGAAACATGTATTAGAAGGATACCACAACCTAAAGAAGTGGTTCCATGAAGATATCTGAAAATATTCTTCATTATCATCATGTGAGGTTCTCATGGATTTTCTTGATATCTCGCATAATAACAAATAACAAACATTATGCTAGGTCTACTACATGTTAAATAAAGCAATGACCCAATCCTCTATTGATATAAAGTCAGATCAGCTGTTGGTTTGTCAAGTGAAGGTGTTAGCTTAGTTCCGAATGCCATAGGTGTTTTCAATTTTGTATGCTCATTATGCCAAACTTTGTAAGCAACGTCTTTGTGAAAACCTCATGGTTTATTAAGATTCCATCTTTTCTATGTCTAATATTCAATCCAAGGAAAAAAATTAATTGGAGTCATTGAGCTCATCTCAAATTTAGTTTCCATTAATTTTTGGAATTCAACAGTCAAATTTGGATCTATTGAACCAAAAATAATGTCATCAACATAAATTTGAACAATCATCAAATGATAACCAATTTTTTTTTGAAAGAAGGTTTCGCAACTGAACCATGTTTGAACATAGATTTCTTAAGAAAACGAGTAAGACTTTCATACCATGCACGATGAGCTTTCTTAGGACCATACACAAAATTTTCAAGTATATAATAATGATTTGGTTACATATCATTAATGAAACATGGTTGTTATTTAACATAAATTGTCTCATCAAGTTCTCCATTGAGAAATGCATATTATTCGTCCATTTGAAAAACTTCAAAATTTTTGTGAGCAACATATGCCCAGAAAATGCGAACATATTCCAGTCTCGCAATTGGAGAAAATGTCTCTTTGTAGTTAATTTCTTCCTCCTGGAAATATCCTTTCACTACAAGATGTGCCTTATTTCGCACATCATTACCTTCTTTGTCTAATTTATTTTGAAATAACCATTTCAGACCAACAATAGAGGCATTTGGAGGTGTTGGAATTAAGATCCAAAGCTTGTTTCTTTCAAAGTTGCTTAATTCTTATGGCATTGCTTCAACCTAATAGAAATGATCAAGAGCAATCTTAACTGTATGAGGTTTGGTTTTTTAAAATAGATAAATTAATCATGCAAAGTTCTTGATTCGCATTCAACAATGCTTGTTTCTCCCTTTGTTGAGCTTAATTAAGAACACCAGTTGATGTTTCAACAATGAATTGCGATCTTGGATGATCTTTTGTCTATTTGATTAATGGAGGATAATTGGAATCATATTCAAGAATAACTTCAATATTAACTTCTTCAGTTTCTGAATAATCACCATTATCTCTAGTTTGTTAATTCTCTTTATAGACATGATTATGATCATTTGAATTCTCCCCCAAGACATTATCATCAGGTAAAGGATTCTCCCCTACACTATTACCAAATAAAATGATTGGACCAACAGATCCTTTATAAAAGATAAAAGAAAGGGGTGAATCTGCTCTTAGAGATCATTAAATCCTAAAAAAATGATTGTTCTTGTGTATCATGGAAATTATTTGAAAGGGAGGAATCAAATAATTTTCTATGGTAGAACAAAATATCTTTCATTTCCCCCCCTCTAATAGATTCTCTTTTTGGAGTTCAAAGGCAATGTTGTTAGGATGGCTTGAAGGTGTTTTGAAGCCGCTACCAACAGGTATCATCCCCCCAAAACAACGTTTTCTTTTAGGCCTTTTAACCAATCAATACGACCCATGATTGGATGTGAACATCTTGATTTATTAAATTCTTCCCTACACCGGTGTATCAACATTTGGATTTTTACAAGAAGTATGCTCTTCTTCGCATGTGTGAGAAATTGGAGTTTCCATGCTCTCCTCCTGAACTAGAGCATTTGAATGATTAGTTGAGATGGAAGCCTCCCCTGAAATACAAAGTTTAATGTTATGTATTGCTTCATCAACAAACTTCAACAATTCATCTTCTTTATTATCAGTTGCTTTTGCTTCAGATGAAATTGCCCTTATAGGTTCATCAAAGAAATAGAAAAAATCACCATCCAAAGTTATAATAGGAATTGTTTTAGACAAGATGAACGAAAAATCTCTTCGCATTGGTAACTTATTTCTGATATGATTTAATGTATTTATCATAGAAAGTGACATAATAACTTTCTTCAATTTTCCTTGATTTCTTGTTAAGAACTCAATCATATTTTGAAGTAAGAGAATATCCCAAGAAAATAACATCATTCTTTCACATCAAATTTATTGTGATTCTCTTTTGAGTTATAAAGAAAGCACCTGGAACAAAACACATGTAAAAATTTCACATTAGGTTTGCGATTATTTGATAAGTAATACGGACTAATTAAAAATCTCTTATTACTGTAAGATCCGTTTTGTGTATTGCATGTTATTCCAATCGAATCTGCGCAGAAATAGAATGGAAGATTTTAAATGAAAGCGTTGTTCTCGCAGCTTCTCATAGTGAACGATTTTGCCTTTCAACCACACCATTTTGTTGCGATGTGCAAGGAGATGAGAAATTATGACTAATTCCTTTGTGTAGGGTTTCAAAGTACTCCATGGATTATGGCAATGGCCCCCTTGATGAAGTGTCAGTTAAAAGCCCAAGACTTGTCTTTTCCCTATAAATAGTCATGTATTTTTCATAATTAGGGTTAAGAGTGAGTCAAAATGTAGCTGCCACATTGTGAGGTTTCTTTTGTTGAGTTAGATTCTTTAGACTATTCTGAAAGTGTAATCTATTCCTCATGTTTTGAAAAAATCGATAGATCATTCGACATATCTTCATATTTGTGTTTGTTCTTATTTTCCGCATCTTGTTCATCAAATCACAATTAAGGTTTTAATCCCAACATGTGGTGTCGAAGCAGGTCTTTGAAGATCTATTGATTTTGAAGTATTGGTTCTTGATCTGATGATTTTCTACACAAGTTATTGAAGATTATTGGTGTTCTGGCATTGTGGAATCAAGATTCTTGTTCGTTCTACTGTTCATGAATATTTATGATAATCTCCTATAGTTCATCGTGGTATTTTTATGTTCAATGGATCTTATTTGTTTTGAGATCAAAGTCTTTTGATTCAATTATTTTCTATAGATCCACATTTGAGGTTTTTTTTTAATCACTATTGATTCTGCCGATCCAGTTATGTTCATGTGTTCTTGATCCCATAGTTTTCGTTTACTGTTCATGGTATTATTAAAGCCCAAATTCTAATTTGTTTCAATTTCTAACCCAAAATCTCGAGACTGACATATCATTGTTTCCGTTGTTTAGTTTGTTGTCAATATCAGTTCCAGTTTAAATCTCATTTGTAATCACAAAATGATCTAATTTGATTTTCCTGAGATTGAGTGTATGTTGTATCGATGTTGATTATCAATTTGTTTCTATCTTTTTCATTGATTGTATTTTTAGTGAATCGATTTTTCTTGATTAATCGTATATGTGAATCGTGTTTCCCCTTCACGTTGTATTCTTGATTTACAATTATCCATTCGATTTCAAGATTGTGCTTCTAGTTTTAATCCAAGAACGAGTTCATATTCTTCATATTATCAAGTCCATTTCTCCGGTATCATATTTTTTTTAATTGACTTGGAATCAAGTTATCTTGGATTGAGGAATTGAAAGAAGAAACCGAAGAACATTTGATGGGTGTTTGATCTGGAAATCGATCTTTGGAGTATAGATTGGGTGTTTGATTGATTGCAAATGTCGAAGTTTGATGATGAACGGATGAACAATGGTGTATTTTGATTCGGAGGGTCAAACCACAGAAAGTCAAAATTGGGGCAAAATTGGACTGTCATGCGAATGTAATTGGAAACAAAGACAAAATTGAAATTAATGTGACCATGGTTATAAGATGTCTCTCGGAATCAAGACGTATCTTCTCAGAACTGGTTTCAAAATTGTGATGTCCGATGGCATCAATTGGAACGTAATGGGGTGGAATGAAAACAGAAGCCTGTCACATTCAGAATAAAGGATACACGAATGAGTGTAATGGACACTTTCACAATCAAGTGCTCGTAATCGGATCTAGATTTGGATTCGGAATGGTAAGTTATATTTGCAATCAGAATCGTTTATATGCTCAGAACATTGGAGTTAATAGTATTCGAAATGGGAACTGGATTTTGGAATTGTTTTGACTATTGATTCGAATTCATAACTCCATCTATAAGCGAACATCAATGAAATTGACTCTGAATGAATGGGTTGACCAATGAAAGTCAAAATTGTATTACATGCGAACATTTGGGTCACACTCGTTCTTCTCCCTGTTTGCTCGACAATGAACTTGTGACTAGATTCGGTGTTACGGGAGATTCGCATCAGGTCTATGGACAATTGATTCGTAGCGAGAGGTCAAAGATTCGGGGTGCCTTGATTTGCAGTGAAACAAATTGAAATTGGATCTACAAATGGCTCGAGTTTGCATTCGTATTGGTATGCCCAATATGAAGAGTTGATCAAAATCGAATTTTTGGGTTTCTTTTACGAACATTTGAAGGTTTTGTTGAAGGGTTTTGAGCATTTTAACACTCCTATGGTGTACATACAACCCTAGAAACCTTGGATCTATGTTTTATCTATGATACATGCAAATTTGTTTTTCCAAGGTTCATAACCTATCTAGCATACATGGGGAACTTTTAAACATAAAAGATAGTAAGAAATACATACCATTAGTTGCTTGAGTTCCTTCAGAACCTTGTGAGCCTAGCACCTCAAGTGTGATGCCTCAAATGTCTCACACAATACCAAATGCACTTGGAATAACTTAGAGAGAAATGACGAACACTTAGAAATCGGCTAGCCCTCACTTGTATATCTTAGTCGCCGATTTTGGTGAAGAACATGAAGCTTATATATTGTGTTACAATTAGGGTTACACCATGTAAACCCTCATTGTCATGACTTTTCATTTCCATGACCCATGGGTTCTATAAACACCATGGAGTATCCATGGAGCATCCTATGGGTTTTAGCCCAACTTGATAATCCGTGAAGCATTAGCCCCTATATAAGTATGGATGATTTACACAATCAAACCATATATTTAATTAGTCTCCTTTTGATCACTTAATTAATTCCAAATTATTTCTTGATCAATACTATATTATTAATATATTAGAACTTATAATATATTAATAAACCTTAAGTGTTATTTCTCTCATTTTAGTCTATCCAAATGCATGATGCCATGCAACCCAAATGGACCATGCTAATCAGGTCAAGTACATTCCAAAAATAGTTATGAACTTAGACACCTAATCCAACAGTCTCCCACTTGGACAAGTCTAATAACTATAACTGCAAGAATGACTTCAGGAAATGATCACCAATTGTAGCACTTTCAAGGTCTCGCAGAACTGAGATGATGATGATACGCCATTTAAGATAAGTGATCATATAATCCTCCCGTTCTGGATATCATTTGGAAAAATACATGGAACAATGTCTTACTTATTTTTCAACAGTTTGTTTCTCGATTTACGATTTGTTTGCCATACAACTTAATTGAACATATCAACTCAGTTTTGATCGGGCCCGATACATGGGTCAAAACAAAATCATCGAAGGGCCCAAATATTGCTTCTAATCCAAAAAGGAACAGATAAACTTCGACTCATATGCTTGTTCTACTACTAGTTGAATCATACACAAAGGCACGTTTTATAACATCGAGTTACCAATGTGTTTTTGTACAATCAATGTATAACCAACTCATAGACAACAAGTGATATCTCTAGATTTGAAGACTTATATGATATTACTCATGATCACTCGAGATAAATTCCATGAAGTGATACCAATGAGAATGGGTTGAATCCAATACTCAGAACTTATGAGCACTCATGGGTGTTGTAGCACCACTTTTGTCCAACATCTTAGACCTCTACAAGCCAACCCACGACAGTCTTGATTCATATCTACTTCCAACATATGGCTAATTGTGGAGAATTTGAATAATATGAAATAACATAACATAATTATTCTGGAAGTCAAAACATGCAAAATGAAATGATAGTAAATGATTGAAAAAGGATAGCAACACTTTACTCATAAATAAATACAACTTTTATTCATCATCAAATGTCAATTACACTTTACACATTTCAAAGCTATCTAACTACTAAAACTAATATCATCCTTCAGCCCTATGCGCCTTGCATGTTGGAGATGCTTAGCCCTGCCCAGTCCCTTCGTGAGGGGATCTGTTGGGTTCTCATCCGATGATACCCTCTTTTCCATGAGGAGTCCTTCTTCTATTCGATGTCTGATGAAATGATATTTTCTATCTATGTGTCTGGATCTCCCGTGGTCCCTTGGTTCCTTGGCTAAGGCAACTGCACATTCACTTTCACAGAAAATCTCTATAGGCTCCTTTATAGCTGGTAAAACTCCAAGTTCTCGAATGAAGTTCTTTATCCATATAGCCTCCTTTTCTACCTTGCTTGCAACTATATACTCTGATTCGGAAGTTGAATCAACCACTGTCTCCTGCTTGGAGCTTTTCCAAGAAATTGCTCCTCCGTTTACGATAAAGACCCAGCCTGACTGAAAGTGGAAATTATCCCTATCAATCTGAAAGATAGCATCACTATACCCCAATACTCTCAAGTCATCACTCCCACTGAGAGGAAGGACCCAGTCCTTAGTCCTCCGCAGGTACTTGAGAATGTTCTTTACCGTAGTCCAGTGATCCTTGCCAGGGTTCCCCTGATATCTGCTGACCATGATCAATGCAAAGGCAACATTAGGATGAGTACAAGTCATAGCATACATGATCGAGCCTACAACGGAAGCATACGGTACTCGACTCATTTCTACTATCTCAGCCTTTGTACTCGGACTTTGAGTCTTACTCAGTCTGGCGTTACTCTGGATCGGTAACTCTTCTTTCTTGGAATTCTGCATGCTGAATCTATTTAGTACCTTCTCCAAGTAGGTACTCTGACTAAGTCCAATTAGTCTTTTACTCCTATCTCTCAGAATCCTTATCCCTAGGATATAGTCAGCTTCTCCAAGGTCCTTCATAGCGAAACACTTCCCAAGCTAGGACTTAACTTCCTGCAGAGTTGGGATGTCATTTCCTATGAGTAGTATGTCATCCACATACTGTTGGGTCAAAAATATGGTTTATACTTTGCTTTTCTGGGCAATTATATTTTTATGTAATATTTTATGAGCTTACAGTCTAGTTTACGGTCAGCTGGGGTTTGCGGTCAGTGTTTACGGCCGTAAACCCATTTACGACCCATGTCCACCAAGCCCATGTTCCCCTTGTATAAATATTGGTGTTAGGGTGTGAGGAACTGATTGATGAACGAGAGAAGAGAGAAACTAGAGAGCATTTTGTGTGTGTGAATCTTTTGTATCTAGAACTTTAATTCTAATCAATTCATACAGAGATTCATATTCTTCTTCTTTTTCTTCTCTTCTATTTGATCTGACATCATCCGTTGGAATGGGATTCCGCACCATCAAACGGATCTGATTGATACACAGGCAAATTAGGGACTTACAATTGGTATCAGAGCTTGGTTGTATCAGTCACTTTTGTCAGATTTGGAGCATTATTTGATCTTATTTTTGAAATATTCTTGCGTTTTTTGGATAGATCTCTGAAAAATAAGGGGGGGGGGGGGGTTGTTCTTCGTGTTTTTCATAAAAAAGGGTTTTTGATCGAGTTTTGGAGCAAAAAAGGGCAAAAATCACTGTTTTTGGTCGTAACCTGCAAGGGGGTAGCGGCCAGCAGCTAGGGTTTCCGAAGTGTTTGCGGTCGGTGTTTGCGGTTCGAGGAGTTCACGGCCTCGGCTCGGAGTATACAGCTTCTGAGTTCTAGGCCTCGCACCTCAGCCTCGCAAGAACCAGCCTCACTTCACACATATAAAAAAATCAGAAGCGCATTTGGAGGTGCCGATTTTCGAACCCGCGACCTCCTGCTCAATAATTCAGCGCCTTATCCAACTCGACTACCTGATCACTTGCTACAATCTTTCGAAATTTAAACTATAACCCGTCTTTCTCGCAACAAGTTTTCCTATTTTGACACTTTTAACCCAAAATTCAATTCCTTTTAATTTTAAATTCCTTTTTCATCCAAAATTAATATATATATATATATATATATATATATATATATATATATATATATATATATATATATATATAGAAATAAATAATAATAATAATAAATAAATAAATTAAATTAAAATCAATAAATAAAATTATATTTTAATTTTTGACTTTTATTTTTTAACATTTGACCTTAAATTTTGACTTTGACTTCCAAGTTTGATCTTTGACTTTAAACTTTGACTTTTTCGTTTAACTTTTAAATTTTCAAATTTAGCTTTTCGGTTTGACTTTTTCAAGTTTGACTTTTTTAAATTTGACTTTTAAGTTTTATTTTAGCTTCTAGTTGTGCTTTTTAATGACTTTTAAGGTCTACGAGGGAGTTGAAAACATGAAAGAGAGTTGTCAGGATATGCTAGGACAAAATTTCAACATTTTTTATTATATCCATGGAGAAACCCTCGAAACTCAGTTGCAGCGATTTACCACACTCACTACTGAGATGAATATAGTTGGGGTCTTCTTGTCCAAATTTGAGATAAACACAAAGTTATTGAATTCACTTCCAAAATCGTGGGATATGGACGTGGCTATCATCAAGAAGAAAAAAGATCTCAATCATCTTAGTATTGCTGATGTAATTGAAGAGCTTGACGCTTTGAAGTGTGGAAATACAATGAGTTATGCAAACATCTCGATCAATGAAGTTTCATGCTCTTAATCATGTGAAGCTACGATTAAACTTCTTTGTGAACAAATTGATTTATTAAAAAGAGAAGTTGAGGACCTGAGATATGAAGGATATTAACTCAGGAAAGGACAGAAACCCCTGAAGGCTGAATTAGAAGCAAAAACTAAGGACTTTAGGAAACTTTAGGAAGACTATAGTAATAAATGTGAAAATTATGACTACATCAAGAGACAAAATGCTGAGTTACTTACTGAGCTTGATACATTAAAAGGGAAATTTGAAACTGCCAATTTTGATTTTAAAATGTTTGATGTATCAAGCGAGGTAGTTTCCAATATGATTGACCATTGCCTGCGGTTCAAACAAAACCAACAAAAGGGTTTAGGATACAATAATGTACCTCCTCCTTTTAATCATACATATCAGTATCAACCTTTGTCTAAAGAGGAGATTGCCAACGAACCATTCATGGTTTATGGCAAGCCATCTGATTTTTTTAGGAGGATTTATTAATGTTGAAAATACTAGTGTTTCTACTTCATGTGTAGGTAAAGTAGAAGAACATGAGAACAAGGAGAACACTACTGAACAAACCAATGACTCCTTGAACTTAGAATCTGTTTCTTCGAATTCTGTTACTCCTAACAAACCTGCCGTTGAGAAATATAGGCCTCCAATTCCAGCGCAACAGAGTGCCTATTGCAAGTGTGCATCTGGGATCAATAAGAGACAAGGCAAGGATACGCCACCAGGGGCAGGAAGAAATAACTTTACAGTGAAGAAAAAGACATGTTTTCACTATGGAACACGTGGACACATTGCCAGAAATTGTCGTAATCGCGCGTACGTTCCCTACTACGCACAAGGATGGAAAAACGCGCCAAGTGGGAGATACTTCAAAAGAAATCCTTCCAGGTCACGTTCAGACAATGGTGACTGCAACACACAGAAGGCCAAGAATCAAACCCACAAGGCAAAGAATCCGAATCCCAAGGGAAAGAAGGAAATGTCGATCCATAAGTCTAGTCCAAGAGATGCTCCTGTGAAGCCAAGACTGGTTAGGTTAAAGTCATCTTGGCAGCCGTCTTCATGTTCCAAATCAAGTACTGAGCCACCCATCCGATCAAAAAAGAAATGGGTTAAACCCAACTACAGATGGGTTCCGAAGGTTCACTCTCCCAAATCTCCTAATGCTTCTAACATTTCTACATCTTCTGTTTGTGATAAGCAGGATATGTCATGGGAGAGAGTATCGTGCGTTGATGACAAAGGTCGACCCAGGTTCAAAATGGATTGGGTTCTAAAGACCAACTAATCCCGCTCTATGTCGGAGCAGCTATGGAGGCATATCATCAGACTTCGGTTTGTTGGTAGTGGCTGTTCCGGGCACATGATAGGGGACATCTCTCAACTGTGCAACATTTTGACCTTGCTTGAGAGTATGTGTCCTTTTGCGGGAAGGGAAGAAAGGAAGGGATCATTCATGGGGTTAGTGCTTAATGACGTAAAGAATTTTCGGATCTGTTCTAAGATTATGCGTGCTGTTCTCAGACCTTCTGGATGCAAATTCAATCGGTGACTTACGGTTTGAATTTTCTTCTCTATACTCCTGATTTTTTCTTAAGTTGATTCGTGTTAAAGACCAATTTTTGTTTTAGGATAGTTTAAATTTGCGCATTTACTTTCGTTTCTCTCCTATGCACAAATTTAGGGGAAGAAACAAAAACAAAACAAAAATTTTAAAATTTTAATTTAAAAAAAAATCCAAAAACATTAGAAAATCAGAAAATCAAAAATATGGTTTTAATGGAATGTGCTTGCAGGAGATGTTTTGGGAAATGAAATTAGCAAGTGATAACGGGCAATCTGAATCGGCGTAACGTACCTAAGTTGAATTGTCTACGCTTTGTGCTCGATGAGCTGGTAGGCACGAAAGATCTTAAATGGACTTGACTAGGGAAAGTTGAACCTAATGAATTTAAGGACTTGACAAACTTTGACCTAGTTAGATCCGTTTAACCTGATTCCACGACGCTCGGATAGGTTGAGCAGGGAGATATACATGGGAATCTACTGGTCACATTAAATAAACCGTATCTAGAACTATGGATTCACTTTTCCTCGATGTGCGGATTCTGTCCTTAATTCCGGTTGAATGGGGCGACTGGTAAATTCCGATAAATTAGGTCTGTAGAAAATTGTTTTCTTTCTTTCTGTCTATTAGTCATATGTTGCCTCCTCTGCGTGATCGGGAGATCCGACCTGGACTGTAACATATGCAACTCTATTTCTCTGCATATTATATATGAAATTCCTCTTATCTGTTAGCCATATGTTGTCTCCTTTGCGTGACTTCCAATCCGACCTGGAACACATCATATGCAACCTTCTACTTCTCAATCCATCTAAAACAATAAGTAGTAGCAATCTGAATCTATCCTCTATCCGAATGATTGTCTGCTCACCTGGTGTAAGGAGTACTCTGGAAGTTCTTGATGGCTGGGGCATATCAGGAAGCGGGAAACACGTTCTAGTACACTTAAAATTGAACTGATGCAGATTGTCTGTAGATCTCGCTGCTCGATTTAGGTAGACAACAATATCCCTGGTTATAGTCAGTTAAATGGTCATAAGAAAAATTTATTGAAGAATTAGGGCTAATCATGATAGTGAAGAGTTATAATCATTTATATGTATATGTATCATGTCATTGGTAAACTGTCCAAAATTGTCACAAATTTTTCGTGTTTAAGTGGACCACAATACTGGCGATCGATCAGACGAAGATGTGAAGATAAGGGTACCGACAAGTGGAATAAGGCTGTCCAACAACTTTGATCCCAAATCACTCTTAAAGTTAGCTATTATTTTTGTTTTTGTTAAGTTTGTTCATAGTGGTATTCTAAGTTAAATAAAAGGGGAGAATTAAAAATAAAAAAAAGAAACAAAAATCAAAAAAATTCAAAATAAAAAAAGTGTTATTTCTGTTTTACTTTTGTTCTAAGTTTTCTTTTAGTTTTGTTTTGTCTTGAAAAGTGATTTCAGGTATAGATAAGACTCATGGAGTTTGTGGCGAAGATTTCTGAGCCAAAGGCGTCGTCTGTGAGAATCGAAGAATTCTCATTCGAAGGAGCAAGAAATGAAGATTATTCTTTCAACATTCAATCCTTCAACCCCAGAAGCAAGGTTAAGAAGAAATTGAAGATTATGTGACAGATTGAATTGAAGCCTCCTCAATCAGTCTGTTGCTATCGTTGTACCTGCTAAAGTGATTCAGAAGATTTCTTCTCTCTGATGTTCTCTCTGAAGATTCTCAAGCTGAAAGCTGTATCTTTTAAAAATCAGTACGTCAAGTTTCCTCACCTAATGGGCGTTCAATGTCAAATTCTGTAGAAAAGCCCAACTGCTCAAGATGAAGTCATTCATTGAAGATTCATCAAGTTCATCTTGAAGTCGTGAAGAATTTGAAGATAAATGCTGAAGCCAATCTCCCAATGAAGATTAACAAGAAAAGCCAGCTACTTTTTAGGGGAGCTTGTTGGTTCAATTAGGAAAAGAAAGCTATAAACCAAGGGGGAGATTGTTGGGTCAAAAATATGGTTTATACTTTGCTTTTCTGGGAAATTATATTTTTATGTAACATTTTATGAGCTTACAGTCTAGTTTACGGCCAAGTGGGGTTTACGGTCAGTGTTTACGGCCGTAAACCCATTTACGGCCCATGTCCACCAAGCCCATGTTCCCTTTGTATAAATATAGGTGTTAGGGTGTGAGGAACTAATTGATGAACGAGAGAAGAGAGAAAATAGAGATCATTTTGTGTGTGTGAATCTTTTGTATCTGGAACTTTAATTCTAATCAATTCATACAGAGATTCATATTATTATCCTTCTCCTTCTCTTCTATTTGATCTGACATCATCCGTTTGATTCGGATTCTGCACCATCAAACAGATCTGATTGATACACATGCAAATTAGGGACTTACACATACAGTACCAAAAACTTGACTATACTCCCACTAGCCTTGACATATACACAAGATTCATCTTCGCTCCTCGAAAAGCCAAACTCTTTGACCGAAGCAAAGATTCCATCTGCGAGGTGCTTGCTTTAATCCATAGATGGATTTCTCAAGCTTACACACTCTATTAGGGTACTTTGTACTGACAAAACCCTCTGGCTGACTCGTGTAAACATCCTCAACCAAGTTTCCATTAAGGAAAGCGGTTTTGACATCCATTTGCCGTATTTCATAATCATGAAATGCGGCAATGGCTAACATAACCATAATAGACTTAATCTTCACTACTGGTGAAAAGGTATCATCATAATCAACTCCTAAAGTTTGAGAAAAGCCCATTACAACCAGTCGTACCTTATAAGTGTGTACATTACCATCCACGTCAGTTTTCTTCTTGAAGATCCATTTGCACCCAACTGTCTTGCAACTTGGTAAATTGTCAACCAAGTTCCAAACTTTATTGTCATACATGGATTGTATCTCGTTGTCCATAACCTCTTTCCATTTAGCGGCCTCAGGGCCTGCCATGGCTTTCGTGTAGCTGCTAGGTTCATCCAAACTTACCAGTGTGCTATCACTGATAAGTGTATCACCTTCCGCAGTAATATGGAAATCATAGTAATGCTCAGGTGCATTCCTAACTCTCATGTAGCACCTCAGAGGTACAGACTCTTCTGGCGGATCAACATGAGTTTCCTCCTTAGGTTGATTGCTAAGGTTTGAGGTGCCTTCACCACTTGACTCTTGAATTTCTTCAAGGTCAATTTGCCTCCCACTGTTTCCTTTTCTCATGAATTCTCTTTCGCGAAGGACTCCTCTCCTTGCTACAAATACCACATTATCACTAGGTCTGTAGAAGAGGTAACCAAAGGATCTGTATGGGTAGCCGATGAAAATACACCTCTCACTTCGAGTTTCGAGCTTATCATGAGACTCACGCCCCACAAAAGCCTCGCAACCCCAAATCTTGATGTGGTCCAGATTGGGAAATTTTCCGGTCCACATCTTATGAGGTGTTTTGGCAACCTTCTTTGTAGGGACTAGATAAAGAATATAGGCGGCGGTCTCTAAGGCATACCCCTAAAATGAGATTGGTAGCGAAGCTCGACTCATCATGGAATGAACCATATCCAACAAGGTTCGATTGCGCCTCTCAGCCATACCATTAAGCTGTGGTGTCCTAGGAGGTGTCAATTTGTGAGATAATCCCACAATCCTTAAGATAGTCAAGGAACTCTGTACTAAGATACTCACCACCTCGATCGGATCGAAGCATCTTAATGTTCCTGCCCAACTGATTCTCCACTTCTTGTTTGAACTCTTTGAATATTTCAAAGTTCTCTGACTTATGCTTGATTAAGTAGACATATCCATATCTACTAAAATCATCAATAAAAGTCACATATAAGCGGTTAGTATCTCTTGTGGCGGTTCTGAAGGGTCCACGCACATCAATGTGTATGAGGTCCAACAAACCCTAACCCCTAGCAGAAGTAGCAGTGAAGGTTGACTTTGTCATCTTCCCAAGCAAACAAGATTCACAACTATCATCTGACATTACGTCAAACGACTCTAAGACTCCTCCTTTTAAAGTTGGCCTATGCGTTTCTTGCTTAAATGTCCAAGACGACAATGCCATTAAGATGCTTTATCCAAGCTAGTGAAAGAGTTGATACACAATACATTATTTCCTAGGTTATTAACAATCGAAACAATTTCTTATACACCATCGAAAGGTAATGCTTTAAAATAAAAAACATTATTAAAGAAAGCATTAATACCACCACTATCATTATCAAATGAAAAGGTAAAACATTGTTTGTACAAACCATGAAAGGAAATAATATTTCTCGCCATTTTAGACGAGTAACAACATTTATTCAAATCTAATACTAATCTACTACTTAGCAATAAAGAATAAACTCCAATATTGGTGACAGGTAAAGCTTTCCTATTCCCCATGATCGAGTTTATCTTCCGATGCTCCACATTCTCACTTCTTCTTAGTCCCTGAAAATCTGTACATATGTGAATACCACAACATGTATCAAGGACCCAAGAATTAGAATGGGGTGAATTATTAGACAATATAGTGTGTGTACCTGCATGGTTGGGTTTTACTTTCCCATCCTTCACATCTTGCTGGTACTTTGGGTAGTTTCGCTTCCAGTGCGACTTTTCATGGAAATATAAGCATTCTGCCTCTTTAGGGTTAGCGGAAGGAGTGACGAAACCTTTCTTGGTTCCACTTGAAGAGGAGACATCAAGGGTCTTCCCCTTGGTGCCCTTCGAAGGGCTCTTCTTCTTCTTTCCTTTTCCTTGCCCAATTGCCAAGACAGGTGCTGCGGTAGGAGTAGGTGTGGTAACAACCGACTTACCTTTAAGACCACTTTCCGCGGTCTTTAAAAGTCCTTGAAGTTTGCTGAGTGTAACTTCCTCTTTGTTCATGTGGTATGTCATACGGCATTGATCATAACATGAAGGTAAGGAGTGCATTATGATGTCTATTGCCAACTCCTCGGGGAAGTTGACATTCAGTTTCAGCAAATGGTCAACATACCTTTGCATTTTCTGCATGTGGCCCGTGATGTGTTCACCATCCTTCATTCGGGTTTTATCATAGAGGAGATGATTTCATATCGCTCTTGACGAGCACTCTGATGGTAGCGTTCCATCAAATCCTGGTGCATCTCAAAAGGATAGTAGTTCTCATAGGACTTTTGGAGCTCGGTTGTCATAGTGGGCAACATGATGCATGCCACTTTGGTAGCATCTCTTTCATGTGCCTGATATTCAGCGATCTCCTCAGGAGTATTAGACAGCTCGAGTTCTCTAAGCTCCTTTTCGAGGACATATTCTTTGTCCTCATACTGAGTGACCATCCTGATGTTCCTGATCCAACCTATAAAGTTGGATCCATCAAAGAGTCAGAAGGAACCGGTAGGGTTTGAGCCAGAAGCAACATTGATGGAAGACATCTCAAAAGAAGAAAGAAAAGTTTAGATTTGATATAAAGATAGTCCTTAATAAAACACCCATATGTAATATTAAGGCTAGGACCCAACACAATATTTTATAACTTAGAAGAGGGATGCCGTAATCCAAGCTATAACATATTTGAAGGTAGGTGAATGATGATTCACCAATTTCCACCATGAAAAATGAAATAAATTATTAGGTTTTAATTGGTTTTGAAACTCCTAGATTCTTTGAGATTCATTGAACTTTTCAATGGCATGTTTCAATCTCGAGTGTGCCCATTAGGTTTTGTGACTGGGATGCCGAGGATCACAAACAAGGTGTGAAGTAACCATGAAAATTACCTGGTACCCTTAATATTTACCCCTCAATCAATGTTCCGGTTAACCACACGCTCTCCACCGATACTATGATAAATATTAAGTTACCCTTTGCCTACCTTGTTAAGTCCAAGTTAGTGTGCCGGTTAACTACACACTCTCCACCAACTACTTAATCAAAGTGCAAAGTGTAATTTCATGGGTTAGCACCTTATTCACATTTTCCTAAAGTAACTAAGATTGGAAATTTATAAAAAAAACATTTAGTTACTTTATATTCATCATACTTTTAATGAAGATTTAAAGTCCATTACCCGTTCGGCTAACGACCCATCCACCGATTAAGGTAGCAGTTGGTGAGAATGGACACCCATTAAGCTGCTATTTTATAGGCAGCAACCTTATACCCCCTTATAGACTGGATTCGTGAATAAGGCCTACTAACGGTAAAACGACTTTTGTTATACATATATAATTATTATTAAAATTATAATATTATAAAGTATAAGGGTTGAATTTTAACTTTTAAAATTCTAGGGGTTGGAACTAAAGTTTTTAGAGTGACTTTACATGTTCCAAAACTTGAGGGAAAGTTTTGGAACTTTACAAAACTTTTCATTTCATAACTTATGAGTTAATGGTTTAATAAAATGAGTGAATTTTCATTTTATATAACCTATGTGTTTCTTTAATGGACTTTAGAAGAATGAATTTTGGTAACCCATAACTTGAGGAGAAATTATGGATTCCATTAAAACACATAATGATTAACAATTAAACTAACAAGTAAGTTACAAATAAATCCTACGATCTTCTAAACTCATAAGTTCATGAACATGCATATCAACAATTTCAAGAATCATAAAATTAACCATATAAAACTAGAAATTTTGATAATAGCTATTGAAAATGGATTAGCATAACCATTACACCATCTAAAACAAGTTTTATAGCACCAAAACAGTTTTGGGTAATGTTTCTAGTCCATTTCTAGCAGCAAAACTCGAAAAACTGCATTATGTGGTTCCTACTCGTTGAGTGCATGAACCTACTCGACGAGTAGGATGAGTTTAATCATTGACTCGGCGAGTTCATGCTGTAGAGTGCAGAAAAACTGAGTTTTTTTTTCTTCACAATTTTGCATCAAGTATTAGACAAACAAGCCTAGGCTCTGATATCACTGAAGGGTTTTGAGTATTGTAACACTCCTACAGTGTACATGCAAGCCTAAAAACTTTGGATCTATGTTTTATCTATGATACATGCAAATTTGTTTTTCCAAGGTTCATAACCTATCTAGCATACATGGGGAACTTTTAAACATAAAAGATAGTAAGAAATACATGCCTTTAGTTGCTTGAGTTCCTTGAGAACCTTGTGAGCCTAGCACCTCATGTGTGATGCCTCAAATGTCTCACACAACACCAAATGCACTTGGAATAACTTAGAGATAAATGAAGAACACTTAGAAATTGGATAGACCTCACTTGTATATCTTAGTGGCCGATTTTGGTGACGAACATGCAACTTATATAGTGTGTTACAATTAGGGTTACACCATGTAAACCCTAACAGTCATGACTTTTCGTTCCATGAACCATGGGTTCTATAAACCACATGGAGCATCCATGGAGCATCCTATGGGTTTTATCCCAACTTGATAATCCATGAAACATTAGCCCCCTATATAAGTATGAATGATTTACACAATCAAACCATATCTTTAATTAGTCTCCTTTTGATCACTTACTTAATTCCAAATTAATTCTTGATCAATACTATATTATTAATATATTAGAACTTATAATATATTAATAAACGTTAAGTGTTATTTCTCATTTTAGTCTATCCAAATGCATGATGCCATGCAACCCAAATGGACCATGCTAATCGGGTCAAGTACATTCCAGAAATAGTTTTGAACTTAGACACTTAATCCAACATTTATTTGTGTCGTCGTTCATTCTTTTAATCAGACGTCTATGGGGAAGAAGACTTAATGATTCACTATTGGTCCCTGCAACTTCAGGAATTTGACGGCTCTGGTTCCTGAATTTTTCGTGACATGGCACTTTTGGATTATATTAAGAAATTGTTATTAATGAAGGGAAAATTGATGGATAATTACCTTTTCAATCCCAAAATTTTAGCAACGTGATAGTTTCTGCCCAATTTTCGAAAAGTTTGCAAATACAAGGCTGGTGAACAATTTTGGATTTTTTTTTCGCACATATTTTTTTCGTGAACATAAAAAATAAGGATTCCATTAAGTCTTGGCGGTTCGGAAAGTCGTTTGTCAGAATAACGTTAAATTTTTTCGACTCTTTCAGATTTTATACTTCATCGTTTATATCATTTTGTCACAAGGGATCGTAGTAATTTTTTATCCATTCAAGATCATTCTCATGATGATTTGAAGGCTTTATAATCACGTTTTTGTTTATAAATCGGGGGAGAATTTGCTATGGCCATTCGAAATTGGATTTGTGACTTTTCAAATTTGAAGATTTTTGATGAAGCTTGTGGGAGAATTATGAAGGTAGCTTTTACAGTATCAGTTCTTCATCAAGCTCTTCTAAAGCTTTTTTTTTTTACAAAGAAGTATCCTTTACAGTAGCAGTTCTTCATCGAGCTCTTCTAAGGACTTGTTATATCTCCGACTTCTAGTATTTTCTCGATCAAGTGACGTTACAAATATTAAAATTTGGGTTGTTACATGATATTTTTTGGTGGCTTATATCATTAGCTTATTTGAAGATCATTGTGACTTGGAGGGGGAGTTCTTCAAAGACAAGAAGTAATTCGGTTTCTTAATTCTGAAATGGGTTTTTATGGCAAGTTTGGCTTTCTTGATGATCTTTGGGATAACATTAGAAAATGGAGTTTAATGAAATTACTTTAGTGCTTAGTTCATATATCCTAGAACCCAGTTTTGAAGACTATTGAAGAATCAAGATTCATGGATTGCTTCAGATAGTCCTCGTTGCGAGATCACTTCTTAATTGCTAGATGCTTGTTTTGGAAGTTGAAGCATTGTCATCCATTACATACTTTGAGGGGGAGATTGTAGGGTTTCAAAGTAATCCATGGGTTATGACAATGGGCCCCCTTAATGAAGTGTAGGATAAAAGCCCAAGACTTGTCTTTTCCCTATAAATAGTCATGTTTGAGTACGAATTCAATCAGAGTAATCAAAGTATATGAACAACGGGAGTAAATAAGATCTTCTTTATAGCTCACTTTATACTTTCGAATACAGAGAGAGTATTAGACAAAATTACTTGGAAAAGTTCTATCTATCTCTAAGTACAACTCCTATTTTTAGGAGAATAAGAAAGTATACAAAAAATACTAAGGGCTAAACATTAACTTCGAAACTAATATTCCTTAGTAAATAGATAAGATAATACTCGAAACTGACTCAAATCACTTCGACACATTACAACACATTTGACACTAACAATCTTCCCCTTTGTAATCAGTGTCGAACTCAGTTTGTGAGAATTTGAGCAGCCATATGTATTGACCTTTGAACCTCTGTATACCAGCTCATAACCTTCCTCAGCTCAGCCTTATCACCTTCGTTGTTTTTCTTGCAGTTATTCATACGAACAATAAAGTTCGTATATTGAGCAGTCGTATACCATTCCACTTCCGAAGCTTGAAATAAGAACCTCTTAGGTTTTCCTTTCCTGTCTTTCCCCGAAAAACTAATCCCAAAGGCTTTAAACAAATTTTCCCATCATCGAACTTCTTCAAATATTCTTGACTCTCCACAATTTCTGGAGCAACTTTTACTTCTTTTCCCAGAGCAGCACATAACTCAATATCAGTTAAGGCTAGACAATAACAGTAATTATCTATAAAGATTTTGGTGTGACCAAGACCAAGTCTCAAAATCTCTTTTCCTGTCCCTTGAAGTTTCGAAGCATCCATATCTTTGAGAATTAATGCAAATTGAATAAGATCATTCAAGTTCATCAGTGGAAAGGCAGCAACTGAAAAATCACAAACAACATTGTTTGCCCTTACAACATGAAATAGAAAGTTCTGAATCATGTTTTCAAACATCACATCGTTAGTCACACTTATCACTTTAAAAATCTTGATAAGGGACCAAACTTTCTCCTGCTCCTTTTCGAACACAACATGAAATCTCAGTTTCATATGTAGAAAGTCTTCTTCATTCTCAAATTTCTCAATAATCTTGTACTGTGTTGTGATGAACATCATTTCATTGATTAGGAAATCAAGATGATTGCTATCTATGTTTTCTATTGCATAACATTTCATTATATGACACTCTTGATTCAATATTTTCATAGTTGTGCAACTTCTTTGGATCATCTTTATCCATTGTAGGTGGATCATTTTCTCGAAGTTCATGATGCTTTGAATTTGACATTGCTTCTCCAATTCAGCTTCTATCTCAACTTTTCTTTCTTTTTTTGATTTTTCAATAACAATCTCTTTTCCTTTTCCTTTATTGGCTTCTGATGTGACATCCCCAAAATCTCGGCCAGAAAAGACCGATTTTCATTTATGCTTTTAAAATAATTTCAGAGTAAATCCTTTTGATTTGAATGAGTTGCGGAATTTGTTCCCAAAAACAAAACATGATAGAACAATGTTTACCAAAGCATTTCATGAAAGAAATGTATTTTCATTATATAATCAAAACTCGGGGTGTCATGTTTCGATACAGACCAATAAGCATAAATGATAACATTACAAGTCATTCAACAAATATATACATATACAGACTTGTAAACAAAACAACTTGATGGTTCATCCATCTTATGCCCTCGCGCCACTTCCTGTAATACAAATAAAACTGAGTGGGTCAGGCTTGGGAGCCTGGTGAGCATATAGGGTTTTCAACCCACAATAAATAATTATATTTAATTTCCACCAACCAACAATAACCCAATTACCCATTCCCGTTATTCTCACTTTATGTCCCTAAGACAACTAACATAAGGGACCTAGTCTAAGAATATTTCATCGGGGTGACAACACATGCTTCGGGGGTTCCTCAGCAATATAAGTCAAATAAGGAAACCATGAGGGGGATGGGGTACAACGAATGAACACCCAAGTTCATTAACACCTACAGGTGGCGAACCTGCTAATGTTCAACAAGACTATCTAGAAAAGTCTGTGGTCGTCATCTAAACTCCGCTAGATGACGAATCAAACAACATCGATGCCTCTCATCTGTTTATTACACACCAACTATCTACCCATGTTCTACCCAACATATTGATGGGTTTTGGTCATAAGACATCCTATGTGCTCATACAAACCCTAATGCTTGGATCTAGGTTTCTCTATTGTACATGCTTTGAATCCAAGACTATAAACCCTAATTCTAGCATATGGAATTCAATATAAACATATAATTAGGTTTATGATATTACCTTGATTTTTATGTAGCAATAACAATCCCAATTCCTCCTTTGAATTGACTTTGGAAGGCTTAGAGTCACAAGTGTCACTTCTCTAATGGTTCACAAACACCATAAGCAAGAGGATGAAGAGGAGAGAGGATGGAGGCTGCCCAAAACGTGTTCTAACCCTAGAAAAGAAGTTCCCCACGTTTTTGAGTCATAAGGGTCTTATATATAGTAAGGCTATTAGGGTTATCTAACAAGGAAACCCTAATTTGGTTGCTTAAGCCCTAAGCAACCCATAGACTCCTTTAATCAAGCCCTTGGACGATTTCCTTATGGGCTTCCCATAAGAATTCGTCCACCTCTTGATTTAAGACAATCCATGGCCCAAATTGCAACTATCTTATAATTACAATTCCAGTCCCTTAAGTTTAATTAATCTCTTTTAGTCACAAAACTAATTACTAATTAATTATTGACTAATATTAATTAAACAATATGATTTCTCCTTTAATATATTATTCCCATTATATATTAATAAATCATATTTAATCCTTACTCTCCATAATTCATCCTATCAAGTTGCTTTGGTGAAGGCAACCCAAAAGGACCATGCACCATCGGGTCAAGTACATACAAAAATAGTTATGGACTTAGAAAATAATCCAACAGTTTCCCACTTAGATAAGTCTAACAACTATTCTGCGTATGACTTCAGATCCTGATTTGCAATTGTAGCTTTCCAAAGCCGCTGTCAACTCTGATCCTATCAGATACGCGTGTCCTTAGATAAGGGATCATATATTCCTCCATTTTAGATATCGTATGAGATATGATTTCAAATCATTCTCTTTGTACTATATCTCGATTTCCGATTTATGACGACTGACTAATTGAACAAATCAAATTAGCCCTAGCCCGACCGAGCATTTACGTTTGTCATCACTAAACCATCGAGGGGCCCAAAGATATCTCTTTTATCCTACTTTGGATAAAAGGAACGGATAAACTTTGATTCAATGCTCGCTTGCACTCACTAACCAAATCACACACAACAATATGTTTTATAACACCAAGTTACTAGTGCGTTTACATATTATCAATGTGCAACCGATTCGCAAGATACAACTCACACATCTCGGTTTCAAGAATATAAGATGTTATCATCTCACCAATCACTCGTGATACAATCCATGGAGTGATCCAAGTGAGCGTGGGTTTAATGTAATGCTCAAATCATATTCATAAGCACTCATGAACGTTGCAACAAACATTTGCTTATGTCTAATACTCTTTTAGACAATCCAGACACCAATTCACGACAGTCTTCATTCATATCTACTTCCAACATATGAACGACTGTGGCCCGTTCGAATAATTCGATTATTCTTAATAAATTCAATTATTCTGGAAGTCAAAACATGCAAATGTGAAACACAAGAATAATACTAATCCCATATGGCCTCAAACCTTTGAGTATAATTAAAACTCCTTTTATTTATCACCATATCGATTACTCATTATTTGTTGTTTCGGGTAATCAACTTCTTACTTGAATTCCAACACTTGTCCCATGCTCCTAGCATGCACACAATGTTTACCTATGGTTCTTACTTTGTGAAATAGATCTCATTGAATACATTTCCAATCCTTCTCATTTCACGACTCCAAATCCTTTTTCCATAAGTTAAAGAATATCAAATTCTTGCTACTTATAGAATATGCTAGATTCTAACATTCTATGCAACTATCCTTTCGTAATGTCACTGCACCAAAGTCACAAAGACTATTGCCAATGATATTACAAAGTCCTCTTTCGGAGATTGTTAAAAGACAATTCCATAGACGTGATGTCTCTTACTCAAAGTACATTCTTTGAACATCCTTTTGCATAGAAGTTTCTAATCTATTCATAGATTTCTCAATATTCAATTCCCAATATGGACACACTTCCATATGTTCCATATGACAACTCATTCTTAATAGAATCTTATATATTCGTAATGATGTCGATACGGTCCATCCAATATGGAAACATTTCCATATTTTCCAATACTATACTTCCAACTACTCACAAGCGACCAATCCTCGTCGAACTTTGGATTGTCCTTTGATAGTTGTTTAATTGTTTTAGTCAAAACCAATTCTTGTCCTTTTTCCCTCTAAATGCGCTAGACATTTGGAAAATTTTAGAATGGTCAAACATTAAAGCATTTGTAATCGATCCTATACCCGAAGCGTATGGGACACGACGCATAATGTTTTATTTGCTAAGTTCTCAAAATTCGAATTGTGAAGAGGGATGCTGTAATCATAATCGAAAATTTAAGAACACACTATGTACCTTTGACTAAAATTTATTAACATTCCACAACCTAAGCCTTTAGATTTGAAATGAAGCATAATATTCTCTCCCTTAATTATAGCAAAACAAATTTTCAACTATTGCGACTCTTGTTTTCTATAATTAATATTGCTAACCTTGCAATACTTTCCTTAATAATCATACAATCATAACTTTTATGCTCCCACTATCTTGATGATTATTATAAAACATAACACTTATGCTCCCACTAGCTTCGACATGTATTCTTAAACATCTTAACTTCCAGAAAGACAATACCTATTGAATTTCTTAAGTCCATGTTTTTAATACATAGTGCTTTGATAATCTTTTATCAAGGCTTCTTGAACTTATACACCTTCGCCTTCGATAGTTCATATGTGTGTCTAAACAATTAAGACTAATTGCCAAACCTCACAATTCAAATTATGGAAAGGGATACCATAACCATAATTGAATTCGAGAATGCAATTTTCTTAAAATCTCTCTTAGTGAAAGCATTTCCTCACAATCATTTTCATGAAGGAGGAAATCTTATGACACTTAGATTTAAAGCGGTGTATTTGTTCCTATCCATGTGAATTTGTTAAAACGAAGGTTTACGACAAATTCAAACTCATATGGACCGAACTTTCTTAATCTTGATTTCTTGCCTTATGGTAGCAGAGCTGCCCACCACGTCTTCCAAGTAGTTAAGCAGCTCACCTTTTCCTATCAATGTACCTTTCATTGATTAAGGTGCTTTGACTTTTATGCATTCAAATGAGAACTCATAGGACTCACATGCATAATCAACTTGATTGGATTGGCACAGAAACAAAATAATGTCTTCACGATAGGTTGTAAACCTCAACTCGTGTGCTAGTGATGATTGATAAGGTTTATTTGATTTGTTCTTGAAACCTTTCAAGACCATTAAGACTCCCACTGACTCCTTGACATATAAGATTCTCTTGTCAAAAACCATTTCTTGACAAACAAATATTCAAGAGTTAGTGTAGCTTTTATCAAAACACTTCATAAATTGGTCCTAGTTGGTCTTTGTCTTATCCAAGACATCACAACTTTCCACATTTAATGAAAGTTACAAACCTTCTTAATACCTTTCACTCAATGTCACAATCTTAACTTTAAGACTTGTTATTGGAACGAAGTATGATTGACTTATTGATTTAACCATTTCTTCAATTCTTGATTCCTCTTCTTAGACATACAATTGTACTAAGACTCACTTAGAGGATCAATTGAGATATGGTTCTTAATCATTAAGACCTATCATAAAGCATAAAAGGTACTCTCCTATCTTCTTAGAATGGAGAAACTTTTATCTTTCCGCCTACTTGATTCTTCTTATTCGTTCTGCTATTGATCTAAACCCTTTAATCAATTCATAATTACACTTAATCTTGTAAGTATAATCATATTTACTAAACCTTTAGTAAATCATGACGAATATCATTGTTACTCTTATGGTGGACTTGATAAACACGCAACATTGTGTGCTCGATCTCTTAGTCCTTCACTTGACACTTTGTCAATGAATTTGTCTAATTTCCAAATATGAAATTTCTCATTCATCGTGCAACCAAGTTGCGTGATTCCAAATTTCTGTCCAATTGAAACTTTGGACGATGAGAAACTCTCCCTATTTGGTAAATTCTCAACTTTCCATAAATAACACAATAAGAACTAAATCCATTATTGCTAATAATAGAAACATTTTAACATCAATTTTTCATACACTCCATTGCAAGGATAAATAAATAAAATTTAAAATCAAAATTTATTTTATTGCGGAAAAATTTGTCCTTACAATGCATTTCATTGAAAAACTTATGCTAATACATCTTTCTTAGCAATCTAATTCTAACTCTAAGTAGTAGCTTAAGAATCTAATCTTTGAGAAATACAATCGAAATCCATTCCTTCATGGTTAGATTCTGCTCACTTCTTCCTTTAGGCTCCCTTTCTTTTCTTCGATTCTACAAAACATCAATTGTAATCTTATCACATTATGTATTAAGAATCTAGAATGAAGCTTAAAAGAGTTAGTCAATGGATTTTACCTATATTAGAGCCATACGTTTCGACTCTCCCATCTCTTAGATCTCTTAGGTAAATGGGGCTGCTTCGTCTCCAATGCCCTTTCTCTTGGCAATAAAAGCAAATTGACTCTTTTGGAACAGGACATGGAACCACTTCAGACATTGCCTTTCTTATGATCAAACTTTTCGATCATAGCATGTATTTTGTTGCCATTGTCTATATCCATAGAGGTCTCGAAGGCAGATTCACCAATCAACTTTGCTTTTTCTATTGTGCCAAATCATTGCTGATTCAACAGCAATAAGCATGTAGGTGAGATCTATAAGGGTCACGTCGTATTTCATCATATAGTACTCTCTTACGAACTCACTATATGATTTAGGAAGTGACTGAAGAACCCAATCAACATCTATTTCCTTACAGACAACGGATCCCAACATTCTTAACCTATGAATGTGTGACTTCATCCCTAGGACATGTGCACACACCAACTTTCCTTCTTTATGTTTACTTGCCAAACGGGTTTGAGTGATCTTGAACTTTTCAAGCCTTTGGACTTGTGGGTTAGGGAGAATAATCGGAGGAGGAGGAGGAAGTGAAGCATGATCTCTTGTTCCTCGATCGAATCGTGGAATATCATCTTCATGTGGAATGCTTGTTCCACGGGATTTGAGAAGACCATAGTTGTCAAACTTTGACATCTACAATACGGGAGAAAAACGAATTCAAGTTAGTTGATAGATTGAGTCCTTAGTAAATCACCCAAATGAGATACTAAGGCTAGGACCCAACACAATGTTCCACAACTTGGGAGAGGGATGTCGTAACCCTAATTGCAGAACATTTGAAGGTAAGTGAATGACGATTCACTAATTTCCACCATGAAAAACGAAAAAGAAATTTAAGTTTTAAATCTATGAAAACTCCTAGATCCTTTGAGATTCATTGAACTTTCAATGGCATATTTAAATCTCGATATGCCCCTCTTGTTTGTGACTGGGATGCCGAGGATCACAAAGCGGGTGTGAATAACCATGCAAACTTACATGGTGCCCTTACATGTTACAGTCACCTATTCGATGTGCCGGTAAACCACACACGCTCCACCGAACTATGACAAACATTGAGTCACCCTTTGCTACCTTTGCTTAGACCCATTTAGTGTGCCGGTTAACCACACACGCTCCACTAACGTCTTCGCAAGGGCACAAAGTGTAATTTCATGGAATTGCATCAATTCACTTTTGCCTAAGTAACTAAGATTGGGAATTTTATGAAAACATTTAGTTACTTTTATACTTCATTATACTTATAATGGAAGGTTTCGTCCTATCCTACCCGTTCGGCTAACGACCCTTCACTAGTCAAGAGTGCGGTGGGTAAGAGTGGATACCCATTCAATCGCCATTTTATAAGCAATTTCCTTAAACACCCCTTATAGACCACCTTCGTGAATGAGGCCTACTAACGGTAAGACTGACTTTTACTCATATATATATATATATATATATATATATATATATATATATATATATGTGTATATATATATATATATATATATATATATATATATATATAATGTTAGACTTTTAATGTTATATATAGTATAGGGTGTATTTTATACTTTCAAAATACTAGGTGGTCTAATTTAACAATTATACTTTTAATTCAATTAAATTGTAAACCTAAACTTTTATGGATTTTTTAAACCTCTTTTAATTATACACCTTAATTAATTAACAAAACCATAAGGGTATGATTTGAACCTTTTCAAAACAATACTAGAGTTTTAGAATTTAACATTCCTAATTAAACTTTTAATCAACTTTTAAATTCCAAAACTTGAGGGCAAGTTTTGAAACATTTCAACGCATTAGGGTTTCAACTATTTAAATTTCAAAACTACAAAACTATTGGGTTCAAATTTAAACTATAAAACCTAAAGGGCAAAATATGAAACTTTTCATAACAACAAGGATCAAATAACAAATAATTCAAATTAACATTTAATCACATAATTATCCATATTTGATTTATTTAATGATTTCTTGCAAAACAATTTATCAATTTAGTCAAAATAATTAATCAATTATCTTATAAGGAAACAATTATCTTATTAATTGATAAATATCTTCAATTAGATCAAAAATATAGTCAAATATATCATATAGTCGGATTAATATTGATCTAACATGATAAGGTAACTATCCATAAGCAAAAACAGCAAGAAATCCCGAAGTACCCTCCATCTGACGAGTTGACTCGGCGAGTCAGGCATGGACTCGGCGAGTCTGCATGGACTCGGCGAGAGCAGCCATGGACTCGGCGAGTCCAGCCTCCAGAAACCCAAAAAACGAATTTTCCAGTTATACAATGCATCAATACAATTGAAACCAAGCTAGGCTCTGATACCACTGATGGGTTTTGGTCATAAGACATCCTATGCGCTCATACAAACCCTAATGCTTGGATCTAGGTTTCTCTATTATACATGCTTTGAATCCAAGACTATAAACCCTAATTCTAGCATATGGAAATCAATATAAACATATAATTAGGTTTATGATATTACCTTGATTGTTATGTAGCAATAACAATCCCAATTCCTCCTTTGAATTGACTTTGGAAGGCTTAGAGTCACAAGTGTCACTCCTCTAATGGTTCACAAACACCATAAGCAAGAGGATGAAGAGGAGAGAGGATGGAGGCTGCCCAAAACATGTTCTAACCCTAGAAAAGAAGTTCCCCACGTTTTTGAGTCATAAGGGTCTTATATATAGTAAGGCTATTAGGGTTATCTAACAAGGAAACCCTAATTTGGTTGCTTAAGCCCTAAGCAACCCATAGACTCCTTTAATCAAGCCATTGTACGATTTCCTTATGGGGTTCCCATAAGAATTCGTCCACCTCTTGATTTAAGACAATCCATGGCCCAAATTGCAACTATCTTATAATTACAATTCCAGTCCCTTAAGTTTAATTAATCTCTTTTAGTCACAAAACTAATTACTAATTAATTATTGACTAATATTAATTAAACAATATGATTTATCCTTTAATATATTATTCCCATAATATATTAATAAATCATATTTAATCCTTACTCTCCATAATTCATCCTATCAAGCTGCTTTGGTGAAGGCAACCCAAAAGGACCATGCACCATCGGGTCAAGTACATACCAAAATAGTTATGGACTTAGACACTAATCCAACACATATTAGTAGATAAAAATATACATTTTTATACATAGTTTAAAAACCTGTATAGCATGCTTTAATCAACACATATTTCACATAACAGATGAGGCACACACACATAACACGTATTTCATAGAGAATAAATCATATCTATGAGATAAAAGAAAGTAACTACACACTCACACATATAAACACAATATACTTAATACACTCAAACCATACTTGTATTATTATCGTGTTTATGAAAGGTAGTATACACTCACTTGATCAGAAGATGATCGGACAACACTACGACTTGCAGAAGTAGTATTCTTCAGCAGATCTGGAATATCTCTACAAAAATTGAACTTCTCGCGGGCAGAGCTTCGGCTCGGGAACCGTACTTCTCGGGATCTTCGGGATCTCGGGACTTGCTTCGGGGCTTGAGAATAATACCGGGGCTTCGGGGTACTTTTGGCACGCAAATCGATGCAATAACTAGAGAGAGAAGGAAGAAATTGCAAAAGAACTAAGGCTGCCTTCGGATCCTATTTATAGAGGCTGGAACCTCGGAGTACGCGGGGCGTACGAGGGTACGCGGGGCGTACGCCTCGGATCGTCATGGCTTACGTATCCGAAGTACTCGAGTGCGAATGTCGACATACCTCGGTGTACGTGGGGCGTACGCTATTACGCGGGGCGTACTTCGGATGAGTCTGATGACTCGTCTTCGGATAATGCCGGGATTTTATAATTAAATTTAATTATTAATTATTTAATAAACTTCGAAAATTCATATCTTCTTCATACGAACTCCGTTTTCTACGTTCTTTAGATCCACGCGAAGGTAAGACTACACTCTACAACTTTCGTTTAGACTCTGTCGGCTAAATTTAAATTTATTTTTATTGTTTATTTTTAATAGGCCGGGACAGAAAAACTTCGTTATAAATTCATAACTTCTTCGTTTGACGTCCGTTCTCGCCTAACTTTTCATCGCTTCGACACCAACAACGAGATCTTCGATTCTCGTTTAGATTGCTTCAGCTAGGAACCGCTCGATCTCAAATCGAGTATTTCAGGCTGCATACCGCTAATTCGAAACATCGATAAATCATAACTTCCTCATACGAAGTCAGATTTGGGCGTTCTATATATATTCAGAAACCTCGTTTCAACTACTACAACATTATCCAAAGATATCAAGTTTATTTTACACTTAAATTTTGACGCTTATTTTTACTCTTAATTAATCAGACCACATAATTAAGCAATTAAGCACAAAACACATAATACTCAAATAATACACTCTTATTATTTCAGAACGGGTTACAAAGGTTAACCTAGACTATTACATTGCTAAAAATGGCAAGCCCGGAAACACAGGCGTTACAATTCTCTCCACCTTAGAATGATTCCGTCCCCGGAATCACACATCAACAAACAAATACGGATAGCGACTCAATATGTCACTCTCCGTCTCCCAGGTGAGATTCGGCCCATTCGTGTGTTTCCATCGGACAAGCACTAACCCAACCATTTTGCGTCGCAACTTCTTAGTCTTCCGGTCAACAATTGCCTCTGGTTCTTCAATCAACCTTTTGTTCTCATCAATTCTCAATTCAGAAATTGGAATTATGTCGGGAACTTCTCCCGTGAACTTCCTCAAATAACACATATGAAAAGTGTTGTGAATTCCATTCAGTTCTTCGGGTAATTCGAGCTTGTAAGCTTGGTTCCCAATCCTCTAAAGAACTTTAAACGGTCCAATAAACCTTGGACTCAACTTTCCCCTTTTACCAAATCTTATAGGTCCCTTCCACGTCGATACTTTAAGCAAAACCGAATCTTCAATTTCAAAAGTCATCGGTCTTCGCTTTTTGTCAGCATAACTCTTTTGACGATCCTGAGCTGCTAACATTCTTTCCCTAGTTATTTTCAACTTTTCAGCAGCTTGATGAACCATCTCTGGTCCCATAAACTGCTTTTCCCCAGCCTCAAGCCAACAAGACGACGGACGACACTTCTGTCCATACAAAGCTTGATAAGGTGCCATCTTAATGCTCGAGTGAAAACTATTATTATAGGAAAATTCTACCAATGGTAAATGTTCATCCCAATTACCTAGGAATTCCAAGGTACATGCTCTTAGCATATCTTCATGTGTTTGTATCGTTCTTTCACTCTGACCATTAGTCTGCGGATGGTAAGCTGTACTTAAACATAACTTGGTACCCATTTCCTCTTGTAGACCTTTCCAAAACCTTGAGGTGAAACGGCTATCACGATCCGATAAAATCGTTAACGGAACACCGTGAAGCCTCATAATTTCCTTCACGTAAGAATTTGCAAGCTTTTCCATAGACCATTTCTCCTTGGCTGCTATGAAATGCGCACTCTTAGTGAATCGATCAACGACCACCCAAATCATGTCGTGACCATTCTTTGTTCTGGGCAGTTTAGTGACAAAACCCATAGCAATGTCTTCCCACTTACCCATAGGCATAGGCAATGGTTCTAAACTCCCGTACGGTTTCTGATGTTGTGTATTTACTCTCGCACAAGTCACACACTCAGCCACATACTTTGCAACATCAAGCTTCATCGTCGGCCACCAGTAGTAGGGTTTCAGGTCCCTATACATTTTAGTGCTACCGGGATGAATCGAGTACATGGTCTTGTGAGCTTCTTCCATCAGAAGATCTCTGATTCCTCCTGTCTTAGGTATCCAAATCCGATCTTGGAACACCTTCAGTCCATGACTGTTTACACCGAATGCCAACGTTTTGCCCAAACGTTCCTCCTTTCAGTCATTCTTTTCAGAAGCTTCCTCTTGAGCTTCCTCTTTGTACTTCCTCTTGAGACAACTTCAATTCTCAACACTCTTGGCCTTTTCCTTTCAAGATTGACTTTCCGACTGAGACCATCAGCAACAACATTAGCTTTACCGGGGTGGTAAAGTATCTCGCAGTCGTAGTCTTTAAGTAATTCTTGCCAGTGTCGGTGCCTCATATACAATTCCTTCTGATTAAAGAGATATTTAAGACTCTTATGATCAGCAAAAAGTTTGCACTTCGTGCCATAGAGGTAATGCCTCCATATTTTCAGAGTGAAAACTACCGCTGCCAACTCCAAATCATGAGTCGGGTAATTCTTTTAATGCTCCTTCAGCTGTCGAGACGCATATGCTATCACATTTTCTCTTTGAGTTAAAACACAACCCAATCCAACACCAGACGCGTCGCTATAAACAGCGAAGTCTTCAATTCCATCGGGTAGAGAAAGTATCGGTGCCTCGCATAGCTTCTTCTTTAGCTTCTCGAATGCTTCTTTATGCTTATCATTCCAAGCATAAGTAGCTCCTTTATGGGTCAAAGCTGTCAATGGAGTAATGATCGAAGAAAAGCCTTGGATAAACCTTCGGTAATATCCGGCTAATCCTATAATGCTTCAAATCTCCGTGGGACTTTTCGGTTGTTCCAACTTCATCACAGCTTCAATCTTCGCTGGATCAACCATTATCCCTTCTTGGTTGACCACGTGACCTAAGAATTGGACTTCGCGAATCTAAAAATCACATTTGGAGAACTTAGCATACAACTTCTCCTTCTTCAAGACTTCCAACACTTCTCGCAAGTGTCTGCCATGCTCCTCCTGGGTTTTCGAGTAAATCAGAATGTCGTCTATGAACACTATCACGGATTTATCAAGGAACAGATTACAAACCCTATTCATTAAATCCATGAATGCTGTCGGAGCTTTGGTTAGTCCAAACGACATAACCAAGAACTCGTAGTGTCCATATCTAGTTCTGAATGCAGTCTACTCGATATCTTGCTCTCTTACTTTTAGCTGATGATATCGTGACCTAAGATCGATCTTCGAGAAATAGCTCGAACCTTGCAATTGATCAAATAGGTCATCAATCCTCGACAACGGATATCTATTCTTTATTGTTGCCTTGTTCAGCTCTTTGTAATCAATGCACATTCTCATACTTCAATCTTTCTTCTTCACGAATAACACCGGAGCTCCCCAGGGCGATGAACTAGGTCTAATGAAACCTTTGTCCAATAACTCCTGAAGTTGCATCATCAGGTCCTTCATCTCCGTCGGTGCTAATCGATAAGGTGCTTTTGCTATTGGCATGGTTCCTGGTAACAAGTCAATTCTGAACTCCACTTGTCTATCAGGTGGTAATCCCGGAAGATCTTCGGGAAATACTTCCGGATAATCACACACCACTGGAATACTCTGCATCACCTTCTTTTCCTTCTTAGCATCAATCACGAATGCTAAATATGATGTACATCCCTTGGCCAAACACTTTCTGACTTCCATTAGAGAAATGATTCCAGAATTTACTCGGCGTTTGTCCTTATACACGATAAACGAATCTTTCCCTGGCAGGTTTACTTTAACTATCTTCTTCTTGCATAAAATTTTGGCATCATTGGCGCTAAGCCAATCCATTCCCAACACGATGTCGAATCCATTAAGTTCGATAGACAATAATTCCTCGTGAAACTTATTCCCATTAAGGTCGATTAAGATGTTTTTCATACGATGGCTAACAGGTACAAACTTGCCACTAGCTACTTCGACTAATAAAGCATTATCTAGTCTATCAACAGGCAAAGCTAGCTTTCTACCAAACTCATGCGAAATAAAGGAGTAGTTGGCTCCAGAATCAAACAAAATTTGAGCAGGTAATTCGTTTATGAGAAAGGTACCTGAAGCGACATCAGCTTCATATTTCGCGGCCTCAAGTGTCATCTGGAAGGCTCTCGCCTTCGGATTTGGTGGAATGTTGGGCTTAGCTGCCTCCTTCTTCTTCGGACAGTCCTTCAAAATGTGCCCCTCTTCATTACAACCAAAACACATCCTTTTGTTTTTCGGACACTCATTGGCAAAATGTCCAACCTTTCCACACATGTAGCAGGTTACATCATTGCTACATTTCCCAAAGTGCTTTTTCTTACACTTATCACACCACTTCGCTTCGCCTCCTTTTCCTCCAAACTTTTTCGAATCAGATTTCGAAAATTTTCCTTTCTTACCGGAACCGGATGATCCCTCAAACTTTCTCTTCTCACCAACCTCAACCTTGTCGGTGGTTCTCCCCTTAATCATGTTCTTAATAGACTTGGCAGCCCAGATAGCTGCCTCTAGAGTATGTGCCTGACGTACTGGCACCTCGTACTCCCATGGGAGTCCCTTCGCATACCGGTCCACCTTTGCCAGCTCGTCTGGGACGATACGCAAGGCAAACTCCATCTTATCAGTGAAGTTATTAGTGTATTCATCAAATGACATGCTGCCTTTCGTCAATGTCAGAAACTTGTTCACTAGTTCCAATAGATTTTGAGCCGAGCAGAACTTGCGCTTGAACTGCGCCAAGAACTCTGCCCATGACAATTGCAGCGGCTCATTAGGGCTTAAGGTCTTCCCTAGAGTGTTCCACCAACGAACGGCTCCACCTTGGAACTGACGCACTGCATAGATAGTCTGCAACTTACCTCTGCAGCCACAAGTCATGAAGGCTAACTCCATTTCGGAGATCCAATCCATAACCCTAATCGGATCCTCCTTTCCATTGAAGGTCGATGCTTTGCAAGTTAGAAAGTCCTTGTACTTGCATCCCATTCCATCATTCCTTCCATCATGGTTGTCTTGCCTAACTATCGGTGGGTTGGCTTGACCAACAGACCCACTGAAGTTTCCACCTTCCGAGTTCCCTTCATTTAATTCAGGCTCTTCCACACGAATTGACAGTTCTTCACGATTCTGTTGAAGAAACCGTCTAGTTTCATCCATCTGACGATCCAACATCGTTTAAATCATCATTTGCACACTAGCCATGGTTATTGGCTCAGGTGCTGCTGCTACGACAGGTATTTGTTCAATCACTGGTGGTTAATTCCTGTTCTCATCAGCATTTCCAACCCCACTTCTTGTTCTCACCATTTTTGATCTACACACCAAATAAGGTGAAATTAGATCCTCATTCACGATAGATATTCAAATCATCCTTATCACTCCGAAACGTTTACATGCTAGTTCTAATATCGTAGATGTACGCTTAGAATCCTACACACATAAAGTTTCTAGATCCGGTCTGCCACAGACTATAGATCCGAACAATTAATATAATATATGGCAACATATAACATTTAGCACATAAAGCATTTTAGGCAACTTTCCTAAAATAAACTAGTGCTCGTGTCTAAAACATAACAGACACACATCTCAAAATTCCACTTAGCATTCTAAGTTTAAGTCTAGAAATCCTACAAATTCCTAGTTCGCTTAAACTAATGCTCTGATACCAACTGTGCCATCCCCAAAATCTCGGCCAGAAAAGACCGATTTTCATTTATGCTTTTAAAATAATTTCAGAGTAAATCCTTTTGATTTGAATGAGTTGCGGAATTTGTTCCCAAAAACAAAACATGATAGAACAATGTTTACCAAAGCATTTCATAAAAGAAATGTATTTTCATTATATAATCAAAACTCGGGGTGTCATGTTCCGATACAGACCAATAAGCATAAACGATAACATTACAAGTCATTTAACAAATATATACATATACAGACTTGTAAACAAAACAACTTGATGGTTCATCCATCTTATGCCCTCGTGCCACTTCCTGTAACACAAATAAAACTGAGTGGGTCAGGCTTGGGAGCCAGGTGAGCATATAGGGTTTTCAACCCACAATAAATAATTATATTGAATTTCCACCAACCAACAATAACCCAATTACCCATTCCCGTTATTCTCACTTTATGTCCCTAAGACAACTAACATAAGGGACCTAGTCTAAGAATATTTCATCGGGGCGACAACACATGCTTCGGGGGTTCCTCAGCAATATAAGTCAAATAAGGCAACCATGAGGGGGATAGAGTACAGCGAATGAACACCCAAGTTCATTAACACCTACAGGTGGCGAACCTGCTAATGTTCAACAAGACTATCTAGAAAAGTCCGTGGTCGTCATCTAAACTCCGCTAGATGACTAATCAAACAACAACGAGGCCTCTCATCTGTTTATTACACACCAACTATCTACCCATGTTCTACCCAACATATTAGTAGATAAAAATATACATTTTTATACATAGTTTCAAAACCTGTATAGCATGCTTTAATCAACACATATTTCACATAACAGATGAGGCACACACACACATAACACGTATTTCTTAGAAAATAAATCATATCTATGAGATAGAAGAAAGTAACTACACATTCACACATATAAACCACAAAATACTTAATACACTCAAACCATACTTGTATTATTATCGTGTTTATGAAAGGTAGTATACGCTCACTTGATCAGAAGATGATCAGACATCACTATGACATGCAGAACTAGTATTCTTCAGCAGATTTGGAAGATCTCTACAAAAATCGAACTTCTCGCGGGCAGAGCTTCTGCTCGGGAACCGCACTTCTTGGGATCTTCGGGATCTCGGGACTTGCTTCGGGGCTTGAGAATAATATCGGGGCTTCGGGGTACTTCTGGCATGACAATCAATGCAAAAACTAGAGAGAGAAGGAAGAAATTGCAAAAGAACTAAGGCTGCCTTCGGATCCTATTTATAGAGGCTGGAACCTCGGAGTACGTGGGGCGTACGAGGGTATGCGGGGCGTACGCCTCGGATCGTCATGGCTTACGTATCCGGAGTACTCGAGTGCGAATGTCGACATACCTCGGTGTATGCGGGGCGTACTTCGGATGAGTCCGATGACTCGTCTTCGGATAATGCCGGGATTTAATAATTAAATTTAATTATTAATTATTTAATAAACTTCGAAAATTCATATCTTCTTCATACGAACTCCGTTTTCGACGTTCTTTATATCCACGCGAAGGTGAGACTACGCTCTACAATTTTCGTTTAGACTCCGTCGGCTAAATTTAAATTTATTTTTATTATTTGTTTTTAATAGGCCGGGACAGAAAAACTTCGTTATAAATTCATAACTTCTTCGTTTGACGTCCGTTCTCGCCTAACTTTTCATCGCTTCTACACCAACAACGAGATCTTCGACTCTCGTTTAGATTTCTTCGGCTAAAAACCGCTCGATCTCAAAATCGAGTATTTCAGGCTGCATACCGCTAAGCCGAAACTTCGATAAATCATAACTTCCTCATATGAAGTCAGATTTGGGCGTTCTATATATATTCAGAAACCTCGTTTCAAGTACTACAACATTATCCAAAGATATCAAGTTTATTTTACACTTAAATTTTGATGCTTATTTTTATTCTTAATTAATCAGACCACATAATTAAGCAATTAAGCACAAAACACATAATACTCAAATAATACACTCTTATTATTTTAGAACGGGTTACAAAGGTTAACCTAGACTATTACATTGCTAAAAATGGCAAGCCCGGAAACATAGGCGTTACATCTGAAGACTTAGGTTTCGAAGAACTTCCTTCACCAGTAGAACCAATAACAATGCCTTTTGCAATTGCCCTTGTAGTAACTATAGTTGGCATTGTTGGTTCTGCCTTCGAAAATTTTGGTTTTGATGTATGAACTTGTGCTTTGAAAATCTTTCCAACAACCTTTGTTTCTTTAGTTGATTTTGATGTTTCTCGTTTTCCAACATCTTTCTTTCTCCACCCCTTGCACCCCTGTAACAACAGGCGAGGCATTCATTGGTAAGAGATTGATAAGCTGAGATAATGGAGCCAACACCTTTTGAACTTGAGCCTCGAACAAGCAAAACTTCTAAGCTAAAAGTTCAGGAGTTATGATAGAGGATGGGTCAGACTTCGAAACAAGCTCCTTTAATTCAAAAAGCATGGAATTAAGTTTACCAAAGCTATTCACGTCAGCTGTTACTTTCTCATCAATCTTGGGAACAAAGGATTGATGTGTTTGGACAAATGTAGTAACAACAGCATCAATAATATGAACTTTCTCAAGAATCGAAGAGTATTTTTGATCCAACTCATGAAGCTCTATAGAGACACTGGCTTTCATCTTTTTAAGCTTGTGATTCACATTTTCACAAACAGTTTTGACATCTTGCACAAACGTTCCTTAGCAAAACGCTTCAAATCCTTGAGCTCATCATTAAAATTCGAAGACGAAGACTTCACTCGTAACTCATTATTCTTATCCAAGATATCAAGCTTTTCTTGTATTCGAGACTCAAATTCTTTAATCATCACATTCAACTTGTTCAAAAGACGAAGCTCTTGAGTTTTGATCATAACATCAACTTCAATACTGGATACAAAATTGTATCTGCTTGTGATTGCAACAATGAGTTAAGTTTCTGGTTGAGAATTTTAAATTGCTTCCCTGACAAAAGCATGTGGTCTAGTATGTTGTCTTCTTCTGGATTAAATTCTAAATCAGCAAATGATCCTCCAAATCCTCCATCATCATTATCATCATCATTGGTTGGTTTAGGAGGCTCAATGGATTGAGACGAAAATAGAGAAGCGATGGGTTGATTCATAACAAGATCAAAGGTTGGTGAATGAGTTGTTGTAGAGTTAGTGGTGATAAATGGTGGTAACGAAGTATTGTAAGGAATGAATAAGGTTTCGAAAATACCTAGATTAGAAAGAGTGTTTTCATTTTGTGAGACTCCTTCACCCATGTTGACATTTACATCCGTAGCAGATACGTGTGTAATAATGTCTGAGGTTCGAACCTCCACATAAGATGACTTGGTTAACGAAACCTCTGGTGGTGTGACTATAGTGTGCTCAGGATTTGATACTTTTGTTGAGTCATCAAGAATAGTATTTGTGTCCACTACAGAAGTTTCCATAGAGCTACTTGAAATACCTATCTCCTCAATATTCGATTTGATAGGAGATTTCTTCTTCGATGAAACATCACCTAATGGTGTTTTAGGAACTTTACCTTCTTCCAGAGAATCATCACGAATAATCAACTTCCTCTTCTTGCTTTTCTTTGAAATATTCTTAGCTACATACTCAGCCATTCACTTCTTCGAGGATGGAGAAACAGGAACAGGGACATTAGGAAGAACAAGACCTTTTCTTGTGACATGTGGCTTTCGAACCTTAGATAGAGAAAAACTAGACGATCTTTCAGGAGATGTTCGTGATCTCTGAGCTTTCTTTTTAATACACTTGAATACCCCAGTCTTCGAAGGAACAACTTCCTTTGAAAGTGTATACGTTTCATGCTCAACATGTTTCTTTGATTTTTTCAAAACTTTAATTATAAATCCAGCCTGCTTCTTTGGTAAGTGATCATCTTTTTCATCAAGAACAACATCAAAATTCTTTTGTTTGTGATACTTCTTGGAAGATTCGCCATCACGTTTCAACAACACACCAATGCCATCATTTGGATTGATAGTAAGCAGATAAGCCTCTAACACTGGATTCGAAGGATCAATCTTCTTGAGCATACCATCAGGAATCCTAGCAACTGTAGGAAAAATGCTCACATCATCTTCAATCGACTTTGGATTATGATACTTCAAGAATTCTGCTTTAGGCTCATCAGCAGACACATAAATACTTTCCTTATCATAAGCATATTGAAGAATGAGACTCCAATACCTTGCACATGAAACCCCATCTACTGCATTGGTGTTTTCAATACTTTTCAGAAATTCTTTCCACATCTGAGTTGCATAATCCACATGCAAATCATGGAAAATGCATGTAACCAGAGCATAAACCTCCATGCGTCCTTTGTCTAAACCAACACTTCGACCTGTGAGGCATCAGAGGTAAATCCCAAAGATAAAGTTCCATAAACTGGGAAGACCGTACTTCTTAAATTCATTGATCTTCAAGAGAGCAGGTTGATAACCCATCTCATTGAACATGTGTAACACTTGTTCATTCGAAACTTTGTAGAAAGGTGGAGAATTAGGGATTGCAAGAATCTTGACAAACAACTTCTTGGTAAGACGAAACTTCTTTTTCATTGATCAGATTGAAGGTCACAGTATCCACTGTTTTACTGTAAGAAGTAGTAGAACCAGCCATAGACAACCAAGATATTGGCACTTCAAACAAATTGAACATCGCAGTCGATAAAACAGAATGTTTCAAGGTAATGATAGGCATCTTGAGTTCTTCAGGGTACACAGTAACATCACCATCCACTTGATAATTATTAATTTGGATCTTCATTATGGGTTGAGAAGTTGCATCATCGGTAGTGTTGGATTGAAGAGTAGCCGCGATTAGGGTTTATGAGATCTTTGAAGAACAGAGAGATGAGAGAAGCACGAATCGTTTTTGAATAGTTTGGGAATGTGTAAAGTTGGAAAGAAGAACCAATTTCCCCTTTTATATGTATCCATGATTTGGATTTCAAACGGTTACCATTAATAAGCATAGCACGTGTCCCTTGAAAATCGTACCACTAACTGTCATACAAGCCATGTCAGATAAAGTAAGAAAATAGTTCCCGAGAAATGCGTATAGTTACCAAACCGTCACTTCAAATGTCTTTTCGATTGTACGTTTGGATAAGAACAAAACCTTCAAAATGGACGTTGGGATGTTTCGTTTTTGGGTTTAAAACGAAGTCATATGCCAGACGTTTGAAATCATCAGCCTGGGTTGGTATTGCTCAGAACCTCAAGGATTTCGTGAGTCCAGTGTGCCAAAGAGAAAGATTAGAATCAAAATAAACAAAATGTTTGGATTCTGTGATGTCAATTTTTTTTTCGAAATAAAGGCAGATACATCCCAAGGAAAGATGGCTTCGTCAATCATCAAGAGAGATGATTAACAACTTGTGTGGTGTCCCATGAATTACAATCGAATACTTATGGATAAGTATTGAAGGGCTTTTTTATTTTGGCTTAAAGGGTGGTTGAAAATTTCGTTACAAAGCATACTCAACATAAGTATGACAATTTGTAAACGAAGCTACCTGTTTAATCAGTGTAGTCAGTGACAAGTAAGCTTTAGAAAATTTTATTAAGTGATGAAGTGTAAGAAAAGATACTCAAACGAAAATCATAAGCTTGAAAAAAATGAGAACTCCATCTTGTTAGGAAACAAATGTCGTGGGCTTCGAAAATTAATCAAGATTACTATTCAAGAAAAGATTATGATTCTGAATATCGAATAGAGGCACTGAAACAAATGTTTCGTTATTTCTGGAACAAAGTTCCCCGTTAATTCTTTCAAATGGTTTGACATTTAGGGTTTCACTTCCATCACGGACTCATGATGATAGATCATAAACACAGAATTTTGATATGTCTAGATCCTGATTGGTTTTTACCAAAAATATCTTTGACATATGTCTTTGTGTGTGAACGTGTAAGAAATTTAGGATTAAAAAGATAGATCTTTCGAAACAAGTGTACCTATGATACGTTTGGACCAAGCAGTAAACTCTTAACTCATTTGAGAAGAGTAAGGTAGCTCATGGACTAATGTGAAGATAGCCTAATTGGGAAGAAATTTTCGTAATGAAAACTTCATTAAGGCTTTAAAAACACACATTGAGTCACAGGAGGCATAGGTTAACATACTGCAACATGCTTCTAGGGACAACCTAACTAGCACAAAGTTTTCGAACAATATACTTGTTTTTAGAACTACAAGCATGAACCATGGATGATCTTTGCCAAAAGCTGCGTTAAGAAAACAGAATACAAACACAAAAAAAAAAAATCTTTTTCAAGTTTCTAATTTTTCGAAATTTAATAGATAAAACCAAAGTAAAATTTTTTTGTTCTTTTTGATTTTTCGAAAATTTAAGTAAAAAAATCTTTTTGGTATTTTTGATTTTTCGAAAACTTAAAGAAAAAATAAAAACAAAATATTTTTGGTCTTTTTGATTTTTCGAAAATAAAAAAAGAACAAGACAAAAGTAAAATCTTTTTGTGCTTTTTGGTTTTTCGAAACAAACAAAATGTTTTTTGTACAAAACTCACGAAAATGTGTGATTAAGTGATATGTTCAAAATGTTGAAATTGAAGCATGTCGAAGCGCTGAACATGAACAATAACCTCTGAACTACAAAGTATTTTCTTCATTTGATCATTCAGCACCTCTGAATCATTACTCATGCACCTTTCATTTATTATTCTTTCGAAATCAACCCAGGAACTAAATTTCCTTCAATCATTCCTAAACCTCCCAAAATTCTTACAAATGATTTTTCATCCAATGGCTTTGTGAAAATATCAGCAAGTTGATCATTGGTATTCACAAAGTGAACTTCGATATTTCCCTCCTCAACATGATCTTTTATAAAATGATAAAGAAAAGCAATATGCTTGGTTTTCGAATGTTGCACTGGATTGAGACAAATGCGTATAGCACACTGTGAATCATAATATAACGGAATTTTCTTCATATTGATTGCATAATCACACAATTGGCTTTGAATCTATATGATTTGCGAAGTGCAAGCTGCAGCAACAACATATTATGCTTCTAATGTGGAAATCGAAACACATGTTTTCTTTTTCAATTGCCAGGTCACTAACTTCCATCAAGTAATTGACATCCACCACTTGTGTTTTTTCTATCGAGATTGCAACTTCCGAAATTAGCATTTGAAAATGCTTGTATGAAGGATCCAGATTGTGAAGGATACCATAATCCTAACGAAATTGAAACTTTGAGATATCGAAAAATATTCTTCACCACTGTTAAATGTGGTTCTCTTGGATTCGATTGATATCTGGCACAATTACAATCAGAAAAGATAACGTCGGGATGACTGACTGTAAGATATAGTAACGATCATATCATGCTTCTGCATAAAGTAAGATCAACTGCAGGTTTGTCTAAAAAAGGTGATAGCCTTGTTCCAACCGCCATTGGTACTCGTAATTTCGTGCTATTCGTCAAGCCAAAATTTTCAAGCAGATGCTTTGTATATTTTTCTTGATTGATAAAGATTCCTTCTCTGATTTGATGTATATTTAATCCTAGAAAATTGTTGATTTTTCCCATCATGATCATCTCGAATTTACTTTTCATCAGATTTTCGAAGTCTTTAGACAAAGTAGGGTCAGTAGAGCCAAAAATAATATCATCAACATAAATTTGAACAAGCATTAGATGATCCCCAACCTTCTTTAGAAATAGTGTGGGATCAATTTATCCTTTTTTAAATTTAGATTGTTTTAAAAATGAGGTAAGAGTTGCATACCATGCTCTTGGTGCTTGTTTTAACCCATATACAACTTTATCTATAATATAACAATGATTAGGAAAATTTTCATTTACGAAAGCTGGAGGTTGTTCAATGTATACAGTTTCTTCAAGTTCACGATTAAGATAAGCACATTTGACATCCATCTGATAGACATCAAGATCCTTGTGTGCTACATAGGCCAAAAATAATCGAACAACCTCGAGTCTTGCCACAGGGGCAAAGGTTTCCTCATAATCGATACCTTCTTGTTGCGAATAGCCTTTAACTATAAGCCTAGCCTTATTTCGAACTATATTACCTTCTTTGTCTGTTTTGTTTTTGAAATTCCATTTTAATCCAACAATCGAAACATCTTTAGGATAAGGAATTAATCTCCAAACCTTGTTCCTTTCGAATTCAACAATTCAGATTGTAGTGCAACAACCCAATATGAGTGTTGCATTGAAGCCTTAACTGATTTTGGTTCAATTTTCTAAATAAAGACATTAAACATGCAAAATTCCTGATGAGCATTAAGTACCTCATTCTTTGCACAAAGTTGAGCTCTAGTTATCTCACCATCTTGAGGATTGCCAATCACTTGTTCTTTTGGATGATTTCTTGTCCACTTTCCAATGGTGGATAAGCTGGATTAAAATCCAACAATGCATCTTCAAACATTTCTTCATTCTTTGAACATGCAATAGATATATTATCATTAAAATCATGAAAATTTTCATTTTTATTATTATTCGACATATTTAGCTCCCCCTCGACAACTTCATTTTCTGTTTGCTCCTCCTCAACATCATCATACATTCTCCTTTTCTCCCCCTCAAAAGAATGCTTCCCTTCAACATGAAAATTTGAATATAAGTGCTCCCCCTCCACTTGATCATTTAGCATACTTTCGCTATTAACAGGAGAAGGTGATGTCAAGTGTTCATCAACATCATCTTGATTAGATATCGAACAATCATAATGCTTTCATGATTCTGGAAGTTGATTATCTTGAGCATTGATTTCAACATTCGCAACCGTATATGGAACACCAAAAATTAAATCATTATCAGAGTCAGACAAATTAAGCCTTTCATATTTGTGACAACCCGATATTTCAACTCTTTGTAACGACCAAAATGGGTCAAGTATTGTAACCACTTCTGAGTAATAAAAGTTACTTTCATAATAAAATGTATAAATAAGTTCCACTTAATTTCCTTCTATGATTAAATGTCTTTGAACCATGATCGTACGTGAAAAGAACGCCCAAATCCGACTTCATATAGCGAAGTTATGATTTTTCCAAGTTCGGCTTAGCAACAGACAGCTAAAAACTCGAATCGGAGATCGAGCGACTTTTGGCCGGAATGACCTAAACGAGAATCGCAGGTCTCGACAATGGTATTCCAGCGGTAAAAAGTCTGGCAAAAACCGACATCAGATAAAGAAGTTATGAATTTTCTAAGAAATTCCTTAAACACGATGTATTTTTAATAAATAATAAAAAAATAATTTTGGAATTTGCCGACGGAGTCTAAACGAAAGTTGTAGAGCGTAGTCTCACCTACGCGAGGAGATAAAGACCATCGAAAACGGAGTTCGTATGAAGAAGATATGAATTTTTGAAGTTTATTAAATAAATAAATTATTTATTTTATTCAAAATTCGGATATTATCCGAAGGGGAGTCAGCGTCCTCATCCGAGGTACGCGCTGCGTACCCCTGTACGACCCGCGTAACTGAGAGGATTGGCCTCTGATCGTCCACGTCGCGCTATCCGAAGGAAACGACCCGTCCGACCCGTCCGAAGCCCCGACCCGTCCGACCCGACGTCCCATCCGACCCGCCGTCCCATCCGACCCGCGTACCCAGCAACCCGTCCCATTCGAACCGAGGCAGTCGAGGCTTCGGTCATGCATGACGTACGCGTACGCGCTGCGTACGAGCGTACGCCCCACGTACCGAGGCAGACCAGCCTTACTATAAATAGGATGCGAGGGTTTCCAAAGAAAGGGCTCATTTCTCTTCTCTCTCTCTCAACTTTGCCTCGTTTTCCGTGTCCGTTCAAACCCGAAGCTCTGGTCTTTTTGGCTCAAGTCCCGAAGGTCGATTATACTCCCGAGATTCCCGAGAATCCCGAGGAAAATCCGTTTCCCGAGACGAAACTCTGCCCGGTTTTCCATCTCGCTATCTCCAAAACTTTCAAGTGAGTTTCATACCCCTTAATCAACCGTTTTAATTATTCTAAATACTTTTATATGCTTTCAAGGGGGGATTACAAGTAAAACACACGAGTATTATCGTGTGTTACATAAAGAAACTCTTTTATATACTGTTATATATTCAAATCACATGCGATTTATAAACCTTTAAGGAACTTTTATATATATATAACATATGTTACAATAGCATATATCTTTTGAAATATAAATTTGTTGTAATGCACGTATAAACTAAACTTTTCTTAGATTATTCTTGTCTATCTTAGACTCTACACCAAAAATCTATGCTTTCATAAACAAGTGATTCTTTTTTTCTAGGTATTTCTAAACAAAACAAGACACGCTTTTTGGAAAACTATAATAGGTATAGTTTTACGAACAGATTTCTAACTCTTAGGTACTAGAAACATAAATTTCAAGAAGTTTACTTTTGTATACAAGAACAAACGTAACATTTTAACAAGTAGATCTGTTTTTATACCACGGTTTTGTGAGACACTAACTTCATGTACGTTTGAGTACACATTTCAAGTCCTGTATTATATACCAGAATCCCTTGGAGGGGGAGCATGGTGTTTGTGTATAGATCTATACGGGCTTGACAACCCGCGCCCTGACTGTTAGCTGCAGTCCACCGTTTGGGGTGACAAACGTCATAACATTCCAACGCCTGAAGAACGTTGTGTATAGGCATTCAGAGTCAATAGTATGGTTATAAAACTCACAAGGGGTATTAAAAATGCATTGATTTACAAGGTTTTCAAACTCATTGGTTATTTTACATTTACATACATTTTGGAAACAAACATTGGTCTTGAGTGAAGGCTACTTTTATACTAGTAGAAAATATAGGATTTTCTAAACACAAACAAACAAAGATAAAACATTTCATTTCATTCAAACATTGTCATTTAAATACTTATGAAATTCACCAGCTTAAATGCTGATCTACTCTTTCAAAATTACTTGTATGTCCCAGGAAATCAGTAAATTTCAGGTATTCATTTCGCTTTTGATGAAGGGATGCTGCGGCGCCAGTTTAATCTCATATTTTGACATCATATTGTAATTGGTTTTGAACATGTAACTTTTGACAAATGTAAACTTTCAATTATATATATGATGGTTGTATTGCTTTCTTTACTATGTATTCATTTGTTACGTTACCACATGAAGTCATCCGCCCCCGAACGTTTCCGCCGTTCTGGTTTGGGGGTGTGACAGATTGGTATCAGAGCAATGTTTATAGTGAACTAAGTATATCGAACCACATAAGATATACAAACTATAAATGCTTAAGGGACTAATACTCTCTGATAAAACAAATTTTCTTTTTACACTTAAACAGCATTTCATTCAACTTAAATTGATAGTTCATTTAAGTACAATTACATGCATACCACAAACTATTTTCATGTTATACAACTATACAAGTATTTAGACAAGTTGACACTACGATTGAGACTCGATATATGTAATCAGATTTTGGACAAATATAGCGTGATCAACTATATTTGCCCAAGATTGGACCAACGTATATCGAGGAATGATCGTAGTAAGCAACAAGTCAAAACTTACCAAACCATTACAAGAATCAAACACAAGAATCTAAATACTATAGGAGTATTTGCCATCTAAACTAGTTTAACTTACATGTTTTACATGTTCCGACTTTATTCAATCCTTATAACCCTATTTCTCGTACAGTCAAATGGCTGGATTTCACCACCCTGGCGACCCCTACTTTCCCAACCAAGGCAACGGAGGATGGATCGAAGATGATCCCGAAGAGGACGAGGAACCCATAGAAGTGGGTGGTGACTCCGGTACCGACTCAGAGCCAGAAGTTATCGATCCACCACCCATTCAACCTCCCGTCTTCGTAAGGAACTTTCAAGGACCGACTCCCGTCTGGGGAAGTCACCTCCACCATTGGAGCCAACAGCAAAACCTACGCCCTCCCTACGGCATGTGCCGGGACTTCTATGATGTCCGCGGCGGAGGTTCGGCTGCTCGAGCACTCCTGGTAATGGTGGGTAAGTTAGCCAATCAGTCCTATCAGTCTGGAGTACAAGCTAGTCGACTCCGGGATATCAACGTGGAAGTGCAGGTTCACACTTCTGACATCCGTAGGCTGGACAAGATGCAAGACAACGCTCAATTCCAAACCGAAGCGTTTCAAGCGCAAATGATTGCAGCCCTCGCCGAACTAAGGGAACAACAAGCTGCTTTCGATAGGCGTCTAATGGAGTCAAAGCAATCAGATGCGGAGTCAAGCTCCAAGCGCAACCTTCGACGCAAGTAGTGCTTGTCAAGGACTCAAATTTTGTTATAGCTTAGGACCTCGGCTAAAAGTCTTTAAATTTCTCGAACTTTGTAATCGGAGACCCTTTTAGGGGTCAAATTTTCATGACCGTTGTAACAACTTTTATATTAATATAAGTGACACTATTACTACTATGTTAAGTATTTCGTTCGAACCTTGAATGGTCTTTGTGAACCCAAATACTTGTTTCATACCTTCAGTCTTACAAATAACTTTCATTCTTCTATTTTAAGACTCATACTATCATCTGTTGTTGAACTATAGCGATTTAGTTCATGAGACACATACATTTTCCATTCTATGAAATTCTTATCCTTGTCTTTTCAATCTATAGTTGAAGGATGCCTCCGCGTAGGAATCCAAGGCGAAACAACGGTGAGGAAGCACCTATACCACCACCACCTCCACCACCCCAATTTGATGCTGTAATGTTTCAAGCAGCAGTCACCGCAGCGGTGGCAGCTGCCATGTCACAGATCAATAACTCAAGTGCTAATGGCTCGGGATCTGGCACACACCCATCCAACCATGGCGAGAGTCATGGACCACCTCGGGAATGCACCTATAAGGACTTCACTAATGCCAAGCCCTGGATGTTTTATGGTACTGGTGGTGTGATGGCCCTGAGGCAGTGGATTGAAAGGACGGAGGCAGTCTTTGAAATCTGCTCCTGCCCCGAGCACAGCAAGGTCAAATTTGCAACTTTCACCCTTCTCGATAAAGCTTTAACTTGGTGGAATGGCCACGTTAAAGTACTTACCCTAATCGTGGCGAACTCCATAAGCTGGGAGAGCTTGAAGGCCATGATGATGAGAGAATACTGCCCACGGGGAGAAATTCAAAAGCTTGAACACGAGCTATGGACTCTCGGAATGGTGGGTACCGACATCGCTACTTATACCAACAGATTCTGCGAACTGGCAATCCTTTGTCCAGATATGATTGCTCCCGAGAGCAAGAAGATAGAAAGGTACATCTGGGGACTGACGCCCCAAATGCGATCAAGCGTGTTAGCTTCTAAACCTGACACCTTTGAAAGTGCTAAGGAACTGGCACAATCTCTGATCGACTACGGAGGTCATCAGAACTCAACCACTTCTGCACCAGCATCACAGAAAGGAAACAACAACTACAACAACAACAGCAACAACAACAACAATGGTAGGAAGAGAGCGTGGATGAAAGGGAAGGGTGGGTCTTCCCAAGAATCCGCAAAGAAACAGCTGGTTTCAGTAAATGCTGCCATTGTACCTGCTACAGCCCCTACAAATACCTACCCAACAAAGCCCTATATAGGCAACCTCCCAAAATGCACCAAATGCAATTACCACCACCATGGACCTTGTCGAGATATGCAGTGCGCCAACTGCAGCAGGAAAGGACACACAGCCCGTTTCTGCAAGGAACCCGCAAAGCCGATCACTCAAGTTCCCGGTGCGGGTGTAGGGCAGGCTTGCTACGGTTGTGGCGAGGTGGGCCACTACAAGAGAAACTGTCCTAAGGCAGCAGGCACTGGAGGTGTGGGACGAGTTTTGGCAATAGGCCACGACGAAGCTGTAGCTGACCCAACTATAGTTGCTGGTACGTTCCTTCTCGATAATTCATACGCATGCATATTATTCGATAGTGGAGCGGAGAGAAGCTTCGTGAGTCAAAACTTTATTCATTTACTTAAACCTAAACCTAGCAAGTTAGAAAAATCATTCACTGTAGAGATGGCCAATGGAAAAACCGAAAACACAAATTGCATATACATGGGCTGTACGTTAACATTAGACGGCCATTCTTTCCCAATCAATCTCATGCCGGTTCAAATTAAAAGTTTCGACGTCATAGTCGGCATGGATTGGTTGAGTCTTCTTCGCGCCGACATCATGTGCTTTGAGAAAGCAGTCCGTCTTAACCTCCCTAACAACGAAACATTAGTTATCTATGGTGACAAATCTAGTACAAACCTTCGCATCATTTCGTGCATCCAAGCTCGAAAGTGCTTGCAGAAGGATTGTCGAGCATTCCTAGCGCACATCGTTGATACAAGTCAAGAACTGAAGGACATCAAGAGCATCTCGGTAGTACGCGACTTTCCCGATATCTTTCCAGAAGAACTACCAGGATTACCACCGCAACGCCAAGTCGAGTTCAGAATCGACTTAATTCCAGGAGCTACCCCAGTAGCGAAGTCGCCTTATCGTCTTGCACCAGCAGAGATGCAGGAACTTTCCATTCAGCTTAATGAACTCCTTCACAAAGGATTCATAAGACCAAGTTTCTCACCTTGGGGAGCACCGGTCTTATTTGTAAAGAAGAAAGACGGATCGTTCCGCATGTGCATCGACTATAGAGAGCTGAACAAACTTACTGTCAAGAACCGCTATCCTCTACCCTGTCTTGACGACCTATTCGATCAGCTTCAAGGGGCGAGCTACTTCTCCAAAATAGACCTGCGATCCGGATATCACCAATTACGAGTTCTAGAGGGGGACATTCCAAAGACAACCTTCCGAACTCGTTATGGACACTACGAATTTGTGGTGATGCCGTTCGGATTAACCAATGCACCAGCAGTATTTATGGACCTAATGAATAGGGTATGCCGCCCTTACTTGGATCAGTTCATCATCGTCTTTATCGATGATATACTAATCTACTCTCGAAGTGAGGAAGAGCATAGTCAACACCTACGAAAAGTCCTAGAAACACTGCGAACGGAGAAACTCTATGCGAAGTTCTCTAAATGCGAATTTTGGATTCGAAGAGTCGAATTTTTAGGTCACGTTGTTAGCGAGAAAGGTATACACGTGGACCCCTCCAAAATTAAGGCTATTGAGAACTGGTCGGCACCAAAGACACCTACAGAAATTCGTCAATTTCTAGGTCTAGCTGGCTACTATCGCAGATTCATAAAGAACTTTTCGAGCATTGCGAAACCTCTTACTTCATTAACCCAGAAAGGTGTGGCCATTGACTGGGAAGCGAAACAAGAGAAGGCATTCCAGACACTAAAGCAGGCCTTGTGCACCGCACCGATACTATCCCTCCCCGAAGGGATAGAAGACTTCGTAGTGTATTGCGACGCTTCAAATCAAGGACTTGGTTGTGTTCTTATGCAGAGAGGGAAGGTTATCGCTTATGCCTCCCGACAGCTTAAGACACACGAAGTGAACTATACGACACACGACCTCGAGTTAGGAGCAGTGGTATTTGCTCTAAAGATTTGGAGGCACTACTTATACGGAACAAAGAGTACTATTTTCACCGATCACAAGAGCCTTCAATACATTTTCGATCAGAAGGAACTCAACATGCGACAACGACGATGGGTCGAGTTACTGAATGACTACGAATGCGAAATTCGTTATCATCCTGGCAAGGCCAACGTAGTAGCCGACGCCCTCAGTCGAAAGGAATACACTGGTCGGAGGGTCAAATCTCTGACCATGACTATCCATTCCAACCTATCCACACAAATTAAGGAAGCACAAATGGAAGCTTTGCAACCTGAAAATGTGGCGGGTGAATCCCTGCGAGGAATGGAGAAGAATTTAGAAGTCAAGGGTGGCGGAGCCTACTATCTCATGGACCGAATCTGGACCCCGAAACATAGTCATGACCGAGGCTCACAACTCAAGATATTCCGTTCACCTGGGTTCAGATAAAATGTATCTGGATCTTAAGAAACCGTACTGGTAGCCTAACATGAAAGCAGAAATTGCTACCTTCGTGAGTAAATGTCTTACTTGCGCTAAGGTTAAGGTCGAGTATCAGAAACCGTCAGGACTACTACAACAACCAGAGATACCGGAATGGAAATGGGAGCGGATTACTATGGACTTCATAACCAAGTTACCCAAGACGACAAGTGGACTCGATACCATATGGGTCATTGTCGACAGATTGACCAAATCCGCACATTTCCTACCCATCAAGGAGACTGACAAAATGGAGAAGCTTACATGAACTTACTTAAGGGAAGTAGTGCGACTGCATGGTGTTCCGATATCCATTATCTCCGATCGAGATAGTAGATTCACTTCAAGATTCTGGCAGTCACTACAAAGTTCCCTGGGAACTAGGCTAGACATGAGTACAACCTACCACCCACAGACAGACGGACAAAGTGAGAGGACAATACAAACTTTAGAAGACATGCTGAGAGCCTGCGTGATTGACTTTGGAAAGGCATGGGATATTCATTTACCCCTTGTCGAATTTTCATACAACAATAGTTATCATACAAGCATAAAGGCTGCTCCGTTTGAAGCCCTCTATGGTCGAAAGTGCAGATCCCCTCTGTGCTGGACTGAAGTTGGCGATACCCAGTTAGCTAGAGGAAGAGTTCCTGAAAGCACTCTCACAGGTCCGGAGATCATACATGAAACAACAGAGAAGATCGTTCAGATCCGTGAACGATTGAAAGCCTCAAGAGACCGACAGAGAAGCTACGCTGACCAAAGGAGGAAACCTTTGGAATTCCAGGTAGGAGACCACGTCTTATTAAAGGTCTCACCGTGGAAGGGTTTAATACGATTTGGAAAGCGTGGGAAACTACATCCAAGATACATAGGACCTTTCGAGATTCTTGCCAGAATCGGCCTTGTGGCTTACAAGCTTAACCTACCGCGCGAACTTAGTAACATCCATCCAACCTTCCACGTCTCAAACTTGAAAAAGTGTCTGTCCGACGAGACTCTTGTTATTCCACTCGACGAGATCGAGATCAACGAGAGCCTCAACTTTGTGGAAGAACCAGTAGAAATCATGGACCGAGAGGTCAAACAAACAAAACAAAGTCGCATACGCATCGTGAAGGTTCGCTGGAACGCCAAGCGGGGACCCGAATTCACATGGGAACGCGAAGATCAGATGAAACAAAAGTACCATCATCTCTTTCATATTCACTAGTATCTTTACTACTTTAAATTTCGGGACGAAATTCTCTCTAACGGGGGGATGATGTGACAACCCGATATTTCAACTCTTTGTAACGACCAAAATGGGTCAAGTATTGTAACCACTTCTAAGTAATAAAAGTTACTTTCATAATAAAATGTATAAATAAGTTCCACTTAATTTCCTTCTATGATTAAATGTCTTTGAACCATGATCGTACGTGAAAAGAACGCCCAAATCCGACTTCATATAGCGAAGTTATGATTTTTCCAAGTTCGGCTTAGCAACAGACAGCTAAAAACTCGAATCGGAGATCGAGCGACTTTTGGCCGGAATGACCTAAACGAGAATTGAAGGTCTCGACAATGGTATTCCAGCGGTAAAAAGTCTGGCAAAAACCGACATCAGATAAAGAAGTTATGAATTTTCTAAGAAATTCCTTAAACACGATGGATTTTTAATAAATAATAAAAAAATAATTTTGGAATTTGCCGACGGAGTCTAAACGAAAGTTGTAGAGCGTAGTCTCACTTACGTGAGGAGATAAAGACCATCGAAAACGGAGTTCGTATGAAGAAGATATGAATTTTTGAAGTTTATTAAATAAATTAATTATTTATTTTATTCAAAATTCGGATATTATCCGAAGGGGAGTCAGCGTCCTCATCCGAGGTACGCGCTACGTACCCCTGTACGCCCCGCGTAACCGAGAGGATTGGCCTCTGATCGTCCACGTCGTGCTATCCGAAGGAAACGACCCGTCCGACCCGTCCGAAGCCCCGACCCGTCCGACCCGACGTCCCATCCGACCCGCCGTCCCATCCGACCCGCGTACCCAGCAACCCGTCCCATCCGAACCGAGGCAGTCGAGGCTTCGGTCATGCATGACGTACGCGTACCCGCTGCGTACGAGCGTACGCCCCGCGTACCGAGGCAGACCAGCCTTACTATAAATAGGATGCGAGGGTTTCCAAAGAAAGGGCTCATTTCTCTTCTCTCTCTCTCAACTTTGCCTCGTTTTCCGTGTCCGTTCAAACCCAAAGCTCTGGTTTTTTGGCTCAAGTCCCGAAGGTCGATTATACTCCTGAGATTCCCGAGAATCCCGAGGAAAATCCGTTTCCCGAGACGAAACTCTGCCCGGTTTTCCATCTTGCTATCTCCAAAACTTTCAAGTGAGTTTCATACCCCTTAATCAACCGTTTTAATTATTCTAAATACTTTTATATGCTTTCAAGGGGGGATTACAAGTAAAACACACGAGTATTATCGTGTGTTACATAAAGAAACTCTTTTATATACTGTTATATATTCAAATCACATGCGATTTATAAACCTTTAAGGAACTTTTATATATATATAACATATGTTACAATAGCATATATCTTTTGAAATATAAATTTGTTGTAATGCACGTATAAACTAAACTTTTCTTAGATTATTCTTGTCTATCTTAGACTCTACACCAAAAATCTATGCTTTCATAAACAAGTGATTCTTTTTTTCTAGGTATTTCTAAACAAAACAAGACACGCTTTTTGGAAAACTATAATAGGTATAGTTTTACGAACAGATTTCTAACTCTTAGGTACTAGAAACATAAATTTCAAGAAGTTTACTTTTGTATACAAGAACAAACGTAACATTTTAACAAGTAGATCTGTTTTTATACCACGGTTTTGTGAGACACTAACTTCATGTACGTTTGAGTACACATTTCAAGTCCTGTATTATATACTAGAATCCCTTGGAGGGGGAGCATGGTGTTTGTGTATAGATCTATACGGGCTTGACAACCCGCGCCCTGACTGTTAGCTGCAGTCCACCGTTTGGGGTGACAAACGTCATAACATTCCAACGCCTGAAGAACGTTGTGTATAGGCATTCAGAGTCAATAGTATGGTTATAAAACTCACAAGGGGTATTAAAAATGCATTGATTTACAAGGTTTTCAAACTCATTGGTTATTTTACATTTACATACATTTTGGAAACAAACATTGGTCTTGAGTGAAGGCTACTTTTATACTAGTAGAAAATATAGGATTTTCTAAACACAAACAAACAAAGATAAAACATTTCATTTCATTCAAACATTGTCATTTAAATACTTATGAAATTCACCAGCTTAAATGCTGATCTACTCTTTCAAAATTACTTGTATGTCCCAGGAAATCAGTAAATTTCAGGTATTCATTTCGCTTTTGATGAAGGGATGCTGCGGCGCCAGTTTAATCTCATATTTTGACATCATATTGTAATTGGTTTTGAACATGTAACTTTTGACAAATGTAAACTTTCAATTATATATATGATGGTTGTATTGCTTTCTTTACTATGTATTCATTTGTTACGTTACCACATGAAGTCATCCGCCCCCGAACGTTTCCGCCGTTCTGGTTTGGGGGTGTGACAATATTCATCTTTTGATTCATTAAATATTGGTTTTTGTTTTAAACACTTGTCAACTTGTTTGATATAATAATCATCGAATGTAAGATTGAATGCTTCTTCAATTTTCCTTGTTCGTCTATTCAACACTCGATATGCAACCGAATTATGAGAATAACCCAAGAATATTCCTTCATCAACTTTAGATTGAAATTTTGAAAGATTATCCTTTAAATTCATGATAAAACACTTGCAACTAAAAACAAGAAAGAATTTGACATTAGGTTTCAGTTATTGATAATTTCATAAAAAGTAATGTTGAATCTACGATGAGTGAATGATCTATTTTGTGTAAAACATGTTGTAGACACTACTTCAGCCCAAAGATATTGAGGAAGATTCGCATATGTGAGCATTGTTCTTGCAGCTTCACAAAGAGAACGATTTTGCCTTTCAACAACTCCATTCTGCAAAGGTGTATAAGGTGAAGAAAAATTATGTGAAATGCCCTTGTCTATTAAAAACGAATCAAGAACATTGTTCTTAAATTCGTAACCATTGTCACTCTTGATTTTTCGAAATTTCTTCTTCAAACTTGTTTCCATCTTTTTGATAAAATAAATCATTATTTGAGCTACTTCCGATTTTAACTTGAAAAATAAACCCAAGTAAATCGAGAAAAATCATCAACAATGACTAAAATGTATGGTTTCTTGTTAAGAATTTCAACATTTGATGGTCCACAAAGATCAATATCAAGAACTTCCAATGGTTTAATGATTTTCAAATCAATGATAATGGTATGTCCTTGTCAATGTTGTTTACCTTGTTCGCAAGCTACACATAAAGTATGATTGTCAAACTTTAAAACAGGTAAACCTTGAACAAGATCATTCACAACTAATTTATTAAGATTTAAAAAATACAAATGAGAAAGACGTCGATGTCGAAGCCAACTAACATCTGATGAAGCTTTCAAAAGTAAGCACACTGATGGAATACCAACAATTGGTTTTATGTCAAGTGTGAACATATATCCTTTTCTTTTGGATTTGAGAAAAACTTCTTTTGTATTAACATTCGAAACAATTCTTCCTTCTTCATTAATCACCACTTGATTTCCAGTGCCCACAACTAGTTGCAAAAAACTAATCAAATTATGTTGAAGACATTAAACGTAGGCAACCCAGTTGACAGTCAACTTTCCATTTGTTACTTTACCATATCCCTTGACTTGACGCTTTTGAGTGTTACCAAACTTCACAACAACAACATTTTCCAGACTGCGATAATCACGTAGATTCTCTTTCCTTCCAGTCATGTGACGCGAGTAACCACTATCTATATACCATTTTTCATCATATTGCTCGTCACATAAAACCTGCAATCAGTGGAAAAATTTAGGTACCCAAGGTTGTTTGGATCATTGGTGATTAGTTTTATATCCATTGTGAAATGAAAATCCTATAAGCCAATTACGAACTTTAGATTTAACACTATTAATTAAGTCCACTTCATTTGATAAAGGCTTAGAAATATAAGTTTTCAAAATCTTAGGATTTTTATTAACGTTCGCCTTTGCCTTCTCTGTTTGTGGCTTTGTTGTCTTTTCTTTCAAAACAGGACGCCATGCCTTAACTGAAAATGTCGAGTCTTTTAATGAGAAACTAGCATTTGACATTTTGTTCAAATACTTTTCATAAGCATTTTTGATTTGTTGTTGAGAGTATTTTAAAGACTCTTTGAAATTACTAGCTTTCTTAGTCTTCTTCGTTTTCGAGAATCTTTGAGTTTCTAGTAACTGAGTACTAGCTTTCTTAGCGTCATTGCTAGCAGACATAACAAGATTATTCACATAAGTAACAGAAGCATCAAACTCAGTTAATACATAATCATATATAAATGAAGGAATCTTAAAAGATTGAAGTAGAGAACATACCTTTGTAGTCATTGGTGCTTTATCTCCAGACTTCGAAACAAAGCATCTGCTCGTTACATTCTCTTCTTTAACATCCTCGTATCTTGCATACATGTTCCAATGGGTTGGATTTCTTATTTCTTCATCATTAGACCTCGATGACCATATTTGATACTTTCCCTCATCTTCATCTTCTCCTCTAGCCACAAGTAAAAGATTTTTTTTGACTTTTTCTTGAGTTCCTCCAGCTTCTCAGAGTAATAGGCCTCATCCTTCACTTTATTCTTCTTTTCTTCTTTCTTTCTCAACATACAGTCAATAGCCGTGTGATTTGCTCCATGACAATAATGAGAATCTATCCCTGAATCACCCTTCACCTTCTTCTCTAGTTTTAAATCTTCCGCCTTACCTCTTTGTTCTCAAACTTCTTCTCCTGACTAACCTTCCCAGAATAATTTCCCTTCGTTTCTCCAGACTTCATCTTCGCATTAAATAGTTTCTTGTAGAACCTCTTCACTTTGTTATTGGAGTAAAATGCAACAAGTTCATCATCTGAGTCGACAATAAGTCCTTCTTCCTCAGAACCTTCGTTATCAACATCTTCCATCTCACTTTCTCTACCACTTGCCTTCGATACTAGAGCCAAAGGACCACCTAAACTAATCCTTGAATTTTATGTCATTTCATTCACCTCAGGTTCATGAGTTTTTAGCTGATCGTACACATCATTCTGAGTAGAAAAAACGAAGCCATGTTGTGTCTTAATCATCAAGCTTACACTCATCCATTCCTTACGATGATCCATAACAAAAGTAATGTTGTATTCCATGTTAGTCCTTTTGATTCCATACCTTGTGCACTTGTAGATAAGCTCATTCAGACGATCGTAATACATTTCAATTGTTTCTCCATCTTTCTGCTTGAATTTTCTTAATTCAATCAGAAACTGTTTGACTGAGTTGATTTTGGTCTTTTCACTCCCATGGTACTTTTCCTTTATTGCATTGCAAATCTCTTTTGAAGTTTTGCAAGCGCGACATTGATTATACACCATAGGAGGAAGAGTACCACGAAGCTCTCTCATGCATATCTTCTCATAATTCTTCAACCTATCATTTTGTTCAGTCACACTCGTAGTTGATGAAGAAGTACATATGCTTTCAATAGAAGAAGGTGGAATTACATTATTTGTAACGCATTTCCATAGCTCTTTATCTATGTCATTCAAGTAATCCTCCATCCGATCAGCCCACTGATTGTAATACTCTGGAATCAGCATTGGAATCTTCATTGATGATCCAAGAAGATGAGAAAACGACGTCATCGTGTTCATATTAAAATTCGCCATGAATGTATGAATGAATTCTTAGAAAAACTCCAGAAATTTGAAAATTAACGGATGAATTGAACATAAAGAACAAGAAGAACACTCGATTAAACAAGCTAGTTGCAGAATCGATTCACAACTGAAGATCAAGTATGATTTTCAGTATCAACAATGCGGAAATTTTTGAATCAAAGTTATGACTAAAAAATGATTGATACAGAATGACAATCAGATCATAGCCGTTTGAATCCTGCTCTGATACCAATTGATGTAGCAATTTAATCGAGTATGAATTTAATCATAGTAATCAAAGTATATGAACAACGAGAGTAAATAAGATATTGTTTATAGCTCACTTTATACTTTCGAATACAGAGAGAGTATTAGACAGAATTACTTGGAAAAGTTTTATCTATCTCTAAGTACAACTCCTATGTATAGGATAATAAGAAAGTATACAAAAAATACTAAGGGCTAAACTTTAACTTCGAAACTAATATTCCTTAATAAATAGATAAGATAATATTCGAAATTGACTCAAATCACCTCGGCACATTACAACACATTTGACACTAACAATGTATTATTCATAATTAGCGTTAAGAGTGAGGCAAAATGTAGCAGCCACGTCGTAAGGTTTCTTATGTAGAGTTAGATTCTTTAGTCTATTACGAAAGTGTAATCTATTCCTCATGTCTTGAATAAATCGAGTGATCATTCGACATATCTTCATATTTGTGTTTGTTCATATTTTCCGCATCTTGTTCATCAAATCACAATTAGGGTTTTAATCCCAACACTTTGTGTAACGCCGAAATTTTTCAAAACAAAATTTTCATTTAAAATTACTTTTCTCCTTAACACTTTTCATAAAAATCCCATTTTGTTTAAATTACAATACATGACTCTTTTGTTCAATTAATTAATAAACAAGGATCTTCAAAACAACCGCTTCCTCTGGTGTGTACAATCGATCTGGTGCCGTCCCGTGATCCTGAGGAAACCTGAAACACATAACACAAAACACTGTAAGCACGAAGCTTACTGAGTTCCCCAAAATACGACATACAACACATACGCCACTCAAGGCTACAATACAACCCTCCGGTCGGTGTGTCTTAGCGGAACCCTCCAGTTCCGTATCGTTGTACCCTACGGTCCGGTCTGTATTGTTGGACCCTCCGGTCCGGTCTGTATCGTTGGACCCTTTGGTCCGGTCTATGAACTCCGCATAGCATAAATCACAAAGACATAATGCATAGCATATCACATATAACATAATACACAATGTAAGCACATAAGACCCTCTGGTCACACATAACTACCACTCAAGGTAACGTATAGTGAGAAGACTCACCTGCTACTGCCGACTGAAGAACGGTCCACGCTGCTCCGACCAGCGTCACGAACTCCACCACTGAATCACCGAAACCAATAATTACCAATAACAATCAAAATACTCCTGGAAGTCAACTGGTCAACTCTTGGTCAAAGTCAAAGTCCTCAGTAAAAGTCAACCCTCCTGGTTGACCCTACTCGCCTAGTCAACCCGTCGACTCGTCGAGTCCCCATGCTCAGAACTTCCCCAATCCGCGACTCAACTTGCCGAGTCCTCCCTTGACTCACCGATTCACGGCTCAACCAGAAGAAGGTTAGGACATCATGACCAGACTCGCCGAGTCCAAGAACAGACTCGCCGAGTCCAAGTCTATCTTCAACCAACTCGCCGAGTTCCTGCCCATCTTCAAGCAACTTGCCGAGTACACCTTTGTGACTCGCCGAGTACCTCTAGATCTTAACCCATACAGAAGCTTTCCAGGCCATGCAAATGATTCGAACCATAGATCTACCCTTCTACAACCCATCCATCACGTAAAGTGGCAAACTTTATGTGAATCCAAAGAGATATAAGCATATAATTCTCTAGGGTTAGGGTTTGGGACAAGATGGCTTCACCAATCACTCAAGAACAGGGACTTTAATGCACTCTAGACCTTCTCCATTCCAGATCTAAGGTAGCAACCTCAGATCTAACCTCCAACTCAAAACACCACATGCTATCTTTTCCAAAAACTTCAAAATGAAGAATAAAAGCCCAAGGAATGAAATAATACCTCAAAAGGAAACTCCAAAAGAAGAGAAATCCGAATCCTAGCAAAGCCCCTTGCTCCAAGCCTCTTAACTCTCCAAGATCTCTTCCAAAATCTCTTCTCCAAGGTTCAAATGCTCTCAACCCACTCACAAATGCTCCCTAGGGTTTTCTAGACTTCAAGAGAGGGTAAAGAGGCTGGGGAGGGGGTATAATGTCCTTTATATAGGGCTCATCCTCTGAAATTAGGGTTTTCTCCACGCAACACCAACTCGCCGAGTCCAGCTGCCGACTCGCCGAGTTGGCCGCTTAACACGCGACCAGAATCGCGACCTTACTCATCGAGTCCACCCATGGAATCGCCGAGTTGCTCTTTCACATTTACACTTTGAACCCTGAACTTGCACTCCTGAACTCGGGATGTTACACTTTGTTTGTCAAAAATTAATGAAATACTTGATTCTTGAATTTAGTACCGTTGTCATTATGAATTTTCCTTACAGACTTTCGTAGTTGTAACCCAACATTCTTCACAAAATCTATCATCTTCTATGAGGTCTCAAATTTCTGTTTAAGAAACAAAACCCATGTAAATCAAGAAAAATCATAAACTATAACAAGTATAAACTGATTAACACTAATTCTCTCAATTGAAGATGGTCCACACAAATCAATGTGAAGTAATTCTAATGGCTCAACAATCTTGGTATTCATAATATATAAATGACTTTTGCAACTTTGCTTTCCCATTTTGCAGGCGGCACATAAATAGTCCTTTTCATACAGTGGAAGTCCTCCCACAAGATCACCCAAAACAAGTTTTTTGATATCCTTCAAATTAAGATATGAGAGCCTCATGTGCCATAACCAATTGTCATCAGAAGTTTCTTTTGCTAGTAAACAAATAAATGGCTTTCCTTCAATGAGCTTTATATCAAGAGGATACATCTCTCCTTTTCTTTTTTACTTCAAAAGAATATTCTTCGATTCTTTACATTGAATCACTGATCCTTCTACATCAAATGAAAATTTTAATCCAATATTCTTCAAACCCACGTTTACTTTATAAGAATAATATGACTAAGATAAAAATACAAACCTTATAGTCCTAGCATGTAGCATGTTATCAAACATTGATTTACATCAAATCTTATAAACACATGTATTGCAAATGGTAGTCAACATCCTAAGCAGAATATTTTAAGATTTTCTGGAAGAATCCTCTTTATATTTTGATGAGAAAGAAGCTTAGTTTAAGGTATCTAGTGTGGTGTTGTTTGGATAAAATGTATAATCCATAGTTAAGAAAACTTGACATGTAAACTACAAGTTTCTTCTTTAACGATTATCCCCAAAATTCATAGATTGTGGGTTCTATCTATTCATACCATACCCAAATACTTAAATCTTCACATACTAGATTTCTTTAAACTCTTCAATGCGAGTAGTATAAAATGGTATATATATATATATATATATATATATATATATATATATATATATATATATATATATATATATATATATATATATATATATATATATATATTCAAGAGTTACATTTAGAGTCTCTAATAACAAACGTGCATAATGTAAAATATGCATTTTTAAGACCCAATTGTTCAGTTTATGCCTACTAATGAAAGTGCAACGAACTTTTAGGAAATTAATGAAATAGTATATTATAATGTTATGTTCGAAATACATGATATAGGTGGTAGTTAGGAGTAGATTAGTTGTTTATATATATATATATATATCAAGAACCCAGTGTTGTAAAAATTGGCCTACGCGGTGCCTAGGTGCTAAGCGGCCGCTTACTTTCTATGATTAATGTTAGTCGGTCGAGTCAGGTGGAGTATATATAGGCGGTCTAAGCCAGTAAAAACATTAGACAATCAAAAGTAAAAAAATTCCTTGATTAGTCAAATTTATGATGTTAGATGATTAAATTATGATGATTGATGACTAAAACTATTAAAAAGATTCCCAATTAGTGTAAACATTATTATATATGATGACTGAAATATTTAGATGATTGAATATGCCAAAGTTTTATACTTATTTACTTATTTTGTTAGGATATAGGTAATATTTAATTTTTAAAATGTAAATTATATGACAATGTAGGGTCTCTACCTAGGTGTCGATTAATCCCGACTTAGACTGAGGTCTCTTAAATCTAATCGACCACCCGACAACTGCCTAACGACTTTTACTACCTTGCAAGAACCTTAACAAAAATTTATAGATATCACATGGATCTAGGTAAACCACTAACTTTCATAGTTGTGTTACATATTTGAAATATGGATCTTGATTTATGGATACTTGAAGATACTATGATAATGTAATGCTCCCCAAAAGAGTCCAAACATGCCTTGTGACAAGTTAGTCATATCTTATGAATCGAAAATCATGGAATCATGAGGTTATACTTAAGGATATATATAGTACGATGTACTTCTCCACTATTTATTATCAAGAAACTATTAAATATGGATCGTTTTAGCCATTGCATTTTATTTATGATCTAGAGCTACAACAACTAGACTTGAAGACCTCATATGGATTTACATGAAGATGTGCATATTAACCATCATAAATATTTTAATGCTAAGTGTCACACCCCAAAACCGGAACGACGGAAACGTTCGGGGGTGGAGAACATCATGTTTAGTATCACAAGACATGCATCATTGTAAGCAAGGTAATGAACAACCATTTTATTAGAAAGAAAGTGTTGACAAAGTATGTGTTCACAAAACATAAAATACATATGCAAATAACAAAACAAGACTTGAAGCTCTACTGCTCCATCTTCTGATTTCCAAGAGCGAGTACCTGTCTACTAGTTTCCTGAGAATACAAGTTATTTGAAAGAGTTGATCAGCAATTAAGCTGGTGAGTTCACAAGATTTTAGTGATGTAAGTAAGTTGTAGAAAGTTTGTTGGAAAATGTAGTTGAAATGTAGTAAGTTATAATTTCTGTTTTGGAAAAGTTCGCCTGTTCCTCTAAAAAATCCTATATTTACTACTTTGATGAAAGATACGTAAAAATGATTCTACAATCCTTTCTATGAGTACTAAATGGATACAAGTTATATAAAATTTAGAGTAAAAAAACAATCGACTGTGCATATCTGCACTAAGCCCACAACCTGTCACACCCCAAAAGACGAGAACGGTGGAAACGTTCGGGGGCAGAGGACGTCATATTCAGTATCATAACAGTTCATAGAAGGAAAGTACACACCACCATACATATTAAGGTTTCCAAAATGTTTACATAATTGTATTCGTTACATGTTCAAAAGATAAATACATAAACATCTTTCAAAAGAAGTAATTAACGTCAGCACGTTAATCCTCAAAAGTTGATTTCCAAACCTGCTTAGCGGTTCCCTGAGAATACAAGTTATTTCAAAGAAAAAGTGTCAACAATTAAGTTGGTGAGTTCATAAGTAGTGTTTTGAGAAAATGTACGCCATTCGAAAGTTCGTGTATGTTTTACAAAAAAAAAAAAAAAGCAGTATTTCAAATGTAAAGAGTTATGATTCGTTGTGATGAAAATGAATGTATTAGATCCAGAAAGTCTCATATTTTCCCTAATAGTTGAGATATGAATTGTTGTGTTTTCCAAGAAAAACCCTTATTTTCTTATAAAAGTATAAAATGCATATGGATGTTCGTGTTATAAGTTGTAAATAATTGCACCAGGAAAATCCCTTATTTTCCTATTAGTTGTTTGGTTTGTGTACAGGAAAAACCCTTATTTTCCTAACATAACTGGCAGTCTCCAAGACCGAAAATCGCAAGCAACCGACGTGCTTGTAAGTTGTGTCATAGTTTTACATAGTAAAGCTATACGAAGATCGCACTTGTTAGATGAAGAATAGTTTTAATAGCTACTCGTTCATAAAAGCATAATACCATAATAATTGTATATCCGGTGAGTTTTATAACCATACTAAACATAATATGCCTGTAGCGACGTTCTTCAGGCGTCGTAGCGTTATGACAACTGTCACCCCAAAAGACGGACTGTAGCTAACAGTCAGGGCGCGGGATCATGACTTCCCGTATAGATCTATACACATTTGACACGTTCTCCGAACGGGAGACTCTGGTTATAGACAGGACTTGAAGCGGTACCTTTTCGCAAAAAGGTAGTATTTGAAGATGTACACGTCTTACGGATTCTCAACTAAGTCTGTATTAAAGTAGTAGTTTTGTATGCAAAGTTTATCCTTTTTCACAATGTATGATAAAGCACAAATCATAAGTTCTTTGGATGTATAAAACGGTTTAGTAAAGAATGTTACCCTTGATATGATGTATTTGTATGTAAATGTATAAATAAACATATTTCTATTTATAAAACATATTGTATCCCAAGAGGGTAAAGCTGTGTTGTGAGGTGTTTTGCATGATAATGGCTTCATAAGATAGTTAAAACAACAGTATGAAAAGTATATCGAAAGATCGATGTTTCACATGATTTTAGTCGTGTGTTTACTTGTATCCCACCCTAAAAGAGTATAAAAAGCATTTAAAAATATATTTAAAGTGTGTTTGCAGGGGTATGAACTCACTTGATTGAAGTGGTTGATTTGGAGTAGTCGAGAGAAGAATCGAGCAGAACTTCGACAGGAAGAGTTGAAAACGCGGGAAAATCTCGGGATTCCCGAGAATCTCGGGGATCTCGGGAACACAAAGCCTTCCTTCGGGACTTGAAGGTGAAAACTGGGGCTTTGGGAGGGTCTCGGAGGCTTAAACGCAGAGTTTCGGCACGAGAAAGAAGGGAATTGAGCAATGGAACTCGGAGCCCTTGAAATCTATTTATAGGGGCATTTCTGGTGTGCCACGTCATGGCTAAGGTTGGCCACGTCGTGGGGAGCAAGCCTTATCCCCTTCCGTTGATTGGACGCCCTCAGTCACTTGCCGGGTCGCGGCCAAGCTGTGCCACGTCGTGGGGGCCTGACAGCCTCGGATTTTGGACCTCGAACTTGTAAACTCCGTAACTTTCGCGTACGGGCTCCGTTTTCGACGTTCTTTATATGCACGCGTAGCTGAAAATATGATATACAACTCTCGTTTAGACTTCATCGGCAAATTTTGAATTTATTTTTAATTATTTATTTTTAACGGGACAGGACACGAAAAGTCCGTTAAAAATCCATAACTTCTTCATCCGATGTCCGTTTTCGTCAGACTTTTCGCTGTTGCGCTACTAATGTTGAGACCTTCGATTCTCATTTAGGTTGTTTTGGTCAAAAGTATCCTGAGCTCAATTTCGAGTTTTTAGCTGTCTACTGCTATACCCGAATCTTGGAAAAATCATAACTTCCTCATACGAAGTCAGATTTGGACGTTCTTTTTATGTACGCTCACGGTCTGATGTTATCTATAACTTTCATTTAGATACTTAAGGCTAAGAACTATTGTATTGAAACTTCGCGTTTTTCGTTTAATCGGTGTTGCCAGTTTTGTCGGAAATCTTAGAATGGTCATAACTTCTTCGTTATAACTCGGATTTTAGGGTTCTTTATATGTACGAAAACCTTGTTACGATTCCTACCACTTGATTTAACTTAAATAATATTTTAGGAAAGTTATATTTTGACCTAAATTTGACTCGTTTTACATTACATTGTCTCCAAATATCGGGTTGTCACACAACCAAACAAGGAATAGGAAATGAGGCGGATAGGACACATCCCATTGTTTGTTAGATCATTGTTGTATATAACCCTGACGTATACACTTGTTACTCATGGAGTTAATTGTAATAGTTCCGTTATATTTAATGAAAAGATTCTTTAAGAAAGCCCTTATTTCTTCTAATAAAATGGTGACCACAGTGATTACTTCTATAATCACTTAGTTTATATTGACTATATATAATCTGACCTCAAATAGATAGTTAATTGTATGAATCTGCCCTAAGCCCACAACCAAACAAGCAACAGGAAGCAAGGCGGAAAGCACACATCCAACTACATGTTGGGTATTAATGATATATAACCATGATGTATAAACTAAAGTATTATAGAGTTAATCACCTAAGGTCCTTTAAGTTTATACTGGTTTAATAAAATGGATTAAGCCCTTTACTAGTAAGTTTCTAGTTTTTTACACCAAATATTCTATTTGAAAAGTATGTTTTCTACTAGAAAACTGTGCATTGACTTTGTGTCCTATGAATTGACCCATACCTGGTACCCCTTAAGATGACTTAATGTATACGGAACACATATATAACTAAGATCGGATAGATAATAAGCTGGGTGAATCTGCTCTAAGCCCACAATCAAACAAGGAATAGGAAATGAAGCGGAAAACACACATCTTATTACCTGTCGAATCCTATTAATATATATATATATATATATATATATATATATATATATATATATATATATACCCCTTGACGTATACATTAAAGAATCATAAGGTTAGCATTATGGTCCCCTTCTACGGAATGTACTAGACTGTTCTCTTTGTCGTTTGTAAAATGTAAGTTTTCCCTAGTTTATAACTAAGTTAGCTTGAAAATAGTTTGCATTTGACTTTCAAGTGGTACTGTCACTTTATGAAAGTAATGAGAAATGTAAGTACCCAGTTGTCGTTTAAAATGACATACGGATGTACTGATGACCTTAAAACATCTTTGTTTTATAGTGGTCATAATGTGAAGGCTAGTACCCCTACTATACGCTCTGCTTGCCTTGAGATTAAGGGAACCAAATGCGACCTTTGCAATCAATTGCAAGCCGTGTAATTCACATTAAAGTTATATGATCAAGTATACCCAATGTAACTATCACCTTTTGTTTAGAAGAATGAGTTAGTGATTCATTGGTATAATTAGATCTTGTAGTAGTTCCATGCTATAACAACTTAATATGTTTGTTCTGTTTCGCATATAGTATGTTCGTTCTGTTATCATGTATTGCATCTAGTATGAACTGAATCTCTAAACTATACCCATTATAGTTTACTAATGTTTTACTTGAGCTGTTATTGAAAAGACTGATGTATCTACTAAGTTATGCTTATACTTTAAAAATGGAGTTTTGTTAAACTATGAAGTAACATAACTTTAAAAGAGTTTTTGGAATGTTTTGATCACTTATAGAAGACATAAGAAATGTATATATAACAAACATTTACACAATTATCATTGTGTTCAACTTGTATTCCCCCCTTTAAAAGCATTTAAAATAGTTAAAAGATTCATTAGGGGTATGAACTCACCTGATGTGGGTGATTCAAACGGATACTTGCGCGTAAGGATGAGAAGTACCACGAATGATGTCCAGAGACTTAACAAGTCTTAAATGATACAAAATGGCATATACTGACATAAATATAGTGTTTAGAAGTAACCAAATGCAAAGAAACACCTCACGGGACTAGGAAACACTTTGACCAAGTGCTGGAATCACATGTGATTGGACTAAGGAGTGTGGAATGGCACTAACAAGAGTTTACTACCATGGGTTTATAGCTAAAGGGAGTTGACGGCCGTAAACTCATGGTCAAACATGCATAAGTGTTTGTTTGAAGGCTAGGGATGCTTGAGGGACTTTTGCTCTACACACGGATGAGAAAGACCAACTCAATGGAGGCTTTTGATGAGTTTACGGCCCAAAGGAGTTAAAGCTGTAAACTCATGGTCATTATGCATTTAAGAGTAGTTTAAGCTCCTATTTCCATCAAGGAAGGGTTCTAGGTCACAAGCTTTGCATCTAGGAGGGTTTATGGCCAAAATGGCACCCTTAAAGGGGTTTACGGCCATGTGAGATGTCTTGGACGTAAAATCCTTTTGTCCTTGTGTTTTTGATGTTTTCAAGGCTCTAAGCATGAGTCCTAACTGATGGGTTTTGGCCATAAGAACATCCTATGTGCTCATACAAACCCTAATGCTTGGATCTAGGTTTCTCTATTGTCATGCAATTCATCCAAGACTATAAACCCTAGATCTAGCATATGATAATCAATATAACATATGAATTAGGGTTTAGATCATACCTTGATTGTTATGTAGTAATAATGATCTCAAATCCTCCTTGTAATGACTTTAGAAAGCTTAGAGTCACAAATGTTACTCCTCTAATGGTTCACAAACACCAAGAGCAAGAGGATGAAGAGGAGAAGAGAAGGAGGCTGCCCAAAACGTGTGGAAACCCTAACCAATTAATTCAGCACGTTTTTGGGGCTTAAGGGTTCTTTAAATAGTGAGGCTATTAGGGTTATCTAACAAGGAAACCCTAATTTGGATGCTTAGGCACTAAGCAACCCATGAAAACCTTTTTAATAAGCCTTAGGCGATTTCTAAAGGGTTTCCCCATAGAATTCATCCAACCTTATATTATAAGGTAATCCATAGCCCAATTCAAATTATCTTATAATTACAATTCCAGTCCCTTAAGTTTAATTAATCTCTTTTAGCCACAAACTTAATTCTTATTAATTCTTGACTAATATTAATTAAACAATATGATTTCTCCTTTAATATATTATTCTCATAATATATTAATAAATCATATTTAATCCTTTCTCTCCATAATTCATCCTATCAAGTTGCTTTGGTGAAGGCAACCCAAAAGGACCATGCACCATCGGGTCAAGTACATACCAAAATAGTTATGGACTTAGACACTAATCCAACTCTCCCACTTGGATAAGTCAAATAACTATTCCGCGTATGAATTCAGATCCAGATCTGCAATCGTAGCTTTCTAAAGCCGCTGTCAACTCTGATCTTATCAGATATGCGTGTCCTTTAGATAATGGATCATATATTGTTGGGTCGTATTTTGTATTTTGTATTGCGTCTATTGGGCTCGTTAGCTAGTCCAATATGTATCTCCGGTATGGGCCTATCCATCCGTGAGTTTTGTAGGGTTTAGTATAAATAGATGCTTGCATGCAAATCTTAGAGAAGGGGACGATCAGTAACGATTAGAGATTTATTGTTTAGCAAGTTTATCGTTCTTGTTTGTAACCCTAGAATCCTCTACAGCGGAAGTTCTTAGTCAAGCTCTGCTGAGGATTGAGTAATCTAATCATTCGACACATCGTGATTCATACTTGTGTTATTTATTGTTTTTATATTTATCGCTTACCTGTTGAGAAGATCTAAACGATCATCAAGTTAGTTCATAACTTATTAATTGGTATCAGAGCAGGAGGTTGTGTAATTCATACACATATTTTCTGTGAAAGAGGTTGCGATTAGGGTTATTCCGCATTAACTAATATTTATTGAGCCGTCATCCCATAATTGACGTAACTCAACATTTATTTGTTTGTCCCTAATATTATATATTACAAGTCTAATCTTTCAAATAGGTTATACGATCAAGCATGGACGAGTCACAATCAAATCCCATCAACATCTCAAACAACATTGGATCAACGACGAAGATTCCTATTCTTTACACCCAGGATTACGAAGTCTGGGCACATCACTTCGAAGATTATGTCATCGGATCAGAAGACAATGGATATCTTATTTGGGAAGCAATCGTATCTGGACCATTCGCTCATTTAGCAACGTCAAAAATCATTAAAACTCAGAAAGAGTATAATGATCTGTTAAAGGACGTAAAGGAGATTGCTCAAGATGAAAAGGATAAGTTTCAGTGCAACATTAAAGCATTGAGACTGATTCGATTCGCTCTTCAATCCGATACATTCAGGCTAGTGAGTTCATGTAGCACTGCTAAAGAAATATGGGATAGGTTGCGAGAGCTATATTCCACAGATGAAGATCTGGAGCATTCCATTCAGACCTTACGTTTGTCTGAGTTTGGCAAATTTAAACAGAATCCCGAGGAAACTGTTACTCAGACGTTCGATCGCTTCAATCATCTTCTCAGTAAGATGATCAAACACGATATAGAAAGGAAGCTGATTGAACAAAAAGTTACCTTTTTGAATGGTCGTAGATCTAAGTTGAGAGCGGTTGTCTCCACTGTTAAAGCTCATGAGCAATTTAAATATTATTCATTGGCAAAACTAGTGGGGATTTTGAAATCCCAAGAAAAGATTGTCTTGCAAGAGAAAAATGTGGTCTCAAGCTTGGGATCCTTGGCCCTTCTGTCTAAAAGCAAAAGTGTGGTAGAAGATGAAGACCTTAACTTAGAAGACTATGATCTTACTTCTGAAGATTATGCAATGATGGTGTCGAATCCAAAGAGGTTTATTAAGAAAAGGTTCCCTACCTATAAAAACCGAAATTGGCAGGGAAGCTATAGTTCTGAAAAGGTTAGGGAGGAACCGAAGGCAGAAGATCCAAAGAAAGAGGCGAAAGTTGAAGGAGATTCTGGTGTGAACTGCTACTACTGTGGAGGAAAGAACCACTATGCCAAAGACTATGTCCTAAAGAAAATGGCAGAAAAGGATGAAGAGAAAGATGAAGAAGCTGTGTTGATGAAAAAGCTGGAAGAGATCAAGAGAAAGAAAGCTGCCACTAACCCTTCAATGAATGCTTGAATTGTGCAGGGTTCAGCAGCGGGTGATGAGTTCGGTGGCGTGGAGGTCTGGTCAACCGACTCAGAGGATGATGAAGTCAGGAAGCCATCTCATGGAAAGGCTTATGTTGCGAAAAGTGAAGAAAACGGTGGAAAGTGTTTGATGGTGACGGATGTATCTCAAATGAGGGGATACAATACAGACGGTGGGAATGAAGACACGAAGGAGCGAGAGGACTTGTGCTTCACAGCAAAACCTCTCAGCGTGCAGTTTAATGAGCTTGATGAATTGATCAAGAAGGTACAATCCATTTTTCTTTCATTCAAAGTCCCACAAAATTCATATGAAAAAGAGTTAAAAAGTGTAAATTCAAGAATCTCATATCTAGACAGCAGTTTAACTCAAACACGGGTCACCAATTCTAACCTAACTGACCAAATAAGCAGGGTGTCATCAAAGAGTGAGGAACGGAGGATGTGGATAGAGCTGAAGGAGTCGGAGCTGATCAAATCTAAGGACGAAAACATTTACTTACAAAGAGACAACTTGAAACTTTTGAAACAAAGAAATGTTTTTTGTTTAATTGCTAAGCATCTTTATTCTAACATCACTCAACTTCATTTGAACTGTGAAATAGGGCAGAAAATTCATCGCATGATATTGCCCTTCCTTGAGTTTAAGGAGGATGAAATTGACGCTGAAGCATATAATTGCGAAAGTGTAGTTTCGTCTGATGATGTGAATCCGACTTATATGTATGGTCTAGACAAAATCGAATCTTTTATAAAGTCCAAGGACCATAAGGACATGCTGAAAAACCTTTTGGACGAAAATGATAAACTGAAACTAAGGACCGAAACCATACAAAATTTTGACTCTTTGAATGCCAACTTGAGCTCAGAATATAAAATTGATGTTGAAAACGCATCTGAGCTTAATGAGGATGATGATATGAGCGAAATTTCTGTAGAGGATGAAGTTGACTGTTCTGAGTTTGTCAAGAGCGAACCCAAAAACCACAAAAATCTTATTTCAGAAAATTTTGTGGAGTTTGCTCGCTTGTCCCAAAATGAGTCCCCGATCCTTGAAGAAAAGGCTGTTGTATACCAAAAGGTAAGGACGACTCCAAATCAGGTGTATAAGGTCACATGAGTAACCGAATAGCAGACAGCCGAACTCACAACCATTGTAAACGAAGATAATGTTGATGGTTGTGATGAGTTCTTCTGGTCTGCTCGTATAGATAATGCTGACGAAACCGTTGGTCTGTCAGAGCGGACATCCTGGAAAACCAAAGGCAGATATGTGCCAGAACCTCTAAACAAGCCTGACAACTTCGATGTGCCAAGTACTAGTGGTACAAAAGAAGTTCCCGAAGAAGAAGTCACTCCTTCAAACAAAACGTCATCTGTTAAAAGTGAACAGGCTGACAGGAAGCAAAAGCAAAAAAGCCAACATTCATCGACAGCCGAAGCAAGTGAAGGATCAAAAACAGCAAAGTAATCAGAGATACAAGAAGAATCTCTCAAAACGAAAACACTGTTGGCGATCTCAAAACGCCTATTTCTCTTATCATGACAAAAATTCAAATTCAGAGAAAAATGCTGTCAGACCGCAAGAAAGTAATAATAACCGAAAGGACAGGTTCGGTTCTGAAAGGTATAACAACCGAAGGGAAAGGTTCGGTTCAGAAAACACCAGCTACCGAAAGCATAGGTTCGGTTCCGAGAGCAAAAGCGACCAAAGTTCAAGGTTCGGTCCCACTAATGACCAAAAACAAAAGGGTCACTTAGAACCTCAAGTCAAGAAAACCTCTCAGTCTAAATTCTCTCGTTCTAATTCTTCTAATTCTTCTCAACCCCATTCTAAATCCAATTCTGTTCGAACTCAAAATCCAAAATCTTCGACAGATTTGAAAGGAAAATCGAAGGTTTCCTCAGTCAAGAATGATCAAAAACATTCCAAGGTCCAAACGCCTAAACCTGAATCCAAACCGACTGTAACAAATCCCAACAAAATTAAAGTTTTCACCATTAAAAAGAAAGATGAAACAACTTTAATAAAAAGAACATATCTTGTTGACATCTCTCTTACTATTCCTGTTCTTGTGAAAGGCTCACGTGGACCCAAGAAACTTTGGGTTCCTAAATCTGCTTGATTTTTGCAGGTTATCAGTGACGAACAGTTAGACAAAGAATGGTATATTGACAGTGGCTGCTCACGTCACATGACAGGAAGGAAGGAAGAGCTGAGGGAATTTCGATCTCTTTCAAACAGTGGGAATGTCAAGTTCGGGAACAACTCATTCGGCACGATAAAAGGTTATGGAATGATAACAAATGGAGACTTCACGATTAGAAAGGTTGCGTACATTGAAGGACTGCAGCATAACCTCATCAGTGTATCTCAGCTTGTTGGAGGTACCGGTCTCAAGGTCTCATTCGACGATGAAGGTTCGGAGATAATAGAGAAGAAAACGAAAAGAGTAATTCTCAAATCAGAGCGCAAAGGCGAAATGTTTCCCCTCAATCTCAAACCCATCAAAGTAAATCCAGCTATCTGTCTTTTATCCAAAGCACAATCTGATGAAAGCTGGCTGTGGCACCGAAGGCTCTCCCATCTCAACTTCAAGGATATCAACAAACTAGTCACTGGAGGTCATGTTCGAGGTCTTCCATTGCTCAAATTCGATCGAGAACATTTATGTGCTGCGTGTGAAATGGGGAAGCAGAGTCGTCAAAGTCACCCATCGATTATAAACAATAAAGTTGTTGAACCACTAGAGTTAATTCACATTGACTTTTGTGGTCCATCATCTATCGAAAGTATTGGTGGTAGCAAGTATATTCTTGTCATTGTTGATGACTTTTCATGTTTTACATGGGTGTTCTTTCTGAAGCACAAATCTGAAGCAACTCTCAAGCTAAAGATGTTCATCAAACAGGTTGAAGTGCAACTGAGGAAAGTCGTTCGCAACATCAGAAGTGACAATGGGATGGAGTTCAAAAATAAAGAATTTGAAGACTTTTTGGCAGAAAAAGGAACCAGCCACAACTTCTCAGCTCCCTACACCGCTCAACAAAACGGGATTGTCGAAAGACGAAACCGATCTTTGTGTGAGGCGGCCCGAACAATGCTAAGTTTTGCTTCTTTACCTTTATATTTTTGGACTGATGCTATTGTTGCAGCATGTTTTACGCAGAACAGGTCCTATCTTAATAAGTGCTTCACTCTCACTCCTTATGAGATCATCAACAACAGGAAGCCAAACGTTAAATTCTTCCATGTTTTCGGCTTACGATGCTTCATCTTCAACTCTAAAGAACATCGTAACAAGTTCGACGTCAAAGCCGATGAAGGGATTTTCTTGGGATATTCTCTCACTTCGAAAGCCTACCGTGGTTTAAACAAGCCTTCGAGGAAGATTGAAGAAACGTATTATGTGACTTTTGATGACAGCTATATCAAAAAGCTGAAGGCCACTGAAGAGACAGTTGGAGAAATCTTCTCTCAAACAGGCCAAGTCACAGCCTCGATTGCAAATTTGTTTAAGCAGTTTGTAGAGTTGTTCGATGAACCGGAGAAGGCTACTCTCTCAGAGGCCAATGCAGCAGACAACAAAGTAGATCATCTAAAGCGTCTCGTCGAAGATGCCGCCAAGCAAATGAGTGAAGAAGAATCAATTCCAAATGGACTTCCACAGCAAGGTGCTTCAGTTGAGGGGGAGGATCTATCTTCTTCAACACAGCCGGGTTCACATGTTGAGGGGGAGAACTGCACTCCAGCTGCACCCGAAAGCCCAGCTGTACCCGAAAGCCCAGTTGCACCCGAAAGTCCTGTAGTAACCGAAAGCTCAACACCACCCGAAAGTCAAGATACACCTGAAAGCTTATTAGTCGAGGGGGAGAATGCCGATATGTTTTATGACATTGATAGTCAATCTGAACTAGAAGAAATGGTGAATGCTGAATTAGATCCATCCTATGATCCAAATTATCCTCCTCTTTTCAAATGGACCAGAGATCATCCTGTTTCACAGGTTGTCGGTAATGTCTCTGAAAAGGTCCTGACCCGATCTCAACTGAAGGCAAAGCAAACATCTTTATTTTCAAAAGTTGAGTTCTGCATGTTTAACTCCTTCGTCTCAAAAGTTGAACCAAAGACAGAAAACACTGCTCTTGATCACTCAGATTGGGTTCAAGCTATGCAAGATGAACTTAATGAGTTCGAAAGAAATAAAGTTTGGCGCCTTATTCCAACTCCTCAAGATGCCTCGGTTGTTGGTCTCAAATGGGTCTTCAGAAATAAAATGGACAAGGAAGGCAATGTGATAAGAAACAAAGCTCGTCTAGTGGTGAAAGGATACTGCCAGGAGGAAGGAATCGACTATGAGGAAACTTTTGCTCCTGTAGCTAGGCTGGAATCTGTTAGAATATTTCTTGCCTATGCTGCACACAGGAACTTTGAGGTCTACCAAATGGATGTAAAGTGCGCATTTCTAAATGGAGAACTTGAAGAAACGATGTACGTGGAGCAACCTCCTGGATTCGTCAATGAAAAGTACCCTAATCACTGCTATATTTTGGACAAAGCGGTATATGGACTGAAACAAGCACCTAGGGCCTGGTATGAAACGTTAACCAAGTTTTTAAAGATGTCCAAATTCAAACAAGGTTCGGTTGACCCAACCTTCTTTCGTAAGAAGGAAGGTAACCACCTTATGATTGTTCAAATCTATGTCGATGATATCATCCTTGGCTCAACGAATCCTAGCTTAACAGCTGAATTCAGAAAGATGATGGAGACTAAATTTGAAATGTGCTCAATGGGTCCGATTAACTTTTTCCTTGGTTTAAATATTAGACAGGGACCCGAAGGCATCTTTATTAACCAGGAAGCCTACATCAAGACTCTACTTGCGAAATTCGGCATAATGGGAGACTCAAAGGTTAAAGTTCCAATGGCGTTCGACACCAAGCTCACTCCATCCTTGGATAAGCCAGCAGTCGATATTACGTTATATCGCCAGATGATCGGCTCTCTAATGTACCTTACTGCTAGCAGGCCTGATATAATGTTTTCTGTTTGTTATTGTGCTAGATTTCAGGCAAATCCTCGTGAACCTCATATGCTTGCAGTGAAGAACATACTCCGGTATCTGAAACGAACTACCTCTCTCGGCTTATGGTATCCATCCAGCTTAGGTTTCTTCGTTCAAGCCTACTCAGATGCAGACCTTGGAGGTTGTGGAGTAGATAGGAAAAGAACCACTGGAGGTTGCTGATTTCTTGACGGGAAGTTGGTTAGCTGGCAATCAAAGAAACAGACTTGTGTATCTCTGTCTACCGCTGAAGCAGAATGCATCGCAGCTGCCTCCTGTACATCTCAAGTGATTTGGATCCAAAGCCAGCTCCGGGACTATGGACTCAATATGAAAAAGATCCCACTATATTGCGACTCTGAAAGTGCAATTAGGATATGTCATAACCCAGTGCAACACTCCAAGACTAAACACATAGCATTGAGGTATCACTTCATTAAGGATCATGTGGAAGATGGGAATGTCGAAATTCACTTTGTTCGAACCACTGATCAACGGGCTGACATCTTCACCAAAGCTCTTCCTGAAGCATCCTTTAACAAAATTCTACAAGGGCTAGGTATGATGGAATCGGAGTCAGTACCAAAAATTACCTCTCAAGACTAATAGTAAGAAGCGAAATAGACCGAACGTTCGGGTTTGGGTCTCATGTATGCTGAAATGAACCGAACGCTCGGGTTCGGCTGTATCATCTGATCTTCGCTTATCACTCAAAGGTAGTTTCTTTGGTTGTAGATCTTTTGTATTATTTTTCCAAATTCATTTATCTTATTGTCAAAGTTCTTTTCTTTTTCAAACTTATTTTTTTTGGCAACCGAAATAGACCAAACGTTCGGGTTTGGTTCCAAAATTTTTCTCACCCGAAATCAACCGAACGCTCGGGTTCGGTTCCAAAGTTTTTCTCAATCGAAATAGACCGAATGCTCGGGTTCGGTTCCCACATTTTTTTTGTATTCATTTTTTTTATGTCTTATTTTTTATTTATTTTCAAAAACTCCAAAAATATTTTTTTTATTATTTTTTTTACTTTATTTATTTTATTTTCTTTTGGTTCTTATTTTGTTTTATGTCACCTTGTGGGTAAATCATTTCACTAGCTAAGTGTCCCTAGAAGCATGCTGTTGTATGTGTCCAACGCCTCACCTGATTCTGAATAATAGCGTTATTGACTTGGTATAAACAAACCTTGTCTTCCCAACTAGGCTCTCCTATTTATTCTAATCATGAACTACCTAACTCTCTTCTCACATGAGATAAGAGTTTTTTGCTTGGTCCTTATCTTCACAGCAGAGGTACTTTGGTTTCTTTACACCATCTACATTACATTTCTCCATCTTACTCGTTTCACCAACGTAACCCTTGAGACTCTCAGAAATTACCACTGAGGTTTATGGTTACACAATTTCTGCGTTTATGATCTTAGTTTCGTGCCACTACGCGCTAAGTGAAACCCAAAATTCAATACCCAATATGCATTGACGGTGAACAATTAATTTGCTCTAGTTTTCACTAATGAATTGACGGACTTACCTCTATGAAATCTCTAATTTCCTTTTGAGTGATTCCTATGAAATTGTTAAAACCAATAACATTTCTTCCCTTGGAATCCAGTTTTAACTTTTCTTGAGATTTTACAACTTTCCTTGCCAATTAAATTATCTCCAACCTACTTGTTCAACAGACTACACCGGTCTCACAAGTACTTTGCTCGATCTCTGTCTTATATCAAGATTAGGAATTCTGAATCAAAGCAAAAGCCACCCTCATAAGCCTAATTAAAAGAAGCCTTTCAACACTTCTTAATAAGTGTCTGATCGTTATTCAACGGGAAACCACACAAACACTTTAAGGTCTCTCTTGACTTTGAAGGAAGAGACTCGTGCCCGGGATCCATTGTTTCGTGTCTTTATTGACACTGCATAATCCCTCAAAAAGTGTTGCTTTATTTCTTTTTTTTTCACACACTCAACACGAAAATCTTTTTGATTTTCCAAAATTCTGGTTTCATTAATTTCAAGGCGTTTTAATTGGATTGGTTTTTATAAAAGATTGTGGTGAATATTGCTCCACGTGGGAGAATTTTAAAGATGCCGTTACACTCTAAAGGGATAAGATGATAAAATGTTGACTCAGGCGGGAGTCCAATCGATTTGATTTCAAATGGCGCCAGAAGGTAAAGCGTGCGGAATGGAACCGTTTCCTCTCCAAACGGCACCTGATGGGAAGGCGTGTAATTAGGGACTGACACTCTCTCTCATGCGGGATCATCGACAACGCCAACTGTCACGCGTCAGTCGCTTCCGAAAAACTCTTCGTTTTTCAATCGAAGATTTGGGAAAGATTTTTCTCTCTCCTTTACCCCCAATATAAAAGGCAATGTAAACTATCATTTACCTCTTTATTACCCTATATTTTCAGAGAGCAAGACCTTCCTTCAACCTTTACTATTCATCCTCTCTCCCATCTTCATCACAGCAATGGCGGATTCTTCCTCAGTTCACGCAACTTCTCATATCTTGCCCATTTGCCCACAGCAGAGTTTGATTATCGATCTTACTCCTCATTCATATGACGCATTCATGTTCCCCATTATGGAATGCTTGAAGTACTCGCCAATCGCTCCTTCTCTTACCAGGGTTGAAGCTGTTCCCATGGAGTTCCTGTCACAAATTTTTGCCACCGCTCACTACGACAAGGTCGTCGACAGGATTTTCATCGATGTCTTCGAGCACAAGGCGTCGATTTCAAAGCAGAGGTTTTGCATGTTGTTAGGGTTTGAACCTGATTCTTCGAGGGTTAACCCTAAAACAATTCCGATGGGTCACCTGTTCAACATGTTCTACAACATGGGGTACACTGAGGTGCTCACCACAATCGTGAAATTCAAGAAATCGTGTCTGCCCCCTCAGTGGAATGGTATGTTCACTGTGCTCTTCAATGGGTTATCTGAAAGAAGTGATGGATCAGACGGGTCAAGTCGTCTGTTCTTATCAATCATGTACGGGATCTACAATGGCATCAACATGGACTACGGGTCGGTCCTCTGGCAACAACTCATTCAGAGTCTCTCTTCAACTTCCCGGCACTTAGAGATCTCATATGCCCGGTTTTGGACTCTTGTCACTAAATGGGTGATGGACAAGTACCACATCCCCATTGTTGCTGGTGCTCCAATGTCTTCGATTGGTACTTTCCATGCCACGAAGATCATTGTTTCGGATGCTTCCAAATTTCCTTTCAACGGGTCTATCCCTGAAACAATGTATGGTGATGTTCCGGGGCGGACTCCACATTGAGTATCAAATCCAATGCACATAGTAAGTAAAGTAAACAAACATTACATTACATATCAAAGTTTACATTGTTCAAAAGTAAAGTTGTACATTCGTAATACATAGTATATATGAACAAAAATGAGACGAGTCTTCTATGCACTCCGTCTTCGCCAAAAGGGATCGTCGGGTACCTGTCTAATATTGACCTGAGAATACAAGCAGTTTGAAAATCAGCATAAAGCTGGTGAGTTCATAAGATGTTTGTGTTGTGAAAACGTATGAGTTTCCTTTGGTTTACCGAAAAGTTTGTTATCCATGAAAATTCCATATTTTCTTAAAAGGAATGTTTGATTAATTGTTAGGTTACACGGTTCTAGTTATGTTTAACTATGATCCCAGAAAAGTCCCATACTTTCCTGATTGTATATTACTAATTCTGAAAGATATAAAGTTATCTGGTTTATTACACTTTTCTAGTTATGTAATGTTTCCCCAGGAAAGTTCCATACTTTCCTAAAAGTAAGTTTAGTTATCGAATTTCGATGTAATGATTGATTTCCATATGTACCTATTGTATTAACTAGGTGTTCTGATATCCTAATGGTGTTACCCTGGAGTGTTCTTAGATACATATCTTCGTATTCGTGTTCCTATTCTTAAACATATTCATATACTTATTCGCATTCGTATTCGTATTCGTAGTCGTATTCGTTTCCCTAATCCTACTCCTTTTACTATTCGTATTCGTATTCGTATTCGTATTCATAGTCGTATTCGTTTCCCTAATTCTACTCCTAATACTATTCGTATTCATATTCGTATTTGTATTCGTATTCGTAGTCGTATTCGTTTCCCTAATCCTACTCCTATTACTATTCGTATTTGTATTCGTAAGCGTATTCGTTTCCCTAATCCTACTCCTATTCGTATTCGTATTCATATTCATATTCGTATTCGTATTCGTAGTCGTATTCGTTTTGTTCCTAATTATAGTTCCGTATTCGTTCTATTCCTAGTTATAGTTTCGTATTCGTTCTGTTCCTAGTTATGGTTTTGTATTCGTTCTAAATGATGACAAGTATGAATTATTCGTAGATTCTGAAACATAATTTAGATTGTAACATTTTATCAAGTAATCTATGATTAGTTTGAAAGCTAACTTCGTAATTCGAACTATTTGATAAACACAGCTTTTGATATTAAAACATACAGAAAGAAATCAATTGAACTAAAAATGATAAGTTGGAGTACAAGATTTCCTTGTACTTTTGCTTGTATTCCCCCTCTGAAAACAATGAAAACAGTTGAAAAAGGGTAGGGGTATGAACTCACCGGTTGAGAAACACAACGTTCTGGATGCTAAGTGTCGATTCAAGGTTTGATAACACGCGAGGTTCCTATGTAATACAAAATGATATACAAATATATCTAATTAGATTTATAATCTCTAATTAGATATGATATTACACTCCAATGAGCGAAAACATCTCAAAACGGGTGTTTGGAGTGACCCGGGTGACATCTACGGACGGGAATTGAAGCGAGGGACTTGGAATTTGAGTTTACTCCCCAAGAGTAAACTCCCTAATGAAGTTTACGGCCTAAATACCACTCACACATGAGTTCATGGCCGTGAACTCATGTTGGCAAGATTCATGGTGCTTAAAGGGTCATATATGGCTATTATTACTTGGAAAGGGTTGGAAAAAGTTTACCTAAGGCTTGGAATGAATTAAAATCACCAAATACAACACTTAGGGGAGTTTACGGCCTTGGCATGGGGCCTATGGCCGTAAACTCTAATATTCCCTTGAAAAACTGTTTTTAAGGTCCCAAAATTAATCACATGTGATTCTAAAAATTCCTACAAGCCTTAAAATGATTTTTCGGCACTATAAGACATGCTTTTAGGAGTTTACGGCCTTGGAGCACCTTCTATGGCCATAAACTCTCAAATGAAGAGTTTTGATGTGTTTAAGGTCCTTAAAATATTTTTGGTTGGTTGTATGATTTATTCCAAGGCTTTTGGTGGTATTGGATGGCTTTCTAACACCTTGAAAATGAGTTTACACGCATGTTTAAGGAGTTTACGGCCCAAGCACATGCCTTGGCCGTAAACTCACACAAGCCTCTCAAAATTAATGTCTAATGTGTTCTAGGTCCATAATCAATATTCTAAAAGTCATATGTAGGTCTAGTTTGAGTCATGGAAGGGTTTAAGGGCTTAAAAACCCTTTAAATATGGGTTTATGGCCTAAGCACCATCCTGGGCCGTAAAATCATATACAAGTCTCTAAATCATGAATAAATCTCGAATTTGAAGGTCCAATATGATGCAAAATGAGTATAGAAAGGTACCTTGAAGATTTGAGACCTTAAACTCTAGATTTGGACCTTTAAACTTGGGTTTACGAGAGAGGTTAGAGAGAGAGAGTAGTGAGAGAGAGAAAAGCTTCAAATGATAGCTTGAACATGTTTAAATAGGTCCTAAGTTCGGGACACGGTGGAATTCTACCCGATACCGACGTTAAACGGGGCTTTTGGTCGCACCCAATTAAGCTGTCGTTACCCGATATGGTTGATTCTAGAAATATTCTGATCACTAATACGAGGTGTTAGAATGAGTTCTAAGGGTATTAGGACACTCATTAAGTCATAAAAAAAATCCACATTAATGACTTAATTAATTGACGGAAATCGGAAACGAAATCGAAACGGCGATTGGATGATCGAAATGAGTCGCGACAAGGGGTACAAGCAATGAAACGAAATTTCGGGTTGTTACATTATCCCCCCGTTAGAGGGAATTTCGTCCCGAAATTCAAAGATTTGAACACAAATTGCGAAGTGAAAAGAGATTTGAGAATGAATCTACTGCTTCGGGTCTTCACGCTTCCAAGTGGAATCGGGTCTCCGCTTGACGTTCCAGTGAACCCTCACTATCGGGAAGCGTCTAGGTTTCGTTGGGTAGATACTTCTTAAAGACTGAGACGTGAAGTACCAGAGGAATGTTACTAAGTTCCGAGGGTAATCGAAGTTTGTAGGTTACAGAATCAATCCTAATGAGGATTTCGAAAAGTTCTATGTTCCTTGGGATACATGTTTCAGAATGTAACACGCCATCTTTCTCATTGTTGGCTACCTTCTTGGTTTTGAGGCTGGGGACCACCTCCTAAACTACTGGGGTTCATTTGCGATATGGCTGCTGAAAATGCTGCAGTTAAAACTGACTGAAAGGTTGCCAGGTCGATTTGAAGAGAAGGTGGTGGTGGAGGGTTGTTATTGGTTTTTGAGTTGGGTCTCTTTCTTGGAGGCATCTTGATCTAATAAGATCAAGAAAGAGAGGATGGTAAGTCCTCCGAATTGAATCAAGAGATATGATACAAAGGATATTTCTTTATGACATACATAGAATTTTATTAAGCGATAAAGCAGGAAGGATTTATCAAAACAGATAAATTATCGCTATAGGAATGATTAAGGAGCAAAGCTGGGATGAGGAATTCTATAACGGATTTGGCTCGAGAAATACTCCCATAGTATTTCATGATTCGCTGCAGCGATGGCTCATTGTTTGGGTATTGGGTAAGTTTTAGGCATGTCGTACACCACAGTCACTCCCAATCACATGTTGGCCGTGTCTCGAATGAATATAGTTGGCCAGGCTATATTGATCCTAGACACGACTACATAACTGCCCAGGTTTAACCGCAACGTACAACACCCATTTACTTATGTTTTGTTCTACTTGTAGTTACCGATTTCGACGGTCGGGTATACTTGTATACTATTGAAAATACTTATATTTGAGGTATACTTTTAGTTCAGAGCACTTAGGCCCTTTAGTGTTTATAGTTTTATACCATGTAAGGTTTGGTATACTCCATTCACTATAAACAAGGGCTCTGATACCAATCTGTCACACCCCGAAAACCTAAGGCAGAAACATTTCCGGGGCAGACTCCACGTTGAGTATCAAATCCAATGCACATAGTAAATAAAGTAAACAAACAGTATATTACATATCAAAGTTTACATTGTTCAAAAGTAAAGTTGTACATTCGTAATACATAGTATATATGAACAAAAATGAGACGAGTCTTCTATGCACTCCGTCTTCGCCAAAAGGGATCGTCGGGTACCTGTCTAATATTGACCTGAGAATACAAGCAGTTTGAAAATCAGCATAAAGCTGGTGAGTTCATAAGATGTTTGTTTTGCGAAAACGTACGAGTTTCCTTTGGTTTACCGAAAAGTTTGTTATCCAAGAAAATCCCATATTTTCTTAAAAGGAATGTTTGATTAATTGCTAGGTTACACGGTTCTAGTTATGTTTAACTATGATCCCAGAAAAGTCCCATACTTTCCTGATTATATATTACTAATTGTGAAAATATAAAGTTATCTGGTTTATTACACTTTTCTAGTTATGTAACGTTTCCCCAGGAAAGTTCCATACTTTCCTAAAGTAAGTTTAGTTATCGAATTTCAATGTAATGATTGATTTCCATATGTACCTATTGTATTAACTAGGTCTTCTGATATCCTAATGGTGTTACCCTGGAGTGTACTTAGATACATATCTTCGTATTCGTCTTCCTATTCTTAAACATATTGATATACTTATTCGAATTCGTATTCGTATTCGTATTCGTATTCGTAGTCGTATTCGTTTCCCTAATCCTAGTCCTTTTACTATTCGTATTCGTAGTCGTATTCGTTTCCCTAATTCTACTCCTATTACTATTTGTATTCATATTCGTATTCGTAGTCGTATTCGTTTCCCTAATCCTACTCCTATTACAATTCGTATTCGTATTCGTATTCGTATTCGTAATTCGTAGTCATATTCGTTTCCCTAATCCTACTCCTATTACTATTCGTATTCGTATTCGTATTCGTTCTGTTCCTAATTATAGTTCCGTATTCGTTCTACTCCTAGTTATAGTTTCGTATTCGTTCTGTTCCTAGTTATGGTTTCGTATTCGTTCTAAATGATGACTAGTATGAATTATTCGTAGATTCTGAAACATAATTTAGATTGTAACATTTTATCAAGTAATTTATGATTAGTTTGAAAGCTAACTTCGTAATTCGAACTATTTGATAAACACAGTTTTTGATATTAAAACATACAGAAAGAAATCAATTGAACTAAAAATGATAAGTTGGAGTACAAGATTTCCTTGTACTTTTGCTTGTATTCCCCCTCTGAAAACAATGAAAACAGTTGAAAAAGGGTAGGGGTATGAACTCACCAGTTGAGAAACACAACGTTCTGGATGCTAAGTGTCGATTCAAGGTTTGATAACACGCGAGGTTCCTATGTAATACAAAATGATATACAAATATATCTAATTAGATTTATAATCTCTAATTAGATATGATATTACACTCCAATGAGCGAAAACATCTCAAAACGGGTGTTTGGAGTGACCCGGGTGACATCTACGGACGGGAATTGAAGCGAGGGACTTGGAATTTGAGTTTACTCCCCAAGAGTAAACTCCCTAATGAAGTTTACGGCATAAATACCACTCACACATGAGTTCACGGCCGTGAACTCATGTTGGCAAGATTCATGGTGCTTAAAGGGTCATATATGGCTATTATCACTTGGAAAGGGTTGGAAAATTTTTACCTAAGGCTTGGAATGAATTAAAATCACCAAATACAACACTTAGGGGAGTTTACGGCCTTGGCATGGGGCCTATGGCCGTAAACTCTGATATTCCCTTGAAAAATTGTTTTTAAGGTCCCAAAATTAATCACATGTGATTCTAAAAATTCCTACAAGCCTTAAAATGATTTTTGGGCACTATAAGACATGCTTTTAGGAGTTTACGGCCTTGGAGCACCTTCTATGGCCGTAAACTCTCAAATGAAGAGTTTTGATGTGTTTAAGGTCCTTAAAATATTTTTGGTTGGTTGTATGATTTATTCCAAGGCTTTTGGTGGTATTGGATGGCTTTCTAACACCTTGAAAATGAGTTTACACCCATGTTTAAGGAGTTTACGGCCCAAGCACATGCCTTGGCCGTAAACTCACACAAACCTCTCAAAATTCATGTCTAATGTGTTCTAGGTCCATAACCAATATTCTAAAAGTCATATGTAGGTCTAGTTTGAGTCATGGAAGGGTTTAAGGGCTTAAAAACACTTTAAATATGGGTTTACGGCCTAAGCACCATCCTGGGCCGTAAAATCATATACAAGTCTCTAAATCATGAATAAATCTCGAATTTGAAGGTCCAATATGATGCAAAATGAGTATAGAAAGGTACCTTGAAGATTTGAGACCTTAAACTCTAGATTTGGACCTTTAAACTTGGGTTTACGAGAGAGGTTAGAGAGAGAGAGTAGTGAGAGAGAGAGAAAAGCTTCAAATTATAGCTTGAACATGTTTAAATAGGTCCTAAGTTCGGGACATGGTGGAATTCTACCCGATACCGACGTTAAACGGGGCTTTTGGTCGCACCCAGTTAAGCTGTCGTTACCCGATATGGTTGATTCTAGAAATATTCCGATCACTAATACGAGGTGTTAGAATGAGTTCTAAGGGTATTAGGACACTCATTAAGTCATAAAAAAAATCCACATTAATGACTTAATTAATTGACGGAAATCGGAAACGAAATTGAAACGGCGATTGGATGATCGAAATGAGTCGCGACAAGGGGTACAAGCAATGAAACGAAATTTTGGGTTGTTACATTATCCCCCCGTTAGAGGGAATTTCATCCCGAAATTCAAAGATTTGAACACAAATTGCAAAGTGAAAAGAGATTTGAGAATGAATCTACTGCTTCGGGTCTTCACGCTTCCAAGTGGAATCGGGTCTCCGCTTGACGTTCCAGTGAACCCTCACTATCGGGAAGCGTCTAGGTTTCGTTGGGTAGATACTTCTTAAAGACTGAGACGTGAAGTACCAGAGGAATGTTACTAAGTTCCGAGGGTAATCGAAGTTTGTAGGTTACAGAATCAATCCTAATGAGGATTTCGAAAAGTTCTATGTTCCTTGGGATACATGTTTCAGAATGTAACACGCCATCTTTCTCATTGTTGGCTACCTTCTTGGTTTTGAGGCTGGGGACCACCTCCTAAACTACTGGGGTTCATTTGCGATATGGCTGCTGAAAATGCTGCAGTTAAAACTGACTGAAAGGTTGCCAGGTCGATTTGAAGAGAAGGTGGTGGTGGAGGGTTGTTATTGGTTTTTGAGTTGGGTCTCTTTCTTGGAGGCATCTTGATCTAATAAGATCAAGAAAGAGAGGATGGTAAGTCCTCCGAATTGAATCAAGAGATATGATACAAAGGATATTTCTTTATGACATACATAGAATTTTATTAAGCGATAAAGCAGGAAGGATTTATCAAAACAGATAAATTATCGCTATAGGAATGATTAAGGAGCAAAGCTGGGATGAGGAATTCTATAACGGATTTGGCTCGAGAAATACTCCCATAGTATTTCATGATTCGCTGCAGCGATGGCTCATTGTTTGGGTATTGGGTAAGTTTTAGGCATGCCGTACACCACAGTCACTCCCAATCACATGTTGGCCGTGTCTCGAATGAATATTGTTGGCCAGGCTATATTGATCCTAGACACGACTACATAACTGCCCAGGTTTAACCGCAACGTACAACACCCATTTACTTATGTTTTGTTCTACTTGTAGTTACCGATTTCGACGGTCGGGTATACTTGTATACTATTGAAAATACTTATATTTGAGGTATACTTTTAGTTCAGAGCACTTAGGCCCTTTAGTGTTTATAGTTTTATACCATGTAAGGTTTGGTATACTCCATTCACTATAAACAAGGGCTCTGATACCAATCTGTCACACCTCGAAAACCTAAGGCAGAAACATTTCCGGGGCAGACTCCACGTTGAGTATCAAATCCAATGCACATAGTAAATAAAGTAAACAAACAGTACATTACATATCAAAGTTTACATTGTTCAAAAGTAAAGTTGTACATTCGTAATACATAGTATATATGAACAAAAATGAGACGAGTCTTCTATGCACTCCGTCTTCGCCAAAAGGGATCGTCAGGTACCTGTCTAATATTGACTTGAGAATACAAGCAGTTTGAAAATCAGCATAAAGCTGGTGAGTTCATAAGATGTTTGTTTTGCGAAAACGTACGAGTTTCCTTTGGTTTACCGAAAAGTTTGTTATCCAAGAAAATCCCATATTTTCTTAAAAGGAATGTTTGATTAATTGTTATGTTACACGGTTCTAGTTATGTTTAACTATGATCCCATAAAAGTCCCATACTTTCCTGATTGTATATTACTAATTGTGAAAATATAAAGTTATCTGGTTTATTACACTTTTCTAGTTATGTAACGTTTCCCCAGGAAAGTTCCATACATTCCTAAAAAGTAAGTTTAGTTATCGAATTTCGATGTAATGATTGATTTCCATATGTACCTATTGTATTAACTAGGTCTTCTGATATCCTAATGGTGTTACCCTGGAGTGTACTTAGATACATATCTTCGTATTCGTCTTCCTATTCTTAAACATATTCATATACTTATTCGCATTCGTATTCGTATTCGTATTCGTAGTCGTATTCGTTTCCCTAATCCTAGTCCTTTTACTATTCGTATTCGTATTCGTATTCGTATTCGTAGTCGTATTCGTTTCCCTAATTCTACTCCTATTACTATTTGTATTCGTATTCGTATTCGTAGTCGTATTCGTTTCCCTAATCCTACTCCTATTACTATTTGTATTCGTATTCGTATTCGTATTCGTATTCGTATTCGTAGTCGTATTCGTTTCCCTAATCCTACTCCTATTACTATTCGTATTCGTATTCGTATTCGTTCTGTTCCTAATTATAGTTCCGTATTCGTTCTACTCCTAGTTATAGTTTCGTATTCGTTCTGTTCCTAGTTATGGTTTCGTATTCGTTCTAAATGATGACTAGTATGAATTATTCGTAGATTCTGAAACATAATTTAGATTGTAACATTTTATCAAGTAATCTATGATTAGTTTGAAAGCTAACTTCGTAATTTGAACTATTTGATAAACACAGTTTTTGATATTAAAACATACAGAAAGAAATCAATTGAACTGAAAATGATAAGTTGGAGTACAAGATTTCCTTGTACTTTTGCTTGTATTCCCCCCTGAAAACAATGAAAACAGTTGAAAAAGGGTAGGGGTATGAACTCACCGGTTGAGAAACACGACGTTCCGGTTGCTAAGTATCGATTCAGGGTTTGATAACACGCGAGGTTCCTATGTAATACAAAATGATATACAAATATATCTAATTAGATTTATAATCTCTAATTAGATATGATATTACACTCCAATGAGCGAAAACATCTCAAAACGAGGGACTTGGAATTTGAGTTTACTCCCAAAGAGTAAAGTCCCTAATGAAGTTTACGGCCTAAATACCACTCACACATGAGTTCACGGCCGTGAACTCATGTTGGCAAGATTCATGGTGCTTAAAGGGTCATATATGGTTGTTATCACTTGGAAAGGGTTGGAAAAATTTTACCTAAGGCTTGGAATGAATTAAAATCACCAAATACAACACTTAGGGGAGTTTACGGCCTTGGCATGGGGCCTATGGCCGTAAACTCTCATATTCCTTTGAAAAATTGTTTTTAAGGTCCCAAAATTAATCACATGTGATTCTAAAAATTCCTACAAGCCTTAAAATGATTTTTGGGCACTATAAGACATGCTTTTAGGAGTTTACGGCCTTGGAGCACCTTCTATGGCCGTAAACTGTCAAATGAAGAGTATTGATGTGTTTAAGGTCCTTAAACTATTTTTGGTTGGTTCTATGATTTATTCCAAGGCTTTTGGTGGTATTGGATGGCTTTCTAACACCTTGAAAACTAGTTTACACCCATGTTTAAGGAGTTTACAGCCCAAGCACATGCCTTGGCCATAAACTCACACAAACCTCTCAAAATTCATGTCTAAGGTGTTCTAGGTCCATAATCAATATTCTAAAAGTCATATCTAGGTCTAGTTTGAGTCATGGAAGGGTTTAAGGGCTTAAAAACCTTTTAAATATGGGTTTACGGCCTAAGCACCATCCTGGGTCGTAAACTCATATACAAGTCTCTAAATCATGCATAAATCTCGAATTTGAAGGTCCAATATGATGCAAAATGAGTATAGAAAGGTACCTTGAAGATTTGAGACCTTAAACTCTAGATTTGGACCTTTAAACTTGGGTTTACGAGAGAGGTTAGAGAGATGGTAGTGAGAGAGAGAAAAGCTTCAAATGATAGCTTGAACATGTTTAAATAGGTCCTAAGTTCGGGACACGGTGGAATTCTACCCGATACCGACGTTAAACGGGGCTTTTGGTCGCACCCGATTAAGCTGCCGTTACCCGATATGGTTGATTCTAGAAATATTCCAATCATTAATTGACGAAAATCGGAAACGAAATCGGAAACGGCGATTGGATGATCGAAATGAGTCGCGAAAAGGGGTACAAGCAATGAAACGAAATTTCGGGTTGTTATAGTAAAGTACTTTGATGATATGATTCAATGGTACATTCGGTTCAGACAGACTATCCTGGCATTGATCTCACGTCTGTTTGATACAACAAAGAAGGTTCCCGCTGCTGGCCCAAGCAAGAAGAAGAAGTAGTCTCGCTCCAATTTGACGCAAAGGGGGAGATTGTTGGGTCGTATTTTGTATTTTGTATTGCGTCTATTGGGCTCGTTAGCTAGTCCAATATGTATCTCCGGTATGGGCCTGTCCATCCGTGAGTATTGTAGGGTTTAGTATAATTAGATGCTTGCATGCATCTTAGAGAAGGGGACGATTAGTAATGATTAGAGATTTATTGTTTAGCAAGTTTATCGTTCTTGTTTGTAACCCTAGTATCCTCTACAGCGGAAGTTCTTAGTCGAGCTCTACTGAGGATTGAGTAATCTAATCATTCGACACATCGTGATTCATACTCGTGTTATTTACTGTTTTTATATTTATCACTTACCTGTTGAGAAGATCTAAACGATCATCAAGTTAGTTCATAACTTATTATATATTCCTCCATTCTAGATATCGTATAGACTGAGACATGGATCTAAATCATTCTCTCTGTCTATGTGTTGTTTCCCGAATTCATATTTATGACGACTGACAATAGACTACATTTGAACACATCAATTTAGTCCCGGCTTGGCCAAGCGCTTAGGTGCCATCCCTAAATCATCGAGGGGCCAACAGATATCGCTTTTATCCTACTTTGGATAAAAGGAATGGATAAACTTTGATTTAATGCTCGCTTGCACTCACTCACCAAGTCACGCACAACAATATGTTTTATAACACCAAGTTACTGGTGCGTTTACATATTATCAATGTGCAACCGACTCGCAAGATACAACTCACACATCTCAGTTTCAAGAATATAAGATATTATCGTCTCACCAATCACTCGTGATAAAATCCATGAAGTGATCCAAGTGAGCGTGGGTTTAATCCAATGCTCAAATCATATTCATAAGCACTCATGAATGTTGCAGCAAACATTTGCTTATGTCTAATGCTCTTTAGACAATCCACACACCAATTCACGACAGTCTTCATTCATACCTACTTCCAACATATGAACGACTATGGCCCGTTCGAATAATTTGACTGTTCTTAACCAATTAAATTATTCAGGAAGGCAAAACATGCAAAGTGAAACACAAGAATAATACTAATCCCATATGGCCTCAACCTTTGAGTATAAATAAAACACTCTTTATTTATCACCATATCGATTACTCATTATTTGTCGTTTCGGCTAATCAACTTCTTACTTGAATTACTTACCACACTTGTCCCATGCTCTTAGCATGCACACAATGTTTACATACGGTTCTTGCTTTGTGAAATAGATCAAGTGAACACATTTCCAATCATACTCATTTCACAACTCCTAATCCTTTCCACAAGTGAAAGAATATCAAATTCTTGCCACTTATAGAATATGCTAGATTCTAACATTTTACGCAATGATCCTTTTGTAATGTCATAGCACAAAAGTCACAATGACTATTGCCAATGAAATTACAAATTCCTCTATCGGGGATTGTTACAAGACAATTCCATAGATGTGATGTCTTTCACTCAAAGTACATTCCTTTGAACATCCTTTTGCATAAAAGTTTTTAATCTAGACATTGATTCTCAATATCCAACTCCCAATATGGAAACATTTCCATATTTTCCATATGACAACTCATTCTTAATAGAATCTTATCTATTCATAATAAAGTCGATATGGTCCATCCAATATCATACTTCTAACTACTCACAAGCGACCAATCCTCGGCGAACCCTGGATTGTCCTTTGATAGTTGTTTAATTATCTTAGTCAAAACCGATTCTTGTCCTTTTCCCTCTAAATGTGCTGGACATTTGGAAAATTTTAGGATGGTCAAATATTATAGCACTTGCAATCGATCCTATATCCGAAGTGTATGGGACACGATGCATAATGTCTTACATGAAGATTTAATACTTTATGAATCTTCTGCCATAATATTTTATGTGCAACGTTCTTATAATTCAAATTATGAAAAAGGATGTCGTAATCATAATTGAAACTCAAGAACACACTATGTATCCTTGACTAAATTTATTAACATTCCACAACCTAAGCCTTTAGATTTGAAATGAAGCATAATATTCTCTCCCTTAATTATAGCAAAACAACTATTCAATCCTTACAACTTTGCAAAGTATGACTCTTGTTTTCTATAATTAATATTGCTAACTTGCAATACTTTCCTTAATAATCATACAATCATAACATTTATGCTCCCACTATCATGATGATTATTATAAACATAACACTTATGCTCCCACTAGCTTTGACATGTATTCAGAAACCAGCTTAACTTCCAAAAAATAATACTTATTGAATTTCTTAAGTTCATGTTTCTAATACCTAATGCTTTGATAATCCTTTATCTAAGCTTATACACCTTTCCTTTAGATAGCTCATATGTGTGTCTAAACAATTAAGACTAATTGCCAAATCTCACAATTCGAATCATGGAAAGGGATACCGTAACCATAATCGAATTCGAGAATCCATTTATCACAATCACTATCTTCTTAAAATCTCTTTTAGTGAAAGCATTTCCTCACAGTCATTTTCATGAAGGATGGAATCTTATGACACTTCGATTTTAATGGTGTATGTGTTCCTATCCATGTGAATTTGTCAAAAAAAAAGTTTACGACACATTCGAACTCATATGGACCGAACTTTCTTAATCTTGATTTCTTGCCTTATGGTAACACGGCTACCCACCATGTCTTCCAAGTAGTTAAGAAGCTCACCATTTCCCATCAATGTACTTTTCATTGATTAAGGTCCTTTCCTTTTATGCACTCAAATGAGAACTCATAGAACTCATATGCATAATTAACTCGATTGGAACGGCACAGAAACAAGATAATTTCAACACGATAGGTTGTAGACCTCTACTCGTGTGCTAGTCATGACCGATAAGGTTTATTCTTGATTAGTTCTTGAATCCTTTCAAGATCATTAAGACTCACACTGACTCCTTAACATATAAGATTTTCTTGTCAATAAACATTTCTTGACAAACAAATATTCAAGAGTTATTGTAGGTTTTATCAAGAAAAACACCACATAACATTTGTGCTAGTTGGTCTTTGTCTTATCCAAGACATCACAACTTTCCAATTTCAAATGTATGAAAATAAGAAAATCCTTTTCCAAATTCTACACTTGATGAATGTTATAAACCTTCTTAAGACTGTTCACTCAATGTCACAATCTTAACTGTAAGACTTGTTTTGGAACGAAGTATGATTAATTTCTTGATTTAACCATTTCTTCAATTCTTAATTCCTCTTCTTAGACATACAATTGTACTAAGATTTACTTAGAGGATCAATTGAGATATGGTTCTTAATCATTAAGACCTATCATAAAACATAATAAAAGGTACTCTCCCTTCTTCTTAGAATAGAGAAACTTTTATCTTTCTGCCTACTTGATTCTTCTTATTCGTTCTGCTATTGATTTAAACTCTCTCTATCAATTCAGAATTACACTTAATCTTATAAGTATAATCATATTTACTAAACTTTGGTAAATCATGACGAATATCTTTGTTACTCTTGTGGTGGACTTGATCACCACACAACTTTGTGTACTCGATCTCCTAGTCCTTCACTTGACACTTTGTCAACGAATTAGTCTAATTTCCAAATATGAAATTTCTCATTCATCATGCAACCAAGTTGCGTGATTCCAAATTTCTGTCCAATTGAAACTTGGGTGATTAGAAACTCTCCATATTTGGTAAATTCTCAACATTTCCACAAACAACATAATTAAGAATCACATCCATTTGTTGTAGAAATATATGAACATCAATTTTTCATAACGATTTCATTGCAAGGAAATAAATAAATAAATAAATAAATGAGTCAAACTAAAATTTATTTTATTCATAAAAACAGCGGAAAACATTTGTCCTTACAATGCAAAATCAACTAAAAAACTATGTAATAAATATTCCTAACAACTCTATCATAACTTTCTAAGCTCAAAATCTAATCTTCAAGTCCATGCGATCGAGATGCATTTCTTTGTGATTAGACTCATCTTGCTTTTCCATCAAGCTTCCTCTCTTTTCACTGATCCTGCAAAACATTCAAATGCAATCTTATCACATCATGTATTAAGAATCAACGAATAGGAACTTAATGAAGTTAGATAGTGGATTATACCTGAAGTACATCCATACTCTTTGACTCTCCCATCTTCTGGACTCTTCAGGCTCTTAGGGCATACTTGTATCCAATACCCTTTCTCTTGGCAGCAAACGCAGGTCGGTTCTCCTAGAACGTCCTCGGAAGCATGGTTGGTTGACTTTCCCAACAAATACGCTCCATTGCTTTGCTAAATCATTTCTGATTCAGCAGCAATGAGCATGTAAGTTAGGTCAATGAGGTTTTCGTCATGATCCATCATATAATACTTTCTTTTGAACTCATTATATGATTCAGGAAGTGACTGCAGAACCCAGTTCATAGCCAATTTATCCAGGAATGACGCACCCAACATTATCAACCTATTGATGTGTGATTTCATTCCTAGAACATGGGCACACACGGGTTTACCATCTTCATGTTTCATTTCCAATAGGGCTTTAGTGACATTGAACCTTTCAATTCTTCGATCTTGTGGGTTAGGGAGAACAACAGGAGGAGGAGGAGGAAGTGAAGCATGATTTCTTCTTCCTCGATCGAATCGTGGAATATCATCTTCATGTGGAATGCTTGTTCCATGGGATTTGGGAAGACCATAGTTGTCGTATTTTGACATCTACAAAACGGGAGAAAACAAATTCAAGTTAGTTGATCGATTGAGTCCTTAATAAATTACCCAAATGAGACATTAAGGCTAGGACCCAACACAATATTCCACAACTCGGGAGAGGGATGTCGTCACCCTAATTGCAGAACATTTGAAGGTAAGTGAATGACGATTCGTTAATTTTCCACCATGAAAAACGAAAAACAGATTAAGTCTTAAATGTATTGAAAACTCCTAGATCCTTTGAGATTCATTGAACCCTTTCAATGGCATGTTTAAATCTCGATATGCCCCTCTAGTTTGTGACTGGGATGCCGAGGATCACAAAGCGGGTGTCAATAACCATGCAAACCTACATGGTGCCCTCACATGTTGCGGTCACCTATTCGATGTGCCGGTAAACCACACACGCTCCACCAAACTATGACAAACATTGAGTCACCCTTTTCTACCTTTGCTTAGAACCATTTAGTGTGTTGGTTAACCACACACGCTCCACTAACGTCTTTGCAAGGGCACAAAGTGTAATTTCATGGAATTGCATCAATTCACTTTTGCCTAAAGTAACTAAGATTGGGAATTTGTAAAACATTTAGTTACTTTTGTACTTCATTATACTAATAATGGAAGATTTTGTCCTATCCTACCCGTTCGGCTAACGACCCTCCACTAGTCAAGAGTGCGGTGGGTAAGAGTGGATACCCATTCAATCGCCATTTTATAGGCAATTTCCTTAAACACCCCTTGTAGACCAGCTTCGTGAATGAGGCCTACTAATGGTAAGACTGACTTTTACCCATACATATATATAATGTTATACTTTTAATGTTATATATAGTATAGGGTGTATTTTATACTTTTAAAATACTAGGTGGTCTAATTTAATAATTATACTTTTAATTTAATTAAATTGTACACCAAAACTTTATGGGTTTACTAAATCTCTTTTAATTATACATTTTAATTAATTAATAAAATCATAAGGGTGTGATTTGAACTTTTTCAAAACAATAGTAGGGTTTTAGAATTTAACATCTCTAAATTAACTTTTAATCAGCTTTTAAATTCCAAAACTTGAGGGCAAGTTTTGAAACATTTCAAAACATTAGGGTTTTAACTATTTAAATTTCAAAACAAAACTTTTAGGTTTTAATTTAAACTATAAAACTTACATGGGCATAATTGAAACATTTCACAACACAAGGATCAAATAACAAATAATAGAAATTAAACAATTAATTTTGTCTTTATCTATATTTAACCTAATTTCAATTTCTTGCAAGATAAGTTACCCAATTAATACAAATAATCAAACTTTAATCATATAAGGAAGTTATTATCTAATTAATTGGTAATTTTCTTTTGTTTAATCAAGGATATACTCATAAATATGTATAAAATCGGATTTTAATGATCTAAAACAGATAAGGTAAGTATCCATGAGTAAAACAGCAAGAAATCCGAAAATAGCTCCATCTGACGCTCGAACTCGCCGAGTACCACACTATACTCGCGGAGTTGAGGCCTACTCGCCGAGTACACTGTGGTACTCGCCGAGTTCATCAGGCAGGGAGCCCAAAACTCGATTTTGCAACATGAACAAACATACAAGGCATAATTACAATAGAAACCAATCAAGGCTATGATACCACTAATGAGTTTTAGCCATAAGAAAATCCTATGTGCTCATACAAACCCTAATGCTTGGATCTAGGTTTCTCTATTGTACATGCAATTCATCCAAGACTATAAACCCTAGATCTAGCATATGATAATCAATATAACATATGAATTAGGGTTTAGATCATAACTTGATTGTTATGTAGTAATAACAATCTCAAATTCTCCTTGTAATGACTTTAGAAAGCTTAGAGTCACAAATGTCACTCCTCTAATGGTTCACAAACACCAAGAGCAAGAGGGTGAAGAGGAGAAGAGAAGGAGGCTGCCCAAAACGTGTGGAAACCCTAACCAATTAGTTCACCACGTTTTTAGGTCTTAAGGGTTCTTTAAATAGTGAGGCTATTAGGGTTATCTAACAAGGAAACCCTAATTTGGATGCTTAGGCACTAAGCAACCCATGAACCCTTTTTTAATAAGCCTTGGACGATTTCTAATGGGTTTCCCCATAGAATTCGTCCAACCTTATATTATAAGGTAATCCATAGCCCAATTGCAATTATCTTATAATTACAATGCAGTCCCTTATGTTTAATTAATCTCTTTTAGCCACAAACTTAATTCTTATTAATTCTTGACTAATATTAATTAAACAATATGATTTCTCCTTTAATATATTATTCTCATAATATATTAATAAATCATATTTAATCCTTTCTCTCCATAATTCATCCTATCAAGTTGCTTTGGTGAAGGCAACCCAAAAGGACCATGCACCATCGGGTCAAGTACATACCAAAATAGTTATGGACTTAGACACTAATCCAACACTAACTGGATATCAAGTGTTGGGAAGAGTGCTTACGATATAGAGGCTTGAAATGGTTGATTTTGGCCAAGAACACTAGCGTGTGTTCTTGGTGTTTCTTGAAGATCTAAGAAAACATGATTTCCATGGATGAATCATGAGGATGAAGCTAGTTAAGAAGGGTTAACAAAAAACTAGAGAAAGAACACTTACACTTTTGAAGATCTAAGATGAAAACTCGATGATACTTGGGAGGATTTGAAGAAATCTCGGCTAAGGAAAGTAAAGAGTGAGAAAATGGCAAAGTGTTATATATATATATATATATATATATATATATATATATATATATAGGGGTGATTTTACGGCCACCTTGAGTTTACAGCCGTAAACTCTTGGTGTCTTGGCCGTAAACTCCTCTTGATGGAGTTTAAGGTTTGATCCTTGTACAATGGCTCTAGAAAATACCTCCTAACACTCATTCCTTGAACGTATTGGGCTCAGAACACTCAAATAGACTCTAAACAGTGCTTGAAATATAGCAGAAGTGATTCTGACTTTAGGTTGATTTGATAGGTTTTTAAAGAAAAAAATTTTAGGTTGTCACACTAAGGGTTGAGAAAACATAGTTTTTAAGCTCAAGAAATAAGTATTTATACATTAGAAAGCATTATGTCAATCATATTTGAAGTTTAATAAATTCATAAATAAATATGACTTCATAAAAATAAGTAGATAAATTTATACACGTAAATATGAGTTAAAGGAATTAAGATATACTTTTCTTTTATGTCGATTCCATTTTATTGAAAAGTAATAATGTTGGACTTAAAGTAATCCATGCAACAATAAAACCTCAACTTCTTAATCTAGAGAGAAGTGAAACCCCAGTTCGATCCACCATAGTGAAACTGTTGGATAAGGTGTCTACGTCCATAACTATATTTAGTTTGTACTTGAACCAATGTGGCATGGTCCATTGGGGTTGCATGACATCATAACAATTGGATAGACATAATGATAAAAGGACACTTATGGTTGATTAATATATTATAAGCTCTAATATATTAATATGTTATTTAATTAGTATTGATCAAGAATTAATTTGGAATTAATTTTGTGATCAAAAGGAGACTAATTAAATATATGGGGGTTAATTTGTAAGTCATCCATTCTGATATAGTGGGCTTATGGTTCATGATTCACTAGATTAGGCTAGGACCCATTGGGTGCTCCATGGATGCTCCACGGAGGTTAAAACCCATGGATCATGGAGGACAATGAAAAGGCCATGCACATTAGGGTTTACATAGTGTAGCCCTACATGTGGCACACTATAAAAGGACCCCATAGGCAAGCAAAATTGGCACTAAGAAAAAAGGAGTGAGGGCTAGCCGATTTTGAGATTAAGTGTTCTTCTCTCAAGTTATTCCAAGGGTTTTTGGTGTTGTGTGAAACATTTGAGGCATCACACTTGGGGTGCTAGGCTCACAAGGTCCTAAGGAATTCAAGCTATATGTCATTCTACTAGTTTTTGTATTACAAGTTTCCCATGCCATGCTATTTAGGATGAAAACCTTGGAAAATTCTTATTTGCATGAATATTAGAGAAAACATAGATCCAAGGTTTCTAGGGTTGCATGTACACCATAGGAGTGTTAGAATGCTCAAACCCATAAGTGGTATTAGAGCCTAGGATTTTTTTTTCTTTGTATTTGATGCAAACTACTTGAAAAAGTTGAGAATACTGCAATCTGGACAGTGAACTTGCCGAGTCCATGGGGAGACTCGACAAGTCCATGGAAAAATGCATCCTACTCGTCGAGTAGGTTCTTACACTCAATGAGTAGGAGCCCCTGTGTGCATAATTTCGAGTTTTGCTGCTGGAAATGGGCTAGAAACATTACCCTACACTGTTTTGGACTTGTAAAACTTGTTTTTGGTGGTGTAATGATTATGCTAATTCATTTTCAATGGTTATTATCAAAATTTCAAGTTTTATATGTGTTTATATGATTCTTGAAGTTGTTGATATGAATATTCATGTTTATGAGTTTTAGTAATATCATAGGAATTATGTGCAAATTGTTTGATAATATTATTCTTGATCTAAATGTTATTGATGGAGTCCATAATTTTTCCTCAAGTTATGGATTACCAAAAGTTACTTCTTTAAAAGACATTAAAGAACCATAGGTTACATAAAATGAACATTCTTCATTTTAATAAATCATTAAACTCATAAGTTATGAATATGAAAGATTTTGAATAATTTCAAAACTTGCCCTCAAATTTTAGAATTTGTAAAGTCACCATAGAAAACTTTAATTCCATACCCTAGAGTTTTAAAAGTTAAAATTCAACCCTTATACTTTATAATATTATAAGTTAATAATATGTATGTATGTATATATATATATATATATATATATATATATATATATATATATATATATATAAGAGCAAGTCAGTTTTACCATTAGTACGCCTCATTCACGAAGCCGGTCTATAAGGGGGGAGGGGGGTATAAGGTTGTTGCCTATAAAATGGAAGCTTAATGGGTGTCTACTCTCACCCACCGCTTCCTTGACTAGTGGAGGGTCGTTATCCGAATGCGCAGGACAAGGACTATAATTCCCATTAAAAGTATAATGAAAATATAAAGTAACTAAACTTTTTATAAATTCTCATTCTTAGTTACTTTAGAAAAATGTGAATTTGGTGCTATCCCATGAAATTACACTTTGTACCTTACCAAGTCGTTGGTGGAGCATGTGTGGGTAACCGACACATCGATTAAGTAATAAAGAATAAGGGTACCATGTTAATTTGCATGGTTATTCACACTTTGTTTGTGATCCTCGGCATCCCAGTCACAAACTTGAGAGGGAACAATCGAGATTTAAACATGCCATTGAAAAGTTCAAGGATTCTCAAAAGAATCTAGGAGTTTCTATCCACTTAAAACCTAATAATTTATTTTGTTTTTCATGGTGTTCAGCCATATGAGGTGTCAAGGTCATAGCATTGATGCAAGTTCAAGAGAGACCGAGAGAGAAATCGTTCCAAATAAAAGAATGAAGAAATGTTTGTCCTTATTGATATGGAAGGTGGTCTCATGAGCTCTCAGGCATTAAAAAATATTTGTAATTATACTAGCTTGATCAATCTGTGACATAGCTAGTGGAAGAGTTCGATCCAGGATATCGAGAGGCAGCTGAATGGAGCAAGAATGAGACGAGGGGATGTTCTGGAAAAGGGGAAAAGAAAAACAAGAATGTGGAGACTCACTAGGGTTTGGAAGTTTGACAACAATAGTAGTTTGTGAGGATTCATCAAAACAATTACTACTATTTGCCCCTGCGTCCAATGCTTCAAATACCTCCTCTACCCCATGACAATGCCTTACATGAATCTTTTCCAGTTTTTACAGTGTAGCAACTCATTGGATGGAGCAATCTTCTCAACATCATTAAACATCAAAGATACTTCGATCAATTTATGAAAGGACGAAGGCATACCTTTTGAAGTAGCACGACACGAACTCATGAATGGGGTCTGACGATATGCAACAATTGTGACTTGAAAATTAAGGCCACATTTAAGACTATGTCTGCCTAAGCTTGAGTGTGTGCACTTGATTTGGGGAGTTGATGAGCCACCAGGGGTGAAAACCATCATTTGTGGGCAATCAATGATGGTAACCTTATCCAATGAAGGCCACCAGAAGTCATATGTCCCCAAGAAGAAACCCACCAGCTCTAGATCCAAAAAAAGACACCCTCACAAGACCTTTTGAACTAATCCTTGTTGTTGTAGTCCACCATAAAAATGGAGCTATTTTCCTTTTAAGATATGCTATTGTTTTAGCTTCTGGTGGAGATGCACACATGACATCCATCTATATTCTAGCATGTGATGAAAATCATGAAATGAATGTTGACATTAAGGTTTGTGCATCTATGGTGATGGCACATTTGGTTATCAAATGTGCCATGAAATCTGATTAAGAAGGTGTTGCTCAAGATGATTAGGGTTGGTCCTCAAGTGGTGATGATTCAAGAGTATCAATGAGATTTTCCAAGTAGATACTCACAGTGAAGGTGGCATACCTTGAATCAGAATGAAATACACGAGATGTGCCGCACCAGGTGTGTATATGATGCTCCTGGAATTATGTTAGGGTGATGATCACTTGATGTAAACCAAGTTTACAAGCAATGATCCAAAAATATATATAGTCACAAGATCAAGTACATGAATCAAAGATCAATCACCAACCTAACAACTAGTATTAACAGGAATCATGATGTTGATAAACAAACACACAAAAAAAACTTGTAGACAAGGTTCACAAGTAATGATCCAAAAGAAATAAAGTTATCAAATGGATCATTTGAAGCATTGAGGGTGCACCTGAATAAACAATAGGAGATGGCTGATTAGGGTTGGATGATGCTTCAAATACAAAGTGATGAGGAACCAAAAAAAATCTGATCAGTTGAGAAACTACAAAAACTGATAAAAAAATGATCACTAATGGTCATACACAATAATAAAAAAAATGTAAAACGTGATGCTCTTGAGCGACCACGCAAGAGGGATCGAAATATCACCAGAACGTATATACGGTAGGAGGTGCTCCAAAAAAAAACAAATGTTGATGAAGGATGGCGCAACTGATGCACATTAAAAAAACATTTTAGAATATGATCATCACTAAACAAAAAAACGTGATGGCGCAAGTAGTTTATGTTTAATGTTAGTTGTGATATTGCTCCAAGGATTTTTCAAGTGTGGCTCATGTAGGGCGTACCAATGTGATCTTGATATTGAACCAAGATGATCTCGATATCATTATGTTCACAAAGAATAGTTGATCACGAGATAGTGATCACAACCAGAAGCTGCGCCAAAGCTTTGACAAAGTGTGAGTTACGCCAAGAAGTGTTATGGTATAAAGATTAGGGTTGGCGCTAGTCATGAGTGAAGGAGATCAATACTAGATGCGCCAAAAAATATCATTACGCCAAGGAGTTGATCGAAATTGCGCCAAAAGTGAAGACGGAGATCAGATGGCGCACACTTGGTGATGTTGTACCAAGTGTCTAAATCGAGATCAAATGTTGCGCCAAAAAAAATATTAGTGTGGCTCAAGGAAATCAATGCAAGATGTATGATGGGTAAGGGTAAGATGCACCAAAAAGATTATGTTGCCACAAAAAAAAGAAAATGATGCTCCAAATGATGTTGTGTCAAACAAACATAAACTATGTTGCGCCACTAGGACGCTTGTATGAGGGAGGAATTTTGCCAAAGGAGATGTTGATCTTGATGTTGCTCCAAGTAGTATCGGGTAGGAGGAGTTGTGCCAAACACTACTAGAAAAATAGCCTTTTACGACTCACAATGCGTGTCGTAAAACGCTCAGACGACACACAAATGTGTGTCAAGGAAGGACCTGTCATAACGAGAGACGACACGCTTTTGCGCGTCGTCTATTTACGACGCGTAGTTACGACACGGATTTACGACGCTCACTTACGAAACGCAATGCGTATCAAGGTATGCCCTGTCACAAAGGAAGACGACATGCATTTGCGTGTTATAAACTTACGACGTGCGTTTAGGACACGCATTGCGTATCATTAAAGCACATGTCATAAAATGAAGATGACACACATTTGCATGTCATAAACTTCAACAACCATTTACGATATACATTTACGACACGTCTTTACAATACTCATTTACACATAATACAAAAATATGGAAACAAATATATACCGAAACAATAAATGTCATCCAATAACATCGTGTCAAAAAATTGTCATACATTGGTATTAAGCGGATCTGATTGTACATTGTTATTAAAAGGTTTTCCCTAACTATATAACCTAATACTACATTGATATTAAGGGACACCTTCTTGTTTCCACTTATTGTTATGCTTTTGTTCCTACATGATACTTGTTTTCATCAACACAAGCAAGTGTGGTCAGTGAAACTGTATACCACTCCCATGGTGCATCCCTTTATTGCAGGATTGGCCACTCCAATCCACTTCGCTTGAGAACATTCCACCATTAATCAGAATCAGAATAACAAAAAACATTCAGAAAAGGTAAGATGAAAAAGAAAATCAAATATATAGTTATGTCAAATTCATAAAACAATTACCCTAGCTGCATTTGTTGTCCCACTCCAATCCACTTCCCAAGTTGCATGTGCTGTCAAACTCCATCTAATTGTCCTTGCACAACCGAACAGACAAACATGACTATCAAAGATATAGTTATGTCAATTTCAGAAGAAAAAAAATACTCACCTTACCATTTATAGAGTCTATATCTATTCGTAGTCTTCTGGTATTTCACCAAACATGTATTACCTTTAAGGATGAAAACATTAAGGTTGGATCCATGGAAACTAGAAATCAAAATTTCAACTTATGAGCGAAATTAAAAAATAGAAATTGAAGCTTAATGATGATCTCTTACCTGTTGTAGCATCCACATAATACTCCCACATCCATTTCATACAACATTTTGTGCACAATTTCATTTGACCACCATGTCCTACATCCAAACAATTACAACTCATTTAGTTACAGCCAATAGATATTATCATAAGTGCGTAAAGAAAAGGTATTAGAAATACTCATTGTAACTAGAATAGATGTCATTCTAGTTTGTAATCTTTAATGATTCGGAGGTCTTGCATTTCCATTGCAATATTTTAGCCTCTATAACTTGGTATTCTATATATATATATATATATATATATATATATATATATATATATATATATATATATATATATATATATATATATATATATCAAAATATTATGAGTTGTCAATTTAAATAAACTATATACTTTTTCCTCTTTAACACAAATAAGTTCCAAATTTTTACTTTTCATGTGGATCGACATCATCACATCATAGTAGAAGATGATAACGTAAACCCCCAATATGTAGCCAAGCACACCCAAGAACATATCCATTTAAAACTATAAAAATACTAATCCTACATGTGACCCTACCACTCTTAACAAAGCAACTTGCAGTTAGTTTACTAAAAAGAAGTCAAAACGTAAAAAATGATGATCTTTTCATGCCGACATTTGTATTCAAGGTGGAATATAAAAAAAAAAAAATATATATATATATATATATATATATATATATATATATATATATATATATATATATATATATATTCCTTTTTAAGAAATTTCATAGTTGGCTCTATAACCTTGGGAAGCCTCACCACTTAAAACATTGGCAAAGTGGTTAACAGTTTAACAAGAGACAAACAGAATAAAATTCTCTATTATGCATTATGCTAGGCTGTAGTTCACACTCTGTGTAGTTTTAAACATCAGGTTTGTAAATCTCTTTTGCAGCACATCAGATGTGCTTTTTCCTTGAAATCATGTTGCTACTTGAGATACTATAGAAAGGAAATGTGATGTGTACATAAGAGAGAGAGAGAGAGAGAGAGAGAGAGAGAGAAAAGATATGAATAAAATAGTTACTTACACAGAACTGCAATGAATTCCTCCCCTGATGGATTGTTATCCAAACAGCAAACTGATCAGTCTGTAATTACAAAAAATAGAAATTGTATAAGGATGAATATGCTAAAAGGTAATTTGATTTTAAAAAGGTGAGAGAGAGAGAGAGAGACCATTCATGGAATTTGGATTTCCTCCTTTCCCAATTAAAGAAATCGAACCAGCTTTAATGCCTATATATCTGCTTTGTATATTCATGTGTAATCGATTATCAATTCATTTCTATTGACAGTGTCCAAACAATTAGATGGGGAATACCCTAAAGCTTGTCCCATTCCATCTCTTATCACTTTTCCACCACCAAACACACATTCATCACCATAAATTGCAAAATCATTTTCAACTTTAGCAAATAATTCGGTGTCACCAAGACGAATTTTGTCTCCAACTGTAGGGCCATACATATTAGCATATGCCTCATGTGCCATTTTGAAGCTAGTGACACGGATGATTCCATTACTGTTTTGACATTGTACTCAGTGACAGGGCTATATGCAATTGCATTACCTCCTCTAATTAGTTGCATAACACCAATTTTTACAAGAGTGGTAGATTTTGTATCCCCTAGCTGGAAAAGTAAACTTAAGTGCATATTTTAAAAAAAAAATTAAATAGAATATAGTGCCTTGAGGTTAAGCATCTGATCTCAAATCTAGTAGCTGTTTGTGACATCCCCATTTTCACGGCCAGAAAAGACCAATTTTTTTATGCTTTGTTTTTAAAATCAGAGTAATCTTATAAAGCAAAACGGTTGCGGAATTTGTTCCCAAAACAAGATATGATAATAACTTATCAAAACATTTCTCAAAGAGAATATATTTTCATTTAATAATAAAACCTCGGGATGTCATGTTCCGATACATACATATAAGCATAAAAAGAACTTACATTCAATTACACTAATGATTTATATCTCCTTTAAATCTCTCTGTGAAATATGTCTTCGTATCGATACCTGTGATACAAAGAAAACTGAGTGGGTCAGGCTTGGGAGCCTGGTGAGCATATAGGGTTTTCATCCCACAATGTTATATCATATATTTATAAATATAGAACATTCAAACACGTACAATTTCACCATATAAAGGCAACTCTTATCCCACCCCATCGACCCTCACAACGACCCGATCTAAACTCTCGTATCTAAAATTTTCCTCTTTACCTGATCCCTACTCACGGATCTAAAACTAACCTCTTCACCCAATCCATACTCACGGATCTAAAACTAACCTTTTCCGCTGATCCATACTCACGGATCTAAAACTACCTGATCCCTACTCACGGATCTAAAACTAACCTCCTGATCGGATCCATCCTCCCGGATCAATAATTGTACCCATTCCATACTCCCGGAATAGGGACAATTAACTATACCTTAATCCTAATCTGATCCATACTCCTGGATCTATAACTGTGCCTAATCCATACTCCCGGACTAGGGACAATTAACTTAGTCTAAATCCATATCTGATCCATACTCTCGGATCTATAACTGTGCCCAATCCATACTCCCGGACCAGGGACAATTAACTTAGTCTTAATCCATAATCCCAGACTAATAGCAAGTTTATCTCTTTACTTGATCCATACTCTCGGATCTAAAACTAACCTCTTGGTCTAATCCATACTCACGGATCTAAAACTAGCCTCTTGATCTGATTCCTACTCACAGATCTAAACTAATCTCTTGATCTGATCCATACTCACATATCTCATCTACCCATGTCCTACCCAACATATTTATAGTTACAAAATAGATATACAGTTTAACTCATTAAAACCTATATAATTCAGGCATTCCACCAACATCTCAAATAAACAACAATATATAAACACATAACACGTATTTCATAGAAAATACTTAATATTTATGTGTTAGAAGAAAGTGACCACACACTCACTTGATTAGAAGATGATTAGACAGCACTACGGCTCTTCAAGTAGATATTCTTCGGTGAAACTGTGATCTCTTCACACACCGGACTTCTCGCGGGCAGAGCTTCGGATCGGAAACTCTTTTCTTCTCGGGATCTTCGATGCTTCGGGACTCGCTTCGGGTCTCGGGATGATACCGGGGCTTCGGGGGTTAAAATTGCATGTAAAACAATGTAATATGGGAGAGAGATGAGAGAATTAGCAACCAAACTCGGCTGGCCCTTCAAATCTATTTATAGGGAAAAATCTGCCCTTGCCACGTCGTGGCACCTTTTTCCACGTCGTGGGCTTGTTCGTCACTGCATGCGTCATCACAAGTTGCATCTGGGGGACTCCCGAAGGTATTAGAAGACTTGCCACGTCATGGCACTGCTTTCCATGTCGTGGTATCTGACAGTTTTGGGGTTTCACGCCCCGAACTTCATAAATTCATAGCTTTCACATACGAACTCCGTTTTCGACGTTCTTTATATCGACGCGTAGGTGAGATTATGCTCTAAAACTCTCCTTTAGACTCCATTGGCTATTTTTGTAACAAATCGTTATTTCAAACTTATGTAATAGTGTAGGTCAAATTGTACTTCTTTTTAATTAAATAAAGAGAAATTTTGGCATACTATGTATATTTACATAATTGACCCTCAAAAATAAATTATTAAATAATCTCAATTGGTTTGAACCAAGTGATAAAGATTGTAACAAGGTTTCCAAAAATATAAAGAACACTAAAATCCGAGTTGTAACGAAGAAGTTATGACCAATCGAAAATCCGCGACAAAACCGGCAAAACACTGTTTAATGTAAAAACTGAATTTTTGATAAAAGGATTTTTAGCCTTAACAATCTACATGAAAGTTATAGTTTATGTTAAACCGAGAACTTTCATAAAAAGAACGCCAAAATCTGACTTCGTATGAGGAAGTTATGATTTTTCTAATTTTTTGTATAGCAGTGTACAGCTAAAAACTCGAAATAAAGATCGAATGGTTTTTAGCCGACACAACCTAAACGAGAATTGAAGGTCTCATCATTAGTAGTACAACGGTAAAAAGACAGACAAAAACGGACATCGTATGAAGAAGTTATGAATTTATAACGGATTCACGTCCCGGTCTGTTTAAAATAATAATATTAAAAATAAAGTCAAAATTAGCCGACGAAGTCTAAACGAAAGTCGTAGAGTATAATTTTATCTACGCGTGCATATAAAGAACGTCAAAAACGGAGTTCGTATGCAAAAGTTATAAATTTTACAAGTTTTGGCAAAAAAAATAAAGAAAAATACCGTAAACCGGGAAAATTCGCATGAACAGTGACTGCCACGTCATCCTCGCATGCGAGGCCTCCACGTGTCGGCTGCTGAGTGGACCGATGTCTCGCGTGTCACCTTCTGATTCGGCCAACTCTGCGGTCCAATCCTACTCGGACAACTTCGTAGGAGACACCCCGGAGACGCCCCTCGCACCCTCCACGGACACCCCCTTCGCACGTAGCTTCTTTTCATTGGACCGAGGGCTAGACCAATCCGAACCATCCAGCAGCGAGCCTCCGGTCCGAAGAGCTTCCTTCGCCTCGCCACCTGTCAGACGCGTGTCACCCTCACGCAGCCTCGGGTCCGAGCCTTCGGGCTATATATAGTGTACGAGGGTTTTCGAATTATTTCACATTTTCACCCTAAATTTCACACTCTTTCACATTTCCCACTCCCTTAAGCTCATATACAACCCCTAAAGCCCGGGTATCAAGACTCGAGCCCGAAGTAAGCCGTGAAGCCTTGAAATTCTCAAGAATTCAACCTCTCTCCTATCAAAACTCTGCCCGATTTGAGCCGGTTTCTCGACAAATAAACTCCTTTTCGTGAAACGAAACTCTATCTGAATTACCACCTATCAAGTGACTTCATACCCTCGTATTTTCATAATTTCTACTGTTTTAAGGGGGGGAATACAAGTATAACACAACAACTTTGTGTTATAAATAAATGATTTCAAATCATGATAAAATGATTTTAAAGCATCAAAAATACTTCAAATATTGAACTCTTTTATAAACTTATATTTTTCCCAAATATACATATTTGTATATATAATTTAATATAAATAAGATTTAAAAGGCTTAGGACTAATAATTCATTCTAGGTCCTTTTCCTCGTTTGGATGTGGACTTATAGTACCGGTTATTTGTTCGAAGGTCGTTTAAATTTTACCTATATATAAAATTGTATATGTATATAAATATAAAAGTCATTTCATCCGTTAAATTAACCTTTGTAATACGTTGAGCAAAGGATTACATGCAAAAATAGTTATTTACCAGTTCCTAAAGTACGTATAAATTATAATAAGTATAATTTATGATACATAGAGCTAGAATTCATATGAATACACTGTTTTACATGCAACAAGGGTTTTAATTCAAAACAAATCAAGGGTTTACACTTATCAAATACATGTTCGGGATACTAAGTCAAGAACATAATGTCGATCATTTATTTCAGAATGATTGGGTTTTCATAACTAATATACATGTAACGTTTATATGCTTTTTATGAGACATTCCATTCAGGTTGTTTAATTCAGTTTAGACAACCAAAGTAAAGTCCTGACATTATAACCAGAATCTCCAGTCCGGGGATCAAAACAAGTTGTGTGTAGATCTATATCGGGATTGACAACCCCGCACTCAGGCTGCTAGCTACAGTCAAGCATACACGCCAATGAGTGGCAATTGTTATCAACAGTTTAAGCGCTCATCAGGTGTTTGTTTCAGGCGTTCATGTCTTAGTATGCTTATAATAACTCATTAAAAAGATAGTAACAACACGTTAGTGTATAAAAAACTAAACGTAAGTATATCTTCAAAGTACCAGTTTACAAAATGCAAAGTACAATGCTATACTATAGTTTTCAATAACAGCTGGTGAAGCCAGGCACACTCTCAAATACAAGTTTTACAAATACAATGGTTTACAAATAAGACGGTTTTATGGGAATAAAACTACTTTTCACATACCACAGAAAATATGGGATTTTCTAGAAGTTTTTTCATATTCAAAATACAAAGACGCCCATTCAAACATAAAGACTTATGTACTCACTCAACTTATTGTTGATACTCTCTTTTCAAATTACTTGTATTATCAGGGAAATAATAACAGGTACTCCCCGAGGTTTTTGAGAAGATGGATCCATTAGGAGTCTTATCTTCTTCTTTTTGTATAACTATTTTGGTTTCAATATACAATGATTGAACACATGTAAATATTATACTTTTAAATACAATGGTTGTTTGTGCTTTGATTACTATGATACATGTGTTGTGATACTACAAATGAAGTCCTCCACCCCTGGACGTTTCCGCCATCTGGTTTGGGGGTGTGACAGATTGGTATCAGACCATTGAGAAACGAGAAAACGAGAATGAGAAGTAGAAGTGAAATATTTATTGGTGGAGGTTTCTAGGGTTTCTCAGTAGGCCAAGATAGGGATTGCATGGGCCAACTCGTGGGCACAAAAGGCATGGATGACACTGAAGTCTAAATAGGAGAATGTCAACTCGAGTCGTGAGCGAGAGAATGATGACTTCAGAACCAAGAAAGAAAAGGTGGGACATGCATGGATCTTATCTTAGAGACGTGCATGGTGATGGGTTTTGAGCATTCTAACACTTCCTAAGTGTACATGCAACCCTAATAACCTTGGATCTATGTTTGTCTAATTATCATGCAAAGTTGAATTCCAAGGTTATATTCCTATCTAGCATACAAGGGGAACAATTTTAACTTGAATCATAGATAGAATAACTTACCTTGTTGTTGCTTGTGTTCCTTGAAACCTTGTGAGCCTAGCACCCCAAGTGTGATGCCTCAAATGCTTCACACAACACCAAATGCTCTTGGAAAGACTCTTGAGATAACACACACTTCTCAAAATCGGCCAAGCCCTCTAGTTTCTTATGTCTCTATGTGTAGCCAATTTTGGTGGAGAATATGATTCTTATATAGTGTTGACACATCGAGGGTTACACCATGTAAACCCTAATGTGTCATGACTCTTCATTTCCATGACCCATGGGTTTGTAACTCCCATGGAGCATCCATGGAGCATCCTATGGGTAGAACCCAACTTGATAATCCATGGAGCCTTTTAGCCCACTATACAAGATATGGACGATTTACATAATCAACCCATATATTTAATTAGTTATCCTTTGATCACTTAATTAATTCCAAATTAATTCTTTGATCAACTAATTAAATAATATTATTAATATATTAGAACTTATAATATATTAATAATCTCCAAGTGTTATTTCTCTCATTTAGTCTATCCAATTGCATGGTGCCATGCAACCCAAATGGACCATGCCGGGTCGGGTCAAGTACATACCAGAAATAGTTATGGACTTAGACACCTTATCCAACAGTCTCCCACTTGGATAAGTCTAATAACTATAACTGCAAGTATGACTTCAGGAACCGATCGGCAATCGTAGCTCTTTTCAAGGTTTCTCGGAACTGAGAAGATGATGGTACGCCATTTAAGATAAGTGATCATATAATCCTCTGTTCTAGATATCAGCCGGACAAATACATGGAACATGTCTTGCTTATTGTCCAGCATTTGTTTCCCGATTTCCGATTTGTTTGACATAGAACTTAATTGAACACATCAACTTAGTTCTGACCGGGCCCGGTACATGGGTCAAAACAAAATCATCGAGGGGCCCAGATACCAGCTTCTAATCCAAGAAGGAATAGATAAACTTCGACTCATATGTTTGTTCTACCACTTATTGAATTACACACAAAAGTACGTTTTATAACATCGAGTTACCAATGCGGTTTCGTACAGTCAATGCATAACCAACTTGTAAGTAACAAATCATATCTCTAGGTTTGAAGACTTATATGATATTACCGTCTCACGATCACTCGAGATAAAATTCCATGAAGTGATTCCAGTGAGCGTGGGTTGAGTCCAATGCTCAGAACTTATGAGCACTCATGATTGTTGTAGCCTTGTCCAAGACCTCTACAACCAAACATGACAGTCTTGATTCATATCTACTTCCAACATATGACCGACTGTGGAGGTTTGAATAATATGTTATACCAAACAAAATTATTCTGGAAGTCAAAACATGCAAAAGAAATATAGTAAACGATTGACAAGAGATAGCAACACTTTACTCATAAATAAAACACCTTTTATTCATCATCAAATGTCAATTACACTTTACAAATTTCCGGGTTATCTAACTACTAAAACTTATATCATCCTTCAGCCCTATGCTCCGAGCATGCTGAAGATGCTTAACCCTACTCAGTCCCTTCGTGAGGGGATCTGCTGGGTTCTCATCCGATGATACCCTCTTTGCCACGAGGAGTCCTTCTTCGATCCGATGTCTGATGAAATGGTATTTTCTGTCGATGTGTCTGGATCTACCGTGATCCCTTGGTTCCTTGGCTAAGGCAACAGCACTTTCATTATCATAGAAAATTTCCATTGGCTCTTTAATAGCTAGTACAACTCCAAGGTCTCCAATGAAGTTCTTCAGCCATATCGCCTCCTTTGTTGCTTCACTAGCTGCAATATACTCTGATTCACAAGTAGAATCTGCCACTGTCTCTTGCTTGGAACTCTTCCAAGAAATTGCTCCTCCGTTTAGGGTAAAGACCCAGCCCGACTGAGAGCGGAAATTATCCCTATCAGTCTGGAAGCTAGCATCACTATACCCAACAACTCTCAAGTCATCACTCCCACCGAGGGTAAGAACCCAGTCCTTAGTCCTCCGTAGGTACTTGAGGATATTCTTTACCGCAGTCCAGTGTGCCTTGCCAGGGTTCGCCTGATACCTGCTAACCATGCTCAAGGCAAAAGCTACATCGGGTCGAGTACACGTCATAGCATACATGATCGATCCTACAGCCGAAGCATAAGGTGTTCGACTCATTTCTGCTATCTCAGCCTCAGTGCTAGGGCTTTGTGTCTTACTCAATCTGGTGTTACTCTGGATGGGTAACTCTCCTTTCTTGGAATCCTGCATGCTGAATCTCTTCAGCACCTTATCCAAGTAGGTACTCTGACTAAGTCCAATTAGTCTTTTACTCCGATCTCTCAAGATTCTTATCCCTAGAATATAGGCAGCTTCACCAAGGTCCTTCATAGCGAAACACTTCCCAAGCCAGGACTTTACTTCCTGCAGGGTTGGAATGTCGTTTCCTATGAGTAGTATGTCATCCACATACAATACCAAAAAGCTAACTATACTCCCACTAGCCTTGACATACACACAAGATTCATCTTCGATCCTAGAAAAGCCAAATTCCTTGACCTTTTCATCAAAGCAAAGATTCCATCTGCGAGGTGCTTGCTTCAATCCATAAATGGATTTCTCAAGCTTACACACTCTATTAGGGTACTCGTTGCTGACAAAACCCTCTGGCTGACTCATGTAAACATCTTCAGCCAACTTTCCATTAAGGAAAGCGGTTTTGACATCCATTTGCCATATTTCATAGTCATGAAATGCAGTTATGGCTAACAGAACCCGAATAGACTTAATCTTGGCTACCGGAGAAAAGGTCTCATCATAATCCACTCCAGGAATTTGAGAGAAGCCCTTTGCAACCAGTCTAGCCTTATAAGTGTGTACTTTACCATCCATGTCGGTCTTCTTCTTGAAGACCCATTTGCACCCTACTGTCTTACGACCTGGTACATTTTCAACCAAGTTCCAAACTTGATTGTCATATATGGATTGTATCTCGCTATCCATAGCCTCTTTCCATTTAGCAGACTCGGGGCCTGCCATGGCTTCCTCGTAGCTGTTAGGGTCATCTTGACTTACTAGTGTCTCATCACTAATAAGTGTCTCACCTTCTGCAGTAATATGGAATCCATAGTAATGCTCAGGTGCACTCCTAACTCTCGTGGAACGTCTCAGAGGTATAGATTTGTCAATTGGCTCAACAGGAGTTTCCTCCTCAAGTTGAGGGCTAGAGTTTGAAGTTCCTTCACCGCTTGATTCTTGAATTTCTTCAAGATCAATTTGCCTCCCACTGTCTCCTTGGCTTATAAATTCTCTTTCTCGAAAGACTCCTCTTCTTGCTACAAAGACCACATTGTCACTAGGTCTGTAGAAGAGGTAACCAAAGGATCGCTGTGGGTAACCGATGAAAATACACCTCTCGCTTCGAGGTTCGAGCTTATCATGAGTCTCGCGTCTCACGAAAGCCTCGCAACCCCAAATCTTGATGTGGTCTAGTTTAGGTACTTTACCAGTCCACATCTCGTGAGGAGTTTTGGCAACTTTCTTTGTAGGGACTAGATTAAGAATATGGGCGGCAGTCTCTAAGGCATACCCCCAGAATGAGATTGGTAGCGTAGCTCGACTCATCATGGAATGAACCATATCTAACAAGGTTCAATTACGCCTCGCAGCCACACCATTCAACTGTGGTGTCCTGGGAGGTGTCAATTGTGAGACTATCCCACATTCCCTTAGATAGTCGAGGAACTCTGAACTAAGATACTCACCACCACGATTGGATCGAAGCATCTTAATGTTCCTGCCCAATTGATTCTCGACTTCCTGTTTAAATTCCTTAAACCTCTCGAAAGTCTCTGACTTATGTTTGATCAAGTAGACATATCCATATCTACCATAATCATCAGTAAAAGTCAAATAATAACGATTAGCATCCCTTGTGGCATGTTTGAATGGTCCACACACATCCGTGTGTATAAGGTCCAACAAACCTTCACCCCTCTCGCACGAACCTGTGAAGGGTGACTTTGTCATTTTTCCAAGTAAGCATGATTCGCAACTATCATCTGACTTTAGGTCAAACGACTCCAAGACTCCATCCTTTTGGAGTTGGCCTATGCGCTTCTTGCTTATATGTCCAAGACGACAATGCCATAATGATGCTTTATCCAAGTTATTATTAGTAGAATCAATACACAAAACATTATTTCCTAAGTTATCAACAACAGATACAGCTTCATACACACCATCACAAGGTAATGCTTTAAAATAAAGAACATTATTAAAGAAAGCATCAATAGAACCAACTTCATTATTAAATGAAAAGGTAAACCCTTGTTTGTACAAAGCATGAAAGGAAATAATATTTCTTGCCATTCCTGGCGAATAACAACACTTATTCAAATCTAAACTAAACCCACTACTTAGCGATAAAGTATAAACTCCAATCTTGGTAACAGGTATAACTTTCCTATTCCCCATGATCAAGTTTATCCTTCCTTGCTCCACATCCTCACTTCTTCTTAGTCCCTGCAAGTCACAACAAATGTGAATACCACACCCGGTATCAAGGACCCAAGAATTAGAATGGGGTGAGTTATTAGAAATGATAGTGTAAATACCTGCATGGTTGGGTTTAACTTTCCCATCCTTCACATCTTGCTGGTATTTTGGGCAGTTCCGCTTCCAATGAGCTTTTTCATGGCAATAGAAGCATTCAGCCTCTTTTGGGTCAGAAGAAGGAGTAATGAAACCTTTCTTGGTTCCACTTGAAGAAGAGCCATCAAGGGTCCGAGCCTTGGTACCCTTCGAGGATCTCTTTCTCTTCCTCCATCGATTCTTCCCAATTGCCAAAACCGGAGTAGAGTTTTGAGTAGGAGTGATAGCAACCGACTTCCCCTTAAGACCTGATTCTGCGGTCTTGAGAAGTCCCTGAAGTTTGCTGAGAGTGACTTCTTCCTTGTTCATGTGATATGTCATGCGGAATTGATCATAGCACGATGGTAAGGAATGCAAAATAATATCTATTGCAAGATCCTCCGGGAAGTTCACATTAAGCTTCAGCAAACGATCCACATACCTTTGCATTTTCTGCATGTGGCTCGTGACGGATTCCCCGTCCTTCATCATGGTTGTTATCATGGAGCAGATGATTTCATACCTCTCTTGTCTTGCACTTTGATGGTATCTTTCCATCAAATCTTGGTGCATGTCATAAGGGTAGAAATCCTCATAAGACTTTTGGAGTTCCGCTGTCATCGTGGCTGTCATGATGCACGCCACTTTCGTAGCATCCCTTTCATGTGCCCGAAATTCAGCGATCTCCTAAGGAGTTGCAGTGGACTCATCAATCTCCTTAAGCTCCTTGTCAAGGACATATTCTTTGTCCTCGTAGTGGGTAATCATCCTGATGTTTCTGATCCACTCATTGAAGTTGGATCCATCAAAGGTGACTTTCCCACACAAGTTCATAAGGGTAAAGGAGCCATTAGGATTAGAGCCAGAAGCATTGTTGAAAGACATCTGAAGGAAAGAGGACAAGATTAGTTTAGATATAAGAGAGTCGTTAATAAAACACCCAAATGTAGTATTAAGGCTAGGATCCAATCACAATATAATATAACTTAGAAGAGGTATGCCGTAATCTAAGCTATATCATATTTGAAAGGTAGGTGAATGACGATTCACCAATTTCCACCACGAAAACCGCAATATTTTAGTATTAGGTTTTTGAATGGTTCTTAGAAATTCCTAGATTCTTTGAGATTCAATGAATTTTTCAAAGGCATGTTTCAATCTCGAGTGTGCCCTCCAAGTTTTGTGACTGGGATACCGAGGATCACAAAACGAGGTGTGAAGTAACCATGCAAATCACTTGGTACCCTTAAAGTTTATCACTCAATCGATGTGCCGGTTAACCACACACGCTCCATCGATACTATAATAAACCCTAAGTCACCCTTTACCTACCTTGTTAAGTCCAAGTTAGTGTGCCGGTTAACCACACACGCTCCACCAACGACTTAATCAAAGTGTAAAGTGTAATTTCATGGAATAGCACCTTATTCACATTTTTCCTAAAGTAACTAAGATTGGGAATTTAATAAAACATTTAGTTACTTTATAATATTCATCATACTTTGAATGAGAATTAATACGTCCTTGTCTTACCCATTCGGCTAACGACCCTCCACCGATCAAGCAAGCGGTGGGTGAGAGTGGACACCCATTAAGTCACCATTTTATAGGCAACAACCTTATACCCACCTTATAGACCGGCTTCGTGAATGAGGCGTACTAGCGGTAAGACGACTTTGTTCTTATACATATATATATAATTATTAAATCATAATAATATAAGTATAAGGGTTGAATTTTAACTTTTAAAATTCTAGGGGTTGGAACTAAAGTTTTAACTTAACTTTACTTGTTCCAAAACTTGAGGGCAAGTTTTGTAAACTTTCAAAACTTTTCATTTCTTGTAACTTATGAGTTTAATAGAGTAATAAAATGAGGACTTTTCATTTTTCCTAACTCTTGTGTTCTTTTAATGGTTTTTTAATCCAAGAGACTTTTGGTTTTCCATAACTTGAGGACAAGTTATGGACTCCATTAAAACACATTATGATCATGAATTAATCTACCACATAGGTTACAAATAATTCCTATGATCATCTAAACATCATAAGAACAAGAATATGAATATGAACACTTTCAAGAATCAAAATCACATTTAATCTTTGTAATTTTGATAACTAGTTGTTGTAAATGAGTTAGAAAAGACATTACACCTTCTAAAACAAGTTTTCAAGTACCAAAACATTTTAGGGTAATGATTCTAATCCATTTCCAGCAACTCAAGTCGAAATTCTGCACTCTGTCGACCCTACTCGCCGAGTGCATAAACCTACTCGCCGAGTAGGTTGAAGATACACATGAACTCGACGAGTCCTCCCCATGGACTCGCCGAGTCCATCAGTCAGACAGCAGAATTTTCAACTTTCTTCAACTTTTAAGCACAAATAACAAACAAACAAGCCTAGGCTCTGATACCACTGATGGGTTTTGAGCATTCTAACACTTCCTAAGTGTACATGCAACCCTAATAACCTTGGATCTATGTTTGTCTAATTATCATGCAAAGTTGAATTCCAAGGTTATATTCCTATCTAGCATACATGGGGAACAATTTTAACTTGAATCATAGATAGAATAACTTACCTTGTTGTTGCTTGTGTTCCTTGAAACCTTGTGAGCCTAGCACCCCAAGTGTGATGCCTCAAATGCTTCACACAACACCAAATGCTCTTGGAAAGACTCTTGAGATAACACACACTTCTCAAAATTGGCCAAGCCCTCTAGTTTCTTATGTCTCTATGTGTAGCCAATTTTGGTGGAGAATATGATTCTTATATAGTGTTGACACATCGAGGGTTACACCATGTAAACCCTAATGTGTCATGACTCTTCATTTCCATGACCCATGGGTTTGTAACTCCCATGGAGCATCCATGGAGCATCCTATGGGTAGAACCCAACTTGATAATCCATGGAGCCTTTTAGCCCACTATACAAGATATGGACGATTTACATAATCAACCCATATATTTAATTAGTTATCCTTTGATCACTTAATTAATTCCAAATTAATTCTTTGATCAACTAATTAAATAATATTATTAATATATTAGAACTTATAATATATTAATAATCTCCAAGTGTTATTTCTCTCATTTAGTCTATCCAATTGCATGGTGCCATGCAACCCAAATGGACCATGCCGGGTCGGGTCAAGTACATACCAGAAATAGTTATGGACTTAGACACCTTATCCAACACATGGCACCTAAGGAATGTTCATGGACAACTCGAGACGTGCATTCCCTACTTGAAATGTGCATGGACTACTTGAAATGTGCATGGTATACTCATGATGTTCTATACGAACGTGATACACTAAGTGCCTGATGATGCTCCAAGTTAGTCCAAGTTGAATGAAGATGGTCCAAGATCCTTCAAGTTGGTGAAGTTGCTCCAAGGTACTTCTAGTTGGTCCAAGTTAATGAAGTTGCTCCAAGAGAATCTAAGATACTCCAAGTTGAATGCAGTTGCTCCAAATTTGGTCCATGTACCTATAGTTGTTCCATGTTGGTCCAAGTGCATGAAGTTGCTCGAAGATGATTGTAGTTGGTCAAAGTTGGTTTACAAATGTCCTGTAAATCTTTTGATCTTTTCATTCTTCATTATATATGAGAATGCTCCATGAACCAATACAATCACATATGGTTTTCTTGAAGAGGATGGTCATTCCATGATCAAGTAAGTGACATTCTCTATCTAACTTTGCTGCTTTACCTAGATTCTAAGGCATGAGTTAAATAGAAAGTATGAAAATGCAAACACTAAATAATTTAACTTTTATGGTGATGTGTGTTCATGTGGATAGAGAATCTAAGTAGGAAATTCTAAAATGTAGCGAAGTGTGTGCATGTAGAATAAATAATCATAAAGAAAAATTATAACATAGAAAGATGACAAATTTAGAAGCATTGTGGGTTATTTTGCTATTACTTACAGATTTATCAAGAAAATAAATTATGTGTATGATCCTTCACTTCACATTTTATAGAATTTCCTTTGTTGGTTATTAATTTTGAACTCATTAACATCACACATAATAACACATTTTGGACTCACCAATTATGTATCACCGCAATGCATATATTTGTGTCTAAGCCAAGTTACTTCCCAAACCTTAAATACTGACAATCCACATAAACGTTCCCCGCTTATTTTAAGCAACATTCATTTTTGGCATTCCTGCCACCTATACGCTTATATTTACCCTTACGTTTCAAAAGTTATCGTCAAATTCCAATCTACACGACTTTAAAAGAAAATACTATATATAATAACTGACCTAAGAATATAACTACACTTCTTTATACTTTTGTAAAACTCTTTTTTATTATTTATTTTTGTATATTTTTTCATAACTCTAACATTGAAAAAGTAAACAAGCAAATAATTTCTAGCTTTATTTCTATGTGTACATTAGTTCGCAACTTTCTAAGAAATTCATTGGAGTGCTCGGAATCTCAAAGGCTACTAATGGAGCCCATGGCTTTCTATGAAAAACCATGTAGCGGACTTCTTCCCGGTCAGATCCGTGTTAATGTATTGCAGGTGGACAGATTTTCAATATCCCAAGGGGTTTACTGGCTGAGTTCTCACAGGTTACAGATTGACTCCACTCCTGAACTATAACTTATTTAATATATAACTAGACTCAACGTGCATAAACTAAACATATAAACTTGGAACTTGACTCTTGTTGTTTAAACATAGAGGCTTTTTCATAGGTATAGATATTCACAAAGCAAAACTTTTTATGTCCCTCAAACTACACAAGTTCATGTTTTGTCTCATGAGTTCACTATGACTAGGAAGCCACAAGTATACTATAACATATTGGCTTAACTAAACCTTAAAGTTCGCTTGACATTATCCCACATAACATTAATACCTGAAGTATGTTATAGCTCTAAGTAGATTATAACACTTAAGCTTGTTAATGGTTACTGAAGTACCAATATTAGTTGTGTATTGAAGCAAACTGAAGAACCACGAGATTTGGTATTTTGAAAAATCATTATAGTCTGGAGCAATTATCCTTCTTAATTTTGCGTAGTTGTGATAACAACTTGCATTTTCCTAGCAAAAGTAAAAGTAAAATACTTTTTGGTGTTTTCTTTTATCTTTAGATGAAGAGACTGCATATGTGTTCACAGTAGAGAGTCTGGTCCATTGAAATCTTTCATGCCTTCCAGTGCGTGGAACACAGGGCCTACACATTTCAGCATTGGTACCATACACAAATTAAAATTGCCTGTTATCACTTGGTTAATATCACTTCCCAATAATTACCTGCAGACAACCTCCATTAGAACATACATTTTTTTGGATTTTTGGATTTTATGATTTTTGTTTTGTTTTGTTTTATTTCTCCCTCTAAATTTGTGCATAGGAGAGAAAGGAAATTACATGCACAAATTTTAAACTAACCTAAAACAACAAATTAGTCGTCAAAACGTATCATTTTGAGAAAGCCCATAAGCACATCGAATCGAGCTTTATTGAACGGTTTGGTGAACAGATCAACCATATTATTATCAGTGTGAATCTGTTCCAAAGAGATGAGCGAACGCTCATAACAATCTCTAATGAAATGAACATTGATGTTGATGTGCATGGTTTTGGAGTGTTGGACAGGAATTTTAGCTATTTGGATTGCAACATAATTATCACAAAAGATAGGGGTTTTTAGAAAATTAAAAGCATAGTCCAAAAGTTGATGTTGAATCCATATTACTTCGGAGCAACAGGCAGAGGCAGCAACGTATTCAACCTCCGCTATTGAGGTTAAGACATTTTGTTGTTTCTTGCATTGCAACGACACCAAACGGTCTCCTTGGAATTGACATCCCACTGAAGTTGATTTTCTGTCAAGTTCACAACCTCCATTATTGCTGTCAGCAAATGCATATAAATCAAAATCAGAATTTTTAGGATACCAAAGACCCAGTTTTGGGCTACCTGTGAGATATCTAAAAATTTTTTTTGACAACAATTAAATGAGAGAGTTTTTGATTAGCCTGATAACATGCGCAATGAAAAACTGCGAACATGATGTCGGGTCTGCTCGCAGTCAGATACATCAGGGATCCGATCATCGATCTATACTCTGTTTGATCTACGGATTCCAATTGTAAGTCCCCGAATCTGGAACCAACTAGTGTTCAAACACAAGAACAATCAATTATCAATGAGAACAAGAAGGAATAAAAGCAAGAATGATCCAAATTGCAAACATTTTTATTAAGCCGCAAACGTCTGGTACAATGGAACACACACACACGACCATCATACATTCTAACACGAATGACACACACACACACACACACACACACACACATATATATATATATATATATATATATATATATATATATATATATAGGGAACATGAACCGTAAACAGTTCATAACCACAAACAGCCTTGCAGCCGCAAACACTAGTTGAACCGAAAACACCTTGTTTTTGGTTCACCCAAGCGCAAACCCTATAAACACCTAAACAAAGAATAACAATACTCATACAAATGAATGCCTGGCCCAAACCAGCAAAATATGACCTCCGGTATCATGCCATATCATATTTTTGGAAGTGTACCTTGAACAATACAAATGCCGTAGTCTAGGGTTCACTCGAATGTACCGTAACACCTTATGAGCCACATTCTTACCCTTGGAGTTTTTATCAATCTACTGACTCTCCTTACAAACGGGAAAATTTTTGCAATGACTTGTGTTCCTTCCAGCAGAAAAAACAATCATTTTTGCACACACGCATTGACTCTTACCTGAAATCTATCTTCTTCGGTTTCTTTTTGGCTAAATAATATGAATGGGAACGATGTTGTCTTGTGGAAATGTTGAATGCAAAAACTCAAGGAGTTGATCAAATGAACTATCAGTCCATTTGTTGTTGACCTTTATATGCATCAACTTTGCTAAAAAATCAAGAAAAGAAAACGTACAACCAGGATATAACTTGGTTTCGACTGCCTCTAACAAATGTTCAAAATCATCATCGACATCGCTACCCCCTGTGTTGGTATCATTTTTTCTCGACCCCCACACAACATCGTGAATAACATCATCCATCTTGTTACTTAGCGATACGACATCTAAAACCAGAGGAATTAAATGTTCACCGTGATATATCCACGTTTTGTATAACCAACTACACCATATATACGAACATGACATCTCATTGCTTTTGGATCCATGAAGTAACGATTATCACATTGCTCACACGGGCATCTAGTTTCACCTTTACAATCTAGGTGTAACATGGATCTCTTGACAAAAGTGTCGAGTCCTAGTTGGAACTCGGGAGAATGACGATGTGGATTAGTAGTCCAGCTTTTATCAATAAACATGATGCAACCGAAACATATTTTAGTGTTTAAGGTGTACTCTACGGGAAACAAAAATCTAATAGAGTATTCAAAAAAATCGATGATTCAAAAAGTATCCCAACACGGAAACACATGAACAAATAATCAGAAATGGATAGAGTATTCAAAAAGGTAGGCTTCTAAACCCACTTTTTGAATACCTTATCTCATATGTGAACATTTATTACATGATTGTATGTTTAAGAAAAATACGGCAACATTTCCCCTTAGCACCCATGTATGTATGTGTGTATGTATGTATGTATGTATGTATGTATGTATGTATGTATGTACCCGAAGAGCAAGGAGAAACTAACAACCAAATCTTTCTTAAAAAAAACATTCATGTAATACATGTTCACATCCTAAATGAGATAAAGTATAAAAAAAGGAGTCCCAAAATAAGGACAGCCCGAAATTGATTTCTAAATCAATTTCAGGCGGGTATTTCTAAGTTCTTAATGATTATTAAGAAGAAACTTAAACTAAAAATCAATGATTCGTTATGTTTTAATAAGAAAATCATATTATACGGTACAGTATTTAAACCATAATTTTAAAATTACGATGTTATGATAGAAAATAAACAAAATTATAATGTTATAATTAACAAAAGTATCATAAGTTTGTTAATTATAACATCATACTTTTGTTTATTTTCTATTATAGCATTGTTCTTTTAATATTATATTACATAATATTATGGTTTAAAAAATATACCGTTTAATTTTATTTTATATTTTATTTAATTTGATTTTATAATTCATCTAATTTGATTTTAAAATTAATTTAATTTGATTTTATAACTAATTTAATATTTTCTTTTTGCTTATTAGTTTTTTTTAAATTAATTTATTATGATTTTGTAATTAATTTAAATTGATTTTAAAATTTACTTAATTTGATTTTCTAATTAATTTAAAATTTTCTTTTTTGTTATTGTTTAAGTTTTTAATTTAATTTAATTTAATTTAATTTAATTTACATTAATTTTAATATTAACTTGATTTTATAATTAATTTTATTACATTTTAAAATTAACTTAATTTGATTTTATGATTAATTTAATATTTTCTTTTATGTTATTAGTTTTTTTTAAATTAATTTAATTTGATTGTGTAATTAATTTAAGTTTAATTTAATATTAATATTAACTTGATTTTAAAAGTAATTTAATTTGATTTTACAATTAATTTAATATTTTCTTTTTATTTATATTTTTTAAAATTAATTAAACTTTATTTTATAATTAATTTAAAATTACTAAATTTATGTTGCTATTAATAACCTAATTAAGCTAAAGTTGGAATGACCAACATTAAGGCACTAACAAAATTAAGCACTTTGAAACCATATTAACAAGAAAATAAAAACATAATAAACATCTAATACAATCATACATGTAAATACAACATATATTTTTTTCATTATAGACATATTACATATTCATTATACCAACATATTTTTTTTCATTTTTTCCACAAATTACATACATAAATACACACATTGTACATACAAATACACATAAATATGTTTCCTACACATACTTAATATGGCATCATGATAGCAACCTAATTTTTCTCATTTTTTTCATATATACAAGTTACATATATAATTTCAAAAGTCATACACATACACATTCACAAATAATACACATACAAATGACACACACATACAAAAAAATACTAATGGAAAAACACATACATACATCATACAAAATTTTTAGGATTCCTTTGAGATACCAAAGACCCATTTTTTAGGATACCAAAGACCCAGTTTTGGGCTACCTTTCAGATACCTAATTTTTTTTGACAACAATTAAATGAGAGAGTTTTTGATTAACCTGACAACATGCACATTGACAAACTGCGAACATGATGTCGGATCTGCTCGCAGTCAGATACATCAGGGATCCGATCATCGATCTATACTCTGTTTGATCTACGGATTCCAATTGTAAGTCCCCGAATTTGGAACCAACTAGTGTTCAAACACAAGAACAAGCAATAATCAATGAGAACAAGAAGGAATAGAAGCAAGAATGATCCAAATTGCACACATTTTTATTGAGCCGCAAATGTCTGGTACAATGGAACACACACACACAACCATCGTACATTCTAAAAAGACTGACACACACACACACACACACATATATATATATATATATATATATATATAATATATATATATATATATATATATATATATATATATATATATATATATATATGGAACATGAACCGTAAACAGTTCATGACCACGGACAGCCTTGCAGCCGCAAACACTAGTTGAACCAAAAACATCTTGTTTTTGGTTCACCCAACCGCAAACCCTATAAACACCTAAACAAAGACTAAAAATACTCATACAAATGAATTCCTAGCCCAAACCAGCAAAATATGACCTCCGGTATCATGCCATATCATATTTTTGGAAGTGTACCTTGAACAATACAAATGCCGTAGTCTAGGGTTCACTCGAATGTACCGTAACACCTTATGAGCCACATTCTTACCCTTGGAGTTTTTATCAATCTACTGACTCTCCTTACAAACGGGAAAAATTTTGCAATGACTTGTGTTCCTTCCAGCAGAAAAAACAATCATTTTTGCACACACGCATTGACTCTTACCTGAAATCTATCTTCTTCGGTTTCTTTTTGGCTAAATAATATGAACGGGAACCATGTTGTCTTGTGGAAATGTTGAATGCAAAAACTCAAGGAGTTGATCAAATGAACTATCAGTCCATTTGTTGTTCACCTTTATATGCATCAACTTTGCTAAAAAATCAAGAAAAGAAAACGTACAACCAGGATATAACTTGGTTTCGACTGCCTCTAACAACTGTTCAAAATCATCATCGACATCGCTACCCCTATGTTTGAGGTTCCTTCATCAAGGTTGGTATCATTTTTTCTCGACCCCCACACAACATCGTGAATAACATCATCCATCTTGTTACTTAGCGATACGACATCAAAAACAAGAGGAATTAAATGTTCGTCGTGATATATCCATGTTTTGTATAACCGACTACACCATATATACGAACATGACGTCTCATTGCTTTTGGATCCATGAAGTAACGATTATCACAATTCTCACACGGTCATCTAGTTTCACCTTTACAATCTAGGTGTAACATGGATCTCTTGACAAAAGTGTTGAGTCCTAGCTGGAACTCGGGAGAATGACGATGTGGATTAGTAGTCCAGCTTTTATCAATAAACATGATGCAACCGAAACATATTTTAGTGTTTAAGGTTTACTCTACGGGAAACAAAAATCTAATAGAGTATTCAAAAAAATCGATGATTTAAAAAGTATCCCCAACACGGAAACACATGAACAAATAATCAGAAATAGATAGAGTATTCACAAAGGTAGGCTTCTAAACCCACTTTTTGAATACCTTATCTCATATGTGAACATTTATTACATGATTGTATGTTTAAGAAAAATTTGGCAACATTTCCCCTTAGCACCCATGTATGTATGTATGTATGTACCCGAAGAGCAAAGAGAAACTAACAACCAAATCTTTCTTAAAAAAACATTCATGTAATACATGTTCACATCCTAAATGAGATAAAGTATAAAAAAAAAGGAGTCCCAAAACAGGGACAGCCCGAAATTGATTTCTAAATCAATTTCAGGCGGGTATTTCTAAGCTCTTAATGATTATTAAGAAGAAACTTAAACTAAAAATCAATGATTCATTATGTTTTAATAAGAAAGTCATATTATACGGTACATTATTTAAACCATAATTTTAAAATTATGATGTTAGGATAGAAAATAAACAAAATTATAATGTTTTAATTAACAAAAGTATCATAAGTTTGTTAATTATAACATCATACTTTTGTTTATTTTCTATTATAGCATTGTTCTTTTAATATTATATTACATAATATTATGGTTTAAAAAATATACCGTTTAATTTTATTTTATATTTAATTTAATTTGATTTTATAATTCATCTAATTTGATTTTAAAATTAAGTTAATTTGATTTTATAACTAATTTAATATTTTATTTTTGCTTATTCGTTTTTTTAAAATTAATTTAGTTTGATTTTGTAATTAATTTAAATTGATTTTAAAATTTACTTAATTTGATTTTCTAATTAATTTAAAATTTTCTTTTTTGTTAATGTTTAGATTTTTAATTTAATTTAATTTTAATATTAATATTAACTTGATTTTATAATTAATTTTATTTCATTTTAAAGTTAACTTAATTTGATTTTATAATTAATTTAATATTTTCTTTTATGTTATTAGTTTTTTTTAAAATTAATTTAATTTGATTGTGTAATTAATTTAAGTTTGATTTAATATTCGTATTAACTTGATTTTAAAAGTAATTTAATTTGACTTTACAATTAATTTAATATTTTCTTTTTATTGATATTTTTTAAAATTAATTAAACTTTATTTTATAACTAATTTAAAATTACTAAAAGTATGTTGTTATTAATAACCTAATTAAGCTAAAGTTGCATTGACCAACATTAAGTCACTAACAAAATTAAGCACTTTGAAACAATATTAACAAGAAAATAAAAACATAATAAACATCTAATACAATCATACATGTAAATACAACATATATTTTTTTTCATTATAGACATATTACATATTCATTATACCAACATATTTTTTTTTTCATTTTTTCCACACATTACATACATAAATACACACATTATACATACAAATACACATAAATATGTTTCCTACACATTCAATATGGCATCGTGCTTTTTTTTTTTTTTTTTTCTGTTATAGCAACCTAATTTTTCTCATTTTTTTCATACATACAAGTTACATATATAATTTCAAAAGTCATACACATACACATTCACAAATAATACACATACAAATGACACACACATACAAAAAATACCAATGGAAAAACACATACATGCATCATACACATACAAATACATTCTACTTAAAAAATGAAAGATAAAAAAGATGAAAAAGAACCTATGGTAGTGTAATTTCGAAATTTTCTGGCAAGAATTCTGCCAACAATACTGGCAACAACTCTTGAACAACCCTTAAATTAAAAGCTGAAATCAGTAAAAAAAACATCAAAACAAAAGAAGAATCGAAAATAGGGAATGATTTCAATCTTAAATCGTCAAATTTTCTGGAATTTAACTATGTTCGTCGCCTCTTGGTTGCTAGTAATGGAGGTCTAGGTCGTCGGTAATGGAGGCAATTGAGGTTTGGTAAGCGCCGACAATTGTTGTGTGTGCAATCGGCGTTTTCGGTGCTAGATGGAGAGAAAGGCCAACGATAGATGGGCATTAGCGGCGACGTACACATGAGTATTAGCGGCGACACCCATAGAGGAAAAAGTCAACGCCTTTTTCACTCATTTACAACCCTTAGATTAAATACAGATCGAACTTACATGCAGTGGCGGATGCAGCCACTTTTAGTGGGGTGCGTTGCCCCTACTTAAAAGGTTTAACCACCAGAGAGTATATGTAAAAAAATACATTGTTTCAGAAAAATTTACATATATGGTTCCCACTTAAATATTTTTGGCACCCAATTTGCCTAGAGTATATGTAAAAAAATACAATGTTTTAGAAAAATTTACATATATGGTCCCCACTTAAATACTTTTGACATCCAATTTGCCTAAAATCTGAAAGAAAAACCTTGAAAGTTAATATATAATTGCTATTATTTATGTATTAATTAATTTTTATACAAAATGGTCCCCACTACACCGTAGTTCTGGATCCGCCACTGCGTACATGGTTCATTTGACGCAGATCGCTACTGTGTTGGCATTAGCGATGACGGCGTTCATTAGCGGCGACATGTAATGCGTCAATTGCATGTCGTTGCTAATGTATATTGTCGCCACTAAAAATGTCGCTGCTAATGCCCACCTTTCTTGTAGTGATCTTTCTCTAGGATATCATGATTGGTCATATGATCACATCATCATGATCGATATCATTTCTTTTATAATTATTCCCATTTAAAGCAAGCGCTTCCGGAGATGGTTTACCAGTTTGGTGAAATAGAAGCCCCCGAGATTAGAACTTGATAGCTCCCTATGAAAATTGATAACATCAAAACGATAATGCAAAGGGAAAATGTGAGCTACTACTGCCTTTAATTATCATGTGAGCCACTAGGTGATGGTATCAAGATTGATAGCATCATAACATAACAGAAACAGATAATGACTTATGATGGTAATTATCTATTCATCGTGTTTACATTTAAGCAACATTTTTTTTTAAATAATTGACCAACGATCTTGTTAAAAATGTTCAATTTTTACCATTGTGACCGACTATCTTAGGTTACAACCGGTAGTCATACATTAGCGGATACATGGTCTTTTGAATACAATTAATGGACCCCATGAGTTATACTCATGCATCCCAATTACAATCATGTTTGGATCGGCTATCGGTTTAAACTGACTTGATGTATACGTAGCATCTAGGTGGCAATTAAAAAGGATAAATGATTTAGGAGAGTAACACTAAATGTATGCACATGCTATTTATCAAATTAGAAAAGCACATATCTTATATCATTATAACAATATACAAACAAACTTTACATAAATTTCACACATATAAGTCAACCGCATGGAATTGGGAAAACGAATCAGGACATTGAATGTCTTCGATCTTTACTTGGTTTATTCATGCCTCTTGTACTCGAAGGTACAACCCCATCTGCACGAAGAAACGGCGTAAGTTTCCCCAACTTTTTCGATAATGAATTTATAAAGGATTTCCGAGGCAACGGTGGCTTATCAGCAGAAAAACGGATACCACCAATAGGACTGCCAGCTGCAAACTTATCACCAGATGATCTTTCTACCTCTTTCAACTTCATTTTCATCTTCAAGAGCTCAAATTTTAGGTCCTGGTTCTCCTTTTTCAACTGTGAAAGCTCATCGGATAATGGCCGGATAGTGGTGGTAGTAGTGGTGGGTTCCACCGCTATCTGACCACTACCATCCATGGTGTCTCTTAACCGTTGTTGTTCATAGTAAAGAACTTGAACCACGGTCTGTACAGGAAGCCGGTCATTTTGGGCAGCATGGGCACATGCTTCACGGGATAGCTTTTGACAGTCCATTAAGCTGCAAACTTTCTTTCTTTCGGTATCACTTAACTTTGGATGAGCCTACAAAGTTTGAATTGTTAAATGTGATATAATTAGTAAGGGTGTATTTCAATTTAATCAAATTAATTTGTGTGAGGGTAACCAACTACTAATGATGTTTAATATGTACCATTATGAACAGGGGTTAATGCGGTCAATGGATAACATGCTACTTTTTTTTTTTTCTTCACAAAACACTACTGTTTTAAAAAAAAAGTACTATTAAGAAACTGGATATTTGTGTTAAGAAAAGGATAGTTCCTTACCCATTTGTGACATCACCCCTTATGACCTGTTATAGGTTTTACCGGTTTTGGGTGCTGATTTGGAGTCTATGTAGTTTAGTCATTTTTAATAACTGCAAGGACAACCAACTATTTTATATCTTCTTATTTAGTCACTTTACTCATTTTATTATTTATTTTTATATATTTATTATATATTATTTAAATTAAATAAATAGAATAAAATAAAAGCTTTGACCCGAACATCTTAATGAATAAACCAGAACATACAAAATAATTAGTTGCCAAATATAAAGAAGAAGAAGATTAAAAAAATACCTTTAGGAAAATATCAATGGCTCTATACATTCCATCCTCTGAAACCTTAGCTTGTTCAGGAATATGCTCAGAAAGATTAATGAATTTTGACACCAATAAGTTCCTATCAGAAGCTATTTCAGCAAGATAACTTTCCATTAACTTTCCAACTTTTTCCATGTCATTTTCTTGATTATTTGTGGTTTCTAATTCGTATTCAAGGTAATTCATCATGACCCTTTGGATAGTATCAACATCAAACATTGTGTCACCATCAAAATGAAAAGATGGAATTAGTATGTCATCCAAAACTGCCTGCCCGAGTTGCAAGCCTATTCGATTTTCTAAGTCTAACCTACATGCCATTGTTGTTTCAAGATATATGGCTGCCCGAAGCAACATTGAAAGAAAGCTGACCGACACTGCATTTCTTTCTCTTGGTAGGAGGCTTACTATTGTTTCTAGAACTATCCTCTTTTCATGTTCTTGTTTTGGGTTGATTTTTTTCTTGCTCTTTCCGTATATCTCCTGTTTGATGTTAAATTATATAAAGTAATGAATATATTGCTATGCAAAATCCTGAGATTCATAGGGGAGTTCTATTGAAAAAATCCCTTCAAGAATAAATAAAGTACATATTTGCGTAAAAAGGAATTTTTTTAAAGGATTAAATGTAAGAAGTAGCAAAGTATTTGCATTTATCGGTTTATTTTAGCATTAAAGTTCTGTTTCTTTTATTACAACATTGGGTTTCGGTTTATCTCCTAATGATGCATTGTACTTTCGGTTCATATTAGGACTTTGTACATTGAAAAATCGACCCATTTATAGAACTGAATTATTTTTTTTTATTACTTTTTATTTTTTTTCGATGTCATTGCTATTATTGGGTGGATTTTTCAACATATAACATTGTAATGAAAAGAAACTAGTGTTTTAATAAATGTATAAATGAAAGTACATTGTTATTTCTTGCATTTAACCCTTCATACGATAATAAGTAATAAGGTAAGTGCATATTTGCATAAAATAAAACCTTTGAAGGGTTAAATGAATAAAATAGCAACATACCTTCATTTATTTGTGTTACGATCCCATATCTGCCGAAAGTTATTAAGTTGGTGGCCTATAAGTCTAGGTGTTCCCTCCTCCTGGAAGGTGTCTTTTGGAAGTGAATTCTATACTGGGCTTATAGCTTGATACATGACTAGTATTGAATGGGTTCGTACCAATTTGTTTAATTTTAGGATCATACTTACATTTTTTTTCTATAACATAGTTGTACTTTATTATTATTTTTTTAGTTTGTACGTTAGAAAATCTACCAAATTATAGCATTATACTTTTCAAAAAGATTTTATAAGGACATTGTACTTTGAAAAATCTATTCAATACTTGCAATAAAAACTTCCAAATATTCGGATGACATTGCCATAGGTATTGAATGGAAAAATATCTAAGTACTTTTATCGATTTGCTTATTATAGCATCCTACTTTCGTTTCGTCCACTTCCAACATCGTACTTGGAAAATTACACCCAACTATAGCAATGTCATCCAAAAATACAAAGCAATTTACTACTCTAATTGGGTAGATTTTTCAAAGTTTAATGTCCTAATAAGCATTTAACCCTTCTTTGAAAATACACCAAGCAAAAAGAGACCTTACCAAACCCCGAAGACATTTTTGGGCATAAAGCATCAAAATCGGACCAAGAGCATATTGTTTATACCCCCTTGAAATCATCGCAAGAAGAACCCTTTGAAATATATCGATCCTAAGTACAATTAAATCTTCAACCCACCAATCAACAACAGCTTTCGGGTGTGAAGAACATGACGAAGAAACCAAAGAACCAGTGCTTCCGGACGATTCTTTGGTCACTATAAATGCTATAGTGTCTATACACCGATTAATTAACTTTACTTTATCAGCCATTGGTAAGAAATCTATGGATGATTGCAATATGGAAACAGAACCAGCCAATGTTTTAAGTCCAACTTCATTCAAATACGCTTCGGATCTTGTTACAAGATTTCCAATTGCATAATCTTCTGTCATTTCAAGAAACTCTGAAACACATCTCACCATGGCAATGTTTTCTGTTGATAATTCGAAGTTTATTCCATAACAAAACTTTGCTGCAAGTTCAAATCCTTCAGGGCCTCCAGGGATATCAGGGATTTCAACCATTAAAAGACCAGAATCTTTGGGGTTGGATGCCATTTTTCTAATGTAACCACACTTTGACACCAATGGAAACTGCATCAAGTTCAAGAATTCAAGTATAAAATTACATAAGAAGAGTAATAACAAGAGTGTAAAATTGAATTATACCTTGTGTAATGAAAAAGAAGCACCTCCTGTGTGGACTGTGACATCGCTTGGGATATCTTGGGAGAAAAGCCTGTTAACATTGAAATAAAGTCCCTTTAGATCTTCAAAAAAAAACTGAGAAACAAAAAGAAAACAAGATTGAGATGATTAAAACTTAAAAGCAAACCAATCACTAGTTTTCTCCATGGAATTAGTCATAAGTTGCTCAGTTTAGTCCTCTTGACTGGCATAATAAGGGGTGTGGGAAGTGAACTCATTCATGTAGAACATCCCTCATGACAATGATTGACTACTCATAACAAGAATCATGTTCTATATTTCACCATAAACAGCAAAAAGATAAAAAGCTTTATGAAAGTACACACATTTCACTTGCTCTTTGTACAACATGAACAGAAGCAAAAGAAGGAATGAGTTGTTTCTTTCATTTTCCACCACCGTTATCTTGCATTAAATTTATGGATTCTGTTGCATGTCAGACGATCAACATCTTTAATGAAATACCCGTGATGGATATTAGCGTTTGGCCAAAAAGGAGGAAGATACAGGGAGAAAATTGTATTTTTGTAAACTTGGTATTGTGGATATTTGTGAGGGAATCTTGGATAATTACAAGAAAATAGGTTGAAGTTACGAGTGTGTGGTGGTGAGTGCAAATAAGATTTTGGAGTATTTGGACAAAAGATTAGAAGTTCGTTATATTGACCAGTGACATATTTTATCAACCACATAATGCGCATCTTTTCTGATAGGGATAACGAACTGCCATTGGTTGAACAACTATTGACCCAATGCTTGTAGATGGTTTATCATCAATGCAATACGCCAATACTCTAATAGTCTTGTATTACTATTGAATCAACAAGGCTTTAATTGGAATAAACATCCAAGCAAAACCCCGTTATGTCTTCTCTCTTTAACCGTGTACTTGATGTCGTGTGGCATAGATTCTTTTCCAAAAGCCATTAAATGCAACCAAACAAATTAAAAAAAGGGAGACTTCAATTCTACTCTAACTGCAAAGGACCGAGGCCAACTCTGGGTTAGTGCCCCACAACCTCGTTATGTCTTTCTCTCTTGCTGTGTCAAATAATGAAGAAAGACAACTGGAACATCGCCTAAATCGTTTGGTATGATGGGATGGTTATTTAGATCTATTCTAAAAAAAGACACAATAATTTTGTCATATAATTTATGCATTATAGGATTATACAATTTGTATATCATACAACCCCTAAAATATTATGTATAGCAAAAAGTTGATATATACGGTGTAGCTCCTTTTGAAAAAAAAAAAAAATTCCAGTTCTAAGAATATAATCACAATTATTGCAATTAAATGTTTGCGAATTTGCTAAATAGCATCGTCCATAAATATTTAGAGGAACACCTTACTCTTTAAGAGTATAATTTAAAATTATTCAACTGTCCCTAGAAAATAAAATGCATCATTCGTTATCATCTTGTGTTAATTGTTTCAATACAACACATTTTGAGTATCTTTCATATTCTCCTTGTAATTGTTGGTGCTACGTCTCCTTGTAATTACTCTTTGTGTTAAAACTCAGCCTATATATTATTAGCCCACATATTTATGGGTCCTTTAGTCTTTAGCTCATTCGTTGTTGCTGATCGATCTCTTGTTGTTCGATTTATTTCTTCTGTTGGTTTGTTACTCCTCTCATTCTCAGATTGCTTATCTATTGTTGTGGTTAATTAATCATTTGCCAACATGAATGGAAAGGATGATTCCCTTTAGTCAATAAGTACTAGTCTAGATGGAAAGAATTATACGAATTAGAGTTATAAGGAACTTCCTTGGAAGAATATGTGGGGCTATGCCACTGGGACTAAAGCCAAACCCCCAGTGCCTCAACCTGAGAATTTCGATTTGTTAGTTGATGCTTGGGAGACTGATAACTCCAAGGTCATTACTTGGATTGACAATTCTGTTACTCGGTCTATTAGTATGCAGTTGGCTAAACATGACACATCAAAGGAAGTTTGGAATCACTTTGAGAGATCGTATACTCAGTCCAACTTTGCTAAATAGTATCAGTTAGAATATCATATTCGTTCCCTTCAACAAAATGACCAAAGTATTCAAGATTTCTATGTTGCTATGTCTAACTTGTGGGATCAATTAGCTCTTACTGACTTTAAAGAGTTAAAAGATTTTGAGCCTTACATTTCTAGCTGGGAAAAACAATATTTGGTCCGGTTCTTGATGGCCTTGTGTTTTGATTTTGAAGGCCTACATGGAACAATTCTTCATCACTCTTACCTTCACTCAGTGTATTCTGAATGAGTTGATTGCTGATGAGACTCATATCAGATCTTACGTGGATAAAGGGTTTATCGCAACCTCCATTCCTACTTCCACTTCTGCTATGTTCACTGTTTCCTCTAATCAGTCTCGACAAACTTCTAGGGTTGCTTATGATGAGTGTGCATTCTACAAACAGAAAAATCATTGGAAAGCTCAGTGTCCATTTTTAGTCAACAAGGGTAAATTTGGCCAGCCTCAGTTGGGACAACAAAATAGGTTTGGTCAACTGAAGTTTCAGCCATGGACATCTCGTCTTCCACAGTTTGTTGCTGCTTCTACGCCACCAGTTGGCACATAATGTGTTGGAAACATGCCCCGATCTGCATTGGATCCTAAGGTTTTTGAGATTTTCAAACAGTATTTGGCCTCTAATCCCACAAGTATGTCTGTATCCATGTATTATGGTCCTACTTCATCTGATACATTAGGTATTCCCTCATCTTTTTGGGTTTTAGATTTTGGTGCAACCCATCACATGACTCCTCATTTGTCGTCATTTACTTCTTTGTCACATATGTCATCTATTTATGTTATGTCTGCTAGTGATACATCTATGGTAGTCAAGGGTGTTGGGTATGTCTCTATTTCTCATATCACTCTCCCTGATGTTTATTACTTTCCCAAACTTACTTTGAATCTTACCTCAGTCAGTCAGTTGTATAATTATAGTAATTAGGTGTTCTTTTCTGATTTGGTATGTGTTATACAGGATCAACACACCCAAAAGGTGATTGAGATCGGCCATAGGGTGGGAAAATTGTATGCCTTGGAGGTTCTCAAAGTATCTGCTATTGCTGCCTCCAACAATTTCCTTGGCATTTACAACAATTTTAGAGCTCTTGTTAAAACTCAACATTTGCTTGTGATTAAGTGCTTCAGGTATAACTTAGTGGGTGAATATATGTAACGTCCCAAAATTCATGACCAAAAATTTCATTTTTAATTACATAATTATAAAAACCAGAAGTCTGAAAACATCAATAGTACCAACCCATATCATAATCAAAACTAGGACGCCAAATAACCAAAACATGTCATATAAAACTAATATCAGAGTACAACTCCCAAAGATCTTATGCACGGAAAATCATAGTATGATGCATTGTGATCATGTTAGATCCTTTCCTTTCGAAGAGGAAGTACCTAAAACCAAAACTGTAAATCGTAAGCACGAAGCTTAGTGAGTTCCCCCATCATACCACATACCATACAATAAACATATTTCCTAGCATATCTGGGTGGCGGCCTACCCCTTCGGTCTCTTTCAACCAGATACTGTCGAGCATATCTGGGTGCTGGCCTACCCTTCGGTCTCTTTTAAACGGATACTGCCTAGCATATCTGGGTGCTAGCCTACCCCTTCGATCACTTTCAACCGGTTACAGGTCTGTTACATCCTTAACACTACAACATAGTATCCTAGCATATAAGCACATAAATCACATATTACCTAGCATCTCTGGGTGCTGGCCTGCCCCTTCAGTCTCTTTCAACCGGTTATGGGGGCTATTTCACACCTACCACTATCACATAATATCATAGCATACAGGCAGATAAACCACAACAGATATTGGCATATCAGACATGTTGGTGATTTTGATCATCAATGTTATTTAAGTGTAATGAGATTACTTTGTGTTGACCAAAAATGATCTTGATAAATATTAAACAAGTAAAGAAGGTGTGGAGTACACACTTGTTTAAGTTTGATCAAGTTTCAAAGTACACTGTCATTTAGGGGCGAAGCCCCTAAACGAACGAGGGTCCAGGGGCAGCGCCCCTGGGAGCGGGGTTCAAGGGGCGACAGTTGGTTTGACCCTTATCCATATATCCGTTTTATGACAGTTTTTATGGTTTTATGACAGTTTAAAACTGTCATATGATAGTTTTCAGACAAAGATATTAAAGTTGGTTTTGGTCTCATTTTCTGGTACATACGAAAATATCATCAAACATTCTCGGTTCTTGTCTCTCTGAGTCTTATCCAATTGAAGATTTGGGAGTACCACCAAATACTTCGATTTGATAGTGATAATCACAATTCTCAGAATTTCCAAGCCTTTCTACACCCACATTTCTAACATAAATCGAAGTATTCTGTGATCATGGCAAGTGGCGATTCTGTGAAGGATATGACAAGAAAGTTTGACAAATTGAACAAGTTTGAAGGGCAAGATTTTCGTAGATGGCAGAAGAAGATGCACTTTCTCCTTACCACTCTGAAAGTGGTATATGTTCTGAGTACACCCATGCCAGTCTTACCAGAATCTGTTGAAGATGAACCTTTAGAGGCAACAAGAAGGAGATCAAAGTGGGAAAATGATGATTACATATGTCGTGGTCATATTCTCAATGGTATGTCTGACTCTCTTTTTGATATCTATCAAAATTTCGAATCTGCAAAAGAACTGTGGGATTCTCTTGAATCCAAATACATGGCTGAAGATGCTTCTAGCATGAAGTTTCTTGTCAGTAACTTTATGGGTTACAAAATGATTGACTCTAGGCCTGTTATGGAACAATTCCATGAAATGTTAAGGATCCTGGGACAGTTTGCTCAACACAATCTGAAAATGGATGAAGCCATTTCTGTGGCTGTGATTATTGACAAACTGCCCCCTTCCTGGAAGGATTTTAAACACAATCTGAAACATAACAAAGAGGAATTAACTTTGACTCAACTTGGAAGCCAATTACGGATTGAAGAGTCCTTAAGGACTCAAGAACTTGATAACAATCCCAAAGGCAAAAACCAAGTTGGTTCCTCTTCTGTGAACATGGTGGATGGAGAAGGATCAAAGAATCAAAAGAAGTCTAATGGAAAAAGGAAGTTTAAAGGAAAGGATGACAAGTCTTCCAACAAGAAGGCTAAAGTGGTGTGTTGGAATTGTAACAAACCGGGTCACTTCAAGAAAGATTTTCGTTTGCGTAAAGTGAACAAGGATGGTGCAGGACCAAGTGGATCCAAGGATCCAGAGAAGCAACAAGGTCAGATTTTTGTATTCATGCAGAATTCTAAATATATTCAGAATTATATTTCTGTGATTTCTGAAGCATTTTATGTGCAGGATGATAATGTTACATGGTGGGTTGATTCGGGAGCAACAAGTCATGTTTGCAAAGATCTATATTGGTTCAAGGACTTTCAACCAATTAATGATGGATCTGTTGTGAAGATGGGAAATGTTGCAACTGAACCAATCAAGGGCATAGGATCTGTTTTACTTACTTTTACTTCTGGGAAATGTTTGTGTTTGAACAATGTTTTATATGTTCCAGGGATTCGTAAGAATCTCGTGTCTGAAATTGTATTAAATAATTGTGATTACAAACAAGTATTAGAAAGTGACAAGTATATCTTGTCAAGACATGGTTCTTTTATAGGATTTGGATATGTATGTAATGGAATGATTAGGCTAAATATTAATTATCTTTTTATTGATAATTCTGTTTGCATGGCTTCTACTAGTACTACCAATAATTTTAATAAATATGAATTATGGCATGCTAGACTAGGACACATTCATTACAAAAGATTAAAAGACATGTCTAAGATGAGTTTAATTCCTTCCTTTGATATGCAAAATAATGAAAAATGTAAAACATGCATGCTAACTAAAATCACTAGACAACCTTTCAAAGATGTTGTTAGGGAAAGCAAGGTGTTGGATCTAATACATAGTGATTTATGTGATTTCCATGCAACACCTTCCCTTGGAAACAAAATGTATGTTGTTGCTTTTATTGATGATGCATCTAGATATTGTTATGTCTATTTGCTACATTCTAAGGATGAAGCACTTGATAAATTTAAAATTAATAAACAACAAGTTGAGCTTCATAAAAATGAATTTATAAAAGTCTTGCATACTGATAGAGGTGGTGAGTATTATGATCCAATTTATTTTGAATCAACTGGAATAATACATCAAACCACAGCTGCTTATACACCACAACAAAATGGTGTAGCTGAAAGAAAGAATAAGACTTTGAAAGAAATGGTTAATTCCATGTTGTCTTATTTTGGATTAAGTGAAGGGTTTTGGGGTGAGGCAATGTTAACTGCATGTTACATCTTGAACAGAACTCCAAATAAAAGAGTAAGAATACTCCTTATGAACTTTGGTGTAAAAAGGTACCAAATTTGAGTTATCTCAAAGTTTGGGGTTGCAGAGCAGTTGTAAGGCTCACTGAACCCAAAAGGAAAACATTGGGTGAGAGAGGTATAGATTGTATCTTTATTGGATATGCCGAGCATTCCAAAGCTTATAGATTCTATGTTTTAGACTCTAATGACTCTGTGTCTGTTAACACTGTTATAGAGTCAAGAGATGCTATCTTTGATGAAGAAAGATTTACATCTATACCTAGACCAAGGGACATGATTCAACAATCTTTTGACAAAAACACAACTCAAGCTGGAGATGATTCTGGGGGTACAAGTTCTGTGCCTGAACTTAGAAAGAGTACTAGAGCTAGAAAAGCTAAGTCGTTTGGATCTGATTTTCAACTTTATTTAGTTGAAGGAACAAGGAATGAGACTATATGTCAACATCAATATTGTTTTAATATTGAGGAGGATCCAAAGACTTTTAGTGAAGCTATGGGTTCTAGGGATGTTCATTTCTGGAAAGAAGCAATTCAGGATGAGATTGATTCTATCATGCATAACAATACTTGGGTATTGTCAGATTTACCTCCTGGTTGCAAGGGATTCGGAAGTAAGTGGATCCTCAAAAGGAAAATGAAGGTGGATGGCACAATTGATAAGTATAAAGCCAGATTGGTTATCCAAGGCTTTAGGCAGAAAGAAGGCATTGATTTCTTTGATACTCATGCTCCTGTTGCTAGAATTTCCACTATTAGATTATTGTTAGCTCTTGCAGCTGTACATAATCTTGTGATTCACCAAATTGATGTGAAAACTGCATTCTTGAATGGTGACTTAAATGAGGAAATTTACATGAAACAACCTGAAGGATTTGTTATGCCTGGTAATGAACATAAGGTGTGCAAATTGAAGAAATCATTATATGGTTTGAAACAAGCACCAAAACAATGGAATCAAAAGTTTGATGATGTTGTCTTGTCTAATGGTTTTGCATTAAACCAAGCTGACAAGTGTGTATATAGCAAATTTGATACTTCTGGTAAAGGAGTCATGATTTGTTTATATGTAGATGATATGTTGATATTTGGTACTGATTTGGAAGAAGTTAATAAAACTAAGAAATTCTTATCATATAGTTTTGATATGAAAGACATGGAGGAGGCTGAGGTAATTCTTGGTATAAGAATAGAAAAGGAAAAAATGGGATTTCAATTTCTCAATCTCATTATATTGAGAAGATATTGAAAAAGTTTAACTTTGAGAATTGTTCTGCTGTTAGCACTCCTATAGATCCTAGTCTTAAGCTTCTGCTGTTAGTTGTCTAATGTATGCCATGATTAGTACTAGACCTGATATAGCTTATGCTGTGGGAAGACTTAGTAGATATACTAGTAATCCTAGTTCACATCATTGGCAAGCTGTGAGTAGAGTATTCAAGTATTTGAAAGGGACCATAAATTATGGTTTAACTTATAGTGGATATCCTTCTGTTTTGGAAGGTTATTCAGATGCCAGCTGGATTAACAACTTAGAGGATCACTCTTCTAATAGTGGTTGGGTGTTTCTTCTTGGAGGAGGTGCCATTTCTTGGGCATCCAAGAAACAGACTTGTATTACTAACTCAACCATGGAATCTGAGTTTGTTGCATTGTCTGCTGCTGGTAAAGAAGCTGAGTGGCTAAGGAATTTGATTTATGAAATTCTATTATGGCCCAAACCGATATCTACCATTTCTATCAGATGTGATAGTGCTGCAACTTTGGCTAAGGCTTATAGTCAAGTATACAATGGAAAGTGTAGACATTTAGGTGTTAGACATAGCATGATTCGTGAGCTCATCATGACTGGTGTGATATCTGTGGAGTTTGTAAGAACTCAGTTGAATTTGGCCGATCATCTAACCAAAGGGTTAGCAAGAAATCTTGTGCACAAGGCGGCTGTAGGGATGGGTTTGAAGTCCACTTAAAATCTTTTATATTGAGATACCCAATTCCCATCTAATGTAATATTAGATGCTGAATTCAATGTGGAAAGCTTGATATTTGAAGATTGGAACACATTTTATCATCATCCCAAGGTATGTGTTCAGTACTGCAAGTTAAGAAGGTTGAAGTTTTATTTCTTAATAGTTCTTTGAAAAATTGCATTTGCAGGTGCAAGAACAAAAGAACTACCTATATAAGTATGAAGTTTAGCTGCTTCAAGAAGTTGGGACTTGACTTTGATATACTTATTGAAGGATGGGACACAAGCTAGTAAAATATAGTGTCAAGTTAGAACTTATGAGAATGTAAATTGTTGTGTGTATTATCTTCATGTATTCACTATGAATAGAAAGGGTTCAATCCGTAGTGACACCCTAATATTCGGATATTTGGAATAAATAATATACTAATGTGAAATTCAATCGTCAGGACATTTCATTTATGCATCAATTTGTTGTTGTTATGTTTCATTTTAAGTTAATCAAGATTACACTTAAATGGGGGAGGTTTGTTGGTGATTTTGATCATCAATGTTATTTAAGTGTAATGAGATTACTTTGTGTTGACCAAAAATGATCTTGATAAATATTAAACAAGTAAGGAAGGTGTGGAGTACACACTTGTTTAAGTTTGATCAAGTTTCAAAGTAGTTGTCATTTAGGGGCGAAGCCCCTAAACGAACGGGGGTCCGGGGGCAGCGCCCCTGGGAGCGGGGTCCAAGGGGCGGCAGTTGGTTTGACCCTTATCCATATATCCGTTTTATGACAGTTTTTATGGTTTTATGACAGTTTAAAACTGTCATATGACAATTTTTAGACAAAGATATTAAAGTTGGTTTTGGTCTCATTTTTTGGTACATACGAAAATATCATCAAACATTCTCGGTTCTTGTCTCTCTGAGTCTTATCCAATTGAAGATTTGGGAGGACCACCAAATACTTCGATTTGAAAGTGATAATCACAATTCTCAGAATTTCCAAGCCTTTCTACACCCAATACCCAAATTTCTAACAAGACAATTATCACAAAGACAATCATCTTACGATAAACAATAATAAGTAGGCCGACATTGGTGCCTTCGACCCACTACTACAGTGAAGGTAACTCACCTCAAATACTGGAAAGTAGGTTAACTGTCCCCGGCTCCGAATATCAACCCAACTCAACACCCTAAACATAAAAGTTTTCCTTAACTACCCCTTCATACTCATAACCCCTTAAGGGTCAACTTTGGTCAAAGTAAAAGTCAAAGTAACGCTTCGAGTTGACCGAACTCGTCGAGTTGCCCTTCAACTCTCCGAGTTTCCATGAATCACAAAATCATGATATTGCGATCCAATTTGTCGAGTTTTCCTCCAACTCGTCGAGTTCTTCCTTTTCAACAGAATCGGGACTTCTCAATACAAATCGTTGAGTTCCTTCGTGAACTAATCAAGTTCTTCAGTCTGTTAACCCCTCTTAATGCACTAAGCCATTATTCTTCAAATCTACACCCTATATCCCAGATCTAGATTGGAAATGCATCTAGGAGGGTAAAGTTTCCAACTTTACCCATTAATACCCTTCCTAAACAGATTTAGCTCAAACCTTAACCCAAGAAGGCCAAAGTCTTAGTCCAAATACCACCAAAACTACAATATAGACAATGAGTTCATAGATCTGGACTCGAAGGACAAAAATATAACGTAAAGTTCTAACTTTCTCTACATGCATGCCCATTAGAAGCTCCAAAAGGCCAAAATGATGGTCTAAAGGTTGCAAGGGACTCCCATGGCCTTAAATTTGGCTCCTTTATGCCATGAAAACCCCTCAAGACCCTAGATATGAAGTTTTAACTGATTTTGGATGTCCAATTCCCAAGGATCATGATATTTGGACAAAACCAAGCAAAATAACCCCAACAGAAGATCTAATCAACTACAAGGCAAGGTTCAAGCTTTATACCAGAAAAGTGTTGTGGATGAGGCAAGGATTCTGGATCTATAAGCTCCTTCTTGTGTCTTCAAGCTTTTCCTTTTTCCAATGGCTTCAATACACATCGAAAATAGCCAAAATGGCTCACAGTCACTCAAAGTAGCTTTCGGGTTTCGAAAATTAGGGTTAGGACAGTGGAGGCTAGAAATGAGGCCAACAGCTCGGGGTTAAGGTGTTTAAATAGGGTGCAAAACCCTGGATTTAGGGTTTCATTTTAACCAGCTAACTCATTGAGATTAGACGACTAAAATCGTCGAGTTGGTAACCAAAACATGCGGTCCATAACATCTCTACTCGACGAGTTTGGGGCCTCCAACTCTTCGAGTTGCTCTATAAAATGAATAATTATAAGTTAAATACATACAGGAACTAAGCATTACAATTGTCCCCACTTGTCTCAGACTTTGTCCTCGAAGTCCGCTGTTTCAAATAATCCTAGATAGTGCTCCTTGATCTCCTCGTCTGGCTCTCATGTCCACTCTGACCCTTTGTGGTGTAGCCACTGCACCTTCGCTAACTACACAACCTTATTCCTCAAGGTTTTTATCTTCTAATCTAGAATCGTCACTGGATTCTCAACGTACTTCAGGTGGCCGTCCACCGGAATATCCTCTAAAGGCACAGCTACAGAGTCATCCACTAAGAACTTCCGTAGCTGGGAGACCTGAAAAGTGCTATAGATCTGACTAAGCTCGGCTGGCAGATCCAGTCGATATGCAACCCGGCCCATCCGAGCCAAAAACATGAACGGATTAATGTACTTGTGGCCCAGCTTGCCCTGCTTCCTAAACCGGATGACACCTTTCCAAGGTGAAACCTTCAGTAGAACCATACCCCTTACCTGAAACTCTAGGTCTGACCGGTGCTTATCGGCGTAGCTTATCTACCGAATCTGAGTAGCGTGGAGCCTGCTCTGGACCTACTAGATCATCTCAGTAATCTTGAGTACCAATTCGGTACTCCCTATGACTCTCAGACTGGCCTCGCCCCAATAGATTGGGGTCCTACATTTCCTCCCGTAGAGCATCTGGAAGGGAGGTCGGTATATGCTACCATGTTAACTGTTGTTAAACGAAAATTCCACTAACGGAAGAAATGTATCCCAACTCCCACCAAAATATAATATGCACGCATACAACATGTCCTCTAGAGTTTGAATCGTCCTCACACTCTTTCCATCCGTCTGTGGGTGGAATGTTGTACTAAAACGGAGACGAGTACCCATATCCTGATGAAAAGTAAAACAAACATCTCGGTCTGACACAACCGAGAGCAGTACTCCATGCCGATCCACCACCTTGCGTACGTAAGTCTCGACTAGCTTCTCTATTGATACACTCTTCTGGATCCGGATGAAATGTACACTCTTGGTCAACCGATCCACGATGACCCAGATAGAATCCACCCCCCGTGCGGTCTTGGGAAACTTGGTGATGAAATTCATAGTGATGTCTTCCCATTTCCACATAGGAATCTCCAACGGCTGCGTCTTTCCGTGAGGTCGCTGATGCTCGGCCTTGACTTTCCTGCAAGTCAAGCACCACTCCACAAAGCAAGCTATATCCTGTTTTATGCAGGGCCACCAATAATTAGGGTGAAGATACCCATACATCTTTGTGGCCCCAGGATGAATGGAGAATCTCGACCTATGAAGCTCCTCCAACAGATACTAGCGCACACCGCCCCAATAAGAAACCCAGTGCCTCCGATGCAGAGTCAACAACCATTGGCTATCATAATCAAATGAGGCCACCTGACCTATGATCTGCTCACATTTCCAGCGTTCTTCCTTTATACCCTCAACCTGATCCTCTCGAATTCGTTCTAGCAACGCAGTAAACACTATCATCCTTAGGCATACATCCCCGATCGGAGCTGCATCCGCCTTGCGGCTGAGTGTATCAGCCACCACATTGACCTTCCTCAGGTGGTAGAGGATCTTGTAATCATAATCCTTCACCACATCCAACCAACATCGATGCCTCATGTTTAGATTTGGCTAATCTATTTGGTGCCTCAGGCTCTTGTGGTCTGTGTAAATAGTACATCGGAACCCATAGAGGTAGTGTCGCCAAATCATGAGGGCAAAAACTACTGCCCCCAACTCCAAGTAGTGTGTCGGGTAATTCTCCCCGTGAGGCTTCAACTGCCTCGAGGCATAAGCGATGACACCCCCTCTCTACATCAAAACTGCGCCTAAGCATATACTATACGTGTCACAATACACTATGAAATCCTCAATGCCCTCTGGTAGGGTTACTATCAGTTCCTCGCACAACTTCTGCCTCAAAGTCTCGAAAGCTGCCTGTTGCTCAGGCCCCCAGTGGAATGTCACCGATTTCATGGTTAGTCGGGTCAGTGGAACAACAATCATGGAGAAATCCTAGATGCGTCTCCAATAATAACCCGTCGTACTAAGAAAACTCTGAATCTCGGATGGAGATCTCGGAACCTCCTACTGCATCACGACATCTACCTTGGCCGGATCAACCAAATTACCCTTCTTGCTGACAAGGTGCCCCAGAAAATGCACCTTGTGCAACCAGAACTCAGACTTGGAGAACTTTTCGAAAAGCCTCTCCCTCCTCACTATCTCTAGCACCTCCCTCAGGCGCTCCTCGTGCTACTCCTAAGTCTTGGAGTAAACCAAGATGTCATCAATAAAGACTATCACTTACTGATTCGACATTGGTCTGCATACACAGTTCATGAGATCCATGAACACGGAAGGAGCATTGGTGAGCCTAAAGAACATAACCACGAACTCATAATGACCATATCAAGTTCAAAAGGTTGTCTTCTGCACATCTTCGTCACGGACTATCATCTGGTGATAGCCTGATCGGAAATCAATCTTGGAAAACCAAGATGCTCCCTGAAGCTGGTCAAATAGGTAATCAATCCTCGGGTGGGATAACGGTTCTTCACCGATACCTTATTCAACTCCCGGTAATCTATACACATCCGATGTGACCCATCCTTCTTCTTTACCAACAGAATCGGGGCTTCCTAAGGCGAACTACTCGGCCTGATAAATCTTTTTTCTAACAGATCCAGCAGCTGTGTAGAAAACTCCTACATCTCAGGAGGAGCCAACCGATATGGTTCCTTGGCTATCGAAGCCACACCAGGAACTAGGTCAATCCTGAACTCTACCTGCCTCTCCGGAGATACCCCAGGAAAATCCTCCGGGAAGATGTCTAGGTACTTACGTACGATCGATACGTCATGCACGGTCGCCCTACCCTTCTCCAAGGTATCTATGACATAGGAGACATAACCTTTGTAACCCTGCTGAAGGTAGTGTCTCACCTTCGCTGCCAAACACAAAGTCGATACACACTACGACCTCTTACCCTGAAACACCAACCCTTTTCCACTTGGGGTCCTAACTCGCACTAGCTGTTGCTCGTAGTCAATCACTGCCATATTGGGGCTCAACCATTCCATACCCATGATCACCTTATTCCCTCATAGGGGAATAGGGACTAAATCCACGAAATACTACTCATCAAACAACTGTAGTGTACATCCCTGATGAACCCTCACGACCTGAACAATCCTATCATCCGTAATATCTACATCAAGGGGACAGTCCAGATCTCCTGGAGCTCCAACAAATCGCTTGCTATGAGCGAACGATAAAAAGGATCGGGTAGCCCCCCGAGTCGAATAATACCAACATTGGGATACGGTTCACATGGAACGTTCCTAAAACAAGATACATGGAATATAAATACGAAAACTGACATATAATAAAAATTAGGGAGAAGAAACATACCCGTCACCACATCTGGTGTGAGACGCGCCTCCTCGGCGGTTAGCTGGAAGGCTCAACTCCTCACCACAAGGGCATCTGACTTGCCCTTGTGGACATCTGTGATCCCCAGGGTCACTGGATCTAGCACCACAACTGGCGCTCCTGATACCAATCTCGAGCAGTTGGCCTTTTTATGGCCTATCTGATTGCAATGGAAGCAAATCAGGTCTGATGTCTGAATGGTGAGGGTAGGGGCAGTACAATCCATGCTAAAGTGCCTAGTCTTGCCGCACTTATAGCAACCCGATCCCCTACTCTGCAAACCCCTCACGTGTCTTTCCGCATTTCCCATAGCGGCTCTGTCCCTGTTGTCCCTTCGACCTCCAGTCGAATCCCTTGAGTTTCATTGCTGAAACCTAGTCGTTTGCCCAACCTCTACCTTTCTCTTTCGAATGTGCTCTATATCAATCTCCCTCTCTCATTCCCTGGCTATCATATCCTCCTAGGTTGGTCATGCCGAATAACTGATATATTTCCGAATGTCAGCTTGCACCATGTCATCATACTAGGTTTTCTTCATCTCCTCATCACCCGCATACTGGGCACCAACAAGGTTCTCTCCCTGAATTGGGCAACAATCTCCGCCACCATCTCAGTAGTCTGCCTCATGTCCTAAAACTCCCTGGCCAACTGTTGAACCTCCACAACTAGCACAAACTCCGCCAGAAACCTGGACACAAAGTCTGATCAGGTCATGGCCTCAGTAGTTGGGGCTCCCAAAGTATCACCAACTGCCTCCCATCAGTCACTAGCTCGCTCCATCAAACACCAAGTAGAAAATATGACCTTCGACCCCTCAGGGCACTAGCTTGCTACCTGTGCAGACTCAATTTCTGTGATCCACCGCCTAGTTACAATGGGGTCTTTCACCTGTAGAAGTTTGGTGCTCTACATCCCATGAAATCCTTGAAGGAGAGTGTATGATTCCCTGACTGTCCAGGTGCCATGTCACTCCTAAATGCCCTAAGGTGATCCTCCAATAATTTAATGATACCCTCCTTGATCGACCCGAAAATCACCGAGGTCAACTAAAGGATGCCTCTCGTAATCTCGGATGAAATGAACTTGCAAAATCCACCATCAATTGGTTCGGAACCCGTACCCAAACCAGACCATGATCCTGAGCCCCCTTCTCCATGACATGTCACCACCATTCTAAACCAAACCACACAATTGTCAGGGTCATACATAAATCATTAAGAGATCTCACACTCTGCCACTCCTGGTTCTTCGTAGCTCTCCAAGAGTCGAGTATAGATCCACTGCTTTCAGTAGTACGAGCTCATACTACCTTCCATATCTATCTGTACTTTCCTCCTAGGTCGTCTTGGGTTACCAAAGTCGCTTCCTATCCATGAATACAATTCTCAATCAAATAATTGTTGTCACTAATCTCATCTTATCCTTTCCTTAGGGTAATATCTAACCCACTCTCTACTATCAGCTAGATAATAAGTCCCTGTTATCTCTCCCTAACTAGCTCGCGAATACCATTACATATTACTAAGACCAGATAATTCTTTGAATGAGAGGTCCTACCCTACAACGGTTGGACTAAGACAAGAGTTGTGAAATAGGGATAGACATAACCTTCTGAAACTATTTATTCCTCATAATATGTAACTTAACGTATTCGTTTACTAGTTAATTAAAGATAACTAGAACTCCTAAAAGCATAAAGCAAGCAGCATTCGATCACTGAGTAACTAAAACCAGTCATATCCAAATCAAGTCATCATATCACTGACTAATAAGCACTAACATGCAGTTCAGTAAGCACATACAGTAGGTATACAAGGCATCCTTCCTAGATACTTAGCCCTATTCTAGCATACAATTCACATATTCACACTTCATATCATAAGATAACATGTATATGTATCTTGGGGAAAACTTACTTGAGCTCGGTTGATTGCACGCATCACACTCCTTGTTCTTTATTAGAAACCCTTAATTATAATCTTTGAAACATTATTATTATTATTATTATTATTATTATTATTATTATATGTATGTATATATATATATATATATATATATATATATATATATATATATATATATATATATATATATATATATATGAAGGAAATGACAGTTAGGAACACTAAAGTTCCTAACCTTTTGACAGAATGGTCCTTTGATCATGTGTGATGTCGCAATTGTGTCTATTTTTTTTTACTTTCCAATTTTGCCACAATACTTTATGGCTTTGGAAAATTTCGTCCCTCTAATAATAGTAAAGTGTTGTCCTTCAAACTTTGGCCACAATTGTTTGTGATGTTAACACTTTTGGCCCCTTATTCTTTTATGTTACACCATTTGGCTACAATACTTTCTAGGGCTTGGCAATTTTGGTCCATTATTTAATATTAATTATAGTAAGCCATAATATTTTCTACAACTTGATAGTTTTGGTCCCTTCTCTAATATTAATCTTCATTTTTCAACATCTAACCACCATAGTTTATATATTTTGTCAACATTGGTCCCTTATGTATATTCTAAAAAAATATCCCATAAATAAACATGTACTATAAAATCTGAAACAAACAAGAAAACAATAAAAAAATTCCCAACCCATAGCAACGCAAGGGCACACCCTCTAGTTGTTGTTGTTGTTATTATTATTATTATTATTATTATTATTATTATTTTCTTGTAAAAATCTCTTAAACCCTCGATTAGAGTGCAGACACACTCAAGAGTATGCCCGAATCCCTCAAACCAAGGCTCTGATATCAACTTGTAACATCCCAAAATTCATGACCAAAAATTTCATTTTTAATTACGTAATTATAAAAACTAATAGTCTGAAAACATCAATAGTACCAACCCATATCATAATCAAAACCAGTATGTCAAATAACCAAAACATGTCATAGAAGAGTAATATCAGAGTATAACTCCCAAAGATCTCATGTGCGGAAAATCATAGTGTGATGCGCTGCGATCATGCCGACTCCTTTCCTTTCGAAGAGGAAGTACCTGAAACCAAAACTGTAAACCCTAAGCACGAAGCTTAGTGAGTTCATCCGTCATATCACATACTATGCAATAAATATATTGCCTAGCATATCCAGGTTCTGGCCTACCCCTTCGGTCTCTTTAACCGGATATTGCCGAGTATATTTGGGTGCTGGCCTACCAATTCGGCCTCTATCAACTGGATACTGCCTAGCATATCCGGGTGTTGGCCTACCCCTTCGGTCTCTTTCAACCGATTACAGAGTCTATTTTACCCCCTACCACTACCACATAGTATCCTAGCGTATTAGCACATTAATCACATATTGCCTAGCATATCTGGGTGCTGACCTACCCCTGCAGTCTCTTTCAACTAGACACTGCCTAGCATATCCGGGTGCTAGCCTACCCATTTTGGTCTCTTTAAACCGCTTATGCGGTCTATTTCACCCCTACGACTATCACATAATATCATAGCATACATTCACATAAATCACAACAGATAGTGGCGTACCAGACAACTATCACAAAGACGATCATCTTACTATAACACAACAATAAATGGGCCGACATTCATGCCTTTGACCCACTGCTACATGGAAGGTAACTCACCTCGAATACTGGAAAGTAGCTGAACAGTCCCCGACTCCGAATATCAACCCAAGTCAATACCCTAAACATAAAATATTTCCTTAACTACCACTTCATACTAATAACCCCTTAAGGATCAACTTTGGTCAAAGTCAAAGCCAAAGTCAAGTCAAAGTTAATGCTACGAGTTGACTTAACTCGTGGAGTTTCCCTTCAACTCGCTGAGTTTGCATGATCACAGAATCATTATATTGCTATCCAACTCGTCAAGTTTTCCTCCAACTCACTGAGTTCTTCCTTTTCAACAGACTCGGGACTTCTCAATACAACTTGTCAAGTTCCTCCGTGAACTCATCGAGTTCTTCAGTCTGTTAACCCCTCTTAATGTATTAAGCCATTATTCTTCAGATCTACACCTTATATCCCAGATACAGATTGGAAATGCCTCTAGGAGGGTAAAGTTTCCAACTTTACCCATTAATACCCTTTCTAAAGAGATTAAGCTCAAACATTAGCCCAAGAAGGCCGAAGTCTTAGTCCAAAGACCACCAACACTACAAGATAGACCATGAGGTCATATATCTGGACTCAAAGGACAAAAATATCACGTAAAGTTCTAGCTTTCTGTACATGCATGGCCATTAGAAGCTCTAAAAGGCCAAAATGATGGTCTAAAGGTTGCATGGGACTCCCATGGCCTTAAATTCGGCTCCTTTATGCCATGAAAACCCCCCAATACCCTATATCTAAAGTGTTAACTCATTTGGGATGTCCATCTCCCATGGACGATGATATTTGGACAAAACCAAGCAAAATAACCCCAAAAGAAGATCTAATCAACTACAAGGCAAGGTTCATGCTTTATACCAGAAAAGTGTTGTGGATGAGGCAAGGATTCTGGATCTATAAGCTCCTTCTTGTGTCTTCAAGCTTTTCCTTTTTCCAATGGCTTCAACACACACCGAAAATAGCCAAAATGGCTCACAATCACTCAAAGTAAATTTAGGGTTTTGAGATCTAGGATTAGGACAGTGGAGGATGGAAATGAGGCCAACACCTTAGGGTTATGGTGTTTAAATAGGGTCCAAAACCCTAAAAATTAGGGTTTCATTTTACCCAGCCAACTCGTCGAGTTGAGACCTCCAAACTCGTCGAGTTGGTCACCAAAAAGTGTGGTCCAAAACAGCTCTACTCAACGAGTTTGGGGCCTCCAACTCGTCGAGTTTCTCTATAAAAATGAATAATTATAAGTTAAATACGTTACTAGGAACCAGACGTTACAATATACCTCTAATTATTTTACTCTGTTACTTGCTTCTGATGGTACCATACACCAATCATCGTGTACTGAAACACCTCAGCAAAACGGTGTGGTAGAACGAAAACACCGTCATATTGTTGAGACAGCCCACTCAAATCTCCTGTCTGCGCATGTCCTTAGTGCATTTTGGGGAGAAGCAATCCTAACTGTTGTTTATGTGATTAATCATATCCATAGTTCAATGAATTCAGGAATGTCTCCTTTTGAGAAGATATATGGTCACCTACCAGACTACTCTTCCTTATGAGTTTTTTGATGTACTTGTTTTGATCCTCGTCATCATGTTGAAAGGAAAAAGTTGTGGCCAAAATCTGCTATTTGTGTATTTTTGGGGTATGGTGTTGGACAGAAAGGATACCGTTGCTATGATCTTGTGAGTAAGAACTTATATGTTTCCCGACATGTAACGTTTTTGCAACATATTTATTTCTACTCGATTCCCGCTACATCTCACAATGTAACGAAGTCAGATCTTATGGAATGGATCCTTTTGATGAAGAGATAAAGTCTCGAGACCTATCTATGCCAGCTGATCCTTCAGCTCATGACACACCCACTTTTTTAGAGAGTTTCGTGACTCCTCCTACTCCTGAGCCTGCTCCTTCGACTGTTGAAATTGAAGATCCACCTGCACCACCACCCCTCAGGGGATCTACTCGTCCTATCAAGTTCACGGAGCTTCCAGATTTTGCTTACTCTACATACTCAAGACCATTTGCTACATTTATAGCGAGCATCCATCATCTGTTTAAACCTAAATTGTATAGAGGAGTTGTTTTAGATCCTCATTGGCATAATGCTATGGCTGAGGAACTGACTGCTTTTCATCAAACACATACATGGGATTTTGTTTCCCTTCCTCCTAGGAAACTTACGATAGGCTGTCGTTGGGTGTACAAGATAAAAACAGAAGCTGATGGGATTTTTGAGCAGTACAAGGCCATACTTGTAAGAAAAGGGTATTCCTAATAGTATGCTTTTGACTATGAGGAGACATTTGCCTCAGTGGCAAAGAGGACGACAATCTATACTATGATTGCAGTTGCATCCGTTCGACATTTGAAGATCTTTCAAATGGATGTCAAGAATGTATTTTTGAATGGTGACCTGCATGAATAGGTTTATACGACTCCACCCCCAGAAATTCAGCACCAGTCGGGTGAGGTTTATCAACTTCACAAAGCTTTTTATGTTCTTAAGAAAGTACCTCGTGCTTGGTTTGGGAAATTCTTTATAGTGATTACCTCTCTTGGATTTTTCGAGAGTAATCATGATTCGACTTTGTTTGTTATATGCTCGAGTGCGGGACAGATTATGTTGTCCTTATATGTGGATGACATGATTATTATTGGTGATGACTATTGTGGTATTGATTCTTTGAAGCATGATCTAGCTCATCAATTTGCTATGAAGGATTTGGGCTTTCTGTTTTATTTCTTGGGTATTAAGGTAGCTTAGTCTAAGAAAGGGTATCTTCTTTCTCAAACTAAATATATATCTGACTTGTTTACATGGGCAGGCCTCTCTGAAAATCAGACTATTGATACTCCTTTTGAAACCAACGCACGACATTCTCCTACGGATGGTGTTCCTTTGTCCGATCTAAATATTTATCACACTATTATGGGAATTTCGGTTTATCTCACGATTACTCGTCCGAATATTGCTCATGATGTTCATGTTGTCAGTTAGTTTGTTACTAATCCTACCTCTGTTCATTAGGAATTGTAATCTGCATTCTAAGATATCTTTGTGGCACTTAGTTTCAAATCCTCTTGTTTCCCCCGACATCTTCTCTTGAGTTACGTGCCTATAGTGATGCTGATTGGGATGGCAATCGTCATGATCGTAAATCCATCACCAAATTTTGTGTATTTCTTGGAGAGTCTCTCATTTCGTGGAAGATAAAGAAACACGACGTTGTCTCTAGATCTTCCACGGAGGCTGAATATCGTGTTATGGTTGTGACTACATGTGAGATTATCTGGATATGGTGGCGGCTTGTGGATATGGGAGTTCACATTTCTTCACTGACTCCCTACATTGTGATAACGAAAGTGTGATAAAAATTGCAAAGAATTTTGTGTTCCATGAGCAAACGAAGCACATTGAGATTCATTGTCACTTAACCCATCATCACTTACAACTTGGGACCATATTGCTTCCGTTTGTTTCATCAACCTTGCAGCTTGTAGATATTTTTACAAAGGCTCTATTGACTTCTCGGTTTCGGTTCTTGTGTGGCAAACTCTCAATGCTTACTGCTATGGCATTGTGATTTTGAGAACGGATGTTAGCCTATATATTATTATCCTACATGTTTATGGGCCCTTTAGTATATATCCTACTAGGGTTTTGTCTAGCTAGTATTTATTCTCCAGTTTATTCTTTGTAGCCTTTATGTTTTTCAATGAGAACCTTGTACTTTCTCTCTATCATAATCCTATGGTAATTTTATCAAAAACTAATGTATTAGAATACAAACATACAACTTTCAATGAACTTATATCCTAATTTTTGTATGGGATAAAGCAACTCTCTCCATCCATTAATGTTTATCACCCTCAAGATCAAATAAAAAAAGAGTACTAATGAACTCGATGATATAATCATTCAATATCTATCAACTTATAAGGGCTTGATCTTATAGGTGCATGATTTTCTTTTGATGGATTAATGTAACATGTGTTACAAAAAGAAACTCAAAGATTATCACAAAAGACAACTTAGAAGTGTATAACATTGCTACTTCCTTATTGTGAAACAATAATTTTACTCAACTTTTCCATATGCTTATATTATTTTGTTTTACTTCATATTATTGTGTTTCTAATATACATGCAAATACACTTTCCTAAAAGTTGAATCATTAAAAAATAATACTAAAGAACGAAATATTACAATATAAAAAATCGGACGAATAATATCATCTAAAAAATGCATTCTCCCGATCATCACCGAGGAGATAAACTAACACATGGAAAGAATGTAAAAACACAACACTCTTAACCTCTCCCTGCTACTCTATAAATTATAAAAATTATAATCTATCAATGGAGCCTTTAGCCTTTGAGCATAATGTTCAAGGTGCTTGCTTGTCTTCTCAAGATATAACATGAAACACTAATAGAGACAACCTTTGTGATTTTAAAAATTGATAAAAGTTGTAGATATTTTCAAAATTTTACTACAATATACACCTTCTACATCTGATGATCCGCCTATCACTTATGCACCTCAAATCTCAACTAAAAATCAACCATAAACCTAAGTTGTCCTCATATCCTCCTTAAAGTTGCCTTAAAATCTTAGGTTAACAACCTCAATCATGATTTCCTTAATATATCTCAATGATAATTCCATAAATGACAATCTTGATAAGGGCCTTTAAAAAATAAAAATATCAATGATGACTCTCAGCCACTAAATTAAGTATTACATACATCATTATATAATACTTATCTCAATAAGTGAAAGAATACCCTAATCATTATTTCCTAACATGGAAAATATAAATCAAACAAATTAGGGTTATATGATGTCAATATTCTACCACTTGAAATTTTGATATATGTTCTAAGGTTGTGTAACAAGGATAAAAATTTCATATACAAGCATTATTCATATCCTAGCTAAACTATGTTACATGTATAATTTGTTTCTAAAACATTATAATGCAAACAACTTAAGAAAGATTATAGGAAGGGGATAATCATCGATATATGATCATTCAATGAACGACAATCAACATAATTAAAGTTACCACCTTACGAGTCGATTGATTCCAAGTGTAACGAAGCCAAAACATATAATATTTGGGAGTTGTTGTGGATGCATTCTTGAAAATTATTAATCATTTATTCATTCGAGCATTTCAATGGAACTATCTCATAATTAAAGACCTATGTTAAATGTCATATGATAACCTATTTGATTCTTTGTAAGGATATTAAGACGATAAGTCAATTGCTACAAACGCCTCCATATGATGTATCGATTAGTTACATAGAAGAAATAACAAAATAAAACTTTATTATCCCGTCAACGCCTGATATGGCTATGGAAAATATTTTCCGGATAGTCCAGAAGAAAAAGATCAAGGATGGTTGGGATTCCATGGAATAATTATACAAGTCCATTTCAAGAGATCAAAGTGTTGAAGATTGTATGATTAAAATATAATTAGAGAAACATTCATAAAAGAAGAAATAACACTTTTAATTATTATATGAATTCCTAAAAGTTGGATATAGTTAGAACACATTATGATTAATCTAAATCACAACCATAAGATGTTAACGAGTCATATATTTCTTTATTGGGATCCTTTGATATATGAGACAATAATCAAGAATTGATCTTTCTTTCTTCTTGTCTTACCTTGTTAGTCGACCATGAGTTGCAAGGGAGAGGGTAGGCACTGATTTCATAGGTATCAGAATGATTAGGATCCAGCTTTCAGTAGTGAGTTATTGCCATAATGACCAAGATTCCTTCTTATACACTTAATATGTTGAGTTAGAGTCCAAATGTAGAGTAAAAAACATACACGATTCTGATGCTCTCCTACTATCTATAAATATGTAAAGAGAACATAGAGCCTATCTTTACTATATAAAGAGCAAACTCTTTTGATCTTCACATTAACAAATAATTATGTTTCTAGATGATGGCTTCATGTGAAGGTTGTACATTATAATAAGATACTTACATTTAAAAGCATTTTGGTTTGGTGCACCACATCTACTTCCTTGATTAGGTGAGCTTCAAAGATTATGTCCTAAATTCCTTTTTATTAGGAATAATGTCCATGGAACAAAGTTATAATAATTGTCGTTCCTATGCGAATCAATGGGGTCACACACTTAATAACATAAAATTAAATAAAAAATAAATAATAATAATTTTGGCTTATAAATTTTATTACTTACATGTATAAATAAATAATAGTTAAATGTTATTTGTTATTTTATCAAATAAAATAAAATAAATAAGTAGTTATTTATTTCTAATTATTAAAGTTTTTAGTATTTAAAGGCTTATGATTATTTTTAATTAGGATTAAAAATGGCACTAATACTTTTTCATTAACAAGGAAAGATTTTCGGACAAGCCTATGATTTTCATAACTAAAAGGTGACTTATGTGGTCATTTGAGTATAAGACAAGAAAACTACTCAATCTATTACTATTTAATTCGAAGTAACCATTTCCATTGTCACATGTTCTTTCCTTCTATTGGTTTTTGTCAACTCTATCAAGGGAAAAAAATAAGGTATGGTTGATAAAGTTGTAAGTTTAACAACTTTCCTAATCTATATGGATAAACCGTTAAGATTATGTAACTTCATAATTAGTGTCCATTACTTGAGGGGGTATTCAAAAATATCATATGGTTGAATAATATTGATTTAGTAGGTTCTAAATGTATCCATGGATTGGGGATTAAAATTTTCTTATATGTTATTTTCCCCCTTGCTTGTTTAAACTTGTTGTTTTGAACACCAATCCCAATAGTGGTATTAGGGACACTTTTAGAACTTTAAATTACAAAGTTTTTTTTATTTAATATTGTTCTTAAATATATATGTTCTTCATGTTCTTAGAAACGTTGAAATTTTTTTAGCTATTTTAAGACTACTAATGATTTAAATTTTTTTACTTATATGAAAGTATTAATATAATTTATTTTTACATGCATAAAATTAATGTTTTCCTCAAATTATTTTTCAATAATATTAATGTGTTGTCCTTTCCAAATTAAATCTATTTGTTATGGTTGTGATTCTTCACTATTTGTATTTCATTCATAAAAGTTATGTGTTTTGGTTTGCAATATTGTAGATATTAATAGTGTTTTTAATATACAACAAAGCTTGTACCTTGGTTGTATTTTCCTCTACTTTCAGAAATTGTAAATTTTGGGTACTATCTAGACATTAGCAACCATGTAGCCCGAATCCCATATTTCACTTTGCCTAAAGTGACATCAATAGGAGGGAAAATTTCGACCAGCTTCTTTCCATAGATGCCCAGAGTAGTGGACTAGCCTCGGCCTAGGCAACTATGGCTGCCCAATGATTTTGGGCTTGTTTGTTGGCCCATGATGACCTTTGTCCATTTAGACATCTCTTCTTCATTGGTGTCGGTTCGTGGCAACAAAATGGAAAGCTACACCCATCAGCTCGACAAGGCCCCGATCTATAAAGAAGGTCTACTATAAAAAAAATATGTTCCATTAAGCCAAAGTGCTATGGTGATTAGTTTGACTTTCCCAATCGGTGTCGACTTTTGAATTCTTATTGAATTCACCAATGATCTTTTCTGATTCCCTCAGGTGGGGTGGAGAGGTGGAGGGGAAGGTTTGTCTAGTAGGATTAGGCGCTGTGGTAGATTGATTTTGTTAATGTAAGATCGATGATAAGAAAAAAAGAGTATGAATGACGTGATGTGAAGTATAAGAAAATTGATAGAAGTAATCAATCGAGATATACATGTGTTGGATTAGTTGTATAAGCTAATAACTAAATTAGTATAATCTTGAATTATTGGCAAAGTCCTTTTGGGTTGCCCTCAAGTCTAGTAATTGACTGGATTGCTTTATGAGAGAGAGAGAGAGAGAGAGAGAGAGAGAGAGAGAGAGAGAGAGAGAGAGAGAGAGACTAATTTATTAATTCATTATATGATTAATAAGTTAATTAGTAATCAAAATAAATAATTTATTAATATATTATGAGAATAATATATTAATTATAAATAGTATTATTTAATTAATAATTAAGAGAAATTAATTGGAATTAATTTTGGGATTAATTTGTGAAGAGTTAAAAACTAACTTGAAGATCGATTAGATCTTTATAACAGGTAAAATAATAAATACGAAAACAGCAAATAACACAAGAATGGATCAAAGTGTGTCGAATAATTAATCAACAATCCTCAGCAGAGCTCGATAAAGAACTTCCGCTGTAGAGGATTTAGGGTTACAAGAACGATAAAGAAATAATGCTCTGATCTATCGTGATAATCGTCTTCTATCGTTAACCTAATATGCATGCAAGCATATAAATTTATACTAAAACCTATCAAGCTCTCGGTTGGACAGGCCCAAACCAGAGTTACAAAACTGGACTAATAAACGAGCCCAATAGACGCAATACAAAACTAAACGCTACCCAACAATCTCCCCCTTTGCGTCAAATTGGAGCGAGATTACTTCGTCTTCTTGCTTGGGCCAGCAGCGGGAACCTTCTTCTTGACAGTATCAAACAGATGTGAGATAAGCGCAAGGATCGTCTGTCTGAACCGAATGTACCATTGTACCATGTCGTCAAAATACTTGATATCATCCGCAGTATTTTCGTTGCATCTGTGGATGATACCCAACACATGCTCTAGGCAAGCAGTGGTGTACAGATGTTTATCAGCTAAGGCAAAAAGACATTTCTGTCCTTCATTCCTAGTGAACATGACTGAGTTTCGCCTCGGGTCAATTTTGCCCATCTTCATCTGGTTTAGATCACTGGCCGAGCCAACAGGAGATATTGTTGGTTTCTTTTTGAAGACGTTTGCAATCTCCTGATCCATCAGTGCAACCTCCATGATGTAGCACACCAGCATCCTCTTGAGATGGTCGATGATCGGACCATATTCAGCTTCGTTGGTCAGAAGGATGTTGTGCAGGATGATCCAATCATGGGGATTGAGGTTCGGTAGATCTGCTAAAGAAATGGCATGTTCGGTTTTGGCAGATCCCCTAAGCACCTTGAACCGAACATTAATGAACTTCCCTTCAGTGTACGGTTTCAAGACCCGAACGTTGATAATCTTCTGAGCGCTCCAGGTTTGATTTAAGGTTGAGCAACATTCAGATAGAATTCAATCAAGTCCCGATCAACCTATGGATGAGGATGAGGGAACTCGACAACGTTGGAAAAGGCGTGAAAGATGAACGCCTTTCGGGTCAGTGGCATGTCGAACTGAGAGTCGATAGTATTGGAACAGTCAAAAGAGATAACTGGTTCCAGCCACAAGATGCTCGGAGTGTCGATTGCCTCCTTTATCATCCTCTCGAGAGTCCAAGCAGGAAAAAGAGTTTTCCTACTCTCGAGAAGGTTGTGGGCTTCTTTCTGTTTGCGTTCAGCTTCTTCAGCTTCTTTTGCCACACGAGCACTATCATCTGCATCATTGCGTCGACTTTTGTGTTTCAACAAGTCGGCAATGGTTTCTTGGTCATCTTCCTCTTCTTCCTCAGCAATCTTCTTGCCTTTGTCTTTCACACCCGAACCGGAGGCTTGGCCTATAGGAGGAGGTTTGGTTGTGTGAGTTGCCTTTGAGGAATGAGGTGGTTGAGATACAGACTCCTTTTCTCCCCCTTGTTTCGGAATGGACACGAAATCGGGTAGCCCTTCAATTTTTCTTAACAGGTCTAGGGCAGGAGCGAGCTTCTCTGCAAGGGTTCGCCTCACAGAATGGTTAAGGATAGGATCATGTGCTTCGAGGATGTTGGATATGGCTGAGTGGACATCCGAAACACATGTCTTAATGACCTCCCGTTCGGACCGAAAAGTGTCAATTTGCTGTTGAGAATGGGAGAGTTGAGCACTCTTGACCTTCAGGGCAGTGGTCTTCCTTGCCAAAACATCCATCAACGAGTTCTCTGCAGCCAAATCTTCTTGGAGCTTTGAGAGACGCTCGTCAATAGAAGCACGGAAGGCTGAGTTGTCGTCTATGAGCGATTGACGAAGTGAAGCAAAGGACTTCAACTCAGTAAAGACAAACGTGGCCAACTGTTGAACAATTGGTTCCAACGTAGTCTTGGTGGCATTAGCACTCTCCTGTAAAGACTTTAACAGGGCAGAGGCATCAGAAAATAGTTTATCGACTTTTTCAGTCGCAGCCTGACAGGCTTTCGTTGAGGCATCGATGGCGGTGGTTGTAGAAGCGATAGAATCTTGCTGAGCCCTTGAGAAAGCATCAACAATCTTCTGAATAGCAGCTTCAGAGAGGGATGATTGAGACGTAGAGGAAAAGGCAATGAGCAAGTCGACCTTGTCATGGAGCTCCTTAAGATGTTTCTTTGTGACCGGAGCGTCATCATCATCATCGCTTTGGACTTGAAACGGACTGTAGTAGACCGAATCAAACGTCATGTTTTCCCCGCCAAGGAAAGTGTCATCTCCGTCAGAGGCGTGACCGGGAGATGGTGGTGGTGGTGAAGCTGGTGGTACAGTTGTATGGGTAGGTTCGGGTTGGGTTGTTTCGGGTGTAGGTGTAGGGGTACGTTCGGGTGCTTTTTGGGTTTCGATTGTGTTTATGGTTTCGGGTGCTGGTGGAGGTTCGGTTGCATCAATATGAACCCCCGTATCAGATACGTTGGCTCTAACATTTGCAGTGGTTGTTGTGGTTGCATCAGTGAATATCAGTGGTGGCATTGGGATTGAAGTGTGTGGAATGTGGGTAAAGGGGTTTATGGTGGGAATGGAAGTAGAAATAGTTTGAGTAGGAGAGGGAATTGGAGAAGGAGGGATTTGCATTTCAGGGGTAGGAGATCTGGGTGGTGTTTTGCCTCGTGGAGAGCCGTCAAAATCCGAACTCTTACCCTCTGACTCACTGGATGAAGAAGCGATAACCAGCTTTCTCCTGGATTGAGTTTTTCGCCTCTTTTGCTGCGGAGACTGAGCAGCTTTTGTGGGTTTCCTCTTCTTAGGAGAAGGGCCTTTAGCCCCTTTCGCCACCTGTTTACCTTTGTCAGCCTTTTTGCCTCTTGGAGCAGGCTTGTCGGCGTCATGGATCGATTTCAACATCTCCGGTGTGAGATCCCTCGGACCAGAACGCTTGAATTCTTTGTAGGTTCTGATAATCCGGTTGTCAGTTGGAACGCCAACATACATAGATTCCGGAATGGAACCATTGAAGGGAAATTTGGAAGCATCTGAGACGATGATCTTCGTGGTATGAAATGTACCAGTCGAAGACATCGGAGCACCGGCGACAGTGGGGACATTGTACTTGTCCATCACCCACTTCGTAACCAAGGTCCAAAACCTAGCATAAGAGATCTCTGAATGCCGTGAAGAAGAGGAGAGACTCTGGATGAGTTGTTGCCAAAGAACAAACCCATAATCGACATTGATGCCATTGTAGACACCATATAAGATGGACAGAAACAGTCGACTGGAGCCATCAGAGCCAGAACTCCTTTCAGAAAGGCCTTTGAATAACACAGTGAACATCCCGTTCCACTGTTGCGGCAAGCACGATTTCTTGAATTTGGCGACGGAAGTAAGCGCCTCCGTATAACCCATGTTGTAAAACATATTGAACAGGTGCCCCATTAGAATCGTCTCTGGATTAACCCTCGTAGGGTCAGCTTCAAACCCTAACAGGGAGCAAAATCGTTGCTTGGAAATCGACGCTTTGTGATGAGAAATTTCAAAGAAGATCCTGTCAACCACTTTGTCGTAATGAGCAGTCGCATAGATTTGCGATAGGAACTCCATTGGAACTGATTCCACCCTTGAAAGTGCATGAGCAATTGGCGAAAACTTCAAACATTCGATGATGGGGAACATGTAGGAATCATAAGCATGAGGGGTTAGATCGATAATGAGGCATTGTTGAGGGCGAATGGGAAGAATGTGGGATGTGGCGTGAACAGAAGACGAAAATGCCATTGTTGAAGAGAGTGAAGAAGATGATGAACAGTTACGGTTTGAGGGATTTCTTGCGCTCTGGGAATTTTGATTGAAGTAAAGAGGTAAATGGTATAGGATGTTGCCTTTTATACTGGGGTTTAAGGAGAGAGAAAGATCTTCCCAAATCTTATATCGAAAGACGTAGAGTTTTTCGGAGTTTGACTGATGCGTGACAGTTAGGGTAACCGATGATCACGCATGAGAGAGAGTGTCAGATCCCTAAGAACACGCCTCCCATCAAGCGCCGTTTAAAGATAAACCGTTTCATATTCACACGCGCCCTTTCTGTGCCATTTAGAGAAGAACCGTTTCAAATTCACACACGCGTCTGCGACGTCATTTGGAGATTAGACGTTTCAAATTCGCACGCGTTCCCTTTTTACGCTGTTTGAAATCAAATCAATTAGACTCCCGCCTGAGTCAACAACTTTTCATCTTATCCCTTTAAAGTGCAACGGTATCTTCTGAACAAAACTCCCACATGGATGAAAATTGACCACAACTTATAATTAACCACCAATCCAATTAAAAAGCATGTAATTATTAGAACCAGAATTATGGAAAATCAAAGATTTTCGTGCTAAGGGTGTAAAAGAAAAGAAATAAAGCAATCCTTTTTAGGAAAAATTGTGATGTCAATAAAAGACATGAAACAAATGATCCCGGGCACGAATCTCTTCCTTCAAAGTCAAGAGAGACCTTAAAGTGTTAGTGTGGTTTCCCGTTGAATAACGATCAAACACTTATTAAGAAGTGTTGAAAGGTATCTTTTAATTAAGCTTTTTAGGGTGGCTTTTGCTTTGATTCAACAGTCCTAATCTTGAAATAAGATAGAAAGTGAACAAAGTACCTGTGAGACCGGTGTAGTCTGTTGAACAAGTAGGTTTGAAATAATTTTAAAGTGGCTGGGAAATATAAAATCTCAACAAAAAATTAAAAACTGGATCCCAAGGGAAGAAATGTTATGGTTTTTAACAATTTCATAGGAATCACACAAAAGAAAAATTTGAGACTTCATGAAGATACGTCCGTCAAATCATAAGTGAAAACTAGAGCAGATTAATTGTTCACCGTCAATGCAGATTGGGTATTGAATTTTGGGTTTCACTCAGCTCGTAGTGACACGAAACTAAGATCATAAACGCAGTTTTTGAGTAACCATAAACCTCAGTGGTAATTTCTGAGAGTCTCAAGGGTTACGTTTGTGAAACGAATTTAATGGAGAAATGCAATAGAGATGGTGTAAGAAGTCAAAGTACCTCTGCTGTGAAAAATAGGACCAAGCAGAAAACTCTTATCTCATGTGAGAAGAGAGTTAGGTAGCTCACGATTAGAATAAATGTGATAGCCTAATTGGGAAGACAAGGGTTGTGTATACCAAGTCATTAAGGCTATTATTCAGAATCTGATGAGGCTTTGGGTACATACTGCAGTATGCTTCTAGGGACACTTAACTAATTCCACAATTTCCCCATAAACAAACACACAAATAAAATTAAAGGCAAAAAGTAAATAAAGAACAAAATATTTTTGGAGTTTATGATATTAGAAGAAAAGAAATATTTTTGGAATTTTTGATATAAAAAATATGATAAATAATAAAATAAAATAAAAAAAATAAGACTGAGAAAGAAAATAAAAAGATAAAAAAAAAAAACTTTGGAACCGAACCCGAGCGATCGGTTGATTTCGGTTGTGAAAAATTTTGAAAAACCGAACCCGAGCGTTCGGTTGGTTTCGGTTTTGAAAAATTTTGGAAAATCGAACCCGAGCGTTCGGTTGGTTTCAGTTTTGAAAATTTTTGGAAAACCGAACCCGAGCGTTCGGCTGGTTTCGGTTTTGAAAAATTTTGGAAAACCGAAGAAATCGGACTTTCAAAAAGGAAATGCTTTTGACAATAAGATAAATAATTTTGGAACAATTGTACATGAAATTTACAACCAAGAAAACTACCTTTAATTGATGAGCGAAAGGCAGATTATCCAACCGAACCCGAACGGTCGGTCTATTTCGCTTCTTACGTTTGAGTTTGAGAGGTAGTTTGTGGTACTGACTCTGATTCCATCATACCTAGCCCTTGTAGAATTTTGTTGAACGACGCTTCAGGAAGGGCTTTGGTGAAGACATCAGCTAGTTGATCAGTGGTTCTAACAAAGTGAATTTCAACGTTTCCATCTTCCACATGATCTTTAATGAAGTGATACCTCAGTGCTATATGCTTAGTCTTGGAGTGTTGCACTGGGTTATGACAGATCCTAATTGCACTTTCAGAGTCACAATATAGTGGGATCTTTTTCATATTGAGTCCATAGTCTCGGAGTTGACTCTGGATCCAAATCACTTGAGAAGTACAGGATGCAGCTGCAATGTATTCAGCTTCAGCTGTAGACAGAGACACACACGTTTGTTTCTTTGATTGCCAGCTAACCAACTTCCCGTCAAGGAATTGGCAGCCGCCAGTGGTGCTTTTCCTGTCTAGTCCACAACCTCCAAGGTCTGCATCTGAGTAGGCCTGAACGAAGAAGCCCGAGTTGGATGGATACCATAGACCTAAAGAGGTAGTTCGCTTGAGATATCGTAGAATGTTCTTCACTGCAAGCATGTGAGGTTCGCATGGGTTCGCCTGAAATCTAGCACAGTAACAAACAGAGAACATTATGTCAGGCCTGCTAGCAGTAAGATACATCATAGAACCGATCATCTGGCGATAAAGCGTAATATCAACTGCCGGTTTATCCAAGGATGTAGTGAGCTTGGTGTCGAATGCCATGGGAACTTTGACTTTTGAATCTCCCATCATGCCAAATTTTGCAAGGAGAGTCTTCGTGTAAGCTTCCTGATTAATAAAGATGCCTTCGAGTCCCTGTCTAATATTTAAACCAAGGAAAAAGTTAATTGGACCCATTGAGCTCATTTCAAATTTAGTCTCCATCAGCTTTCTGAATTCAGCCGTTAAGCTGGGATTCGTAGAGCCAAAGATGATATCATCGACGTAAATTTGAACAATCATAAGGTGGTTACCTTCCTTCTTAAGAAAGAAGGTTGGGTCAACCGAACCTTGTTTGAATTTGGACATCTTTAAAAACTTTGTCAGCGTTTCATACCAGGCCCTCGAAGCTTTTTTCAGTCCATACACGGCTTTGTCCAAAATATAACAATGATTAGGATACCTTTCGTTTACGAATCCAGGAGGTTGCTCCACGTACACTGTTTCTTCAAGTTCTCCATTGAGAAATGCACACTTGACGTCCATTTGGTAGACTTCAAAGTTTTTGTGTGCAACATAGGCGAGAAATATTCTAACGGATTCCAGCCAAGCTACAGGAGCGAAAGTCTCTTCATAGTCAATTCCTTCCTCCTGACAGTATCCTTTCACTACCAGACGTGCTTTGTTTCGAATCACGTTCCCTTCCTTGTCCATTTTGTTCCTAAAGACCCATTTGAGACCAACAACTGAGGCATCTGGAGGAGTTGGAATGAGTCGCCAAACTTTGTTCCTTTCGAATTCATTTAGTTCGTCTTCCATAGCTTGAACCCAATCGGAATGATCAAGAGCAGTGTTAACTGTTTTTGGTTTAACTTTTGAGACGAAGGAGTTAAACATACAAAATTCTACTTTTGAAAACAAGGAAGTCTGTTTTGCCTTGAGTTGTGATCGGGTCAGAACCTTTTCAGACATATTACCAACAACCTGGGAGACAGGATGATCTCTGGTCCATTTGATGAGAGGAGGGTAGTTTGGATCAAAGGATGGATCCAATTCAGCGTTTACCATCTCTTCTAGTTCGGATTGACTGTCATCGTCATGAAGCACATCGGCATCCTCGCCCTCGATAGATAAGCTTTCTGGTGTGTCTTGAGTTTCTGGAGCTACAGAGGTTTCGGGTGGTGCTGAGCTTTCGGGTACCACTGGACTTTCGTTTGGTGTGGCACTTTCGGTTGGTGAAGTGCGTTCTGGAGCAGCTTGAGAACTGTTCTCCCCCTCGACATATGAGCTCTCCTGTGATGACGAAGATGAATCCTCCCCCTCAACTGAAGCATTGTGTTGTGGAGGGTCGTCATAATTTGATCCTCCTTCATTCATTCTCTTTGCAGCATCATCGATGAGTTGCTTCAGATGATCTACCTTGTTGTCAGCTACGCTGGCTTCTGAGAGTGTGGCCTTCTCTGGTTCATCAAATAATTCAACGAACTTCTCAAATAGGTTTGCGATTGAGGCTGTGACTTAGCCAGTTTGAGGAAAGATTTCTCCAGCTGTGTCTTCGTTGGCCTTTAGCTTTTTGACATAGCTATCGTCAAAAGTCACGTAATAAGTTTCTTCTATTTTCCTCGAGCGCTTGTTTAATACCCTGTACGCTTTAGAAGTGAGAGAATAGCCTAGAAATATCCCCTCGTCGGCTTTGACATCAAACTTGTTGCGGTGTTCTTTAGAATTGAAGATGAAACACCGTGAACCGAACACATGGAAAAACTTGACATTTGGCTTCCTGTTGTTGATGATCTCATAAGGAGTGAGTGTGAAGTGCTTATTGAGATATGAACTGTTCTGTGTAAAACAGGCAGCATAAATAGCATCAGCCCAAAAATATAAAGGTAAGGAAGCGAAACTTAGCATGGTTCGGGCTGCTTCACACAAAGATCGGTTTCGTCTTTCGACAATCCCGTTTTGTTGAGCAGTGTAGGGAGCTGAGAAGTTATCACTGGTTCCCTTTTCGGCCAAGAATTCTTCGAATTCTTTATTTTTGAACTCCAGCCCATTGTCGCTCCTGATGTTGCGAACGACTTTCTTCAGCTATACCTCAACCTGCTTGATGAACGTCTTCAGTTTGAGAGTCGCTTCAGATTTGTGCTTCAGAAAGAACACCCATGTAAAACGTGAAAAGTCATCAACAATAACAAGAATGTACTTGCTACCACCGATACTTTCGATAGATGATGGACCACACAAATCAATATGAAGTAACTCGAGTGGTTCAACAACTTTAGTGTTTATTATAGATGGATGACTTTGACGACTCTGCTTCCCCATTTCACATGCAACACACAAATGTTCTCTATTGTACTTGAGCAATGGAAGACCTCGAACATGTCCTCCAGTGACAAGTTTGTTGATATCCTTAAAGTTGAGATGAGAGAGCCTTCGGTGCCACAACCAGCTTTCGTCAGATTGTGCTTTGGATAACAGGCAGATAGCTGGGTTCCCTTTGATAGGTTTGAGGTTTAGAGGAAACATTTCACCTTTACGCTCCGATTTGAGAATAACTCTTTTCGTCTTTTTCTCAATTATTTCAGAACCATCATCGTCGAATGAAACTTTGAGACCGGTACCTCCAACAAGCTGAGATACACTGATGAGGTTATGTTGTAGTCCTTCCAAGTATGCAACCTTACTAATCGTGAAATCACCGTTTGTAATCATTCCATAGCCTTTTATGGTGCCGAAGGAGTTGTTCCCGAACTTGACATTTCCACCGTTTGAAAGAGACCTGTATTCCCTTAGCTCTTCCTTCCTTCCTGTCATGTGACGCGAGCAGCCACTGTCAATGTACCATTCTTCGTCAAACTGCTCGTCACTGATAACCTGCAAAAATTAAGCAGATTTAGGAACCCAAAGTTTCTTGGGTCCTCGTGAGCCTTTCACAGGAATAGGAATAGTAAGAGAGATGTCAACAAGATATGTTCTTTTTATTAGTGTTGTTTCATCTTTCTTTTTGATGGTGAAAACCTTAATTTTATTGGGATTCGTCGCTTTTGGTTTGGACTCTGGTTTAACTGATGAAACCTTCAGTTTTCCTTTCAGTTCAGTTGATGATTGAGGTTTTTGAGAGTGAACAGAATGGAATTTAGAATGGGGTTGAGAGGAATTAGAAGAATTTGAAGAATTAGAAGAGTTAGAATGAGAGAACTTAGACTGAGATGATTTCTTGACTTGAGATTCTAGGTGACCCTTTTGCTTTGCATCATTAATGGGACCGAACCTAGAATTTTGATCTCTTTTGTTCTCTGAACCGAACCTTTGCTTTCGGTTGATGTTGTTCTCCGAACCGAGCCTCTGCTTTCGGTTGATGTTATTTTCTGAACCGAACCTCTGCTTTCGGTTGTTGTTGCTCTCTTGTGATTCAACAGGAATTTTCTCTGACTTTAAGTTCCTGTCATGATATGAGAAATAGGCATTTTGAGATTGCCAAAACTGTTTTCTTTCAGAGAGATTCTTCTTGTATCTCTGATTCCTTTGCTGTTTTTGATTTCTCATCTGCTTCGGTTGATGATGGATATTGGCTTTTGGTTTCTGTTTTCCTTTAGCTGGTTCAAAGTGATGAGCCCAAACTTCATAATCCTGGGTGTAAAGGATGGGAATCTTCGTCGTTGATCCGATGCTGTTTGAGATATTAATGGGATTGAATTGCGACTCGTCCATGCTTGATCGAATAACCTGTTTAAAAGATCAGACTTGTAATGTATTAAATTAGGGCAAAACAATAAATGCTGAGTTACGTCAATTATGGGATGACGGCTCAATAAATATTGATCAATGCGGAATAACCCTAATCGCAACCTTTTTCATAGAAAAGATGTGTATCAATTACACAACCTCCTGCTCTGATACCAATTGAACAGTTAAAAACTAACTTGAAGATCGATTAGATCTTTATAACAGGTAAAATAATAAATACGAAAACAGAAAATAACACAAGAATGGATCAAAGTGTGTCGAATGATTAATCAACAATCCTCAGCAGAGCTCGATAAAGAACTTCCGCTGTAGAGGATTTGGGGTTACAAGAACGATAAAGAAATAATGCTCTGATCTATCGTGATAATCGTCTTCTATCGTTAACCTAATATGCATGCAAGCATATAAATTTATACTAAACCCTATCAAGCTCTCGGTTGGACAGGCCCAAACCGGAGTTACAAAACTGGACTAATAAACGAGCCCAATAGACGCAATACAAAACTAAACGCTACCCAACAATTTGATTAATTAAAAGTAGAAGGACTAAAGGTGACAATGTTTGAATTATGAGCATTAACCAATTCTAGAACCTCCCATGATGGGTGGATGAATTTCTCTATGGTTATAGGGTTTCTAGAGGTGTTCTTGGGCTCTAAGGAAGCTTGAAATGTCTTAGGGAGGAAGCAATGGGAAAGGGTTATCTAAAAGGAAACATGACTTATCTTTTAGCATCCCTATCACCTATATAAACCCCCTTAAGTTATGGATTTTGAAATTCATCTCATTCCAAAGATAATTTTGAAAATTCCCTTCCTCCTCCTCTCTCCTCTTTAGCCTCCAATTTGTTATGGTTTGGGTGTGTGCCATTAGAGACACGAGATTTCGGGTGCTTGATTTCTGAAGACATACATGGAAGGATCACTAGTTTATAGACAATAATAAACTAAGGTATGTAATTTCTAATAACCCTTTAGTATTTTTGAAAATAGAAATGTACTTTTAGGGTTCTTAATATTCAATAGTTGTTTGCAAATCATAATAAGAACATAGATCCTTTATGGTGCATGTGAACTTAGGGTTTATATTTTTTCGCCAAAAATATTTTTTTGTAACATATAAAGCCCGTCAGTGGTATCAGAGCCTGGTTCTCATTGGTCTTACACAAAGTTGAATATATCAAAATTAGGGTTTATAGAAACTAAACCCTAATGGATGCATTTTCGAAAATTGCTAGGATTCTTGAAACCCAAGCCTTCACCCTTAGTTTTTTTTACTATTGTTTTAGAAACCCTAGCCTCACACTTATTTTTTATTACTTAAAGGGCAAGTTATGTTTTCCTTATTTGATAATTGTTGTTTTAATTAATTAAAATAGAATAATTAAAATTGGATAGCCTCAATACCCTTACTTTTTAAAATTTAGTAGGGATTTGATTAGGATTAAATTTAAATTATTTGATTAATAGTTAATATTAAATAATTATTTAATTCTCATGAGATTTAAATTAATTTAATTAATTGTTAATTAAAGGATAAAGATTAAATCTTAATTGGTTTAATTTTATATTAAATTATTTTTTATATTAATTTCGAAAATTCAAATTTAAACCTAGTATTTTAGAAAAGTTTTAAATTAAACATTATACTCTATTATTAAATGATAAGTATAATATATGTATAAGACAAGTCATTCAGATTGCTAGTATGCCTCATTCAGAAAGCCAAACTCTAAGGGGGTGGGGGTATAAGGAAACTTCCTAAAAATTGGTAGTTGAATAGTTGTCCACTCTCACCCACCACTTCCTTTTTTGCTGGAGAGTCGTTAGCAGAACGGATCTGATAGGACATAAACTTCATTAAAAGTATAATGATACTAATGTACTAGAACTATTTTTAAATTCTCATTCTTAGTTACTTTAGGAAAGATGTAAATGTATGCTAATCCATGAAAACACATCATGTTGTATATGTGTTTAGTGGATCATGTGTGGTTAACCGTCACACTAATAAGGACTATAAAGAGATACCATGGACATCTTGAAAACTATCATTGTTGATAGAGTGTATGTGGTTGACCAACACATCAATATGAGATGGTAAATGACATCAAGGTTGTCAAGCGAGTTTGCATGGTTATTCACATCTCGTTAGTGATCCTCAGCATCCCGGTCACAAAAGTGAGAGCATAATCTGAGATTAAACATGTCATTGATAAGATCAATGAATCTCAAAAGATCTAGGAATTTCATAATATTGAATTGGTTAAAGCCTTACATACCTAATATAGATTTGAATTTGATTACAACATCCTTCTTCAATGTTCGAATACAAAATATGGATCCTAGCCTTAATTTAAATTTATGGGTTAATAATTAAAGATTAAAAACAACTAACTTGAATTCTCCTTTTCCCTGTATTCTTAAAAGTATCATATGAAGATAGAAATGGTCCTCTTCATTGTTAAGGAAATATTTTTCATCAATATTCTAAAGATGGTCTTCTAATTTCAAGTCAAGGTGAATTTTTTTTCCCCTCCATATGATATACTGGAACTAGACATCATCCTTCTACCACCACCTCCTCCTATGACTCTTCCAACGTCACGTTTTCCTTAAGTTGAATGATACGAGACTACTTAATACATATTGGTATGTAAACATCAATATGGAATGCGCATGTTCTAAAAATGATATCATACATTGATAAGTTCGATAGACTGGATGTTGTTTTCCCAAGGAAGCAAGCCTATCTTTTGGTTCTTATCTCGCTTCCAAAGTCATATGATCAATTCATTAAGAAATTTTATATGAGAACTATTAATGTGACCCTAATTGATCTGACCTAAATGTTGATTCTTATTGAAGCAGAAATGCTCAAGAGCACATCAAAATCAGAGATGCTTATTGGGTTTAATTAGAAGGTTTCCATGGACATTGACAATGGTGACAATGGTGGTCTAGAAAAGATTTCTCCTCCCAAATGGAAATCGGTCGTCCAAGATTAAACAATTTGATCATATGGTAAAGACAAATGATTAGTACTAGGATTGTTTGAGGTGGACCCTAAAGAGTCCATTTGTTTTACTATCAATTGAAGGAACATTGGAAATAAAGTTGTACAAAATACCTAAAAGATCTTAGAGATAGTAAAGTCAAGTTGTGTGACTCTACTTCAGGTACATACATTATCTGAGTCCATTGTTTTATAGGTTCCTATTTATAGACTCTTAATACATGATTTGATAATCACATTTTGATAATTTTAAAGAAGCTACGAGAAAGAAAGAAGCTTAAGTAAGGTGAGCTAAATTAGATCATGAAAAATGGATTTTAGTCACATGGTTCGAAGATCAGAGTTTGGAGCTACTACTTAGGAGTTGGGATAATTTAATAGATTGTTATTAATCTTAGGAGATGTCTAGAAATATATTTTTTCATTTTATGCATTGTCAGGACAAGTTCCAATTTTTCATTTATTTTCAATAAAAGTGAAATTTTGGTTTATCTGGTTGCCTTATTTTATATATTTCCTTGCAATATCATTTATGAAAGTGTTGGTTACATTGCTAATATTAGCAAATATTATTTGTGAATTTGACTCTTATGATATCTCTTCTGGTATTGTCATAATTGACCAAGTGAAAAGAAACCTCATCACCAACTAGATAGATACCTGGCATTGTACAAGTCACATTGTATAGTATATGAGAACCTTGTTCATTGGAAAATTATGACTAATTCATTGATTACATGTTTATATGAGTCAAGTGAAAGACTAATGGATCTAGTACATCTTGATATGAACTCTTTAGATCCACCACGAAGGACGATAACATTATTCTTCATGATTTACGAATGATTTAGTAAATATGGTTGTGTTTATTAGATTAAGTATAGTTCTGATACCCTGAAAAGATTCGAAGTGTAGAAGAACAAATAAGAAGAATCTATTAGACAGAAAGACAAAAGTTTCTCCAATTTGAAAGGAAATGAGAGTACTTTAGTATCATGTCTTATGATCATCTCAATAATTGTGAAATTGTATCACAATTAATTACTCCAATAACATCTTAGTACAATTGTATGAATAAGATAAGGAATCAAACATTGTTGAAAATGGTTCGATCTTGGTTGAATCATACTGATGAGTTAAAAACTAACTTGAAGATCGATTAGATCTTTAAAACAGGTAAAATAATAAATATGAAAAAAGCGAATAACACAAGAATGGATCAAAGTTTGTCGAATGATTGATCAACAATCCTCAGCAGAGCTCGATAAAGAACTTCCACTGTAGAGGATTTAGGGTTTACAAGAACGATAAAGAAATAATGCACTGATCTATCGTAATAATCTTTTCTATCGTTAACCTAATATGCATGCAAGTATATCAATATAAACTAAACCCTATGAAGCTCTCGGTTGGACAGGCCCAAACCGGAGTTACAAAACTTGGACTAATAACTGAGCCCAATAGACGCAATACATCAAAAACCGCTACCCAACAATCTCCCCCTTTGCGTCAAATTAGAGCGAGATTACTTCGTCTTCTTGCTTGGGCCAGCAGCGGGAACCTTCTTCTTGACAGTATCAAACAGACGTGAGATAAGCGCAAGGATCGTCTGTCTGAACCGAATGTACCATTGTATCATGTCGTCAAAATACTTGATATCATCCGCTGTATTTTCCTTGCATCTGTGGATGATCCCCAACACATGCTCTAGGCAAGCAGTGGTATAAAGATGTTTATCAGCTAAGGCAAAAAGACATTTCTGTCCTTCACTCCTAGTGAACATGACTGAGTTTCGCCTCGGGTCAATTTTGCCCATCTTCATCTGGTTCAGATCACTGGCCGAGCCAACAGGAGATATTGTTGGTTTCTTCTTGAAGACGTTTGCAATCTCCTGATCCATCAGTGCGACCTCCATGATATAGCACACCAGCATCCTCTTGAGATGGTCAATGATCGGACCATATTTAGCTTCATTGGTCAGAAGGATGTTGTGCAGGATGATCCAATCATGGGGATTGAGGTTCGGAAGATCTGCTAAAGAAATGGCATGTTCGGTTTTTGCAGATCCCCTGAGCACCTTGAACCGAACGTTGATAAACTTCCCTTCAGTGTATGGTTTCAAGACCCGAACGTTGATAATCTTCTAAGCGCTCCAGGTTTGATATTAAGGTTGAGCAGCCTTCAGATAGAATTCAATCAATTCCCGATCAACCTGCGGATGAGGATGAGGGAACTCGGCAACGTTGGAGAAGGCGTGAAAGATGAACGCCTTTCGGTTCAGTGGCATGTCGAACTGAGAGTCAACGGAATTGAAACAGTCAAATGAGATAACTGGTTCCAGCCACAAGATTGTCGGAGTGTCGATTGCCTCCTTTATCATCCTCTCGAGAGTCTAAGCAGGAAAAAGAGTTTTCCTACTCTCGAGAAGGTCGTGGGCTTCTTTCTGTTTGCGTTCAGCTTCTTCAACTTCTTTTGCCACACGAGCACTATCATCTGCATCATTGCGTCGACTTTTGCGTTTCAACAAGTCGGCAATGGTTTCTTGGTCATCTTCCTCTTCATCCTCAGCAGTCTTCTTGCCTTTGTCTTTCACATCCGAACCAGAGGCTTGGCCTATAGGAGGAGGTTCGGTTGCGTGAGTTGCCTTTGAGGAATGAGGTGGTTGAGATGCAGACTCCTTTTCTCCCCCTTGTTTCGAAATGGACACGAAATCGGGTAGCCCTTCAATTTTGCTTAACAGGTCTAGGGCAGGAGCGAGCTTCTCTGCAAGGGTACGCCTCACAGAATGATTAAGTATAGGATCATGTGCTTCGAGGATGTTGGAGATGGCTGAGTGGACATCCGAAACACACGTCTTGATGACCTCCCGTTCGGACCGAAGAGTGTCAATTTGTTGTTGAGAATGGGAGAGTTGAGCACTCTTGACTTTCAGGGCAGTGGTCTTCCTTGCCAAAATATCCATCAACGAGTTCTCTGCAGCCAAATCGTCTGTGAGTGATTGACGAAGTGAAGCAAAGGACTTCAACTCAGTAGAGACAAACGTGGCCAACTGTTGAACAATTGGTTCCAACGTAGTCTTGGTGGCATCAGCACTCTCCTGTAAAGACTTTAACAGGGCAGAGGCATCAGAAAATAGTTTATCGACTTTTTCGGTCGCAGCCTGGCAGGCTTTCGTTGTGGCATCGATGGCGGTGGTTGCAGAAGCGATAGAATCTTGCTGAGCCCTTGAGAAAGCATCAACAAGCTTCTGAATTGCAGCTTCAGAGAGTGATGATTGAGATGTGGAAGAAGAGGCAATGAGCAAGTCGACCTTGTCATGGAGCTCCTTAAGATGTTTCTTTGTGACCGGAGCGTCATCATCATCATCGCTTTGGACTTGAAACGGACTGTAGTAGACCGAATCAAACGTCATGTTTTCCCCGCCAAGGAAAGTGTCATCTCCGTCAGAGGCATGACCGGGAGATGGTGGTGGTGGTGAAGCTGTTGGTACAATGGTATGGGTAGGTTCGGGTTGGGTTGTTTCGGGTGTAGGTGTAGGTGTAGATTCGTGTTGTTTTTGGGTAGGGGTAGGTTCGGGTGCTTTTTGGGTTTCGGTTGTGTTTATGGTTTCGGGTGTAGGTGGAGGTTCGGTTGCATCAGTATGAACCCCCGTATTAGATACGTTGGCTCTAACATTTGCAGTGGTTGTTGTGGTTGCATCAGTGAATATCGGTGGTGGCATTGGGATTGAAGTGTGTGGAATGTGCGTAAAGGGGTTTATGGTGGGAATGGAAGTAGGAATAGTTTTAAGAGGAGAGGAAATTGGAGAAGGAGGGATTTTCATTTCAGGGGTAGGTGATCTGGGTGGTGTGTTGCCTCGTGGAGAGTCGTCAGAATCAGAACTCTCACCCTCTGACTCACTGGAAGAGGAAGCGATAATCAGCTTTCTCTTTGGTTGTGTTTTTCGCCTCTTGTGCTGCGGAGACTGAGCAGCTTTAGTGGGTTTCCTCTTCTTAAGAGAAGGGCCTTTAGCCCCTTTCATCACCTATTTTCCTTTGTCAGCCATCTTGCCTCTTGGAGCAGGCTTGTCGGCGTCATGGATCGACTTCAACATCTCCGTTGTGAGATCCCTCGGACCAAAACGCTTGAACTCTTTGTAGGTTCTGATAATCCGGCTGTCAGCTGGAACGTCAGCATACATGGATTCCGGAATGGAACCATTGAAGGGGAATTTGGAAGCATCTGAAACGATGATCTTCGTGGTATGGAATGTACCAATCGAAGACATCGGTGCACCGGCGACAGTGGGGACGTTGTACTTGTCCATCACCCACTTCGTGATCAGGGTCCAAAAATGAGCATAAGACAGCTCTGAATGCCGTGAAGAAGATGAGAGACTCTGGATGAGTTGTTGCCAAAGAACAAACCCATAATCGACATTGATGCCATTGTAGACACCATATAAGATGGACAGAAACAGTCGACTGGAGCCATCAGAGCCAGAACTCCTTTCAGAAAGGCCTTTGAATAACACAGTGAACATCCCGTTCCACTGTGGCGGCAAGCACGACTTCTTGAACTTGGCAACGGAAGTAAGCGCCTCCGTATAACCCATATTGTAGAACATATTAAACAGGTGCCCCATTGGAATTGTCTCTGGATTAACCCTCGTAGGATCAGCTTCAAACCCTAACAGGGAGCAAAAGCGTTGCTTGGAGATAGACACTTTGTGATGAGAAACGTCAAAGAAGATCCTATCAACCACTTTGTCGTAATGAGCAGTCGCATAGATCTGCGACAGGAACTCCATTGGTACTGATTCCACCCTTGAAAGTGCAGGAGCAATCGGCGAATACTTCAAACATTCGATAATGAGGAACATGTAGGAGTCATAGGCATGAGGGGTTAGATCGATAATGAGGCATTGTTGAGGGCGAATGGGAAGAATGTGGGATGTGGCATGAACAGAAGACGAATCTGCCATTGTTGAAGAGAGTGAAGAAGCTGATGAACAGTTACGGTTTGAGGGATTTCTTGCGCTCTGGGAATTTTTATTGCAGTAAAGAGGTAAATGGTAGAGGATGTTGCCTTTTATACTGGGGTTTAAGGAGAGAGAAAGATCTTCCCAAATCTTCTATCGAAATACGAAGGGTTTTCCGGAATTTGACTGATGCGTGACAGTTAGGGTAACCAATGATCACGCATGAGAGAGAGTGTCAGATTCCAACAACTTAATAGATTAAGCCGTTTTCCTCAATTCCAAGAGCTCCCAAATTTCGGATCTGGTCCATTTTATAGTCTAACTAGATAAAGTATCCAACTTTATCCATTAAGACACCCAAAGAGATCAAGATCTCAAACTCTAGGTCCAAAATAAGCTAAATACCACCATGTCTTCATCATTAAATCCTTAATCTAGAAAGACCTTAACCCAACCACACTAGAAGGGTTTTATAAAATTGAATCTATCATAAAGATGTAAGCTTTATAAACTTGTATGTCCAATACATGTCTAGAATCCATTTTAGGTTAAAATGAACTCTAAACACCAAAACTCAAAAAAATGATGAGAACTTCCACTAAAGACTAGGTCGACAACATATGATGCTCCTAGGACTCAGGAAAGTCATAAAGTAGCCAACTTTATGAGTTCATTACTTTCAAACTTGATCTAACATGAAGAACATGGGAAAATATTCAAGATCTATCCGCTTTAATCCATAAATCAAGGAACTTGGAAATTTAGAATGGTCCATAGATGCCCAAAAGAGATCTTCACTTTAGCCAAGAAGCACCATAATCCTTTCCAATGTGTCTTCTTTTTTCACAAGCAACCAAGGTCACCAAAAATGGACTCACAGCTCTGAAAGAGGAATTAGGGATAGGGTTTCTACAACTTATGGGTGATGAGGCTGATAAGGAACCTTAAAAACGATTTAGAGGGGTTTAAATACAAAGGGAACCCTAAACAAATCATGGGCTTAGGCCATAATAGCTGCCACACCGTGGAAATCCTTGACCAAGCTGTGGCGGTTCAAAAGCACACGCGATCCATTAAAAAATTTCCAGGTCGTCTCCCTCCTTGTCAACGTCATGGCACATGATTTCCTCCAAAACTTCATCTCTTGTCCCTGATAAAAGCAATCTTAACCAATGCGCAACATGAGTGTTACAGGTAAACCCAAGTAGTCCTTGATAAATCATCCACAATAGTCATGGAAAACCTATTACCTTCTGTAGTAGTCACTCTATAAGGTCCCCAAACATCTAAATGAATTAATTATCCATGTTTGGAAGAACTATGAGCATTAAGAAGAAAGATTCACGTGTCTGTTTAGCCTTATTACACACATCACAAGGAGGAAGAGATGAATTATCAAAAAGATGCTTATCTTTTTATGAATTTCGAGCTTGATTAGCTGGGTGCCCTTACCTTCTATGCCATGCAATTTTAGAAACACAACATTTTGCAAAATTAACCTTGCAAGAACTAATACACGAGGGAAAAATCAAGGTAATATAATCCCGTAGACTCTCTACCATTCTCCCCCATCTCCTTTGATTGTAAAGCCCGAATTTTACAATTATTATCATTAAAATCAACCTCATAGTTTATGTCTTTGCAAAGTTTATGTATAGAAAGTTGGTTCACATTAAAATTAACAAAAACAAAGATATCAAAAAGTGTTAGATTTTCTGAAAATTATAAACTTCCAATCTTTTCTATTTTAAAAGGTGAGCCATTAGGGTGATTAACAAGAAGGTTTCATTTAGAAATATTTATAGTCTCATGAAGAAGTGACTCGGATGAAGTCATATGTTGATTTCACCTAAGTCAACAACCCACTTCTGATGGTTAGTTAATGGTAGAGTTAAAGGAGTAAAAAAAATACTTGCCACGTTTGCACTGGTAGAGGTATCCTCGATTACACAAGATGATGACTTTTCATTGATAAGCCTTAAGAAATTATAGTATTGTTCACTTGTGTGATAGTAAACATTACCATTTCTAGTGGAATCAAAAGTGACACTAGAAGAAGAAACACTAGAAGGAACAAATGAGGAATTCATGGAAAAAGAATTATTTTGATTTCTAGAATTATTATCATTATTTAATCTGCTTCTAGGCTAAAAATCTTTTGGATAACCAATTAATTTATATCAATTTTCAATGAGATGCCCCTTAAGATCACAATTCTTACATTGAAAATTTTGATTTCTTCCAATTTATTAAAGTACTCAGACAAAGAACATCCACTAATAGTGTTATTCAATTCGGTCCCAATTAGTTTAAAAGTTACAATTGTAGATACAATGTTATCAGATGGATCTATATATAAAAGATCCTCATAATTTACAAAATCAGGTTTAGTTCCACTAATAGACTCACTAGTTGGAGTCTGTCAAACCATATTGCTGATGGGTTTGAACAACAAGAACTTTCCTATGTGCACATGCAAACCCTAATTGCTTGGATCTAGGTTTCTCTAATTGAACATGCTTTGAATCCAAAACTTACAATACTAGATCTAATGTAAACAAGTTCTAATCATATGAAATTTGATCTAGAACAATACCTTGGATTACTTGCTTGATACTTCTTCTTGGAGCTTAGAGTCACAATTGTCACTCCTCTAATAGCTTACAAACACCAACTAACAAGAAGATGATTTGAGAGAGGGAGGAGGGTGAGAAATCGGCCCTAGGGTTTCTTGCCTTGCATGAGTGCCGATTTCCCTCACCCTTGGGGTCTATTTATACTATGGGATACTAGGGTTTCACATTTAACCTTAATTGAATAACTTAGGCCCTAAGCAATCCAAGATCCTCCTAGATACTAGGCTTGGACGAATTTAAGGTTCCTAAACCCTAAATTTCGTCCACCCCATTATCTATAAGGATACATAGCCCAAAACACAACTATCACACATTTGATAGTTTATGCCCCTTTATTCAATTAACCTCTTTAAGTCACCAAATTAATTCTTAATTAATATATGACTTATATTAATCAAATAACAATATTATTCCTCTAATATATTATTCTCATAATATATTAAAAATAATATTTCTTCTCTCTTAACAAATCATCCTGTCAAGTTGCTATGGTGAAGACAACCTAAAAGGACCATGCATAACCGGGTCAAGTACTTACCAAATATAGTTACAGCCTTAGACACTAATCCAACAGTCTCCCACTTGGATAAGTATAGTAACTATATATGCAAATACAAACCGATTAGCAATCGTAGCTCTCAAAGACGTTGTCAACTCTGATCTTATCAATCTTTTGTCCTTTAGATAAGGGATCGTACAGTCCTCTGTTTAGATATTATGTGGACAATCTTATGGAACTTATTGTCCAGCATTTTGGTTTTCGATCTCAGAGTCATTTGACATAGAATTTAATTGAACACATCAATTCAGTCCTGACCGGGCCTGTCACATAAGTCAAATCAAATCATCGAGCGGCCGTGATATCGCTTTTATTCTCTTAGGATAAAAGTAACAGATATACTTCGACTTATATGCTTTTACTATCTACTAATCAACTATACACAACAATGCGTTTTATAACATCAATTTACTGATGTGGTTTCGCATTATCAATGCACAACCAATTAATAAACAACAAACCATATATCTTGGTTTTAAGACCATATGATATTATCGTCTTGCGATCACTTGTGTCACATTCCATAAAGTGATTCCAGCAAGCGCGGGTTTATTCCAGTGCTCAAAACTTGTTCAAAAGCACTCACGAACGTTGTAGCAAACCTTTGCTATATCTAATACCCTTTTAGACAATCTACACACCAATTCATGACAATCTTCATTCATACCTACTTCCAGCATATGAACGATTGTGGATCATTCGAATAATTCAATTATTCTTAATAACTTAATTATTCAGGAAGTCAAAACATGCAAAGTGAAAAAATAGTTAAACTATTAACATAAGACAGTATCTTTACTCATAAACAATACTCTTCTATTTAATCATCAAATGTCAATTACATTTATCTATTACATGTTTCAAAACAATCTAATCTAAACTAATATCATCTTTCAGCCTAATGCTCCTAGCGTACTGCAAATGCTTAACCCTACTCAGTCCCTTCGTAAGCGGATATGCTGGGTTATCTTCTGACGATACCCTCTTCACTATGAGGTGTCCTTCTTCTACTCGATGTCTAATAAAATGATATTCTCTGTCAATATGCCGAGATCTACCATGATCCCTCGGTTCCTTGGTCAAGGCAACCGCTCCCTCATTATCACAGAAAATTTCCATAGGCTCCTTTATGGCAGGCACAACTCCAAGATCACCAATGAAGTTCTTCAACCACATCGCCTCCTTTGATGCTTCGCTCGCTGCAAGTCACTGCTCCTCCAAGTCACTGCTCCTCCATTAAGCGAAAAGATCCAGCCCGACTGCGAACGGTAGTTGTCTCTGTCGGTCTGGAAGCTGGCGTCACTATACCCTCGCACCTTTAAGTCATCACTCCCTCCGAGGACTAAGAACCATTCTTTGGTCCTCCGAAGGTACTTAAGTATATTCTTGACCACAATCCAATGAGCTCTGCCCGGGTTCCCTTGATATCTACTGACCATGCTCAAGCCAAAGGCCACATCAGGGCGAGTACAAGTCATAGCGTACATGACTGAGCCAACTGCGGAAGCGTAGGGTACTCGGCTCATCTCAGCTATCTCGGCTTCGGTACTCGGACTTTGAGTCTTACACAACTTGGCATTACTTTGTATCGGTAGTTCTCCCTTCTTCGAGTTTTCCATACTAAAACGTTTTAGTACCTTATCTAAGTAAGTATTCTAACTAAGTCCTATTAGTCTCTTACTTCTTTCTCTCACTATCCTTATTCCCAAAATATAGTAAGCCTCTTCGAGGTCCTTCATAGAGAAGCACTTCCCGAGCCAGGACTTAACCTCCTGAAAAGTCGGGATGTCGTTTCTTATGAGCAGTATGTCATCGACATACAAAACGAGGAAGCTAACTATACTCCCACTGGCCTTGACATATACACATGATTCATCTTCACTTCGTACAAATCCAAACTCTTTGACTTTCTCATCTAAGCAAAGATTCCATCTGCGAGACGCTTGCTTAAGTCCATAAATGGACTTCTCAAGCTTGCACACTCTATTAGGATGCTTCGGATCGAAGAAACCCTCTGGCTGAGCCATGTAAACATCCTCAACCAACTTCCCATTAAGGAAAGCGGTCTTGACATCCATCTGCCATATCTCATAATCATGAAATGCAGCAATGGCTACCGTCACCCTAATAAATTTTATCTTAGCAACTGGTGAGAAGGTCTCATCACAGTCAACTCCGGGAGTTTGAGTAAAGCCCTTCACCACTAGTCGTGCTTTATACGGGTGCACTTTCCCATCCACGTCGGTCTTCTTCTTGAAGATCCATTTGCACCCAACCGTCTTACGTCCGGGTACATTGTCAACCAAATTCCAAACTTGATTGTCATACATGGACTGAATCTCGCTGTCCATTGCCTCTTTCCATTTTACAGACTCTGGGCCTACCATGGCTTCCTTATAGCTATTAGGTTCATCTAGATTTATTAGTGTACCATCACTAATATACGTATCCCCTTCGGTAGTAATATGAAAACCATAAAACTGGGGTTGAACTCTAACTCTTTCGGAACATCTAAGAGGTAAGGACTCATCAATTGGTTCAACCAATGTTTCCTCCTCGGGTTGAGTGCCAGCATTAGAGGTTCCTTCATCGCTCGATTCTTGAATCTCTTCAAGATCGATTTGCCTCCCACTGTCTCCTTGGCTTATGAGTTCTTGCTCTCGGAAAACCCCTCTCCTCACAACGAAGACAACATTGTCACTCGCTCTATAGAAGAGATATCCAAGGATTTCTGCGGGTAGCCGATGAAAATACATCGCTCACTACGAGGTTCGAGCTTGTCGTGAGTTTCTCGTCTTACGAAAACCTCACACCCCCAAACCTTGATATGTGCCAACGAGGGAGCTTTCCATTTCCACATCTCGTGAGGAGTTTTGGCAACCTTCTTTGTAGGGACTCGGTTGAGGATATGGACGGCAGTCTCTAAGGCATACCCCTAGAATGAGATAGGTAGTGAAGCACGACTCATCATAGAATTAACCATGTCTAATAGGGTTCGATTACGCCTTTCTGCCACACCATTCAACTGAGGTGTCCTAGGTGGCGTCAATTGCGAAACTATTCCGCATTCATTGAGATAGTCATGGAATTCAAGACTTAGGTACTCTCCTCCTCCATCGGATCGAAGCATCTTGATTTTCCTGCCCAATTGATTCTCCACTTCATGTTTGAATTCTTTGAACTTTTCAAACGTTTCTGACTTGTGCTTGATTAAGTAAATATACCCATATCTACTATAATCATCGGTGAAAGTCACATAGAAGTGGTTCCCATCCTTTGTGGTGGATCTAAAGGGCCCACATACATCGGTATGTATGAGATCCAATAAACCTTCACCCCTGTCACAAGTTCCAGTGAAGGGTGACTTGATCATCTTTCCATGTAAACAAGATTCGCACATGTCATCTTCCCTAAGGTCGAATGACTCCAACACTCCATCCTTTTGGAGTTTGGCTATGCGCTTCTTGTTGACATGTCCAAGACGACAATGCCTCAAGGATGCTCTATCCATACTATTGGAAGAATCCATACATAACACATCATTTCCTAGGTTATCTACAACCATAAGAGTTTCATAAATTCCATTACAAGGCATTGCTTCAAAGTATAAAACACCATTTAGATAAGCATAAATTGAACCATTCTCATTATTAAACGAATATCTAAATCCTTGTTTAAACAAACCATGAAAAGAAATGATGTTTCTTGCCATATCTGGCGAGTAGCAACAATTATTTAAATCTAAACTCAATCCATTACTGAGAACTAAAGAATATACTTCAATCTTGGTAACAGGCGACGATCATCTGTTCCTCATGATTAGATTTATTCTTCCAAGCTCCACATCCCTATTTCTTCCTAGTCCCTGCAAATCAGAACAAATGTGGTAACCACACCCTGTATCAAGAACCCCAGAAATAGCATGGGATGAATCATTAGATTTAATTGTGTATATACCTGCAAAAGACGGTTTGATCTTTCCATCCTTAATGGCTTGCAGATATTCCGGGCAGCTTCTCTTCCAATGCCCTATTTTGTGGCAATGATGGCACTCTGCCTCTTTTGGGTTAGGGTTGGGCTTAGCAGGATCAACCTTGGTCCCACTAGAAGAGGAACCATCTTGGGACTTTCCCTTGCAGTGGTTCTTTGAAGAAGCCTTCCTCTTCTTGCCCCTTCCATGCCCAATAGCCAAAATAGGAGCAGCAGACGTATTGGGAGTCGATGCAACAGACTTGTCCTTTAGGTTGCTCTCAGCAGTCCTTAGGAGACCTTGAAGTTTGCTTAGGGTGACCTCTTCCTTGTTCATGTAGTAGATCATCCTAAATTGATTGTAGCATGAGGGCAAGGAGTGAAGAACAATGTCGATAGCCAAATCTTCCCCAAAGTTGACATTCAACTTGCGAAGACGATCGACATCCCTTTGAATCTTTTGCAAGTGCACGGTAAGAGATTCTCCACTTCCCATTCTAGTAGTGATCATATTCGTTATGATCTCATAGCGCTCTTGCCTCGCGCTTTGGTGGTATCGCTCCATCAAGTCTAGATGCATCTCATAAGGATACATGTCCTCATAGGTCTTTTGGAATTCGGAGTTCATAGTGGCTATCATGATGCAATGGACTTTCGTTGCATCACGCTCATGTGTTTCAAACACAACCATTTCTTCGGGAGTAGCAGTTTCTGGATTGATCTTTTCGAGCTTCTCATCGAGAACATACTCCTTATCCTCATAACGAGCGATCGTGCGAATGTATCTTATCCATTTGCTAAAGTTCGATCCATCGAAAGTCACTTTTTGACAAAGGCTCATTAGCGTGAATGAGCTCGCAGCAGCGCTGTTTGCGTTAGACATCTACAAATAGAAAGGAACAAAGTTGATTAGAGTTAAGTCGCTAAATAACACCCGAAATGGAAATTTAGGGCTAGGACCCAACAACATTATTTAAACATTAGAAAATGGATACCGTAATCTAACATGCAAATAATTTGGAGGTAAGTGAATGACGATTCACTAATTCTTCACAACGAAATACATAATCTTTAAGTTTTAAATGTATTGAGAATTCCTAGATATTGAGATCCATTGAACTTTTTCAACGGCATGTTTAAATCTCGATATGCCCCTCTAGTTTGTGATTGGGATACCGAGGATCACAAAGCGGGTATGAGTAACCATGCAAATCTACATGGTGCCTTCATTGTTACAATCACTTATTCGATGTGCCGATAAACCACACACGTTCCATCGAACTATGACAAACAATGAATCACCCTTCGCCACCTTTTCTTAGAACCAATTAGTGTGCCGTTAACCACACACGCTCCACTAATATCCAAACAAGGGTGCAAAGTGTAATTTCATGGGATTGCATCAATTCACTTTTCCTAAAAGTAACTAAGATTGGGAATTTATAAAGTAGTTTAGTTACTTTATAGTTTCCTTATACTTATTAATGAGAAGAGGTTTGCCCTATCTTACCCGTTCGGCTAACGACCCTCCACCAGTCAAGCAAGCGGTGGGTGTGAGTGTACACCCGTTAAGCGCCATTTTATAGGCAGCAACCTTGTACCCACCTTATAGACTGGCTTCGTGAATGAGGCCTACTAACGGTAAGACTAGCATCTTTAATCTATATATATATATATATATATATATATATATATATATATATATATATATATATATATATATATAATCTTGTAATAATATATTACTATAGGTTGAATTTTAAACCTGTAAAATTCTAGGGTTTAAAATTTTAATCACAAATCTAAATTTCAAAACTTGAGGACAAGTTTTAAACTTTTCAAAACATAAGGATCAAATAGCAAATAATGTAAATCAACAATTAGATTATCTCAATTTGATGTTATTCAATATTACATGCAAAACAATTCACCAATTCAATTCAAATAATCAATTATTATCACATAAGGAAATTATTATTCAACTAATTGGTAATTATCTTTTGTTTGGTCAAGAATATACTCATACATATGGTTAAAATTGGATTTTAATGACCCAAAACAGTTAAGGCAAGTTTACTCAAGTAAAACATCAAGAAATCCCAAAACTCCCTCTTTCTGACGCTCGAACACGTCGAGTTCCCACTATGGACTCGCCGAGTTGGGGCTACTCGCCGAGTCCACAGTGGAACTCACCGAGTTCATCAGGCAGAGGACCAAAAGTTGAATTTTTCAAGTAACAAGAATCAATCAATGCATCAACTCAATAGAAATCAATCAAATCTCTGATACCACTGATGGGTTTGAGCAACAAGAACTTTCCTATGTGCACATGCAAACACTAATTGCTTGGATCTAGGTTTCTCTAATTGAACATGCATTGAATCCAAGACTTACAATACTAGATGTAATGTAAACAAGTGATTCTAATGATATGAAATTTGATCTAGAACAATACCTTGGATTACTTGCATGATACTTCTTTTTTTTAGAGCTTGGAGTCACAATTGTCACTCCTCTAATGGCTTACAAACACCAAATAGCAAGAAGATGATTTGAGAGAGGGAGGAGGGTGAGAAATCGGCCCTAGGGTTCTATTTATACGATGGGATACTAGGGTTTCACCTTTAACCCTAATTGAATAACTTAGACCCTAAGCAATCCAAGATCCTCCTACATACTAGGCTTGGACGAATTTAAGGTTCCTAAACCCTAAATTTCGTCCACCCCATTATCTATAAGACTACATAGCCCAAAACACAATCATCACACGTTTGATAGTTTATGCCCCTTTATTCAATTAACCTCTTTAAGTCACCAAATTAATTCTTAATTAATATATGACTTATATTAATCAAATAACAATATTATTCCTCTAATATATTATTCTCATAATATATTAACAATAATATTTCTTCACTCTTAACAAATCATCCTGTTAAGTTGCTATGGTGAAGGCAACCCAAAAGGACCATGCATAACCGGGTCAACTACTTACCAAATATAGTGACAGCCTTAGACACTAATCCAAAAATTTCACGCAAAAATTTAACAAATAGAAAGTAAATAAGTAGAGAGTGCACACAACAACACAGATAATTATGACCCTTATATGTCAAGATTGTGACATCCCCAAAATCGCGGCCAGAAAAGACCGGTTTCATTTATGATTTTAAAATAGTTTCAGAGTAAATCCATAGATTTAAAAGAGTTGCGGAATTTGTCCCCAAACCAATACATGATAAAATAAAGTTTATCAAAGCATTTCTTAAAGAAATGTATTCTCATTATATATCAAAACTCAAAATGTCATGTTCCGATACAGACACAAAAGCATAAACAATACAACTCAGACCTTACACAATTATATATAACTACTAGTCTATAAACAAAAAGATCTTCACAAGTTCTCCAACTATGCTCTCGCGCCACTACCTGTAATATAAAGAAACTGAGTGGGTCAAGCTTAGGAGCCTGGTGAGCATATAGGGTTTTCTACCCACAATAAATAATTATATGTAATTTCACCAACCAACAATAACCTAATTACCCATTCTCATTATCCTCACTTTACGTCCCTAAAACAACAACTATCACAAGAGACCTAATCAACGATTTTCATCGGGACGGAAAATACTGCAAAGGGGTTTCCTCAGCAATAAATGTCCTAAGGCAACCATGAGGGGGATAGAATATAAAAAATGAACACCCAAGTTCACCAACATCTACAGGTTATGAGCCCGCTATCATTCCACAGGACAGTCTAGAAAGAGTCTGTGGTCGTCACCCATATTTTGTTGAATGACTAGATCAAAATCACATTGAGGCCTCTCATTAGTTTATTACACATCAACTATCTACCCAAGTTCTACCCAACATTTTGTAGATAACAACATACATACGCATTCAAATGCAACTAAAAAACTGATAAGATACTCATTCCAAATATACAGGTAACATATATATACACGTATATTTATACACATGTAACACGTATTCCAAAGTAGATACTTCAAATCTATGTGTTAGAAGAAAGGGAATATACACTTACTTGATCAGAAGATCATCAGACAGCACTACGGCTCTATGAGTAGTATTCATCGGTGAAACTGGGAGATCTTCACAAAAACCGGGCTTATCGTGGGCAGACTTTCGGCTCGGAAACTTTACTTCTCAGGATCTTCGGGACTTCGGGACTTGCTTCGGGTCTCGAGAATGATATTGGGGCTTCGGGGGTATAATTTACACGTAGATCGATGAAATAAGGGTGAGAGAGAATACATTTGGCAACCACAAATGGCTGCCCATTGTGATCTATTTATAGGGTGAAGTCTACCATGAACATAGGGCGTTCCCCAAAGGAACGCAGGGCGTTCGCCGAATGTAGGGTGTTCCCTTCGAACGTGGTGCGTAGAAGCGAGGTTCCGATCCTATCCCTTATCCATTGAGTCAGCATCGACGTTGCCAATCTGGATCCATGCACTGAACGCAGGGCATTCCCCAAAGGAACGCAGGGCGTTCCCACTTTGGGATGCGTGCCTCGAACTTCAGAAATTCATAACTTTCGCATACGATCTCCATCTTTGACGTTCTTTATATCCACACGTAGGTGAGATTATGCTCTACAACTTTTGTTTAGACTATGTCGGCTAATTTTGAATTTTATTTTTTTTATAATATTTTTAGTAGGCCGGTACAAGAAAACTCCGTTACAATTTCATAACTTCTTCATCGGACGTCCGTTTTCGTTTGTCTTTTTACCGTTGGACTACTATTGATGAGATCTTTGATTCTCGTTTAGATTGTTTCGGCCGAATATCACTTGATCTCTATTTCGAGATTTGGGTTGTATACTGCTAAGTCGAAACTTCGAAAAATCATAACTTCCTCATACTAAGTCAGATTTAGACGTTCTTCTTATGCAAGCTCTCGGTTTAACTTAATCTATGACTTTCGTTTAGATCACTAAAGCTAAATATCACTCTATCGTAAATTCACTATTTACGTAACGCAGTGTCGTGCCGGTTCTTTCGCGAAACTTCGACAGGTCATAACTTCTTTGTTATAACTCGGATTTCGGCGTTCTTTATATATACGGAATCCTTTTCACGACCACTACGTCTTCATGTATCGATATCGATTTTATGTAACATTTTATTTTTACGCTTATTTTTATTCTTAATTTAATTAGGCCACACAACTTACGATGATTCCGTCCCCGGAATCACACATCAAGAAACAAATACGGATAACGACTCATTATGTCACTCTCCGTCTCCCAGGTGAGATTTGGCCCATTCATATGTTTCCAACGGACTACCACTAACTCGACCATTTTGTGTTGCAACTTCTTAGTCTTTCGGTCAATGATTGCCTCTGGTTCTTCAATCAGCCTCTTGTTCTCATCAATTCTCAACTTCGAAAGTGGAATCATGTCGGGAACTTCTCCTGTGAACTTCCTCAGATAACACACATGGAAAGTGTTATGAATTCCATTTAGTTCTTCGGGTAATTCGAGCATGAAGAACTCTAAACGGTCCAATAAACCTTTGACTTAACTTTCCCCTTTTGCCAAACCTTAGAATTCCCTTCCATGACGAGACTTTAAGCAAAACCGAATCTCCAACTTCAAATGTTATCGGTCTTCTTTTCTTGTTAGCATAGCTCTTTTGACGATCCTAAGCTGCTAACATTCTCTCCCTGATTATTTTTAGCTTTCCAGCAGTTTGATGGACTATCTCAGATCCCATAAACTGCTTTTCTCCCGCCTCAAGCCAACAAGACGGCGTACGACACTTATGTCCATACAAAGCTTGATAAGGTGCCATCTTTATGCTCGAGTGGAAACTGTTATTGTATGAGAATACTACCAAATGTAAATTTTCATCCCAGTTACCTTGGAATTCCAGGGTACACACTCTCAGCATATCTTCAAATGTTTGTATCGTTTGTACGCTCTGACAATCAGTCTGTGGATGGTAAGCTATACTTAAACACAACTTAGTACCCAATTCCTCTTGTAGACTTTTCCAAAATCGCGAGGTGAAATGGCTGTCACAATCTGCACAATCATTAATGGAAAACCGTGAAGCCTCACAATTTCCTTCATGTAAGAATTCACAAGCTTATCCATACATCATTTCTCATTGGATGCTATGAAATGCTCACTCTCAGTGAAGCGATCAACGACCACCCAAATCATGTCGTGACCATTCTTTGTTTTGTGCAGCTTAGTGACAAAATCCATAGCAATGTCTTCCTATTAACCCATAGGCACAGGTAAAGGTTCTAAACTCCCGTATGGTTTCTGAGGTTGTACCTTGACCTGCGGACATGTCACACACTCCGCCACGTACTTTGCAATATCAAGCTTCATCATCGGTCACCAGTAATAGGGTTTCAGGTCCCTATACATTTTAGTGCTGCCATGATGAATTGAGTACATGGTTTTGTGAGCTTCTTCCATCAGAAGATATCTTATTCCTCCTGACTTAGGTACCTAAATACGATCTTGGAATACCTTCAGTTTGTGACCATTTGTACCAAACACCAATGTTTTGCCCAAACATTCCTCCTTCCGGTCATTCTTTTTAGAAGCTTCCTCTTGAGCTTTTTTTTATACTTTCCACAATGATCGAGACAGTTTCTATTCTCAATGCTCTTGGCCTTTTTCTCTCAAGATTGACTTTCCAACTGAGAGCACCAGCGACAACATTTGCTTTACCGGGATGGTAAAGTATCTCACAGTCGTAGTCCTTAAGTAGTTTGAGCTAGCGTCACTGTATCATATTCAATTCTTTCTGACTAAAGAGATATCGAAGACTCTTATGATCAGTGAAAATTTTGCACTTCGTGCCATAGATGTAATACCTCCATATCTTTAGAGCAAAAACTACTGCTGCCAGCTCCAAATCATGAGTGGGGTAGTTCTTTTCATTCTCTTTCAGCTGCCGAGACGCATATGCTATTACTTTTTCTCTTTGGGTTAAAACACAACCCAACCCAACACCAGACGCATCGCTATAGGCAGCGAAGTCTTCAACTTTATTGGGTAGAGAAAGAATCGGTGCTTCACATAGCTTCTTCTTTAGCAGCTTGAATGTTGCTTTGTGCTTATCATTCCAAGCATAAGTAGCTCCTTTGTGGGTCAGAGCTGTTAGTGGAGTAGCGATCGAAGAAAAAGCCTTAGGTAAACCTTCGGTAATATCCGGCTAATCCCAGAAAGCTTCGTATCTCCATGGGAGTTTTCGGTTGTTCCCACTTCATCACAACTTCAATCTTTGCTGGATCAACCGTTATCCCTTCTTGGTTGACCACGTGACCCATGAATTGGACTTCTCGAATCCAAAAATCACATTTGGAGAACTTTGCATACAGCTTCTCCCTCTTTAAGACATCTAACACTTCTCGCAAGTGTCTACCATGCTCCTCTTCGCTTTTAAAGTAATTCAGAATGTCATCTATGAACACTATCACAAATTTATCAAGGAACGGTTTACAAACCCTGTTCATTAAATCCATGAATACTGCTGGAGCATTGGTTAGTCCAAACAACATAACCAAAAACTCGTAGTGTCCATATCGTGTTCTGAATTCAGTCTTCTTGATATGCTGCTCTCTCACATTTAGCTGATGATATCCTGACCTTAGGTCGATCTTTGAAAAATAACATGAACCTTGTAGTTGATCAACTAGTTCATCCATCCTTGGTAACACATATCTATTCTTTATTGTTGCCTTGTTTAGCTCTCTGTAATCAATGCACATTCTCATAATTCCATCTTTCTTTTTCATGAATAACACCGGAGCTCCCCAAGGTGATGAACTATGTCTAATGATATCGGTGTCCAACAACTCCTGAAGTTGCATCATCAGCTCCTTCATCTCCTTCGGTGCTAGTCTGTAAGGTGATTTTCCTATCGGCGTCCTTCCTGGTAACAAGTCTATTCTGAACTCTACTTGTCTATCTGTGACAACCCGAAATTTTCATTTGTATAATTTCCACATTCAAACACTCCAAATATTAGTCAAAAATATTTCAATACATTTTTGGCAGGGTTTAAGTACGTTTGGCGTTTTATTTTATTTTTTGTCGAGCGATTAAATAAAAAGAAGTGTCGTTGCTAGTGAAGTGTGTCGAGCAAAACATTCCAACACCTTAGCTAGGTGTTAACGGCCAAACAAGGGGTGTTTGGGCCGTAAACACCATTCCTCCAAAGGCTCATGCATATGGCATGATTTTACACTCTTGTCCTCATTTTTACACTTCCAGTCATGAACACCAAACTTTTCTCTCAACTATCATAAGTTCATCCTTCAAAATCCACCAAAAATGTAAGCTTTTTTCCCTAAATTCGTTCATACAACACTAAATCTAGTGTTTATACATCATTTCATCCATGGATTTTTGATTTTTACTTAGATCTTCAAGCATCTTCAAAACACCAAGAACACACTAGTGTTTTTGGGTCCTAAAACACTCTTGCAAGCTTCCTATAAGTAAGTATACTCTTCCTAGCTAGTTATCTACTTAGTGTGCTTGCAAATCCTTGGAATAAACACCAACCCCCCCCCCCCCCCCCCAAGAACATGGGTTTACATTTAGGGAATCTCCCAAAACCATAAACACCCCTAAAAGGGGTTTTGATCCCCCAAACTCCTCTCAATGCTTGGCTAATGAACTAGGAACTTGCATGAATGATCTAAGAACCACAAAACACGAAATGGATGGCTTAACCATGAGTTTATGGTAGTAAACTCATGGGTTTACAGTAGTAAACTCCCAAACATGGTCCAACGATCGTAAACTCCAAGAAATGTGCCATTTCGAGCCCTAACCACTTCCTAAGCCTTTGATTCAACCCTAGGACCTTTCTTTGTGAAGCATAATACCTTGAAGCACTCAAACACACCATTCCCATGAGTTTACAGCCATAAACTCATGGGGGAAATGCTTCAAAAATCGTAAACACCCCTAAGGGCTACCATTCTAAGTGTAAACTCCATAGTGAGGCCATACACTCCTTAGATGCAACCCGTAGCACTCCTAGCACTTGAAGCAAAGTGTTTTCATGCATTAGAGTGTCTTTACTTAAAAAATTAATGATTAAATAACTAATTGGATACAATTATGTATCACTACATGTTACATAGGATCTGTGTGTGCGTCCATGTCCTCACTTGACACCTAGCATCCTACCTGACACTTCCATCCACTCCACTCACTGCAGGTAAGTTGATACCCCTTAATCAACCTTTTAAATGTTTTTAAATGCTTTTATGGGGGGGGGGGGGAATACAAGTTATAGTATCAATCACATGTGATTTATAACTTGCAACGAAAAGGATTTTCTATACTTTTACTGCTTTACCAACAAAACTGTTTTAAATGTTTATCAAACTCATTTTCATGTTAATTTGTTATAAAACTATTTCCAACGCTTTTAAACATCTTTTGTTTCCAAATCATATCTACACTATTATGGACTTAGGGTATTCTGTTATCTGTCCGACTGTCGTTGAATTCTTAGTTATATATTATATATATTCGTGTTAGATATAAAAGTATTCACTTCATTTCAATACCTTTGTGTATCAATTGCATGCGGCTAACATCTCTATTTAACTATAATGGGTATAGTTAAGGATTACCACTCATTACTATTATTACCATGACACTTACTATAGTTAGTATAGTTATGAGTATATACATGCTAAATACTATACGAAGAGAATACTATAAACTATACAAGAGAAAACTCAATACATTATACTAAGAAATACATTATACTCTTATACAAGAGAATATACTAAAACGGAATGTGATATACTTCTTCTCGATACGACACTTCACTGTGCGATCACCGTGTAACCAGAGTCTCCTGGAGGGAGAGCGGGCATTATGTGTATAGATCTATACGGGACAGACACTCCCACATCCTGACTGCTAGGTACAGTCTGAGCTGATTAGGTCCAGGGGTGACAAAATCTCACCATACTACGTGTGACCTGGAGGGCCATCTGTTATTCGATCGTCAATCAGCATGGTTACATACGAGTTCACATTCAAACTTTTAATTAACACATTAAGAATTAAAGGTAAAACAGGCTCCCCGAGGTTCATTTTACACTTAATACTACCTGGAGTTTGCATCTTTATTACCTTAAGCCGGCAGTTACACTGCCGGTGTAAAACATTATTTTCCCAATTACTTTATATGAACGAAATTTAAAACTATATTTTCACACTGATAGTCTCACTGCAAAAACTTTTACACTTTCAAAGAATTAAACATACAAATAACCGAGTCTTGGTAGAAGACTACTTTTGCTGGAAAACATGGGATTTTCTAGGGAGCATACTATTTTGAAACCTTGATAACAACCATTATATTAAATGATTGTAAACACTTTTATACAAGCAATGACACTAAATACTTATGAACTTACCAGCTTTACGCTGATACTCGTTTTCAAAATAACTTGTATTCTCAAGGCATTAGTAGACATGTACAGATGCAGCTTTTGAGAAGATGGAGCACATACAAGACTCATCTTTTATTTTGATTATACTTTTGGTGTCTAACAAACTGTATAGAACATGCTTGTTTTACAATTATTATATTAATGCAATGGATGTTGTTGCTTGTCTTTACTATTATGCATTGTTATGATACTGTACATGACGTCCTCCACCCTAGAAACGTATTTCCTCGTTCTCGGTTTTGGGGTGTGATAGATTGGTATCAGAGCATTGTTTATAGTGAATTAAGTATATCAACCCATAAAAGATATACGAACTATATACACATCGGGATTAAAACACCCTGACCAAGAATATATATACTTTTAAATAATAAAATATTTAGCTAAGTGTATATATACATCCATTCATACAAAGGGTCAGTGTCATATTAGAACAGAACAAAAAGTATTAAGATTGTTGAACAACACGATTATACTTAGAGACATATAGTCAAATCTGGGTGGATGTAGCCTGATCAACTACATTCTCGTAGGAGTTAGGGTCACTTATTCGAAGGTCTATTAACTATTCTTTCCCCATTCTCGCGTAGATAGCATGGCTAGTTTCCACCTTCCCGACGATCCGTACTATCCGAACCAATGCAATGGAGGATGGCTCGATGAGGAGTCAGAAGATGATCACCCGATTCCTTTGGATGATCACCGTGCAAAAGGCTTTTCGGATGGCTCCGACTCTGAACAAGAAGTTAACAACCTACCCCCAATGGCTCCAAACCCCAACCCTCGCCCAACATTTCAAGGTCCCACTCCCATGTGGGCAACAACCTTGAATCGATGGAGCGATGAACAGGATTAGCCTTTACCTTTCAACGAAGACCGAAGTTTCTACGACATAAGCGAGGGTGGTTCAGCTGATCAAGCCCTACCCGTCATGGTCCGTAGGATTGCAAGGAACGTCGAACAAAGTCATGCAGGCATCGGTAGAGTTGTGGAAATTGATGCCAACACTAACCTTAACACTGTCCGTATCCACCAACTAGAAGAAGTCATGGATAGGACTAGGAGGACCAATGAAGCTTTGCAGCAATAGCTAGCTGCATCCCGAGCCAAAGTCAGGGAACTTCGAGTGCGTCTGAGGGCTCAGGAACGACATCTTCAAGAAGTTGTAAGCCAATTGGCTGATCTTAGGGTTCACCCCAGAGATACCCGTCGCCAGTAGAGGATGTCAACTCATCTTCCTCTTTTGTTTAAGGAATAGCCTTATCTTTTCTATGCTCGGTATAGCACTTGTCTGTAAACATTCATAAAATTGAAAGTACTCTAACTAGAATTCTAAGCTGTCAAAATTTTCCTTATGGTTTGATGTAAGACCTATTGTTAGGTCGTTTTTCTCGAACTTATTTACATCAGTAATACCAGTAATATTGGCAATTATCTAATATGTTGGAAACTCTATACTTTTATGTTTCCCTACTCTGTTGCTATAACTCTATCTGATAGTTGGACTATGGCGATTTAGTCCATGAAGCACTCTTATCATACTTACAATCAATTCTTACTATTATCAACATTTTCATAAACTTTCAGTAAAAGATGCCGCCCCGCAAGCGTCCAATCAGAAAAACACCCGCAACTTAAGCTCCACCACCACCTCCTCCTCCTCCTCTGCAGTTCGACGCGGTGATGTTTCAGACAGCTATAACCGCAACTATGGCCCAAATAAATTCTGATGATGCAAGTGGAGCTGGAATGGGCACCAACTCCAGACATGGTGAAATCCACCAACGTACACACGGGTGTACCTATAAGGATTTCATGAGCTGCAAACCCACATTCTTCAATGGAAACGGAGGAATCATTGCACTGTCCCAATGGATCGAAAGAATTGAAGCTATCTTCGAGATGTGCTCGTGCCCCGAGGAAAGCAAGATTAAGTTCGCTGCTTGCACCTTCATTAAAAGGGCCCTGACATGGTGGAATGGCCATGTCAAATCACTATGCTTGGTAACATCCAACGCCATGGGCTTGGACACGCTGAAAGATCTTCTGACAAGGGAGTACTGTCCCGGAGGCGAAATCCAGAAACTTGAGGAGGAACTCTTGAACCTCAAAATGAAGGGAACCGACATAATGGCATATACAGCCAGGTTCTACGACTTGGTAACTCTATTTCCTAACATGGTCCCTACTGAGAGCAAGAAAATCGAACGATACATATAGGGTCTAGTGCCCCCGTATCGAGGGAATGTTTTAGCATCACACCCTACGACCTTTGACAGTGCCAAGGAATTGGCCCAGAGGTTGATTAATCATGCAGTTCCTTCCACTCCATCAACAACCACAATGGTTGCCACTGCACCGACCAAGACATCCGACAACAAGAGGAAGCGGTGGGACGAAAAGAAGGGCAAGTCAACTCAATCCTCTTCCAAGAACTAGCAAATTATGGTTGTCCATGCTGCCACTACTCTTGTTGCCCATGTGCCAGCCAAAACATACGTTGGAAACCTACCCAAGTGCAATAAGTGTTCCTTCCATCATCACGGCCCCTGCCGTGAAATGCAATGCACTAACTGCGACCGAAAGGGCCATACCGCCCGGTTTTTGCAGATCTCAGCCGAAACCCATCAATCAAGTTCCCAGCACTGGAGTGAGCCAAGCCTACTATGGTTGTGGCAAGATAGGGCACTTCAAAAGAAACTGTCCGAAAGCTGGAAATACGGGAGGAACACGAAGACTACTTGCTATTGGCCACATTGAAGTGGTAGCCGACCCCACAGTAGTCACGGGTACGTTCCTTCTTGACAACTCTTATGCTTGTATCCTATTCGATAGTGGGGCAGAAAGAAGCTTCGTAAACCAAAACTTTAAACACTTACTTAAAAAATTCTCGCAACCATTAAAAGAAACCTTCGTCATAGAAATGGCTAACGGAAAGACAGAGAGTTCTAACGAGATCTACATGGGTTGTACCCTCACGCTAGATAATCACTCATTCCCAATCGACCTCATACCAGTATCGATCAAGAGTTTCGATGTCATTGTGGGCATGGACTGGTTGAGTCTCCATCGTACTGATATCCTGTGTTTTGACAAGGCCATCCGCCTAAACCTACCGAATAACGAAACCTTGCTGATCTACGGAGACAAACGCAGTACGAGCCTTCGTATTATCTCAAGTATCAAGCACATAAGTACTTGCGTAAGGAATATCGTGCATTCCTTGCACACGTCGTCGATACGAGCCGGAAAACAAAAGACTTAAAAGACTTCCCAGTAGTCCGCGACTTCCACGACGTCTTTCCGGAAGAGCTGCCAGGTTTACCTCCCCAACGTCAGGTCAAGTTCAGGATCGACTTAATTCCAGGAGCCACCCCCGTAGCCAAATTTCCCTATCGTTTAGCGTCTGCTAAGATGCAAGAACTGTCCGGTCAACTTAATGAGCTGCTCAGCAAGGGCTTTATAAGACCAAGCTTTTCACCCCGAGGAGCACCAGTCTTGTTCGTAAAGAAGAAGGACGGATCGTTACGTATGTACATCGATTACAGAGAACTCAACAAGCTGACGGTCAAAAATCGTTACCCTCTTCCTCGTATTGACAATTTATTCGACCAACTGCAAGGGGCAAGTTACTTTTCCAAGATTGATATGAGATCCGAGTATCACCAGTAATGAGTGCTTGAGGAGGATGTCCCGAAAACAGCCTTCCAAACTCGTTACGGGCACTACGAGTTCGTAGTAATGCCGTTCGGACTAACCAACGCGCCCTCAGTATTCATGGACTTAATGAATAGGGTGTGCCGTCCTTACATGGATCGGTTCGTCATTGTCTTCATTGATGACATACTTATCTACTCTCGAAGTAAGGAGGAGCATAGCAATCATCTACGACAAGTCCTGGAAACCGTACGATCGGAAAACTATACACTAAGTTCTCTAAGTGCGAATTTTGGATCCGAAGAGTCGAATTCTTAGGACACATGGTTAGCAAAGAAGGAATCCAAGTGGACCTATCCAAGATTAAAGCTATTGAGAACTGTTTAGCACCAAAGACGCCTACAGAAATTCGCCAAATTCTAGGCCTCACTGGTTACTACCGCAGATTCATATAGAACTTCTCTCGAATCGCGAAGCCTCTTACAACATTCAACCAAAAATGCGTGGCCTTTGACTGGGGAGAGAAACAAGAGAAGGCATTTCGAACCTTAAAACGAGACTTATGCACCGAACCGATACTATCCCTCCCCGAAGGGACATAAGATTTTGTGGTATACTGCGATGCATCCAATCAAGGGCTCGTTTGTATTCTGATGCAACGAGGTAAGGTCATCGCCTACGCCTCAAGGCAGCTGAAGACACACGAGGTCAACTACAACACACACGACCTCGAATTAGGAGCGGTTGTGTTCTCCCTAAAGATCTGGAGACACTACCTGTACGGTACGAAGAGCACGATATACACTGACCACAAAAGCCTCCAACACATATTCAACCAGAAGGAGCTCAATAGGAGACAACGACGGTGGGTCGAGTTACTCAATGACTACTATTGCGAAATTCGTTATCACCTGGGTAAAGCCAATGTAGTAGTAGACGTCCTAAGTCGGAAGGAATATTATGGCCGAAGGGTCAAGTGATTAACAATGACTATCCATTCACATCTAACCACACAGATTAACGAGGCTCAACTTGAAGCCTTGAAACCTGAAAATGTGGTGGGAGAATCCCTACGAGGAATGGATAAGAACTTGGAAGTCAAGGGTGACGGAGTCTTATATTTCATGGACCGAATCTGGATACCGCGACATGGTGGCTTCAGAGACTTGGTCATGAAGGAAGCCCACAACACTCGATACTCCGTTCACCCAGGTTCAGATAAGATGTATCTGGATCTTAAAAAGTCTTACTAGTGGCCTAACATGAAAGCATAGATTGCTACCTTCGTGAGTAAATGCCTTACTTGCGCTAAAGTCAAGGTCGAATAACAAAAACCATCAGGTCTACTACAGCAACCGGAGATACTTAAATGGAAGTGGAAGCGGATCACTATGGACTTCATAACCAAGCTACCCAAGACAACGGGTGGGCTTGATACCATATGGGTCATTGTCGACAGACTGACCAAGTCCGCGCACTTCCTACCCATCAAGGTAACACACAAAATGGAGAAACTCACAAGAACATATATTAGGGAGATCGTACGACTGCATGGTGTTCCCATATCTATTATCTCCGATAGGGATAGCAGATTCACTTCGAGATTCTGGCAGTCACTGCAAATCTCCTTAGGAACGAGGCTGGACATGAGTATAGCCTACCATCCGCAGACCGATGGACAAAGTGAGAGAACTATCCAAACTTTGGAAGATATTCTGCGAGCCTGTGTGATCAACTCTGGTAAGGCATGAGATACCCACTTACCCCTCGTCGAATTCTCTTACAACAATAATTATCACACGAGCATCAAGGCTACTACATTTGAAGCCCTCTACAACCGGAAGTGTAGATCCCCTCTGTGCTGGGCTGAGGTGGGTGACACACAGTTAGCTAAAGGACGAGTTCCCGACAGCGCCCTCATGGGTCCAGAGATCATTCGAGAAACGACCGAGAAAATCGTTCAGATTTGTGAACGATTGAAAGCCGCTAGAGACCGACAGAAAAGGTACGCAGACAAATGAAGAAAACCCTTAGAGTTCTAGGTGGGGACCGAGTCCTTTTGAAAGTCTCACCCTGGAAAGGCTTGATACGCTTTGGGAAGCGTGGAAAGCTAAATCCAAGATACATATAACTTTTCAAGATTCTCGCTTGAATCGGCCCTGTAGCTTACAAAATCAATCTACCCCGCGAGCTCAGTAACATACATCCTACCTTCCACGTCTCGAACCTAAAAAAGTGCCTATCTGACGAGACCCTTGTAATCCCATTCGATGAGATCAAGATCAACGAGATCCTCAACTTTGTGGAAGAACCTGTGGAAATTATGGATCGAGAAGTCAAACGAATGAAAAAAAGCCGCATCCCAATTGTGAAGGTTCGTTGGAACGCCAAGCGAGGACCGGAGTTCACTTGGGAGCGCGAGGATCAAATGAAGCTTAAATATCCTCATCTTTTTGCTTAGTTATTGTGTAATAACTTAGTTGTTTGGACTCTAATTTCGGGACGAAATTCCCTCTAACGGGGGGATGATGTGACAACCCGAAATTTTCTTTTGTATAATTTCCACATTGAAACACTCCAAATATTAGTCAAAAATATTTCAATACATTTTTGGCCGGGTTTAAGTCTGTTTGGCATTTTATTTTATTTTTCGTCAAGCGATTAAATAAAAAGAAGTGTTGTTGCTAGTGAAGTGTATCGATCAAAACATTCCAACACCTTAGCTAGGTGTTTACAGCCAAAAAAGGGGTGTTTGGGCCGTAAACACCATTCCTCCCAAGGCTCATGCATATGGCATGAGTTTCCACTCTTGTCCTCATTTTTACACTTCCTACTTAAGAACACCAAACTTTTCTCTCAACTATCATAAGTTCATCCTTCAAAATCCACCAAAAATGTGAGTTTTCTTCCCTAAATTCGTTCATACAACATTAAATCTAGTGTTAATACATCATTTCATCCATGGATTTTTGATTTTTACTTAGATCTTCAAGCATGTTCAAAACACCAAGAACACACTAGTGTTTTTGGGTCCTCAAACACTCTTGCAAGCTTCCTATAAGTAAGTATACTCTTCCTAGCTAGTTATCTACTTAGTGTGCTTGCAAATCCTTGGAATGAACACCAAAACCCCCAAGAACATGGGTTTATGGTTTGGGAATCTCCCAAAACTGTAAACACCCCTAAAAGGGGTTTTGATGCCCCAAACTCCTCTCAATGCTTGGCTAAGGAACTAGGAACTTGCATGAATGATCTAAGAACTACAAAACACGAAATGGATGGGGTAACCATGATTTTACGGCAGTACACTCATGGGTTTACAGTAGTAAACTCCCAAACATGGTCCAAGGACCGTAAACTCCAAGAAGTGTGCCATTCCGAGCTCTAACCACTTCCTAAGCCTTTGATTCAACCCTAAGACCCTTCTTTGTGAAGCATAAGACCTTGAAGCACTCAAACATACCATTACCATGAGTCTACAGTCGTAAAATCATGGGGGAAATGGTTCAAAAACCGTAAACACCCCTAAGGGCTACCATTTGAAGTGTAAACTCCATAGTGAGGCCATCCACTCCTTAGATGCAACCCGTAGCACTCCTAGCACTTGAAGCAAAGTGTCTTCATGCATTAGAGTGTCTTTACTTACTAAATTAATTATTAAATAACTAATTGGATACAATTATGTATCACTACATGTTACATAGGATCCGTGTGTGCGTCCAAGTCCTCACTTGACACCTAGCATCCTACCCGGCACTTCCATCTACTCCACTCACTGCAGGTGAGTTCATATCCCTTAATCAACCTTTTAAATATTTTTAAATGCTTTTATGGGGGGGGGGGAATACTATTTGAATCAAACAAGTTATAGTATCAATCACATGTAATTTATAACTTGCAACTAAAAGGATTTTCTATACTTTTACTACTTTACCAACAAAACTGTTTTAAATGTTTATCAAACTCATTTTCATGTTAATTTGTTATAAAACTATTTCCAACGCTTTTAAACATATTTTGTTTCCAAATCATATCTACACTAATATATTTATATAAGTAAGACTTGAAGGACTTAGAACTGATAGCTCACCCTACTTCCTGTTCTTGTTTGATTGTGGAATTAGGGTATTCTGTTATCTGTCTGACTGTTGTTGAATTCTTAGTTATATTATATATATATATATATATATATATATATATATATATATATATATATATATATATATATATATATATATATTCATGTTAGAAATAAAAGTCTTTACTTCAGTTCAATACCTTTGTGTATCAATTTCATGCAGCTAACATCTCTATTTAACTATAATGGATATAGTTAAGGATTACCACTCATTACTATTATTACCATGACACTTACTATAGTTAGTACAATTATGAGCCTATACATGCTAAATACTATACGAAGAGAATACTATAAACTATACAAGAGAACACTCAATACATTATACTAAGAAATGCATTATACTCTAATACAAGAGAATATACTAAAATGGAATGTGATATACTTCTTCTCGATACGACACTTCACTGTGCAATCACCGTGTAACTAGAGTCTCCTGGAGGTAGAGCTGGCATTATGTGTATAGATCTATACAGGACAGATACTCCCACATCCCGACTGCTAGCTACAGTCCGGTCCGATTAGGTCCATGGGTGACAAAATCTCACCATACTACGTGTGGCCTGGAGGGTTATCTGTTAATCGATCGTCAATCAGCATGGTTACATACGAGTTCACATTCAGACTTCTAATTAACATATTAAGAATTAAAGGTAAAACAGGCTCCCTGAGGTGTATTTTACATTTAATACTACCTGGAGTTTGCATCTTTATTACATTAAGTCGGCAGTTACACTGCCGGGGTAAAACATTATTTTCCCAAATACTTTATATGAACAAAATTTAAAACTATATTTTCACACTGATAGTCTCACTAGGAAAACTTTTACACTTTAAAAGAATTAAACATACAAATAACCAAGTCTTGGTAGAAGACTACTTTTGCTGGAAAACATGGGATTTTCTAGGGAGCATACTATTTTAAAACCTGGATAACAACCATTATATTACATGATTATAAACACTTTTATACAAGAAATGACACTAAATACTTATGAACTCACCAGCTTCATGTTGATACTCGTTTTCAAAATAACTTGTATTCTCAGGTCATCAGTAGATAGGTACATATGCAGATTTTGAGAAGATGGAGCACATACAAGACTCATCTTTTATTTTGATTAAACTTTTGGTGTCTAACAAACTGTACAAAACACGTTTGTTTTACAATTATTATATTAATGCAATGGATGTTGTTGCTTGTCTTTACTATTATGCATTGTTATGATACTATACATGACGTCCTCCACCCCAAAATGTAATCCGCCATTCTCGGTTTTGGGGTGTGACACTATTAGGCGGTAATCCGGGAAGATTTTTGGGAAATACTTCCGGATAATCACACACGACCGAAATGCTCTGCATCTCCTTTTTCTCCTTCTTAGCATCAATCACGAATGCCAAATATGATGTACATCCTTTGGCCAAACACTTTCTGGCTTTCATTAGCGTAATGATTCCAAAATTTACTCTGTGTTTGTCCCCGTACACCATAAATGACTATTTCCCTGGTGCGTTTACTTTTATTATCTTCTTCTTGCAGAATATCACGACGTCATTGGCGCTAAGCCAATCCATTCCCAGCACGATGTCGAAACCGTTTAGTTCGATAGGCAATAATTCCTCATGGAACTTATACCCATTCAGATCGATGAAGATGTTTTTCATAAGACGGCTAACAGTTACAAACTTGCCACTAGCAACCTCGACTAATAAAGGATTTTCTAGTCTATCGACATGCAAAGCTAGTTTCCTACCAAATTCATGCGAAATAAAGGAGTAGTTGGCTCCATAATCAAATAATATTTTGGCAGGCAATTCATTTACGAGAAAGGTACCTGAAGCGGCATTAGCTTCTTCTTAAGCAGCTTCCAGTGTCATCTAGAAGGCTCTTGCTTTCGGCTTTGGGGGAATATAGGGTCTAGCTGCCTCCTTCTTCTTCGGACAGTCTTTCAGAATGTGACCCTCTTCGCTACATCCAAAACACACTCTCTTATTGGACGGACACTCGTTGGCATAATGCCCCATCTTTCCACACTTATAGCAAGTCACTTCCACACTACATTTCCCAGAGTGCTTTTTCTTGCACTTTTCACACCATTTCGATTCGCCTCCTTTTCCTCCTCCAGAATTTTTCGAATCAGACTTCGAAAATTTTCTTTTCTTTCTGGAACCTGAAGTTCCTTCAAACTTTCTCTTTTCACAAACTTCAACTTTGCTGGCAGTTCTTCCCTTTATCATATCTTCAACAGACTAGGTAGCCCAGATAGTTGCCTCTAGAGTATGTGCCTGACGTACTGGCACCGCATACTCCCATGGAAGTCCCTTTACATATCGATCAACTTTCGTCAACTTGTTTGAAACGATGCGCAAAGCAAACTCCATTTTATCGGTGAAGGCATTAGTGTGATCCTCGACTGACACGCTCCCTTTTGTCAATGTCAGAAACTGGTTCTCCAACTCCTTTTGATATTGGGCAGAGCAAAACTTGTGCTTGAACTGCACCAAGAACTCTACCCATGTCAGTTGCAATGGGCTTAGGGTCTTCCCTAGAGTGTTCCACCATCGAACTGCTCCACCCCTGAACTGACATACTGCGAAAGTGGTCTGCAACTTGCCTCTGCAGCCACACGTCATGAAGGCTAGCTCCATTTTTGAGATCCAATCAATGACTCCAATCGGATCCTCCTTCCTAGTGAAGGTCGATGGTTTGTAAGTCAAAAAGTCTCTGTACTTGAATCCAAGTCCATCAATTCCTCCCTCCTAGTCGTTTTGTCTAACTAACGGTGGGTTGGCTTAACCAACAGTCCCACTAAAGTTACCTCCTTCCGAATGCCCTTCATTCAACTCGGGTTGTTCAATTGGCATTGAAAGTTCTTCACGATTCTACCGAAGCATACGTCTAGTTTCGTCCATTTGACGATCCAACATTGTTTAAATCATCAATTGTACCCCATCCATCGTTATTGGCTTAGGTGATGCTGCTACAACAGGTACTCACTCAACCACAGGTTGTTGATTCCTGTTTTTATCTGTGTTTCCAACGCCACTTCTGGTTCTTACCATTTTTGATCTACACACCAAATAAGGTGAATTTAAATCCTCATTCACGATAGATAAACAAATCATCCTCAACAATCCGAAATGTTTACATACTAGTTCTAATACCATAGTCATACGCTTAGAATCCTACATACATATGGTCTCAAGATCTGGTCGGCAACAGACCATAGATCTAAACAAATAATATCATATAACATTTAGCACATAAAAGCATTTTAGGCAACTTTCCTACAATAAACTAGTGCTCGTGTCTAAAATATAACAAACACACATCTCACAATTTCACTTAGCATTCTAAGTTTAAGTGTAGAAATCCTGTAAACTCCTAGTTCGCTTAAACTAATGCTCTGATACCAACTGTGACATCCCTAAAATCATGGACAGAAAAGACCGGTTTCATTTATGCTTTTAAAATAATTTTAGAGTAAATCCATTGATTTAAAAGAGTTGCGGAATTTGTCCCCAAAACAATACATGATAAAATAAAGTTTATCAAATCATTTCTTAACGAAATGTATTTTCATTATATATCAAAACTCGGGATGTCATGTTCTGATATAGACACAAAAGCATAAACGATAAAACATAGACCTTACACAGTTATATATAAATACTGGTCTATAAACAAAAACATCTTCACAAGTTCTCGAACTTATGCTCTCGCGCCACTACCTGTAATACAAAGAAACTGAGTGGGTCAGACTTGGGAGTCTGGTGAGCATATAGGATTTTCAACCCACAATAAATAATTATATTTAATTTCACCAACCAACAATAACCCGATTAACCATTCTTGTTATCCTCACTTTACGTCCTTAAAACAACAACTATCACAAGGGACCTAATCTAGGATTTTCATTGTGACGGGCAATACTACAAAGGGGTTTCCTTAGCAATAAATGTCCTAAGGCAACCATAAGGGGGATAAAATATAGCAAATGAACACCCAAGTTCACCAACAATTACATGTTATGAGCCTGCCAGCATTCCACATGACAGTCCAGAAAGAGTCCGTGGTCGTCACCCATATTCTACTGAATGACTAGATCACAATCACATCGAGGCCTCTTATCATTTTATCACACATCAACTATCTACCCAAGTTCTCCCCAACATTTTGTAGATAACAACATACATATGCATTCATATGCAACTTAAAAACTGATAAGATACTCATTCCAAATAAACAGATAACATATATATACACATATATTTATACACACGTAACACATATTCTAAAGTAGATACTTCATATCTATGTGTTAGAAGAAAGGGAATATACGCTCACTTGATCAGAAGATGATCGGACAACACTACGGATCTAAGAGTAGTATTCTTCGGTGAAAGTGGGAGATCTTCAAAAAAAATCGGGCTTCTCGCGGGCAGAGTTTCGGCTCAAAAACTTTACTTCTCGGGATCTTCGGGGCTTCGGGACTTGCTTTGGGTCTCGGGAATGATACCTGGGCTTCGGGGGTATAATTTGCACGTAGATCGATAAAATAAGGGTGAGAGAGAAGAGATTTGGCAACCACAAACAGGTGCCTTTTGTGATCTATTTATAGGGTGAAGCCTGCCGCGAACACAAGGCGTTCCCTTCGAATGCGGTGCGTAGGAGCGGAGTTCCGATCCTATCCCTTATCTGTCGAGTCAGCATCGATGTGGCCAATCCGGAGCCAAGCACTGAACGCAGGGTGTTTCCCAAAGGAACGCAGGGCGTTCCCACTTTCACATACGATCTCCGTTTTTGAGGTTCTTTATATCCACACGTAGGTGAGATTATGCTCTACAACTTTCATTTACACTCTATCGGCTAATTTTGATATTTATTTTTATTATATTATTTTTAGTAGGCCGGGACAGGAAAACTCCGTTAGAGATTCATAACTTCTTCATCCAACGTCCTTTTTCGTCTGTCTTTTTCCGTTGGACTACTATTGATTAGATCTTCGATTCTCGTTTAGATTGTTTCGGCTAAATATCACTCGATCTCTATTTCGAGATTTGGGTTGTATACTGTTAAGTCGAAACTTCGAAAAACCATAGCTTCCTCATACTAAGTCAGATTTAGACGTTCTTCTTATGCACGCTCTCGGTTTAACATATTCTACGACTTCCGTTTAGATCACTAAGGCTAAATATCACTCTATCGTAAATTCACTATTTACGTAACGTAGTTTCGCGTCGGTTCTGTCATGAAACTTCGACATGTCATAACTTCTTTGTTATAACTCGAATTTCTTCATTCTTTATATATACAAAATCCTTGTCATGACCACTACGTCTTCATGTATCGATATCAGTTTTTTCTTAAATTTTATTTTTACGCGTATTTTTATTCTTAATTCAATTAGGTCACACTATTAAGCATAAAACACATAACACTGAAATAATACATTCTTATTATTTCAAAATGAGTTACAAAGGTTATCCTAGACTATTACATCTTCATTAATGCCTAGCCCAGAAACACGGGCGTTGCAAAGATGTTCAGCATGGTAAGTCGGGGCCCAGGACGTGAACCATAGATTTGACAAAGACCACAAAAAATTATTAACAATAACTGTTGTAATAAAAACAACCTAGATCTCTCATAACTACAACTAGAAAAGAAGTAGAAAGCAACAAGAAAGTTCTCACAGATCAATATAGCTGAAGAAAAACACAGATTGACTCCTATTGCTATGTTCCCTACAAGAGTTAACGGTGATGAAACCCATTATCAAGAGAGTTATTTTAGAGTTTAGGAATTAGCCGATCGATGACTTAACTGTGATGAAGTTCATTAACCAAAAAACAAGACGAGATGGCAGATTTGCAAGATCAAACAAGAAATACACAGTACCAGGATCTTAACGGATAACAAAACAAAAGTATTGTTTTTTATTTAGGAAGGAATTCCACAGGAAACCCTAGACCGAAAACAAGAACCACGATTTCCACATATTATGTTAATAAACTAGAGATTTTAATAGAAACATCTAGGTTAACCGAACTATGAAGATCTACAAGGACTTTAACAAGAGAGAAAGAGAGAGAAAATACTTTGCGAGTCAGACAAGGAATTGGAATAGTAATGATAGTCGGAGAACACGATTGGAGCCCTATCACTCTGATACAATGTGAAAAAGTGAAAAGCAATCATTCCCAACATCAATGCTTCTTATATCATTTGAGGATTAAGAAACAGAAGGTTTTCATATACTTACAATGCAACCCTCATTACAAAATAACCTAATCTACTCCATAACAAAGCACTTAACCCTAATCTATAACAATTTACACATAAACAACAAAGAGCAACTATGAAACCCTAAGAATGAGAAAATGAGTGAACAAGAGAGCAACTGAGTTGTATGTGAAGGAAAAATGACTCGACTGATAACAAAATAGCACATCGACCCTTTAAGTACCCAAGTCAATACCCGACCCAATTAAGAATAGATTTGCGTGTTTCCTTATAGCAACATTAAGAGAAAATGCTCTGCAGTCAACAAAAATAACAACTTAACATAAAACACCCTTGAACCAAAAAACTCTCACATAACTTATCATTATAAAACTTACCAAATAACCCCTGCAAAATAGTTATTAACAAAAACAACCCTCGACATATAAAATGTTAAGTTTGAAATATATGACATTAAGGCTTTTTAACAGTGTTCCCATTACCTCAACGACATTGAGGTTGTCCATCTCAGTTGAGAGGTCCATACTGAACAACCTAATGGGTTTAGTATACATGAGGGTATAATTTATTAAGACACGTTTTCTTCCTTTTCGATAACGAATTCTATTTCCATTTTAATATCCCTTGTAGCTCATTATTATCTAGAGCTACGTCAACTAGATATCAAGACCATATTGAGTATTTACATGAGGGCATGTATATAACAATACTACAATGTTTTGAGGAAAAGAGTTTCGAAAACATAGTTTGTAAATTCAAGATCATTCTTTGCATTTTAGCAAGCACCATGTCCATGTATTTTGATGTTTGATTAAGATTAAAGAAAAATAACTTCATTAAAAATAAATGGATGAATTGAGGGGTTGGAAGAATTAATATATACTTGTCTTTTTATGTTGAAGCCTTTTTAATGGCAAGGAATATGATGACTTTTTATGGGCCAAGGTGTTTGCTATCGTGTCACTTTGGCGTGCAAGATGTCACAGAAGCCTTTTGGCTTCTTACGTAATTGTAATAGAGTTTTATCAAGTTCGTGTGAATGGGACATTAGGGTTGTCCCAAGAGGCGTATATTAACGTGTTCTTTTCGGAATTCTTATAAGAGGACTTAGAATCATAAACTCCATATCAATACCTTTTAATGTATTGTATATATTGTGAAAATTATGTTGTTTTGATCTTCTCGTATAGATAGACTTTGAGTGGGGTTAAACTTTATTGATGGGTGGTATTTATATATAAGAGAACGAGTTATATTAAATCAACTTTTGTATCAAGCATATTAACGGTCATGATGTCTAATTAAAAAATGTCTTCCACCCAATGTTTTAAAAGAACATTTCACGTTAATGGGCTTAAATCAAGAGCTCGTGTAACGTAGTGATTCACTATAAGTATAATCTATGATCATGAGACAGATACTTGATTGTGATTTTCTCATGTGTTTCATATTTATCTATATTTCAGAATTTTGTGCACATATGTTAAATTTGTAAATAAATGTATTTTATATAATACACTATGTGATACTCAATTTGGTATAACATAATACTAAGAGTTTGTATAATGACAGAGAACAATATATCCTTTTGGTATGGTATGAGTTCTCGTAAGATAAATGGTCCGTATGCCAAGCTGGAAAATGTCAGAATAAGCCTACACTATCGTTTTAAGACCATTTCCATAATGATTATGAGTCAATGGTATATTTAATATTTATACAAGTATGGCATGATGAGAGAACTGGTCCTCCAACTAATCTAGATGTCACGTGATAAAGTAATTATACTAAAATCTGAACTGTGGTTATTTTCTCATTGGATGTTTCAAACGTACGAGACACAAGGAGCCATTGTTCTGTCTAGAACATCGTTATTAGTCTTTTGATCATTAGCATTATTACGAGAATACAAAGGCATCACAAAATATCCAACAGGACATTATCATCTACTAAGTATTTGTTGGTTATTTTAGTATCACTATGCCATTTTATGTAATTGGAACTAGTATATGAGCTAAGGAGTTTCATAATTTGTACTCTTATATATGTAGAAGTTTATGCGGAGTGCACGCATATATAAGATCGAATTAAAAGACGGTTCAACGACAAGTCGGGGTTCTGGGGTTTCCAAAGGGGCAACACCCCTTTGGCGGGATCTAGGGGCACTGCCCCTAACTGGGTCAATGGGATAGAGCCCCTGGGGTCCTTGCAGGGTCAAGGCGCAAAGCCCCTGCGGGGTTTGGGGAAGCACCCCAAAAAATCTTTGAAATTTACATATAGGAACATAGTGGGAAATTCAAATTTTTGAGGGTGATTATGGTAAAACTAATGAAATTCATTAGTTTTGGAAACCCTAAATCCTCATTAAAATCCAGATTTCCCTGACTTGCTTCGACGTCAACCCATGACGGTCAACCCTAAGAGAAACCTTAATCTCGTTTATTATATAAACGACTCTTCTCTTTGAGAAGAAATACACGAATATCATTAGCTCTCTTTTTCGTCAAACAAACAGAGAATCCTTTTGGCAATTTGACTTACAATTTCTGTGTGTAGAATGATAAGTGTCATCTTGGATAATCGTAAGCTAAATTTCTTGTAACTCAAACACAGGATAGAAATATCAGTTCGGAAAGTGCTTAGACGATCCAAGTGGTATCCAGATCTCCAACGTAAACCTTATAATTCCAACAGTACTAACACTCTTTAATATAAAATCTGTGTAAACAAGCAACGATTCATGATTGATGGAGTAATTATAGTTACGTGCACTCAATGTATGCATATTTTTCCCATTGAAGAGTTCAATGCTATTAAACTCTAAATCCATTGAATGCCTAAAAGACTTTCTGCAACAAGTTAGCCGCAGCTGGCAAGGCCAATGAAACTCAAGACCCTAGACATGATATACTTGAGCTTTATAGAAATATCACACAAATATATAAAATGCATGGAATTGAGACACCTCTTGTCAAACAAATCAAGACATTGAATGTCTCCGGTCTTTACTTGGTTTATTCCTGCCTCTTGTACTCAATGGTACAACCCCATCAACTCGTAGAAGTGGCATTAGCTTCCCCAGCTTTTTCGATAGAGAATTTAAAAACGACTTCCGAGGAAACAGTGGCTTATGATCAGAAGAATAACGAGTAGGAACACCCGGGCTGCGGACTATAGATTTCTCACTAGACAATCTTTCCACTTCTTTCAATTTCATTTTCATTTTTAAAAGCTCAAATTTCAGGTCCTGGTTTTCTTTTTTCAGCCATGAAAGCTCATGGGATAATGGCTTGTTTGTGGCGGTGGCAGTCGGGATGGTGGCGGAGGTGGAGGCGGTGGTGGTGGTGGTGGTGGTGGGTTCAACTGCTAATAGACCATCACCACCCATGGAGTCTCTTAACCGTTGTTGTTCATAGAAAATAACGTGAACCACAGTTTGCACAGGAAGTCTGTCATTTTGGGCAGCATGTGCACATGCTTCTCGTGAAAGCTTTTCACAGTCCATCAAGCTGCAAACTTTCTTTCTTTCCATATCACTTAATGTTGGATGAACCTGCAAAATGTCACAGAAATAAGGATTTAAGTCATAATTTAGCAACAAACTATTACGAATGTCAACATTTAATCACTTTAATGTTATTCAATGTGTACCATTATGACCTGGGGTCTGTGGTACTAATTTATTAAACCAATATTGGCGTTTTGTAGAAAAACTAAACAAGCAAAACAAATGTTGGTTACCCATTTATGACATTAACCTTATCACCTGCTATTTGGAGCAAGTGGGTCTACATGGCAGTTTAGTCATTTTTAATGCCAGGGAGGGTGACTAACTATTTCACATATATTATTATTTATATAAAACAAATAAATAAAAGCTTTCAGTGAAGATGGACAAATAGGAACACAGGAAATATAGTTGGTTCTCATTGTATACATTAAAAAAGAGTAGAATGAGTCACAGCCACGTGAAAACTGGTAAAACCTAGAACATTAAGTAGTTGGAGTCCAAAACAATTAAAATGAGTAAAGTGACTAAATGAGAACGTACGTCCTAAATTATGACATACACCCTATAAATGATATATAAATGTTAATAAGAAGATACACATGCATACCTTCAAGTAAATATCAATGGCTCTATAAATTGCATCATCGGATACCTTAGCTTGTTCTGGAATATGTTCAAAAAAATTGATAAATTTTGTTAGTAATAAATTCCTATCAGAAGCTATCTCAGCAAGATAACTTTCCATTAACTTTCCAACTTTTTCCATGTCGTTTTCTTGATTATTATTGATTTCTAATATGTGTTCAAGGTAATTCATCATGACTCTTTGGACAGTATCAACATCAAACAATGTGTCACCATCACAATGAAAAGATGGAATTAGTATGTCATCCAAAACTGCATGCCCGAGTTGTAAGCCCATTCGTTTTTCTAAGTCTAGCTTACATGCCATTGTTGTTTCAAGATATATGGCTGCCCGAAGTAACATTGAAAGGAAACTGACCGACATTGTGTTTCTTTCTCTTGGTAGGAGGCTTACTATTGTTTCTAGAACTATCCGCTTTTCATGCTCTTGTTTTGAGTCAAAAATTTTTTTCTTCTTTCTGTGTATCTCCTGTTTGATGTTAAATTGTAGAGATGAATAAATGGACAATATATTAATTAAAACATTGTACTTTGAAAAAATCTATCCAATTATAGAAGTGAAAATTGCTTTCTATTTGTAATAAATTGCTATAATTTGGTAAATTTTTCAAAGTACTATGATGTAATAGGAAAAAAAAAAGTTGGATGCTATAACAAAAGTATGCTAAGATTTCTTGCAATTTACCCTTCTTTAAATACACCTAAAAAAAAAGAAATCTTACCAAACCTTGAAGACATTTTTGGGCATAAAGCATTAGAATCGGACCAAGTTCATATTGTTTAAATCCCCTTGAAATCATTGCAAGAAGAACCCTTTGAAATATATCGATTCTAAGCACAACTAAATCTTCAGCCCACCAATCAACTACACCTTTCAGATTCGATGAAGAAGAAACAAAATCACTCGTGCTTCCAGAAGAGAAAAGCTCACATTCTCTGGTTACTATATATGCAATAGTATCAATACACCGAGTAATTAACTTAACTTTTTCAGCCATTGGTAACAAATTTGTTGATGATTGCAAAATGGTAACAGCACCAGCTAATGTCTTAAGTGCTATTTCATCTAAATAGCTTTCAGATCTTGTTACAAGGTTTCCAATTGCATAATCTTCTGTCATTTCAAGAAACTCTGAAACACATCTCACTATTGAAATGTTTTTTGTTGATAATTCAAAGTTCATTCCATAACAAAACTTTGCTGCAAGTTCAAATCCTTCTGGGCCTCCAGGGACATCAGGGATTTCAATTACTAAAGGATCAGAATGTGTGGGATTCGCTAATATTTTTCTTATGTAACCACACTTGGACACCAATGGAAACTGCATAAAAATACAAAAATAAGATGGATAATAACAAGAGGATACTCACAATCAAAAATCATACCTTGTGTAATGGAAAAGAAGCACCTCCAATGTGAACTGTAACATCACTTGGGATTTCATGGGAGAAAAGCCTGTTAACATTGAAAAAAAAAGTCGCTTTAAATGGTCAAAGATACAAGTATGGAATAAAAATTGAGAGTGATGAAAGCAAACCAATCACTAGTTTTCTTCATGGCAGTAAGTTGCTGACTCTAGTCTCTTGGCAGGCATTTTAAGGGCTCTGGACATCTACTGTATCAATGATTGATTAATCATAAAAAGCATCAAGTTCTATATTTCACCACATACTCATTACGATAAAAAGTTTTACAAAAGTACACATGTACATTTCACTTGGTTTTACCAAATGAACAAGGATTTGTTTTTTTTATTTTTTATTTTCCACCATTGTTATCTATCTAGCATTAAATGTACAATAACTATCAACATCTTTAAGAAAATACCCACGATGGATATATTTTAGCATTTGGCCAAAAAGGAGAAAATAGTAATTTTTTCAAAGTTGGTATTTTGGATATTTGTGAGAGAAATGAGGATAATTACAAGAAATGGGTGGAATTTGCGACTGTGTAGTGGTGAGTGCGAATAGTATTTTGGAATGTTTGATCTTTAACCGTGTAAATGATCTCAGTCAGAAGTGATTCTTGGCGAAAAGCCATTAATACATCCAAACAAAAAAGGGGAGTTCAAATCGATCTGTCCCAACAGCAAAAGGACTGATGGCAAATCTGGGTGGGTAACCCCACAACCTCATTGCATGTCTTCTCTTTCACTGTAGCAAATAATTAATGAAATACAACTGGAATTGGAATATCTTTAACTTGGCCTGAAATCGTTTGGTTTGATGTGATTGATGTTTGGATTTTTGAAAAAGAATATTGGTGATCATTTTGTCTTGAGAAAATTAACATCTTAGCTATTCACGATATTAACGATATTTGCAAAATTTTCAACGTCTAATGATAGTGTATTTTCAGGTTAAGTAACATGCATCTGGACACTGAGCATTATGATCATTCGCGTTAATATCATAGTGTTATCAGATCCTACACAAAATCTTAAACGACTAATGCTGACCCTCTTCCTAATCTAATCTATCAAATACAAAAACATCAAACATTAATTTAGACAATGTAATTTGTTGAAAATCTATACTTAATTGATGTGACAAAATTAACGAGTCTGAAAACATTTGGTTATTAGATCAAGTTATGATCAGTTATATAATGTGTGGCAAGTTTTATGATAAGAAAATTTACTGAATTAACTTCAAAATTAAGCAATTATATAATTTTAAGTTTTAAGTTATTTAATGTAAGCTACAAATATGACTATTAACATAATGTATACTGTACATGAACCACTAATAAAATAATAGCTAAATATTCCTTACAAATGATAGCATTACATTGAGAATATGGAAGAGGTGATTGTACCTTTTGTTGTGTAATGAAAATTTGTTTCGTTGTGGGTAGCTTAAATTGGCACTATTTGGATAATAGGGCATGTGTATTGTTCGTATACGCCAAAATCTTCATCTAACAATTGTATGGAGTCGTCTAAAAGATTATAAACCCAAATCGCAAATCAAGAGCTCGTGTAACAATGTATCATAGCTAGTGATCTACTTTAATCGATGATCATGAGACAAGTACTTGATTGTCATTTCTTCATGTGTTCCATATTTATCTATATTTGAGACTGTGAACATATCTTAAATTTGTGAATAAATGTTTACATTATTTAGCACACTAGTCAGTTTGGTATAAGATAATACTAAAAGTCTGTACGAATTCCTAGGGTTTGTGTCGATGACAACACATACCAATATTTCCTTTTTGTAGGGTATGAGTCACTACAAGAAATATCGGTGTTAGCGGCGACACCTTTAGCGGCGAAATTGGCTATTAGTGGCGACATGTAATTGACGCGTTACATGTCGCCGATAATATCTGATGTCGCCGCTAAAGGCATCGCCGCTAATGGTGCTACAGTGTCGATCCGCGTCAAATCAACCATGTCCGTTCGATCTGCTTTTCATCCAACGGTGAGAAATGAGGAAAAAGGGCGCTATGTTTTCCCTCCAGGGGTGTCGCTGCTAATACCCTATTGTCGCCGCTAAAACCCTAGCGTCGCCGCTAATACTCGTCGTAGATAACCCCCCCACTGCGTCACTTTCCTGTTCGTTCTGCTTCCTTTCACTCCTCCAACGATAATCGGCGACTGCACCTCCGAGACCTCGTTTGCGCCACAGGACTCGTCTCCGGCAGCCATTACTGCCGGCCACTGGTGGAGCTCCATTATTACCGGCAACCACACTCATTTCCGGCGACAAAAGTTCGATTTCTTCCCTATTTTCTGTTCAACTTCTGTTTTGAAGTTTTCTTTACTGCTTTAAGTGTTTAATTTAATGTTTTTTGAACCCTTGTCGGAAAATCTACTTCTGCCAAATCTGTTGCCGGAATTATTGCCGGAAAACTGGATTTCTTACCGAAAAATCGCTAAATTACACTAGGACAGGTTCCTTTTCATGACTTTTGAAATTATATATTTGATTTGTATGTTTTTGTATGCTATTTGTATGGTATTATTTGGAATTTGGAATGAATTGTCGCCGGAATTCTGTTTGTGTGTTATTTTTATGTTTTTGTGTGTTTTTTGTATAGTTATTATTTGGAATTAGGTTGTTATAATAGAAAAATAAGTATGATGCCATAATGAATATGTGTAGGAAAATGTTTATATGTATTTGTATGTATAGTGTGTGTATCTATGTATGCAATGTGTGACAAACAAAGTGTGTATATTACAAAGAGTAATTTTCAAATCAAATTTAATATTTATGTGGTATTTTTATGTTTTTGTGTGTTTTTTGTATGATTATTATTTGGAATTAGGTTGCTATAATAGAAAAAGAAGTATGATGCTATAATGAATATGTGGAGGAAAATGTTTATATGTATTTGTATGTATAGTGTGTATCTATGTATGTAATGTGTGAAAAACAAAGTGTGTGTATTACAAAGAGTAATTTTCAAATCAAATTTAATATTTATGTGGTATTTTAGTTTTAAAATTATTCATAATCATAAATTGCTTTGTAAAACTATTAAATTAAATTTTCTATTATTAATTTAGATATTAAATATAGTTATAAGAAATATAGTTATTTATAATCATAAATTGTTTTGTAACGGAGGTGATGGCCGATATTATGGGCCTTGGTCACGGAGGTGATAGAGCTGGGGATCCACCATCTTCAGGAGGCTTTGGTCGCAGGCAACATGAATAGGATGGTAAGTTTTATTATGATATATTTATTAGCTATTTTAATTAATTTATTATAAGTTATCGTGACTAATATTTTTAATTGTATTTTTCAGTCGAGCTTCCAAAGAAAAGAAGGGGTTGTCAAAGAATATAGAGCTAGGAAAGTGGATAAGGGCAAACAAGGGAAAAACTGTGGATTTTAATTTTGACAGGGAGATCACATATTCCCCTGTCGGGAAGCCTGCTAATTGGTTCACACATGAAATTGGGAGGTATTTGTGGAACAACGTCCCTTTAAACGTATCTGGTTGGGACAATGTTTCCCCTGCGTTAAGGAATGCGACAGATATGCATCTAAAGGTAACTTGAATAATATTTTAAGTTTCGTTGTGATTATTATTTAATTAACTAACTTTTTTGTATTTGTAGAATAAGTTTGATTTGGATAAGGTTAACTTGGATCCGGAGCATGCACAATTGTTGCGGAGCATTGATTCGAGTCTTGCAAAAGTTTACAGAGGACAAAAAGGTAAAGCTCATTCTTATTTTAAGGATATCGGGGGGCCTGCAGATATCCCAATGGCACTAAACAACACCCCCCCCCCCCCAATGGTATGTCACCAGAAAATTGGGCGAAGGCAGTAGAACATTTCAGTCGCCTGAATTTTTAAGTCGTTCGACGTCAAACAAAGAAGCCCGTGCAAAACAACTAGTTGTAAACAGAGGGGGGTCAAGCTCGTACATTAATGCATGCTTCAAAGAAGTAAGTTATGATATATTTAAATGTTTATTTAAAGTATAATAAATCTATTTTTTTTTGTTAAATAGGATATCACTCGAATCGAAGCATTCCGTAAGGCTAATTCCAATCGCCAAGGGGTGTTTTATAGTCCTGTAGTCGAGCAACAATACGTAAATTGTTAATTTGTATTTTCATATACATGTTTATATCGTCATGGGTATTTAGTAATATATTTTTATGATGTTTATCATTTTTTGAAAATACAGAATGCTTTACTTCAGGAGATCAATCAACAAACCCAAGCTTCTTCTTCAGGAAGCGGTCTAACGCCAAGTGATACAAGAAAATGTTTTGAAAAAATATTGGGTGTTCGACGCGGACATACTAGAGGCATTGGGTGTAAACCCCCTACCGTTGTGTCTATGTATGATCAAGAACAACCCATGACACAAGAACCACCACAATCACAGGTAATTGTCTGTTTAAGTTGAAAAGTATAAAGCTATAATGCTATAATGATTTGTTGGTAGTTTTTGAAAAATATAATACTATTATGATATATTGGTAATATATTTTGATTTCTTTGTAGATGGAAACACTGCAAACGATATTGAAGGACCCGACATGTTCTGCGGCATTAGAAGAGTGGTTTCGTTCATTGTCACCACCAAATAATGAAGAAATGATGAGAGTGATGGCGAGGAGTAGGAATTTTAGGATTTTATGAAATGTTTGTTTAGAAGAATACTTTAATTAGATTGTATGGACTAATATTTTTTATTGTGGATTAATATTTTATTATTGTTATATTGTTTTTGGTTGTGTATGGGTTAAATATAACTGATTTTATAAAATTGTAGATTTATATTCCATAAAATTGTAACAAATAAAAAAAATGAAAAGAGTCTTTTGCAGCGACGCTTTTAGCAGCGACATATAAGTATTAGCAGCGACGCGTTTTTAGCAGCGACATGTAAGTATTAGCAGCGACATGTAAGTATTAGCGGCGACAAGAAGGGCATTAGCGACGAAGCATTAGCGACGACGTATTTGCAGCGACGCGTTGCCGCTAATACTTTTAGCGGCGACCAACCTACTTTTTTGCGGCGACGGCTGTCGCCGATAATACCCCTATTTCTTGTAGTGAGTGCACATAAGATAAACGGTCAATATGCCAAGTTGGAGAATGTTAGAATAAACCTACACTAATATGGTTAGGATCTTTTCAATAACGAATTCTTAGACAGTGGTGTATATATATATATATATATATATATATATATATATATATATATATATATATATATATATATATATATATATATATATATATATATATATATATATATATATATATTAAAACATAAGAGTTTAGGGAACAGTAACCTTTTGGACTTCAGACGGTTGCCACAACACTTTGAGGGGTTGATAACTTTAGCGTCGACCTCGTCTCACTTCCAATCATATTTTTACGTCTCTGGTGTCACACCGCCATTACAGATATCTTGACGACCTTTATCTCCTCTAATCTTCCACTTCCTTCCATAGCTCTGTTTTTCCTCTCTGTTCATTTACCCTACAAGAATATGCCGATGATGATGGACTTCAGCTTTCACTTTCGTCGGATAGGTCAGTTACATTGTTGAAAACGAAAATATACACAATGATTAGGTTATTCTATATGAAGTCCTCAGCTTACCATCCATGGATTTCTCTAGTGCTCCATTTTACAAATCCTTTTTGTAGACTACTTTGTGTTAGATGATGGCCCGACCTCTTGACGTGTTTTTCCATAGACCATCACTTCCAACTCCTTCTACCAGCTCTTTTGTGGTAAGAAGCACAATATCAGGTAATTTGTTTATCTTTTTTCATTCTTTATATGTTTTGTGGCTGGTTCGTCGAAGCCTTAAATCCATATTCTCTCTCTTATCTCCATACAATGAAATCGACGACTTGACTTGCCTCAAGAACAAAGGGGAAGTAGAAAACAATGACTTTGTCTCTGCCTTGATGAACTTCTTGATCTGAGACCTAAATACATTCCACCGATACTGATTTTATATTTCAAGCAAAACTATTTATTGATTTTGCGATTAGCTAGAAAGAATAGTGTTTATGATCCATCTAATGAATCATTTGCAAAGGCATTGACTGATTCTTAGGCTCAACTTTCACGAACTTCGAGTGTTGACCATTCTAAACAATCAAACGGTAACAATTTAAAGCATTTTGAAGGAAATCATTCATCTAAATTGGGTGTCTCGCATTAGTGCTTGGCCAAAGCAATTTGAAAAGAGTGGTGTATGTAAAGGCGGACAACATCACACTTTATTTCATTGCTAAAGATCACTACTAGAAACCTGACCTTCAGTGACGAAATCAGGTATAAATTCATTCTGTAGCTAATCACTGACGACTCATCGAGAGATCAGCGACGAAAAGCATAAATATATTGACCAATGGCCCTTGGCTTCACTTTGTCATCCTTGATATTCTGCAAGTATTTCAAGCAACATCGTTGCCAATGCCCCTTGTCACTGCAGCAGAAACAAGTGACCTCTTTGTGGTTAGAGATAGGGGGAGCAAGAGAACTAGATTTTCCTTTGGGTTATGTGCTTGACGATCTAGCTTGGGACTTTGCCTTCTACTTATTCTTGGGAGGACCTTTCCTCTTTTCCCTTTCCCTTGACCAATGGCCCGAACAGGAGCACTAGCAGGAGTAGAGGCAACATCTTTTCCCTTCATTCTTGCTTCAGCTATTCATAGGAGGTTGTGCAATTGAGACAAAGTAGTCTCATTGTTATTCAAATGGTAGGTCAATACAAACTGATCATAACAACTTGGCAAAGAGTTGAACACTATGTCGATTGCCAACTCTTCATCAAAATTCACATTCAGCTTAACGAGTATGTCCTCATATCGTTGCATTATCTGAACATGGCTGCTAACAGACTATCCCTCCATCATCTTGCTAGCAATGATTGACTTTACCACCTCATATTTTTCCTGACGAGCTCGCTTATGGTATTTCTCCATAAGGTCCTTGTTCATCTCGTACGACTAGTAATCCTCATAGTTTCACTACAATTCAGGAGTCATTGTAGCCACCATGATGCAAGGAACGTTTCTTGCTTCATTATAGTGTTTCTTGTACGCAGCCATTTCTTCAGGCGTGTCATTCTCTTCATCAATCTCATCCAATGGTTTCTCGAGGACATACTCCTTGTCCTCAAAACGAGTTGCCATTTTTATGTTGTGCATCTAATCGTTATAGTTGGTGCCATCTAGTTGCACCTTAGATCAAATGTTCAAGAAAGAGAAGTTGTTGTTGTTGGAGGAGGATGAGGAACCAGACGCATCAGTTAGATTACACATCTATAAAAGAAAGACAATTTTAGTTAGATAAGAATAATCCTTAAGATAACAACCAAAATAAAATATCAAGGCTAGGTTCCAACTAAATAATTCACAACATAGGAAAGGGATGTCGTAATTGTGACATCCCCATTTTCACGGCCAGAAAAGACCGATTTTGTTTATGCTTTATAAAAATCAGAGTAACTCCTTTAATAAAAATGTTGCGGAATTTGTTCCCAGAAAAACATGATAAATATGTTATAAAAGCATTTCCGAAGAAATGTATTTTTATTCATTTTAAAACCTTAGGATGTCATCGTCAATACAGAAACATAAGCATAAACAGAACTTACATTCATTTACACTAGTGATCTACATCTCTTTTAAATCTCTCAGTGCAAAGTAGCTTCGTAACGACACCTGTGATACAAATAATCCGGAGTGGGTCAGGTTGGGAAACATGGTGAGTACATAGGGTTTTCAACCCACAATAATATAGTTATTATGTTTAAACGTCAAATAATCAACCTAATTACCCATCCCCATTATATTCTTTAACCTTAGGGTTCTACTCTAAGATTCAGCTATTCCTCGTTTATTAATTCCTAAGGATTATCCTAAGGAATCGGCATGAAATCCATCGTTCTCAATGACACAGTTGTCAAGCACAGCTACTAATATTATCACTTAGGCGCAACTACCAGAATCATGACATTTTCCATGAGGCGCTTCTTCTAGTATTGACCTTTAAACGCTACTGTCATGGTCATGAGGCTCTCTATTAGGCGCAGCTGCCGACACTGTCCTTAGAGCGCAACTGCTACGACGTTCACCGTAGATCTGAAACATCTACAGGTTGTGGTGCAGCTGCCAGTTCTCATCTGTAGAGTACTAGGTCCATTGCTACCAATGTTCACCTATAGGGCACTACGTCCATACTACTAATGTTCCTCTATATCAGCTTTCATCCCTCATCATTCATCTACCCATGTTTTACCCAACGCATTTTGTTGATATAAAATACGTATACAGTTTAAAACATTTAAAACATGTATAAAAATCTTTCATCAAATATAGACAGCAAGTATTCAGGCAATGTGCACACACAACATGCAATTTAAATAAAATACTTCGTATATTTATCTGTAAGATGAAAGGGACTATGCACTCACCTGAAAGGTGGTGACTCGGTACTCGAACAGCACTTCGTTATCTCAAAACAAATTTTCCTTCGAAAAAACCTAGTATCAACATCACTAGGGTTTAGTCTAACGTTAACCGCGACTAATTAATAGTTTAGCTATTATTACTATTATAGAAAGCATTTGTTGATGCGGGTATTAAACTGCACCAAAAATATCACATCATAGAATATCCTTATTTAATAGTGCGGTTCTAAAATCGTGCCAAAAAATAGCCAAAATTGAACAAAAAAAAAAGACAAAAACGCCTAAAAAAATATACAAAATTGCACAAAAAATAGCTAAAACCGCCTAAACATAATCAAAATCACATCAAAAATATGAATCTTGAGCATACTAGGCCTTTTAATCTCCCACTTACGCAAGACTCATGTTAGACTGATATAGACAATGGTGAACAGCTAGCAACATTTCACTGTCCCTAAGACAATATGACTGTTTGTGCCATTCTATCAACGTCCAATTACCAAAAAGCTCAAAGCTACAATTGGTGTATAAGGTAAGTTTATCAGTTATCCCTTTGCTATACACATCATGTTGAACATGAGATTCGGATCGCGATCAATCTCATTAGTTGTTCAACTTTTGGTAAGGTGCCTTAGATGCCTAACTCTCAACACATAAAAGGAACAAATCCAATCTTCACTACATAATCCTCTTGTATAGTTCACACTATACCGGAAAATGACTTTTATAACTGCCCGGTTAAGGAACAACATTTGAACATTACAAAGCGTAGTACACCATACACTTAAGTCCCACTACGTATCTTAAGTGTTAAGGATACAAAGATAGTACATTTTAATCAAGTATCATTCACGATAGCGATCCATGAGATGATCTTGATGCGGGTCAGTTCACTACTAGTTCTCTGGAAAGTACCTATGAAACTTGGTTACAACCACTTGCTTACTTTCATTTCGTGAGAGTTAACCAATCTAATTTGTATTTGTCTTATATCATAATTGCTCCCACAATTATTACCGACTATGAACCTTTAGAATAATAACATTATTCATGGATTAAACATGTTAATAAAGAACACAACAAGTATTATTGTGATGACTATATCCCAATATATCATAACATTTTCTAATAGTTGTTATAATTTTCCATTATCCAAATACTAAATTCAAATCAAAAACCCATTTCTAGAATAATAAAGTCTTATAGCTAAAGTGTGACCATTCATACTTAGCTCTAAAGAATGACTTTATCAATGGATCTGACAACATTTAATTTGTGTGAATTTTGTGAATACTATCATCTCCATACTTAGCCTTACTCTAAGTATAGTTAAATATCTTGGAGAATATGATTGGTGTTCTTTCGTGACATATAGTCTCTTAGCTTGATTAAGTATACTCTTCAAGTCACAAAGATTTCTATGTGATCCTTGAATGGAGAAATCAACATAGTTTTTCAATGATTACATTCATCCAATCATATTTGAATTAAACTTCTAAAGCAGTGTGTTCTTATTTTGTATTAGATCTTTTCATTATATTTTTCTTGGACCTTATTTCAACAAGGCCTACCCTTCATTCCATAATGAAGTCAAAATCCAATTATAATTCATAATTATTTGTATTTGTTTAGAAATTAACATCTTGTGCAGCTCTTTCCAAAAAGATCCTTTCTCAACTGATTGTCTCATATGCATTCTCTTAGTTCTTCTAAAGTACTCTTAGAATGCTCTCATAGTCATCTAGTGACTTAACCATGTATTCAATTAGTATCCTATGACATTCTTAGAACATAATCAAATACCATGTCCATTGCATAATATGGCGTAAATGACGAATTCATTTGCCAAGCAAATATAATATAGATCATTTCATTTGGTTCAAGCCTATGAGCTATGTAATTTTGAGGCTAGCTCAAAAAGATGCCATATGACAATCCAAAGAAATCTCCAAAAGAATCTTGTGTCTTGATCCCTTTCAATATATTGTCAATATATGTATAACGACATGAAATGTTTAACATTCATTTTATCTATCCCTTATAGATTTTACATTCCAAGAATGTATCTTCTTCTTGTTGGATAAGGTGTCTAAGTCCATAACTATTTCGGGTCAGTACTTGACCCGACCCGGCATGGTCTATTTGGGTTGCATGGCACCATGCAATTGGATAGACTAAATGAGAGGAATAACACTTGGAGGTTATTAAGATATTATAAGTTCTAATATACTAATAATATTATTTGATTAGTTTGATCAAAGAATTAATTTGGAATTAATTAAGTGATCAAAAGATAACTAATTAAATATATGGGTTTATTATGTAAATCATTCATATCTTGTATAGTGGGCTAAGAGGCTCCATGGATTATCAAGATGGGTTCTACCCATGGGATGCTCCATGGGAGTAACAAACCCATGGGTCATGGAAATGAAGAGTCATGACACATTAGGGTTTACATGGTGTAACCCTAGATGTGTCAACACTATATAAGGATCCCATTCTCCACCAAAATCGACTACACATAAGAAACAAGAAGGCTAGGCTGATTTCAAGAAGTGTGTATTCTCTCAAAAGTCTTTCCAAGAGCATTTGGTGTTGTGTGAAGCATTTGAGGCATCACACTTGGGGTGCTAGGCTCACAAGGTTTCAAGGAACATAAGCAACAACAAGGTAAGTTATTCTATCTTTCATTCAAGTTAAAATTGTTCCCCATGTATGCTAGATAGGAATATAACCTTGGAATTCAACTTTGCATGATAATTAGACAAACATAGATCCAAGGTTATTAGGGTTGCATGTACACTTTGGAAGTGTTAGAATGCTCAAAACCCATCAGTGGTATCAGAGCCTAGGCTTGTTTGTTTGTTATTTGTGCTTAAAAGTTGAAAAAAGTCGAAAAACTTGTTGTATGCCTGATGAGCTCGCCGAGTCCATGGGGAGACTCGCCGAGTTCACTTGTATCTTCAACCTACTTGCCGAGTAGGTTCATGCACTCGGCGAGTAGGGGCCACAGAGTGTAGATTTTCGACTTTAGTTGCTGGAAATGGACTAGAAACATTACCCTAAACTGTTTTGGTACTTGAAAACTTGTTTTAGATGGTGTAATGTCTTTGCTAATCCATTTACAACAACTAGTTATCAAAATTACAAAGTTTTAAGTGTAATTTTGATTCATGAAAGTGTTCATATTCATGTTCTTGATCTTATGATGTTTAGATGATCATAGGAATTATTTGTAACCTAAGTGGTAGTTTAATTCTTGATCATGATGTGTTTTAATGGAGTCCATAACTTGTCCTCAAGTTATGGAAAACCAAAAGTCACTTTAGTTAAAACCATTAAAAGAACACAAGAGTTAGAAAAATGAAAAGTCTTCATTTGATTACTCTATTAAACTCATAAGTTACAAAAAATGAAAAGTTTTGAAAGTTTACAAAACTTGCCCTCAAGTTTTGGAACAAGTAAAGTCATGCTAAAAACTTTAGTTCCAACCCTTAGAATTTTAAAAGTTAAAATTCAACCCTTATACTTATATTATTATGATTTAATATATATATATATATATATATATATATATATATATATAATATATATATATATATATATATATATATATATATATGTATAAGAGCAAGGTCGTCTTACCGCTAGTACGCCTCATTCACGAAGCCGGTCTATAAGGTGGGTATAAGGTTGTTGCCTATAAAATGGAAACTTAATGGGTATCCACTCTCACCCACCGCTTGCTTGACCGGTGGAGGGCGTTAGCCGAACGGGTAAGACAAGGACTTATAAATTCTCATTAAAAGTATGATGAATATTATAAAGTAACTAAATGTTTTATTAAATTCCCCATCTTAGTTACTTTAGGAAAAATGTGAATAAGGTGCTAATCCATGAAATTACACTTTACACTTTGTTTAAGTCGTTGGTGGAGCGTGTGTGGTTAACCGGCACACTAACTTGGACTTAACAAGGTAGGTAAAGGGTGACTTAAGGTTTATTATAGTATCGGTGGAGCGTGTGTGGTTTACCGGCACATCAATTGAGTGATAATCTTTAAGGGTACCAAGTGATTTGCATGGTTACTTCACACCTCGTTTTGTGATCCTCGGTATCCCAGTCACAAAACTTGGAGGGCACACTCGAGATTGAAACATGCCTTTGAAAAGTTCATTGAATCTCAAAGAATCTAGGAATTTCTAAGAACCAATCAAAAACCTAATATTTAATATTTCGGTTTTCGTGGTGGGAATTGGTGAATCGTCATTCACCTACCTTTCAAATATGTTATAGCTTGGATTACGGCATACCTCTTCTAAGTTATAATATATTGTGATTGGATCCTAGCCTTAATATTACATTTGGGTGTTTGATTAAGGACTCTCTTAATATCTAAACTAATCTTGTCCTCTTCTTTCAGATGTCTTCAAACAATGCTACTTCTGGCTCTAATCCTAATGGCTCCTTTACCCTTATGAACTTGTGTGGGAAAGTCACTTTTGATGGATCCAACTTCAATGAGTGGATCAGAAACATCAGGATGATTACCCGCTACGAGGACAAAGAATATGTCCTTGACAAGGAGCTTAAGGAGATTGATGAGACCACTGCAACTCCTCAGGAGATCGCTGACTTTCAGGCACATGAAAGGGATGCTACGAAAGTGGCATGCATCATGATGGCCACGATGATAGCGGAACTACAAAAGTCTTATGAGGATTTCTACCCTTATGAAATGCACCAAGATTTGATGGAAAGATACCATCAAAGTGCACGACAAGAAAGGTATGAAATCATTTGCTCCATGATAACAGCCATGATGAAGGACGGGGAATCCGTCACGAGCCACATGCAGAAAATGCAAAGGTATGTGGATCGATTGCCGAAGCTTAATGTGAACTTCCCTGAGGAGCTTGCAATAGATATCATTTTGCACTCCTTACCATCGTGCTATGATCAATTCCGCATGACATATCACATGAATAAGGAAGAGGTCACACTCAACAAACTTCAGGGACTTATCAAGACCGCAGAATCAGGTCTTAAGGGGAAGTTGGTTGGTAACACTCCTACTCCAAACTCTACTCCGGTTTTGGCAATCGGAAAAAGTCGAGGGAAGAAGAGAAAGAGCTCTTCTAAGGGTACCAAGGCTCGAACCCTTGATGAATCTTCTTCAAGTGGAACCAAGAAAGGTTTTGTCACTCCTTCTTCTGACCCAAAAGAGGCTGAATGCTTCTATTGCCATGAAAAATCACATTGGAAGCGGAACTGCCCAAAATACCAGCAAGATGTGAAGGATGGGAAAGTTAAACCCAACCATGCAGGTATTTACACTATCATTTCTAATAACTCACCCCATTCTAAATCTTGGGTCCTTGATACCGGTTGTGGTATTCATATTTGTTGTGACTTGCAGGGACTAAGAAGAAGTGAGAATGTGGAGCAAGGAAGAATAAACTTAATCATGGGGAATAGGAAAGCTTTACCTGTCACCAAGATTGGAGTTTATACTTTATCGCTAACTAGTGGGTTTAGTTTAGATTTGAATAAGTGTTGTTATTTGCCAGAAATGGCAAGAAATATTATTTCCTTTCATGCATTGTATAAACAAGGTTTCACCTTTTCGTTTGATAATGAAGTTGGTTCGATTAATGCTTTCTTTAATAATGTTCTTTATTTTAAAGCATTACCTTGTGATGGCGTGTATGAAACAGTATCTATGATTGATAACTTAGGAAATAATGTATTGTGTATTGATTCTGTTAATAATAATAACTTGGATAAAGCATCATTATGGCATTGTCGTCTTGGACATATAAGCAAGAAACGCATAGGCCAACTCCAAAAGGATGGAGTCTTGGAGTCATTTGACCTAAAGTCAGATGATAGTTGTGAATCATGCTTACTTGGAAAAATGACAAAGTCACCCTTCACAGGTTCTTGTGAGAGGGGTGAAGGTTTGTTGGACCTTGTACACACGGATGTGTGTGGACCATTCAAACATGCCACAAGGGATGCTAATCGTTATTATTTGACTTTTACTGATGATTACAGTAGATATGGATATGTCTACTTGATCAAGCATAAGTCAGATACTTTTGAAAGGTTTAAGGAATTTAAACAGGAAGTCGAGAATCAATTAGGCAGGAACGTTAAGATGCTTCAATCTGATCGCGGTGGTGAGTATCTTAGTTCAAAGTTCCTTGAGTATCTAAGGGAATGTGGGATAGTCTCACAATTAACACCTCCCAGGACACCACAGTTGAATGGTGTGGCTGAGAAGCGTAATCGAACCTTGTTGGATATGGTTCGTTCCATGAAGAGTCGAGCTTCGCTACCAATCTCATTCTGGGGGTATGCCTTAGAGATTTCCGCCCATATCCTTAATCTAGTCCCTACAAAGAAAGCTGCCAAAACTCCTCACGAGATGTGGACTGGTAAAGTACCCAAACTAGACCACATCAAGATTTGGGGTTGCGAGGCTTTTGTGAGACGCGAGACTCATGATAAGCTCGAACCCCGAAGCGAGAGGTGTATTTTCACCGGCTACCCACAGTAATCCTTTGGTTACCTCTTCTACAGACCTAGTGAAAATGTGGTCTTTGTAGCTAGGAGGGATTTCTTTAGAGAGAGAGAGTTCATAAGCCAAGGAAACAGTGGGAGGCAAGTTGATCTTGAAGAAATTCAAGAGTCAAGCGGTGAAGGAACTTCAAACCCTAACACTCGACTTGAGGAGGAAACTCCTGTTGAGCCAATTGGCAAGTATGTACCTCTGAGGCGTTCCACGAGGGTTAGGAATGCTCCTGAGCATTACTATGGATTCCACATTACTGCAGAAGGTGATACACTTATCAGTGATGAGACACTGATAGGTCTGGATGAACCTAACAGTTACGCAGAAGCCATGGCAGGCCTTGAGTCAGCCAAGTGGAAAGAGGCAATGGACAGCAAAATACAGTCCATGTATGACAATCAAGTTTGGAACTTGGTTGAGAATATACCAGGTCGTAAGACAGTAGGGTGCAAATGGGTCTTCATGAAGAAGACCAACATGGATGGTAAAGTACACAATTATAAGGCTAGACTAGTTGCAAAGGGCTTCTATTAAATTCCTGGAGTGGACTATGATGAGACCTTTTCTCCAGTAGCCAAGATTAAGTCTATTCGGGTTCTGTTAGCCATAGCTGCATTTCATGACTATGAAATATGGCAAATGGATGTCAAAACTGCTTTCCTTAATGGAAAGTTGGTTGAAGATGTTTACATGAGTCAACCAGAGGGTTTTGTCAGCAACGAGTACCCTAATAGAGTGTGTAAGCTTGAGAAATCCATTTATGGATTGAAGCAAGCACCTCGCAGATGGAATCTTTGCTTTAATGAAAAGGTCAAGGAATTTGGCTTTCCTAGGAGTGAAGATGAGTCTTGCGTGTATGTCAAGGCTAGTGGGAGTATAGTTAGCTTTTTGGTGTTGTATGTGGATGACATACTACTCATAGGAAATGACATCCCAACTCTGTAGGAAGTTAAGTCCTGGCTTGGGAAGTGTTTCTCTATGAAGGACCTAGGAGAAGCTGCCTATATTTTAGGGATAAGGATCTTGAGAGATCGGAGTAAAAGACTAATTGGACTTAGTCAGAGTACTTACTTGGATAAGGTGCTGAAGATATTCAGCATGCAGGACTCCAAGAAAGGAGAGTTACCCATCCAGAGTAACACCAGATTGAGTAAGACACAAAGCCCTAGCACTGAGGATGAGATAGCATAAATGAGTCGAATACCTTATGCTTCGGCTGTAGGATCGATCATGTATGCTATGACGTGTACTCGACCTGATGTAGCCTTTGCCCTAAGCATGGTTAGCAGGTATCAGGCGAACCCTGGCAAGGTACACTGGAATGCGGTAAAGAATATCCTCAAGTACCTACGGAGGACTAAGGACTAGGTCCTTACCCTCGGTGGGAGTGATGACTTGAGAGTTTTAGGGTATAGTGATGCTAGCTTCCAGACTGATAGGGATAATTTCCGCTCTCAGTCGGGCTGGGTCTTTACCCTAAATGGAGGAGGAATTTCTTGGAAGAGTTCCAAGCAAGAGACAGTGGCTGATTCAACATGTGAATCAGAGTATATTGCAGCTAGCGAGGCGGCAAAGGAGGCGATATGGCTGAAGAACTTCATTGGAGACCTTGGAGTTGTACCAGCTATTAAAGAGTTAATGAAAATTTTATGTGAAAGTGAAAGTGTTGTTGCCTTAGCCAAGGAACCAAGGGATCATGGGAGATCCAGACACATCGACAGAAAATACCATTTTATCAGACATCGGATAGAAGAAGGACTCCTCGTGGCAAAGAGGGTATCATCGGATGAGAACCCAGCAGATCCCCTCACGAAGGGACTGACTTGGGTTAAGCATCTCCAACATGCTCGGAGCATAGGGCTGAAGGATGATATTAGATTTAGTAGTTAGATAACCTTGAAATTTGTAAAGTGTAATTGACATTAGATGATGAATAAAAGGTGTTTTATTTATTAGTAAAGTGTTGCTATCTCTTGTCGATTGTTTACTATATTTCTTTTGCATGTTTTGACTTCCAGAATAATTTTGTTTGGTATAACATATTATTCAAACCTCCACAGTCGGTCATATGTCGGAAGTAGGTATGAATAAAGACTGTCACGATTGGTTGTAGAGGTCTAAGGTGATGGACAAGGCTACAACAATCATGAGCGCTCATAAGTTCTGAGCATTGGACTCAACCCATGCTCACTGGAATCACTTCATGGAATTCTATCTCGAGTGATCGGGAGACGGTAATATAATAGAAGTCTTCAAACCTAGAGATATGATTTGTTACTTACAAGTTGGTTATGCATTGATTGTACGAAAACGCATTGGTAACTCGATGTTATAAAACGTGCTTTTGTGTATAATTCAATGAGTGGTAGAACATATGATTCGAAGTTTATCTATTCCTTCTTGGATTAGAAGCTGATATTTGGGCCCCTCGATGATTTTGTTTTGACCTATGTACCGGGCCCGGTCAGAACTAAGTTGATGTGTTCAATTAAGTTCTTTGTCAAACAAATCGGAAATCGGGAAACAAACTGCTGGACAATAAGTAAGACATTGTTCCATGTATTTGTCCGGCTGATATCTAGAACAGAGGATTATATGATCACTTATCTTAAATGGCGTATCAACATCTTCTCAGTTCCGAGAGACCTTGAAAGAGCTACGATTGCCAGTCGATTCCTGAAGTATTGGAGTTATAGTTATTAGACTTATCCAAGTGGGAGACTGTTGGATAAGGTGTCTAAGTCCATAACTATTTCAGGTCAGTACTTGACCCGACCCGGCATGGTCCATTTGGGTTGCATGGCACCATTCCATTGGATAGACTAAATGAGAGGAATAACACTTGGAGGTTATTAATATATTATAAGTTCTAATATATTAATAATATTATTTGATTAGTTTGATCAAAGAATTAATTTGGAATTAATTAAGTGATCAAAAGATAACTAATTAAATATATGGGTTGATTATGTAAATCATTCATATCTTGTATAGTGGGCTAAGAGGCTCCATGCATTATCAAGTTCGGTTCTACCCATAGGATGCTCCATGGGAGTTACAAACCCATGGGTCATGGAAATGATGAGTCATGACACATTAGGGTTTACATGGTGTAACCCTAGATGTGTCAACACTATATAAGGATCCCATTCTCCACCAAAATCGGCTACACATAAGAAACAAGAGGGCTAGGCCGGTTTCAAGAAGTGTGTATTCTCTCAAAAGTCTTTCCAAGAGCATTTGGTGTTATGTGAAGCATTTGAGGCATCACACTTGGGGTGCTAGGCTCACAAGGTTTCAAGGACCATAAGCTACAACAAGGTAAGTTATTCTATCTTTCATTCAAGTTAAAATTGTTCCCCTTGTATGCTAGATAGGAATATAACCTTGGAATTCAACTTTGCATGATAATTAGACAAACATAGATCCAAGGTTATTAGGGTTGCATGTACACTTAGGAAGTGTTAGAATGCTCAAAACCCATCACTTCTTTCTAAGTCTTTCATTTTATAAACACTTTCGAGTCAAGGTAAAAATGACCTTGCTTAGTTAGAATGTAATTTCAAATGATTAAGTATGTCTCACTCATAAAAGATTAAGAATTTCACTATGCTCCCACTAGTTCTTGGTAAACACACATGTTCTATTCATTTTGATATAAAAACATACCTTGTGGTTTTATATGAAATGATGATTGTAACATTGAGATGTTTGCTTTATATCCACAAGTAGATCTCAAGCTCTACACATTTTATTAGGATAACATGAATTAAGAAAACATCCAAGCTAATCTATATAGATATCTTACTAGTAGATGTCTATTAAGAAAAACGGTCTTTCTTGAAATCTATTTACTATATTTCATATTAAGAATATGAATTCATAGAAAAAAATATCCTTATTGATCTAATCATAGATACTTTGTGAAAAAGGTTTGATCACAGTCAAAGTCATGAGTATGATGAGGGCCATAGTCAATGACATGAGTATGATAAAATCATTTTACTACAAGTCTTGCTTTAAATGTGTATGGTTATCCATGTATATTATTCTTTCTAGAAGAATTATTTACTCTTTCTAGCCTTTCTATAGGGATAAAATTTAATCAAACCTATACTTGATTCTCATACATGGATTGTATCTCATGTTCATGACTCTAATATCTGATTCGAGATCTGACATAACATCTTGGTATTTGATGGATTTTCCAAAACCCATCAATAAAATATCATCAATGAGAGGTACCACATTTCTCAAGTCATAGATGAATTCTACCATTAATGCGAATAATTTATGTTTCCAAATGGCTATTATTCAATTTTAGCAATCCTTATTAAAACTAGTGCCAACTATTACTACATACGGTTACGGTTCTTAAGCTGCTTCAAGTTCCATGTGCCTCCCACTTGCTTTGTAACACCCTGATCCTCATGTATTGATAATGATATTTCGGTTTGGATTTTTGGAGGACCTACTCGGCGAGTTGGCTTCCCTACCCGTCGAGTAGTCGCGGGTTTGGACGCGGGGGTTTAATGACCTACTCGCCGAGTCCATTATGGTACTCGACGAGTAGATGCTGGTAGATCAAACCCTAGATTCCAGGTCCTTGCACCCTATTTAAAGGGTCATTAGCCTCCCTTGGCCTCCCCATTACAGCTCCATACCTCCTTAAAACATTGATTCGAGTGTGAGTGTGTTCTTGGTGATTTTGAAGCTTGAAGGAGGGATTTGGTGAAGGAATATCTTGAGGAATCAAGCTAGAAGAAGAAAGGGCTCGTGGGGATTCTAGATCTACTTCTGTGGAGCACTTTCTGAAGGTATTAAGCTGTCTCTTGGCTCATTTCAACCCAAAACCCTCTTGTGCATGGATTCTAAGAAAGGGATTTTGTGTTTAAGCTAAGACCTGAAGTTGTAACTTCAGATCTGAACTCCTTTTGGCCTTAAGATGCATAAAGTTATCAGTTGAGCTTAGCATGTACCTTCCCTCAAGTGTATCACCCCATTCCAAGCTTAGATTTTCTATTTTAGGGCCTTAAAGCCTTGCATGCACGTAAAGTTTGCAACTTTACGTGGAAAGCATGCCTCAGGATCCTAGATCTGTAGTTTGGAAGCTTTGCATAGATCAAAAAGGGTCTGTATGGCTTGAGATCTGAAAGGACTCGGCGAGTCACAGGGGGTGACTCGGCGAGTCATTTGAAGGTAGGCATGGACTCGACGAGTTGGATGAACAACTCGGCGAGCCCGATGGATTTTGCCATGAACTCGGTGAGTTGGAGGAACAACTCGCCAAGTCGGATGAAGGTTACCTAGAACTCGGTGAGTTGAAGGAACAACTCGACGAGTCGAGTTAGATTTCCGAATGGTTGGATGTTGTAGACGTGTCGAGTGTCAAACAAGGGAACTCGACGAATGACCTTAGGTTATCAATCAAGACTGTATGAACTCGACGATTCGCCTCGATGACTCTGCGAGTAGATGATATTCTAGGAAACTCGGCGAGTCACTAGTTGTACTTGGCGAGTTAGGGTCAACATGGACCGTTGACTTGACCTTGGCTGTAGTTGACCAGGATGGACTTTGGGGAAATGACTGGATATTGTATGACACTTTTAAAGGCAGTTACGTGGAGCAGCCTGTGGGGTATTTTTGGTCGCAAAGTGTCAGTTCAACATTCGTGACAGGTGAGTCTTCTCACCATACCCATGGGTCTAAGGCACCAAGGCCGGCCCATTATGTTTTTATGACATATATGGTAGATATTTTGTGTGCTGTTATGTGATTGCATGTTATGTATGAAGACCCTGGGGGGAGCCTGTGGCATTGGATGTAAGACCATGTGGGGTAGCTCATGGCAATCCTAGGTGAAGACCATATGAGGTAACCAATGACATTGGATGTAAGGCCATGTGGGGGACCCCATGGCAGTCCTAGGCAAAGACCATCTGGGGTAGCCCATGGCACTTTCACAGGTTTCATGTATGCATGGCTTACGTGATATATGTGTAGCTTTTATAGCTAACATGATATATGATATGTGGTTTGTGCGTGTGTGGTATGCTTTGGGAAACTCACTAATCATTTCGCTTACAGGTTGTTGATTGTTTCAGGTACTTCAGAGCCAAAGGGCAAAGGCAAGGTGTGATGATGTGGCGTGCACTCTACCTCTCTTTTTGTGTGATGGGACTATATGATATTTTCAAAAGTACAATGAAATTGTAATAATTGTGATTTGGGAAACAAATGGTTTAGAAACTATGAATTATGGGAATTGTTTGAGTAATTAAAAATGAAAAACAAATTTCTTGATAAAAATTGGGTCGTTACAAGTTGGTATTAGAGCCTTGGTTTGAGGGATTCGGGCACATTCTCGGTTGTGTCGGGACTCAAACTAAGGAAGTGGTAAAATGTTTTCAAAAGAAACTTAAAAAGGATTTTTGGACGAAAAGAGGAGAGTGCAATGCGCGTGATCAGCCGAGCCAAGTAAGTAGTTTCCCAAGTTGAATAGCCATGTTATATGAAATTGCTAAGTGTATGTTTAAAAATTATATACGGTTAGGAGCTATAGCCTCAGAATGATTGATTTAGCCTATTGATCCTTTCCGTGTATAATTTGCATGCCTAAAAGCAACCTGTAGTTATTGGTTTGACTGTTATGATTAGGAAAACCATAGGGTGTCCGGGTTTGATTCATGCGAGGGTTGTGAGTCATGGTTTGTGTGGATAGCTTTGGAAGTACCAGGTAAAGCAGTGGGGTAAGGTACGAGTAGGTGTGGAAGGTAGTATTGGGCCCGTACTACTAGAAGCACAGGACCCGTACCCAAACCCATGTTCTGCCTAGGAATTCCAATGGAAACAGTATAGAAGTAACCTCGTTATGGGTATCCTGATCATTATGTTTTGTGAAATGACAGTCCATCATGGTGGTTACGCGATTGGGATCAGGACATGGATCAGGATCGGGATCCAGGGCTGGGTCAGGCGGCCCTACTAATGGTATCGATGAGAGGCTGCGTGAGCTGATTACGGACGAGGTTACGAGGGGCATCCTTGACGCTACCCCAGTCATCTTTGGGACAGTCAAGGAGGGTATGATGGAGATCATGGAAGAGAGGCTTAGAGCATTCAGGGCTGATATTTCTGCGGGCTAGGGTGGAGCTCGAACCCCCTCGTTTAGGGAGTTCAAGGCATGTGGAGCTCTGGAGTTTTTAGGGGTCTGGGACCCTATTGTGAGCAGACGCTGGGTAGCGGACATTGAGAATGCACAGCGCATGAGTTCTTGCCCGGAGGAGGCAAAGATTGGTGGGGCGAGATTACTAGTCAGGTGGGAGCAGCCGGTGTGGCTGACATGTCGTGGGCTGAGTTTGTACGAGGATTCGATCAGGAGTTTGCACCACCTATTGAGGTGCAACGGACGGTGAGGGAGTTTCTTGATTTATAGCAGACCACTGAGACTGTGGCGGAGATCACCGCCAAGTTTCGAGAGACAGCTTTGTTGATCCCTCAGTATGCGGCAGATGAGGACTTGAGAAGGACCCGATACCACTCTATGTTGAGAGAGGACATACGGGAATTTGTGAGCTTTACAGGTGAAAAACCCTAAATGAGATGGTTGATAAGGCCCGTGAGAGGAAGATGGAGCTGGAGTCTAGCACGAAGCGGAAGACTGAGCAGGTTCAGGAAGCGGGGGCCCAGGCTAAGAAGCCTATGACCTCCGATTCTTCGAGTAAGGGCCAGCAGGGCCGGGGCCGGTGTGCCAAGTGCGGGAGATTTCGTAGTGGGACTTGTCGGACAGCTGGGATGTCGGGATGCTACTCATGTGGCCAGCAGGGTCACTTGAGTAAGGATTGCCCCAAGAAGGGCTCGATATGTTTTCACTGCAACCAGATAGGCAATAAAAAGGCCGATTGTCCGAGGTTGCAAGGAGGAGGAGGAGGATCTGTGGTAGCGCCCGCGCCCGTCACTATGAAGAATTACTGATGGCCGCCCTAAGGCGGAGGTTCCAGCACTGAAGAGCCACGCATTCCAGCTGACTACCGAGGAGGCTCGGGCCGTGCCAGACGTTGTGGCTAGGACCGTTATGGTCAATGGTGTGACAGCCCATATCTTATTTAATTCGGGGGCTACCCGATCTTTTGTATCTCTTGCGCTTAGCAAGAAATTCCGAGAGGCACCGGGAACTCTGGATACCCCGCTTGAGGTGGAGATTGCAGATGATCGCACTGTGAGTGCTACGAGGGTGTGTCAGGATTGCGTCCTGAATGTGCACGGAGAAAGGTTTCACGTTGATTTGGTTCGCATACCATTACGAGGATTGAAGGTGATTATTGAGATGGACTGGCTGGGGGCCAATGGCGCCATGATCTATTCTGAGCGGCAGCTAGTCCGGGTTCGAAACCCAAGGGGGGGAAGAACTGGTTATCCACGGCGAGAGGACTACGCAGGGCCCGACCCTTTCTTCAGCCGCGAGGGCGAGGAGATTTTTGCAGCAGGGCTGCATGGGATTTTTGGCCTATGTTTCAGATATGCGAGTGGAGGCGGTGATAGATATCGATAGTGTACCAGTGGTGCGGGATTTTCGGGACCTTTTCCCCGAAGAGTTACCTGGGGTGCCTCCGGAGAGGCAGGTGGAGTTTCGAATTGATCTGGTACCCGGTGTCGTCCCGATAGCAAAGGCACCATATCGGTTGGCGCCACCCGAGATGCAGGAATTATCTGCACAGCTCCAAGAGCTACTAGACCGATGGTTCATTCGTCCGAGTAGTTCTCCGTGGGGAGCTCCGATCCATTTCGTGAAAAAGAAGGACGTGTCACACCGGATGTGCATTGATTACAGGGAGCTGAATAAGCTGACGGTGAAGAACCGTTATCCTTTGCCTAGGATTGACAACCTGTTTGATCAGCTTTAGGGAGCATCGTGGTTCTCTAAGATTGATCTTCGGTCAGGGTACCATCAAATGAGGATTCGGGACGAGGATATACCGAAGACAGCTTTCAAGACTCGTTATGGGCATTACGAGTTCGTGGTGATGCCATTCGGGCTCACCAATGCTCCGGCTGTGTTCATGGACCTCATGAATCGGGTGTGCAGGCCGATGTTGGATCAGTCGGTGATTGTTTTTATTGATGATATCCTGTTCTACTCCAAGACTAGGGAACAGCATGAGCAGCATTTGACAGAGGTATTGGAGACCTTGAGGGCTGAGAAACTGTATGCGAAGTTCTCTAAGTGTGACTTTTGGTTGCGGGAAGTGCAGTTTTTGGGTCATGTCATTAATCAAAAGGGCATTTCGGTTGACCCAGCGAAGGTAGACGCTGTGATGCGATGGGAGGTACCGAGGAATGCCTCGGAGATTCGTAGCTTCCTGGGCTTAGCGGGTTATTATCGGAGATTTATCCATGATTTCTCCAAGACTGCGGTACCATTGACCCGTTTGACCAAGAAGAATGTGGCTTTTCGATGGGGTGAGGATCAGCAGAGGGCTTTCGAGACTCTGAGGCATAAGTTATGTGAGGCTCCGATCCTAGTATTGCCCGAGGGATTGGATGATTTCGTGGTATATTGTGATGCATCGATTTCAGGTCTGGGTGCGGTACTGATGCAGAGGGGACATGTGATCGCATATGCCTCGAGGCAGTTGAAGCCTTACGGGGAAAATTACCCCACGCATGACTTGGAGTTGGGGGCAATGGTGTTTGCCCTCAAGATTTGGAGGCACTATTTATATGGGGTGAAATTCCTTGTGTATACCGATCACAAGAGTCTGAAGTATTTGATGGACCAGCAAAACCTGAATATGCGTCAGAGGAGATGGTTGGACGTGCTAAAGGACTATGACTGCGAGATCCTATGCCATCCAGGGAAGGCCAACGTGGTGGTCGATGCCTTGTGTCGCAAAGCAACGGGGTCGCCGATCAGGGATATTTGTTTGAGGGTGATGGTAAGCCCAACCTTGATAGACATGATTCGAGAGGCTCAGGTCGAGGGGGTAAAGAAGGAGAACCGGAAATTGGAAATAATTCGGGGACAGTATCCTTTGTTTATTAAGGATAGTCGTGGCTTGATGACGCAGTGTGGTCGAGTATGGGTGCTGATGTCAGGGGGAGTGAGGCAGAGATTGTTTGAGGAGGCGCATAAGTCCAAATTTTCTATACACCCAGGTGCAACAAAAATGTATAGGGATTTGAGAATGAGCTATTGGTGGCCCTGCATGAAGCGGGAGATCGCTGGGTATGTGGAGCGATGCTTGACCTATAGGAAGGTCAAGGTCGAGCACCAACGACCTCATAGTAAGGTTCAGCCGCTACCCATTCCCATGTGGAAGTGGGAAGAGATCACTATGGATTTCATCATGAAGCTACCATGGATAGCGAGGGGAGTCGATGTCATATGGGTGATTGTGGATAGAGTGACGAAGAGTGCTCACTTCATTCCAATCTACGAGAGTATATCTGTAGAGAAGTTGACGGACATTTATGTTCGAGAGGTGGTGGCCAGGCACGTGGTGCCAGTATCAATGGTTTCAGATACGGATGTTCGGTTTACATCCAGGTTTTGGAGGAAGTTCCATGAGGAACTGGGTACCCAGCTGCATTTTAGTACGGCATATCACCCCTAGACCGACGGCCAAAGTGAGAGGACGATCCAGACACTAGAGGATATGCTGCGGGCATGTGTGCTGGATTTCGGAGGGAGTTGAGATACGTACCTCCCACTGGCCGAGTTTTCATACAATAACAGTTATCATGCCAGTATTGATCGAGCACCATTTGAGATGTTATATGGACGGAGGTGCAGGACCCCAGTATGCCATGATGAGGTTGGACATCGAGTTTTGGGGAGCACGGAGGTGGTACTCGAGACCACCAGACTGATTCAGCAGGTGCGCGATAGATTGCGAGTCGCGCAAAGTTATCAGAAAACCTATGCGGACCGGCGTCGATCAGACCTCGAATTTCAGGAAGGAGACTTTGTCTTACTGAAGGTGTCACCCTGGAAAGGGATTATTCAGTTCTACAAGAGGGGCAAATTGGGGCCTCGGTTCATAGGCCCGTTCAGGATCATCGCCCGGGTAGGCAAGGTGGCATATCGTTTAGAGCTCCTAGAGGAGCTTAGTCGGATTCACAACACCTTCCATGTGTCTCAGCTCCGGAAGTGTGTTGCCGACGAGTCTTCAGTCATATCTTTGGACGACATTCAGTTGGATGGGAGCCTGAATTATGTCGAGAGACCAGTTGCGATTCTAGACAAGAAGACGAAAAAGCTCCATAATAAAGAAGTGAAGTTGGTAAAGGTGCAATGGCAGCACCGAAAGGGTTCTGAATGGACTTGGGAACCAGAAAGTGAGATGCGAGGCTTCTATCCAGAGTTGTTTGGACCAGCAGGCTTCGAGGACGAAGCCTAATTCAAGTAGGGGAGAGTTGTAACACCCTGATCCTCATGTATTGATAATGATATTTCGGTTTGGATTTTTGGAGGACCTACTCGGCGAGTTGGCTTCCCTACCCATCAAGTAGTCGCGGGTTTGGACGTGGGGGTTTAATGACCTACTCGCCGAGTCCATTATGGTAATCGACGAGTAGATGCTGGCAGATGAAAACCTAGATTCCAGGTCCTTGCACCCTATTTAAAGGGTCATTAGCCTCCCTTGGCCTCCCCTTTACAGCTCCATACCTCCTGAAAACCTTGATTCGAGTGTGAGTGTGTTCTTGGTGATTATGAAGCTTAAAGGAGGGATTTGGTGAAGGAATCACTTGAGGAATCAAGCTAGAAGAAGCAAGGGCTCGTGGGGATTCTAGATCTACTTATGTGGAGCACTTTCTGAAGGTATTAAGGTGTCTCTTGGCTCATTTCCACCCAAAACCCTCTTGTGCATAGATTCTAAGAAAGGGATTTTGTGTTTAAGCTAAGACCTGAAGTTGTAACTTCAGATCTGAACTCCTTTTGGCCTTAAGATGCATAAAGTTATCAGCTGAGCTTAGCATGTACCTTCCCTCAAGTGTATGACCCCATTCCAAGCTTAGATTTGCTATTTTAGGGCCATAAAGCCTTGCATGCACGTAAAGTTTGCAACTTTACGTGGAAAGCATGCCTCAGGAGCCTAGATCTGTAGTTTGGAAGCTTTGCATAGCTCAAAAAGGGTCTGTATGGCTTGAGATCTGAAAGGACTCGGTGAGTCACAGGGGTGACTCGGCGAGTCATTTGAAGGCTGGCATGGACTCGACCAGTTGGATAAACCTCTCGGCGAGCCCGATGGATTTTGCCACGAACTTGGTGAGTTGGATGAACAACTCGCCGAGTCGGATGAAGGTTACCTAGAACTCGGCGAGTTGAAGGAACAACTCGGCGAGTCGAGTAAGATTTCCCAACGGTTGGATGTTGTAGACGTGTCGAGTGTCAAGCAAGGGAACTCGACGAATGACCTTAGGTTATCAATCAAGACTATATGAACTCGACGAGTCGCCTCGATGACTCTGCGAGTAGATGATATTCTGGGAAACTCGGCGAGTCACTAGTTGTACTCGTCGAGTTAGGGTCAACATGGACCATTGACTTGACCTTGGCTGTAGTTAACCAGGATGGACTTTGGGGAAATGACTGGGTATGGTATGACACTTTTTAGGCAGTTGCATGGAGCAGCCCATGGGGTACTTTTGGTCGCAAAGTGTCAGTTCAACATTCGTGACAGGTGAGTCTTTTCACCATACCTATGGGTCTAAGGCACCAAGGACGGCCCATTATGTTTTTATGACATATATGGTAGATATTATGTGTGTTGTTATGTGATTGCATGTTATGTATGAAGACGCCAGGGGGAGCCTGTGGCATTGGATGTAAGTCCATGTGGGGTAGCCCACGGCAGTCCTAGGTGAAGACCATGTGGGGTAGCCTATGGCATTGGATGTAAGGCCATGTGGGGGAGCCCATAACAGTCCTAGGCAAAGACCATGTGGGGTAGCCCATGGCACTTTCACAGGTTTCATGTATGCATGGCTTACGTGATATATGTGTAGCTTTTATAGCTAACATGATATATGATATGTGGTTTGTGTGTGTGTGGTATGCTCTGGGAAACTCACTAAGCATTTCGCTTACAGGTTGTTGATTGTTTCAGGTACTTCAGAGCCGAAGGGCAAAGGCAAGGCGTGATGACATGGCGTGCACTCTACCTCTCTTTTTGTGTGATGGGACTATCTGATGTCTTCAAAAGTACAATGAAATTGTAATAATTGTGATTTGGGAAACAAATGGTTTGGAAACTATGAATTATGGGAATTGTTTGAGTAATTAAAAATGAAAAAAAAAATTTCTTGATAAAAATTGGGTCGTTACATGCTTTGTCATTAGAAGCTTGCTTTCTACTGACTTAGCTTTCACAAGAATAAAAAACTTATTCTTGGCGGGTTTCATATAATAATCTAAGCCACATTTAGAGTATTATACAAATAAGTATTTAGTAGATTTTGGGTTTAGAAGCTTTAGTCCAACATCGGCTTCAAATCCAAAAAACATTAAGTAAGATGAGGATGAATCATTTCCATACTAAATCTTATAAAGTGGTTAATCTGCTTATTAGTTGGTATTTGTATTCAAGATACAATTAATAGTGATTGAAGTATTACCCCAAAAAATATTAAAGGAGGATATTTCTACCAATTAGAAAGTAAATCATACCAAGTAAGATTTAATTCATCATTTATTATCATTAAGGCCTTAGATTGTTCTTACTAGTTTGTATATATGTTGGATTAGTGTCTAATTCCATAACTATAACTGGTATGTCCTTGACCCAACTCGGCATGGTCCATTTGGGTTGCATGGCATCGGAACATTTGCATAAACCATATGTGAGAAGATGACATTTGTGATATATTAATATATTATAAGTTGTAATATATTAATATGAAATGAAGTTATTTAATTAGTATTGATCAAGAATTAATTTGGACTTAATTTAGTGATCAAAAGAGACTGATTAAATATATGAGGATTGATTGTGTAAATCATTCATTCTTATGTATGTAGGCTTATGATCCATGATTCCTTATGTTGGGTTTAACCCATGTGGTGACCTATGGATACTCCATGGAGGTTAAAACCCATGGAGCATAAGGAATGGGTAAAGTCATGGGTTACATGGTGTAACCCTAATGTGCACACTATATAAGGACCCCTTTAGCTCAAGAAATTGGCACTAATGATACATATATAAGGGTTAGCTGATTTGAGCATGACATGTCTTCTTCTCATGGTTATTCCAAGTGTTGATGATGTTGTGTGAACCATTTGAGGTGTCACACTTGGGGGACTAGGCTCTCAAGCATCATGGAGTCAAGCTACATCAAGAGGTATGTACTCTAACTTGTTATATTACCCAAGTATCAAAAGATTGTATGCTAGATAGGGTAATACCTTGGAATATTCATATTTGCATTTATAATAGAGAAAACATAGATCCAAGGTATTTAGGGTTGCATGTACACTTAGGAGTGTTAGAATGCTCAAAACCCAACAGTGGTATCAGATCCTAGGCTTGTTTTCTTGTTGTATTTCCAAAATCTGCATAAAAATCGAAGTTTTTTGCTGTCTGGGCAACGGGCTCGGCGAGTCCATCAGGTGAATCGACAAGTCCATGCCTTAAAAGTGTTCAAAACGATCCAACTCGCCGAGGTGGTTCATGCACTTGTCGAGTTGGACCCCCAGACAACATATCTTCGACTATTTTGCCTGGAATTGGACTAGGAACATTACCGTAATCTGTTTTTCAACTTATAAACCTGTTTTTGATGTAGTAATGTTCATGCTAATCCAATTTAAAAGATAATTGTCAATAGATTCATGTTTTGTACTAGTTTAAGGATAAGGCTAAATACATGAAAAAAGTTTGATTTGAATTATATTGTTCTTATGAGTTGCTTAGATTAATAGAAAAGTTATATGAAATTGTTGTTTTCAATCCAAATTAATCTAAGAGTTGATTATAAAATGTGTTTTTGTAACATGTCCTCAAGTTATATGAAAAGTCACATTTAAGATTCATAAAACTCATAAATATTTCCATAGGTTATGAATAAAGAAAAATCACATTCTTTTAATAGTATAAAGTCTTCCATAACTTGTCCTCAAATTATGGAATTTGAAGAGTTTTTGGATTAAAACTACTTTAAACACATAAGTTATTGAATTGAATAGTTTTGAGTAGTTTCAAAACTTGCCCTCAAGTTTTGGAATTTGAAAAGTTTTCCCTTATCAATACTTTAATTCCAATTTAAGCCCTTAGAATTTTAAAAGTTAAACTATAACCCTTATACTGTATAATATTATAAGTTAATAATATTTATATATATGTATATGAGCAAGTCGTCTTACGATTAGTAGGCCTCATTCATAAAGTCGGTCTATAAGGGGGGTATAAGGTTACTGCCTATAAAATGGCAGTTTAATGGGTGTCCACTCTCACCCACCGCTTCCTTGACTAGTGGAGGGTCGTTAGCCGAACAGGTAGGACAAGGACTATAATTATCCCTTTATTAAAAGTATTAATGATAAATATAAAGTAACAAAATGTTTTATAATTCCCAATGTTAGGTGCTAATCCATTAAATTACACTTTACACTTTGCTTAAGTCGGTTAGTGGAGTGTGTGTGGTTAACCAGCATACTAGCTTGATTTAACAAGGTAGGCAAAGGGTAACTTAATATTTATTATAGTATTAGTGGAGCGTGTGTGGTTAACTGGCACATCGATTAAGGGGTAAATATTAAGGGTACCAAGTAATTTTCATGGTTACTTCACACCTTGTTTTGTGATCATCGGCATTCCAGTCACAAAACCTGAAGGGCACACTCGAGATTGAAACATGCCATTGAACAGTTCATGGACCGAGAGGTCAAGCGAACAAAGCAAAGTCGCATCCCGATAGTGAAGGTTCGTTGGAATGCCGAGCGGGGACCTGAATTTACTTGGGAGCACGAGGATTCAATGAAACTGAAGTATGAAGTACCCCCATCTTTTCCCAAATCCATGATTTGTAATCAATTTTCGAATTTTGGGACGAAATTCCCTCTAACCGGGGGGGGGGGGGGGGATGAGATGACAACCCGAAACTTTTGTTCTATACTCTTGGTAATTTTTTTTATCGACATTGAACTCGATTCCATTATCTTTTAACGCCGTTTAAGGGTTTGTTTAAGTGTTCTAATCTTGAGTACAACAGGGAATGGGATTAGGAATGAGTCAACATGTTGTATAGAAGCAAAACCGGGCCATACACCCTCATGAGAGGTGTGTACGGCCGCACACACGGGTGTCCGGCCACACACCCATCCTCCAACTACACACTCACCCTTATATATATATATATATATATATATATATATATATATATATATATATATATATATATATATATGGTGACCCCCTTCACTCATTCCTTTCTTTTGGCTACACTCTACTCTCTCTCTCTACATTCTATCTCTTGAAACTTCATCCATGAACACTCTAAGGGCCTCAAAAATGTGAAATACTCCATCATTGAGCTTGTTATACTTGTAAGACACCTTGATATAAGCCCAAAACTCTTCATGTTCTTCGTGTTGTTCATCACTTGAAGGTGTATGGCCGCACACCTTCATAAGGTGGCCGTACACACCTCCATGACCCTACAAAGTGAGAGTTTGACCCCCTATCTTCTAGTTGGACTTGATTTGAGCCTTGAAACACTTGAAAAAATCGACTTTTGGAGCATAGATGAAGAGTATATGGCCACACACCCCTTTGTATGGCTGCACACTCCTGTGTGCAACCGCACACACCTCCTGGCCGCACGCTCTGGCCACACACACACCAAAATCCTTGATTTTGTGACTATACGCCTCCCTCGTTCGACCATTTATGGCTCTGACACTTAGTCCAAGAATTTCCAAGTCCTTAGGGTGGTTTCCCGTCATGTTTTGTCATGAAATACCCTAATCTAATACATATATGTGTTACTATATGTTAATAGGATCCACTTGCTTACGAAACATCAGTTGACACTCAGCACTCATAACCGATCGTACAATATGCTATTTTATAAAGGATTCATGCAAACCATAAGCAGGATTTTCAGTATTATTACTTGTAAATTTGATAGTCTAATGTTGGAGACACGTCCTTGGTAACACTCTACCGGAATCCGAGTGTAGGACTAGCACTTATGACTAGAATCTCTTGTAGGCAGAGCGTGACTATTGTGTATAGATCTATACGGGACTGACTATCCTGCACCGAAACTGCTACTTACAGTTAGGCAGACATACCTGGGATGACAAAGTGATAAAGGATACTAGCCCCGTTACATGCCATATCAAGTTAATATATGGTTATAAAACTCGCAACCAAGATAACAAAGATTTACTTATGTAATAATGAATCACGTGAACTAACCTCAAAGTAATAACCGATTTGATTACTAGAGAGTATTAATAATACCTTCGGGATTTAGTTCACCACTTATTTATTAGTTTTATATAGGTAATAAGGCTAATATACCTCAAGTAACCAGAGTCTTTCAGAGAAACTACGTTAAACGATATAAGTATGGTTGATACTTGTACACTTCATCTCAGAACGGAAAACGAACCACCTAATTTGAGGGAAAATATAGGATTTTCCCTGAATAAATCGATTTCTGATAAACAGATTGTTCAACAAGTAACTAATGGATGTTCAAACATACTTCCTATAAGAAAATATAGGATCAAAGAAACATTTTTCATCAAAACTAAATACTTATGAACTCACCAGCTTTATGTTGATACTCTTTCAAACTGCTTGTATTCTCAAGACAACAATAGACAGGTACTCTTGTCAACTTTTGGAGATGACTGAGCATTTTGGAGTCACGTCTACTACTTTTGTTATATACTGTTATGTACAGAATATATTTTCAAATAGATGTAAATAATCATATTGTAATGAAATGGTTTTGTTTACTTTGCTTACTATGATACAGTTGTTGTGATACTACGCATGACGTCACCCGCCCCCGGACGTTTCCGCCGTAATTTCTAACGGTTCGGGGGTGTGACAGAGATTGTAACATCCCAAAAATACGAGCCAAAAATTTCATTTTTAAACCATATACTTAGCAAACATTAGAATTAAAACGTTCACCAATCATATCATTTCATAAAAGTTATCGCGTGTATTGAAAAACATTTTATAGAACATAATAATGTCAGAGTACAAATTCCCAGGAGGGTCTCGTAGTGCGGAATACTAGGCATGTGTGTGATGGGCCGCTACCGCGCCAGCTCCTTCCCCTTCGAAGAAGAGGTACCTGAAACCAAAACTGAAAACTGTAAACACGAAGCTTAGTGAGTTCCCCCACTGTACCACATACCATATAATCACACAACATACATATACTGCCGGGCATATCTAGGTTCCCGACCTACCCCTTCGGTCCTTACGACCGGATACTGCCTAGCATATCTGGGTGTTGGCCTCCCCTTCGATCCTTACGACCGGATACTGCCTAGCATATCTGGGTGCTGGCCTCCCCTTCAGTCCTTAGGACCGGATACTGCCTAGCATATATGGGTGCTGGCCTCCCCTTCGGTCCTTACAACCGGATACTAGGGACTATTTCACCCCCAAATGCTATCACATAACACATATCACATAGCAACATATCATACTAGCACATAAACATAACACATGTAATAGCAACCCCATATGAATATCACAGAGACAATCATCTATCAGATAACTCCTACTGGTGGGCCGGCATTGTGGCCGTAGACCCACCGCTACTGGAAGGTAACTCACCTCGAAAAGTAGCTACCGAAAGTTTGACTGCTAGACGTATGGCTGCTGCATCGGTAATCCTCCGGCTGAATGGAAGCTTCTCATAGTGTAGATTCCGAATCTACCTCCCCTCCTTGCACACTTCTACCTCCTCTTCCTTCCTCTAATCTCCAAACCTTCTCCACAAAGCCAAAATCACTCTCAAGAACAATGTGAGGGCTAGGGTTTCTTTCTACAGCTCTATGGAAGTGTTAGGGACGAAGGAGGCCAAGTTAGAGTGTTTAAATAGGGTGCAAACACCCGGATTAGGGTTTTTGTCCAAACAGGGTCTACTAGCCGAGTCTGGGGACCGACTCGCTGAGTCCAAATTTCAAACCACGCGCCTTGTCCCGCTCCTACTCGGCGAGTTGGTCCTTCAACTCGCCGAGTCCAAGGCAAAAATGAACAAAATTAAAATATTATACACAAGGAGTATGTACCAGGAACCAGGTGCTAAAAATCTCCCCCACTTATTTTACATTTCGTCCTCGAAGTTTGCTGCTCGATCCTGAAACAGCTCAGGGTAGTGCTCCATCATCTCTTCCACCGGCTCCCAAGTCCACTCCGATCCCTTCCGGTGTTGTCATTGCACCTTTACAAGTTCCACCCTCTTGTTCCTTAGATCCTTCGACTTCCTAACGAGGATTGCCATAGGCCGCTCGATGTAATTCATGCTATCATCGACCTGAATATCCTCCAAAGGCACCACTGCCGAGTCATCTACCAAACACTTCCGCAATTGAGAGACGTGGAAGGTGTTGTGGATCTGGCTGAGTTCGGCTGGCAGATACAGCCTATATGCCAACTTGCCCACCTGGGCTACAACCCTGAACGGACCAATGAATCTCGGGGCCAACTTGCCCCGCTTCCTGAATCGAATGATGTCTTTCCAAGGCGACACTTTCAGGAGAACCATATCCCCGACCTGGAACTCCAGGTCTGATCGACGCTTGTCGGCGTAACTTTTTTTTCGACTTTGCGCAGTCTGAAGCATGCTTCGAACCTGCTGGATTCTCTCAGTTGTCTTGAGCACCACCTCGGTGCTCCCCATGACCCTCTGGCCAACTTCACCCCAACATATCGGGGTCCTGCACCTCCGTCCGTACAACATCTCGAATGGGGGACGGTCAATACTCGCGTTGTAGCTGTTGTTGTACGAGAACTCAGCCAAAGGAAGATAGGTATCCCAACTACCACCATAGTCTACCACTCATGCCTGCAACATATCCTCCAACGTCTGGATGGTCCGCTCACTCTGACCATCCGTCTGCGGGTGAAAGGCGGTGCTAAACTGCAGACGAGTGCCCAACTCATCATGAAACTTCTTCCAAAACCTGGAAGTGAACCGCACATCTCGATCTGATATCACTGACACTGGCACCCCGTGCCGCGCCACTATCTCCCTGATATAGATATCGGCCAGCTTTTCGGCTGAGATACTCTCCTGAATCGGAATAAAATGGGCGCTCTTGATCAACCGGTCCATGATGACCCAAATCGAATCTACTCCACGCGCCGTCCGGGGAAGCTTTGTGATAAAATCCAGCGTAATATCCTCCCATTTCAACAACGGGATATCCAACGACTGCATCTTGCCGTGCGGTCTCTGATGCTCGGCCTTGACCTTCGTGCAGGTCAAACACCGATCGATGTACCACGCCACATCCCGCTTTATGCAGGGCCACCAATAGTCTAGACGAAGATCCTGATACATCTTCGTCGCCCCTGGATGAATAGAGAATCGGGATTTGTGCGCCTCCTCCATCAAGATCTGGCGCACACCTCCGTGATACGGCACCCACACCCTACGGTGTAGTGTCAATAACCCTCGGCTATCATAATCCAAGGAGGTGACTTGAACCACTATTCGCTCACTCTTCCGATGCTCCTCCTTCATAGCCTCCTGCTGAGCTTCCCAAATCTGCTCTAACAGTGGAGTCACCCCCGTTATCCTCACACACATATCCCTGATCGGTGCCACCTTACGGCTAAGCGCGTCGGCCACCACGTTGGCCTTCCCCGGGTGATAAAGGATCTCGCAATCATAATCCTTCACCATGTCCAACCACCGACACTGCCTCATGTTCAGATTCGGCTGATCCATGAGGTACCTCAAACTCTCGTGGTCCGTGTAAATGGTACATTGAACCGCGTAGAGGTAATGCCGCCAAATCTTGAGGGCGAAGACCACCGCCCCCAACTCTAAATCATGTGTCGGGTAGTTCGCCTCGTGAGGCTTCAGCTGTCTCGAGGCATAAGCAATGACATGTACCCTCTGCATCAATACAACGCCTAAACCCGAGATAGACGCATCATAGAATACCACAAAATCCTCTAGACCCTCAGGCAGGTCTAAGATTGGCGCCTCGCACAATCTCTACCTCAGAATCTCGAACGCTGCCTTCTACTCAGGCCCCCATCAAAAGACCACGGCTTTCCTAGTCAACCGTGTCAGGGGTACGGCAATCTTGGAGAAATCATGAATGAATATCTGATAGTAGCCTGCTAATCTGAGGAAACTCCGAATCTCGGATGGAGACTTCGGAACCTCCCATCTCATCACGGCCTCCACCTTGGCCGGGTCCACTGAAACCCCGTTCTGGTTGACAAGGTGCCCAAGAAATTGCACCTCGCGCAACCAAAACTCACATTTGGAGAACTTGGCGTACAAGCTCTCCCTCCTCAAGGTCTCCAAAACCTCTCTCAGATGCTCCTCGTGCTCCTCCTGCGTCTTGGAATAAACCAAGATGTCATCAATGAAAACTATCACAGACCGATCCAACATCGGTCTACATACGCGGTTCATGAGGTCCATGAACGCGACAGGAGATTTGGTGAGTCCAAACGTTATCACCACGAACTCATAATGGCCATAACGCGTCCAAAACGTGGTCTTCTGGACATCCCCCTCTCTGACCCTCATCTGATGATAACCTGAACACAAACCGATCTTGGAGAACCAAGATGCTCCCTGCAACTGATCAAAGAGGTCATCAATCCTCGGAAGTGGGTAACGGTTCTTCACCGTTACCTTATTCAGCTCCCGGTAATCTATACACATCTGATGCGACCCGTCCTTCTTCTTCACAAACAGGATCGAGGCTCCCCAGGGTGAACTGCTCTGTCGAATAAATCCCTTGTCTAGCAGCTCTTGGAGCTGCATAGACAACTTCTGCATCTCGGGAGGAGCCAACCGATAGGGTGCCATGGCTATCGGAGCCACACTAGGAACTAGGTCAATCCTGAACTCTACCTGACGCTCCGGAGGTACTCCATTAAGCTCCTCCGGGAACACATCAGTGTAGTCTCGCACCATTGGAACCTCGATCACCGTCGCTTTACCCCATCTCCCGGGTATCCAGAACATGCCCGACATATCCCGTGTAACCCTGTTGAAGGAAGCGCCTAGCTCTCATTGCTGAACATACTACAGGTCCACGCTGTGGCCTCTCGCCATAGGTCACTAACTCTCCCCCACTCGGGGTCCTGATCTGCACTAGCTGTTGTGCGCAATCTATCATCGCCCCACTAGGGCTCAACCAATCCATGCCTATAATCACCTTGTTCCCCCGCAACGGGATAGGAACCAAATCCACCAAATAGCGCTCCTCAAATAACCTTATAACACAATTCCTGAATACTGTTGATGCTCGCACCGATCAATCATCGGCAATCTCTACCTCTAAAGGGAAATCCAACATGCACGAAGACTCAATAAACCTCTTGCTAAGCGCAAGCGAAACAAATGACCGGGTGGCACCCGAGTCAAACAACACCTGAACTGGGATACCGTTCACATGGAACGATCCCAACGCATAAACACAGGGCACATATTAATAACATAACATCATATAAAATAAAATAGAGGGAAAGAATCATACATGTCACCACATCGGTTGTCGCGCGTGCCTCCTCTCTAGTCAGCTGAAACGCCCAGCTCCTCACCACTGGAGCCTCTGCCTTGCCTTGTCATCCATCAGTAATCCGCAGGGTAGCTGGAGTTGGTGCCTTTACTGGCGCTGATGCTGTCAATTGGGGGCAATTGGCCTTCTTGTGGCCCCTCTCGTTGCAGTGGAAACACAGAACCTCAGACGTCTGTATCACAGGTGCAGGGGCGGTACAATCCCGACTGAAGTGTCCTGACTTACCGCACTTGTAGCAGCCTGACGATCCCATCTTGCACGCTCCCTCGTGCGCCCTGTCGCATTTCTTGCAGCGGCCCCGCCCCTGTTGGCCTTTCGACCCCACATACGATCCCTTGGGCTTCTTCCCCAAAGCCCCCATAACATGCCCATCTTCCGCCTTCCTCTTCCGGATGTGCTCCAGGTCTATCTCCCTCTCCCTTGCCCTGGCAATCATAGAGTCCAGGGTAGGGCAAGCTGAAAAACTAACATGCTCCCGAATATCAGCTCGTAGCATGTCATGATAGCGGGTCCTCCTCATATCCTCATCTCCCACGTATTGGGGCACCAGCAACGCCCTCTCCCGGAACATGGCGGTGATCTCCGCCACAGTCTCTGTTGTCTGTCTCATATCCAAGAACTCCCTGGCCAGCTGCTGAAGCTCGACAGCCGGCACCAACTCTGCCTTGAACCTTGTCGCGAAGTCCGACCAAGTCATAGCCTCGACAGCCAAGGCTCCCAACGAGTCACCCACAGACTCCCACCAATCCCTAGCTCGATCTCGTAAACACCCTGCTACGAACCTCACCTTCGACCCCTCAGAGCAGAAGCTAATCATCTGTGCAGACTCAATATCTGCAATCCATCGTCTGGCAGCTATGGGGTCCTTCGCCCCGTGAAAATCCGACCCACCACTGCCCCGAAAGTCTTGGAAGGACAGTGTGCGAGATCCCGACTGGCCAGATGCCATGTCTCTCCTAAATAGCCTGAGGCGATCCTCCATCAACTCCAATATCCCCTCCTGGATCGACCCAAAGATAATGGGGGTCGACTCAAGGATGCCTCTGGTGATCTCTGATGCGATGAACTCGCTTAGCCCCTCATCTACTGGCTCGGAACCTGATCCCGAACCCGATCCCTCTCTTGTACTGCCAACTGCGGGCCTCGATTGTAGTACCACCATTCTGAAATACATAAATAATAATTGTTAGCGATATTGATACCTCTGGAGGGATCACACATACTAAAAGTTCCCTAGTCTTATCTTGGCCTTCCTCGGTTCGGGTACGGGTGCACTGCTTTCAGTAGTACGGGCCCATACTACCTTCCACATATATCTGTACCTTCTCCAAGGACTGCCTTGACTCTACCAGGTCCCTTTCACTACTGCTAATCACTTCTATACTCATCCTAGGCTTGCCCCAGGAAAATCTCTAACTCCACCCTACCCGGTCCTCAGTTGCTGAAGGCCTCCTTGTAATGTCAATTAGTCACTACCTGAATACCATCACTTGTGGTGAGGCTCAGATAATCCTTCGAGTAACAGACTCAGCCTTATAACGGTTAGACTCAGACAAGAGCTGCACAATAGGGCCAAATCCAGCACTCTAAGATTATTCAACCCTGCTCACATGTGACGTGATGTATTCACCTAATGTCTAACTCCCATCACTCATAGTCCCACGTAGCACAAAGCATGCAGCATTCAGACAAAAAGGGAACAATCTCAAGCAAATCCGTCCTCATAAAGAAAAGTTGAACTAGCATACAATGCTAAACTCATACTATCAGGCATAACCCTAACAGGCTATCCTACTGTTGTCTACTCAATTCTAGCATGTAATTTTCATACACTGAAGCACATAAAGCAGGCACCTAAGGCATCACTCCTAGATCCTTAATCCTATTCTAGCATGTTGTTCTACTAAAACTAATAAACATAACATAAGCTGGTATGGGTACTTTGGGGAATACTTACTTGAGCTCGGCTGGTCGCGCACATCATACACTTCGTTCCTTCTTAAAACTCTTTACTTAGCTTTTTAGAAAATATTTTCTTCTTTAAAATCTTTTAATCCCTCGATTTGAGTTCAGACACCCCTGAAGGTCTGTCCGAATCCCTCAAACCAGGGCTCTGATACCAACTTGTAACATCACAAAACTACGAGCCAAAAATTTCATTTTTAAAACATATACTTAGCAAACATTAGAATTAAAACGCTCACCAATCGTATCATTTCATAAAAGTTATCGCATGTCTTGAAAACCATTTTATAAAACATAATAATGTGAGAGTACAAATTCCCAGGAGGGTCTTGTAGTGCGGAATACTAGGCATGTGTGTGATGGGCCGCTACCACGCCAACTCCTTCCCCTTCGAAGAAGAGGTACCTGAAACCAAAACTGAAAACTGTAATCACGAAGCTTAGTGAGTTCCCCCACTGTACCACATACCATATAATCAGACAACATACATATACTGCCGGGCATATATGGGTGCCCGACCTACCCCTTCGGTCCTTACGATCGGAGATTGCCTAGCATATATGGGTGTTGGCCTCCCCTTCGGTCCTTACGACCAGATACTGACTAGCATATCTGGGTGCTAGCCTCCCCTTCGGTCCTTACGACCGGATACTGCCTAGCATATCTGGGTGCTAGCCTCCCTTTCGGTCCTTATGACCGGATACTGGGGACTATTTCACCCCTAACTGCTATCACATAGCAACATATCATACTAGCACATAAACACAACACAGGTAGTAGCAACCATATATGAATATCACAAAGACAATCATCTATCAGACAACTCCTACTGGTGGGCCAACATTGTGGCCATAGACCCACCGCTACTGGAAGGTAACTCACCTCGAAAAGTAGCTACCGAAAGTCTTACTGCTAGACGTCTGGCTGGTGCACCAGTAATCCTCCAGTTGAATGGAAGCTTCTCACAGTATAGATTCCGGATCTACCTCCCCTCCTTGCACACTTCAACCTCCTCTTCCTTCCTCTAAGCTCCAAACCTTCTCCACTAAGCCAAAATCACTCTCAAGAATAATATGGGGGCCAGGGTTTCTTTCCACAGCTCTCTGGAAGTGTTAGGGACGAAGGAGGCCAAGTTAGAGCGTTTAAATCGGGTGCAAACACCCGGATGAGGGTTTTTGTCCAAACAGGGTCTACTCGCCGAGTCCACGGACCGACTCGCCGAGTCCAAAGTTCAAACCCCGCGCCTTATCCCGCTCCTACTCGGTGAGTTGATCCTTCAACTCGTCGAGTCCAAGGCAAAAATGCAAAAAATTAAAATATTATACACAAGGAGTACGTACCAGGAACCAGGTGCTACAGAGATTGTCCCATGTACCATTCCCAAAGGGTCCATATGGTTCTATTGCCAAAAGGAAAGGGCATTGGTTGCAAAGTTACCAAATTTACCTGAAAGATCATAAGGCTGGTAAAGTCAATAAGTTTGACTCTAGTTCAAGTAAAGTCCGCTATCTAACTTGATTAAGTTTTTATTTTGAGATTCTTATTACATGATGTGACTGGGTCACATGTTGATGATTTAAGAATCATAGAAAAAGTGAAGGAAACTTAAAGAAAGAGTATGTTGATTCTGATCGCAAAGATGGATTTGTATCGCTTGAATGAAGATCGGATTCTTGAGCTACTCTTAGGAGTTATGATAGATTGCTAGGAAACATGTAGTAGCATACTTTTCATTTGAAGTTGCATTGTAAGGAAAAAAAATTTCCGCATTTTATAAATAAATAAAAGTTTGTTTTACTTTATTTTATATCTCCTTGCAATGACATTGGTGAAAACTTGATGTTTGTATGTATCTAGCAATATTGAAAAATACGAATTTAACTCTTTCATTTGTAGTAGTGTCTAAATTTACCAAATAAGGAAAGCTTCTTATCATCCAAGTTTTCATTTGGATCGAAACTTGGAATCATATAAGTTCTACAGTATGATGAATGAGAACTTTCAGCTTTGGAAAATTAAGACTAGTTCCTTGTTCACATTTATATGTGAGTCAAGTAAAGGACTAAGGGATCGAGTACACATTCTTTTCCACTGATCAAGTCCACCACAAAAGATCTATAAGACTATTCGTCATGATTTACTAAAGTTTAGTAAATATGGTTACACTTACAAGTTTAAGTGTAATTCTAATACATTGGAAAAAATTTCGATGTATGGCATAACAAATTAGAAGAATCAAATTATGCAGAATGATAAAAGTTACCCAAATCTGAAAAGATGGAAGAGTACTTTAGTATCATCTTATATGATCATCTTAATGATTAAGAGACCTTATCACAATTGATCCTCTAAGTGCATTTTGATAGCTAAGAAGAGGAGCTATGAATTGTTGAAGTGGTCCAAGATTGTAACTTGAGTGACATATCTTAAAGGAAGGCTTCTTAACACTAGTCAAATATAAGAGTAAAAGTATCCTACTCTTGTACATTTGAAACTGGTAAGTTGTGATGTTTTGGATAAAACAATGACCAACTAAGATCAAATTTGTGAAGTGTTTGTCTTGCTAAAGAATCCAAACTATCTCTTGAATATTTGGCAAGATAGTCTTATATGTCAAGAGGACAGTGGGAGTCTTAATGATCTTGGAAGAATTTCAAGATCTAATCAAGAATAAAAACTTGTAGTTTAACACTAGCACATGACGTAAGGTTTATAACCTATCGTGTTGACATATTTCTATTTTTGTGCCCATTCCAGTTAAAGTTGGCTTTGCATATGAGTTCTTAGAGTTCTCAATTGGGTTCATAACAAATTTGAAGCAATGGCAGGCCCTTGAGTTGCCAGATGGCAAGAAATTCAGATTGAGTTTAGTCCATATGAGTTTGGATTTGTCATTAACTGTGTCTTGTGATTATGGTTTTGACAAATTCACATGGATAGGAACAAATACACCATAAAAATCAAAGTGTCATAAGGTTTCTCTCCGATTCATGAAAATGATGGTGATGAAACTCTTTCACTAAGTAGAATTTAAGTAGATAACAATTGTGATATTTGCATTATCAAAGTCGTTAGTGGAGAATGTATGGTTAACCTGCACACTAACATGGACTTGTGCGGAATGGAAAAGGTCCAAACAAATGAGACTATGATTACGACATCCCTTTTCATAGTTCTGAAATTGTTTAGACGCACGTGTGTGCTATCTAAGGAAAGGTGTATGATTTTGATAAAGTTTTATCAAAGCATCTCGTATCAGAAGTCTGAACTTTGGTATGAAAGTCAATACAGTATTCATTACTAAAAGTCCAACAGATTTCTGAGTACATGTCAAAGATAGTGGGAGCATATGTGTTATGCTAATAATCATCATGTTAGTGGGAGCATAATAATTATTGTTAGTGTTGCAAGTTATCAATGTTAATTATAGAAAACAAAAGGTTTCAATTGGGAAAAAGTTGTTTTGCTATAATTAAGGGAGAGGAAACTATACTTCATTTCAATTCTAAAAGCTTAGATTGAGGTTTTAATCATCTTTAGTCAAGAATATATATATATATATATATATATATATATATATATATATATATATATATATATATATATATATGAATTTTGTGTTGGAATGGCTCAACCTAAGGAAATTCTATATATGGGTCTATTATTTGTGTTCTAAAATTCAATTATGATTACAACATCCCTTTTCATAATCTGAATTATGAGAACTTGGGAAATAGAAATATTGTAGCAAAAGGACTAATCTAGTATCATGTCTTTATGTGGGACATCATGAATCGTGTCCCATATGCTTTGGGTACAGGATCGATTGCATGTGGTATAATATTTATCCTTTCTAAATTTTCCAAATGCCTATGGCATTAAGAAGGGAAAAGGTCCAGAATTAGATATGACTAAAAGGATTAAGCAATTGTCAAGTAAAATCTAAGGTTTACCAAAGATTGGTTGCTCAGGGACAGTTGGAAGTATAGTGTTAATTTTCCAAGGACCATATTGACATATTCTGAAAAGAGGCAACTCTTATTCAAGAGTAATAGTCAAAAGGGGAATATGGAAATATTCCCATAGGTGGAAGTTATTCATTAAATCTGTGTAAGATTAGGAAACTTAATGCAAGAAGAATGTTCAAAGGCAATGAACTTTGATTATGAGACTTCGGTTCCATGGAGTTGGTCTCCATCGGAATACTTTGTAATGTATGTTAACAAGTCGTTGTGACTATGTTCATAATCATTACAAGAGGACCAATGCATAAAAGTTTAGAATCTAACAGATTTAGGTAAATGGCAGGAATTTGGAATTCTTGCATTTGTAGTAAGGAATTGGGAGTGTGAAATGAGAATCATTGGAATTATGTTCAATCGATCTATTTCACAAGGTAAATATCATAGACAAACTTAGTATGCATGCTTGAAGTATGGCATAACTAATGTTTAGCCAAACATAGTGTGCATACTTGGTGTATGGCATGATTAGTGCTTAGAAAACATAGAGTACATGCTTGGAGCATGGGACAACTATTGTTTTAATTCATGTATAAAGTTGATAGTTTGAAATAGCATGCAATGAATAATGTGTAATCAATATCGTGATAAATAAAGGGTCTTTTATGTAGATTCATAAGTTCTAAGATCATATTGGATTCGATTATTCATGTGTTTCACTTTGCATGTTTTGACTTCCAGAATAACTAGGTCGTTCTTCCTGAATGACTAAGTTATTTAAACTGTCCACATTCGGTCATATGTTAGAAGTAGATATGAATCAAGACTGTCATGGGTTGGCTTGTAGAGGTATAATTTGTTGGACAAAGTGGTGCTACAACACTCATGAGTGCTCATAATTTCTGAATATTGGATTCAACCCACGCTCATTGGAATCACTTCATGGATTTTATCACTAGTGATCATGAGATGATAATATCTTATATTCTTCAAACCTAAAGATATGAGTTGTTACTATGAGTTGGTTATACATTGATCACACGAAAACGCATTGGTAACTCGATGTTATAAAACGTGCCTTTGTGTATGATTCAACAAGCAGTAGAACAAGCCATATGAGTCGAAGTTTATCCATTCCTTTTACCTTCGGTATAAAAGGGATATCTGTAGGCCCCTCGATGATTTAGTGATGACACCCCGAAGTCCTTGGCCAAGCTAAGACTAATTTAATTTGTTCAATTAGTCAGTCATCATGAATCGGAAATCAGGATACAACAAATGGATAGAGAGAATGATTTTAATCCATGTCTCAATCCATATGATATCCAGAATGGAGGAATATATGATCCCTTATCTTATGGACAAGTAATTGACAAAGGTCAGAGTTCATCCACAAGGTCAGAGTTTGACAACAGCTTTTGAGAGCTACGATTGCCAGTTAGGTTTTGAAGTCATAATCAATACTATTTTTAGACTTATCTAAGTGGGAGACTGTTGGATTAGTGTCTAAGTTCATAACTATAATTGGTATGTACTTAACCTGACTCGACATGGTCTATTTGGGTTGCATGGCATCAGAACATTTGGATAGACCGTTTGTGAGAAGAGGACATTAGGACATACTAATATATTATAAGTTCTAATATATTAATATGAAATCATGTTATTTAATTAGTATAGATCAAGAATTAATTTTTACTTAATTTAGTGATCAAAAGAGAGTAATTAAATATATGGGGAATGATTGTGTAAATCATTCATTCTTATGTATGTGGGCTTATGATCCATGATTCCTTAAGTTGGGTTTAACCCATATGGTGACCCATGGATACTCCATGGATGTTAAAACCCATGGAGCATAAGGAATGGATAAAGTCATGGGTCACATGATGTAACCCTAATGTGCACACTATATAAGGACCCCTTTAGCTCAAGAAATTGGCACTAGTGATACATATATGAGGGCTAGCCGATTTGAGCATGAAGTGTATTCTTCTCATGGTTATTCCAAGTGTTGATGATGTTGTGTGAACCATTTGAGGTGTCACACTTGGGGCACTAGGCTCTCGAGCATCATAGAGTCAAGCTACATCAAGAGGTATGTATTCTAACTTGTTATATTACCCAAGTATCAAAAGATTGTATGCTAGATAGAGTAATACCTTGGAATATTCATACTTACATGTATAATAGAGAAAACATAGGTCCAAGTTATTTAGGGCTGCATGTACACTTAGGAGTGTTAGAATGCTCAAAACCCAACAATATCTACTTTTCATACCTTCAACAAAGATTTCACAATTACGCTTTACGATGTAAAATATAACTAAAGCTACTATAGTTGTTAATAAAGTTGATTTGGTATCTTGTGTTTAACCTCAAACATTCGTTAGAAAGGAAGTCATATACCAAAGTGTATAGCTCCTTAATCATTTGCTCTACGCCTTAGTGAAAATATCATTAGGAATCCTCTTCATAAGGTTCACATATGTCAAATAAACTACATTATTTTCCTTCAAATATCCCTTTCTTGAAGTTGGAATATGTGAATGTCATTTATATAATAAAGATAACAATGTCCAAGATAAGTTTGATTTAAAATAGGTTTAATTCAAAAGTGCTTGTATATAGAACTTGATTTTATTTATAAAATGTTGATATTTACTTCACAACTTTTTTAAGAGATCTAGCCTCATAAACATAATTTAACCATTTCAGAATATGAATATTATCGTTATGAAAAACGATTGAGTAAATGATCAAACAATTGAATAAAATAACTAAAACTTAAATTTAGACATCCTAAATTAAAACATATTTTGCTCCAAAACAAATATTGTTTTACATTACAAGTAATTTTTGTTCTAAGCATAAATAGTAAACTAAACTCCTAGAGTGTAGTTCCAACTTGATTGTGCGCAACTTGGATACTCTTCAATAAATATTTGCACGAAATTTTCAAATATTAGATAAACATTTAAGTACCAAGTACCTAAGTGTTATATGAAAAGTATGAGTTTTATCTAGTACATACAAGAAGTACTAGTCTCTTGCAGACTTTCTTTCCAAATAAGAGGAGTAAATCCTCTTCTAGTGTCCAATTTCTTCACAAAAGAAACAAGATTCATCTATGTGGGTTTTAGTAGATTTCTTGGGCATAAAGGTGTTAAGTCCATAAAATATGAGCGTCTTAGATCACACAAGGTGATTCTTTTAGCCTTGCATTATTAAAATGTTTTCAACTAGCTTTAAGTAAAATATCACTGTATTTATTCGAATATTTCTTGACCTGTTATATCATATATATATATATATATATATATATATATATATATATGTGTGTGTGTGTGTGTGTGTTTAAATTATCCAAGACTTCCTAGAAACCATGAATAAATATTCCTAGCTTGAAGTTATAAACATCTTAAGTATCAAAGTGATGCCTTTACTATGTATCATGTTCAGGTTTAATTGCTCAAAGCATATAGTTTAGGACTTGGAACTTTAAGTGTATATAATTTCATATCTCTTATGAGATTGTCTCTTAAGGCATGAACTCATTCATTGAAGTTGTATCTATTTAATGTTATTGTTTCATTAAGTCATTAATGAAAATAACAATACATGATAATGAGAATGGATTACTTTACTACAAAATTTTTAACAAAATTCATTTAGTATTTTCAATATTTAATCTTTAATTATTAATAGCCTTTTAATTTCCAAAAATATTAATTCTCAAAGTCTAGGATCCATGTTGCAAAACAAATAAATGGTTACGTATCATTTATTCCATCCATTTGAATTCGATTCGGTAGAAATCAATTATCAATTATATCTTTCTATATAACTCCTAGATTTATGGGATTGCTAATAACAAATTTAATTATACATGTTTGATCCTATCTATGCCTTGAATCTCTCTTGATTAGGTCTCCTTTATCACAAAAGATTTCCGATCAAACTGTCTAATTTGAAAAACTTGTGTAATCGGCATATAACTTGGTTATAGAAATCGCGAAGACACCCCGACTATCAAAAGATAACACTAAGCGGTTAGGTATCCTTTATCCCTCTAGTGCATACAAGAGACATGTGGGTGTTCTTCAAAAGGATTGCATGGATTTGAGTTTTGTAAAAAAGATCTTTATATGTTTTATAATTCTAGTTTAAAGACATATGATATCATGGTTATTACATGCATATAATAAACCATGATATCAATTTTCCAAAGAAAATTACCTTTTAAAGGTTCTTTATAAAAAGCTAGTTTTTATTTAATTTGATGCAATTGAATTTTAATAACCGGTATTAAGATTGAATGAATTTGAACCTTTTAGATCTTTAATAAAACTTCCTTTTATTACTTATATATTTGGAGTGTGTTTAGGTTATAAAAATCTCCGTTGTAAAACTTATATTGGAGTATTTCAAAATTTGTCGTTATTAACGATATTAACTTGTTACATCTTACGTCCAATTTTTGAAAACCCAAACTCCACGTGATGTTTATTTTGTCCAAAATTATTTTAGCATGTGAAAACTAATTTATCAACCACACATAATAATTGCATAAAATAAAGAACACAAACATGCATAAAAAGATATGCGCGTAAACATAACCAACTAATGACATTTTTTTGAGCCAAAACAAAAATGTCAACTTCATTCCTAAAGGGACATTTAAGGGGACCAAAAAACTTCTTGTAATGTTGTTTTATAAGCTCTCACTTAATTAAACACTCATTTCTTACAAAAGATTGGAAAAACCTTTTTAAACGAAAAACTGCAGCTTTCATGACACTTTTAAGAAAGTGTCATCTTTCTGTTCAGCACCTTTCTAGCACATGTGTAGCATTCATGACACCTTTCAGAAAGTGTCATGTTCTACCGAGCACATGTTGAACTCGAAAATTTTCCTTTTGTCTTCAAAACAATGGTTCAAACATCATTTCTTGTTACATCTTTGTACAAATAAATTAATTCTAAAAACTAATGTATCTCTTTACAAAAATAACCAAGAAAAACTAATCTATTTAATTGTTACATACCATATGAATAAATAAATTATTACAACCATTCTATAACAAAAATAACCAACACAACAACAAAATGACACATTGGTCATTGGCTAGTTTATGCTCATCATATACATCAATATACACATTGTAACAACGTAAATTTCGAAACAACTTTTCGCATTTTATAAAAACACAAATCATTTATCATTCATGAAAACATTTATGTTTTTAACTCAATCCATGCTACATAAAATTCCCAAGATCTGATAACATAAAATCCCGTGTGTGTGTATTGATCAAGTCGGCGCCTTCCCACGGTCATCACTAGTACCGGAAACAAATAACACCAATACTGTAAGCACAAAGCTTAGTGAGTTCCCCAAAATACCACATATAACACATATTAGCCACTCGAGGCTATAACTCTGTGGGCCCGTGGACCCTACTCTGTGAACCCTCTGGTTCTAACTCTGTGAACATTCCGGTTCCAACTCTATAAACATGCACAACATAAATCACATAGAAATAATGCAGTACAACACATAACATACATAGCATACAAATACTCTATCACATAACTCTGATTACCTACTCAAGGTAAAGTATAGTGAGAAGACTCACCTCGTGTATCTCGCAAACTCGCAAATCCCGGGAATCACTCGTGCTCGATCCCCTGAGCTATAATCCTCCTATAACACAATATATCTCTAATTAACACTTTCACAACTAAGGCTGACTACCCCTATCAAGTGAACACTGGTCAACTCTGGTCAACGGTCTACTTTGACCGGACTCGGCGAGTGCACTAGAGCGACTCGGCGAGTCTATGCATGTTCACTGACTCCCTGGGATCCTCTCTTGACACGTCGAGTATTTCCCCAACTCGACGAGTTCCACCTGGCATGAATCGCGCGGCCACCACGACTTAACTCGCCGAGTGTCAAGAACAACTCGGTGAGTTCAGGCTCGACTCAGCCCCCATAATGACTCTCCCTAACTCACTGGGTCAACCCCCAACCCGGCGAGTCCACTCGCTGAACACTTTACGTGAAACCCCGACCCTACTCGCCGAGTCTCAAGAACAACTCGGCGAGTTCATGCCATGCACAAACTCTATTGACATTCTGAGGTCAGATATGCTTTCCCAAACCATATATCTAGCCTCCCCAAGCATGAATGTCACATAAAGTTTGGAACTTGATGCTTGCATAACCCTCACAAGGCATCAAAAGATGATTTGGTCCCAAAAATGACCACCTATGTCTAATAACTCCATAATATCCCAAAAAGCCCCAAGGGTTAAGGTCTCTGGACCTCTTTGAGTCCAGATCCAAGGCACAAACTCGAAGAGAGACCAATTGCTTCACATAATCATTCCTCAAAGGGGTTATAAAACCCTAACTCTAAAGATCAACCCTAAAGTTGAAGGAGATTCGAACCATTACCTCAAAATGAAGCCTCTGGACTCTGGATCTGCTAGAATCTCACCTCCTCCTTGCTCTTGCCACCTTCTTCTTGCTAAACAAGGAATACAAAGGCCCAAAAGTGACTTCTTCTCTCCCAAAACGAATTAGCTCTCTTAGGGTTCTCTCAAGGGACTAGTAGCCGCAATGGGAGGCTAGAAAGTGCCCTTAAATAGGCTCCAAACCCGGGGATTTAGGGTTTCATTAAACAGCGTGGACTCGCCGAGTCCATTCCTTGGACTCGCCGAGTCCAGGCACGAACCCGCGTCCAAAACCACGATCCTACTCGGCGAGTTTGAGCTCCAACTCGCCGAGTCCCCTCACAAAACACCAAAAATATAAGAATGAATAATACTTGGGAATCCGGGCTGTTACAATTCTCCCCCACTAGAACTAGACTTCGTCCTCGAAGTCTCGCTCTGCAAATAACTCTGGATGCTGCTCGCGCATCTCACGCTCCGGCTCCCAAGTCATCTCGGACCCCTTCCGATGCTGCCACTGAACCAAAACCAAGGGTACCTCCTTGTTCCTCAGAACCTTGATTTTCCGATCTCTGATTGCCACTGGTCTCTCAGCATAATTCAGGCTCGCATCCACCTGAATATCCTCTAATGGAACCACTGCCGACTCATCGGCTATACACTTCCGCAGCTGCGACACATGGAAAGTGTCGTGAATCTGCCCCAACTCTGCTGGCAAATCCAAACGATAGGCTACCCGGCCTACCCTCGCGATCACTCGGAATGGACCAATATATCGGGGCCCCTACTTGCCCCTCTTCCTGAATCGAATCACTCCTTTCCAAGGAGAGACCTTCAGGAGTACAAGGTCGCCGACCTGAAACTCAAGCTCAGACTGGCGCCTGTCCGCAGAACTCTTCTGATGACTCTGAGCGGTCAACAACCTCTGCCTGACCTGTTGGATCTGCTCTGTCGTCTGAAGCACGATCTCTGTACTGCCCATCACGCGCTGTCCAACCTCTCCCCAACAAATGGGGGTCCTGCACCTCCTCCCATACAACAGCTCAAAGGTCGGCATACCAATGCTCGAATGATGGCTGTTGTTGTAGGAAAACTCTGCCAAGGGCAAGTACGTATCCTAACTTCCCCCAAAATCCAATACACAAGCCCGAATCATGTCCTCGAGCGTCTAAATCGTCCGTTCACTCTGCCCATCCGTCTGGGGGTGATATGCGGTACTAAAATGCAGCCTAGTACCCAACTCCTCATGAAACTTCTTCCAGAATCTGGAAGTGAAACGTACATCCCGGTCTGAGACAATCGAGATCGGCACCCCATGCCGAGATACCACTTCCCTCACGTACATCTCTACTAACTTCTCTGCGGAAGAACTCTCGTTGATGGCAAGGAAGTGAGCGCTCTTTGTCATCCTATCCACAATCACCCAAATTGCATCAACTCCCCTAGCAATCCATGGCAATTTGGTGATACAATACATGGTGATCTGTTCCCACTTCCGTTCGGGAACCTCCAACGGCTGCAACTTACCATGCGGTCTCTGGTGCTCGGCCTTAACCCTATGCCAGGTCAAGCACCTCTTAACAAACATGCAACATCCCTCTTCATACAGGGCCACCAATACTCTTTCCTCAGGTCCAAAAACATCTTAGTGGCCCCTGGATGGATCGAAAATTTCAACCGATGAGCCTCCTCCATCAAAATGGTACGCGTTCCTCCCACAAACGGCACCCAGATATGCCCCTGGAATGTCATAAGCCCCCGACCATCGGTAACGAACTCTGAAATCAATCCAACAACTCGCTCTTTCTTCTGCATCTCGGGTTGCACAGCCTCGGCCTGTGCCCCACGAATGGCGTCCAACACTGGAGCTATCACGGTCAATCTCAAACATACATCCCGCAGCGGGGTGCTCTCCGCCCTGCGGCTCAGTGCATCGGCTACCACATTAGCCTTGCATGGGTGGTACAGGATCTCACAATCATAATCCTTAACCACATCCAACCACCTTCTCTGACGCATATTTAGGTTGGGCTGATCCATCAAATACTTCAAACTGTTATGGTCCGTGTATATCATACACCGAACCCCATACAAGTAGTGACGCCAAATCTTGAGGGCGAACACCACTGCCCCCAACTCTAGATCATGGGTGGGATATCTCGTCTCATGAGGCTTCAGATGCCTTGATGCATATGCTATCACATGCCCTCTCTGCATCAGCACCGCTCCCAACCCCAAAATCGATGCATCACAGTACACCACAAAGTCCTCCATGCCTTCCGGGAGGGCTAACACCGGGGCTTCGCATAACCTTTGGCGAATTGTCTCAAAGGAGGCTTGCTGCTCGGGGCCCCATGAAAAAGCGATACCCTTCCGGGTCAACCTGGTGAGCGGCACCGCGATCTTGGAGAAGTCTCTGATAAATCTCCGATAATAACCTGCCAACCCTAGGAAACTCCTGATTTCGGAGGGTGACCTCGGCACCTCCCAACTCATCATCGCCTCAACTTTTGCCAGGTCGACCAATATCCCTTTCTGGTTAACAAGATGACCCAGGAACTAGACCTCTCGCAACCAGGAAAATCACACTTGGAGAACTTGGCATAAAGCCTCTCCGACCTTAGAACTCCGAGGATCTCCCTCAAATGCTCCTCATGCTGCTCTCTAGATCTCGAATATACCAAAATATGATCGATGAATACAATCACTGACTGATCCAACATCGGCCTACACACTCGGTTCATGAGATCCATGAGCACTGCCGGGGCATTGGTGAGCCCGAAAGGCATCACCACAACTCGTAATGCCCATAACGCGTCCTAAAAGCTGTCTTCTGGATGTCCTCATCTCGCACTCTCACCTGATGATATCCAAACCTCAAATTGATCTTGGAAACCAAGATGCTCCCTATAACTAATCGAACAAATCGTCGATCCTCGGCAATAGGTAACGGTTCTTGACTGTCAGCTTGTTCAACTCCCGGTAATCAATGCACATCCGGTGTGAACCATCCTTCTTCTTGACAAACAGAATAGGCGCTCCCCGCGGCGAGCTGCTCGGCCGAATAAACCCCTTCCCCAGCAGCTCCTGAAGCTGTGAGGATAACTCTTGCATCTCTGGAGGTGCAAGGCGATAAGGCACCTTAGCGATAGGCACGGCCCCGGAACCAAATCGATACTGAACTCCACTTGCCTCACAGGAGGCACACCCGGCAACTCCTCAGGAAATACATCCGGGAACTCACGCACTACCGGAACCTCCTCAACTGACCTCGGTCTCTCGGAATCCACCCACATATCCATCACATACGCCACAAAACCCTTACAACCCTGCTGTAGACACTGCCTCGCCCTAGCGGCCGAAAAAAACGCTGATCCAGAACGTGTACCCTCACCGTACACCGTAAGAACTCCCCCACTAGGGTCTCGTATGGTCACCAGCTGTCGCTCACAGTCGATAACTGCACCGAATCAGCTCAACCAGTCCATGCCCACAATGACACAGACATCACCCATCGATATAAGAACAAAATCAATCGGAAACTCAACACCGAAAATCTCTAACACGCATCCCTGGAGAACCTCTGTGGCATATATCACCCTCTCGTCAGCTATGGAAACTCTCAGAGGCCGACTCAATGCCTCACGACTAACACTGGTATGCTGACTAAAGGCCAAAGACACAAAAGACCGACTCGCACCTGAGTCAAATAACACTAAAGCAGGTACAGAATTCACAAGGAAAGTACCTACGCATAACATAATATAAGCATAATATCTCAACATCAAAATAAATACACGAAAGAATACATACCAGCCACAACATCGGGCGCAACGCAAACCTCCTCCGCGGTCAATTGAAAGGCCCTCCCTCGTGCCCTCGGCGCCTCAGCCTTCACTAGCCGACTCTCGGTAGCTCTGATGGCGGAAGGGGCAGATCCCTGAGGTGCTCCCTGAGATGATCCTCGCAATTGCGGACACTCTGTCGTCCGGTGTCCGGTCTGGTTGCAGTGGAAGCACACTACAAACCCCTTGGGGCAGTCCTAGGCCATATGCCCCTCCTTGCTACACTTGTAGCAAGATCCCGCTCTACAGACTCCCTCATGACCCTTGCCACACTTCCCACGAGTGCGGCCCTTCTAGCTCCCCGTTTTGGGGTCAGCGGGCTTGGCCCGCTTGGCTGTCGGCTGAGACTGCGCCGGTCGCCGATCCCTCCTCTGAGACTCCGCCTCCTCCCTGACCTGAGTCTCTAGCTCAATCACCCTCTTTCGGGCATTTGCCTAAAGCTCGGAAAATGTCAGGTACGAGGAGTTCGCCAAGAAATCCCGAATGTCTCGCCTCAAGATACTCAGATATCGGCTCATACGTGCCTGCTCCGTAGACACGTGCTCAGGGCAAAACATCTCCCTCTCATGGAACATCCTGGTAATCACCGTAACAGACTCAGTACCCTGCTTAAGGGTCAGAAACTCCTGGGCCAAACGCTCCCTCTCCACCTGGGGAACGTACTAATCTCGGAAAATGGCAGTGAACCTCTCCTAGGTCATTGCCGCAAGCTCAGCAGGCGTAAAGTGCGCCGTCACAAACTTCCACCAGTCCTTCGCTCCCAAGCGAAGCTGGTTCAGTGCGAACCGAACCTTCAAATGCTCAGGAGATGATCAAGTGAAGAAACACCCCTCTATGTCAAAAATCTATCTCATAGCTGCCACCGGGTCCTGGGTCCCATCAAACTCCGGCGGTTTTGTGTTGCTGAACTCCCGGAACAGCAACGCATCACCATCTTGCGGCCTCGCGGCAGCAATAGCTATGGTGGCCACTGCAACAACAGCCTCAGAAAGAGCAGCATAATGCTCATCAAAGGTCTCAATCAACGTGGTCTTAATAGACCCGAACATCTCTGGTATCTCTGCCCTGATGGCCGCAGCCACCACCTCATGGATGATCCGGCGGATCTCCTCATCACTGGTCCCAATGCTCTCAGGCATAAGACGTGTCCTCACCATGATATACCTCTAAAATACAACATACAATAAATTAGAATCCATTCGAGCATACTCACACTCGACAACTCATTCCTCCTCGATCCATGGTATTCCAAAGATTCGTACTTGGGCTGTACTCCGCCCCGGTGCTTTCAGTAGTACGGGCCCAATACTACTGTCCGCACCGTATCAGAATACACCCCAAGTCCTCCTCTTCGGATCCCAATTCCAAGTACTATATCATGCATAATCCACTCTCTAATAGATTTCTCATAAGCCCCTCACTGCTACCTACACACTCTCAAGCATCTCATAGCAGCTCACCTCTTCCTAGGCTAAGGCATCACAAATCAGGCCACTCTAGTCCTAATAGGAGTACCTAGCCTACTCTAGCATGAGAATACATCATATCAATATCAATATCACATAACATGAGGGTATTTTGGGAAATCACCATTCGGGCGCGGACCGATCGTACACACAACTCTGCTCTGCGTTTTTCCAAAAATCTTTTACACTTTTTGAAAATACCTCTCAAATCCTCAGTTTGAGTTCAAATACGCCCGAAGGTGTACTCGAATCCCTCAAACCAAGGCTCTGATACCAACTTGTAACAACGTAAATTTCGAAACAATTTTTCGCATTTTATAAAAACACAAATCATTTATTATTCATGAAAACATTAATGTTTTTAACTCAATCCATGCTACATAAAATTCCCAAGATCTGATAACATAAAATCCCGTGTGTGAGTACTGATCAAGCCGGTGCCTTCCCACGGTCATCACTAGTACCTGAAACAAATAACACCAACACTGTAAGCACAAAGCTTAGTGAGTTCCCCAAAATACCACATATAACACATATTAGCCACTCGAGGCTATAAATCTGTGGGCCCGTGGATCCTACTCTGTGAACCCTCTGGTTCTAACTCTATGAACCTTCCGGTTCCAACTCTATAAACATGCACAACATAAATCACATAGAAATAATGTGCTACAACACATAACATACATAGCATACAAATACTCTGTCACATAACTCTGGTTACCTACTCAAGGTAAAGTATAGTGAAAAGACTCACCTCGTGTATCTCGCTAACTCGCAAATCCCGGGAATCACTTGCGCTCGATCCCCCGAGCTATAATCCTCCTATAACATAATATATCTCTAATTAACACTTTCACAACTAAGGCTGACTACCCCTATCAAGTCAACACTGGTCAACTCTAGTCAACGGTTAACTTTGACCGGACTCGGCGAGTGCACTAGAGCGACTCGGCGAGTCTATATGTTTTCACTGACTCCCTAGGATCCTCTCTTGACACGTCGAGTATTTCCCCAACTCGACGAGTTCCACCTGGCATGAATCACAGGGCCACCACGACTCAACTCGCCGAGTCTCAAGAACAACTCGGCGAGTTCAGGCTCGACTCAGCCCCCATAATGACTCTCCCTGACTCACTGGGTCAACCCCCAACCCGGCGAGTCCACTCGCTGAACACTTTACGTTAAACCCCGACCCTACTCGCCGAGTCTCAAGAACAACTCAGCGAGTTCATGCCATGCATAAACTCTATTGACCTTCTGAGGTCAGATATGCTTTCCCAAACCATATATCTAGCCTCCCCAAGCATGAATGTCACATAAAGTTTGGAACTTGATGCTTGCATAACCCTCACAAGGCATCAAAAGATGATTTGGTCCCAAAAATGACCACCTATGTCTAATAACTCCATAATATCCCAAAAAGCCCCAAGGGTTAAGGTCTCTGGACCTCTTTGAGTCCAGATCCAAGGCACAAACTCGAAGAGAGACCAATTGCTTCACATAATCATTCCTCAAAGGGGTTATAAAACCCTAACTCTAAAGATCAACCCTAAAGCTGAAGGAGATTCGAACCATTACCTCAAAATGAAGCCTCTGGACTCTGGATCTGCTAGAATCTCACCTCCTCCTTGCTCTTGCCACCTTCTTCTTGCTAAACAAGGAATACAAAGGCCCAAAAGTGACTTCTTCTCTCCCAAAACGAATTAGCTCTCTTAGGGTTCTCTCAAGGGACTAGTAGCCGCAATGGGAGGCTAGAAAGTGCCCTTAAATAGGCTCCAAACCCGGGGATTTAGGGTTTTATTAAACAGCGTGGACTCGCCGAGTCCATTCCTTGGACTCGCCGAGTCCAGGCACGAACCCGCGTCCAAAACCACGATCCTACTCGGCGAGTTTGAGCTCCAACTCGCCGAGTCCCCTCACAAAACACCAAAAATATAAGAATGAATAATACCTGGGAATCCGGACTGTTACACACATCAAACAACCTTTGTTTTTCTAAGACAACTTTAAATGACAAATGATGCATGAAACTTTTGTCACATAAAATAACAAAAAAGTTGTCACAGAAAATATGGATGAACTTATTTTTATACAAAAACAAGTTATCCGTATTCTCCAAAAACTAATATTTCAGAAATCAAAAATCTAACCAAGCTTGCAAGATGGCTATGATACCAATTGTTGGGTTTTAGCTCAAAAATAGTTTAATAAACTTGAAAAATATGGCAACGGAAGAGTTTAATTTTTTTGAAATAACATAATCATTTTATACCCACCAAAGATATTCTTTCAAGTTATGGAAAGATTAAAACACCAAACAAAGAATAGATGAAGAAATAACAACCTTTGTAGTTCTTTGGGTCTTCTCGGGAGGCTTGGAAGTTGATGAAGAATGTGGAACCTTTGAGACAAAAATAATGACTCAACTTGATGTAGTTGCCAGTTCAAAACTCTTAAACCCTTAAGCTTTAAGTTCATAACCAATATGAACTTAAAGAGGGCTTGAAGATGCAAGCATTCTTCAAGTTTTCTAACCAAAACTAGACATAAAGGGAGAGGGAAGAGAGGATTCAGATTTTTCATCAAGGAATGAATGAGCAAATAATCCAAGTGCAAGCTCTCTTATTTATATGCATAAAGTGAAGTAATTAACCATTAGTCCTTAACACTTTAAGCAAACTTGTCCCTATTGTCATAAACATGTCTCTCATGCCTTTAAAGCATGATTAGACAAATTATACATTTTTTATTTTTATGCACTAGGTTACAACCTGCGGAAACCAGGGGTAAAAAATTTACAAAAAATTTATATTATTAATAAGAGTTAAGTTTGTTTAACATTTTTTGTATTGATTATTTAAAATTAATACTAATATATATTTGTAAAAAAGTATATAAATTTGAATAGATGTTGAAGAGAAACACAAGCAATCAATGGAAAGGTAAATATGAAGATAAATAAAATGCAACTTTGAATATGTGAATACTTTATGTAGTGTGAGGGCAAATCAGTATTTTTATATTTGAGGGAGCAATCAATAAACACCATGTGGCATCTATTAAAGTCTGAAAATGAAATATCGAAACAAAATTAATATTATGGATTGCAATGCTATATAAAAAATAAAATATTAAAAAATCTAATAAAAAAAGAAAAAAACACAATTGTTTTAATTAAGAAAACTATGAAGCATTTATAAATTTCTAAAAACTTCCTTATACACAACATTGGAAGTTTTGTTTGTAAGTCTACCATCCTTATCTAAAGTTAAAAATTTCAATCATTCTCTACTTCGAACTCTAGATAAGACAACATACAATTGTCCATGTGAAAAAATAGGATGTTTGAGATACAGACCAACCTTTGATAACAACTGCACCTGACTTTTATTAATTGTCATTGCAAAAGATACAACCAAAGGAAATTGCCTTCCTTGAAATTTGAAGGGAATTTTTTTTCAGATGGACTTAAAGGCATTCTCGGAATAAAGGTTTGCTTTCCAATATTAGTTCTAGATATGATAATTGTGTCAATAATACGTTTTCCCATAGATTTCACTTGTAGTCTAGTGCCGTTACATAAGTCATTTTTTTGATCAATGTTTTTTAGTAACATACCTGGAACACCGACTTTTAAAATTAACTTGTGCTTTGGCAAACCTGATACTTTAAGACCATTTAAAATAGTTGGGGAGTATAAATTGGGATCAAACTGATAATGAACAAACTCTGACTGGCAAATACTATCTGAACTTAAATATTCTACTTCGTCTCTAGGAAACAATGCTATCAAACGATCATTGATTTGTTGGACAACTTCATTTTTTGGAGCTAGTATAGCACTTTCTTGAAAATAACTCATAATGTTGAATTTTTCCAAGATTGAAGGATATACAAACTCAATTAATGAACCTATAGGATCATGTGGATCATTAATGAGAATATCATCCGGAACATCAATAATCGCTTCACCATCGTTCGAACCACCAACTTTTCCTTCTCCTATATCCAAAAGCCAATTTGCAAAATTATGTATTTTTCAAATATCAGATGGATCCCTTCCAACGATTAGTCTCATGTTTATTGTTAATCTATTGATTTTACATTGTTGTCATATATATGAAGAACATAAAGAAGCTTTAATGATATTTTGTATATTGCCTCCTTGAACAACAGGTAGAATCTGTCTGAAGTCTCCTCCAAAAGCAATTGCTTTCCTTCCAAATGGAATTATTGAATTGCTAGACTTATCAAACTTACATACATCTTTAAGAGCTCGATCTAAAGATTCAAATGCATGATTGTGGACCATAGGTGCTTCATCCCAGATAATCAATGAGCTTTTTCTTACTAATCTGCCGAGTTCACTATCAATCGTTATCTTACAAACAGAATCCTCCGTAAGATTCAACGAAATTATAAACCGAGAGTGTGTTGTCCTATCTCCAGGCAATAATAATGATGCAATACCACTTGAAGCAACATTTAAAACTATATCACCTTTACATCTAATTGTTGTAGATATCGTCTTCCAAAGAAAGTCTTTGCCCGTTCCACCATATCCATACACAAAAAACACACCTCCTTTCTTATCTTTGACTGTAGTCATGATATCAAGAAAAATATTGCGCTGCTTGTTTGTTAATGCATGAAACATACAATCAAAATCTTTCTTTAAAATCGGTATGTCATAATCTAGCTCCTCTGTGATAAGGCGATTTACTGAAGAAGAAACTGTATCAGAATCAGGGTAAGGCATTTTGTTATAATTTTTAAGACTGGTGTTGTTATGAAGTAAAATCTGTTCGGTCTCAAACAAAGTCAGGTTTCTAGTTTGATCCTCATTGAGTGATAAACCTATAAAAATGAACAATATGTCAAAAACAATATAATATTAAACAATTTAATGGTAATAAAAAAATTGTACCCTGCATATTGAAAATATATAATATCCGTTTTTACAAATAATGGAAGAAAATTATAATACCTAGAGACTTTAATCTATGTTGTTGGTTGTAAAGAATACCATCCGACAAGTGTTTCCATGTATTTTCCCAAACAAACTCTGGTCTACCCAAACTGTTAGACATTAACATCGTAGCAAATAAGAAACGCAGATAAAAACCAGTTCCTGAATGACTCGCTTCCTTAATTGCATCTACATATTCTTTGTCGTCATCTAAGAGGCCCAAAGCATAACATGCATCACGAAAATTAGGAAATTCTTCACCATTTACCGTACAAATTTCTTCAAAAGATTTTGGACCTTTCACTTAATTTAAAAGAATCTGTAAGAAGTAGACTTCGCCAAGTTTAGATGCAACAGAGTGAATCTTTCCTATTGAACGCCCAATTTTCCTTGGCTTGCACAACCTATCCTTAGGTTTCCAAACAAACTTTGTAGGAAATTTAACATATGTAAGTTTTCGTGCATCTTTATTAATTTTATTACATTCCATCCAAGATGTGAACATAGAAGCAACAACTAAAGATTGTTCAAGAATATCGTCAATATCATCGTCTGCAGCATATATGACTTGTTGTTGATCAGGAAGATGAAAAGGTAGTCGTATCATAGAAGGATATCGGTGATGAACATCATATTTAAATATTCATCATGTTGCTTCACATGCAGATATATATCTACAATCATAATAATCTTTTATTTCACCCACAACCTTTTCTTGATGAGAAGAAGTGTTGATGTCAACAACAATTGTAGCTCTATCTGGACCTTTGTTTATATATTTAAACAAATACTTTATGGAAGATCCCTGATTGCACCATTCAACATTAATATGTGCGTGATATCTTTTCAACATATATTTGTTATATAGAACAACATTTCTATTTTCTAACTTGACACCTTATTTTTCAACAAAATATCCATTGTTTCTTCTTATATATAAGGGATAACCGTTGATATCAACTAATGTATGATTACATAATTGCTTTGGAAAATTTTTCGAACATTGCCAGTCAACCATGCATGGGCAATTCATATTTTCAGCTCCACAAGGACCATGTATCATGAATTCACTTACAAGTGGATACAACTCTGACTCTTTATTGATATTTGGAATCTCTACAGAAATAATCAGATCAATATATTCAGCAGTCGGCCGCTTGGAGTCATCATGCATAAATAGACAAATATGACTATGTAGCAAACCTCTTTTTTGAAATTCAATTGTATAGACCACTGCAAATTAAATTTACAAATAAGATATGATTAGTACCAGATGAATTATACTTTCAAATAATAAAAAATGTTAAGAAACAAAAAAATCATTATAAAAAAAATTGTATCAAACATCAACTATTAATACCTGCTTGAACGATGCTGAAAATTTTATTATCCCGTATGTCTTTAATAAAAGCATCAAGGTTTATTATGAATAACCTACATAAGATATCAGATTTATCTTTTGGATGCATTGAAGTGTTACGAAGAAACCTTTTAACTTCAGGCCATTTTGGATTACATGTAAAGGTTATGAAGAAATCAGGATATCCAAACCATTTACATAAGGACATGGCGTCAAGGTTGTTTTGCATCATATAACGTGCACTGCCAGTGAATGAAGAAGGTAAGATAACACGTTGTCCGACGTTAGATATATTTTTATTCCCGAGGTCTTGTTGATTACGTAAATTCTCATAAGACTTGCATCTAAGAATTTGTTGTTGGCTCCTTATGAAATGTAGTCTCTCGCTTTCAATCATAGTATAAACATGTACCAAAAATTGTTGAAACAACATTTTTGAATTAAGAATTAGTGAAAAATATTGATCCCTGTCCTGTATTTTATAAGAAACAAATTCTCTCATTGTATAGTTAGGCCGCTTGTTGTTGCTTGAAGATGTAATACCTCGATGTGGTATGTCAACTATGTACCATCATCACCATATGGAAATAGTAGTGGATACTGAAGAGGAAGGTATGATGGATGTAATTCACTAATAAGCCGTAGAGAACCAAATGAAGTTTGAACAACAATATCTCAATTATCAATTGAATCACCAATATCTCCAACAATCAAAACGGCAACCTCAGAAGCAGATGGTATGTTGTATGTCCTTCCATCATGGTCCCTTCTTCCAAAAATTCTCAACTTGATATCAACACGAGGGTTTTCATGAAAACAATCTCTAACCATTCTATAACACTAAAACAAGACATTATTTGACTCAAAAATCAACTTCAAATCTTATATAATATCATTATCAAGGACAGAAGAATTTGATGTAGATCGTTGATTTTCTCCACTGCAACTAACATAAACATATAAACATAAGATAAATAAATAAAGTAATGTTGATCAATAAGATATCTATTAATGTGATAATTGTGAAAAGTGTACCCAAAACATGTTCCTCTATTTGCGGTCTCATTATCAGTAACATATATGTACAACTGAGAGAATTTTGGTTTAAATCCCTGTTCCGGTAAAAGGCTTCCGATACTATGATAATTTTGACCAGTAAGTCTAAAAATGTATGGAGCATTGCCTCTATTGATTGACGAATCTATTCTGCCACCCATCGACGCAAAAGAAAACATAGAATTGTAAGAATGAATGCTCTTCATGAAGTGTTTGCTTTTAGAATCTTCAGATCTAAAAAGATTTTCATAACTTGGAGGTGCATTCGTTAACTCTGGAAGTTCAACTTTGCCACAACCACAACATAGAGAATAAGTTTCATTATCCTTTTTTTTACATCTGAGAGATTCATCTTTTCATAATTTTGCAAAACATGTTTGACAAACAACAATTTGATCACCATGATCCAAATAATCTGTCAATTAAGGTTGACATAAAAAAGTTAATCATGTAAGTTTATATAATTGAAAATGATTGAATGAATAAATGTAAATATTATACTTGTAAAAAAATTACCTTTTGATATACCGTTGTATATGTTTTGATTACTTTGGCCATCGTTGTTGTCTTGATCAGATGTCAAACCAATTATTGGAATACAAGATAATTTTGTCCCTTTTTTGTTATTTTTAGGATTTGGATTAGTTAACATGACTGACGATGATCTCCCTGATATTGTAGATGATTTGTTTGACGTGTCACCATTTGAAGATATAGAGTATTGTCTAAAATTTGTAACGGTGATTGAAACCTGTTATTGGATATATCCATCGTTGGGGAAAAAAATATTGAAAAATATGCATTGTTAAGTATGATAGAATAAAAATATATATTATAAAATGAAATGGTAAAATAAATGATTTACCATTGAATATGTTAGATAATGGAGTTTCTGACATTTAAATGTGAAGACGGATTATGTAACATTGATTGTTTTGACATGTTTGCACTTGATTTAGATGACGTTATGTTTTTATTTCGATGAACAACTTGTTTGAGTTTTTTTAGAAAAAAAATGTTAATGAGGAATGCATAAATATTTAATATTTTTTTAATATTATATAAATATGAATATTGATAAAGAGATGATATAAAAAAAACGATTAAATAATAAGTTTTATTTTATATATTTAAAGAAACATAAAAAGTTTAAGAGCAATCAAGTATGCTACCATTTGAATTCAATCTGATGTTTGGTAACAATGTTTAAAAACTGTTATTGGAAATATCCATGACTAGGAAAAGAAGATTGAAGGTATACATTATTAAATATGATACAATAACAATATATATTATAAAATAAAATGTTAAGATATATGAGTTAACATTGGAAATGTTAGATAAACGGAGTTCTAATATTTAAATGTGAAGGAGTTTGTAACACTGGTTGTTTTGACATATTCAAAGTTGATGTAGATGTGGATATGTTTTTCTTTCGATGGACAACTCCTTTGAATTTGTCTGTAAAAAAATTGTTATCAGAAACGGATAAATTATAAATAATATTGTAATTGTTTAAAGGATAGAATGAAAGTGTAAAAGCAATGATGTATGTTACCATTTGAATCCAATCTGATGTCTGTTAACAATGATTGAAAACTGTTATTGGAAATATCCATGACGGGGATAAGAAAATTGAAGGTAAACATTATTAAATATGATACAATAAGAATATAAATTATAAAATTAAATGGTAAGATAAATGAGTTAATATTGGAAATGTTAGATAACGGAGTTTTAACATTTAAATGTGAAGGAGGATTTTGTAACATTCATTTTTTTTGACATATTGGCACTTGATGTGGATGTTGATATGTTTTTACTTTGATACACAAGTCGTTTGAATTTGCATGGAAATAAAAAAATTGTTATAAGATAGGGATAAATTTTAAATAATATTACAAATCGACAAATAATATATGATAGTAATATTGATAAATACATATTACAAAAAAAGCATTTCAAACTTTTTATTTTACATACTTAATTGATAGAAAAAAAGTATAAAACCAATTAAGTAGGTTACCGTTTCATTTCATTTTAAAAAGATGTGACGTCGATGAAGTTGTATGGATTCATTCGGTTATACCTCTTTTTTTATTGTCCAAGTATAACTTTCTTATTCTTTTTTTTTTCTAGCCTGAACATGATATATGTTTCTATCTGAATCTGCATAAGCATATATATATATATATATATATATATATATATATATATATATATATATATATATATATATATATATATAGAGAGAGAGAGAGAGAGATAAAATAGTTATAATCAAGATTAAAAACATTTATAAAGAAAGTCGTAAAATATTTAATGAACGTACTGTTAGTAACTGGGATACTAACATTTGTAGAAGATGGAATTCGACCGACTGATGTAGTGTACATAGATATATGTTTTGTATTATCCGGATATAAATTATTTAATTTTATCTTCTTATTAGTCTTATAAACATCCGTGTTAATGGTTAGTATCTGAAATATAAGAAAATTTATAAGCTTATACAAAAACATGATATATTCAAATTTATTGTAAAATTTAAGAATAAATAAATATTTAAAATTTAATATGCTATAACAACATAAAAGAAGAAAGCATTATGTATTATGTATTACGAATGTTATTTTGTCATAAAAAAAAAACTCGAATATATGCAAAAAATAAAATATATTCAAACAAAGAAAATAAAACATAAAGACACATCTACCTATTCTAATAAATGAAACCTAAAAATGCCATATGTTCCTGGAGTACTAATAATAGGAACAACAACCAGAAACTGAAATATATTGTTAAATCGTTGTTGAACTCATGAACGGCTAAAATAAGAGAAAATAGATTAATGGTCATTCTTGTTGACTGAAAATTACCATGATGTCCCTGTAGTATTAATAATAAGAACCACAATCCAAAACTGAATCAATGCAATACAAACATTACGATTGTACTCTAATAAATAAAAACATTACAAATTTGATAAATTTGAGAAGGTATGTTGAGAGTTTGGGATTTACATTTTCAATGAAATGTTAGATTGCAACAAAAAACATGCAAAACTTAAAACACAAACTATATATCCTTGTACATTAGATTACCATTATGTCCCTGCACTATTCATATTAAGAATATTAAGAATATGCAAACATTAAAACACATAAAATACAAACACCCTCTAGAATCGGTGTATGTTTCTGTTTATAAAGAATTCATGTAAAACAATTTTAATTGCATCCTACATAGCTTACAATGATTAATAAGGACTAATCAACACTTTACAATGATTCAACCTACAAGTTAACAAATAAGATTTGGGATAATACTAGAGCATGTTGTTTTACTCAATTAAACGTGAAATGGTGAAAGGATATTATTTTGATAATATAAAAATTGCATTTTAAATGAAAAATATTCAAACCAGAGGACTAATGTCTAATTTGTTAAAATGTCAAAATATAAAATCGATTTTGTTAAACTCTTTTATATATCTTTTGGTGAAGGCAGGTCTATAAAGCAGCACACATCGGCAATTGGAACTCAGCAATCATTATATTTTTATAATAAGAACACACATATATAGATTAGGTAAATATCAGCCACATGATAGTTAATATTAAACAGAAATAGAAGCATTAACATGCGACATCAGTGGCAGTGGTAGTTGTATATAGGGTAAATCGAGGATATAAAATTCAACATTCTTTTATCTGTTCGGAAGGGAAAACAATTATAGTTTTAATCCTATTCAAATCCAGTCAAATTGCAATAAGCAAAATAAAATTCGCGATGAACATAGACAGTCACACAGTCACACATACACATACACATTGAGAAGCAGAAACGTACCGAAAAGAATGAACTGTGTAATTGACTATCCGAAAACTTAATTGTGGATGATGCAAAACCTTGGAAATACGATGTTGTAAAGGAACGATTGATATATGTTTCAAGTACATATTGAGCAGAATATGATCAAATTGAAATAGTAATTAAAAATAAATGTAATTAATATTATTGATATCATACCTTATATAGCAGATCGGGATACCATAATATCAGATCGGATACCATAATAAGATGATATTAATCAGATATCTAATTAATTAGACTTAACATGTACAACTGTATCAAATACCCTAACATATTATCGAGGATTATGGAATTACTTCTTATTCGATTGATACTGAACAAAGAGTGGGTCCTAGGAACCACACATCGTACAAGTAAATGGTAAAAACATTTTTCTTCTTCTAGGATGCATTTATTACATCCCATGGAACAAGTAAATGGTAAAAACATTTTTCTTGTTTTAGGATGCATTTATTACATCCTATGGAACTACAACATAAAATGCACACGCTTTATAAAGTTACTAGGTGTAAGACCCATGTAATACACGGGTTTATTAAAAATAAAAATTTAATATCAATATTTAAACATTAAATTTAATATCAATATCAATTTTAGAGCTCTCATTAATTATGACATTTATTACATTATAAATATATCAATTCTTTTTCAAAGAAGCATTTATTTCTCTCAATATTATAACCGAAATAAGTTATGATATGTGAACAAATCAGAAAATTACATGTGGAAATAAATAAATTCTAAAAATCTATTAAAATGTCATGTGTCCAAATCAATGAGGACATGACATGTGGCAGAAAATAAGTTTTATTTATTAGTATAGACTAGGCGAATGTCCGCGCGTTGCGTGGGATATAAAAAAATATTTTATATTAAAAATAAGTAAATCATTGTTATTAAGAATTAAATAATAATTTCTTAAAAAATATAAAAAAATGATTTTTTGTATTGTTATTATGTTGAACTATATTATAAGAGATAAGGTTGGAACTTGAAGTTGTTTTGCAGATACAAAGCTATATGATTAAAATAGAAAAAAAAAAATTTAAAAATAAATAAATCGTTATTGTTATCTATTAAATAATAATTTCATATTAAATTAAAACATTTATATTAATTGTTATCATTATGTAGAAATACGATAATAGAAACATCTTTTTATCTGTCTTAAACTTTATCATTATGTATAACATATGATAACAGAGACAACTTTTTATCTTAAATAGTAAAAAAAATGTTATGTATCATAAATATTACCATAATTATGTAGAACATATGATAATAGTGACGTCTTTTATAAGGTTAAAACATTAAATTGTATTACATGCAGGGTTGTAAAACTTGGTTAACACAACCAAATATTTGACATGTTACTTAAAATCGGCCTCTAATGGAAGAGAGTTTGCTAACTCAGCCAGAAGACACTCGGATCCTTATTAAACTCGATCCAAATCTAAAAGATATGGTCCAAAATCATTTTCGAAATTCTCAAATTTAATTGGTCACTTGTCAACAAAGACAACGTCACTAAAGAATACACTTAACGTACTACAAAGTTATATGCAAGGAAGATCTCATGGCTTAGTCCCTTTAAAATATTTCATAATCTTTCCTATTTATAGAGGAAAATACATTCTTTTGTTTACTCTCACGATCAATGTGGGATGAAAACATTTTAATTAAACTCATTTCTTTATTTGCCAATAATTTCATGTTGTTCAATAAAATATTAAATAATAAAAATAAAACGTTATCCAGAAAATTTATTTTTTAATAGTTCCATTTTTCAGGAATCTCGTAAGTTGTTATAAAAATCAAGTTTTTATTGAATAACTTTTTGTTAAATCCTAAAATCATAAATTCAGTTAGGTACTTCATATAGAAAGTTTATTTATATGTATTTTCATGATTCAAAATGTCATTATAAAATGAATTCATTTATAAAATATAATCGAGTATATATTTCGTGCTTTTGAATCAAAGTGATTTTTCAAACAATTATAATTTTATGTTTAGGTAGATTTTTTTATATTTATATAACATTATGTAACTTATAACATTATTATAAACAATTTGAATAATCATGAGAGTTTCAAATGTATGCAGTGAAAGGAAAATGCTTCATTTATCGGTCCAAATTGATCAAACTCGGACCGATTCAGCTTAATATACCAAACTACATAACATTTTTTCTATTGAAACCCGGTTTGTATATATTTTTTGTTGTTGAATCAAATTTATTTTTCAAACAATTATAATTTTATGTTTAGGTAACTTATTTATAATATTATTAGAAACAATTTGAAAAATCATGGGAGTTTCAAATGTATGTGCTGAAAGGAAAGTGCTTCCTTTATCGGTCCAAATTGATCAAATTCAGACCGATTCAACTCAATATACGAAACTACATAACGGTTTTTCAAATAAAACTCTGTTTGAAACTAAAAAAAATCTTATTCAAAATCATTTTCGGGATTCTAAAACTTAAATGGACAGTTGCCAATAAAGACAATCTCACCAAAGAATACCCTCAAAATCCTAAAAAGGTAGGCATAAGGAAGTTCTCATGGTTTGGTCCCTTTGAAACATTTCACAACCTTTCCTGTTTATAGAAGGGGAAACGTTCTCTTGTTTACTCTCACCATCGATGTGGGATGAAGACATTGTAATAAAACACGCTTTCTTTTTAATAAAACATTATTCAACTTATTTAGTAAAACACCCTTCTCTTGTTTACCCTTTCTTTATTGTTCAATAGTTCCATTTTTCTATAATCTCTTAAGTTGCTATCCAAAAAAGTAAGTTGTTATTGAATAACTTTTTGTTCAATTCTAAAATCATAAATTCAGTTAGGTACTTAATATAGAAAGCTTGTTTATATGTATTTTCAAGATTTAAAAGCTCATTATAAAAAGAATTCCTTTATAAAATATAATCTACGTATATATTTCGTGCTTTTGATCAAATCAAATTTTCAAACAATTATAGTTTTATTTTTAGGTAGATGTTTTTTTATATTTATATAACATTATGTAACTTTTTTAAAATATCATTGGAAACAATTTGAAAACTCATGGGAGTTTCAAATATATGTAGTGAACGGAAAATGCTTCTTTTATGGTCCAAATAGATCAAACTCGAACCAATTCAACTAAATATACCAAACTACATATTTTTTTTCTAGTGAAACCCGGTTTGTATATATTCCGTGCTTTTGAATTAAAGTGATTTTTCAAACAATTATAATTTTAGGTTTAGGTAGATGTTTTTATATTTATATAAAATTATCTAACTTATTCCTAATATTATTATAAATAATTTGAAAAATCGTGGGAGTTTCAAATGTTTGTTGTGAAAGGAAAATGATTCCTTTATTGGTCCAAATTGATCCAGCTCTGGTTCAACTCAATATACGCAACTACATAATTTTTTTTCTAACTGAAACACGGTTTAAACCAGAACAAATTCGGTTTAAAACCATTTTTGGAATTCTAAAAGTTAACTGGACACTTGCCAATATAGACAATCTCACCAAATAATGCCTTCAAAATCCTACAAAGGTAGGCATGAGGAAGTTATCATGGTTTGGTCCCTTTGAAACATTTCACAACCATTCCTATTTATAGAAAAGGAAACATTCTCTTGTTTACTCTCATCATCGATGTGGGATGAAGACATTGTAATAAAACACTCTTTCTTGTTTATAGAACATTATTGAACTTGTTTATAATATTATTGTAAGGAAATTAAAAAGTCATGGGAGTTTCAAACGAATGTGGTGAAAGGAAGTTAAAAAAGGGGGTTTCAAATGCATGAGATTCAAGAAAAAATGCTAACTTTCTAAGTATGTACGATATTTTATAAGGTTGGCGAGGGCGTTCTCATCCTTTGAACATAATTATAACATGAAAAAGAAAAATTCAATGCCTTAATTGGTAATTTTTCGAATTTTATTTCATATATATACCGGTAATAAAAGTATTTAAAACATATATTTGTTTTTTTCTTTTACACCATCAATAGAAACACATATCCTAAGGAACTACATGATACGACACAAGCTTTATAAAGTTATCTTCTATAATGTTGGAGAGTTCATTTTGGTCCTTTGCACATATCATTCTTTTGTCCTGTACTGTTTAGAAACATATTTGTTTCCTTCTTTTATTGCATATATATATATATATATATATATATATATATATATATATATATATATATATATATATATATATATATATATATATATATTGGAGAGGGCATTTTCGTCCTTCGAACATACTTATAACATGAAAAAATGTACAATGCCTTAATTGGAATTACATGATACGACACAAGCTTTATAAAGTTATATTCTATAAGGATGGCGAGGGTATTTTCGTCCTTTAAACATAATTATAACATGAAAAAGAAAAGTAAAATGCCTTAATTGGTAATTTTTTGATTTTTATTTCATATATATACTGGTAATAAAAGTCTTTAAAACATATATTTGTTTTTTTCTTTTATGTAACACCAGCCAAAATTAGGTCAAAAATAAACTTGTTCAGGAACCATAATTGAGTATAACAAGTGGTAGATATTGTAACAAGGTTTTCATAAATATAAAGAACACTAAAATCCGAGTTATAAAAAAAAAGTTGTTACCGATCGAAGATCCGCGACAATACACGTAAAACACTGTTAAGCATAAAATGCGAAATTCCAATAAAATACTTTTTAGTCTTAAGTATCTAAATGAAAGTCATAGATATCATTAAACCGTGAACATACATAAAAAGAACGCCCAAATCTGACTTCGTATGAGGAAGTTATGATTTTTCGAAATTTTGGATATAGCAGTAGACAGCTAAAAACTCGAAATAGAGATTGATCGATTTTTAGCCGACACAACCTAAACAGGAATGAAAGGTCTCGTCAATAGTAGTACAACGGTGAAAATACTGACGAAAAAGGACATCACATGAAGAAATTATGGATTTTTAATGGACTTTTCCAGTCCCTGCCTATTAAAAATATATTATTAAAAATAAACTAAAAATTTGCCGAAGAGTATCAACGAGAGTTGTAGAGTATATTCTCACCTTCGCGTGCATATAAAGAACATCGAAAACGAAGCTCGTACGCGAAAGTTACGCATTTTACAAGATCGAGGCACAAAACGCTAGGCAAGTCTGCGAGAACGCACTGCGTTCGGGGCACAGAGCCTGTCCCAACCGTCTGTCGAATCAAGAATACGTAATCCATGATGACTCAGGGGAACGCCCTACGTTCCTGTAGAGAACGCCCTGCGTTCGTGAGTTTTCCTAGCACTATAAAAGGGAGGCTAGGGCTCCGGGTTTGGTTGCTATTCTCCTATCTTTTCCTTCACCGAACACCTCTCGAGTCCCTCTAAGATACCTTGAAGCCCCAGTATTACCTCTAGCTCACGACCCAAGTCTCGACGCTCCCAATATTTCCGAGATTTTCGTGAAATCGAGTTTCTCCAGTCGAAGTACTACTCGAGTTTAGTCTCGCTTTCTACAACCTACCACTTATTAAGTGAGTTCATACCCCTATCACTACATTTTCAAACATTTTTTAAATGTTTTTAAAAACTTTTAAGGGGGGGGGGGGGAATACAAGTAAACACACGGCTAAAATCGTGTGAAACATCAATCTTTTGCTATACTTTTCATACTGTTGTTTTAACTATCTTATGAAGTTATTATCATGCAAAACACCTCACAACACATCTTACCCTCCGGGAATACAATATGTTTTATAAATGAAATACGTTTTATTTATACGTTTGCATACTACATCATATCAAGGGTAACCATTTCAACTATAACAGTACGTGTATTCGACCAATTACTATTTGTTAATATGCCTTTGTTAACACTGTAAAAAGGGTAATCATTTTGGACATAAACATACACACTTTTGTGTATGTGACTTAATTGTTATCTCGAATTGTCAAAAGATTTTTCATCATATTACTTGTGAACATCGTTGTTAGCAATCATGTGATGTCATATGACTTTGTTTGTACCAAACGAAAGTCCCCACCTATAACTAGAGTCTCTTGGAGGGAGAGCGTGACAAGTGTGTATAGATCTATACGGGGCTGACGACTCCGCACCTTGACTGTTAGCCACAGTCCCCGGGATGACAAATGTCAACATTAGGTATTGCGTCTAGTATGGTTATGAGTGACTCACAACACGCGGAAACAATGACTCATGCACGTAGTAATACATGACTCAATCATGCTCGGGGGGTAATAACTATATTATAGGGTACTATCAGCATGTTCAAAGTTCATGAGAAACACTGCCACAACTACTTTTATTTTAATAATAAAACTATACATTCCCCATTTAAGTATGACATATTTACTTACATTCACGGTCTTCGTCATTTGAGACTGCTTTTCACTTTTAGGAAAATATTGGATTTTCCTTGTTCAAATACATACAATTTATACAACAATCATTCATACTCATTTCATACACTCATAAGAAAATATCGGATTTTCTGGAAAACGAACGTGAACTTTCGAATGGCATACATTTTCTCAAAACACTACTTATGAAGTCACCAACTGAAATGTTGAAACTTTTTCTTTGAAATAACTTGTATTCTTAGGAAATCGCTAAACCTGGTTAGCAACTGCTTTTGAAGACTTACGCTCAGGCGTTAGTTTAATCTTTTGGACATCATATTGTAATTGACTTTTGCAAACATGTAATACTACAATCATGTAAACTTTTCAATTATGTATATGATGGTTGTGTGTACTTTCTTTACTATTCAGTTGTTATGATACTGTACATGACGTCCTCTGCCCCCGAACGTTTCCGCCGTTCTGGTTTGGGGGTGTGACAGATTGGTATCAAAGCATTGTGTATAGTGAACTAAGTATATCAAAACCATATTTTGATATACAACTATAAATACAACTGGGCAAAAACACTCTGATTAACAGATATACTTATAAAAATATAGTTTTATTAAAAGTACACATGCATGCATTACATAACGGTAACATTATCATAAGGGAAAAAAATATAGAAGTATTATAGATGAGTTGTGCACTACAGGTATGCCTTCGGATATGTAATTGGAACTGGGACGAATAAAGCCTGATCAACTATGTTTATCTGAGAGCTGACTAACGTATGCCGGGGAATAGCTTCAGTGGACAACAAGTCTAAAACTTACCAAACTTATAAACTTTAGAATCAAACATAATGTCTAGAATACTATAGGAGTATTTTATGCACACGATAGTTTAACTTTGATGTTCAACCTTATGTGCCTTAGTTCTAGACAATCCTTATATCCCTTCACTTTCACCATTGGCTAACGAAACTCTATCTATTTATAATGACAAAACCGACACAACTCCCAAACCGTTTCTTGTTTCAAAATCCCGTAGCACTCATTTGACGAGTACTATATCCTTTTCAACCTTCCCGAAATATTACCAACAGACTATTTAGGAATAGCACACATACGACGAGTCAAAACGCAGAGGCTAGGAATGATTACGGTTAACCTATCACTGCAAATGTGTATGCAACTTGTATACACAAGGCGATGATAAGCGGACCAGGTAAGAATTCAACCATGAACTTCACAACGAAACGATCTGTATTACTAGTGAACAATGCTAACATTTAGATGAACATAGAAACCCAAATCCACACTGCCTATACCGATCAAAACAATAGACATGATAATTAAGGTTCGCAGGAACACCCACGCTAGGATCCGGATTCACTAGAGAACAAGAAGAACAAATGGATCATAAGTACGATCACCTTTACTCAACCATGGATGGCCCATTCAAAATGCGAATTTCGGGACAAAATTCTCTCTAACGGAGGGATAATGTAACACCAGCAAAAATTAGGTCAAAAATAAACTTGTTCCGTAACCATAATTGAGTATACCAAGTGGTAGATATTGTAACAAGGTTTTTAGAAATATAAAGAACACTAAAATCCGAGTTATAACGAAGAAGCTATTACCGATCGAAGATCCACGACGATACCGGTAAAACATTGTTAAGCATAAAATGCAAAATTCCAATAAAATACTTTTTAGCCGTAAGTATCTAAATGAAAGCCGTAGATACCATTAAACCGTGAACATACATAAAAAGAACGCCCAAATATGACTTCGTATGAGGAGGTTATGATTTTTCGAAGTTTCAGATATAGCGGTAGACAACTAAGAACTCAAAATAGAGATCGAGCGATTTTTAGCCAACACAACCTAAACGATAATCGAAGGTCTCATCAATAGTAGTACAACGGTAGAAAGACAAACAAAAACGAACATCAGGTGAAGAAGTTATGGATTTTTAACGGACTTTTCAAGTCCCGGCCTATTAAAAATATATTATTAAAAATAAACTCAAAATTAGCCGATGGAGTCTAAACGATAATTGTAGAGTATATTCTCACCTTCGCGAGCATATAAAGAACGTCGAAAATGGAGCCTTTACGCGAAAGTTATGCATTTTACAAGATCGAGGCACAAAACCCGAGGCAGGTCTGAGGGAATGCATTGCGTTCCCCCAAGGAATGCACTGCGTTTGGGGCACAAAGCCAGTCCCATCCGTCTGTTGAATCAAGAATATGTAAGCCATTACGACTAAGGGGAACGCCCTGCGTTCGTGAGTACCCCCAACACTAAAAAAGGGAGCTAAAGCTCCAGGTTTGGTTGTTATTCTCTCATCTTTTCCTTCACCGAACACCTCTCGAGTCCCTCTAAGATACCTTGAAGCCCCGGTATTACCGCTAGCCCACGACGCAAGTCTCGACGCTCCTGAGATTTTTGAGATTTTCGAGAAATTGACTTTCTCCATTCGAAGTACTGCTCGAGTTTAGTCTCGCTTTCTTCAAGCTACCACTTATCAAGTGACTTCATACCCCTGTCACTATGTTTTCAAATACTTTTTAAATGTTTTAAACAATTTTAAGGGGGGGGGGGGGGATACTAGTAAACACATGGTTAAAATCGTGTGAAACATCTATCTTTTGCTATACATTTCATACTGTTGTTTTAACTATCTTATGAAGTTATTATCATGCAAAACACCTGACAACAAAACTTACCCTCCAGGGATACCATATGTTTTATAAATGAAATACATTTTATTTATACATTTGCATACTACATCATATCAAGGGTACCCATTTCAACTATAACATTACATGTATTCGACAAATTACTACATGTTATTATGCCTTTGTTAACACTGTAGAAATGGTAATCATTTTGGACATAAACATACACACTTTTGCATACATGACTTAATTGTTATCTCGAATTGTTAAAAGATTTTTCATCATATTACTTGTGAACATCATTATTAGCAATCATGTGATGTCATATGGCTTTGTTTGTACCAAATGAAAGTCCCCACCTATAACTAGAGTCACTTGGAGGGAGAGCGTGGCAAATGTGTATAGATCTATACGGGGCTGACGACTCCGCACCCTGACTGTTAGCTACAGTCCCCGGGGTGACAAATGTCAACATTAGGTACTGCGTCTAGTATGGTTATGAGGAACTCACAACACGCGGAAAAAATGTCTCATGCTGTAATATCCATAAATTTCACACCAAAGTCAAACTTTTTAAAATCGTAAATAAAATTCAAATGGTATTGTTTGCAAAAAAATTTCAAATCAATATCCATCAGAGTCTCCCAAAATCATAACATAAGGATGAGGAGAGGTATGGTCACGCCTTTGCCTTGCCACGATCTCCTGAAGTACCTGAAACAATAACTGGAAACTGTAAGCCCAAGGGCTTAGTGAGCTACCCCCAAAAATACCAAAACCACACTGACAATACCATATCAGTAACAATGAATCAATCATCATGCATACTGGGTCATTGGCCTGACTGGACCGCCCTACCGCGCCTACAATCTATCTGAATCTATCCCGAGCCTTTAGCATGACTGGTCTGCCATGTGGGCCTACAGTCTCCCCGGACCGCTCATAGGGTATGTTGGCCTTCAGCACAAAGCAGGACCGCCTCAACCCAACCAACAAGCAAATAACCATGTGCGCATAACTATCACATACTGGCATATACAAACATCAACATATCTGTCACACTGATCATCAACTATAGAATCCTCTCATAACTAGAGTACCAACCTAGCAGGTCACTACATACCAATCCTTATGGATCATAGAAGCATAACATCCTATCCATCCTGATTCCGATCTAACAGATCAAATTCATATGTAGCATACCATAACAACCGATCCAACCAATCTCTAGCATAGCAACCATCCTAAACCAGGATGAAACCTATCATAGCAATAACATAGCAACCATCCTAAACTAGGATGAAATCTATCATAGCAATAACATAGCAACCATCCTAAACCAAGATGTAAATCATAAATGGCCGGCCTTGGCGTCGTAGACCTTATCGATATAGTGAGGATAACTTACCACGCAGATTTCGACTCGGAAGATAAACTCTAACTCTCGGATAACTTGACACAGGCTACAGCACCTATGACCATAATACAATATACCCATAAGTCCTTAACCTTCTAAGGTACTCCATAACCCACCAGTCAACCCCTGGTCAAAGTCAAAGTCCTCAGTCAAGGTCAACAGTCCATGTTGACCCTAACTCGTCGAGTACCCTCGGCTACTCGCCGAGTGCCTTGAAGCACATCCCACTTGTCGAGTCATCCGGGTGACCCATCGAGTTCCATCGATTTCCGTTCAAACTTTCAGGCCATCTGTCGAGTTCCCTCCTTGCAACTCGATGGATACGCACGCATCCATAACCTAGGGAAAAATCATCTAACTCCCCGAGTTGTTCTTCAAGTCGTCGAGTTTTATGGTGATCTTCATCGGACTCACCGATTTGTTCATCCAACTCGTTGAGTTCACGACCATCTTCATGTGATTTGCCGAGTCAGCCTTGCGACTCGCCGAGTCCATTCAGTCCTTTTTCCATACAGACTTCTTTTGATCCATGCAGCGGCTCCAAATCACAGATCCAAGCTTCTAGCACATACTTATCACGTAAAGTTGCAAACTTTACGTGCATGTATGGCTATAAAGGCTCTAAATGTCTATTTCAAGTTCTTAATGGAGCTTCAAGTCCAAGAGGGACCTCAATCACAACCAATACAACAACTTTGTGATTCTAGAATCCAAGGAGGGTCCAGATCTAAAGTTACAACCTCAGATCTAGCCCATAGCTCATCCTTTCAACTTAATATTTCACCAAAAACCCTAGAACTCAACCAATAAAAGAGATTCACAAGGAAAAAGGCGATTTGGTTACCTCCAGAAGATGGCAACTGAGATAAGAGCTGATCCCCACACTCCACTTGCTCCAATATCCTTCTCTTCTAAGCCTTCCCCCCTCCAAAATCCTCTTTTCAAGCTTCAATCACACAATGCCACACACACACACACACGTTTTAGGGTTTTAAGGACTCTCTAGAACTGTAAAGAAGCCTAAGGGAGGCTAAGGTTCCCTTAAATAGGGGTGCAAATCCCAGAATTTAGGGTTTCAATTGCCAGCTTCTACTCGCCGAGTCCCAATATGGACTCGTCGAGTAGGTCACTTAATATGCGTTCCCACCCCGCACCTACTCGACGAGTAGGTCAACCAACTCGTTGACTAGAGCTTTACCCCATAAATCTTCTTTAAACAATACCTGAGAATCGAGGCGTTACACATGCACATAGTAATACATACCTCAATCATGCTCGGGGGGGGGGGGGGTAGTAACTATATTATAGGGGATTATCAGCATGTTCAAAATTCAAGATAAACACTACCACAACTAGTTTTATTTTAATAATAAAGCTATACATCCCCCGTTTAAGTATGGAATATTTACTTACATTCACGGTCTTGGTCATTTGAGACTGATTTTCACTTTTAGGAAAATATAGGATCTTCCTGGTTCAAATACATACAATTTATACAACAATCATTCATACTCATTTCATATACTCATAAGAAAATATCGGATTTTCTGGAAAACGAACGTGAACTTTCGAATGGAATACATTTTCTCAAAACACTACTTATGAACTCACCAACTGAAATGTTGAAACTCTTTCTTTGAAATAACTTGTATTCTCAGGAAATCGCTAAACCAGGTTAGCAGCTTTTGAAGACTTACGCTCAGGCGTTACTTTAATCTTTTGGACATCATATTGTAATTGACTTTTGCAAACATGTAATACTACAATCATGTAAAATTTTCAATTATCTATATGATGGTTGTGTGTACTTTGTTTACTATTCAGTTGTTATGATACTGTACATGACATCCTCCGCCCCCGAACGTTTCCGCCGTTCTAGTTTGGGGGTGTGATAGATTGGTATCAGAGCATTGTTTATAGTGAACTAAGTATATCAAAACCATATTTTGATATACAACTATAAACACAACTAGGAAAAAACACTCTGATTAAGAGATATACTTTTAAAAATATAGTTTTATTAAAAGTACACATGCATGCATTACATAACGGTAACAGTATCATAAGGGAAAACAATATAGAAGTATTATAGATGAGTTGTGCACTACAGGTATGCCTTGGGATATGTAATCGGAACTGGGACGAATATAGCCTGATCAACTATATTTATCCGAGAGCCGAGTAACGTATGCCGGGGAATAGCTTCAGTGGACAACAAGTCTAATACTTACCAAACTTATAAACTTTAGAATCAAACATAATCTCTAGAATACTATAGGAGTATTTTATGCATATGATAGTGTGACAACCCGAAGTTTGTTGCATCGCTTTAACTCGTTTCCGTCCATAAAACTCGTTTTTAGTGAATTGTTCCGATTACGTTTTTAGATTAGGTCATTTAATTTAATACTTTTATTTTGACCTCATAAGTATCCAAACACGTTAGTAACACAAGAAAACACCCCAAATTAGTAATTAGAAAAGTTTTAGTTTTGACCATGTCAGGTTACGACAACTTAATCGGGTGCGACCAAAAGCCTCGTTTAATGTCAGTATCGGGTAGAATCCTACCGTGTCTCAAACTCGAACCATATATAAAGTAGAGTGAGCCTCATTTGAAGCCTTTCCACTCTCTCTCTACTCTCTCTCCTCAAATCCAAGTTCTAGGTCCCAAAATCACTCAATCCAAGCCTCAAATCGATAAGGTAACTATCCTAACTCATAGATTAGCATCCTTAGCCTTCAGTTTCGTGTTTAAATCATGGAATAGGACCAACGTCATGTGTTTACGGCCCTAGAACATTCTGGGGCTGCAAACACAAATAAAAGGGGTTTTTGAGCCCCAAAACCCTCCCAAATCACATATGGAGCTTGGAAATGGCTTAAGGACTTATTTGAATGGACTAGGAACACCATAAACTCAACATTTAGGGGGTAAATATGAGTTTATAGCCCAAGAACATGCTTGGACCGTAACCACCTTTTCATGGACAGTAAACACCTTTTAAGGTGTTAAGATGCCCCTTAAACACCTCCTAAGCCTTGATCTAATGACTAGAAGCAACCACAAACGAGTTAAGGGCTTAAACTTGAAAGAAACCATTTCCTTAGGAGTTCACGTCCGTAAACCCCCCAAGGATAGGTTCCCGGGCCGTAAACTCCTATAACTTGGTTAAATGGTGCCCTAAATTCACCCCATGGCTTGTAAAATGAGTTTGAAACGCATGTGATTAATCTAGGACCACCACAACATTAAAGGAAGGGGTGTGAGGGAGCTTATGGCCGTAAACTCTTACTTTACTATTGTAAACTCCTTGTAATGGTCCATATGTTGGTTTAATCAGTTCCATAGCCTTAGAACTAAGCCTAACATCATCCCTCAATTGTTGTAAGACAATTTAGCACCCAAGAACCCACCACCCATGAGTTTACGGCCGTAAACTCATGGGAATATGGTCATTAGGGCCAAAAACTCCATTAGGAGTTTACTCTTGAAGAGCAAACTGCATATCTATGCCCTATACGTCCGTAGATGCCACCCGGGTCACTCCGAACACTTGAATTGAAGTGTTTTCGCGCCTCGGAATGTTTATTCATTTTAAATAGAAGATCAGGGTATAATTAGATACATTTTATGTATCTCTTCATATTACATAGGAATCTTGTGCGTTTGTAAGCCCCGATCTAACACTTAGCATACTAGCTGACACGTTCCTCGACTTGTGAGTTCATACGCCTACCCTTTTTTCAGTGTTTTTCAATGTTTTAAGGGGGGAATACAAGAAAAAGTACAAGAATATCTTGTATTTAAATTTATTATTTCATTTGAAATGTTTTCATAATCCGTATACTTTTAACAATAGAAACCATATTAACCTACTGTTTGACTTGTAGAGTTAGTTTTCGAACAGAGTTCCAATCTTATTATTTATAGTGTTATATTTTATATTTCACATATGATTGTTCACATTAGTACTGTTAAAACTATAGAACTTTTGATACCTCCTTAGTAATACTCCTTCGAGATTCGGGAGCGAAGGACACATCCTGGATAACACTCCCCTGGATACGAGAGTGAACGATTAATAAATTAGAAAGTTTTGTATTAATATTATAATTAATTTCATTAAACCTAAGATTTGAGTAATGTCCTTGATAATACCCCACCTAGATACAAGAGTAAAGGACCAATAACATTAATCTTAGAACTTTTGATATGTCCTTGGTACACTCCCCTAGTTACGAGAGTGAAGGACTAATAGATTAGAATGTTCTGTTTTATTATTTTAATTTCATTAATCTTAAGATTGGAGTTACGTCGTTGATAATACTCCCCATAGATACGAGAGTGAAGGACTATCCCTGTAACTAGAATCTCCTAGAGGGAGAGCATGACTTGAGTGTATAGATCTATACGGGATTGACTACCTCGCACCTGGCTGCTAGCTACAGCCGAACTGAAAGGTTCAAGGGTGACAAAAGTCATAAAAAGATATTGGCCCCGTTCCGAGCCTTACCTAGTCTGTAGTATGGTTATGGAACTCGCAATCAAGATTATGAAAACTTTATACTTATTTATTAGTTTTATATACGCGTTAAACCAATGCACTTTTTCAAGGGTAACCAGACTTTTAGGAAACTTCACGCACACACATTAAGTAGGGTAGATACTTGTTCATGGCATTCAGATTCGATAACCAACCACAAACTTTTTAAGGAAAATAAGGGTTTTTCCTGGGATAACTGAACTTGTTCTTAACCAGAATGTGTAATAATCAGATAACAAACTGCTCTTAACCAAACTGTGTAACCAATGGATAACTAAATCCACATATAAGAAAATATGGGATTTTCTTGGATTCATACCTTTTTCAGAAAACCGAAAGGAAACTTGTTCATTTTCAGAAAACAAAACCGCTTATGAACTCACCAGCTTTATGCTGATTTTTAAACTGCTTGTATTCTCAGGTTCTCCTTAGACAGGTATCCCGCGTTCTTTTGCAGAAGACGGAGCGTATGGAAGTCACGTCTTACTTCTTTTTAACTTATGTATCTACAAAACTTGTATAACTTTACTTTCAAACAAATGTAATGATTCTATGTAATGTAATGTTTTGTGTTTACTTCGCTTACTATGTACATTGGTTGTGATACTTAACATGACATCACCTCCGCCCCGGAACGTTTTCGCCTTCGGTTTCGGGGTGTGACAGATTGGTATCAGAGCCCTTGTTTATAGTGAACCAAGTATACCAAACCTTACATGGTATAAGACTATAAACACTAAGGGGCCTAAGTGCTCTGAACTAAAAGTATACTTCAAAATATAAGTATTTTCAAAAGTATACAAGTGTACCTAACCGTCGAGATCCGTAACTACAAGTAGAACAAAGCATAAGTAAATGGGTGTTGTACGCTGCGGTTAAACATGGGCAGTTATGTAGTCGTGTCTAGGATCAATATAGCCTGATCAACTATATTCATTTGAGACACGGCCAACATGTGCTTGGGAGTGACTGTGGTATGCAGCATGCCTAAAACTTACCCAATACCCAAACAACGAGCGGTCGTCGCAGTGAATTATGAACTACTATGGGAGTATTTCTAGAGCCATTTTTGTTATAGAAATCCTCAATCAAGCGTTTTTCCTCGATCACTCCTTTAGCGATAGTTTATCTGCTTTGATAATTCATTCCTGCTTTATCGCTTAATAAAATTCTATATCTGTGATAATGAGATATCTCTTGATTCGTATCACTTGATTCAATTCAGAGGACTTACCATCCTCTTTTTCCTTATCATTTAGATCAAAATGTCTCTAAAGAAAGGACCCAGCTCCAGGAACAACAACTCTCCGCCACCATACTCTCCTCCGTTTGACCTCGTCTTGTTTCAAATAGTTGTTACTGCTACAGTGACGGCTGCAATGACGCTTTTGAACCCTGGCAAGTCCAGTGGACCAGGAAGTAACGCCTATCCTCAAAACCATGAAGATGACCAGGAGCACCAGAATAAGTGTGAGAAGCGTAAGAAGGTTATCTAGAAAAAGCGAAAGGGTCAGAGTTCACAAGGACCCTCCAAGAGGCATGAAACTATGGCAGTTCAAGCTGCCACTACTCCTGTTGCCACGTCTACAACTCAAGCACCTACCAGTAGATATGATGGTACTCTTCCTCGGTGCGACAAGTGTAAATACCACCATAAACCCGGCCCATGCCATAATCTGTCGTGCTCCAACTGTGGTAAAAAGGGGCATATGATTTGATTCTATAGAGCCCCAGCTCAAGTAACCAATCCAGCTTCCGGAGCAGGTTCCGATCAGGCCAGCTATAGATGTGGTGAAATTGGGCATTTCAAGCGAAACTGCCCAAAAGTAGCAATCACCGACAATGCCAACAACGCCGGGATGGTTTTAGCTATAGAGCAGGAGGAGGCAGCCGCTGATCCCACCATCGTTGCGGGTACGTTTCTTCTCAACAATTCATATGCTCGTATCCATTACGAATCTAGTACCCAAGAAGCTTTATTAGTCATTCATCCAAATATCTTCGTAACCATAGTCCTCTTCTAGTAACCGAAACATTTACCGTCGAGATGGCTAGCAGTGAGAATGAGTGCACTAACGACTTATTCCTAAGTTGTACCCTTATCCTGAGTAATCATTCTTTCCCCATTGACCTAATATCAGTTTTAATAAAGAACTTTGATGATATCATTGGCATGTATCGATTTAGTCTCAAACTTGCTAATATACTTTGTTATGCAAAAGCTATTCGTCTCAATCTCCCCTCTGACCAGACTCTCATGATATATGGCAATAAGCTTAGCTCTAATCTTCGCATCATTTCTTGCATCAAAGCTCAGAAGCTTCTACGAAAGGAGTGCCATGTAATCAGCGAGAAACAGGAAGTTAGCGACCTCGAGAGCATCCCCGAAGTCTGTAATTTTCCTGATGTATTTCCCGAAGAGCTCCCGAGAATTCCTCCTGAACGTCAAGTTGAGTTTCACATCGACCTAATTCCTGGAACTACCCTATAGCCAAACCTCCGTATCGCTTAGCTCCAGCAGAAATGCAGGAGTTATCCAGTCAGCTTAATGAGTTGACCGTTAAAACCGATATCCTGTTTCCCAAATAGATGACTTCTTCGATCAACTTCAGGGAGCCAACTACTCCTCGAAGATAGACCTTAGGTCAAGATACCATCAGCTACGAGTTCACGAGGATAATGTTTCCAAGACAATATTCAGGACTCGATATGATCACTAAGAGTTCGTAGTGGTACCCTTTGGTCAAACCATTTTCCCTTGGTCATGTAGTAGGCGATGAATACATATGCGTGGATCCTCCTAAGATCGAAGCAATAGAGAATTGGTCGGCACCGAAGACACCCATAGAAAACCTATCAATTCTTGGATCTCGCCGGCTATTATCGCAGGTCCATCCAAGAAATTTTGCTAGAATTGCCAAACCCCTGACTACTCCGACACAGAAAGGTGTACCCTTTTGTTGGAGTGAAAAGCGAGATACAGTATTCTAAACATTAAAGCAAGACTTATGCATCACACCTATCCTGTCACCGCTAGAAGAAACAGAGGACTTCGTTGTCCATTGCGATGCGTCCAATCAGAGTTCAGGGTGTGTACTTATGCAGAGAAGAAAAGTTATCGCTTATGCCTTAAGACAACTAATAACACATGAAGTTAACTACACAACTCATGACTTGGAGTTAGGAACAGTGGCCTTCGCACTGAAGAATTGGAGACATTAACTCTACGGAACCAAGCTAGACATGAGTACGACTTATCATCCTCAGACAGATGGACAGAATGAGAGATTTACCCACACCCTGGAAGACATGTTGGGCGCATGTGTCAACAATTGCAGAACGACTTGGGACACCCACTTACCTTTGATCGATTTCTCGTATAACAACAGTTATCCCACCAATAACAAGACTGCACCGTTCGAAGCCCTCTACGGTCAAAAGTACAGATTCCCTTTTGTTAGGCCGAGGTAGGGGACATAAAGCTAGCCAACAGTCGACTCCCCAACAGTGCTCTCTCTAGTCTTGAAATCATCCACGAAATCACTGAGAAAATCATTCAAATCCGAGAACGACCGAAAGCTTCATGAGATCGACAGAAGAGTTACGCCGATATACGACGGAAACCTCTGGAATTCCAGGTTGGAGATCGTGTCCTATTAATGGTGTCACCCTGGAAAGACATGATACACTTGGAAAGCATGGAAAACTTAACTTGAGGTACATTGGACCCTTCGAGATCCTCATTAGGATCGACCCTGTAGCCTTCAAACTCCGAGTACCTTCAGGACTTAGCAATATCCATCCTGTCTTCCACGTTCCGAATCTTTAACAGGGCCTATCCGATGAAACCCTAGTAATCCCTCTTGAACAAATCGAGATCATAGACCAAGAGATTAAACGTACGAAACGAAGCTACGTCCTGATAGTGAAGGTTCGCTGCAATTCCAAGAGAGGACCTAAATTCACTTGGGAGCGCGAAGACCCGATGCAGCAGAATTATCCACATCTCCTTCCAAATTCATGAATTGTATCCTAATGTTTGAATTTCAGGACGAAATTCCCTCTAACGGGAAGATAATGTGACAACCTGAAGTTTGTTGCATCGCTTTAACTCGTTTCCGTCCATAAAACTCGTTTTTAGCGAATTATTCCGATTACGTTTTTGGATTAGGTCATTTAATTTAAGACTTTTATTTTGACCTCGTAAGTATCCAAACACGTTAGTAACACAAGAAAACACCCCAAATTAGTAATTAGAAAAATTTTAGTTTGGACCATGTCGGGTTACGACAACTTAATCAGGTGCGACCAAAAGCCTCGTTTAACGTCAGTATCGGGTAGAATTCCACCGTGTCTCAAACTCGAGACATATATAAAGTAGAGTGAGCCTCATTTGAAGCCTTTCCACTCTCTCTCTACTCTCTCAAATCCAAGTTCTAGGTCCCAAAATCACTCAATCCAAGCCTCAAATCGATAAGGTAACTATCCTAACTCATAGATTAGCATCCTTAGCCTTCAATTTCGTGTTTAAATCAAGGAATAGGACCAACATCATGTGTTTACAGCCCTAGAACAGTATTGGGCTGCAAGCACAAATAAAAGGGGTTTTTGAGCCCCAAAACCCTCCCAAATCACTTATGGAGCTAGGAAATGGCTTAAGGACTTATTTGAATGGACTAAGAACACCATAAACTCAACATTTAGTGGGTAAATATGATTTTACGGCCCAAGAAAATTCTTGGGCCGTAAACACCCTTTCATGGATAGTAAACACCTTTTAAGGTGTTAAGATGCCCCTTAAGCACCTCCTAAGCCTTGATCTAATGATTAGAAGCAACCACAAACGAGTTAAGGGCCTTAAACATGAAATAAACCACTCCCTTAGGAGTTCACGGCTATAAAGCCCCCAAGGATAGGTTCCTGGGCCGTAAACTCCTATAACTTGGTTAAATGGTGCCCTAAATTCACCCCATAGCTTGTAAAATGAGTTTGAATCGCATGTGATTAATCTAGGACCACCAAAACATCAAAGGAAGGGGTGTGTGGGAGTTTACGGCCGTAAACTCTTAGTTTACTTCCGTAAACTCCTTTTAATGGTCCATATGTGGGTTTAATCACTTCCATAGCCTTAGAACTAAGACTAGCATCATCCCTCAATTGTTGTAAGACCATTTAGCACCCAAGAACCCACCACCCATGAGTTTATGGCTGTAAACTCATGGGAATATGGTTAGTAGGGCTGCAAACTCCATTAGGAGTTTACTCTTGAAGAGCAAACTCCATATATATGCCCTATACGTCCGTAGATGCCACCCGGGTCACTCCGAACACTTGAATTGAAGTGTTTTCGCGCCTTGGAATGTTTATTCATTTTAAATAGAAGATCAAGGTCTAATTAGGTACATTTTATGTATCTCTTCATATTACATAGGAATCTTGTGCGTTTGTAAGCCCCGATCTAACACTTAGCATACTAGCTGACACGTTCCTCGACTTGTGAGTTCATACGCCTACCCTTTTTTCAGTGTTTTTCAATGTTTTAAGGGGGGAATACAAGAAAAAGTACAAGAATATCTTGTATTTAAATTTATTATTTCATTTGAAATGTTTTCATAATCCGTATACTTTTAACAATAGAAACCATATTAACCTACTGTTTGACTTGTAGAGTTAGTTTTCGAACAGAGTTCCAATCTTATTATTTATAGTGTTATATTTTATATTTCACATATGATTGTTCACATTAGTACTGTTAAAACTATAGAACTTTTGATACCTCCTTAGTAATACTCCTTCGAGATTCGGGAGCGAAGGACACATCCTGGATAACACTCCCCTGGATACGAGAGTGAACGATTAATAAATTAGAAAGTTTTGTATTAATATTATAATTAATTTCAATAAACCTAAGATTTGAGTCATGTCCTTGATAATACTCCACCTAGATACAAGAGTAAAGGACCAATAACATTAATCTTAGAACTTTTGATATGTCCTTGGTACACTCCCCTAGTTACGAGAGTAAAGGACTAATAGATTAGAATGTTCTGTTTTATTATTTTAATTTCATTAATCTTAAGATTGGAGTTACGTCCTTGATAATACTCCCCCTAGATACGAGAGTGAAGGACTATCGCTGTAACCAGAATCTCCTGGACGGAGAGCGTGACTTGAGTGTATAGATCTATATGGGATTGACTACCCCACACCTGGCTTCTAGCTACAGCCGAACTGAAAGGTTCAAGGGTGAAAAAAGTCATAAAAAGATATTGGCCCCGTTCCGAGCCTTATCTTGTCTGTAGTATGGTTATGGAACTCGCAATCAAGATTATGAAAACTTTATACTTATTTATTAGTTTTATATACGTGTTAAACTAATGTACTTTTTCAAGGGTAACCAGACATTCAGGAAACTTCTCGCACACACATTAAGTAGGGTAGATACTTGTTCATGGCATTCAAATTCGATAACCAACCACAAACTTTTTAAGGAAAATAAGGGTTTTTTCTGGGATAACTGAACTTGTTCTTAACCAGAATGTGTAATAATCAGATAACAATCTGTTCTTAACCAAACTGTGTAACCGACGGATAACTAAACTCTACATATAAGAAAATATGGGATTTTCTTGGATTCATACCTTTTTCAGAAAACCGAAAGGAAACTTGTTCATTTTTAGAAAACAAAACCGCTTATGAACTCACCAGCTTTATGCTGATTTTTAAACTGCTTGTATTCTCAGGTTCTCCTTAGACAGGTATCCCGCGTTCTTTTGCAGAAGACGGAGCGTATGGAAGTCACGTGTTACTTCTGTTTAACTTATGTATCTACAAAACTTGTATAACTTTACTTTCAAACAAATGTAATGATTCTATGTAATGTAATGTTTTGTGTTTACTTCACTTATTATGTACATTGGTTGTGATACTTAACATGACATCACCTCTACCCCGTAACGTTTCCGCCTTCGGTTTCAGGGTGTGATAGATAGTTTAACTTTGATGTTCAACCTTATGTGCCTTAGTTTTAGACAATCCTTATATCCCTTTACTTTCACCATTGGCTAACGAAACTCTATCGATTTATAACGACAAAATCGATACAACTACAAAACCGTTTCTAGTTTCAAAATCCCGTAACACTCATGTGAGGAGTACTATATCCTTTGCAACCTTCCCGAAATATTACCGACAGACTATTTAGGAATAGCACACGTACAATGAGTCAAGTTGAAACACAGAGGCTAGGAATGATTACGTTTAACCTATCACTGCAAATGTGTATGCAACTTGTATACACAAGGCGATGATAAGCGGACCAGGTAAGAATTCAACCATGAACTTTGAAACAAAACGACCTATACTACTAGTGAACAATGCTAACATTTAGATGAACATAGAAACCCAAATCCCCACGGCCTATACCGATCAAAACAATAGATAGGATAATGAAGGTCCGCAGGAACACCCATGCTAGGATCTGGATTCACTGGAGAACAAGAAGAACAAACGGATCATAAGTACGCTCACCTTTCCTCAACCATTGATGGCCCATTCAAAATGCGAATTCAGGACAAAATTCTATCTAACGGGGGGATAATGTAACACCAGCAAAAATTAGGTCAAAAATAAACTTGTTCGGTAACCATAATTGAGTATACCAAGTGGTAGATATTGAAACAAGGTTTTCAGAAATATAAAGAACACTAAAATCCGAGTTATAACGAAGAAGCTATTACCGATCGAAGATCCGCGATGATACCGGTAAAACACTGTTAAGCATAAAATGTGAAATACCAATAAAATACTTTTTAGCCTTAAGTATCTAAATGAAAGTCATAGATATCATTAAACCGTGAACATACATAAATAGAACGCCCAAATCTGACTTCGTATGAGGAATTTATGATTTTTAGGACTTTCGGATATAGCAGTAGACAACTAAAAACTCGAAATAGAGATCGAGCAATTTGTAGCCGACACAACCTAAACGAGAATCGAAGGTCTCATCAATAGTAGTACAACGGTAAAAAAGACAGATGAGAACGGACATCGAATGAAGAAGTTATGGATTTTTAACGGACTTTTCAAGTCCCGGCCTATTAAAAATATATTATTAAAAGTAAACTTAAAATTAGCCGACGGAGTCCGAACGAGAATTGTAGAGTATATTCTCACCTTCACGTGCATATAAAGAATGTCGAAAACGGAGCTCTTACACGAAAGTTACGTATTTTACAAGATCGAGGCACAAAACCCGATGTAGGTCTGAGGGAACGCACTGCGTTCGGGGCACAGAGCCAGTCCCATCCGTTTGTTGAATTAGGAATACATAAGCCATGACGACTCAGGGGAACGCCCTGCGTTCGTGAGTGCCCCCAACACTATTAAAGGGAGGCTAAGGCTCTAGGTTTGGTTGTTATTCTCTCATCTTTTCCTTCACCGAACACCTCTTGAGTCCCTCTAAGATACCTAGAAGCCCCGGTATTACCGCTAGCCCACGACACAAGTCTCGACGCTCTTGAGTTTTCTGAGATTTTTGAGAAATCACCTTTCTCTAGTCGAAGTACTACTCGAGTTTAGTCTCGCTTTCTTAAAGCTACCACTTATCAAGTGAGTTGATACCCGTATCACTACGTTTTCAAATACTTTTTAAATGTTTTAAAACAATTTTAAGGGGGGGGGGGAGGAATACAAGTAAACACATGGTTAAAATTGTGTGAAACATCAATCTTTTGCTACACTTACATCACAACACAACTTACCCTTCGGGGATAACATATGTTTTATAAATGAAATACGTTTTATTTATACGTTTGCATACTACATCATATCAAGGATAACCATTTCAACTAAACGAGAAATGTAGAGTATATTCTCACCTTCGTTTTGTATCATATATACACATTGTAATTATCCAATGTTCTTCTAATTTAACTTCTAACTTGATTTAGTTCCATTATTTTTACAAATTTTACATTTATCTTCCTCTTATATAATTTTCATTTTCAGTTATAGTATATATAGCCGAGTAGGTGCTAGACATAAAAATGTGATGTAAGAGAAAGATAATAGTGAAATTTCGAAATCTTGAAAGCAAATAAAATTGGGGTTGAAGTTTAAGAACATGATAAAGAATATATCAGACAAAACAATGTATTATGGTAGGTTTGGGTACCTAAGCTTATATACCCTTAAGGTTATATTCACTTTTCCTATATATATATATATATATATATATATATATATATATATATATATATATATATATATATATATATATATGTATATATATATATATATATATTGAATAAATGTCTTTCAAACATATTTGTTTTTTTCTTTTACACCATCAATACACACACATATCCCAAGGAAGTAAATAATACGACACAAGGTTTATAAAGTTATGATCTATAATGTTGGAGAGGGCATTTTCGTCCTTTGCAAATACCATTTTTATTATTGTCCTGTACTGTTTAGACACATATTTGTTTCCTTTTTTTATTGCATATATATATATATATATATATATATATATATATATATATATATATATGTATATATATATATATATATATATATATATATATATATATATATATATCGGAGAGGGCATTTTTGTACTTTGAACATACAAATAACCTGAAAAAGAAAAGTACAATGCCTTAATTGGAACTACATGATTCAACCCATGTAAAATAAATTTATACTATATAAGGTTGGCAAGGGAATTTTCGTCCTTTTAACACAAGCTTTACAATGCCTTAATTGGTAATTTAAAAACAATTTGACCAGTGCAAAAATGACATTTCACATTGTTTCCTCCTGTTACACATTCATTACACAGAAAATCAGATACGACGCAAGCTTTATAAAGTTGGAGTGGGCATTTTCGTCCCATGCAAATACCATTTTTTTTGTTTTGTACTGCTTAGAAACATATTTGTTTCCTTCTTTTATTGCATATGTATATATATATATATATATATATATATATATATATATATATATATTGGAGAGGGAATTTTCATCCTTTGAACATACATATAACATCAAAAAGAAAAGTACTATCCCTTAACTGGTAATTTTTTTGAATTTTATTGCATATATATATATATATATATATATATTGCTAATAAAAATATTTAAAAACATATTTGTTTCCTCCTGTTACACATTTTCTTCCTTTGAACGTAATTCTAACAAGAGAAAGAAAAGTACAATGTCTTAATTGGTAAGTTAAAAACACTTTGACTGGTGCAAAAATGACATTTCACATTGTTTCCTCCTGTTACACATTCAATACACAGAAAAATAGATTTTGAAGAATGGATGCACCAGTTTCATACCCCAAGAATTTACCATTTTATTTAATTTCCTCATATTTGATATATCTTTTTTCATATCGAGAAGATATACTTATAAAAGGAAAAAGAAAAGAACACAAATATGCCACACATATATTAAAAGAAGATTATTCTAATTACAATCATAACCCAAAAAGTAGTCTTTACTTAAGATAGAGAATGGCAGTGAAAATAAACCAATGACTATCAATGTTGGAATAGTGAACACCATGATGAGCAATACTGCCAACGAATCCCAAAAAAAAGGATAATTCAAGAATATTATTGATTCAAAAATAACAATCTGAAATTACTTTTCGAGCTTTGGTATTAATAGACCTGTGTGGCCACCCACCGTCGAATTCAATTGAGCTGCCTTAGTGGACGAATTCACATTATCATACTCATCAACATCATTGGTATCTCCATCATTTCGTTCTTTTACCATAGGTGGCGAATTAAACTTGAACGAACTTGCAACTTCAAATTTGTCAGGCATGGAAGGGGTCAAATTATCACCTGTTTGTGAGATTGCATCCTTAAAGCAAAAACATGAAAATGGATTTAGTATTAAAATATTAACAAAAAATACTATTTAAAAGAGATTTATATAAAATTAAATAATGTAGATTTATAACTTAACCTTTAACAACTTCGTTTCGTGAGATGCTTCGTGAGATGCGATTTCTGTATCATCAACATTTGCAGAATTACCTGCCTGCTTCAGAAGTTTAAATATTTATATAATTTGTGGGATTAAGTTTTTGTTTAATAGAGATTTACAATTAATTAGTGAAGATCATTAAATAAAAGTATGCATCATAAAAAGTAATATTAAAAAACAAATAAAAAAATATATTTAAATACCACAACAACTAACCTTTTTTCCAATGCATCAATTACGTTACTATCAAGCGTATAGCCAAGTATCCCAAACCGATTGTAGTTATTAGAAACGTTAAAACTATTAACATCTACTTTGAAAGCCATCTTTTTATGCTCTACGTCAAAAGGATACAATCTTGGATTAACCCCAGCCTAGAAAAAATATGTTATATAATATAGTTATGGTTAAGAGCACATTAATATAAACAAATTCCAACAAATAATAGCAACTAATAAAACAAATATTATAATTATGTTATATATGTTTGATTTTCTCTATGAGATCACTTGCGCCATTTTTGATGAGTTTATAAGCATCTCTATCAAAGAGAGTTAGTGTGATTGTTCCAGAATCATCTTGGACACGAATAGGTATTTTATACCTATAAAAATTTCCAACCAAAATAAATATTAAATATGTTTAATGTTTAATAATATATTTAAGTTGTACTATTGAAAGCTTCTTAAATTTAAAAAACCTTGGAACAGAAGATATCTCCTTATTTATACACTTATCATTATAGCATTCAACAACCACACTTGCATCACCACTATCTGGACCACTGAACACATTTCTTGGATCAATTTTCTTTCCACAGATTGTACACGCATCATAATATCAATCAATATCTTGGCGAATACAATAAATGGTCCCGACAATGATAAGTTTCCCAACCTAAAAGAGTATAAAATACAAAATGATCATAAAAAACAATATAATTAGAATATTTATCAAATAGAAAACAAAATCACATCAAGACGATTAAATTATTCAAATACCTCTTGTGGTTCTAGAAAATTGACAACATTTTTAACATTGTGACTATTCAAAAAGTCATCATATTCAGAATATGATTGAGAGCTATCAACAGTCAAAGAAGAAGAAGGGTTTTGAAGTCCTCGTAATCCAACCAAGCTGTTTTTAATTAATGAGATTAATTATAAAATTAGTAAAATTATTAAAAAGAATCAAAAAAACAATGAATTATTAAAATAGTTTGTTACCTATTTGTGAAAGTAACAATATCGGGAAGATCAGCATTTATGAACATCCGTGTTTGTTCAAAATAACTGTTAACGGAAGGTATTCCCGATGAAACAAAATAAAAGAGTCAAAAGAATGAGTAATATAAAAGCATAAAATAAGGTTGCTTTGTATAAAAAAAAATGTACCGTTATAGACATTAAATCTTGAAAACTGCAAAAGAACAATAACACGACTAACTTGTTTATGAGCTTCAAGATAAGAAATCAATTGGTATGCAATATCTCCAAACAATGCGACGTTAACCTGCAAACCTCTGCAAAAATAATAATTGTTAAATGAACATATAATACTAAAATAATACATGCAAGTTGTACAGTAATGAATATAATATAAGATATAATATAACAAAATGTATGGTTACTCTTAGTTTCTTATTTGTAAAGGTAGTTTATTGTCACACCCCGAAAACCGAAGGCGGAAACATTTCCGGGGTTGACTCCACGTTCAGTATCAAATCCAATGTACATAGTAAGTAAAGTGATGCAAACATTACATTACATATTAAAAGTTTTTACAATTTGTTTCAAAAGACACAGGTTATACAGTTGTGATACATAATATAGATATGAACAAAACGAACGAGCCTTGCATGCACACCATCCTGTATCAAGTAAGTCTTCGGGTACCTGTACTATCGTTGACCTGAGAACACAAGCGATTTGAAAATCAGCATAATGCTGGTGAGTTCATAAGTAGTTTTGTTTTGTGAAAATGTTCATGTTTCCTTTCTGTTTCTGAAAATGTAACACACACCAAGAAAATCCCACATTTTCTTAAAAGTTGATTATTGTTTCACAAAAGTAAAGTATAGTTTGGTTATCCAATTCGTTAAACTATTCTGTTTACGTACCAGTGTATTCCCAGGAAAGTCCCATACTTTCCTGAATATTAGTTATTGTAAAAGGTGTAATGTTATTCAGTTTGTTACAATTTTCTGGATATGTATATGTTACCCAGGAATGCCCCATGCTTTCCTGTATGTTGATTTTCAATGTGAAAGATGTATTCTGTTTGACCTAGTTATGTACAAGGTTTCCCAGGAAGATCCCATACCTTCCTGAATGTTGGTTATCATTGTAAAAGATGTATTCGTGTTATGTTCATTGTTTTTCCCCCAGGAAAGTCCCATACTTTCCTGAATGTTGGTTACCTTATGTAAAAGATGTAAAAGATGTAAATGATGTGAAAGATGTAATCCGAAACCTGGTTATCTGTAAAATGTAATAAGTGATTCATTATTACTATAAGTAAATCTCTGTTATCCTAGTTGCGAGTTCCATAACCATACTAAAGACTGAACCTGTGGCAATAAGTAGTCCACAACCTTATGACTTTCGTCACCCTTGAACCATTTCGGTTCGACTGTAGCTAGCAGCCAGGTGTGGGGTAGTCAGCCCCGTATAGATCTATACACTCAAGTCACGCTCTCTAAATCCCAGAGATTCTAGTTACGGGTGTAGTCCTCCACTCGCGTATCTCGGTGGAGTGTTCGCCAAGGACGTGTCTCCAATCATACAGGAATAACAAATTTACTAGTAATAATAGGATAATCCTCCATTCGCGTATCTCTGTGGAATGTTACCGAGGACAAGACAGTGTACAAATTATATTGTTCATGTGTTCTAATGTCATGCTTTTAACTGATAAAATGTGGAAACCATTTGTGAAATATATAAAACATAACAGTTTATAATACTCATTTCACAAATAAATGTTTACGTGATCTGCATGTTCTACTGATTATCAATTATGTATATCAGTATTAAAAGCATATGAAATGTGAAACACACACAAACGAAAATAAGTTTTGAGTACAAGAAAACCCTTGAACTTTGCTTGTGTTCCCCCCTGAAAACAGTGAAAAGCAGTGAAAAAGGGTAGGGGTATGAACTCACCAGACTCAGAATCGCAACTGTTTCGGATACTAAATGTGGTTTCGGGGCTTGATTACTCGCGATGTCCCTATGTAAAATGAAATAATGTCCATATATATTTAATTAGGGATACATTCACTAATTAAATGGAATATTACACTCCGACGAGATTAAACACCTCAAAACGAGCGTTTAGAGTGACCCGGTGACATCTATGGACATGTATTGGCACTAGGGACTTGGGACTTGAGTTTACTCCCCAAGAGTAAACATTTAACTGAGTTTACAACCACAAAACACACCCACACATGAGTTTACGGCCATAAACTCATGTTGGTGTGAATTTGGGTGTTTAATGGCTTGATTGGACATGGGGATTGTTGGAATGGATTTCTAAAATGCCTTGGAATGGATTAAATGTAATTATACCATTTACAAGGGAGTTTACGGCCACACACTTGGAGTTTACGGCCGTAAACTCACCCATGGCCAAGAATGATTAATTTGAGCTACAAAGGACAATCACATGTGATTCTAACTAATTTTCCAAGGCTTGGTATCAATTTTTGACTTCAATTAACACCTTTGTATGAGTTTACGGCCCATATGCATACTCTCTGGCTGTAAACTCTAATATGGGTAAGAAAATTTAGTTTTTGATGCTTAAAACAATTACATGTGATTCTAGGAATTTATCCAAACCTTTGGGGTGGTTTAAGGCATCATTTGACACACTTATAGGAGTTTACGGCCCAGGAGGTGTTCTATGGCCGTAAACTCACTTATGTAGGGCATTTGGTGTGTTTAAGGTCCCCAAACTATTTTTAGATGGTTCTAGGATTTACCACAAGGCTATTGGTTGAGTTTCAAGGCATTTGGACATGTTTAAAGGCACTTAATCCCCATTTTAGAGGAGTTTAAGGCCCAAGAAGGAGCCTTGGCCGTAAACTCTCTTTTGTCCCCTATAATTTATGTTTAATGTGTTCCAAGTCTAGATTTGCAAGCCTCAAGGTCATATCTAAGTCCCAACTATGATTTGGAAGGGTAAATTTGGCTTAAAAACCCCATTTTGAGGAGTTTACGGCCCAAGCTTGCTCCTTGGCCGTAAACTCATGTTCTTGGTCCCAAAACTTAATTTAATCATCATTTTGAAGGCTAAATAGGTTGAATAACAAGTTAGAGATGATACCTCTTTGATTTGAAGCCCTAAATCTTTGTTTTTGGACCTTTGATTATGGATGAGGAGAGAGTTTGGGAGAGTTTTATGAGAAAATGGCCAAAGGCTTCAAATGGAGTCTTAAAACACTTTATATAGTGTCTAAGTTTTGGATACAGTGGAATTCTACCCGATACCGACGTTAGGCGAGGCTTTTGGTCGCACCCGATTAGGTTGTCGTAACCCGATACAGTAAATTCTAGGAATATTCCGATCACTAAAGTGGGGTGTTAAAATGATTTCTAAATGTATTAAGACACCCATTAAGTCATTTTAGATACGTGCAAGTTAATGACTTAATTAAAATGGTGAAATCGGAAACGAAATTGGAAACGACGTTTGGTTGATCAAATTGGATTACAAGAAGTGATATGAAATTTCGGGTTGTTACATTATCCCCCCGTTAGAAGGAATTTCGTCCCGAAATTCAAGACAAGATACAAGACTAATACAAATCATGGATTTGGAAAGAGTTGTGGATACTTCTGTTTCATCGAGTCTTCTCGCTCCGAAGTGAACTCCGGTCCCCGCTTGGCATTCCAGCAAACCTTCACTAACGGGATGCGACTTTGTTTCGTACGCTTGATTTCTCGATCCATGATTTCGATCGGTTCCTCCATGAAGTTAAGGTTTTCATCAATCTCAATCTCGTCTAACGGAATCACTAGGGTTTCATCGGATAGGCACTTCTTGAGGTTTGAAACATGAAAGACGGGATGGATGTTACTGAGTTCATGAGGTAAGCGAAGCTTATAGGCTACCAGACCGACCCTGGCGAGGATCTCGAAAGGTCCAATGTACCTCGGATTAAGTTTCCCACATTTACCAAAGCGTGCAGTGCCTTTCCAGGGCGAGACCTTCAACAGGACACGGTCTCCTACCTGAAATTCCAGTGGTTTCCGACGGTTATCAGCGTAACTCTTCTGGCGATCACGTGAAGCTTTCAGTCGTTCTCGTATTTGGATTATCTTCTCGGTGGTTTCACGGATGATCTCAGGACCAGTGAGAGCACTATCGGGGACTCGACTCTTGGCTAGCTGTGTATCTCCCACCTCGGCCCAACACAGAGGGGATCTGCACTTACGACCGTATAGGGCTTCGAACGGGGCAGCCCTAATGCTGGTGTGATAACTGTTGTTGTACGAGAATTCGATCAAAGGTAGATGTGCGTCCCACGACTTTCCAAAGTCAATGACACATGCCCTAAGCATTTCTTCCAGAGTTTGGATTGTTCTCTCACTCCGTCCATCTGTTTGAGGATGATACGCTGTGCTCATATCTAATTTGGTTCCAAGAGCTTTCTGAAGAGACTGCCAAAATCGGGAGGTAAACCTGCTATCTCGATCAAAGATAATGGACGCAGGTACACCGTGCAGTCGGACTACCTCCTCGATATAAATCCGAGCGAGTCTTTCCATCTTGTATGACTCTTTGATTGGAACGAAGTGAGCTGACTTTGTCAAACGATCGACAATCAGCCAAATGGTATCATACCCACTCGAGCACTTGGGTAGTTTGGTGATGAAATCCATGGTGATCATCTCCCATTTCCATTCAGGTATCTCGGGTTGCTGGAGCAGACCCGAGGGTTTCTGGTGCTCAACTTTTACCTTGGCGCAAGTCAAACACTTGCCCACAAATGTAGCTATCTCAGCCTTCATATTTGGCCACCAATATTGTTTCTTGAGATCTAAGTACATCTTGTTAGAGCCCGGGTGAACAGAGTATCTGGTTCTATGTGCTTCCTCCATGACTATCTCTCTGAATCCTCCGATCTTAGGAATCCAAATCCGATTCATGAAACAATGGACTCCGTCACCTCTGATCTCAAGTTTCTTTTCCATTCCTCTTAAGGCTTTGGTCGGTATGTTCTCGGGTTTGAGGGCTTCTAATTGGGCTTCTCGGATTTGTATGGGTAGGTTGGAATGGATGCTCATTGTCTGGTTCTTCACTTTACGGCCTGCACTCTCCTTTCGGCTAAGGGCATCTGCTACCACATTGGCCTTGCCGGGATGGTAACGAATTTCGCACTCATAATCACTGAGTAGTTCTACCCATCGCCGTTGTCTCATGTTCAAGTCTTTTTGGTCAAAGATGTGTTGCAGGCTCTTGTGGTCAGTGAAAATTGTGCACTTGGTTCTGTAGAGGTAATGTCTCCAAATCTTCAATGCAAAGATTACGGCTCCTAGCTCCAAGTCGTGCGTAGTATAGTTGACCTCGTGTGCTTTCAACTGTCTAGAAGCATAGGCAATTACTTTTCCCCTTTGCATAAGCACACAGCCTAAGCCTTGATTAGACACATCGCAGTAGACAACGAAATCCTCTGTCCCTTCGGGTAGGGACAGAACAGGCGCGCTGCACAAAGCTTTCTTCAGTGTCTGGAATGCGGTTTCTTGTTTATCACCCCAAAAAAGGGTACACCTTTCTGTGTTAGAGTGGTTAGAGGTTTGGCAATTCTGGAAAAGTTTTGGATGAATCTTCGATAATAGCCAGCGAGACCCAAGAATTGTCGGATTTTTGTGGGTGTCTTCGGTGTTGACCAATTCTCTATTGCCTTTATCTTGGAAGGATCTACATGAATACCCTCCTCGCTTACTACATGACCGAGGAAAGTTACCTTCCGAATCCAGAACTCACACTTGGAAAACTTCGCGTACAACTTCTCCGATCGCAAGGTCTCCAACACTAGCCTCAAGTGTTGTTTGTGGTCTTCTTCGCTTCGGGAATAGACGAGTATGTCATCAATGAACACAATGACAAACTTATCCAGATAAGGACGACACACCCGGTTCATCAGGTCCATGAACACTGCCGGTGCGTTGGTTAGACCAAAGGGCATCACTACGAACTCGTAGTGTCCATATGAAGTCCTGAAAGCTGTTTTGGACACATCACTTTCATGAACTCATACTGATGGTACCCTGATCGAAGGTCTATCTTGGAGAAGTAACTGGCTCCCTGAAATTGATCGAAGAGGTCATCTATTCGCGGAAGACGATATCGATTTTTGACAGTCAACTTGTTCAGTTCGCGATAATCGATGCACATACGAAAGGATCCATCTTTCTTCTTGACAAATAGAATCGGAGCTCCCCAGGGCGAGGAACTCGGTCTAATGAATCCTTTACTGAGCAACTCATTGAGTTGACTGGATAACTCCTGCATCTCTGCTGGAGCTAAGCGATACGGAGATTTTCCTACGGGAGTAGCTCCAGGAATTAGGTCAATACGGAACTCGACCTGACGCTCAGGAGGGATTCTTGGAAGCTCTTCGGGAAACACATCAAGAAAATTACAGACCTCGGGGATGCTCGCGAGGTCTTTAACTTCCTGTTTCTCGTTGATTACATGGACCAAGAATGCAATACACTCCTTTCGCAGGAGTTTCTGAGCTTTGATGCAGGAAATGATACGAAGGTTGGAACCGAGTTTATCACCATAGATCACTAGGGTTTGACCCGAAGGAAGGTTGAGACGGATGGCTTTTTCGAAACAAAGGATATCTGTATGATTGGGACTCAACCAATCCATGCCAATGATGACATCAAAGCTCTTTATGAATACCGGCATAAGATCGATAGGAAACGAATGGTCATTTAGGGTAAGAGTGCAATCTACGAATACCTCACTCGCGCTTTCTTTCTCACCGTTCGCCATCTCGACGGTAAACGTTTTGGTTAAAGGTTGGGAATTATGTTTTAGGTTATGTTTGAATGCATGACTAATAAAACTCCTCTCAGCACCCGAATCGAAAAGAATATTAGCATACGAGTTGTCGAGAAGGAACATACCCGAGACAACAGTGGGATCGGCGACCGCTTCTTCCCGTCCCATAGCGAGGACCCTTCCGGTGTTGTCAGCAGTAGTCTTCTTGGGGCAGTTCCTTTTAAAGTTCCCGGCTTCACCACAGTTATAACAGGCTTGACCGATGCCTGATCTAGAGGATTGATTGGCCGATTGGGCCGGAGCTTTGCAGAATCGAACGGTGTGCCCCTTCTTACCACAATTGGTACAGGATAGTTCTCGACAGGGACCAGGGTTGTGGTGATACTTGCACTTTTCACAGAGAGGGAGATTACCAACATACCGGCTGGTAGGAGTTGGAGCTGTGGATCCCACAACAGAAGCAACAGCAACGGGGGTAGTAGCAGCATTGACTGCTACTGTTTGTTGTCTTTTGGAGGAGCCTTGGGAAGATTGACCCTTCTTCTTCTTCCAGAATTTCCTTTTCTCACCACTACTTTTAGTCGACTCAGGGGTAGCAGTGGTGGCTTCCTCAACATCATCACTGTGGTGAATTATGGTTTGGGCTAAAGTTTTAGCACTATCATAAGTATCCGGGCAAGCAGCTAAGACATGACCCTTTGTTGGATTGGTTAGCCCCCAAATAAACCGCTCAATCTTTTTGCTTTCAGGAGTGACTAGACCAGGGCAAAGAAGGGCAAGATCATCAAATCGGGAAGCGTATGCAGCAATGTCGGAACCTTTCATCTTCAGGTTCCAGAGCTCGTGCTCTAGCTTCTGCATTTCACCTCAGGGACAATATTCAGCAAGGAGGAGTTCTTTCATAGCTTCCCAGCTCATGGCATTGGCTATGGGTAAGGTCAAGGATTTGACTCGGCCATTCCACCAAGTCAATGCTTTATCAAGGAAGGTACAAGCTACGAACTTGACCTTATCGGACTCAGCACAGGCACAGATTTCGAAGATGGATTCGATTCTCTCGAACCATCGGGATAAGGAAATGACACCACCAGTGCCATTGAAGAAAGAAGGCTTCGCATTTATGAAGTCCTTGTAGGAACCCTCCTTACGGCGTTCCTAGTTACTATCTTGATTTTGATTACTGCCTCCTGAACCACCGGTGTTTAGCTGGGACATGGCAGCTGCCACCGCGACGGTAACAGCTGTTTGAAATAACACGGGATCGATTTCAGGAGGAGGTGGAGGAGGGTTGTTGGAGTTGGATCTTCTTCTGGGAGGCATCTTGATCTAATAAGATCAAGAAAGAGAGGATGGTAAGTCTTCTGAATCGAATCGAGAGATATCACAGATATACAAATATTCTCGAATGAATATAGTTGGCCAGGCTATATTGATCCTAGACACGACTACATAACTGCTCAGGTTTAACCGCAGTACACAACATCCATTTACTTATGTTTTGTTCTACTTATAGTTACGGATCTCGACGGTTCGGTATACTTGTATACTTTTGAAAATACTTGTAGTTTGAAAATACTTTTAATTCAGAGCACTGAGGCCCTTTAGTGTTTATAGTTTTATACCATGTAAGGTTTGGTATACTTTATTCACTATAAACAAGGGCTCTGATACCAATCTATCACACCCCGAAAACCGAAGGCGGAAACATTTTCGGGGTTGACTCCACGTTGAGTATCAAATCCAATGTACATAGTAAGTAAAGTGATACAAACATTACATTACATATTAAAAGTTTTACAATTTGTTTCAAAAGACACAATTTATACAGTTGTGATACATAATATAGATATGAACAAAACGAACGAGCCTTGCATGCACACCGTCCTGTATCAAGTAAGTCTTCGGGTACCTGTACTATCGTTGACCTGAGAACACAAGCAATTTGAAAATCAGCATAATGCTGGTGAGTTCATAAGTAGTTTTGTTTTGTGAAAATGTTCATGTTTCCTATCTGTTTTTGAAAATGTAACACACACCAAGAAAATCCCACATTTTCTTAAAAGTTGATTATTGTTTCACAAAAGTAAAGTATAGTTTGGTTATCCAATTTGTTAAACTATTCTGTTTACGTACCAGTGTATTACCAGGAAAGTCCCATACTTTCCTGAATATTAGTTATTGTAAAAGATGTAATGTTATTCAGTTTGTTACACTTTTCTGGTTATGTATATGTTACCCAGGAATGCCCCATGCTTTCCTATATGTTGATTTTTAATGTGAAAGATGTATTCTATTTGACCTAGTTATGTACAAGGTTTCCCAGGAAGATCCCATACCTTCCTGAATGTTGGTTATCATTGTAAAAGATGTATTCGTGTTATGTTCATTGTTTTTCCCCCAGGAAAGTCCCATACTTTCCTGAATGTTGGTTACCTTATGTAAAAGATGTAAAAGATGTAAAAGATGTAAATGATGTGAAAGATGCAATCCGAAACCTAGTTATCTGTAAAATGTAATAAGTGATTCATTATTACTATAAGTAAATCTCTGTTATCCTAGTTGCGAGTTCCATAACCATACTAAAGACTGAACCTGTGGCAATAAGTAGTCCACAACCTTATGACTTTCGTCACCCTTGAACCATTTCGGTTCGACTGTAGCTAGCAGCCAGGTGTGGGGTAGTCAGCCCCGTATAGATCTATACACTCAAGTCACGCTCTCTAAATCCCAGAGATTCTAGTTACGGGTGTAGTCCTCCACTCGCGTATCTCTGTGGAGTGTTCGCCGAGGACGTGTCTCCAATCATACAGGAATAACAAATTTACTAGTAATAATAGGATAATCCTCCATTCGCGTATCTCTGTGGAATGTTATCGAGGACAAGACAGTGTACAAATTATATTGTTCATGTGTTCTAATGTCATTCTTTTAACTGATAAAATGTGGAAACCATTTGTGAAATATATAAAACATAACAGTTTATAATACTCATTTCACAAATAAATGTTTACGTGATTTGCATGTTCTACTGATTATCAATTATGTATATCAGTATTAAAAACATATGAAATGTGAAACACACACAAACGAAAATAAGTTTTAAGTACAAGAAAACCCTTGTACTTTGCTTGTGTTCCCCCCCTGAAAACAGTGAAAAGCAGTGAAAAAGGGTAGGGGTATGAACTCACCAGACTCAGAATCGCAACTGTTTTGGATACTAAATGTGGTTTCGGGGCTTGATTACTCGCGATGTCCCTATGTAAAATGAAATAATGTCCATATATATTTAATTAGGGATACATTCACTAATTAAATGGAATATTACACTCCGACGAGATTAAACACCTCAAAACGAGCGTTTGGAGTGACCCGGTGACATCTACGGACATGTATTGGCACTAGGGACTTGGGACTTGAGTTTACTCCCCAAGAGTAAACATTTAGCTGATTTTACAACCACAAAACACACCCACACATGAGTTTACGGCCGTAAACTCATGTTGGTGTGAATTTGGGTGTTTAATGGCTTGATTGGACATGGGGATTGTTGGAATGGATTTCTAAAATGCCTTGGAATGGATTAAATGTAATTATACCATTTACAAGGGAGTTTACGGCCACACACTTGGAGTTTACGTCCGTAAACTCACCCATGGCCAAGAATGATTAATTTGAGCTACAAAGGACAATCACATGTGATTCTAACTAATTTTCTAAGGCTTGGTATCAATTTTTGACTTCAATTAACACCTTTGTATGAGTTTACGGCCCAGATGCATACTCTCTGGCCGTAAACTCTAATATGGGTAAGAAAATTTAGTTTTTGATGCTTAAAACAATTACATGTGATTCTAGGAATTTATCCAAACCTTTGGAGTGGTTTAAGGCATCATTTGACACACTTATAGGAGTTTACGGCCAAGGAGGTGTTCTATGGCCGTAAACTCACTTATGTAGGGCATTTGGTGTGTTTAAGGTCCCCAAACTATTTTTAGATGGTTCTAGGATTTACCACAAGGCTATTGGTTGAGTTTCAAGGCATTTGGACATGTTTAAAGGCACTTAATCCCCATTTTAGAGGAGTTTACGGCCCAAGAAGGAGCCTTGGCCGTAAACTCTCTTTTGTCCCCTATAATTCATGTTTAATGTGTTCCAAGTCTAGATTTTCAAGCCTCAAGGTCATATCTATGTCCCAACTATGATTTGGAAGGGTAAATTTGGCTTAAAAACCCCATTTTGAGGAGTTTATGGCCCAAGCTTGCTCCTTGGCCGTAAACTCATGTTCTTGGTCCCAAAACTTAATTTAATCATCATTTTGAAGGCTAAAGAGGTTGAATAACAAGTTAGAGATGATACCTCTTTGATTTGAAGCCCTAAATCTTTGTTTTTGGACCTTTGATTATGGATGAGGAGAGAGGTTGGGAGAGTTTTATGAGAAAATGGCCAAAGGCTTCAAATGGAGTCTTAAAACACTTTATATAGTGTCTAAGTTTTGGATACAGTGGAATTCTACCCGATACCGGCGTTAGGCGAGGCTTTTGGTCGCACCCGATTAGGTTGTCGTAACCCGATACGGTAAATTCTAGGAATATTCCGATCACTAAAGTGGGGTGTTAAAATGATTTCTAAATGTATTAAGACACCCATTAAGTCATTTTAGATACGTGCAAGTTAATGACTTAATTAAAATGGTGAAATCGAAAACGAAATTGGAAACGACGTTTGGTTGATCAAATTGGATTACAAGAAGTGATATGAAATTTCGGGTTGTTACATCTATGTCGAGATTTGCTGACATCACGGGAATCAAGCCTTCCTATTGAAACCACTTCACCAATAACATCTATAAAATGATAATACAACATGTCAAAATGAGGTAAGATCAAAGAATTAAATATAATATACAATCAAGAAGGGGGGGGGGGGGGAAATTAACAATTGAGTCATTAGAGGTAGTTGTGGCAGAGATAGTTCTTTCAAAAGAAACACAAGTAAACCAATATGTTGTTTTGGATTGAAAGTGTAGACACTCATTCATAGTTGTTCTTCCATGCAAGTTTAACTTGGAGGTTACATCACTTCTTTTAAAATTGTATCTGTTAGGAACGATAGTGGGGGATCGTATGTAATCAACTTGATCTTCTTTCAGTTTGGACTCAAACCTTTGAAAATCTCTTGGATAGACACTTGCTTGGATTTTAGTACACTATTCACATAGGGTAAGAATATTATATATTGTTAAAAAGTGATATTTTAATAAATATAAATTGGAATGAGCAAATAAATAAAACAATGATTTTGAATAATGCAATTGGAATAGTAGATTTTACTATTTCATCCGTGAATTTCATTTCAATTGATTTGACAATAGTGGGGTTAACATCTGAAAGTGATCTCCATAGCCGGATGATAGAAACTTTTAGTGTGTAATCATCCTTCATATTGTCCAAGTCTTTAATCAAAGTGATGTTTCTATTTGCCATTGTCACTATAACAGAAAGACAGATATACAATAATAAGAAAAACAATAGAAGAAAAGTACACACATAAATTATAAACACAAATAAAATTACCATTATGTCCATGGAGTACTAATAATATAAGAGAAAACTCAATAATGCAATATAGTTATATTCACACATTCAAACAGAGAATAGAAAAACTGAAAGAAACATGCTAACAGAAACTATATACCCCTATACATCATTAATAATTAAACATAATAATGAAATATAAAATCAAATATTCATAATTAAAAATAATAATGGGAAAGAAGGAAACAACACAGAAGTTAAAGATCTAAATGTTTAGATTTATTGTCACCCATTTACTATTCAACTTCTAGGCATCTTCTTATCTTGTCTATCGTTTCTTTCTTTATTAAAATGATTTGCTAAACAGTTTTATATGGATAATTTGGAGGTGAAGTTGGATGATACCTTATAACAATTAACAAACCTCATGATACCTTATAACAGTGGATAATAGATTGAATTATAATTTATACTCTTATTTTTAATGATTAGGTGTGAAATATGCAACTGACAAGAAATATGCAACTTCTAAGGTTTTAGAAAAAGAAAGGTACAATGCCTTAATTGGTAATTTAAAAACACTTTGACTGGTGCAAAAATGACATTTCACATTGTTTCCTCCTGTTACACATTCAATACACAGAAAAACAGATTTTAGAGAATGCATGCACCGGTTTCATACCCCAAGAAAAGTATATGAATAACAACAAATTGATTTTCTTAATTCTTATACAAAATACAACAAAATATTACTGAATGAAGGCTACACAAGAAGAACTCTAACCTAAATAATATAACAGAGAACTAGAGATTAAGAAGATGGCAAACATGGGGTTTGGTTGGGATGCACAGTTGATCGTTTCACTTGGGTGAATGGTGTAAAATAATGACAAAATCCCAAAAAATATTAGTGAATGCTATCTTAAGTAGTACTATGTAAATATCCAATCTTTTTCATATTTAAATTCGTAAAAATCCAGGCAGGGGTAGGGGTATATACGATGAATCAAACATTCCAGTCAAAGTCCAATACACCAAATAAACCTTAAATTCGTATAAATCCAGGCAGGGGTAGGTGTATATACGGTGAATCAAACATTCCAGTCAAAGTCCAATACGCCAAATAAACCTCGCCATGTTTTGTTCTTCTGTGGGAAATAGGGGCGTACATATACACATTGAGAAGCAGAATTCATAAGCAGAAACTTACCAAAAGAATTGAAGCCTGTGATTGAATATCCGATAAGTCAAGTGTCGATGATGCAAAACCTTGGAAACGGGATGCTGTAAAGAAAGATTGATATCATATGTTCCAAAACAGGGTGTTATATGGATTCCATATTCCATTCCATATCCATATTACATATTTTCCATATTCCATATTCCATATCGAATTCTACGTGAAACAAAGAAGAGGTAAAACCGGTATTTTACATTGGTAGAATACTAATGTTTTGAACGGACACGTGGACATCTGGTTTTGTTTATTAGATAGGGAGATATCTCAAAATTTGCATAAAGAAAAAGAAAGAAAGTCAAACTTTTATAAACTCTTTTATAAGATATACACCTTATCTTTTAAGAAAAAGAAAAAAGGATTCAACTAGTCCAAAAGTTTGTACATGACTTATACATCATACCATATGATGTATTTTAAGTTACTTGCTAATGGAATTTATTTTTTCCATAAAATAAATAATCTCCAATTTAATTATAAGGGTTTTATTGCATATTTATTAAAATCAATTTCTAATAATTAATCAATTGTATCAAGTTGTTGTTAGTGTGACCTATTAATATCATATGTTATTTAGTAATATCAATTTAATATGACTCTTGAGCATACTAGGCCTTTAAAAAATAATGCAACAAAAACTATCCTTATTTAATGGTGCAGTTCCAAAACCGTGCCAAAAAATATACAAAACCGCACCACAAAAATAGCTAAAATTGTACAAAAAAATTGACAAAACCGCCTAAAAAATATACAAAATCGCACCAAAAACTAGCCAAAACTGCCTAAAAATTGCCAAAATTGCACCAAAAAACTACTAAAACCGCCTCAAGAAATAGCTACCTAAAACCAGACCAATTAATAGGTTAGCCATTGATGCACACCAATCTACTTATGAAGCTTCGTTTTAATGCATTTAGGTATGTTTGGTGAGTTTTTTCATTCAAATGCTCAATCCTAATTTCTTTTCTTCCAAAAAGGGTGGTTTTAATTTCTACAATTTCTTTTTCTCTACAAATTAAAATTTTGTTCTTGGGAAATCACATTTCATCGAAGTTGTTTCAATTTCTTTTTTGACATCTTAAAACTCACTCTGTAAAAACTAGCTCCATACTCATTGATTAAAAGTCATTGAAGCAAACATCATAAGTCTTTGGATCGTTTTTTGGACATATATCACGGAAGAAAAGGCATATGCAAAGATTAGAAAAAGAAAACATCGTTAAAACTTAAAATAGGACATCCATTCACAATTAATAACAGAAACGACAAATCTATAATTATGAGAAGAGCTTGCATCTCCGACATTATATAAAAGAGGGAAGACTGAATGAAAATTTTGAAAAACATGAAAGTTTTGAACGAAATTTGGAGGGATCTAACGCGAAATAAAAAATTCGAATGAAATTTTTAGAGGAAAGATTAATGGTGCGGTTCAATATTTTTTAGTGCGAATTGTTTTTTTGTGCGGCTGTAATTGTTTTTTGGGCGATTTCTACATGATTTTTGGTGCAGTTTCCAGAAACCGCATTAGAAAATGCTTTAACGGTACGATTTTGGGAAACCGCACTAACAAAACTATTTTATGGTTTGATTCTTTGATTTTTTTGATGTTGTACATATTTAATAAGACGGTATCGAAGGGGCCGCTTGAAAAAATAATAACCACTTATACTATTAAATGACTTGTGTACGTGTGAAAACGGGTGAATATTATGTGAGTGCAGTGAAGATCGGCCAACAAACGAACCCAAAAGATTACAATCATCAAGGGATGAAGAACACGGTCTTGCAGAAACAAGAGGTAGGTATTGATCTTAAAAGCTCTGATATAAGTCTAAAACTTAGGAATAAGAATCCAAAACAATAAATGCAGCTTGGGAAACAAGGAATTTGAGAGAAAATATAGCGACGCGTTTTAGTGACGGATACCAGAAAGTGTTGCCAACAAAAAAACCCATGCATGCAATGTTTGTTTTTGGAGCATGTTCAACATTAATAGTTTATTAAAAAAAGTCAATAAAAGTAAAAAAAAATTTACAAATATAAAAAGAAAATTCAAAAAATCAACTTCTTTTTGTTATTTCAAAATTTTCAAAATTTCGAATATTATATCAAAATGTTCGTATTTTCGTATTTTCAAATTTTCTAATTACAAATTTTCTTATTTCTAATTTTGAATTATTTGTTTTTTTTTTAAATATATTAATATTTGATTAATTTTAATATTTCATTAACAATCTATGGTGCCGGATTAACCCCTCCAAGACAAATTAATCCTTTAACACCAGTCACTACAAGAATACGAATCTATGCTGACGACACCTAACGACGGTTATCGTCGCTAAAAGTAAATCTATGCCGACGACAATTCGTCTGCACACCCTTTGCAAACTTTGACTAAATTTCTTGGACCATGACATTTGTGCCGACGACAAGTCGTCGCTACAGGTCTGGCGGGAATGACAAAATTTTTCGCGGTATATTGAAACTCTATACCGACGACTTCTCGTCGGGATACGTATCGAAAAATAGATTTTCCATTTATTTTAAATACATCTTCCAGAAATATAGTACGTCGTCGTTTTATGTAAGCTATGTCGACGACATGTCGTCGCAAGCCACGTGGCGATCCGTGTGAAACATCTATCCCGACGACAAAGTCGTCTGCACAGGGTTTTATTTTTTAATTTTTTTTGTTTAAGCATAATTGAAATGACATCGTTTGTATGGACCCTATCCTAACGACAAGTCATCGACATAGGGGTCTACCCTAAGAAAGACGCAGTCAGTCCATTCATTCGCACAGACACAACTCTATGTCTTCTCTCCGAAGAAAATCGTATTCTGCCTTCCACAACCGACGATTTGCTCCAGGTAACATGTTTTCTACTCATAATTTGTTGTTTATTGTTTTGTTGTAAAGATTTTTACCCAAAAATTGTGGGTTTTTTTTGGTGTTATAGCTGTCCACTAGTGGTGAAGAGGCTTTGCTTCACCACCGTCATTGACAACCGTCTTCCACCACCCTCAGCCTCCCACCGATGAATCCAACCTCTTTCTAGCTTCTCTTTCACTACCACAGTAGGTAAGTAAGTAATCTGGTGGGTTTGGTGTGTGTGTGTGTGTTTTCTTATTTTGTGTTCTTCGGGTGACCACCAGCCACCGTTGGAGGATCATTATCAATTTTGACAATCAGATTCCTGCTATCACAGCAAGAAAAACGAAAAAGGTTAGCATTTTTTTCTAATTTGTATTGAATTGAAATTGTATATATGTATAAGTTTATATGAAATTGAAATTGAAATTAATCCTCCTACGATTAGAGAATTATGTTGTTTGTTTGGTATGTGTATGATTGTGTTGTTTGTTTGGTACATGTATGTTGTTTGTTTGTTTAAGTTTATATGAAATTGAAGCTGTATGTATAAAATGTTAATTTAGTTGATTAATGTTATATGAAATTGAAATTGTGGTTAAAATATTATATGAAATTCAAATTTGTTTAGGTACATATGAAATTGAAATTGTATGTATACAATGTTAATTTACTTGTTTAGGTTTATACGAAATCGAAATTTTGTATGATTGTGAAATATGTGTGATTCTGCTCTTCGTTTTATTGATATGAAATTTTATGTATAAAATGTAAAATATGTATGGTTGTGCTACTTGTTTAGTTTATTAGCTTGAGTGAATGAAATGATAAAGTCTTTAATTTTTAAGTTAAAATGTTTGTCATTAAGAACAAACGTTACTAATAGAAACATAAAACAAAATATAAATATATTTAAACAAATAAAAGTATGTTTATTGAGAATAAAGTTTACTAAATAAAAAATATTTAAACTACAAAGGTTATTAATAGCAACATACTTTTTTTGGCTTGTTTATTGAAGTATTTTATTTTCATTTCTATTTGATAGTTATAACATAAAACAAAATAATAAAACTACGTTGCTATTAAACGTATGGTGCTATAATAAAACAAAAAAAAAATATTCAAAGTACAGTGATGTAATTGAAAAAAATAAGATGTATATATACTTTAAACAAACTAATAAAAGTACATTGCTATAAAATTACATTGACTCATTGTGGTTTTAGAAGCCTATCCAAATGAATACTCTATCAATTCTGTCCAATTTCTACATCTAGGGTATATATTTCTTTATATACTTGTGAATAATCTATCCATTCCGTCCGTTTTTTCTTAAACAAAAAGTCATGCAATACACATTCACATATAGCCAAAATACAATTTAACTATGTATACAATGTAATTTTTAATAATGAAACTGTAATGGCGATCGATAAGAGTTGGATTTGTGAAAACTGAACGTCACCAAAATTCTTGGAAGGTCTTAAAAACTTTATAGAGATTGCTAGAAACCACATTAACTCTGAACACAAAGTGCGTTGTCTATATGTAAAGTTTGTGAATATGTATCAACAGTTGTTGAGTAGGGTTTATGCCCACATACATGATCGTGGGTTTCTAAAATCGTATACTATATGGATTTATCACGGTGAGAAGTGCCCTGTTTCGTATTTGGGCTACAATTCGACTCCAATAAACGTTACACAACAAAGGAGATGTTTGATGTAATTGCTGATGTTATGGCAGAACAAAATACAAATGAAGAAAATACAGATGATGAAGGACGAGGGATGGACCTAGAATTTGATGCTTTGTTTGAGGAGCTCAATACTGAGTTATACCCTGATTGTGAGATGTCTTCTATAAACTTTTTGGCAAAGTTGTTGCTTATTAAAATGATTAATAAATGGACAAATAGTTCATTTTACCAACTTGTAGAGTTGCTAAGAGTTGCTTTCCCGAAGAGCAAGATTCCAACTTCACACTATGAAGCTAAGAAAAACTTGAGAAAGATAGGGTTAGGATATGAGTCCATCCATTCTTGCAAATATGATTGTGTTTTGTTTTGGAAGGAGAACGATTCCATGCATAATTGCCCAATTTGTAATGAGAGTAGATGGGTGTACACAACCACAAAGGGGAAGTGAGTACCAAAAAAAGTGTTGCGGTACTTTCCTTTGACTCTAAGACTTCGACGGATGTATAGTTCCAAATTCACAGCTAAAGATATGATTTAGCATAATACTAGAAGATCAACGGACGGTATGATGTCTCATCTGGTAGATGGGAAGTCATGGCATGAATTTGATAAGAGATATCCAGAGTTTGCCAAAGAACCTAGAAATGTTCGTTTAGGTTTAGCTGTTGATGGCTTTAATCCATTTGGCAACTTTAATAACAATTATAGTATTTGGTCGGTTATATTAATTACCTACAATACACCTCCATGGATATGTATGAAAGAGTCTTCTTTCATGCTAACTTTTCTGATTCCTGGCCCTAGATCACCCGCAAAGGACATTGATGTTTACTTGAGGCCTTTGGTGGATGAGTTGAAAATGTTGTGGGCTAAAGGAGTCTAAACGAGAGATGCATCAACCAACATTGTATTCAATATGCGTGCAATGTTGTTATGGACTATCAATGATTTCCCAACACATAGTAGTCTGTCTCGATGGAGTGGTCAAGGTTATTTAGCATGTCGTACTTGTAACGAAGACACATCTTCCATTTATGTGACCAACAAGATGTCGTATGTTGGCCACAAACGATTCTTGAATATAAACCGTAGTTGGAGGGAGAGTCTATTGTTTGATGGTCAACCTGAGACAAGATTCCGTCCTAGACGAATCATTAATGCAACTATATTAAAACAAGTAAATTGTCTCTCTGATCAAATTCCAGGGAAACGTCCTGATTATGGGGGCAAAAAAAAAATCACGGCGATGAAAGAAAAGGGAGAGAGTTAAATTGGGCGAAACAAAGTATCTTCTTTGAGCTTGATTATTGGTCTTCCATCGACCTAAAACACAATTTCGATGTTATGCATGTTTCAAAGAATGTGAATGAGAGTGTGCTGAATACTACACTGATGAATGATAAAAGCAAAGACAAAAAAGAAGCAAGAATTGACTTGAAAAATATGGGCATTAGACCAGACCAATGGCCACAAGAGAAATTCAAGAAGATGAAGAAACACAACAAGCATGAAAGCAAGAAGAAAGAAATACTCCCACATGCTTCTTAGTCTTTCAAACCAATTGATCGACAACATTTCTGTCAATTCACTAAAGGAGTTAGACTACCTGATAGTTTTGGATCGAACTTTAAGAACAAGGTTAATGATACTTAATCAAATTTGGTTGGGCTGAAGTCTCACGATTATCACGTCCTCATGCAATGATTGCTACCTATAGGTTTTCGAGCATGTCTCCCACCAAATGTTTCAAGAACAATCATTGACTTGTGTACATTCTTTAAAAAAATTTGTGCACGGTCATTGGATGTTAACGACATGAGAAATGCTAGAACAGAAGTGGTGAAGATCTTATTCAATCTTGAGTTGATATGTCCTACAACATTTTTTGACATAATGATTCATCTTATTCTTCATTTACCTGATGAAGCCATTCTTGGAGGGCCTATAAACATGAGAAGGATGTATCCTTTTGAAAGATATATGAAAAAACTTAAAAATTATGTCAGAAACAAAGCCAACCCAGAAGGTTCAATAGCAAAGGGTTATGATGCAGATGAAGCTTTGACATTCTACTCTATGTATCTTGAGGGTATGCAAACTAATTCAACCGTGCTGATAGAAATGATGATCCCGGACTTCCAAAAAGGAATTTTTTTGTGTTCTCATCACAATGTCGAACAATATCGGTTAAGAAATCGTTGAACTTTGTAAAGAGGCCAAAAAATCATTGCATTGGTTTGTACTAAGCAATTACAATGACGATGAGATGAGAAGCTACAAATCGTATGTTTATGATCTATTAACTACCTTTTCGATAGTTTTTTTACTATTCTAATTACTTTGTCCCATATTTAGTGAATTCAAATCAAAATTGCCTAAAAGTGATTTCAAAAAGGAATTTCCTTCATGGTTCAAAGAAAAGGTAAGTATGTTATATATTTATAATGTAAAACTAATTTATTACTTAAACATACAATCTTCTATTTCCTTACAGATTTATTGTCTCCAAAAAGATATGTCTTCAGGCATTGGAATATGGTCTGTTGCGTGCATATTCTTACACTGCGTGCATAGTAAATGGTGTCCGATTTGTCGTGAATAGCCGTGATCTCCGACGTACTACTCATAATAGTGGTGTTGTTACATTCGAAGAAGACTATACACCATTCTATGGTCAATTAGATGATATCATAGAGTTGCATTATTTATATGATAAATCAGTTGTACTCTTTCGTGGTAAATGTTTTCATGCGTCACTACGTAATGGCATTTAAAGACTATAAATTATATGACTCTTATCGATACCAGTCATGAATGGTATGTCGGTAAAACGTGGCATGATGATCAACAATACATCTTAGCTACACAAGCTAAACAAGTATTTTATCTCCAAGATCCCACACATAACAATAACAACAGAGTTGTAGAAGAGGTTTATCATCGAAAACATTGGAATCATCCAAGTATCGGTGTTGGGAATGATATAGATGTCGTGAACAAAACTCAATCAACTGATTTTACCTTGGTTGTCGACTTAGGCACCTTGCCTATGCAGACGGCTTTAGGTTAAGTTGGTGAATAAAGTGTGGTTGCTAGGAGGAATGTTGCTCCTACTATACACGATGACGATTTCATTAACTACGACAATGATGATGATGATACATACTCTTCAGATGAAGAAATAAATAATGAAAACTATGACAGTGATGATGATGTTGTACATGTATATTGCTTTAGTGATGAATCTGATTAACAGTATGCTATTGTTATTATATATCCTGATTGCTTATAATATTTGTTAATTTTTGAAATGTTGCTTATTTGTAGCTTTATTATATATTCTGAACATTTATAATATTTGTTAAACAGATGGCAGAAGTTGCGAGGGGACACAGAGGAGACGGTAGGGACAGATCTCCACACGGGGTCACACGCCGTGTACCATCGGGTTGCCAATCTTGTAATTTATATGAAATTTTTAAGTATTAGATATATTAAAGCTTTAAATTTCTAAATTTCCAATTGTATATGTAAATATAGCACAAGTGAAGAATGTGAATGTGAATGTGCGTGGAAAGGGAGAAACCTAAATTTGTACGACGAGTATGAAAAAAACAAGTGTAGGACTTTGGATTTGAGAATTGATATCTCTGGGCGGACATATCGATTTATAGGGGACAACGGGCAAGTGTTTGTCAGACTGATCTCAAATCTGGTAGGATCACATGTACCGTTGCAGTATCATACTTGGCGTCGTGTTCATACCAAGTACAAAAATGATTTATATCCCAAGCTAGAGGTAAGTATACAATATATTTTATATGTATTGAATTTTACACTTATTAAATATTTTTTACTAATCAAATACGTTTTTCCTTTTGCAAACTTATTTTGATATTAATAGGTATCGGGGCAAAAACTTGTGGGAACCCCTTCGAGCGAGTATCCACACAGATATGCAAAGAGCTTATCGAGAGAGCAAGTATTATATAAATTTTTTTTGATAGAGTTGGTGGATATCATAATGTGGAAAGGTCAAGAAGATATCCACCGCCTGATGTATCGTCGAAGCTTGGAACGATATGATTGATTTTTTGTTTTTAACCAAGGAATACAGATGCACGTGGGTCAAAAATAAAGTTACTAGGTCGAAACTTCCTCACACAAGTGCTCATGAATGTGGATCCTATGCTCACCGACGTTATTTAGAGGTAATAAAATAGATTAATATTATTTAAAATTGTTATTAACATTTGTACAAATATATTTATTGTTTTTTTCACTTATTATATGATAAAATAGGAATCACGCCCAACATATTGAGGGTTGAAGATAAATGCGCTACAAAGAAGGTTCGGGTTGGTGTATAAGTCAAGCGGAAGAATATTGGGTAAGTGATAAACAAAATGAATGTGTTGTTTAAATATATTATTATTAATTATAATTTCTTGTTTAAGGAATATTATTATTATTTTAATGTTTAAGTTTAGTTGTTTGTTTGAATTAACGTATGTTAATTGATTTCTTTATTTTAGGAGAAAATTCAAGAGGAATATGAGAAAATACAAAACGAGGTCGGGGAAGGCGGAGAAGTAAATGAGGAACAATGTTTAGAACGTGCCCATGGGACGAGACGTGGACATGCTCGCAGGGTGGGTAGGAGACCAACCACCAACTTCGGTTTGAATTCCAAAGGAATGCCTTTCCACTTCCAAATCGTCCCAATCTCAACCCCAATCTCAATCCCAATTTGATGCACAACAAATGCAAGAATATTTGCAACAATATAATGCATCATTGGCGGCATGTATTCCGAACTTCCAACCACCACTATTTCCTAACTTTGTATTCAACTATAACACACAATCAAGTACCTCTCAACAATTTGCCAAAAGGATGGAAGAAGAAGAAGAAGGAGAAGATGATTATGGCAATGATGGTTGATGTTTTCTTAGTATTTTGAACAATGTTAGTTAACTACTTATGGTAATATTAAACTTGAATTTTTTGTTTTGAATTTAGACAATGGTAACTAGTTAATATATTTCAATTGATATATGTTACAATGTTTTTTGGATTTGTTAAAAATGCAGGAATGGTAATGTACAAAATCGGTAAATCTAAAAAAAACAGCCACTAGCTATCCCGACAACAAGTCGTTGCTATAGGTCTGTAATCGAAAATTGTGAAAAACCTATACTGACGACCCATCATCGCAATAGCTTAGACCTTTTGCGACGACAAGTCGTTACCACAGGTTATTAATAAAACTTTTTTTTTTCCGAAAATATCGTTCACAAAAGTTGTACTGACAACGAGTTGTCACAATAGGTGGAGCTATGTCGACGATATCTATGCTGACGACATAATGGACCTATGCCGACACGTTTATACCGATGACTCTTTGCCGACAACATGTCGTCGGCATAGCCTATACCGACGACATGTTGTCTGGATAGGGTCCGAATGTTGTAGTGAGTTGACCATCGAGCTACCGTCTAACGATTTTTAATATAAACACAAACTTTACAAAAAAACATCACACACAAATATATCAAACGTATGGAATCCAGAATCCTATTCCCAAACGAATCAAGACATTGAATGTCTTCGGTCTTTACTTGGTTTATTCCTGCCTCTTGTACTCGAAGGTACAACCCCATCAACACGTAGAAGCGGCATAAGCTTCCCCAACTTTTTCGATAAAGAATTCAAAAACGATTTCTGAGGAAACAGTGGTTTATGATCAGCTGAATAACGAATAGGAACACGCGGGCTGCGGACTACAGATTTCTCACTAGACAATCTTTCCACTTCTTTCAACTTCATTTTCATTTTTAAAACCTCAAGTTTCAGGTCCTGGTTTTCTTTTTTCAGCCATGAAAGCTCATGGGATGATGGCTTGTTGGTGGCGGTGGTAGCGGTGATGGTGGTGGAGGTGGAGGTAGTGGTGGGTTCAACCTCTATTAGACCATCACCACTCATTGTGTCTCTTAACCGCTTTTGTTCATAGGAAAGAGCTTGACCCACAGTTTGCACAGGAAGCCTGTCATTTTGGGCAGCATGCGCACATGCTTCACGTGAAAGCTTTTCACAGTCCATCAAGCTGCAAACTTTCTTTCTTTCCATATCACTTAATGTTGGATGAACCTGTAAAATGTTATATAAACAGTTGTTTATGTCATAATTTAGTAACAAACTATGTTACTAATTATGATATTAACCTTTATGAAATGCTATAGCAGGATTTACCAGTTTTGGGTGCGGATTTGGAGCAAGTGGATCTAGTAAGTGGCAGTTTAGTCATTTTTACTGACGGGGAGGGTAACTAACTATTTCACATATATTCTTCTTTAGTCATTATTAATAATATTTATTATATATCATTTTAATAAAATAAAATAAAACAGACCCTTTCAGTGAAGATGAACCAGTAAGAATACACAAAATATGATTAGTTCTCCTTCCATGCATTTAAAATGACTAAAACTAGTCAACTGCCACGTGGACAATGTAAAAGTGAACCAAATCAGCACTGAAAACCGGTAAAACCTGTGATAACAGGTTATAATAAATCGCACATAGAACAACATCATTAGTTGGTTACGCTCCAAAACTATTAAAATGACTAAAGTGACTAAAGGCGAACATGCCAAAACTATGACATAAACCCAATAAATCAAATGGTAAGAAGAAGAAGATACAAATACATACCTTCAAGAAAATATCAATGGCTCTATAAATTGCATCATCTGATACCTTAGCTTGTTCTGGAATATGTTCAACAAAATTGATAAATTTTGATAGTAATAAATTCCTATCCGAAGCTATTTCAGCAAGATAACTTTCCAATAATTTTCCAACTTTTTCCATGTCGTTTTCTTGATTATTATTGATTTCTAATACGTGTTCAAGGTAATTCATGATGACTCTTTGGACAGTGTCAACATCAAACAATATGTCACCATCAAAATGAAAAGATGGAATTAGTATGTCATCCAGCACTGCCTGCCCGAGTTGTAAGCCCATTCGTTTTTCCAAGTCTAGCTTACATGCCGTTGTTGTTTCAAGGTATATGGCTGCCCGAAGTAACATTGAAAGAAAACTGACCGACATTGTGTTTCTTTCTCTTGGTAGGAGGCTTACTATTGTTTCTAGAACTATCCTCTTTTCGTGTTCTTGTTTCGAGTCAATTTTTTTCTTGTTCGTTCTGTGTATCTCCTGTTTGATGTTAAATTATACATATGAGTTAATGGAAAATTATTTGATTCTTATGGGAGTTATATTGAAAAATTCTCATTATAGAATGAAGTGATTCATGTAGAAAGTGTATAGGAACTCCAGCTAAAAATGATGTCATTTAGTAAAGAAGTAATGCAAGAAAGAGCAATATAGTTTTATTTATTTGTTCAACATAACATCTTACTTCATTTCTTTTATTACGACATTGTAATTTCATTTTTTTTACAATTAAAGCATTCTACTTCTAAAATCTACCTACTTATAGTACTATAGTTTTCTTTTCAGGATATTGTACTTTGAAAAATCTATCAATTGTAGCAGTGAAAATTGCTTTATATTTGGATGATAGATCTATAATTGGGTAGAATTTTGAAAGGACTACTATGTAATAGAAAAAAAAAATGAAAGTTGGACGCTATGATGAAAGCATGTTAACATTTCTTGCACTTTACCCATCTTTCAATACACCTAAAACAAAAAGAAATCTTACCAAACCTTGAAGACACTTCTCGGCATAAAGCATTAGAATTGGACCAAGTTCATTTTGTTTAAATCCCCTTGAAATCATTGCAAGAAGAACCCTTTGAAATATATCGATTCTAAGCACAATTAAATCTTCAACCCACCAATCAACTATACCTTTCAGATGTGATGAAGAAGAAACCAAATCATCCGTGCTTCTTGAAGAACAAAACTCACTTTCTTTGGTAACGATATATGCAATAGTATCAATACACCGAGTAATCAACTTTACTTTTTCAGCCATCGGTAACAAATTTACTGATGATTGCAAAATGATGACAGCACCAGCTAATGTCTTAAGTGCAACTTCATCTAAATAGGCTTCAGATCTTGTTACAAGGTTTCCAATTGCATAATCTTCTGTCATTTCAAGAAACTCTGAAACACATCTCACAATGGAAATATTTTCTGTTGATAATTCAAAGTTTATTCCATAACAAAACTTTGCTGCGAGTTCAAATCCTTCAGGGCCTCCAGGGACATCATGGATTTCAATCACTAAAGGATCAGAATCCGTGGGATTTGATACTATTTTTCTTATGTAACCACACTTTGACACCAAAGGAAACTGCATAAAATTACAGAAATAAGATGGATAATAACAAGAGGATACATACAATCACAAGTCATACCTTGTGTAATGAAAAAGAAGCGCCTCCGATGTGAACTGTAACATCACTTGGGATTTCATGGAAGAAAATCCTGTTAACATTTGAAAAAAAAATGTCTCTTTAAATATTCAAAGTTACAAGTATGGAATAAAAATTCAGACTAAAGCAAACCAATCACTAGTTTTCTTCATGGAAATGGCCATATTTTGGTGACTCTAGCGTCTTGGCAGGCATTTTAACGGCTGTGAACATCTACTGTATCAATAATTGACTAATCATTACAAGAATCCTGTGCTGTATTTCACCACATACTCCTTAAGATAAAAAAAACCTTTACGAAAGTACACACATTTCACTTGGCTTTACGAAGTGATGAATGAGTTGTTTCTTTTATTCTACACCATTGTTATCTATCTAGCGTTATATATACCATATCAAACTATCCACAGTTTTAAAGAATTACCCACGATGGGTATTAGCATTTGGCCAAGAAGGAGGGAACACCACGGAGAAAACAGTAATATTTTTAATGTTGGTATTAAACGATGGTAATTACAAGAAAGAGGTGGGATTTACGACTGTGTAGTGGTGACTGAGAATGGGATTTTGGAGTGTTTTGGATTTTTAACTGTGTAACTGATCTAGTGGAGCAGTGATTCTTGACCAAAAGCCATTAATACATCCAAACAAAAAAGGGGAGTTCAAATCTACCCTATCAGCAAAAGGACCGACTCCAAATCTGGGTGGGAACCCTACAACCTCATTGCATATCTTCTTTTTCACTGTAACAAATAATGACATACAACTAGATTTTTTATAAACTTGGCCTGAAGTCGTTTGGTTTGATGTGATTGATTTTTGGAACTTTGAAAAAAAAATTGTGATTATTTTGTATTGAGAAAATTATCATCTGAGTATTCACGATATTAACAATATTTGCAAAATTTTCAACATCAAATGATAGTGCATAATAAGGTTAGATAACATACGTGGACATTGAGCATTATGATCATTGAATCATTCACGTTAATATCATTGCCTTATCAAATCCTACACAAGAATGGGTAACTTCGGGTTGTTTCTAGTGTGGACCCACTCCCTAATATAATCTATCTAATACAAAAAAATCAAACGCTATAAGAGAAATTAAATTGTCTCCTACTTTTCATGCCTACAAATATTTATACTCAATAATATTATGAAACTTGTCATCATTTCATCAATCAATTTAATTTGATTTGATATATTTCTAGTATACTCTTAATGAGATAGTTAAAAAAATGGAATTGTGACACTTGTAATAATATTAGTGGGTAGAAATATTTGTAGGTATAAAAGGTGGGAAGCAATTTAATTTCTCTTTTAGCGTTTGACCGGCATCATTTGGATGATATGTCATGTGTCTTATTAGTGTATTTCAAGATCTTCATCTAGTAATTACATGGAGTCTTCTAAATGATTATAAACCGGAATTACACTCAAGCGGAGACGAAAGGTGCTACAGGTTTCTCCGGAAAATTTAGTGTTGGGTGGACTATAGTGGAGAAGGAAAAAGAGCGGTTAATATCACATCTTAAGTCAATTAGGTGATAGGTTTGTGTGAACACGTTCCGATGACATTGAACTACGGAATAGATCTACCACATACATATACATACAAGTGAGATTAAAATCAACAAATTACTAAACATATAAATATGAACTTTATATAAACAACCGTTGAATAGTTATTGTACATTAAAGAAGGCAACACAAATATCAAAGAATACAATCTATGTACCCTATTTGTTGAAATATACTCAAACACCATCAACCCAATCTTGATGACGAATGTTGTTTACATGTGACATGTGATTGTCAATTGTGTTTTTATTCCATGATTGGTGGTTTTAAACTCCAAGGAAATGTAGAAATAAGGAGTGACGCGAGATACGTAAAATGGAATTAATCGTAAAAATTCGTCTGAGGCATGGTGAGTCCCAGTAAATTAGGCTTCTGCCATAGGCCTTAGGATTTGGACCTATTTAAGAGCATTAATGTGTAGCATTTTCTCATTTTTAGCCTCAATCACCCCTAGAACGTCGAGCTCATCCTCTCTCATAAACTTATTTTGGTGCTCATTTTACTGCTCATTTGAACTCTTATGGTGATCATGAGTGATGGGAGCATGCATGCTTGGGCAAGGAAACATTGATATTCAAGAAGTCATCATTCTCTACACCTCTAGACCTTAATAAGCTCTAAACATTGAAGCTTTACTTTTTTTTCTTCATAGATCTATAAGTTGGTTGGGTTTTTCGTCCTTTTTAGTTTAGGTTTCTTTGAATTTTGTTACTTGGAGTTTGAGGAACTCTGCAAGTTGTGGATGAGATTTGGTCTTTGGATGGAGTAAATAGTGCATGCAAGAGCTCTCGTTGCTCCATGCATTAAAATAAGTACATTTTGGTAACTTTTGTGAATTACGGTTTTCGATCTTGTTTGTTTGGGTCAACCGAATGGAGAAAGTTGGAAAATTTATCCATTAAAACATCAAGAAGTTTCAGATTTGATAATGGGGTTTCTGACTTAATCGATTAATTTGTCTAATAAGTTGTTTTGGGCTTAGACATGGAGCACCTCTGAGTTTTTCCAGATTTTGCAATTAAATTGTCTAGATAGTGGGAAATAGGTGTGACACCCCGTAGTTTATTCCGTCACTTTAACCCGGTTCTGTTAATAAAGCCGTTTCGTCCCAATTTTTTCGTTAACTTTGATTTAATTTAATTTATTTGCGACTTCTGTTTAACTTTCATAAGTGTCGGGATATATTTTAATTCATTAAAATATTTTCTATTTTCATTTAGAAAATATTTAGTTTCGTTTAAATCGTAATTGCAACAATTTTATCGGGTGCGACCAAAAACATCGTATATCGTCAGTATCGGGTAGAATTCCACCGGGTCCCAAACCCAACCACTATATAAAGGTTGTATGGGCAACATTTGAAGACTTTTGCCCATCTCACAACTTTCTCTCTCTACTCTCTCTCTCTAAAATCCAAAATTGTGCCAAAATCATCCAAAACAAGATTCAAAACATCAAGGTAATTATCCAGCTTCTAGTTTAACATCTTTGGCCTTCAAATTCGACATTTTTATGAGGATTAGGACCATTAGCATGAGTTTACGGTCCTAGAACATCCCTAGGCCGTGAACTCATAAAAGTGGGGTTTTTGTGCCATAAAACCCTTCCAAAACACTTATAGGGCTTAGATTCGACTTAGAAACTTGCATGCATGAACCAAGGACCCCAAAATCTTGACATTTGATGTATGAACATGAGTTTACGGCCCAAGAACCTTCTTGGACCGTAAACCCCCATGCATGAACCATAAACTCCTTTTAAGGTGTTAAAGATGCCCTTAAACACCACCACAAGCTTCCAAACGTGTCTAGGACCCTCTACTCCATCATTTGAAGCACAAAATCATACAAGAAGGGACCAAACATGAGTTTACGGTCCAAGAACATGCTTGGACCATAAACCCTCATTCTTAGACCTTAAACACCTTTTAGGATGTTAGTTTGCCCCTAAACACCTTTAATGAACTTCCATGAGTGCTTATAACCTTATAACCCTTTTAGAAATGCACCAAAACATTCATAAATGGGGTAAACTAGAGTTTACGGTCCAAGAACATTCTTAGACCGTAAAATCATCTTCTTAGACCATCAACTCTTCAAATGGGTGTTTAAGTGCCCTTATCACCTTGAATGACTTGTAAGTTGGACTAGAATCACATGTGATTAACCTACAAACACCAACACCTGTGGATCTTGGACAAACATGAGTTTAAGGTTGTAAACTCATGTGTTTAAGGTAGTAAACTCCCCAAGAACACCTTCATAGACCGTAAACTCCAATCCCAAGGCCATTTCAAGTCCCGATCACTTCCTAAGCCATGGAATCAACCCTAGAACTTTCCCGTGTGCATTGTAAGACTTTGTGCCATCCAAGAACACACCACCCATGAGTTTATGGCCATAAACTCATGGGGAATGGTCTTTAGAGCCGTAAACCCTCTTGTAAGTTTACTCTTGAAGAGTAAACTACATATCCAAGCTTCATGTGTCCTTAAATGCCACCCGGGTCCTCCCAAACACTTGTAATGAAGTGTTTCTGCAACTAGAAGTGTTTGTCCCTAACTAATAGATAATTCAATTCCTAATTAGATACAAATGTGTATCTTTTCATGATTCATAGGAACCTCGTGCGTTTGCAAACCCAGAACTGACGTTTAGGATCCAAGCAGACACGTTCCTCGTCCGATGAGTTCATACCCCTACGCCTTTTTTAGTGATTTCCAATGTTTTCAGGGGGGGGGGGGATACAAGAAAACAATAAATGTTTTCAAAGCCTAAAACTGATATATTTCTATAAATATCTGGCTAACTTTTAGATATCTTTACCCCTTATGTATTATCCTGAGCATAAGGGATGTTTTATCGATTATAACTACATGGATTTCAATAAAGGAAACAATCAAATCAATCAAATTATTATGGGCATAATTTGGGGTCTTTAGTTCTTATTTAACCAGCACAGATTTATGTAAAGCTTTTAGATAAACTATGTCTGATTCAATTTATCTCTGTATAATCTAGAGTATTTTGCCAGATAATTCCATTGTATTTAACTATTTTCACTATATATTGTTTCTAAACGATTAGTATGTTTGATAACATCTGAGAACACCGTGAATAATTAAATACTATCTTGTGAGATTCATCATTACCCTTTTGGGTTGTCAGTAAATCCTCCCCGGAAGTGTAACCAGAGTCTCCTGGAGGGAGAGCGTGGAATTTGTCAATAGATCTATTCGGGACTGACAATCCCACACCTAAACTGCTAGCTACAGTTAGGCGGGCACGCCTGGGGTGACAAATTTTGGATATCGTCTGACATCTGACGAACGTCAAGGAGGTCTCGGTGTCACATCAGCATGGTTACCTGACTCACAATACGTATTAATATAAGTATATTCATGGTTTGGTGTTGGTTTTCGGATTTGATTTTATATCTATTTTCTATCTATAGTTCCTATATCTATTACGAGATGATAATCCCATGATTTTCAACCTATATCTAGTATGGGATAGTAATCCCATGGTTTTCAAGTATATCTAGTACGGGATGGTAATCCCATGATTTTGTATCTTATTTATCTAGTACGGAATGATAACTCCATGGTTTTCAATCTATATCTAGTACGGGATGAAAGTCCCATGGTTTTCAATCTATATCTATCTACAGTTCTGTGTATATCAAACTATCTTATATCTAGTAGGGGACGATAGTCCCATGGTTTTCAATCTATATCTAACTATAGCTTTCATGTATTAAGGCTATCTTATATCTAGTGCGGGATAGTAATCCCATGAGTTTCAATAAATAGTTCTATGTATAAAATTTTACAATGTGGTTCTTAACTAAAACCTTACTTATAGGAAAATATAGGATTTTCCTGTGTCAACAATTGTACATAACCAGAATCGTATAACAAAACAACTAACTAAGCATCACTTGTAAGAAAATATGGGATTTTCTTGGATTCGTAACTTTTTCGGAAAAACTTAAGGAAACTTGTACATTTTCAGAAAAACAAAACTCTTATGAACTTACCAGCTTTATGCTGATTTTTAAAATGCTTGTATTCTCAGGTCCACATTAGACAGGTACCCGATGATCCATTTTGGAGAAGACGGTGTGCATAGAAGACACGTCTTGTTTTTGTTCATATATACTATGTAATACAAATGTACAACTTTACTTTTGAACAAATGTAAATTTCTATATGTAATGTAATGGTTGTTTACTTTGATTACTATGTGCATTGGATTTGATACTCAACGTGGAGTCCGCCTCGGAAATGTTTCCGCCTTCGGTTTTCGGGGTGTGACAATAGGTGTCTGTGATGGGGCGCGAAGTGCCCTTCGCCCTTTCTGTTGACTCCTTGTCTTTTGACCAAGTTTGACTTTGGGTCAAACTTTGCGGTTTTGGAATTTTAGATTAAGGTTTGAACTTTGTTTGTGGTTTTGAGGGTTCGTGAATATGCTTTGTGCGAGTATTCATGCATGAAACAGTGATTCTTTGGTTTCTGATCCTTAATAATCTTGAAGGTATAGGTACAATACGGTATAGGTGTTAGGGGCAAGATCTCAGAATCATATTCATAATGCTTAATAATCTTGAAGACATAGGATCCTTAGACATATCCCAAGATCCTGATTATTGTTTTGGTAAAAAATTTCACAAGTACTAATCAACGAAATTGAATGAGAGATTGTGATGTTAACATTGTGTAATAGCAAATAATAAAAGAAAGTTACACATGTAACGATGTAAATTTTCAAACCAAGTTTTTTTTTTTTCATTTTCGAAACACAATAAAACACATGTCACATTTTCTACAAAAACCTCAAGTATCAAATATAAGTACATATTTAAAAAATCGTTTATCACGAATCCAAGATTCAAAATAAATATAACTCCAGCTCAGATGTGTGTGTATAATGAAGCTGGTGCCTTCCAGCAATCCTTGGAAGTACCTGAAACACATAACACATAACACGGTAAGCACGAAGCTTAGTGAGTTCCCTCCAGTCGGGGCTATAACACTTTAGCCACTCGAGGCTATAACTCTGTAAGACCCTCCGGTCTATGTGTCTCAGTGGAACCCTCCAGTCCCATAGCTTAATGGACCCTCTGTTTTGGTCTCAATGAGGACCCTCCGGTCTCACAGCTCGTTGGACCCTCCGGTCCGGTCTCAGTATCACATAATATAGTATATATATATATATATATATATAGATATATATATATATATATATATATATATATATATATATATATATATATATATATCACATATAAATGCACAAATAAAGCATGCACATAAGACCCTCTAGCAACACATAATTACCACTCTAGGTAAAGTATAGTGAGAAGACTGACATCGTAAGCTAACAAGTAAAAGTCTCATACTCGGAATCCTCGATCTAGCCTCCGCCTACCACATAGGATAATATTCTCTAATTAATAACCTACTCGAACTCAAATACACTAAAAGTTGTTATCTCTTTCACTAGTCCCAGTAAATTAGGCTCTTGCCATAGGCTTTAGGATTTGGACCTATTTAAGAGCATTAACGTGTAGCGTTTTCGCATTTTTAGCCTCAATCACCCCTAGAACGTCGAGCTCATCCTCTCTCATAAACTTATTTTGGTGCTCATTTTACTGCTCATTTGAACTCTTATGGTGATCATGAGTGATGGGAGCATGCAAGCTTAGGCAAGGAAACATTGATCTTCAAGAAGTCATCATTCTCTACACCTATGGACCTTAATAAGCTCTAAACATTGAAGCTTTACTTTGTTTTCCTCATAGATATATAAGTTGGTTGGGTTTTTCGTCCTTTTTAGTTTTGGTTTCTTTGAATTTTGTTACTTGGAGTTTGAGGAACTCCACAAGTTGTGGATGAGATTTGGTCTTTGGATGGAGTAAAGAGTGCATGCAAGAGCTCTCGTTGCTGCATGCATTAAAATAAGTACATTTTGGTCACTTTCGTGAATTACGGTTTTCAATCTTGTTTGATTGGGCCATCTGAATGGAGAAAGTTGGAAAATTTATCCATTAAGACATCAAGAAGTTTCAGATTTGAGAATGGGGTTTCTGACTTAATCGATTAATTTATCTAATAAGTTGTTTTGGGCTTAGACATGGAGCACCTCTGAGTTTTTCTAGATTTCGCAACTAAATTGTCTATATAGTGGGAAATAGGTGTCTGTGATGGGGTGCGAAGTGCCCTTCGCCATTTTTGTTGACTCTTTGTCTTTTGACCAACTTTGACTTTGGGTCAAACTTTGTGGTTTTGGAATTTTAGATTAAGGTTTGAACTTTGTTTGTGGTTTTGAGGGTTCGTGAGTATGCTTTGTGCGAGTATTCATGCATGAAACAGTGATTCTTTGGTTTATGATCCTTAGTAATCTTGAAGGTATAGGTATAATACGGTATAGGTGCTAGGGGCATGATCTCAGAATCATATTCATGATGCTTAATAATCTTGAAGACTTAGGATCCTTAGACATATCCAAAGATCCTGATTATCGTTTTGGTAAAAAATTACACGAGTACTAATCAACCAAATTGAATGAGAGGTTGTGATGTTAAGATTGTGTAATAGCAAATAATAAAAGAAAGTGACACATGTAACGATGTAAATTTTCAAACCAAGTTTTTTTGTCATTTTCGAAACACAATAAAACAAATGTTACATTTTCTACAAAAACCTCAAGTATCAAATATAAGTACATATTTAAAAAATCACATGTGAAGCTGGTGCCTTACCGCGATCCTTGGAAGTACCTGAAACACATAACACATAACACGGTAAGCACGAAGCTTAGTGAGTTCCCTCCAGTCGAGGCTATAACGCTTTCGCCACTCGAGGCCATAACTTTGTAAGACCCTCCGGTGTATGTGTCTCAATGGGACCCTCCAGTCCCATAGCTCAATGGACCCTCTGTTCTGGTCTCAGTGAGGACCCTCCGGTCTCACAGCTCGTTGGACCCTTCGGTCCGGTCTCAGTATCACATAATATAGCATATATATATATATATATATATATATATATATATATATATATATATATATATATATATATATATATCACAGATAAATGAACAACTAAAGTAAGCACATAAGACCCTCTAGCAAAACATAATTACCTCTCTAGGTAAAGTATAGTGAGAAGACTGACCTTGTAAGCTAACAAGTAAGAGTCTCATACTCTGAATCCTCGATCTAGCCTCCACATACCACATAGGATAATATTCTATAATTAATACCCTACTCGAACTCAAATACACTAAAAGTTGTTATCTCTTTCACTCTAGCCTTAGGAATGGGTAAAAACCATTTTACCCCTCCTTGATCTCCATTGTTCATTTTGACCAAACCATAAAGTCAGTCAGAAGTCAAACTCGAGTCAACAGCCCTAGTTGACCTGACTTGCCGAGTGCACTCGTGTGACTCGTCGATTCCTAACGTTCCTCAGTAGTGTCATGAAATTCCAGCTCATCGAGTTAACCCCTAACTTGCCAAGCTATCGCGTAGTCCAACTCATCGGGACAAACCCTAACCGAATCGTCTAGTCGGCTCATCAACTCGGCAAGTCCATTCAGAATCTAATTGCATTCAGAGGATTTCAAGGCAGAAGACCCTCCCACACTCTAGATCTAGGCTCTCAAGTCTTGAATATCACTTAAAGCCACGAGGTTTATGTTCATGCATGGTAATTTGGGCTAGAAATTCCAAGAACATGCTTGAGAAGAAGTTGCTCATTCAAGGAGCTAATGTGGCTGAATAAAGCAGAGAACTTTTGACTCAAGGGACCTCACAATGTCCAGATTTCATGTCCATATCACAAAAGGTGCTTAAAACCTTGAAGGTCCCAAATTAAGATGGAAAATAAACCCTAAACTCTAACATCATGAGATGTACCTATACTAATGAAAAAGATACAAAATTTATACCTTAAATAAAAGTTACTTGATGTTTAGTAGCAGATCTAACAGCCTCTTCACGATCCTTGCTTGAAATGCTCCTCTTCTCTACCAAAAGTGCACCAAATTTCTCAAATAATAGCTCAATACTCTCTCAAAAGCTCAAGGGGGCGATTAAGGTTTCTCTCAGTGAAGGGAAGCAGATGGGGAGCCACAGATGAGGCTATAAGTGTCCTTATATATTCCCCAATCCCGAGGATTTAAGGTTTCCAATCACAGCACCTACTCGACGAGTCGACTCTCGGACTCGTTGAGTAGATCATTAAACCCACGTGGCCACACCCACCTCTACTCAGTGAGTTGTAGAACCAACTCGTCGAGTACATATATAAACCTCAATAATAAATAAGTAAAATAATATTCCTGGGAATCCGAATGTTAAAATTCTCCCCCACGAGAATCAGACTTCGTCCTCGAAGTCATGCTCCGCAAATAATTCTGGATGCTACTCCTGCATCTCTAACTCCTACTCCCAAGTCAAATCGGACCCTCTCTGATGATGTCGCTGGATCTGAACCAGGGGCCCTTCCATGTTCTTCTAAACCTTCACCTTTTGATCGAAAATTGCGATCGACCTCTCAATATAATTCAGGATCGCATCTACCTGAATGTCCTCCAGTGCTACCACTGCCATCTCATCGGCTACACACTTCCTCGACTGGGACACGTGGAAGGTGTTATGGATCTAACTTAACTCCACAGGTAGCTCAATCTGGTATGCTACTCTACTCACTCTGGTGGTCACTCTAAAAGGACCGATGTATCGGGGTCCCAGCTTACCCCTCTTTTTGAATCGGATCACCCCTTTCCGTCGAGTTAACTTCAGAAGCACAAAATCTCTGACATGAAATTCTAATTCGGATTGTCGCCTGTTTGCATAGCTCTTCTGGTGATTTGTACCGTGAGTAACCTCTGTCTGACCTACTGAATTTGCTCGGCCGTTTTCAGCACTATCTACGTGCCACTCATCACTATCTGTCCCACTTCTCCCCAACAAATGGTAGTCCGAAACCTCCTCCCATATAGAAGCTCAAAGGGAGGCATACCAATACTCGAATGATAGTTATTGTTGTATGAGAACCCATCCAGTGGTATGTAGGTGTCCCAACTTCCTCCAAAGTCCATGACACATGTACGCAGCATGTCCTCGAGCCTGTGAATTATCCGCTTGCTCTGCCCATTCGTCTGTAGGTGATATGCAGTGCTGAAATGCAAGCGCGTGCCCAACTCCACATGAAAAATCTTCCAAAACATGGAAGTGAAACGCACGTATCGATCTGACAGTATCGATATCGGCACTCCATGTCGAGCTACCACCTCTCTCACATAGATCTCGACCAATCTCTCTACATAGGAGCTCTCACTAATAGTAAGGAAGTGAGCACTCTTTGTCAGTCGATTCACAATCACCCAAATCACGTCAATTCCACGCGCAGTCCTCGGTAACTTGGTGATAAAGTCCATCGAGATTTGTTCCCATTTCCACCGGAGAATCTCCAGAGGCCGCAATGGACCATGTAGGCGCTGGTGCTCTTCCTTGACCCGACGACATGTCAAGCACCTCTCAACTACCCAAGCAACGTCCCTCTTCATACAGGGCCACCAATAATCTCTCTTCATGTACAAATACATCTTAGTGGCCTCGGGATGGATCGAGAATCTCAATCCATGTGCCTCCCGATGGGTTATGGGCACTCTAACACTCCTATGGTGTACATGCAACCCGATAAACCTTGGATCTATGTTTTCTCTATTATACATGCAAATATTCAATATTCCAAGGTTTCATCCTAACTAGCATAATATGAAGCAACTATACTACAAAAGTCTATTTAGATAACATACCTTTTGATGAAGCTTGAAGTCTTGAAGTTTAAGAGCTTAGCCCCAATAGTGTGGAAGCCTCAAGTGGAATCACAAATCACCAAAAACACCTTGGAAAACTTGAGAGAATAGTGAGCACACTAGAAATTGGCCCACTCTTGCTTACACACACACTAGTGCCATTTCATGTGCCAAGGACCTCTTTATATAGTATGGAGGATTAGGGTTTCATCTATGTAAACCCTAATACCCATGACCTTTTATTTCCATAGGATCCATGGGTTAAAAACTCCACGGACTATCCAGTCAAGCTTACCCCAACCTAAATGAACTTGGACCATACTATATATAAGAGTCCATATTTAATTACTTCCTTTTGATCACTAAATTAATTCTAAATTAATTGTTGATCAATAGTAATTAAATAATATGATTCCATATTAATACATTAGAAATTACAATATATTAATATAAATCATCAACATACTGTTGTCAAAAGACTATCCATATAAATTGTTCCAGTGAAGTACAACCCAAATGGACCATGCCAAATCGGGTCAAGTACATATCAATCATAGTTATGGACTTAGACACTAATGCAACAGTCTCTTACTTGGATAAGTCTAAAGCTATTATTGCGTATGACTCCAAAACCCGACTAGCAATCGTGGCTCTTAAAGCCGCTGTCGAACTCTGATCTAGTCAATAACTTGTCTATTAGATAAGACATCAGCTATTCCTCCATTCTATATATCATATGGACTGAGACATGGAATATAATCATTCTCACTGTCCATTTGTTGTTTCCCGATTTCCGATTTATGACGACCGGCTAATTGAACAAATCAAATCAGTCCAGGTTTGGCCAAGCAGTTCAGGGTGTCATCAAGAAATCATTGAGGGGCCCACATATATCACTTTTATCCCTTTAAAGGTAAAAGGAATGGATAAACTTCAACTCATATGCTTGTTCTACTACTTGTTGAATCATACACAAAGGCACGTTTTATAACATCGAGTTACCAAATGCATTTTTGTGCAATCAATGTATAACCAACTCATAGTCAACAACTCATATCTCTAGGTTTGAAGAATATAAGATATTATTGTCTCATGATCACTCGTGATAAAATCCATGAAGTGAGTTAAATGAGCGAGGGTTTAATCCAATACTCAGAACTTATGAGCACTCATGAATGTTGCAACAACTCTTTCTATGTCCAATACCTTGGACATCTACAAACCAACTTCATGACAGTCTTGCCTTAATACCTAATTCCAACGTATTATCGACCGTGGATGGTTTGGACAACTTAGTCATTTAGGAAGAACGACCTAGTTATTCTGGAAGTCAAAACATGCAAAGTGAAACACAAGAATAATTGAATCCAATATGGTCTCAGAACTTATGAATTTAAATATAACACCTTTTATTTATCACCATATTGATTAAACATCATTCATTGCATATTGTTTCAAATTATCAACTTTATACTTGAATTAAAACAATAGTTGTCCCATGCTCCAAACATGTACACTATGTTTTCTAAACACGAGTCATGTCATACACCAAGTATGCACACTATGTTCTTCCAAACATTAGTTATCCCATACACGAAGTATGCACACTAAGTTTGTCTATGATCTTTACTTTGTGAAATAGATCGATTGAACATAATTTCAATGATTCTCATTTCACAATCCCAAATCCTTACCGCAAATGTAAGATTTCCAAATTCCTGCCATTTACCGATAATAGTTAGATTCTAAACTTATATGCACTGATCCTCTATAATGATTATGCACAAAGTCACGAAGTCTTGTCAATAGACATTACATAGTATTCTAAACGAAGTCTCAAATTCAAAGTACATTACTTTGAACATCCTTCTTGCATTAAGTTTCCTAATCTTACACATATTTAATGGATAACTCTTACCTATGAAACATTTCCATATTTCCATTCTGAATATCACTTCTAAACAAGAGTTTCCTCTTTTCAAAATATGTCAAAATAGTCCTCTCCATAAATTTACACTATACGTCCAACTGTCCCTGAGTAACCAATCTTTGGTAAACCTTAAATTGTCCTCGACAATTGCTTAATCAAATTAGTCATATATAGTTCTAGTACTTTTCCCTTTTAATGCTCTAGGGATTTGGAAAAATTTAGAACATATGAATATTATAGCACATGCAATCGATCCTATATCTGAAGCATATGGGACGCATATCATGATGTCTCACATAAAGACATGATAGTAGACCAGTCTTTTGCTATAATATTTCTATTTATATTTGCCATGTTCTCATAATTCAGATTATGAAAAAGGGATGCCGTAATCAAAATCGAATTTTAGAACGCAAATAATGTTCCAATATATAGAATTTCCTTATGTTGAACCATTCCAACATAACATTCATATATATACTTGACTAAATTTGATTAAAATCTCACGATCTATGCTTTTAGATTTAAAATGATGTATAATTTCCTCTCCCTTAATTATAGCAAAACAACTTTTCCCAATTGAAACTTTTGTTTTCTAAAATTAACATTGCTAACTTGCAACACTTATTATAATTATCATGCTCCCACTAACATGATAATTATCGGCATAACACTTATGCTCCTACTAGCTTTGACATGTGCTCAGAAATCAGCTGGACTTCTAGAAATCAATACTTTATTGACTTTCTTACCAAAGTTCAGACTTCTGATACGAGATGCTTTGATAAAAATTCATCAAAATCATACACCTTTCCTTAGATAGATCACATGTGTGTCTAAACAATTATAGAACTATGAAAAGGAATGTTGTAATCATAGTATCAATTGTTTAGACCTTTGCCATTTCTCACAAGTCTTTGTTAGTGTGCCGGTTAACCACACGCGCTCCACTAACGAATTTTAGAATGCAAATATCACAATTGCTATCTACTTCAAATCTACTTAGTGAAAGTGTTTCTTCACCATCATTTTCATGAATCGGAGAGAAACCTTATGACACTTAGATTTTACGGTGCATGTGTTCCTATCCATGTGAATTTGTCAAAACCATAATCAGAAGAAAACGTTAGTGACAAATCCAAACTCATTTGGATTAAACTTGTGTAGTCTTAACTTCTTGCCACTTGGGAGCACAAGGGCCTGTCATTGCTACCAATTTGTTATGCAACCAATTGAGAGCTCTCAGAACTCATATGCAAAGCTAACTATATAACTGGAATGGGCATACAAATAGGAATATGTCAACATGACAGGTTATAAACCTCTAGTCGTGTGCTAGTGATAAACTATAGGTTTTACTCATGATTAGACTCTTTCAATATCTTTTAGACTCCCACTGTCCTGTAGCTAAGGCATCCTAACAGACCGGTAGACTTGAACCTTGTTCCTACATGACCCGATCAATTTGATCGAGCCGTGAAAAAGATTCAACAAAAGACAGAAACAAATCTACTATCTGTTTTCTTGACATATAAGACTCTCTTGCGAAGATCCATTTCATGACAAATAAATATTCAAGAGATAGTGCAGATTCTTATCAAGACAAACACTTCACACAATTAGCCTAAGTTGATCTCTGTTTTATCAAAAACATTACAACTTACCAATTTCAAATGCTCAAGAGTAGGATACGTTTTACTCTTACATTTGAAATGTGTTAATAAACCTTCTTTAAGACGTGTCACTCAAATTACAATGTTGGAGTATGACTTTAAGACTTGTTTTAGCACGAAGTATGACTCATCTTCTTGATTTATCCATTTAAACAATTTACGATTCCTCTTCTTAGTCATAGGAATGCACTATGATGTCCTTAGAGGACCAATTGTGTTATGGTTTCTTAATCATTAAAATGATCATGAAACACGATACTAAAGTACTCTCCCACCTTTTCAGATTTGAGAAACTTTTATCTTTCTGCCTAATTTGATTCTCCCCATTCGTTCTTCCATACATCGAAACTTTTCCAATGTTTCAGAATTATACTTCAACTTTTAAGTATAAGCATATTTACTAAACTTTAGTAAATCATGAGGAATAGTCTTATCGATCTTTTGTGGTGGACTTAACCAGTGCACAACAATGTGTACTTGATTCCTTAACCCTTCACTTGACTCACATATACATGTGAACAAGGAGTTAGTCTTAATTTTCCAAAGATGAAAATTCTCATTCATCATACTATACAACCTGCATGATTCCAAGTTTCGGTCCAATTAAAAACTTGGGTGATGAGAATCTTTCCTTATTTGGTAAATTTAGACATTACCACAAATGAAAGAATCAAATTCATATTTCATTTATTGTTAAAAACATACAAACATCAATTTTTCTTTAGTGCCATTACAAGGAGATATAATAAAATAAAACTAAATTTTATTTATTTATAAAATGCGGAAAAATGTTTTCCTTACAATGAAACTTTAAATGAAAACTATGGTATTACATATCTTCTAGCAATCTATCATAACTCCTAAGTAGTAGCTCAAGAATCCAATCTTCGAACCATGCAGTTGAAATCCATCTTCGCGATCATATTCAACATACTCTTCCTTTATGTTTCATTCCCTTTGCTTGATCCTGCCATACATCAAAATGTATTAAGAATCTTTAAATAGGAACTTAAGAGAGTTAGATAGTGGACTTACCTGAAGCAGAGTCAAACTTTTTGACTTGACCTTCTCTCAGATCTTTCAGGTAGTTAGGGAAGCTTCGCAACCAATGCCCCTTCCTTTGGCAATAGAAACATATGGACCCTTTGGTAATGGTACAGGACTATCTCAGACTTAGAGTTTCTCTTTACCATTTGCTCAACCGAGTTGACTATGGCCAATCCCTTTCCATTGGGAAGAGCAAGCTTTTCTGGTTATCCAATGTTACTATTTTCAATGTCTATGGTATTTTGATAAGTTGATCTTCTAATCAAATTTGCTTTACCCGTGCTCAAAATCATTGTTGATTCAACAGCACCAAGCAAATAGATAAGATCATTAAGGGTCATGTCATAGTCTGTTACATAGTAGTCCTTAAAGAACTCACTATGTGACTTAGGAAGTGATTAGTCAACATCCAACTTCCTCAAGAATTTGATACCCAACTCTCCCAGCTTGTCAATATGTGACTTCATCTCCAAGATGTGAGCACACATAGACCTTGCTTGCCAATAGGGCTTGAGTGACCTTGAACTTGTGGGTTAGGGAGAGTAATTTTAGGAGGAGGAGGAAGTGAAGTATGATTTCTGGGACATCATCTTCGTTAGGAAAGCTTGTTCCAAGAGATTTGGGAAGATCATAGTTGTCTGAACCAGACATCTACTATGGGAGAAATTCACCAATTTCCACCATGAAAAACGAAATAATTTATTAGGTTTTAATTGGATTTGTAACTCCTAGATTTTTTGAGATTTATTGAACTTTTCAATGACATGTTTCAATCTCGATTGTTCCCTCTCTAGTTTTCTAACTGAGATGCCGAGGATCACAAAACAAGGTGTGAATAACCATGCAAATATACTTGGTACCTTTAATATTTATCACTTAATCGATGTGTCGGTTAACCACACACGCTCCACCGATCCTATGATAAACATTAAGTTACTCTTTGCCTACCTTGCTAAATCCAGGTTAGTGTGCCGGTGAACCAGACACGCTCCACTAACGACTTAAGCAAAGTGAAAAGTGTAATTTCATGGGTTAGAACCAAATTCACATTTTCCTAAAGTAGCTAAGATAGGGAATTTATAAAAGGTTTAGTTACTTTATATTTATCATTATACGTATAATGAAAATTATAGTCCTTGTCCTATCCGTTCAGCTAACGACCCTCCACCAACCAAGGAAGCGGTGGGTGAGAGTGGACACCCATTAAACTGTCATTTTATAGGTAGTAACCTAATACCCCCCCCCCCCCATAGATTGACTTCGTGAATGAGGCCTACTAATGGTAAGACTGACTTTGTTCTTATATATATATATATATATATATATATATATATATATATATATATATATATATATATTATTAACATATAATACTATAAAGTATAAGGGTTGTATTTTAACTTTTAAAACTCTAGGGTTTGGAATTAAGTGTGTATGAGACTTTAGAAATTTCAAAACTCGAGGGCAAGTTTTGAACAATTCAGAAACATTTGGTTTCCATAACTTATGAGTTTAATATGTTTTTTATGAAAAGCTTTTCAACTTCCATAACTTGAGGAGAAGTTATGGAAGACATAAAAAACATTTTATGATGACATTAAAATTAGAGACTCTTCGAATTTCATAACCTATGACTTTTAATGACACCTTAAAAGAAAAACTCTTCATTTTCCATAACTTGAGGACAATTTATGGAGTTCATAAAAACCATCAAGATGAAATTACCAATTAACACAATAATCAAGTAATTTTTCTATAAACAAGATCAAACTCATAAGTAAAGATATTTCATATCAACAATTTTCAAGAACTTAGCTAATCACATAAACTAAAACAAGTATTGAAACTTTGACAATTATCATTTATTTGGATGAGAATAAACATTACCATAACATCAAAATCAAGTTTTAAGAACAAAAACGCATTGTGGTAATGATTACAATCCAAAACAGGGAAAAAAACTAATTTTTTTTTCAGTAAATAGTCACCACATCGTGTTAAATTTAACCACCTCGTGGTGAACTCGCGGATTCCAAAAAAAAAACGAATTTTCTTGCAAATAGCATTAAGTATAATTGAAAAAAAGCCTAGGCTCTGGTACCACTGATGGGTTATGGGCATTCTAACACTCCTATGGTGTACATGCAACCCTACAAACCTTGGATCTATGCTTTCTGTATTATACATGCAAATATTCAATATTCCAAGGTTTCATCCTAACTAGCATAATATGAAGCAACTATACTACAAAAGTCTAGTTAGATAACATACCTTTGGATGAAGCTTGAAGTCTTGAACTTTAAGAGCTTAGCCCCAATAGTGTGGAAGCCTGAAGTGGAATCACAAATCACCAAAAACACCTTGGAAAACTTGAGAGAATAGTAAGCACACTAGAAATTGGCCCACTCTTGTTTACACACACACTAGTGCCATTTCATGTGCCAAGGACCTCTTTATACAGTATGGAGGATTAGGGTTTGATCCATGTAAACCCTAATTGCCATGACCTTTCATTTCCATAGGATCCATGGGTTAAAAACTCCATGGACTATCCATTCAAGCTTAGCCCAACCTAAATGAACTTGGCCCATACTATATATATGATTCCATATTTAATTAGCTCCTTTTGATCACTAAATTAATTCTAAATTAATTCTTGATCAATACTAATTAAATAACATGATTCCATATTAATATATTAGAACTTATAATATATTAATATAAATCACAAACATACTATTCTCAAAAGACTATCCATATAAATTGTCTCGGTGAAAGTGCAACCCAAATGGACCATACCAAGTCGAGTCAAGTACACACCAATCATAGTTATGGACTTAGACACTAATCCAACACCTCCTCCATTAGTATACGCCAAGCTCCACCCGTATAGGGCACCCAAACCTGCCCTCGGAAATTCATGAGCCCTCGGCGGTCCGTCACGAACTCGGACACCTGCCCAACCACCGGCTCCCTATTGTAGTTCTCCGGTCTCATGGCCTCCGCCTGGGCCTCTCGAATTGTATCTAGGACTGGAGTCATCACCGTCATCCTCATACACACATCTCAGATTGGGGCACTCTCTACTCTGCGGCTCAGGGCATTGGCTACCACGTTAGCCTTGCCCGGATGATATTGGATTTCACACTCATAGTCTTTCACCACATCCATCCATCCCCTATGTCACATATTTAGGTTGAGCTGCTCCATTAGATACTTCATGCTCTTGTGGTCCGTGTATATATGTACCTCGAACACCGTACAAATAATGGCGCCAGATCTTGAGGGCGAACACCATCGCCCCCAACTCTAGATCATGGGTGGGATATCTCGTCTCATGAGAGGCTTCAACTGCCTCGATGTGTATGCTATCACATGCCCTCTCTGCATCAGCACCACACCCAACCCGGATACGGATGCATCATAAAAAACCACAAATTCCTCCACTCCCTTGGAAAGGCCTAACACTGGAGCTTCGCACAATCTCTGGCGAAGAGTCTCAAATAAGGTCTACTGCTCGGGACCCCAAGTAAAAGTAGCGCCCTTCTGGGTCAATCTGGTGAGGGGGATGACAATCTTGGAGAAATCTCTAATAAATCTCCGATAATAGCCAGCCAATCCCAGAAAACTCCTGATCTCGGTGGGGGATCTCGGCACCTCCCGTCTCATAACTGCCTCAATTTTGATCGGATCGAAAAAAATCCCATTCTGATTAAGGAGGTGTCCCAGGAACTAGACCTCTCGTAACCAGAAATCGCACATGGAAAATTTGGCATAAAGCCTCTCCGATATCAATAATCCAAGAATCTCTCTCAAATGCTCCTCATGTTGCTCTCTGGATCTCGAATACACCAAAATATCGTTGATGAAAACGATCACCAATCGATCGAACATAGGCCTACACACCCGGCTCATGTGATCCTTGAATGCTACCGGTGCGTTGGTGAGTCCAAAAGGCATCACCACGAACTCGTAATGCTCATAATGAGTCCTAAAGGTCATCTTCTGGATATCCTCCTCACAAACTCTCATCTGATGATATACAGACCTCAAATTGATCTTGCACAACCAAGACGCACCCTGCAACTGGTTGAACATATCGTCGATCTTCGTAAGTGGATAACGGTTCTTGACCGTCGTCTTTTTCAACTCTCTTTAATCAACGCACATCCGGTGTGAACCATCCTTTTTCTTGACAAAAAGGATCAGTGCTCCCCACAGCGAGCTACTCGGTCGGTTAAAGCCCTTCTCCAACAGCTCCTGGAGCTGTGAGGATACCTCCTGCATCTCAGGCGATGCAAGGCGATAAGGTGCCTTGGCGATAGGCGCCACTCTCAAACCAAATCAATCCGGAAATCCACCTGCCTCTCGGAAGGCACACTCGGTAACTCCTCAGGAAAAACATCTGAAACTCACTCACTATCAGAACCTCATGGATAGAACTCGGTCTCTCAGCAGCAACTCGTGTATCCATCACATACACTAATAACCCCTACAACCCTGCTGTGGACTCTGCCTTGCTCTGGCATCCGAGCATAATGCTGAACCAAATCGGGTACCCTCACCATACACTGTAAACACTCCCCCACTAGGGTCTCGTATGGTCACCAACAGACGCTCGCAGTCGATCATAGCTCCGAATCGACTCAACCAGTCCATGCCCACAATAACACAAACATCGCCCGTCGCAATTGATACCAGATCTATCGGGAACTCAACTCCGAAAATCTCGAGCACACATCCCCGGATCACATCAGTCACAAACACAACATGCTCATCGGCTATGGAAACCCTTAGAGGTCGACTCAACGCCTCTCTTTGGATACTAATGTGACGACTAAACGCTAATGATACAAAGGACCGACTCGCACCTGACTCCAGATGCATCACTATAAACTACGAAGTCATCAACTCCTTGAGGGAAGGATAGAATCGGTGCTGCACACAATTCCTTCTTTAACTTATCAAAAGCTTCCTTATGCTTCTTGTTCCAAGTATAAGTAGCTCCTTTGTGGGTCAAAGTTGTTAATGGAGTAGCGATCGAAGAAAAGCCTTGGATAAACCTTTGGTAATATCCAGCTAATCCTATAAAGCTTCGGATCTCCGTAGGAATTTTTGGTTGTTCCCACTTTATCACCACTTTAATATTTGTTGGGTCAACCATTATCCCTTATTGGTTAACCACATTACCCAAAAATTGGACTTCTTGAATCCAAAATTCACATTTGGAGAACTTTTCATATAGCTTCTCCTTCTTTAATACCTATAACACTTCTCGCAAGTGTCTGCCATGCTCCTCCTGGCTTTTTGAGTAAATAAGAATGTCATCTATGAACACTATCACATATTTATCTACGAATGGTTTACAAACCTTGTTCATTAAATCGATGACGGCTGCTGGAGCATTGGTTAGTCCAAATGACATAACCAAAAACTCATAGTGTCCATATCTTGTTCTGAACGTAGTCTTCTCAATATCCTGTTCTCTTAGCTTCATCTGATGATATCCTGACCTCAGATCGATCTTCGAGAAATAGCTCGAACCTTGAAACAGATCGAACAGGTCATCAATCCTTGGCAATGGGTACTTGGTCTTTATTGTTTCCTTATTCAGCTCTCTATAATCGATGTACATTCTCATGCTCCCGTCTTTCTTCTTTACGAATAACACCGGAGCTCCCCAGGGTGATGAACTAGGTCAAATAAAACCTTTGTCCAATAATTCCTGAAGTTGTGTCATAAGCTCTTTCATCTCTGTTGATGCTAATCAATACGGTGCTTTTGCTATTGGCGTCGTTCCTGGTAACAAGTTGATACAGAATTCTACTTGTTGAATAGGGCGCAATCCGGGAAGATCTTCGGGAAAGACTTCCGTATAGTCACACACCACCAGAATATTCTGCACCTCCTTCTTTTCCATCTAAGCATCGATCACCAAAGCTAAATATGATGTACATCCCTTGGCCAAACACTTTCTGGCTTTCATTAGGGAAATGATTCCAGAGTTTACTCTGCGTTCGTCTCCATACACCATAAACGACTCTTTCCCTGGCGATTTTATTTTTACTATCTTCTTCCTACACAATATTTCGGCATCAATGGTACTAAGCCAATCCATTCCTAGAACAATGTCAAAACCATTTAACTCGATAGGTAATAATTCCTCGTGGAACTTATTCCCATTCAAGTCAATGAAGATGTTTTTCATACAATGGCTAACAGGTATAAACTTGCCAGTAGTAACCTCGACTATTAAAGCATTAACTAGTCTATCTACAGACAAAGCTAGTTTTCTACCAAATTCATGCGAAATAAAGGAGTAATTCGCTCCAGAATCAAACAAAATTTGGGCAGACAATTCGTTTACGAGAAAGGTACCTGAAGCAACATCGACTTCATCTTTTACAGCTCCAAGTTTCATCTGAAAGGCTCTCGCCTTCAGGTTTGGTGGAAGATTAGGCATTGTTGCATCCTTCTTATTTGGGCAATCCTTCAAAATGCGCCCCTCTTCATTGTAGCCAAAAAAATTTTTATTAACAAAGGTGCATTCATTGGCATAATGCCCAGGCTTTCCACATTTGTAACAAATGACTTCCTCGCTGCATTTCCCAGCATGTTTCTTCTTACACTTGTCACAACACTTGGCTTCGGCTCCTCTTCCGAATTTCCTCGAACCAGTCTTTGAGAATTTTTCTTTTTATTGGAACCTGAAGTTCCTTCGAACTTTCTCTTTTCGCCAACTTCAACCTTGCTGGCAGCTCTCCCCTTTATCGCATCTTCAACAGACTTGGCGGCCGAGATAGCTGCCTCCAAAGTAAGTGTCTAACGTACTGGCACCACATACACCCATGGAAGTCCCTTTTCCTATCTATCAATTTTTGTCAGCTCATCTGGGACAATACGCAACGCAAACTCCATTTTGTCTGTGAAGCTATTTGTATATTCATCAACAGTCATACTTCCCTTCTTCAACGTTAGAAATTGGTTTTCTAGCTCAAGCACATTTTTGGCCGAGCATTACTTGCACTTGAAGTGCATCAAGAACTCTGCCTAAGTTAGTTGTAGTGGCTCATTAGGGCTTAGGGTTTTCCCCAGAGTGCTCCACCATCGAGCAGCGCTACCTAGGAACTGTCGCACTGCAAATATGGTTTGTAACTTGCCTTGGCAACCACATGTAATGAAAGCCAACTCCATTTATGAGATCCAATCCAATCCTCCAATGGGATCTTCTTTTCCAGTGGAGGTTGATGACTTGCAAGTCATAAAGTCTTTATACTTGCACCCATTTCACTCCACTCTATCCTCGTGGTTATTTCTCCCAACCACAAGCGGTTCACTATGACCAACAGATCTACTGTTGTTTCCTTCTTCGGATTGATCGTAATTTAATTCATGTTGTTCAACAAAAATTGAAGGTTCATTCCGGTTCTTCAGTAATATTTGCCTCATTTCCTCCCTTTGTTCATCCATCATGGTCTGAATCATGGCTCGTACTCCAGCCATATGTATACACCTTACAAATGGAGACATATGGTTTTTAGTAGTATGTATACACCTTACAAATGGAATTAATATAACCTAAATTAAGAACCATATCTTCTATAGTTTTCACTTGTTCATTTAGCTCGCTGTCTGCTTAATCATTCCATCTAGCATTGTAAAACATTTCTTTTGCTTCTTAGGAATGTGATGTTCGATGTTTTGATTCGGTATTAGATTTGGTACCTGTTGCAACAAAACTTGTAGATATCAATTCACTTTCCCAATCTTTTCATGTCTCGAGTAATAATAATATATCATGTAGTGTTCAATACAAAACATAATTTTATTGATTTGTTTAATCCAACATCCTACACTATCATTTCTTATTATGAAATTGATATACTCTTAAAACATAATAATAATTAATAAATAAAAAAACCCAGTTATAGCAATGTCATACTTTCATTCATATATTACATCGGTGTTATGTACTATGAGAAAGCTACCCAAGTGTAGCAATCTCATACACAAACAATCCAACTGATGCAAGTGAGTAGATTTTTTCAAAGTATAATGTCGTAAGAAGACAAAAATACATTGCTAGCATTTGGTGATTTTTCAAAGGACAATGACTTACAAAAAAAACTGAAAGTGAAATGCTAGAATAGATACAAATGAAAGTAGTATGCTCGTATAAACAACTAAATGACAATACATTGCTATTAGTTGCATTTATCACATTTAAATGCTAAATAGAAAAAGATGGATTTGAAATCACCTACTAAGCTTTACGGTTGGAGCTATTCCAAGAAGTGCTACAACATCAACTATTCATCCCATTAAGCCAATATATCTGACATCATTTTGAAGTGTTTGATGAAAACAACAGCAACACTCTCAGTTTTACATTTAGTCTTTGTTGTAATCTCAACTTTCCTTTTTGAACTGTATTGGCGAGCATAAAATTTGTGGTATCTGGAAACTGCATTTCAAGATACAACATTACATTAGAGACTCGAATTATTTGATTTCTGATTTTAAATCTAACAATATTAAATAGTTACCATCCAATTCTAGTAGCTTATCAAATGACTGCATCTATTCAAGAAATAATGGAAGACACTGAATGTAATCTTTATGCATTGACCACACCATCCCTTTTTTCTCACCTTCTTTTCCATGTAGAATTATCAGGTTACTAGAGAGATAGGAGCCGAAAACTGAAAAACAAGGACAAGGCCTTTGTTACCCTACACAGAAAGTAAATGGCATGTGTACAAATATTTACCATTTTTAACATGAAATTCAACAAGTAAAAAGATATCACATTCACATCATATATATATATATATATATATATATATATATATATATATATATATATATAGAGAGAGAGAGAGAGAGAGAGAGTGCTTTAATTTATGAGAGGTAAGGGTGAACCAGTTACCTGAGATTGGAAGGGGAAAAGAGATGGGTAGAAGAGAGGCAAGGTTCTGGAGAGACGAAATCACAAATTAGGTAGGAGAGGAAAGAGGGGCAGACTAACCTGATTATAAGATGTCGGATGAGAAGGAACACCAACGGGGTATATTTGTGGATTGACACATTATCAAATTATTTTTGAATTGACAAGAACTAACCTCGTAGATGACGAGGTTTGACGTTGGAGGATTCCCGAGGATCAGAGGATGTCAGATGAGAAGGAACGCCAACAGGGTATATTTGGAAGAGCATAAGGTGTCGGAGGTTCGATGCAACCTAGCACTGATGATAGTGGGGGGCATGAAATTAAGAATGCGATTCAGATGGATGATGAGAGATGACAAAAAATGACCAGAAGAAATGGAGAGCTCGGGTTGAGTCACATGTTATTGGTGGTGGTGGTCGCGGCCGAAACAGAAGACGAATAATAGTGGGTGGTTGGCGAACATTAGGTGATATGTGCATAATTAGTTCATATTAACTATACATTTTTATTCATTTATTAGCTAAATTATTGCATATTATGGACAAAAGGTACTTAAAAGTGTTAAATTATGTTTTTGAGTCCAAAGATGAAGCACGGAAGCGAAAGGAAGCGGGAGAAACAGTTAGAAGATCGAGAATGAAATAAAGAAGAGAAACAATAAAAATGGCACCTACTCGGCGAGTCAGATCGACTACTCGGCGAGTCCAATCGAAGAATCGAGAAGATAATGACTCGGGATCCCAGAGAGTTATCGCAATACGGGGAATGTGAGAGGGACTCGACGAGTCACCACTTGACTCGACGAGTCGATTCGTATATTTAAAGATAATTCCACAGATCGATTGAGAGGAGTTGTGGGACGATTCAGAAGTACTTTGCTACGATTGAGAAGCCAGAAAAACCCTAGAAAACGACGAAGGAAGCTAGAATTCAATTCTAGAGAGTAATTGAGGCAAAATTTCATCATTCCACTTATTCTTTTGTTTTATCATTATGATTAAGCAACTTGACTTTGTTTGTTTGCTGTTATTTACTTTAATTATGAGCTAAAACCTTTAGACTTCTATTTGGGGATACAAAGTTGACAATATGGTTTGATTGATTGGTAGGATTAATTCCAAGTTGGTGAATTTTTGTTATTTTAGCTTGCTAAAGAACCTTGTGCGTGAATAATAATTAATTTTCTGTTAATAGGAAGATAATTGATTAGCATGAACATCTATTGATTATTGACCTCATATGCTATGTGATCACTATGCTATATGTCTAGGATTAATGAATATGAAACTAGAATTAATAAGAAAATTGAGTAAATTCATGTGCAAGCTTGTAAGATGACCATCAAACAAGAAGTTAATTAAAAGAGTAAATTAGTTAACTATTGGAAGTCTAACTTAACCCGAATAATTAATCTAGTGAATATAATTAAATTAGACAATTGGCCACTGTTTAAGTTAGTTTATTTGCTAAGGATTAGGGTAGTGGACACGAATCTAATCACTTGAATCGATAACCAACGAAAGAATTAATCCATTGCACCATTACCTTGAAATCAACCATAGAGTTAACCAAGTTGAACTAAACAGAAGTTCCTTTCCAATTATTAAATCTAGTTAAGTAGTTATTTTCTAGTCTTAAATTAGTAATAGTTAGTAAGTTTCTAGTCTTGTAAAACTAGAGAAAACCCCTACTTCTTAATTAATTTAGATAAAATTAGTTTTTAATTTAATTTGTCGTTCCCTGTGTTCGATACCCTGCTTATTTAGCTATACCACAATTGATAGGTTCACTGCCTTTTGTGTGTTATTTGATAATTAAAATTAGGTTTAAAACTAAGTGAGTTTGCACACATCAAGTTTTTGGCGCCGTTGCCGGGGAACGGTTCTAAAATTATTATTAAATTCTAGTTTAATCGATCCTTTGTGTGGGATTTATCTTACACAAAGTTATTTACAAAGCAATTCAGTAAGTAAAATTAGTTTGAATAAAATTCTGTTTTTAGGATAACTAGAAATTTTTTTTTCAGTTTTTGCTTTGAACACGCCGAGTGCATTCGTGCCGACTCGGCGAGTACATCGCTGTTTCAGCTTTATTTTTTTTATTCTGTTTTTGTTCTTTTTACGCGTTTCGTTTCTTTCGTTTTTTTTTTCAGTTGTTTCATGACCCGAGGATCTGATACACCTCTGGTACCTCCTTTGGAAGACCCGGAATCCGCACTAAGAAGAACCAAAGGAAAAGCCGTTGGAGGAACCACATCTTCAAAGAACTCACCACTCAAAAACTTAAAATCCGTTTTCAGCAAGAAGAAGAGCAGCAAATTAGGAGCATCCAGTGCCTCGTTGACAGTTGAAGAACCAATTCAAGAAGATATCGAGTACGAGACCGAGGAAGAAGAAGAGCATACTTACGAGCACGAAACCGATTCCGAAGAAGAGTTAGCTATCACAATGGCTAACATTGATGAAGTCCCCATGGGGGAATGGAAAAAAAGGATGAGTGATGACACTGGGCCGGGACTTGTGCAACCCGCAATTCTCGCGACCGCCACTTTCGAACTAAAAGGCCATATTCTCGCCCAACTCAAGGAGATTCCTTTTTACGGGAAGGATCACGAAGACGCTTACAAGCACTTGGACGAAGTGAATGATGTGGCTGATTACTTCAACGTCCCGAATGTTCCACGCGAGACCCAGCTTCTTCGCATGCTTCCTGTCACATTTAAAGGAGCTGCAAAAGATTGGTTAAAGTCACTTCCTCCCGGACCGGTCACCACATGGGCCAAGATGACAGAAGAGTTCATAGACCATTTATGCCCGCCCTCCAAGATAGCCAAGCTAAAGAAAGCCATTGCCAACTTCGAGCAACAACCCGGGGAATCTCTTTATGAAGCTTGGGAAAGGTACATGAGCCTACTTAGAAATTGCCCACACCATGACCTTAATAGCCAACAAGAGGTCTCCATTTCCTATGATGGAGTCAATGTCACCACAAGGCAATTACTTGATTCTCAAGACCCGCTCACAAAGAAGGCGCCCCCGGTAATTAAAGAATTAATTGAAGAATTCTCTAAGCACTCTAGAGAATACCACAATCTGAGAAACGATGTAAGTTGAGGGGTAGTAAACGCGGCAAATGATAGCATGGCGGCGGTGATAGCAAAGTTTAATAGTCTAGATCGAAGAATGACAAAAATGGATCAAGCAATCCATGCTATTAGGGTAGGATGCGAAAATTATGGAGGGCCCCATATCACAAAGGATTGTGATTTGGATGAGAATGGAAATAAGAAAGCTCAAGTCTTTTATTCAAGTGGTGATCGATATGATGAAAATTGGCGGAAACCTAAGAAGGATTGGCTACCATACGAGGAGTATAAGAAGGAAAAGGAGGAGAAATACAAGCAGAAGGAGAGGGGACTATACCAAAAGGAAAAACCGGTAGAAAAGAAAGCCGATTTAGAAGAGTTATTCACTAGATTCATAGCCGCGTCCGAAAAAAGACACAATGATCACGATGCTGCCATACACGAGACCAGAAACATGATTAGGAATCAGCAAGCATCAATTCTCAACATTGAGAAACAGCTGGGGCAGCTTGCGCATCAAGTGAATGATAGAAGACCGGGTCAACTTCCGAGTAACACTGAACCCAATCCAAGAATGGAGAATGTAAGTGTAATAACCTCCAGCAGTGAAGAAACATTTACAGAAGCACTGGGAATCTCCAAGAAGCAGGCAGAAAAGGTAGAAGAATCAAACCCAACAAAACCCAATCCGACTCGTCGAGTCACTCCAATGGACTCGACGAGTCCATGCGTAAATGAGAAAACTGTCAGTTCTTTGAAGCCTTATAATCCTCCTCTGCCATACCCAATCAAAGCCATGCCTACAGAAAAAGTAGAAGCATACAGAACCTTCATGACACATGTTAAAGCTTTACAAGTTAATGTGCCATTTGTGGAAACAATGCTACAAACACCTAAGTACTTCAACTTGCTTAAGGGCCTTTTTGCTGCTTGGAAAGATTTGGCGGAAATCGCGGAAATATTGATGAGTGAGCTACCTGAAAAGAAGGGTGATCCAGGAAATATGGTGATTCTGTGCCAATTTGGTAATGAAGTTCTCACCCAAGCATTAGCTGATTCGGGGGCAAGCATCAATTTGATGCCTTTGTCATTCTTTAAGAAGTTGAATTTACCAGAACCAAGGCCAGTGAATATGAAGATCCACTTGGCGGACAAGACGATAATTCATCCACAAGGCGTTTGTGAGGATCTCCTAATAAAAGTCGACGAGTTTATTTTCCCAGTAGACTTCGTGGTAGTTGATATGAAAGAAGACCCCGAAATTCCAATTATTTTGGGGAGATCATTCTTGAACACCGCGTGTGCTTTAATTGATATATGTGAGTCTACAATGACATTAAGGATAGGTGATGAATCTATAATGTTTAAAGCTATTCCAGAAGCCAAGCAAGAAGAGGAAAAGAATGAAGAAATCTCAATTATCCAATTGGATGATGAGATATTACAAAGAGAGCTTGAACTTTTGCTAAAAGATGATCCAAGCAAGTTTTTGATACACTCTGAAGAAGATGTTGATGTTAACAAGGACTTGGAGGAGTTAGAAAAGCTACTGGAAGGAGCCAACTCAGAAAACACCCAAGAAGTGATGAAACCCGATCAGACTCGCCGAGTCACTTTAATGGACTCGACGAGTCCAGTCGAATTTGACAAAGACTTGGCCGACTTAAATCTGTTTGTTACTAGTTCTTCACATACCTTGGATTTAGATATTATTCATGATTCTTTAGAAGAACAAACAGCAGAAGGAGGAAAGGGAAGGAAAGTTCAATACGCCGATGTAGCATGTCTTGATACACTTCCGTTTGAAGATGGGTTGAGCACTGGAAAGGATGAAGAGACAAAGGAAAGGAGGGTGGAAGCTGATCAACCATTCGCTACTAAACCTAAAGCACGAACCATCATGAAATGTGAAGTAATTAAATTTAAAAAGAAGGAGGTGCAAGAGAAGGTGAAAAAGAATGGGGTAAAGAAGAAAAAGAGGAAAAGGGAAGCCCAACCAGCTGAGGATGAAGTTGTGAAAAGGAAAAGAGATGCATTGAAAAGGGCTTACAAGAAGAAGATTCACGCTTACAAGACCAAGTACAAATCACAAAAAGTTAGGCATGCGTTCCCGATGCTCGGAGATGACGAAACGTAGATGGGAAGGAGTCTAGCTAATGACTCCTTAAAAAGAAGCGCTTGGCGGGAGGCAACCTGTTATATAGAGTTTGCTTTCTTTTACTTTTTAGTTTTTTTAATTTTTTTCCTTTGTTTTTAGAATTTTAGTCTTCCAAATCATCGGACATGTTTGCTTGAGAGTGTGCATAGGTTAAGTGTGGGGTGAAATGATTTTAAATAAATAACAAAATTTTGAAAATTATGAATTTTTTGCATGAGACTCGTCGAGTCTGACCACGACTCGACGAGTCCATACGGATTTCAGAAAAAATTTGACTTCGCGACTAGACTCGCCGAGTCTGACCACGACTCGACGAGTCGGTATTATTTATAGAAAAAAAATAATTTCGAAATTACTTTTACAACCGGTAACTAGGGTTTTAACCCTAAGAATCTGTTTTTCACATACACACTCGCCGGGCGCCTCTCTCTAAACTTTCTCTCAAGCATTCATTTTGGTTCTTCAAGTTTTCTTCAAATTTCTCAAGTTCAATCTCAAAAGGTAACAAATTTCTTCTTGTTTTCTGTTAAGAACGTGATTATAAGGCCATCTATGGTAGCAATTGCATGAAAAACCTGTTTTTGAAAAGTAGAAAATTTCTAGGGTTTTGATTTTTCATGAATTATGTTGTTTTGACTGCTATTCTGGCCTTAATACCTTAATAGTAAGTGCCTAGACAAAACCCTTGACGAAATTTCCAGGTTTCATGGTCTAATTTTCAGCGACCCGCCGACTGACTCGTGCAGTTCGCACGACTCGCCGAGTCGTACCTGGACTCGACGAGTCGAGTTGGGAAACATATGTGAGATGTTTGTTTTTTAATTATATTCTGTGTTTTCTGGGTTTTGTGTATTTGTTTTCCAGAAATCATGTTCAGAAGGGGGAAAAGTTCCAGTGGCAACCAAGGGGATTTTCCATGGCTAAACTTCCCACAAATCGAGTCCGCTTCGACATTGCGGAAATGGAAGAAGAAGCTGGCTGATATCAAGAAGAAAGAGGTCTATGTGCCCAACCGGATAGATTGGGATTGGCTGCAGAATGTTCACTATGAGGAGGAGTTAGCTCCTTATCTTTTGAAGGAGTTTCACCATGAAGGCGAAATAATGGTTTGTGACGGGTGGAGCCGGGTCTTCCGTATTCAAGAGCCAGTTTATTTGGAGCTTTGTTTGGAGTTTTTCTCCATGGTATCTTTCACCGGGGGAGTGGATGCTTATCACCCGTCCAACTTCAGTTTTTGTCTTGGGGGAGAGTTTCATCAATGCTCTATGGTGGATCTTGCCTGTCGATTAGGGGTTTATGATCAGCCCTTGGTCTCAACACCCATCTTTCGGGCCTTTTTGGCACAAACCCATATGGTGTTTCCCGAAGGAGTTACGAGTACGGGCTGGTGGAATACAATTAGCAACAAAGTCTATATTCCAAAGTCGGCACAGGAAGGGAACATTCGATCCCCAACACACCGCCTCATACACCGCCTCATTTCATCCACCATCAATCAACAAAAGGATGATGACAAGGTTTCCAACCTTGACGTCTTCTATTTATGGAGCATCATTACACCCGGTGTTTTTTGCAACATTCCTTGGTGTCTAGCTTCATATCTCTTGGAGGGTGCGGTCAAGGATCGCAAAACTTCCCGAATTAATGGTGGGATGTTTGTCACCCGGTTAGCCAATTCAATCGGGTTGATGAACCGCGGTGCGTGGAACTTCATGACGATGATCCCTACACCTCCGTTCAATCCAATTCTTTTCTGGAGAGCGAGGATTATTGAAGATTATGGTGGTGGCCATTATGCCATCCCGAATGATGATCCGGTTGTTGGTCCCGAAGCACCGGGGAGGAGGGTTCGTTCGAGGAGAGAGCGGGATATTGAGGAGGAGCCGCCGGTGATTCTGGTTGAGAATGACGAAGTACCAATGGATTGGTACAATGTGGAGATGAGGCAACTACATGATCAAATGGCGCGGGGTTTGAATTTTAGCAACCAATATCATATCCGACTTTTTGACCACTTTAACATTCCACACATCGATGGTGGTAACTTTCCAGATATTCCATCATGGGAAGAAGTGATAAGTGCAAGAAGAAGTGGGGCTGGAGGAAGTGGAGTAGGGCTTGATGATGATGAGGAGGAGGATTGATGTTTTATGCATTTTTATTGAACAATTTTTAATTTTGTGTTTGTTTGTTTTATTTGGTTTGTTTGATGTTTTTAAAACTTTCTTTTGATGTTTAATTGATGTTTGATGCTTTGACAATTTTTCAGAATTGAATTAGGAGTGCTAGCTTCAAAAGGGTTTAGAGTTATAGAATCAAAGTGAGAAAGAGAGTCAAGAAAAAAGGAGCGTTAGAGTATTGAGTCCGGTCCTTAGAGATGTTGGCAAGGGAGTCTAGAAGTGAATAGAAAGTATAGAGAGTTTATTGGAAGCTGGATCAGATGCAGAATTCTATTATTTTCATTCAGTGACCAACTTGTCGAGTGCACTAAACTGACTCGACGAGTCGCCCTTAATTCTCAAAAATCCGAACATTTCCCGAAGTAACTCGACGAGTCTGGTATATACTCGACGAGTCGTTTGGTTTCATGTCGAAGGGGCTGCTGATTTGATGCTAACTAGAGTACTACTTGACTATTTATCCTTTCCATATTGATTCTTGAAGATCTTACACTGTTTTTCGCGTATTTGGAGCGACCCACACGAGACGAGACACCCAAGGCATGAATGAGATGTTACCATGTCTAAAATCAATTGAAGTTGGAGCTAAAATGAAAATGATCAACCTATCCACTGCTATCCCAGGGGAGTTTGTTCCAATTCCCTCTTTAGTTTCTTTTTATGTTTTTATTATGCATAATATGCAATGAGGGCATTGCATCAAATAAGTGTGGGGTAGGGGTTGGTTACATAAATATAAAATTTAGAATCTTAATTTAGGCTAATTTTAAAATTTTGCATACCAAAAGTATTACTTAGGATTTAATTTAGAAAATTTTGGTAAAAGTAATTAGGACTCCATGTTAGAGTTGTGTTGATAATTGCATGATAACCCAAATGTTTAGTTGAGCCTATATACGTTCTAGTGCATTTGTGGCTTCCTTATTCCAGTGAAATCATGGGACAAAAACACGACCCTGCTCAGCCCGAGGGATGCAATATGTTTAGTAGCCTAAACTTGAAATGTATCCAGGAAGATTGTTATCGTTAGCCAATAAAGGTTGAGATTGAGCGCCCCTGCTTAAGCATGTAGGGATTTGAGTGAAAAAAGAGAGGTACATGTTTAAAAAAAAAAAGAAAAGAGAGAATTACAAGATAAATTGTAATAATTTTGGAGCAATTAAAGTGATGATCAAAAGATCAAAATTCCAAGAAATCCAAAAAAGTTGAAGATACCCGAAAATCAAACAATAAAGGTGGTGAATTCAAAGAGATCAAAGCAAATATCAAAGAAGAGATGAATTCAAAAGAGCTCCATAGTGGTATCAAAAAGTTGTAATTCTACATTATGTATGCTCGGGTTGCTCAATTAAAAACACCTTGAGGGTAAGAGATTTTCTACGGATGGATTCGGAGGGTTGCATAAAATGAGCATAGTTCGGGATGAGTGGGCAAGTGTTTATGAGGATTGTGAGTATTTGGAGTATGGGAGGTCTTTAGGAAAAATTTTAGACACAAATGCATGCGTTGCGGTCTTGGCATAATGGCTGGGTTAAATTGGAGTTGTTATATATGATTCTAATATGTTTAAAATTCAGTTTTGCTTGGGGGCAAGCAAAAGACAAGTGTGGGGTATTTTGATATGTGCATAATTAGTTCATATTAAGTATACATTTTTATTCATTTATTAGCTAAGTTATTGCATATTATGGACAAAAGGTACTTAAAAGTGTTAAATTATGTTTTTCAGTCCAAAGATGAAGCTCGGAAGCGAAAGGAAGCGGGAGAAACAGTTAGAAGATCGAGAATGAAATAAAGAAGAGAAACACTAAAAATGGCACCTACTCGGCGAGTCAGATCGACTACTCGGCGAGTCGAATCGAAGAATCGAGGAGATAATGACTTGGGATCCCAGAGATTTATCGCAATACGGGGAATGTGAGAGGGACTCGACGAGTCACCACTTGACTCGGCGAGTCGATTCGTATATTTAAAGATAATTCCACAGATCGATTGAGAGGAGTTCTGGGACGATTCAGAAGTACTTTGCTACAATTGAGAAGCTAGAAAAACCCTAGAAGACGACGAAGGAAGCTAGAATTCAATTTCGGAGAGTAATTGAGGCAAAATTTCATCATTCCACTTACTCTTTTGTTTTATCATTATGATTAAGCAACTTGACTTTGTTTGTTTAATGTTATTTACTTTAATTATGAGCTAAAACCTTTAGACTTCTGTTTGGGGATACAAAGTTGACAATATGGTTTGATTGATTGGTAGGATTAAATCCAAGTTGGTGAATTTTTGTTATTTTAGCTTGCTAAAGAACATTGTGTGTGAATAATAATTAATTTTCTGTTAATAGGAAGATAATTGATTAGCATGAACATCTATTGATTATTGACCTCATATGTTATGTGATCATTATGCTATATGTCTAGGATTAATGAATATGAAACTAGAATTAATAAGAAAATTGAGTAAATTCATGTGCAAGCTTGTAAGATGACCATCAAACAAGAAGTTAATTAAAAGAATAAATTAGTTAACTATTGCAAGTCTAACTTAACCCGAATAATTAATCTAGTGAATATAATTAAATTAGACAATTGGCTACTGTTTAAGTTAGTTTATTTGCTAAGGATTAGGGTAGTGGACACGAATCTAATCACTTGAATCGGTAACCAACGAAAGAATTAATCCATTGCACCATTACCTTAAAATCAACCATAGAGTTAACCAAGTTGAACTAAACAGAAGTTCCTTTCCAATTATTGAATCTAGTTAAGTCGTTATTTTCTAGTCTTAAATTAGTAATAGTTAGTAAGTTTCTAGTCTTATAAAACTAGAGAAAACCCCTACTTCTTAATTAATTTAGATAAAATTAGTTTTTAATTTAATTTGTCATTCCCTGTGTTCGATACCCTGCTTATTTAGCTATACCAGAATTGATAGGTTCACTTCCTTTTGTGTGTTATTTGATAATTAAAAGTAGGTTTAAAACTAAGTGAGTTTGCACACATCATTAGGGTTAGAGAGATTTGAGAAAGGTCGTGTGAACTATGAAGTGAGGTAAATAAAACTAAGTCACTTGAAATTTTTGGCGTGGGACATTAAAATATTTTAGATTTGTGGAAAATTCAAATACTTTAGATATCTTAAATTTAGAATTAATAATATTTAATTTTTTAATAAATATTTTTTGTTAATTATATTATTTTATATTATAATAAACATTATTATTTATAATCATCTTAAAATTAATATTTTTTTAATGTAATCATAATTTAAAAACGTATTTATTTATTAATATTTATAAAATTTTAATGACAATATAAATCTTTTTATTTTGCTACTAGTGGCTTGAGTTGTGAAAAGAAAGTCCAGTTATCAAGAAATCAGCTTGCTAGTTGGAGGTTTGGGCTTGTGGGAATCGTATAGATATGGGTGTTTAGGTGTATGTGTACAAATATAATAGTGAGGGTGGAGGTACACATCGGTAGGTAAATGTGGGGTGTAGTAAGGAGGAGCATGTAGATATAAAGGTGATGGTACAGGTGTTGTCATGAGCTAGAAGTGCTTATCCGTTAGTCCAACAAATCAAACTCCGAGTCATAAGACATAATCCCTAACCCAAAAGCCATATGCCTTAAACCCTAAGCCTTGAATCATAACTCATAAGTCATATAAGCCATAAACCATAAGCAATATGCCCTAAGCCTTGACCTATAAACACTATGCCCTAAGCCATAAACCATAAGCCTTGATCCTAAAGCACCAATCTATAATTCATAAACCAAAAAACCATAAGGCATGAGCCCTAAGCCCAAAACCTTGAGCCTTAACCCATGAGCTATATGTCTATTGGGTTGAAGATCCGTTTGAAGATTGCGTCTTTGCGCTCGGCTATTTGTTTATTTAATTTGTATTCCGGTTTGGGCCTGTCCAACCGAGAGCCCATTATGTTTACTATATAAGTATATGCTTGCATGCATATTAGGTTAATGATTTAACGATTAAGAAGATTACGATAGCATTACAGATTTCTTCAATCGTTCTTGTAAACCTACCAACCCTCTACAGTTGATGTTCTTTATCGAGCTTTTCTGAGGGTTATTTTATAATCATTCAACCTGTTTGATTCATCGTTGAGTTATTCTTTATTTTACATTCTTTCTTACTGTTTAAATATTTATTCACCTGTTTAAGATCTAATCGATCTTCAAGATTAAGTTTTAATCTCATCAATTGGTATCAGATCAGGAGGCTGTGTAATCGATACACATCTTTTCTATGAAAAGGTTTCAATTAGGGTTTTTCCGCAATTACTAATATTTATTGAGCCGTCATCTCATTATTGACGTATCTTGATATTTATTGTTTTGCCCTAATCTGAGTTATTACAAGTCTGATCTTTTAACAGGTTTTTTCGATCATAATGGACGAATCGCAATCAAATCCTATCAATATTTCCAACAGCATCGGTTCGACGACGAAGATTCCAATCCTATATACCCATGATTATGAAGTCTGGGCGCATCACTTCGAAGACTACGTTATAGGATCTGAGGATAATGGATACCTCATATGGGAAGCAATCATTAATGGACCGTTTTCTCACTCTGCAACGTCGAGGATCGTCAAAACTCAAAAGGAGTACAATGATCTGCTGAAGGATGTTAAAGATATTGCGCAAGATGAAAAGGATAAATTCCAGTGCAATATCAAGGCGTTAAGATTGATCAGATTCGCCCTTCAGTCTGATACTTTCAGGTTGGTAAGCTCATGCACGACGGCAAAGGAAGTTTGGGATAGACTTCGCGAACTGTACTCTACAGACGAGGATCTCGAACATTCTATCCAAACCTTGCTCTTATCTGAGTTTGGATAATTCAGGCAAGGAGCCGAAGAAACTGTGACCCAGACGTTCGATCGCTTTAATCACCTTCTTAGAAGGATGATCAAGAATGACATCGAAAGGAAGCTTATCGAGCAGAAGGTGACGTTCTTGAATGGTCTTAGGTCAGAATGGAGAGCTGTGGTGTCAACAGTTAAAGCCCATGAGCAGTTCAAATCATACTCTTTGGCGAAACTGGTGGGTATTCTCAAGTCCCAGGAAAAGATTGTGTTGCAGGAAAAGAACGTTGTTTCAAGCCTTGGTTCGCTGGCCCTCCTGTCAAAAAGTAAAGCTGTGATGGAGGATGAAGACCTTAACTTGGAGGAGTATGACCTCACGTCTGAGGATTATGCTATGATGGTGTCTAACCCCAAGAGGTTCATAAAGAAGAGATTCCCCAGCAATAAAAACCGAAACTGGCAGGGGAGTTATAGTTCAGAAAAGGTTAACAATGAGCCGAAGGTTGAAGAGCCCAAGAACGAACCGAAGGTGGATGGTGATTCTGGAGTAAGCTGTTACTACTATGGTGGGAAAAACCACTATGCTAAAGATTGTGTCCTTAAAAAGATGGCTGAAAAGGATGATGAAAAGGATGAGGAAGCTGTGCTGCAGAAAAGGCTCGATGAGATGAGAAAGAAGAAGTCTACCGCTAACCCTTCCATGAATGCTCTTATTGTGTAGGGTTCGGTTGCTGATGACGAGTTCGGTAGTGTGGAAGTTTGGTCTACCGACTCAGAAGACGATGAAGTGAGGAAGCCTACTCATGGAAAGGCTTATGTGGAAAAGGAGGAGAGCAGTGGAGGAAGATGCTTCATGGTGTCCGATGTATCTCAGATGAGGGGATACAACACTGATGGAGGAAGTGAGGAACCGAAAGAGCAGCAGGACATGTGCTTTACAGCCAAACCACTCAGCCAGCAGTTCAATGAGCTCGATGAACTGATCAAGAAGGTACAATCGGTTTTTGTTTTATTTAACGTACCACAATCCTCATATGAGAAAGAACTAAAAAATGTTAATACAAGAATTTCTCATCTAGATAGTAGTTTAACTCAAACTCGAGTCACCAATTCTAACCTAACTGATCAATTAAGCAGGGTGTCGTCGAAGAGTGAGGAGCGGCGCATGTGGATCGAGTTGAAGGAGTCTGAATTAGTTAAAATAAAAGACGAAAACATTTATTTACAAAGAGACAATTTAAAGTTGTTAAAACAGCGCAATGTTTTTTGTTTAATTGCTAAACGTCTTTATTCTAATATTACTCAGCTTTACTTGGATTGTGAAATAGGCCAAAAGATCCATCGCATGATTTTACCCTTCCTTGAGTTTAAGGAGGATGAAATCGATGCCGAAGCTTATAATTGTGAGAATGTGATATCATCTGATGACGTCAATCCGACCTATATGTATGGACTGGACAAAATTGAATCTTTCATTAAATCCAAGGGCCACAAGGACATGCTCAAAAACCTTTTGGATGAAAATGATAGACTCAAACTGAGAACCGAAACCATACAAAAATTTGACTCTTTAAACGCCAACTTGAGCTCAGAAAACAAAATAGATGTTGAAAATGCATCTGAGCTTAATGAGGACGACAATATGAGTGAAATTTCTGTAGAAGACACGGTTGACTGCTCAGAATTTGTAAAAAACGAACCTGAAAACCACAAGAATCTAATTTCTGAAAATTCAGTGGAGTTCGCTCGATTGTCCCAACAAAAGTCCTCGATCTTATTAGAGAAAGCGGTTGTATATCAAAAGGTCCAGACCACTCCAAATCAAGTGTACAAGGTCACTGGAGTAACCGAACATCAAACCGCTGAACTCATGGCTATTGTAAACGAAGACAATGCTGATGGCTGTGATGAGTTCTTCTGGACAGCTCTAATCGATAATGCTGATGAAACGGTAGGCCTGTCAGAAAGGACTTCATGGATGAGTAAAGGTAGATACATACCTGAACCCTTGAATAAGCCAGACAATTTTGATGAGCCAAGCAACAGTGGTACGAAAGACATTCCTCAGGAGAATGAAAGTTCGGCAAAAGAAGACGTTCCCTCTACTTCCTCAGTTCAAAGTGAAACTCCCACAGCTCAAAGTGAACCTGCTAAGGAGAAACCGAAAAGGAAAGCCAATATTCATCATCAACCGAAGCAGATGAGGAATCTGAAACGAGAAAGGAACCAGAGATACAGGAAAAATCTCTCTGAAAGGAAACAATTCTGGCAATCCCAGAATGCATATTTCTCACATCAAGACAAGAATCTGAAGTTTGAGAACAATCCTGTCAAAAAGCATGAGAGCCATAACAACCGAAAGCCAAGTTTCGGTTCAGAAGAGAATACCAACCGAAACCAAAGGTTCGGCTCTGAGAATGACTCCAACCGAAAGCATAGGTTCGGTTCAGAGAACTGCTTCAACCGAAAGCAAAGGTTCGGTTCTGAAGTTAAAAGAGATCAAAAATCTAAGGTCAGTCCCATCAATAATCAAAAGCAAAAGGGTCACCTAGAGTCTCCAGTCAAGAAGTCATCTCAATCTAAGTCCACTCCTTCTCATTCATCTAATTCTTCTAATTCTTCCAAATCATCTCCATCTAGCTCTGAAGCTCATTCTGTTCATTCCCAAAAATCTCATTCGTCAGCTGAACAAAAAGGCAAACAGAAGGTCGATGCATCCAAACCAGAGTCTAAACTGAACGCACCTAATCCTAATAAAATAAAAGTCTTTACCATCAAAAAGAAAGATGCAACAACACTTATAAAACGAACATATCTTGTTGACATCTCTCTTACTGTTCCTGTTCCCATGAAAAGCTCACATGGACCCAAGAAACTTTGGGTTCCTAAATCTGCTTAATTTTTGCAGGTTATAAGTGACGAGCAGTTCGACGAAGAATGGTACATCGATAGTGGCTGCTCACGTCACATGACAGGGAGGAAATAGGAGCTCCGGGAATACAGGTCTCTTTTAAATGGTGGCAATGTCAAGTTTGGAAACAATTCTTCTGGCACCATAAAGGGATACGGAATGATAACTAATGGTGATTTCACTATAAGGAAGGTGGCTTATGTGGAAGGACTCCAACACAACCTCATCAGTGTATCTCAGCTTGTTGGAGGTATAGGTCTCAAAGTCTCATTCGACGATGAAGGTTCTGAAATTATTGAGAAGAAGACAAAGAAAGTAATTCTCAAGTCGGAGCGCAAGGGTGAAATGTTTCCTCTAAATCTTAAACCCCTCAAAGGAAATCCAGCTATATGCCTATTGTCAAAAGCTCAATCTGACGAAAGCTGGTTGTGGCACCGAAGACTCTCTCATCTCAACTTCAAAGATATTAACAAACTTGTCACCGGAGGTCATGTTCGAGGTCTTCCATTGCTCAAGTTCGATAGAGATCATTTGTGTGCTGCATGCGAAATGGGGAAGCAGAGTCGTAAAAGTCATCCATCTGTAATTAACACAAAAGTTGTTGAACCACTCGAATTACTTCATATTGATTTGTGTGGTCCTTCATCTATCGAAAGCATCGGTGGTAGCAAGTATATTCTTGTTATTGTTGATGACTTTTCACGATTTACATGGGTGTTCTTTCGAAAGCTCAAATCTGAAGCGACTCATAAGCTGAAAATGTTTATCAAGCAAATTGAAGTACAGGTCAAGAAGGTCGTTCGCAACATCAGGAGCGACAATGGTCTGGAATTCAAAAACAGGGAATTTGAAGAATTTCTAGCAGAAAAGGGAATAAGTCACAACTTCTCAGCTCCTTACACACCTCAACAGAACGGAATAGTCGAAAGACGAAACCGATCTTTGTGTGAAGCTGCCCGAACTATGCTAAGTTTCGCTTCCTTACCTCTTTATTTTTGGGATGATGCTATTTCTGCTGCTTGTCTTACACAGAACAGGTCCTATCTCAACAAGCGATTCACGCTCACACCTTATGAGATACTAAACAACAGAAAGCCCAATGTGAAATTTTTCCATGTGTTCGGCTCACGGTGTTTAATCTTTAACTCTAAAGAACACCGCAACAAGTTCGATGTCAAAGCCGACGAGGGAATCTTTCTGGGCTACTCTCTCACATCCAAAGCATACAGAGTCCTAAACAAGCGTTCGAGAAAAATTGAAGAGACATATTACATGACCTTTGACGATAGCTATGTCAAAAAGCTACTAGCCAAAGAAGACACCGCTGGGGAAATCTTTCCTCAAACTGGCCAAGTCACAGTCTCGATCGCTAATTTATACGAGAAATTTCTGGAGTTCTTTGACGAACCAGAGAAAGCTTCTCTCTCAGAAGCAGGTGCAGCAGACAACAAGGTAGACCACATGAAGCAAATTGTCGAAGAAGCTGCCAGGAGAATGAGTGAAGGAGGATCGACTTCTGATGAACCTCCATCCAACGATGCTTCAGTCGAGGGGGAGCCAAGCTCACAAGTCGAGGGGGAGCCAAGCTCACATGTCGAGGGGGAGCCAAGCTCTACAACTGCAACCGAAAGTGTTTCTCCAACAGACCGGGACAGTAAATTTTGAAGTTAATTTTTACTATTATTATGTTTAACAGACCGGGACAGGAAATCCATTAAAAATTCATAACTTCTTCATCCGACATCCGTTTTCGTCTGTCTTTTTACCGTACTACTATTATTGACGACACCTTCGATTCTCGTTCATGTTGTGTCGGCTAAAAATCACTCGATCTAAAATTCGAGTTTTTAGTTGTCTACTGCTAAGCTGAAACTTAGAAAAATCATAACTTCCTCATACAAAGTCACATTTAAGCGTTCTTTTTATGCATACTCTCGGTTTAACGAACACTACGACTTTCATTTAGATTAGTAAGGCTAAAAAGTAGTTTATCAAAAACTCACTTTTTATGTCATTCGGTGTCGTGTCGGTTTTGTCGCCGAACTTCGACATGTCATACTTCTTCGTTATAACTCGGATTTCGATATTCTTTATATATCTGGAATCCTTGTCGCGACCACTACAAACATTCTTAATAGATATCGGCTTTATTTAATATTTATTCTCGATGCTTATTTTTATTTTTAATTAATTAATTCCTAATAATTAAGCATAAAACACATAATAATCACATAATTCCTTTTCATTTCTTCAAAATGAGTTACAAAGGTTGACCTTGAATATTACATCATCATTAATGCCTATCCTGGAAACAAAGGTGTTACAGGACGTTGCGTGGGTAGTAGAGAAGTGTTTGACCTGCCGCATGGTCAAGTTTGAGCACCAGCGTCCACATGGTCCATTGTAGCTTTTGGAGACCCCCCAGTGGAAGTGGGGGTAGATCTCGATTGAATTTATCACCAGATTACCGAGAACAGCGCGTGGAGTTGACGCGATCTGGGTAATTGTAGATCGGTTGACGCAGAGTGCTTACTTCCTTGCTATTAGTGAGAGCTCTTCTGCAGAAAAGCTGGCCAAGATTTATGTGAGAGAGGTAGTATCTCGGCATGGAGTGTCGGTATCTATTGTGTCAGATCGAGACGTATGTTTTACTTCCCTATTTTGGAAGAAATTCCATGAGGAGTTGGGCACGCGTATGCATTTCAGTACCGCGTACCATCCACCGATAGATGGACAGAGTGAGCGGACGTTTCAGACGCTCGAGGACACGCTTCGAGCATGCGTTATGGATTTCAGTGTGAGTTAAGACACATACCTACCCTTGGCTGAGTTTTCCTATAACAACAGCCATCACTCGAGCATCAATATGCCTCCCTTTGAGCTCCTTTATGGGAGGAGGTGTCGTACTCCCATCTGTTGGGGAGAGATGGGGCAGAGAGTTATGGGCGGCATTGAGATAGTGCAGAAGGCAACCGAGCAGATTCAGCAGGTCAGATAGAGGTTGCAAACGACTCAGAGTCATCAGAAAAGTTAAGCAGATAGACAACGATCCGAGCTTGAGTTCTAGGTCTGAGATTTTGTGCTTCTAGAAGTTTCCCCATGGAAAAGAGAAATCTGGTATATGAAACGAGGTAAGTTGGGGTCTCGATATATTTGACCATTCAGGGTGATCGCCAGGGTAGGCAAGGTAACATATCAACTGGAGCTACCTAAGGAGTTGAGCCATATCCGTAGCACCTTCCATGTGTCCTAGTTGCGGAGGTGTGTGGCTGATGAGACGACAGTAGTACCATTAGAGGACATTCAGGTGGATGCGAGCCTGAATTACATCGAGAGACCGACCGTGATCAAAGATCGGAAGGTTAAGGTTTTGAGGAACAAGGAAGTTCCCCTGGTTCAGGTCCAGTGGTAACATCGGAAGGGGTCTGATTTGACTTGGGAGCCAGAGTCGGAGATGCGGGAGCAGTACCCCGAGCTATTTGCAGAACAGGACTTTGGGGGCGAATTCCGATTCTAGTGGGGGAGCATTGTAACATTCGGTTTTCAAGGTATATTATTCTTAATATTTAGTTTAAGAATTTTCGAGGGACTCGACGATTTGGTGCCTCAACTCGTCGAGTGGGGTCGCGACTTGGTGACGTGTTTAATGAAGGGACTCGACGAGTCGGGAATTTGACTCGCCGAGTCACCGTTGCTGAGGAAAACCCTAATTGCCTGGGTTTGTTACTTATTTAAAGGCTCTTATGGCCTTCATTCACGACCATATTTCCCCTTGAGAGACCCCAAATCGATCCAGAGATCTTAGAGAGATAGAGGGAGCTAATTACTTCATTTTGGTGGATTCTTGCAAGGAAGAAGGAGAAGGGTCAAGCTTTAATGACTAGAGGAGCTCAAATCTTCTACTATTTCATTCAAGGTTGCTGTTGGAGGTATGAATCCATACCGGTTTTCATATGTTTAGTAGATTTCATGAATTTAGGGCTTCTGTACCCTCTTTTAAGTTGAGATATGAAGCATGTGAAGTCCCTTTGAGGCTTAGACATCAGATCTGGACCTTGAGAGGTCCAGAGAGTCCCAAGAACCCAACTTTATGAAGTTACAAAAGAATATTGAACCAAACACACCATTTTGAGGGTTATTTTGTCAATTAGAGCTAGATGAGTGACGCATGGACATAAAGGTCGAACCTTTACGTGATTAATGAGCCCTGAGTGCATAGATCTGAAGTTTGGGAAATTATCTTGCACTAAAATGGCTGAATGCAAAGGAGTCTGAATAGACTCGCCGAGTCGAGCCGCTGACTCGGCGAGTAGCCCAGGGTTTTATCCTGATGAACTGAGTCAGGTGGTGACCCGACGAGTTAGGGTTAGCTTGTCGAGTTGGAGCTTGCTGGGGTTTCCATGAATCGACTGGACTCGACGAGTCTCCCGAGTGCACTCAACGAGTCTGGTCAAAAGTTGGACTGTTGACTGGAGTTGACTTTTGTTGACCTTAGGGTTTGCGCAAGATGAGTGTAAGAGGTCAGGAAGGGTACAATGGTCTTTTACCCTTCTGAGAGAGAGCGCATAGGAAGGGAATAGTCTAGCCTTTGAGAGCCATTGTTAACTAGAGGTAATTTATGTATGTGATTAGGCGGAGGCTAGATCAATGTTTCGAGTACGAGATCATCCGAGTTTACCCGAGGTGAGTCTTCTCACTATACATCACCTAGGGTGGTATCTATCTGTGGACTGGAAGGTCATACGTGTTTGCTTAATATTATGTGTATTGAGATTTATGTATATTATGTGCTATTCTGACCGGGCCGGAGGGTCAAACGATTTACGACGCCGGAGGGTCCTCAACCAAACCTGTAACAACGTAAGTTTTCAAAACAAATTTTCATTTTTAAAACATTCATTCACTCATAAAATATTGTCAAACACATTGTAACAATTGTTATCATCACAAAACATCTCCCCAGAATCTTAAACACAAACTCCAATGCGTGTGTGTATGAATCATGTCGGCACCTTCCCGCGCTCATCACTAGTACGTGAAACACATAACACAACAACTGTAAGCATAAACACTTAGTGACTTTCCCAAAATACCACATATAACAAATACGCCACTCGAGGCCATAATACAACCTTCCGGTCGTTGTGTCTCAGCGGGAACCTCCAGTCCCGTAGCTCGTTGGACCCTCTGGTCCGGTCATAGCTCATTGGGCCCTCCGGCCCGGTCTGTATCGTTGGACCCTTCGGTCCGGTCTATAACATCATACAACATACACATAACACATAGCACATAATCTCATACATAGCACATAAGACCCTCTGGTCCACAAAATATACCACTCTATGTAACGTATACTGAGAAGACTCACCTCGATGTCTCGGTAAGTATCTGACTAGGAAGAAATGTGATCTAACCCCCGCCTAATCACATAAAGTAAATACTCCCATAAATACAACTGTACTCAACCCTAAAAGTCAACAAGGTCAATGGTCAAACTTTGACCCGACTCGTCGAGTGTACTAGGGCGACTCGGCGAGTCTACACGTGTCCACTGACTCTCTTAGTCCCCTATTCGCACGTCGAGTTCTTCCCCTGACTCGACGAGTTCCACCTGGCATGAATCGCGGGGCCACCCCGACTCAACTCGTCGAGTCTCAAGAACAACTCAGCGAGTTCCACTTGAACTCAGTCTCCCCCCGACTCTCCCTGACTCACCGAGTTATTCCCTAACTCGGCAAGTTCACTCACTAGGTGATTAACTGGCAACCTTCATACTACTCACCGAGTCTGTTCTTCGGACTCGACATGTTCATGCCATGCACAAACTCTAAACAACTCCTGAGGTCAGACCTTGGCACTCATATAACATCTAAATGGTTCAAACTGGTGATTTAGCCCCAAAAATGACATCCCAAGCTCATGACTCCCAAAATGACTCATAAAGCTCCAATAGTTAAGCCCTCTGGACCTCTTTGGGTCCAGATCCAGAACTCAAAATCGAGAAGGGACCAAATGCTCTACTTAATCAACCCCTAAAAGGGTTAGCAAACCCTAACACAAAGGATCAACACCAAAACTAAAGAAAGTCCGAGAATAATACCTCAATACAGTCTCTATGAGCTCAAAAACCACAAAAATCGCACCTCCTTCAGCCTCCTCTTTCCTTGGTCACTTCCTTCTTGCAAAAACAACCACACAAAGATCAAGAATGGCCTCTCCTTCCTCACAAACGCTCTAGATCTCTTAGGGTTTCTCTCTGGGGGTTGGCGGCCGCAAATGACGGCCCTAAGGGCCTTTAAATAGGTCTCAAACCCTGGAAATTAGGGTTTCATTAAACAGCATGGACTTGCCGAGTCCACTCGTGAACTCGCCGAGTCCAGCTGTGAACTCGCATACGAATCCGCGACCATACTCGGCGAGTTTGGACGCCAACTCGCCGAGTCCCCCCACAAAACCCAAAAATAAAGGAACAAAATATAATACCTAAGAATCTGGATGTTACAAGACCGAACCGGAGGGTCCAACGAGCTAGACTGGGCCTGAGGGTCCAACGAGCTATGGGACTGGAGGGTCCCGCTGAGACACAGTGACCAGAGGGTCGTACAGAGTATAGCCTCGAGTGGCGAGTTGTTGTATGTGGTATTTTGGGGAACTCACTAAGCATTTGTGCTTACCGTGTTATACGTTATGTGTTTCAGGTACCCAACAGGATCGCGGGAAGGCACCGACGTGATTATACACACACTCTTGATATGGAGCTATGTTTGTGGATCCTAGATTTGACTTGTTGTTTTGAAAACTCTGTTGATGGATATTTGGATTTTGTTAATGAGACACGTGTTTTATGATTGTTAAAAAACAAAATTTTTAGTGTGAAATTTTTGTTTGTTATATGTAGATTTCAGCTTAGAGAACCTCAGCATCGAGGATGCTCTTGGGAATTTGTCTTCGTTTTCTCAACCTTAAGAATTCCGAATAGGAATTATTCGTATTAATCTATCATACCTATTATTTTTCATGTTGATGTTTATGTTTCTTCTAGGTCTTAGCTCCTATTTCTAATGTTACCAACAACCCTAGGGTCGATGTTGATAAAACCGAGTTTGTTCTAAAAGAGCAGGAGAAGATATGGAGGGTCACCAATAAGGATCTTCTCCAAAGGGAGGAGTTGTTGAACAAACAGAAAGTCGAAAAGGAAGAAGAGCATCTTGCGGATTTTGGGGAGGTGATTATTGATGTCAACACGAGTGTTGTGATAGTTATTCTACTGGCTAAGATCAAGTTGACAAAGGATCTGAAAAACGCGACTTCTTGGGACGTGGAAGGATGGCGTGAGGCATTGGCCAAGTTGATCGATAAGCATGTTGTCGCCAATCAGGATTATGTGTTGATGTTGACCGGAGGATGGGAGAAGAAGGACACGGCCGACGATGACCAGACTAAAGTCTAGACCTGTTAAACATAGGTTTAAGTAGTTTTTGTTTTTGTTAGTGATGTAAGACAATTAACCTTTTTACTGGGTTGATATGCAACCCTTTCTTATATTGAATGATATGGTGACGTCTCTCTCTTGGTTTTTCTTCATGGTTGATTGTCTTCGATTTTCTCTTTAAGCTTCACATGTCTTTGGATTTTAGAATTTACTAAGGATAAATTCTAACTTAGGAGAGAACTTTGGTCTGTTGTTGGGAATGATGTCTCTTAGCAATGAATGTTGATGAGGATCCTTGAGAAGAATGATCCTTGCTGTCAGAGATCCTTAGATCTCATATGGGGAATTACCCCCTTTTGATAACTTGTTTAGATTACATACTTTGACAAAACAAATAACATGTTAATGTTATATTCTTCGGAGGATCCCAACCTGTGATACAGTTTGTGGGACAGATCGTTATAAAAATGCTACAATTTGATTATATTATATGGGGAAAATTCCCAACATGTGATAACATGAAGATCTTATGTAATTTTTGATGTAAGATCCCAATCATTAATAACATGAAAATGTTATAAACCTTAAGTATTCACTAGGGTAGGATCCCGATTTCTAGATAACATTAAAATGTTATAAACCTTAAGTAATCACTGGGACAGGATCCTGATTTCTGGATAACATGAAACTGTTATAAACCTTAAGGATCTCAACTTATGTTCAAAGATCAGAGGATTGCCAAGCCACTGAATCGTGAAATGATCCCTTTACCCGTATCCCACTGTTAGATATCATTAGTCTAGGCAAGGTGTGTAAACCTTAGTTCGTGTGAAAGAGGTAATTAGATCTTTAAGCCTTAGAGGGGTTTAAGTACCCTTAAGCATCGGAGAGATGATCAGTCTCTATCTTGTGTACATGATGATTTAGAGATTACACTTTTAAATATAATTGAGTTTACTAAGCATTGAGATCTTCATATGTCAAGATCCTGGTGTTTCAAGGTGTTCAAACTTGAGGATCCTGATGTTCCAGGATCTTCGATTGTGAGGATCCTGATGCTTCAAGATCTTCAATCAAGAGGATACTTAACCGTATGTTGTTCTGCATAGAAAACGTTAGCTAGGGGTGGGTGTTAGTCTAGCTAATGCCCTTCCGATGCTTAAGTTAGTAATGTATTCGAGGAGAAAATTAGTGATAAAAATTGTAAGGTAAAGAACATGTGTACCTTGGTTTTGTTGTGGATCATTCGATCCTACTTACATGTAGTATGCTTTGAGGTGTATAGCATTCCAGGAACCTGGCAGAACGTCTCTTCGAGTGTTTCTAGCCAATATGCTCATTTTCCTACTTCAGCATCTATAAGATATGGTCCTTCCTATTTAGGAGCCAATTTTACTGCACTGGGATCCTTGGTGTTTTGGAATGTTTTGCTTAATACCAAGTCACCTATTTGAAACCTTTTGACTCTTATGTTCCTATTATAGGCTTTGGCGATCCTTTGTTAATGACCAGTAATGCGTATTTTGGCAAGATCCCTAAGCTCGTGAATAGTGTCAAGATCTTGTGCTAGGATACCGTCATTATTCTCTTGGTCTTGCAGCAAGTATCTTGCTGTCAGGATCATTACTTCAGTATACATAACTGCCTCTGTCCCAAACACCAAAAAATAGAGGTTCTAACCTGTGGCCACTTTGGAAGCTGTCATATCTAACCATAAAACGAAAGGAAGCTCTTCTGCCCATCTTCCTTTCCTTTTGTCCATTGTTTTCTTTAAATTGTTTACCATGATTTTGTTGCTAGATTCCGCTTGACCATTATCTTGGGGATGGACAGGAGTGGGCATTATCATTTTGACCATTTTGGGATCCATTGTCACATATGTTTTCAGTCGGTATCCCGAACCTGGTCAAGATATTACATTTAATTATACTACCTCTTTGTCTCTTACTTAAACGAAAGATTCAGGTTCGATCCATTTGGAGAAGTAACCAACCATCACCAGCATGAAGAGTTTTCCTCTTGGGGCCATTGGTAATTTCCCTACTATATCCATTCCCCATTTCATGAATGACCATAGGGAGATAATAGGATGTAGAAGTTGTGTCGGTTGATGCAGGATGTTGTTGTGTCTTTGGTAAGCATCACACTTTTGAGCATGTAGAAAGGAGTCTTTCTTCATGGTTGGCCAATAGAATCATATTCTTAGTATTTCGGAGCATAAGGATCTACCTTTGGTGTGATTGCCACAAGCTCCTTTGTGTATATCCGTTAAGACTTCTGCAGCTTTAGGATCTTCCAAGCATTTATCATATGGACTCGCCATAGATTTTTTGTAAAGTTTACCTTGGATTAACACGAATCTAGAGACTCTCGTCCTGAATGCTCTTTCAATTTTTTCTTCTATCAGGATTGTTCCATTTTGGAGATACTCTACAATGGGTTGGGTCCACAAATGTAGACTTCTTCAAGGATGCTGTCTGTCGGGATCTCTTTGAGGAAGGATCCTAGAGTTAGGATCTTCAATAATTTCTATGCTTGTCGGATGTTTAAAATCTTCTGATTTGTCAAAGATGGTTTCTATGGTTGGCATTATTATGTGGGTTATAGGAATCTTCATCTCTGGTAGGATTCTAACGGATGACTCGAAATTGGCTAATGCATCTGCTTCTATATTTTCTTCTCTCGGAACTTGGGTTAGACTAATGTCTTCGAATTCAAAAGCTAACTTTTTGAGGATTTCTATATATAATGCTAAATTTTCACCTTTCACTGCATAAGATCCATTATAGTGATTAGGTAGTACTAAAGAATCAACAACTACCTGAAGATCCCTGATTTGAAGATCATTAGCCAATTGTAGTCCCATGATGAGTGCTTTGTATTCTGCTTCATTGTTGGTAGTGTTGAATTCAAACCTAACTGCCTGGGGTATGATGTCCACCTTTGGCGACTTTAGTATGATCCATAGGCCCGTTCTTTTCTGATTTGAAGCTACATCTGTGAACAACATCCATTTTCCCGGGTGTTCATCTTCTAGGAGTTGCTTGGCTTCCATTTCTACTTCGTTTTGTAGATCATCACTATAGTCAGCCACAATGTCTGCTAATGCTTGTGATTTTATGGTAGATCTTGGTTCGTATATGATGTCAAATGTAGTTAAGTTGACCAACCATTTTGCCATCCTTCCATACATCTCTAGTTTTCTCATGACATTCTTGATAGGATAGTTAGTTTTTACATGTATAGTTTGTGTTTCGAAATAGTGTCTTTATTTGGTAGAAGAAGTTACTAAGGCAAGAATTAATTTTTCGAGGAGAGAGTATATGGTTTCAGGATCCAGGAGACTCTTATGTACATAGTAGATAAGATGTTACTCCCCGTTAACAACCTTGACCAGAACGAAACTTACTGCGCTTGAGGATATCGAGAGGTAGAGAATAAGTGGCTCTCCATCTATAGGCTTCACTAGTAGTGGACCTTAGCTTATATATTTTTTAAGTACCTGGAAGGCTTTCTTGTGTTCCTTCTTTTTCAAGATATCGTGAAAGGGCTTGCACCTTTCTGAGGATCTTGAAATGAACATGTTAAGTGTTGTTACTCTTCTGGTTAGCCTTTGGATGTCCATTGTTGAAGATGGGGATCTTAATTCCATGATTTCTTTGATCTGTTCTGGGCTTGCTTCTATCCCTCTTTTGGTTACCATGTATCCAAGGAACTTGCCTGACTTCATTCGAAAGTGACATTTTAGTGGGTTCATGTAACCACGTAAAATTAAAAAACAAATTTTCATTTTTCAACAACCAAATTTATATTTAAACATTCTCAAAACATATGTTCCACAATAGTTATCAAAATAATACATATCCCAAGATCACAAATAAAATCCACTGACTGTGTGTACAGATCACGTCGGCGCCTTACTACGGTCCTCGTTAGTACTTGAAACACATAACACAACAACTGTAAGCATAAATGCTTAGTGAGTTCCCCAAAATGCCACTTACAAACATACGCATTTCCAGGCCATACTCCACACGACCTTCCGGTCCATGTGTCTCAGGGGACTTCCGTCCCAAACTGGTAAACCTTCCAGTCCTACCTGTGTCGACCTTCCGGTCCATAATTTCCCTGACCTTCTGGTCCACATCATAATGCCTTCCGGTCCATATCAAGCATAGCATCCATATCACATACATAGTGCATATAAAACAGGCAACTCTTAGTATTCACTACATATATCTCATTGCATACCAGACCTTCCGGCCACACATAGGTACCCTTCCGGGTACAGTATAGTGAGAAGACTCACCTCAGATGTCTCATTAAATCTTTGACTCGGTAGAAATACGATCTAGCCTCTGCCTAGTCACATAAAATAAATATTCTTATAAATATATATCTCGCGGGACTAGAATCAACCCTCTCTTGGCACCCTCAGAAGGGCAAAAGACCATTTTATCCCTCTTTTGACCCAAAGGCCACATTGGTGACCAAATCCTAAAAGTCAACAAAAGTCAATGGTCAAACTTTGACCCAACTCGTCGAGTGCACTTGGGCGACTCGACGAGTCTACATGTGTCTACTAACTCTATAGTATTGCTTGACATGTCGAGTTCCTCCCCTTGCTCGACGAGTCACACCTGGCATGAATTCGCGGGGCCACCCCGACTCAACTCGCCGAGTCTCAAGATCAACTCGGCGAGTCCCGCTTTCAACTCCAATCCTCTAATCCCCCCCCCCCCCGACTCACTGAGTTATTCCCCCAACTCGGAAGGTCCACTCACTGAGTGATTCACGGGAAACCCTAACCCTACTCGCTGAGTCTACCCTTGCACTCGGCGAGTTCATACCATGCATAAACTCAAATGGCATCCTAAGGTCAGATCTTTTCGTCTAATCCATAGATCTGGCCTTTCCAAGCACTATAATCACGTAAAGTCTAAATCTTGATGCACAAGCAACGTCTATATGACCATATATGATGATTTAGCCCCAAATACCTTAACCCAAGGTCATGACCTCCATTGTTCTTCAAAAAGTTTGATGAATAAGGCTCTCTGGACCTCTATGGGTCCAGATCTAAAGTCTCATCACCAAAAAGGGACTATTTGGACCTCAAATCAACTTAGACAAGGGCACAAGAAAACCTAAACCATATATCAACCCCAACAACAGAAGGAGAGTCGAAGTAATACCTCAAATGAAATGATCTTAGTCTCCAATCCTCAGAATAGCAACCTCCTTTGCTTTCCCTTGGCTAGAAACTCCTTCTCCTTGCTAAACAACACCACAAAGGTCAAGAATGGCTCCTTTTGTTTCTCAAAACGCTCCAGCACTCTAGGGTTTCTCTCAATGGACTGGTGGCCACAAATGAAGGCCATCAGGGCCTTTAAATAGGGGGAAAACCCGAGAAATTAGGGTTTCATTAAATAGTGTGGACTCGCCGAGTCCCTCATTAATCAGACCACTCTAAGTCGCGATCCAACTCGGCGATTCGGGACTCGGCGAATCCTACTCACCGAGTCTCTCTCCAAAAATTCAATATAAAAGAATAAAATAATATACCTAGAAATCTGGATGTTACAATTCTCCCACACTAGAATCAGACTTCGCCCTCGAAGTCTCTCTCAGCAAATAACTCTAGGTACTACTCACGCATCTCTAACTCCAGTTCCCAAGTTAGCTCAGACCCCTTCCGATGTTGCCACTGGACCTGAACCAATGACACCTCCTTGTTCCTCAAAACCTTGATCCTCCGATCTCGGATTGCGACCGGCCTCTCAACATAGTTCAGGCTCGCATCCACCTGAATGTCCTCTAGGGGAACCACTGCCAACTCATCGGCAATACACTTCCTCAACTGAGATATGTGGAAGGTATCATGAATCTGACTCAATTCCGCAGGTAGCTCCAAACGATACGCTACATTGCCCACCCTGGCGGTCACCATGAAAGGACCAATATACCGAGGCCCCAACTTGCCTCTCTTCCTGAATCGGATCACTCCTTTCCAAGGAGATACCTTCAGGAGTACGAAGTCACCGACTTGAAACTCGAGCTCCGAGCGACACCTGTCTGCGTAGTTTTTCTGACGACTCTGAGCCGTCAACAACCTCTGTTTGACCTTCTGTATTTGCTCCGTCGTCTGAAGCACGATCTCTGTACTACCCATCACACGCTGCCCTACCTCTCCCGAGCAAATGGAGGTCCGACACCTCCTCCCACACAACAAATCAACGGGTGGCACACCAATGCTCGAATGATGGCTGTTGTTGTAGAAAACTCTGCCAAGGGCAAGTACGTGTCCCAATTCCCACCGAAATCCAACACACATGCTCGGAGCATATCCTCAAGCGTCTGAATCGTCTGCTCACTTTGCCTATCAGTCTTTGCGTGGTATGCGGTACTGAAATGCAACCTCGTACCCAACTCCTCGTGAAACTTCTTCCAAAATCTGGAAGTAAATCGCACATCTCGATCTGAAACAATCGAGATCGGAACTCCATGCCGCGATACCACCTCCCTCACATACAACTCTGATAGCCTCTCAGCAGAAGAGCTCTCACTGATTGCAAGAAAGTGAGCGCTCTTTGTCAACCTGTCCACAATCACCCAAATTGCATCGACACCTCTAGCAGTATCTGGCAATTTGGTGATAAAATCCATGGTAACCTACTCCCATTTCCACTCGGGAATCTCCAATGGCTGCAACTTACCATGTGGAGGCCGGTGCTCGGCCTTAGCCCTACGACAGGTCAAGCTCCTCTCCACGAACATGCGATATCTCTCTTCATACAGGGCCACCAATAATCCCTTTTTAGGTCCAAAAACATCTTAGTGGCCCTGGGATGGATTGAGAACCTCGACTTATGGGCCTCCTCCATCAAGATGGTACACGCTCCTCCCACGAACGGTACCTAAATCCGGCCCTGAAAAGTCATAAGTCCTCGACTATCGGTAACGAATTCTGTTACCTGACCGATAACCCGCTCTCTCTTAAGGTTCTCCGGTCTAATGGCCTCAGCCTAGGCCCCTCGAATGGTGTCCAACATCGGAGTCATCAATGTCAACCTCATGCAGGCGCCTCGAATCGGGACGCTCTCCGCCCTATGGCTCAATGCATTAGCTACCACATTAGCCTTGCCCGGGTGGTATAGGATCTCACAATCATAATCCTTTACCACACCCAACCATCTCCTCTGGCGCATATTTGGGTTGAGCTGATCCATCAACTACTTCAGACTCTTGTGTTCCGTGTATATGGTACACCGAACCCCATACAGATAGTGACGCCAGATCTTGAGGGCGAACACCACAGCCCCCAGCTCTAGGATGTGGGTGGGATACCTCGACTCATGAGGCATCAGCTGCCTCGATGCATATGCTATCACATGCCCCCTCTGCATAAGCACTGCTCCCAACCCGGATATCGATGCATCACAGTACACCACAAAATCCACCATCCCTTCCGGGAGTGCGAGCACTGGCGCTTCGCACAACTTCTGGCGAAGTGTCTCAAATGAGGTCTGCTGCTACGGACCCCAGGAAAAAGCGACACCCTTCTAGGTCATCTTGGTAAGTGGCACGACAATTTTGGAGAAATCCTTAATAAATCTCCGATAACAGTCGGCCAATCCCAGAAAGCTCCTGATCTCGGTGGGCACCTCCCATCTCATGACTGCCTCAATCTAGGCCGGGTCGACCAATATCCCATTCTGGTTGACAAGATGTCCCAGGAACTGAACCTCTCGTAACCAGAAATCACACTTGGAGAATTTAGCATAAAGCGTCTTCGTGCTCAATACCCCGAGGATCTCTCTCAGATGCTCCTCGTGCTGCTCTCTAGATCTCGAATACACAAAAATATCATCTATGAATACGATCACCAACTGATCTAGCATCGGCCTGCACACCCGGTTCATGAGATCCATGAACACAGCTGGTGCATTGGTGAGCCCAAAACGCATCACCACGAACTCGTAATGCCCATAACGAGTTCTGAACGCTGTCTTCTGGATATCTTCATCCCGAACCCTCATCTGATGATAACCCGACCTCAAGTCTATCTTGGAGAACCAAGACGCCCCCTGCAACTGATCGTATAGATCATCGATCCTCGGCAACAGATAACGGTTCTTGACCGTCAACTTGTTCAACTCCCGGTAATCAATGCACATCTGGTGCGAACCATCCTTTTTCATGAGAAAAAGGATCGGTGCTTCCCAAGGCGAGCTACTCGGTCAAATAAACCCCTTTCCTAACAGCTCCTGAAGCTGTGAGGATAACTCCTGCATCTCTGGCGGCGCGAGGCGATAAGGCGCCTTGGCAATAGGTGCTGCTTCCAGAACAAAATCGATACGGAACTGCACTTGCCTCTCGGGAGGCACACCCGAAAATTCCTTGGGAAAAACATCCAGGAACTCGCACAGTATCGGAACCTCATCTATCGAAACTGGCCTCCCAGCGGCCATTCGCATGTCCAACACATAGGCTACGAATCCACTGCAGCCTTATTGCAAACTCTGTCTCGCCCTGGCAGCTGAGCAAAACGCTGACCCACATCGGGTTCCCTCGCCATACACCGTAAGCACTCCCCCACTAGGGTCTCGTATCGTCACCAACTGACGCTCGCAGTCTATAACAACTCCAAATCGGCTCAACCAATCCATACCCACTATGACACACATTTCCCCCATCACAATCGGGACCAGATCTATAGGGAACTCCACACCGAAAATCTCAAGGATACATCCTTGAATCACATCCGTAGCATACACTGCTTGCTCATAAGATATGGAAACTCACAGAGGTCGACTCAACGCCTCTCGACGGATACTAAGGTGCTGACTAAATGCCAAGGAAACAAATGACCGACTCACACCCGAGTCAAATAACAGCAAAGCAGGTACAGAACTCACAAGAAAAGTACTTACGCATATCATCATATAAGCATAATATATCAAAAAGGAAAGATAAATACAAAATACATACCATCCACGACATCAGGAGCTGCGCGGACCTTCTCCGCATTCAACTGGAAAGCTCTCCCACGAGCCTTCAGAGCCTCGGCCTTCACCGGTCGAACCTCGGTAACCCTAGCAACAGGTGCAGATCCCTGTGTTGATCCCTGATGAAACTGTGGACACTCGGCCTTCCGATGGCCAGTCTGGTTGCAATGAAAGCAAACCATAAATCCCTTGGGGCAATCCTTGGCGATATACCCCTCCTTGCCACATTTGTACCAAGCACCCGATCGACAGGCCCCCTCATGACCCTTGCCGCACTTCCCGCAAGTGTGGCCCTTCTGGCCTCCAGTCCTTGAATCAGCGGACTTGGTCCGCTTGGCTGCCGGCTGAAACTGAGCTGGTCATCGATCCATCCTCTAAGACTCGGCCTCCTCCCTGTCTTGAATCTCCAACTCAATCTCCCCCATCCGGGCTTTTTCCTGGAGCTCAACAAATGTCCGCTACGTCGAGTTCGAAACGAACTCCCGAATGTCCCTCCTCAGAATGCCCAAATACCGGCTCATCCATGCCTGCTCAGAAGACACCAGCTCAGGGCAGAACATCGCCCTCTCATGAAACTTCTAGGTGACCACAGCAACCGAATCATTACCCTGCTTGAGGGTCAAGAACTCCTGAACCAACCGTTCCCTCTCCACCGAGGCAACATACTCGTCTCTGAACATGGTGGTGAACCTCTCCCATGTCACCGCTGAAATCTCTGCAAGAGTGAAGTTCGTTGTCACGAACTTCCACCAATCCTTCGCTCCCAAGCGAAGTTGGTTCAAAGCGAACCGAACCCTCAAATGCTCCGTACATGAACACGTATAGAAGCATCCCTCAGTATCATCAATCCATCTCATCACAGCGATCGGGTCCTGCGTCCCATCAAACTCGGGTGGCTTCATGTTGCTGAACTCCCGGAACAGCAACTAGTCACCTCCCTGAGGGCTAGCAGTAGCCACAGCTGCTGTAGCTACAGCGGCTGCAGCCTTAGTCACCGCGGCGTACCGCTCATCGCAAGTCTCAATCAGTGTGGTCTTGATAGACCCAAACATCTCCGGAATCTCGGCCCTTATCGCCGCAGCCACCTCATCGTGGATCATCTAACGAAGCTCCTCGTCACTCACACCGCTCGCCTCAGGTCTGTGGCGTGTCCCAACCATGATGTCTCTGAAATATAACACAACAATATCAAAGACTCATTTGAGCATGCTTGCATTCGATAACTCAACCCTACTTCATCCTTAGTATCCAAAGGATTCTTACCTAGAGTGTGCACTGCTTCGTTGTCTTCGGTAGTACGGGCCCTTATTCTACCGCCTACACCGCATCAGTATTCACCCTAAGTACTCCTCCTTGGATCCCATACCACAAGTACTCTATATCTCACTGGCATAGGCTACCCTTCGGTAGACCTCTTATCATCCCCTCACTGCTACCTATGCGCTCTCAAGCATCACATAGCAGCACAATCCTTCCTAGGCTCAGACATCACAAAATCAGGCCACTCTAGTCCTAATATGAATACCTAGTCAACTCTAGCATGCATAATATAACATATCATATCCCATAACACAAAACATAAGGGCATTTTGGGGATTCACCGTTCGGGCGATGGCTGACCGTATACACTGCTCTGCTCTGGTTGTCTCAAAACCTCTTGCTTTTTAGAAAAATTAATTTTTTTATCGTTTGAAAATTTTCCCAAATCCTCAGTTTGAGTTCAGTTACGCCCGAAGGTGCATCCGAATCCCTCAAACCAAGGATCTGATTCCAACTTGTAACGACGTCAATTTTCAAAACAATTTTTCATTTTTCAACAACCAAATTTATATTTAAACATTCTCAAAACATATGTTCCACAATAGTTATCAAAATAATACGTATCCCAAGATCATAAATAAAATCCCCTGACTGTGTGTACGGATCACACCGGCGCCTTACCACGATCCTCACTAGTACCTGAAACAAATAACACAACAACTATAAGCATAAACGCTTAGTGAGTTCCCCAAAATACCACTTACACAAATAAGCCTTTCCAGGCCATGCTCCACACGACCTTCCGGTCCATATGTCTCAGGGGACTTCCGTCCCAACCCGGTAAACCTTCCAGTCCTACCCGTGTCGACCTTCCGGTCCATAATTTCCCTGACCTTCCGGTCCACATCATAATGCCTTCCGGCCCATATCAAGCATAGCATCCATATCACATACATAGTGCATACAAAACAGGCAACTCATAGTATTCAATACATATATCTCATAGCATACCAGACCTTCCGACCACACATAGATACCCTTCTAGGTATAATATAATGAGAAGACTCACCTAGATGTCTCAATAAATCTCTGACTCGGTAGAAATACGATCTAGCCTCCGCCTAATCACATAAAGTAAATATTCTCATAAATATATATCTCGTGGGACTAGACTCAACCCTTTCTTGGCACCCTCAGAAAGGCAAAAGACCATTTAACCCCTCTTTTGTCCCAAAGGCCACATTGCTGACCAAATCCTAAAAGTCAACAAAAGTCAACGGTCAAACTTTGACCCGACTCGTCGAGTGCACTTGGGCGACTTGGCGAGTCTACGCATGTCCACTAACTCTATAGTCTCGCTTGACACATCGTGTTCCTCCCCTTGCTCGATGAGTCACACTTGGTATGAATTTGCGGGGCCACCCCGACTCAACTCGTCGAGTCTCAAGATCAACTCGACGAGTCCCGCTTTGAACTCCAATCCTCTAATCCCCCCGAATCATTGAGTTATTCCGCCAACTCGGCAGGTCCACTCACTGAGTGATTCACGGGAAACCCTAACCCTACTCGCCAAGTCTACCCTTCACTCGGCGAGTTCATGCCATGCAAAAACTCAAATGGCCTCCTAAGGTCAAATCTGTTCCTCTAATCCTTAGATCTTTCCTTTCCAAGCACTATAATCATGTAAAGTCTAAATCTTGATGCACAAGCAACATCCATATGACCATATATGATGATTTAGCCCCAGATACCTTAACCCAAGGTCATGACCTCCATTGTTCTTCATAAAGTTTGATGAATAAGGCTCTCTGGACCTCTTTGGGTCCAGATCTAAAGTCTCATCACCAAAAAGGGACTATTTGGACCTCAAATCAACTTAGACAAGGGCACAAGAAACCATAAACCATATATCCACCCCAACAATAGAAGGAGAGTCGAAGTAATACCTCAAATGAAATGATCTTAGCCTCAAATCCTCAGAATAGCAACCTCCTTTGCTTTCCCTTGGCTAGGTCCTCCTTATCCTTGCTAAAAAACACCACAAAGGTCAAGAATGGCTCCTTTTCTTTCTCAAAACGCTCCAGCACTCTAGGGTTTCTCTCAATGGACTGGTGGCCACAAATGACGGGCATAAGGGCCTTTAAATAGGGCGCAAACCCGAGAAATTAGGGTTTCATTAAACAGTGTGGACTCGTCGAGTCCACCCATGGACTCGCCGAGTCCCTCATTAATCAGACCACTCCAAGTCGCGATCCAACTCGGCGAGTCGGGACTCCTACTCGCCGAGTCTCTCTCCAAAAATTCAATATAAAAGAATAAAATAATATACCTGGAAATCCGGATGTTACTGTTCAGCTTCATATTGTACTCGTCCTGGATGTCAAATGCCTCCTTAAGATCTCTCAGGTGATCTTCGACTTTCATTTATTTCACTACCATGTCGTCAATATAAACTTCCATGGTTTCCCCAACTTGTTTTTGAACATCTGATTCACCAACCTTTGATATGTCGCACTTGTACTTTTAAGAAAAAAAAGTTATTGTGGTGTAACAATATATACCCCTTGGTGTTGTGAATGTAGTATCTTCTTGGTTTGACGGTTCCATTTGGATTTGTTGGATTCATGTTGAAGCATCGATGAAAGTCAGGAGTTCATTGCCGGCCATCGCATCTATCATAAAGTCAATATGTGGAAAAAGGAAAGGATCCTTAGGCTAAGCCTTGTTAAGATCCGTGTAATCTATGCACAATTGCTATGTGCCATTTTTCTTTTGTATGACAACCATGTAGGTAGCATCTTGGGAATTTTACTTCCTTGATCATCCATGTTTTAAAGAGCTTCTCTACTTCCTCTTGGATGAGTTGATTCCTTTCAGGTGTAAACTTCCTTCAATTTTGGTGTATTAGTCTGAAAGAAGGATCAATATTAAGTTTATGAGTAATAATACTCTTTTCTATACCTGTCATATCTTCATTTTTCCATGCAAATGACTTGCTTCTGGTTCTTAAGAAATTCAACAGACCCTGCTCGATCTGCTCAGTCATTGAGGATCCTATGAGAACTTTAGCTTCAGGATCCTTGATGCCCAGGGGCACATCCATTATATCATGTTCCTTTGTCTCTAGAACATGTCGTGCCCCATGTGTTAATTGTTATGCCTTCTGGGGTTGGGTCGTAGATTTCATGGAGGTTCTGTAGCATTCTTTCGATTCTTGTTGATCTCCCATGATCTTCATTGAGGATCTTTTGACTATTTCTGATTCTGGTATGTTCATTCTTTTCACTCCATCTAGAAGTACGATATTGATTGAGGATCCTCTGTCAACAAAGATCCTTCTAACAAAATGGTTGGCCATGTACATTGTTATCACGAGCCTCATGGTGGGGATCATGGATTCCTTCCATGTCGATCTCGTCAAATGTGACTTTTTTTCATTGCTAATCATGGTATTCTTCTATGGTATGTCCTCCTTCTCTGTTTTGGAGACCATGGCATGTCTTTTTTCCTGAGAATATGAGGTACCACAGATGTTAGATCCGCCTGAGATAATGTTAATTATCAAAGCATCAGAGGGTGGAGATCCTAGTTTCTCCAGGATACTGTGATCATCCTAGCTGTTCTCCTTGGATTTTTCTCTTTTTCTCCCAAGGATCTGAGGCAGCTAATTTCTTTTTGTAGGGCTATATAGTCCTCCGACATGTGGCCAAAGTGTTCATGGTAGGCACACTATTTAGAGTTGTCTTTCCAAGCGGTGGACTTGTTGTCTCTCATTGGCCATCTTGCTTTCTTTCCAAGATCATGCATAGCATGAATTACACTTCAAACATCCAAATAAAAACAATAGTCAATGATTTAAGGAAGCTCTTCCTCTTCTCCTCCATCTTCAAGGGCATTAACCCTATGATGACCAGGTTTGGAATAGGGCTTCAATTTCTAGCATCTTTGAGTCAAGGATTCGGCCTTCGTCTTAGGGTTCTGATATTGATCCGAAGGGTTTCTTCTCTTCTGGATCTATCTATCCTCTTCGAGCTTTATGAACCTAAACGCCTGGCACCTGACTTCATCTAATCTTTTGCATGGGTTCATTACAAGGTCTTCATAGAAGGGTGAATCCTTTCTTAGTCCCATTGTAAAGGCTTCTACAGCGGTCGCCATGTCGATGTTGGGGATGCTTAGAGCCTCCCTGCCAAACCTGTTAACAAAGTCCCTATGTTTTTCCTTAGGATCCTAAACCACCCGGTTGAGATCACTAGTGATCTTCTCAAAGGTTCTTCTTTAAAAGACTGGTACTAAATATATTAACTAAGTGTAAAAAAGAAGTAATAGAGTATGGGGGGACGTTTAGCATCCATTTGAGGGTTGATCCTGTAAGGGTCGAACCAAAGGCTTTGCATAGACAAGCTTCCTTTAAGTGCACTGGGATGGGAATGATCTCAATCCTTTCTCAGTATTGGGCTATAGGCTCTTCAGGATCTGTGGTTCGATTGTATAGTTTCAAGCTAGAAGTTTGAAAGCGCTTAGGAACTACGGTATCGGCAATCGCAGGAGCAAATCTCGAGATCTTGTGGCTTGTAGGAGATGCTTATGGTATTGGTTGGACCACTCCGGGTACACTAGAGATCATTTCTCTTAATTGTTGGAGTTCCCTTGCCATGTTTGGGTTCGTTCCTACATTGATGTTAATATAGTTAGTATTAGTAGTATTTTTGTTTAAGAAGTTACTAGAATCAAGGTTTCTAGGAGTGTTGAAAGACTCATTGAGATCATTCATCATTGACGCTCGGTTGTCCAAAGTTTCCCCCCAGGGTGATGCCACAGTGGTAGGAATCGTGTTCTTCTGGCGATTTTCTAAGGATCCTACATTATTGAAGTCTAGGATCATTGGTTGCACAACTGTAGGAGTTGTTTCCTGGGATTTCTAAAATTCCGCCTTCATCCTCTCCACTTCTTTGAGTAGTCTATTCTCCTGTTGTTGTTGGGTCACCTGTTGCATCATTTTCCTCATCATAGCGAAAAGCTTTGCAGTAGTGACTGAGGCATTTAGATCCTGGAGCCCTGAGGATCCCAAACTTCCTGGATTAGCGATCGAGGGGGTGATTTTCATGGAAGTTTTAGCCGTTTTCCTGTGAGTAGGGGGGCACTCATAGGATATGGTAGGTTTTTGGTTTGAATGGAAGGAGCAGAGGATGAAGAGAGGATCGATTATGTGGACCTGATTTTTTCGAGGATTTTGAACACCACGGCCCCACAGTGGGCGCTAAATTTTTTTGGTTAAATGTTACATAAGTACTAATAAACCAAATTGAATGAGAGGTTGTGATGTTCAGATTGTATAATAGCAAATGGTAAAGGAAAGCGACACAATGGTTTACAATGAAAAGCCTTAATCCTTGCTAGGATCTTCGACATAAAACCTTGGGATGTGATAATGATCACCTGCCTTGATGATTGTTTGATATAAAATAAAGATTACAATGAGTTCTTCGTAAGAAGGAGTAAAGAAATTCCTAGAGTAAGCTTAGACTAAAGAATAGCTTGCCATGTGCAGATTACAAGTGTCAATTTATAGTCCAATCTAGCCAACATGATGTCCGATATTTTCGGGATCCTCTATGACCAGCTTCATTAACGTCATTTGACCTAGTATTTCGGGTCATCATTGTTGTTGAGACGATTCTTTGTTGAGAATTAGCCTTCTCTTGACTGCTTCTACACACATGGTAATTATAGACAAAACATTACCATTATAAATATTAATAAAAATAAGAACGATAATTAGTCGGGATCTTGAGGTAGCTGAGGATCCTGAATATTGTTAGGATCCTAGCCCTAACAGTCAGTTAGGTTGGAAAAATGGTCCATGAAGCTAAGAATAGATGACATCAAATATGAATTGAGACCAGTCATAATATCATAAGTAGTAGTAGACTTTGTGGCCTATTTTAATGATGATCTACAACGTAAAAGCAGAGTTGGAAAGCAAGGAACTCCAGAAAGAAGAAACCATGGGAAGATGGACACTATTCACTGATGGATCTTTAAAATTTAGAGGAACAGGCCTAGGGATCATACTAAAATTACCATAGGGGGACATCATACCCTAGACAGTTAGCTGTGAATTCAATGCAACCAACAATGAAGCTGAATACGAAGAATTGATCATGGGATTATAGTTGTCCAAGAATCTTCAAATCAAGGATCTTTAGGTAATCATTGACTCCTTATTATTAAGTAATCATTTTAATGGATCTTATGTAGTAAAAGGAAAAAGACTAGCACTATACCTCCAAATCCTTAAAAACCTGGCCTCTAAATTGAAAACTTCAACCCTAAGCCAAGTCCCCAAAGAAGAAAATGTTGAGGCAGATGCACTAGCCAACCGAGGATCTTCCCTTAGGATCTCGCCAGAAGTTAGGATCCCTATAATTCATATATTGATCATAGCTACAGAAGATCTCTCCAACAAACTAGATAATCCCAAAACCACGATGAAACAACAAACATAACAATAATCGATGATCCTAACCTTCACCCACTTCCACGTGAACCTACTCGTCAGGATCCCAATATTCAGGATCATCCATTATACTCCAAACATTGGATCCAACCCATTATGGAATATCTCCAAAATGGCATGATCCCAAGAGAATAGAAAAGTACTGAGTATTCAGGATACGGGTCTCACAATTTGTGATGATCCAAGGAAAATTATAAAGGAAATCTGTGGTAAGCCCATACCTTAGATGCTTAGAATATCATGAGGTTGCATTAGTCTTAAAAGATATACATGAAGGAGATTGTGGCAACCACACTGGCAGCAGATCCTTATGCTCCAAGGTGTGAAGGACGGGATACTACTATCCAACAATGAAAAAGGATGCTTTCTTGCATGCCCAAAGATGTCATTCTTGTCAAATACATAGCAACATCCTTCATGAACCTACAAAACCATTGCATCCAATCATTTCTCATTGGCCATTCATGAAATGGGGAATGATAATAGGTGGGAAGCTACCAAAGGCCCCTGGTGGAAAGGTGTTCATGTTTGTGATGATGGACTACTTCTCAAAACGAATAGAGGTTGAAGCCTTTGTTTAGGTCTGAGACAAGGAGGTAGTCTCGTTTATCAAATGTATTATCTTGAGCAGGTTTGGGATCCCTGCCGAGATCATATGCGATAATGTATCCCAATTCATGAGCCAGAGGACTAGAAACTTTTTGCACGAATTGGGGAATTAAGAAGATAATGTCTACTCTTGTTCATCGTTAAGCTAATGGTCGAGTTGAATACAACAATAAGATTGCATGAGAAGAACGGAAGACGAGCGGGAGAGCTTCCTTTCGTCCTATGGGCAGATAGAACCAATTGTAGGATCAAGAAAACAAGGATATGATCCTAACCGAAGATCTTGACACTATCAATGAACTTATGGATCTTTCCAGGATCCGCATCGTACTCATCAACAGAGGATCACTAAAGCGTATAACAAGAATGTCAAAGTCATAAGATCCTAGGTAGGTGACGTAGTCCTTAGGAAGACATTCAAAAATACCAAGTATGCTAGTGTATGTAACTTCGCACCTAAATGGGAAGGAACATATCTCATCGTTTCAAAAGCACGAAAGGGGAATATTGGCAAGCTACCCTTAAAGGGAGGATCCTAGTTCTCACCTACCCTCTACTTTTATCTGATTCTTTTATTTACTCTTCTAAAAATCATTACATACTGAAGCATCAGAGGGTGTTAGCCCAGCTAAAGCCCACCCCAAGCTAAAGTTTGCTACACATAGGAACTCAAGGATCCTGAAATAGAAGCATCCTGACATTCGAGGATCCTAGCACTCAGGGGTCCCAATAGATACATCGTTTAATGATCTTAACGATTACAATACACAAGTATCCTAGTAAATACAGATAAAGACGGATCATCTATCTTATAATTAAGGGTTTGTAATCTCCTCTAATGTTTAAAGAGTTAATTACCTCTTTCATACGAGTTATGGTTTCTACACCTCGCTCGGAACCACGCAATCTTATTATGGGATGTGAATAAGGGCATCGTTTCATGCTTTAGTAACTTGGCAACCCTCTTATTTCTTAACACATATTGAGATCTTGACGGTGAAAACTATGTTTTATGACACCAATGTGTTTTCTTAAGTTGGGATTTTCCCATAAATTTCCTAAGGTTTATAACACTGACGTGTTATTTTATGTTGGGATTTCCCCAACAATTTCCTAAGGTTTATAACACTGACGTGTTATCTTAAGTTTGAATTTTCCCCAACAATTTACTAAGGTGTATAACACTGACATGTTTTCTTAAGTTGGGATTTTTGCCAGTAATTTCCTAAGGTTTACAACACCGACGTGTTATCTTAAGTTGGGAATTTCCCTAGTAATTTACTAAAATTTATAACACTAACGTGTTATCTTAAGTTGGGATTTTCCCCATGAAACGTCTAATGCTTGTAGCATTATTATGTTACAAATAGGGATTCTTCCCATTTGTATTGTAAGTTGGAATTATTCTCAGTTTACTCCTATTGTGGGATCCACCCTGCTTCACTAAGTAATAATCAATAAGGATTTTCTATGATGAACTCCTAAAGCAAGGTTCCTTTTGTACACAAACTCCTGGATGATACTAAAGGAATCACAACTTCGAAGTTTCTCCTAACTTAAGGGATAATGTACCCAAAAGAGCACTAGGTTCTATCTATTCTTTAAAATTTATTTTGTTTCTACATAATGTTTGAAGGTTTGTTATCTTAAAAGATCTTAACTACTTTAGGGTCCTGAATTGATGAATAACTAATTCAAGGTTGTTCAGAGTTCTTATAAGGTGTGAACTTTTTAGGATATCGATTATGTGAGGATCCTCAGAAATCGTGTCACTACAACCACACAAATTAACCATGCAAGCAAAAAAATACTAACATCAGCTACTTAAGTGCATAAAGTAGAAAGGGGTTACCTACCAACCCCAGAAAAGTGAAGTATCGTCTTACATACCCAACAAATTAAAATTTATTTTTAACTAAATAACATTAAAGCTGCAGAATGATCACCAACTCCCTGAGCCACATTTGTCTTCTATCCTCCTTGGTTTGGCTGCAATGCAGGATCCTGACTTGAATCAATATTCTCGCCAGTTAATTTGCTTAGGGCCTTATGCCCTCCGGCTACATTCCAGGATCCTGCATTCCTAAGATCCTCTACAACCTTATTTTTCACCTCCCAAATAGCAAATATAGCACTCGCCTTCACTTCCATAATGACCTCTCCTATCTCAACCACATGCTCCTCTTCCTTCTCGGTTTTTTCCTTAGTCAGCTTCTCCACCTTCTGCAGAAGCTCCAGGTTGATTCCCTCTTGCCCCCTCAAAGCCTATTGTGTTTGTCCAAACATAACCTTATCATCCTCATGAGAGTGAATTACATGTTCAGTAACCTAAGAGGAACAACGGAAAGTAGAAACTAAAATTAAATGGAAAAGAACACAAGAATGCTTACGGATTGCGAGGAGGATATTAACTTCCTTAACGCCTCATATGTTCCATGTTTTTTAAGATCCTTGAAATTGAATGGTTTCCTCTTGCGAGATGTCAGGGTATTCAAAGTAAGATCAAGTTGAGTCTTCTTAGGAGGAAGATAGGGAGGGATCTCATCCTTCTTCATCACAACCAGGCCACTAGAAAGATCCTAATGTCGAATAGATAAATACATTAAGAAGGATCGTTACCGATGACCATTGAAGTTGTGGAAGATGAGCCTTGTTGAAGTCTAGGACACTCAAACTTGAATGATTTGACATCTGCAAATAAAGCAAGGAAACTCATGATCTTGTCCTTAGTATCCTCAACAACAATGAAAGCTTCCCCACAATTGAAACCTGCATTAATATAAACAAAATAAGGAGAGCAAATCCTCGGATCCTCAAGATTAACTAATAGATCCTACCCTTTTCAACCCAAGCTTTGTGCATTAGATAACTGTTGAGAGAAAAACTTAAACGAACGTTAGTACAAGATAATGTTGAAGAATAATAAGTTAATCTCAAGGATCTTGTTAGCTCAACAATAATAAGTTAGAAGAGTTAGATTGTGGAAATATAAAGGAAATAAATAACAAGTTATCTTAAGTAGACACCAAGTTGATTCATAACAAGGATTTCATGCAAACACAAGTTAGTAAAGGTGATCAACTTAAATTGAAGAGGAACACGGTTTATTAGTCAAGATAAAATAGAGATGAACAATCTTTGTATTTTGATAATAGTTCTAGAAGTGGGTAATGGTATATGAAGAATGAAGCTCTATTTATAGAGTCCGGTAAAGTTACATTGTGAAGTAAACAAATACGAAACTACTGACTTTAGTGACCATGTAGGGTTCACTGGACAAAACAAAGTAAACACTCTAAGTCAGTAAAGTAACATAGAAATCTTCATGCATTTGTTCATCTCTACGGTAGTTCTTTAGGACTGTGGTTCACAAAAGATAAGATCAATCTCCAGTAGTCATTTTCTATATGGTATCACCAACAATCCAGGTTCGTGGTTCCTTAGCTAAAGAGGGTCACTTTTAGTTTCAACAGCTTCCCCCAAATTGACCTCTTATCTATTTTCCTTTATTTGTTCATTATGAGGAACCAGATGATAATACACCAAAACTTTCATACTTCAAACAACCACTGGATTCTTCTTGAGATTTCAAATTTGACTTCATTAGTTGTGTGCTTTGATTTTTGTACTGAAGCCAGAGTGATATCTCGATGCTTCTTGGTCATTCGATTAGATTGTGGCTGTCAAAATGAAATATTTGGGACCACCTTGAGCTTTCTTGTACACGACCCCTAACTTAGGGAAGTTTGTTGCATCCAGTGACATGTATTGGATTCCTTCAATGATGCTTGGGATAGGTTCGAAGTCAGAAAAATCGAACTTCTTGGCAAGGACTGGATGTCTCTCAACATCAATCTTTCCAAAGTCGCACACTAATGACTTAAGGAATTCACAAGTACTTTCATATGCAACTTTCATCTTTGGATATTTTTCAACTTTGAGCTGAAACACCCGAGCTATCAAAAATATTTCTTCGGGGTTCATGTTCACAAAGTCCGCTTGGGTTCAGACATATTCACTTCCTCTTCTAGTCATGGTGTATTGATAAAATTTAGTTTTCATGAATTTTCTTACTTTATAGTTCTTTACCCCATTTGGTCTATCATTGGACTAGATTTTCTCAAACTCAGAACCGTACCTAGCACGAAAGAGGTTCAAGTGCTCAAACTCCTAGGGGAGTATTTGATCATCCAGAAGGCTGAGATCAAATGGTTGGAAGATTGGAAAAAACTTGGAGTTTGGGGAGATGGATATGTCCCAGTAACCATCTGATGGTGGTTCACCGTAAGTAGGAATTGGTCAATAGTTATCATCCAGTAGTCTGCGGATAGGATTCACCCAAGAATTGATTCATGAATCATCCATCATTTTGTTGAACCCAATTGGTCTCCAAATTTATTCTATACATTTTGCGGCCCTCCAGTCACGTTACTTTTAAGTAGCAGTTGGGGAGTCATCAGAATGGTCAAATGGCATTTCTGGTGCTCAGTTTTTGAAATATGGAGGAGTTTGTTGTGGAGAGTCTTGAGAGATTGACTTTTGTGGTGACTTTGGTGAAGACCAAGGGGTTGGTTGTTAGTTGAGCTCTATGGTAGGAGGTTGATCTTGTGGAGAAGTTTGTTGCTAATGAACTAAGGGAGTCTTAGATTGTGAAGGATCTTGTTCTTGTTCTCTTATTGGATTACTTTCACTTCCCCCTTTTGAGGAAGCAAGCTCATGCTGCTCCTCAAACAATTGCTTTAACCTATCAATTTTGAGAGACATCTCATTGAAGTAGGTTTTCATTTGTTCAGTGCCTTCTTGATTGTTTAGGATCTCCTTATTGAAGAGTAGTTGATAAATCTCCTTTGTAAGTCGGAGGATATCATCAACACTCTGGTTGGTAATGAGTTATCCCCTTACCCCATTGATGGTGTTTTGGAGGATCGCAAGCCCTGATTCATACGTTGTGTGGGTCTCTTCAACTAGCTACTTAGAGTGACTTGCTTAATTGCCGAGTGTTTGTTTGAACTCTGTTTTCAATTCCTTGACTTCTTTGATGAAGTTTTCATCTTGTGATATGAAACTCTTTATGTTCTGTCATTCGTCAATTATCAAGATCCCAGATACCCATTTCAATTCGTAGAAGGATTCTTTAAGCATTCATACTTTCTCTTGTCTACAAAACTTCAACACGATCAACAAGTAATTGGGGTATTGGAATCTCAGTGCTATGTGGTCCTTGGGTGGTTACGACAGCTAGAATTTGATCAACTTTAGACTGTAGACTGAGAAATTCTTTACTAGATATTGTGATCTTCTACTTATTTTGATTGTCTTGGAGGTGGAATGTTGAGATCCACTCGATTCTTCATCATCAATTACCATAATGAAGTTGTCGGAAGGAAGGGGCTGTTGAATATTGTTCAGATTGTCATCATCAAGACCGAAAATGGGAGCTGAGGTAATTTTAATTGTGGTGCCATCTTTATTTAAGTCATAAGCTTCTTCATTTGGAGAAGGACTTGAAGGACCAGCACCATCCTCCATGTTGTGAACTTGTTAAACAGTGTCTTCCATCGAGGTCATCCGGTGTTGAATTGCTAGAATATCATGGACTGTTTTGGCATTGTTGATCATTGAAGCCCAATATTTTGCCACAAGTTGAATGGCTTCCTCATTCTGTTGTTGTTGCTACACCTATTGAGCCTTTAGTACCTGCAGATCCCTTTTAAAGGCTTCAAACTTTCTGATGCCAGACCCCTTTGTTGGAAGGTATTCAGACCATGAGTCATCTGATGTGTAGCCGTCACATCCTTGATTTACCGAGGTGTCCCTCGGGTTCATGGTTCCCTGCATAGTTTTGCTCAACATGCCTAAACCGCTTGTTAGTAATGAACGTGGTATAGGATTTCCTAAGCTTCCTCGATCTACTTGATCTAGAATCAAGTTTGGCCTCTACTCTATTCTTGAAAGGGCTCAGAAAGAAGTGCCTTGCGTTGTAACTTGTGTATCAAGTTTTTGTGTGACTGGAAATAAAATAGAGTTCAACTCCTCAGGTTTAAAGATGTGCAACCGTGATGAACTAAAGACCTTAGGGAGATTCGTAACAATTAGATCCACTTGGGTTCCCGTTAGGGGTCTATCTCCATCATGTGATGAAACAAATACACTATTTATATCTAAGTTGTTAGTTTGGTTTGTTAAGGGTCAGTCTGCTGTGACTCGAATGGCTACAGGAATTTGTTGAGAGATTTTGGTATGTGTCATGGTTTGCATTTGGCTATGACTTGGGTTTAACTTCACTTTCTTTATCTCCTAAAGATATCATGGGATGCTGATGTCTCATCTTAGTTTTCATCAAGAACATTAACATGTATGTCTTGGACCGGAGCTATAGGAGTAGGATCTACAGTTTTAGCTTTCGTTTTCTTTGTGGGAGCAACTACTTTTTGAAGACATTCAAGGGTGTTCTTTTTTAATGGAATTTAACCCTCCTGGGATTTGGTTGCGGTTCCGGAGCTATAACATATTGGCTTGGTTTTGAAGGATTGGGCTGTGGGTCCTGGACTATGGTTGGTTGACTAGGCCTTGGCAGTGAGAGTGATATGGGGTAATATCACTTGTAGCCATTATATTGTCAGCCACTTCTACGTTAGTGAGTCCAATGGACTCCATGATATAGATAGGTAACCCACGGATGGGACCAAAAATAGTTTGATCCTTTGAAGGGTTGTACCTTTTTAATTCACGAGCTGAAAATAAGTCATTGTTGTTGCCCATGCTAAGGTGAGCGTCCTTGTGCAGATCAACCAAACATAGTGACCAGAACCTTGCAAATGTCAGTTCTGTTATCCCTTCTTTTGACCAAAATCATCCCAGATGACTTGGCCAAAATCCACAGCATTCCCTATGAAAATACTCCAAACAATGTCGAGAATCTATTTCCCCATGTTATCTATCCCTCCAGTCCTGCAAGAGAGACATCTTATCACATAATGGCAAGTAAATTGCCAAATAGCCGACAACTTGATTTTCTTGACCTCTCCTACACCGTTGAGTCTTGCTTGGTCACCCTTAATGGAGGAGCAGTAACCATGAAAAGTTCCAAGCAGGAACCCGTGGTTGATTCAATATGCGAATCAGAGTACATAGCTATGAGCAAAGCATCGAAGGAGGCTATATGGTTGTAGAACTTCATTGGAGACCTTTGAGTCGTACCAGCCATAAAGGAGCCCATGGAGATTTTCTCTGATAATGAAGGAGTGGTTGCCTTGACCAAGGAACCAAGGGATCATGGTAGATCCCAACATATCGACAGAAAATACCATTTCATCAGACATCGGGTAGTAGAAGGATTCCTCATGGTCAAGAGGGTATGGTCAGAAGAAAATCCTGTGGATCCCCTCACAAAGGGTCTAAGTAGGATCAAGCATGTTCAGCATGCAAAGAGAATAGGTCTGAAGGACGATATTTGTTTTAGTGATTAGATAGATATTTAGAAACTTGTAATAGATAAATGTAATTGACATTTGATGATTATATAATGGTGATTTATATATAAGTATTGTTTACTATCTTGTGACAAATGTTTACTATTGTTTCACTTTTTCATGTTTTATTTCCTGAATAAGTGGATTGTTCAAATTATCCACAGTCGATCATACTTTGGAAGTAAGTAATGAGGTAAGACTGTCATGAATTGGTTTGTAGATTGTCTAAGTTTGCTGCAATGTTCATGGGTACTTCTAAAATAAGATTTATGCATTAGATTAAACCCATGCTCATTTGAATCACTTGACGGAATTCATCATGAGTGACAGTGAGACAATAATATCGTATAATCTTTAAACCGAGATATACGAGTTGTTGTTTACGAGTTGATTGTGCGTTGATAATGTGTAAACGCATCAGTAACTTGATGTTATAAAATGCATTGTTGTGTATGATTTGATAAGTAAATAGTACAAGCATATAAGTCAAAGTTATATGTTCCTTTTATCCTAAGAGGGTAAAAGCGATATCTTGGGCCCCTTGATGATTTTGTGTTGACTTATGTGTCGGACCCGATCAGAATTGAATTGATGTGTTCATTTAGGTTCTATGTCAGACAAATCAGATATCAAGAAACAAATTGTTGGACATTAAGAATGATTATGTTCTATGTCTTTGTCCACACGATATCTTGTTGAACGAAGGATTATATGATCCCTTATCTAACTGACAAATCATTGACTAGATCAGAGTTCCACATCGGCTTTTGAAATCTACGATTGGTAATCGAATTTTGAAGTCATATTTGCAGTTATAGTTATTAGACTTATCCAAGTGGGAGACTGTTGGATTAGATGTCTAATCCCATAACTATAATTGGTATGTACTTGATTTGATTGTAGCATGGTCCTTTTGAGTTGCCTTCACCATAAGCAAATAGACATGATAAGTTTTTGAGAAAGAGGTTAATCGATGATTTATTAATATATTATAAGAATAATATATTAGTTATTAATCATATTATTTAGTTAGGATTGATCGGAAGTTAATTTTGAGTTAATTCAGTGATCAAAGGAACTGATTAAAAGAACGGTGATTGATTACGTAAATTTTATATAGTTGCAGTTTGGGCTGATGGACTCTATTAAAAGGGGTGGACGAAAATCTATGGCAAGCCCCATAGAATTTTCATCTAAGGCCTATCATATGGGGGTCCATGGACTGCTTAGGGCCTAAGCTAGGAAATTAGGGTTTCCAGCTGAAAACCCTAGAAGCCTTAACTATAAAAGGAACCCCCAGCCTCTAGAAATCGGCCTACCTGCTTCCCGAGAGAAACCCTACCCGATTTCTGCTTCCTTATTCATTGGTTACTTGTTATTACAATATAACAAGAAAGGTAGGCTTGGGGCAATAGGCTTTCGGAGGTCAAGGAATTAAAGAATGGTTACTTGTTATTACAATATAACAAGAAAGGTAATGTCCAAACCCTATTAGTTTTGATTTTATATCTTAGAATTAGGGTTATTGCATTGAAAATCTTGTTCGCATGTATAACTTGAGAAAAACCAAGATCCAAAGCAATTAGGGTTTCATGTGCACATAGGAATGTTGTAATGATCAAAACCCATTATTTACTTCCAAAGGAACTCGTCTTTCCCCCTCAACCGACAAGGTGTAAGTATTGAATGATGTTCCTTCAGACAAGATAGGTCAAGATACTACTTCATGTTGTTATTGTGCTACCAGAGACATCAAAATTTTGAGACATGTGTTGTTTATGTGGGATCGAAAAGATCATCATAGTTTACTTCTACTCTATTCAATGGACCCGAGGAAATGGGGACATCACTTTCCATAATGTACTTTGTTTCAATGGAAGGAGCAGTGTTGCAGACGTAATAGTCATCAAACATAACATCAAAGCTGCCGACTATGAGTCTGGTACGTCATATGAGAACCCTGTATGTAACCTTGTTGGTGTAATAACCCATGAAGATGCCTTCGTCAGACTTGAGTGCAAATTTGTTAAGATGATCCTTGTTGTTGATCACAAAACATTTGCAACCAAAAATATGAAAGAAGTGGACATTAGGTTTGAGGTTGTTGAGACCTTCATAGGGAGTCTTGTTGAGGCGTTTGAAAATGATGGTTCTATTTTGAACAAAGCAGGCAGTTGCAACTGCTTCAATCCAAAAGTAGAAAGGAAGGTTGCCAAAGTTCAACATTGATCTAGTTGCTTCGTCCAATGTTTGATTTCTTCGCTCTATTACTCCATTTTGTTGTGGTGTATATGGTGTCGAGATGTTGTGACTGATGCCCTTGGAAACCAAAAAGCTATTTAAAAGTTGATTCGTAAATTTTGTGCCATTATCACTCCTTATCCGTCTGACCGGTAGTTTGATTTGGAGCTCTATTTCCTTGATATATTTGGTCATGATCTGCGGTGTGTCTGATTTGAGTCTAAAAAACAAGACCCAAGTGCAGCGAGTAATGTCATCAACAATAACCATAATATATTTCTTAGGGTGAAGACTAACTAAGGTAGATGGACCACATAGATTAATGTGAAGTAGCTCTAATGGTTCAACTATCAAAGGATGGCTACCCTTTGATTGTTTTCCACATTCACGAGCTGGGCATAACGTATCATTGTTGTACTACAAGATTGGTGGTCCACAAACTAACTCTTTGATTACTAGCTTGTTGATGTATTTGAAATTGAGATGATGTAGTTTGCAGTGCCATAACCAACTTACTTCAGACACAACTTTGGACAGAAAACACAACTGGGAGTTTCCAGTTATCAAAGATATATCCAATGGGTACATTGTCCCTTCTGCTTTGCCCTTGATCAAGCAAGTATTTATGTCATTCGTTATGATGTAGCAATATTCATTATCAAAATCAACCTAATGGCCTGCTTTGCATAATTGACCCACACTAATCAAGTTATGCTTTAGTCCTTCTACGTAAGCAACTCTTTCAATTGAGAAACTTCCCGTAGTCAATACTCCATAACCCCTGATGATTCCATTTGCATTGTTTCCAAAAGTAACATGTCCACCATTGCTGATTAGCCTGAAATCTAGAAGGTATTCCAACCTTCCAGTCATGTGCAAGTAGCAGGAACTATACCATTGCTCCTTGCACAATCCCTACAAAATCAAAGGGTTAGTTTGGGCACCCAAACAAGTTTGGAGCCCTGGGTAACTTGGGACCCTCTCTTAACCAATGCATGCTCGTTAGACTTCTGAACTAGTTTCTTCTCTGATTTTAGTCCAAGTCCAGGATGTTTTACACCTTCTGGGAAGTTACGTGGATGGATTAGACTTGACTCTTTGATCGGGTAAAAACCAAAGGAAAGGTTTTTCTCGTTTAACCAGAAACTATATTTGGTGAATGGTCTAAAGGATGTGGCTTTTTCCTTGTGATAGGTCCTTGCAGTGTGTTTTATGGGAGTGTCCTTGGGACTTGAAATTCTTTGTTTGAGTTAAAAATCGAGGACTTGAATCATCCGAACTAGAAAGTTCATGATTGTGGGAACATTTTCCGAATTCAAAATTATTAATTGGTAGTTCATGCAAAATGGGTTGAAGAGTGGTTATGCATTAGACTGCGTATGTGGTAGAGAAGATTGGAGTACCGCAGACTAAGTCAAAGGTGACATTTGATTGGGACATGTATTGGAAGACAAGGATGGACAGTCTACAACAAGTTCAGGTCCTTCCAAAACAATTTCTTCATCAACCACTAATCTTAATTGAGAGATAGGACTAATTCTGCCAAGAATAGGTATGTCTTCATCTGAAATACCCAAGGATTCAGGAAGAATTTCCTCTATGGAACAATTGTTTCTAAGTTCACAAAGTCTTCTGAAGTGACACCGGATGTCTTCGGGATATGTCGTATTATTGATTGGAAATTGAAAAGGTATATCTAGTGGGACATATAGATGATCAACATTGAATCGGGGAGAGGAGTTCTCATCGGTTGAGTACCCATTGGATTACACCTAATTATATGTGTTTTCTACGGTCACATTGCTAACAAGATTCTCAATAGCTTCACTTTCATTAATGAGTTTGTCAATTAAAAGATTTAAACGTACAATTTCTTTTCGGGCAAGATCTCGTTGATTTAAAGCAATATGTAATTGAGTTTCACTTAAAATCCTATCATCATTTTCTAACAATAAGTCTTTTTTAGCATGGAAACCCTAAGCCTTTTATCTTCTAGTCTTGCTATCACATGGTACATCTCTTGGGACGCTATGTTCTCTTCGTCAAGGGATTTTTTGTAGTACGAAAGGACGACAACACAAGTTTCATTAAATCTTTCAACGTATGGTTCACAATCATGCATGTTGTAATTATTAGAATGAATCATAATGTTTTACATGTTCAATGATGTTGAGGGTTCCATCTTTTTCCTTGTAGAAATAGTTCTTTTGTAGGTTTGGGGATCCATCATGTTCACTAGTTGCCACCATGTAATTTCTTCCTTTCTTCTTGTTATTTTCCATTTCTTCATCTTCATCCCCCGAAGACCATTCTTGATCAACACTTTTGACATGAGCAACATAAGCTTTTTCTTTTTCCCTTTCCTCCATTTCTTGAGCAATTTTGAGATAAAAGGCCTTGTCTTTCACCATGTTTTCTTTGTAGTATTGTGAATCAATTGGTAATGTTGTGGTTTATCTCAAAATGTCATTAAAAGATCAAAAGTCTTCAACAATATTTCTAATTAAAATGGTTTTAAATTTGTTAAAATTTTTAGTAAAAACCACGATGTAACAATATCTAAGGGGCCCCTCTATTATTTGGCTTTGACATCTAAATTGCTTGGCCGAGCCCTGACTGAAACTGAAGTATTCAATTTAGTAATCAGATACAGTCATCACAAATCTATATCGGGAATCATAATCTTTAATTATGAGAATGGCAATTATCCATGTCTCAAATTCATGCAGATATCATAATAACAAAGGAATAGTTTATCACTTATCTAAGGACAAAATCGTGAATAGATCAGATTTCGTTAGTTGCATTGGATGGCTAACTCTCTATTTATTATTGGATAGGTATTGGACCTCGTATAGTTGATGACATGTCAAAATTAAATGAGAGACTTTTAGAAAGAGGTTTCAAGGTTATTAACTATTGGTAATATTTCTAATAATAACAAGGTCTTTTAGGTTGCCCTCGAGACCCAAATTGAGTATAATAAATATAGGAAAATTGGTTTATTAATTTTATGGTTAATAATTAATTAGAAACTATTTGGAAAATATTTTTAGACTTAATTAGAAGGTTTAAATAATTGAAGGGTTGAATATCAATTAATCAACTGGTAGCTAATGAGGAATATTCTAGAACCCTTTAAAGGATTAGGATTGGAAGAAATATTCTTATGTTTAAGGAGGATTTTTAAATTTCCTCTTGTCCCACATGGGATGGAGGATAAAAACTAGGAAGAAATTCAAGGCTATAAATACGGCCTTAGGATCCCATACTTCCTTGATCATTGGCTTGATTTTGTGTCACCCTTCTTACTCTCACTATAGGGATGATTTCTAACCATCTAGGGTTTGTAAAATTGTCCCTTCTTCTAGTTATTTTTATTCCACTCTTTGGTTTCATTGGGTGCGATACCATTAAAGGGATTATGGTTTGGACCCTCTCATCCAAGCAACCTTGAATCGGACAATATCTCAACCATGGAGGTCAATGGCTACATGAGAGGTTTGTTATTCTTTATTCTTTATCTTTTAAGTTTTAATAGAGTAGCAGTAATAACATGAAACTTAGATCCTAGGATGCATGTACAATTACTTAAATCTCTAATTGTTTCTGCTTCCTAGATATAGTGTATTGATGCATAGAAAACTCAACACATAAATTCTGTGGTTTGAGGAAATTGTTGATGATTGGGGATGATATTGAAAAATAATCACATAGTCTAGCCCTAAATCGTCGGTATGAGATGAAGGAACATAGACATATAATAGTGAGGAAATTCAACGGTGTGGTTTAGCCAAAAATTCGACCGTTCAGAGCATCGCGATGTAGATTAAGTCAAATTTATGAAGACTCGATATATCAAAAATGATGGCTAGTGTGGATAGAAAAAAGTTAGATGGGCGATGGTAAACACAACATGCCTTAGTGCAACTACAAGAGAAGAATCAGACTTGCTTCAGTGAACAAACCTTACATAGTATCGCTTGAATTGAACCCTCAATCGACGGCTATATAAACGAATTTACAGATGTTCGATTTTGTGAGAAAAACCCAAGTTCTTGGTCGATTTTTTCAAACGACGTAGATATTTGATGAAGCGTGCTCCCTGTTTTTTATTATTATGACACTATAACATGTCATACAAAAATGTATATTGTAAATTCAACCTTAAAAATTAGAATCATATGCTTATTGTTAACTATAGGTAAACAAAATACTTAAACAATTTGGCCCACAAGGCCACAACACAAACATATTCATCTTTATAGTATTTTAAGCATATTTAAATAAGTACAGAAATACGCTTCACCCATAGAAAATAAGCATATCATCCATACAATTTTCTCATCTTGATGAAAATTCGAATTATTTATTGTAACAACGAAATTTTCAAAAAAAAACATTTTCATTTTTAAAACATAATTTCATTCAAGAAAAAACCATCAAATCCAATGTAACATGGTCATTATACAAAACATATCAAATCCTAAGATCTAACATATCCAAATCCGTCTGTCTGTGTACGAATCACACATACGCCTTTCCACGGTTCTCACTAGAACCTGAAACACATTACACATAAACACTGTAAGCAAGAAGCTCAGTGAGTTCCCACAAATACCACTTACACACATACGCCTTTCCAGGCCATACTCTAAACGACGTTCCGGTCCATGTGTCTCAGGGGACTTCCGTCCCAATCCCGGTAGACCTTCCGGTCCTACTCATGCCGACCTTCCAGTCCATCACTCCCTGACCTTCCGGTCCACGTCATAATGCCTTTCGGCCCATATCATACATAGCATACATATCACATACATAACGCAAATAGAACATGCAACGTATAGCATACAGTACATGCATCTCATAGCATGCAAGACCTTCCGGTCACACATAGGTACCTTTCCGGGTACAGCATAGTGAGAAGACTCACCTCGGGTAAATCTCAGAAATCTCGGACTCTATGAGATAAGATCTAGCCTTCGCCTAATCATAACAAACATATCTCATTAATACATTTCCCCAAGGCTAGTCTCTTTCCTTTCACATCATTCTCAAAAGGGTAAAAGACCATTTTACCCATCTCATGGCCCAAACACTCAAAAGTTGACCAAACCCTAAAGTCAACAAAAGTCAACCATCTGAGGTACGCGGCGCGTACCAGATCTGTACGCTGAGCGTACCCGGAGGCTTCACAGAATCGGGGTACGCGGCCCCTTACACCGCGCGTACTGGGATTATGCCCAGCGTAACTCCCAGCTTTCTCCTCCTTTCCATTCAGGTCTTAATCAGTTAAGACTTGCGTCCAAAATCCAGATTTGACTTCTCTAATACGACTTAATCCATAAAGTTTGTGACTTTAAGCCTTTGCATGGCTGTGGAAGTCACCAACACCCAAAACACTTCATTTCCAACCTTAAAAGGTCTATATCTGATGCATTAACAACCTTTAACAAACAAGACTGGATTTTTATCACATATCAAAACTAAATGAGCTAGTATGGGACAGATCTCGGCTTCTATGATCTCCACCACTCAAAAGCTATGAACTTGGGGACCAAAACCCCTAAAACTTCTCTCTACAAAGCATGAACAGAAGAGATGAAAAGATTGATGCTTTTTACCTCAAAATGAAGCTCCTTTCACTGCTAAACTCGGATCCTAAATCTTGAGCTCCAACCCTTCCTCTTCCAAGGCTATCACTTTGCTCCAAATGGCCAAGAACACAATACAAGGCCCTCCTAGACACTCCCTTGCTATATGAACGAGATTTAGGGTTTTTGAAATGGTAAAGCTCTGGAAAAGGTGGCCAACAAAAGAGCCTTAAGGTTGCTTAAATAGGGAGGCTCAACATATTAGGGTTTCTATTCTGGGTCGGGTACGCCCCGCGTACCTGGCGAGCCTTCCCGCTCAAGATGTGGAAGAGTACGATGAGCGTACACCCCAGTACGCCCCGCGTACTTGCCAAACATGCATTTCCTTAACAAGGGCCAAGAGTGCCCATTGCTCAAAGATGAAGGTTCACAAGGTATACTTGATTTTGGGATGTTACAATTTTCCCCCACTAGAACCAGACTTCGCCCTTGAAGTCTCATGCTGCGAACAACTCCGGATGTTGCTCCCGCATCTCCGACTCTGGCTCCCAGGTCAGCTCAGACCCTTTTCGATGCTGCCACTGGACCTGCACCAGGGGCACTTCCTTGTTCCTCGGAATCTTGATCTTCCGATCCAAGATTGCAATCGGCTTCTCAGCATAATTCAGACTCACATCCACCTGGATATCCTCTAATGGTACCACTACCGATTTGTCGGCTATACGCTTCCTCAGCTGCGACACGTGGACCAACATACCGGGGCCCCAGATTTCTCTTCTTCCTGAATCGAATTACTCCTTTCCAAGGAGACACTTTCATGAGCACAAAATCCCCGACCTGGAACTCGAGCTCGGATCGCCGCCTATCCGCATAACTTTCTGGCGACTTTGAGCGGTCAACAACCTTTGTCTGACCTGCTGTATCTGCTCTGCCTTCTGAAGCATTATCTACGTACTCCCCATCACCCGTTGCCCTACCTCACCCTAGAAAATGGGGTTCCGACACCTCCTCCCATACAACAGCTCGAAGGGTGGCATACCAATGCTCGAGTGATGGTTGTTGTTATAGGAAAACTCAGCCAAGGGCAAATACGTGTCCCAACTCCCTCTGAAGTCCAATACACATGCCCGAAGCATGTCCTCGAGCGCCTGAATCGTCCGCTCACTCTGTCCGTCCGTCTGTGGGTGGTATGCGGTACTAAAATGCAGCCTCGTACCAAAATCCTCGTGAAACTTCTTTCAAAATCTGGAAGTAAAATGCACATCTCGGTCTGAAACTATCAAGATCGGAACTCCATGTCGCGATACCACCTCCCTCACGTACAACTCTGCCAGCCTCTCAGCAGAAGAACTCTCACTGATAGCAAGAAAGTAAGCGCTCTTCGTCAACTTGTCCACAATCACCCAAATCGCATCGACACCTCTTGCAATCCTTGGCACTTTGGTGATAAAATCCATGGTAATCTGTTCCCACTTCCACTCGGGAATTTCCAATGGCTGCAACTTACCATGTGGACACTGGTGCTCAGCCTTAACCTTGCGACAAGTCAAGCACCTCTCCACGAACCATGCGACATCTCTCTTCATACAGGCCCACCAATATTCCCTTTTTCAGGTCCAAAACCATCTTAGTGGCCCCGAGATGGATCGAGAACCTCGATCTATGTGCTTCCTCCATCAAGATGGTACGCGTTCTGCCCATAAACGGTACCCAAATCCGACCCTGAAAAGTCATAAGTCCTCGACTATCGGTAACGAACTTCGGTACCTGTCCGATCACCCGCTCCCTTTTGCGGTTCACCGGTCTCACGGCCTCCGCCTGGGCCCCTCGAATGGTGTCCAACACCGGGGTCATCACTGTCAATCTCATGCAAACGCCTCGAATCGAGGAGCTCTCCGCCCTACGGCTCAAGGCATCGGCTACAACATTAGCCTTGCTCAGGTGGTATAGGATCTCATAATCATAATCCTTTACCACATCCAACCATCTCCTCTGGCGCATATTCAGGATGGGTTGATCCATCAAGTACTTTAAACTCTTCTGGTCCATGTATATGGTACACCAAACCCCATACAGATAGTGACACCAGATCTTGAGGGCAAACACCACAGCCCCCAGCTGCCTCGATGCATATACTATCACATGTCCCTCTGCATAAGAACTGCTCCTAACACGGATATCGATGCATCACAGTACACCACAAAATCCTCCATCCCTTCTGGGAGTGCGAGCACCGGAGCTTCGCACAATTTCTGGCGTAGTGTCTCAAATGAGGTCTGCTGCTCTAGACCCCAGGAAAAAGTGACACCCTTCTGGGTCAACCTGGTGAGTGGCATGGCGATCTTGGATAAATCCCTGATAAATCTCTAATAATAGTCGGCCAATCCTAGGAAGCTCATGATCTCAGTGGGAGACCTCGGCACCTCCGACCTCATTACCGCCTCAATCTTGGCCGGATCGACCAAAATCCCACTCTGTTGATGAGATACCCCAAGAACTGGACCTCTCGTAACCAGAACTCGCACTTGGAGAATTTGGCATAAAGCCTCTCCGATCTCAGAACCCCAAGGATCTCCCTCAAATGCTCCTCATGTTGCTCTCTAGATCTCGAATACACCAAAATATCATCAATGAACACGATCACCGAACGATCCAGCATCGGCCTGCACACCCTGTTCATGAGATCCATGAATGCTGCTAGCGCATTGGTGAGCCCAAAAGGCATCACCACGAAATCGTAATTCCCATATCGAGTTCTGAACGCCGTCTTCTGGATATCTTCATCTCGAACCCTCATCTGATGATAACCCGATCTCAAGTCTATCTTGGAGAACCAATATGCCCCCTGCAACTGATCGAACATATCATCGATCCTCGGTAACGGATAACGGTTCTTGACCGTCAACTTGTTCAACTCCCGGTAATCAATGCACATCCGGTGTCAACAATCCTTTTTCTTGACAAAAAGAATCGGCACTCCCCAAGGCGAGCTACTCGGTCGAATAAACCCCTTCCCCAGCAGCTCCTGAAGCTGCGTGGATAACTCCTACATTTCTGGCGGTGCAAGGTGATAAGGCGCCTTGGCGATAGGTGCTGCTCTCGGAACCAAATCAAAACGGAACTCCACATGCCTCTCGGGAGGCACACCCGACAATTCCTCGGGAAAAACATCTGGGAACTCGCACGCTATCGGAACCTCATCGATCGAACTTGGCGTCCCAGCGGCCACTCGCATATCCATCACATAGGCTACGAATCCGCTGCAGCCCTGCTGCAAACTCTACCTTGCCCTGGCAGCCGAACAAAACGCTGACCCACATCGGGTTCCCTCGCCATACACCGTAAGTACTTCCCCACTTGCGTATCGTATCGTTACCAACTGACGCTCGCAGTCAATGAAAGCTCCAAATCGGCTCAACCAATCCATGCCCACTGTAACACACATGTCCCCCATCGCAATCAGGACCAGATCTATCGGGAACTCCACACTGAAGATCTCAAGGATACATCCTCGAATCACATCCGTAGCGTACACCGCTTGCTCATTAGCAATAGAAACTCGCAGAGGTCGATTCAACGCCTCTCGACGGATACTAATGTGCTGACTAAATGCCAAGGAAACAAATGACCGACTCGCACCCGAGTGAAATAACACCAAAGCAGGTAAAGAACTCACAAGAAAAGTACATATTCATATCATCAAATAAACACAATGTCTCAACTCAAAAAGATAAATACAGAATACATACCAGCCACAACATCGAGCGCTGCGCAAACCTCCTCTACAGTCAACTAGAAAGCTCTCCCACGAGCCTTTGGAGCCTCGGCCTTCACTGGCCGAACCTCGGTAACCCTAGCAGCAGGCACAGATCCCTGTGCTGACCCCTAATGCAACTGCAGACACTCGGCCTTCCGATGGCCAGTCTGGTTGCAATGAAAGCAAACCAGAAATCCCTTGGGGCAATCCTTTGCGATATGCCCCACCTTACCACATTTGTAGCAAGCACCCGATCGACAGACCCCCTCATGTCCCTTGTTGCACTTCCCGCAAGTGCGGCCCTTCTGGCCTCCTGTCCTCGAATCAGCAGACTTGGTCCGCTTGGCTGCCGACTGAGACTGAGCCGTTCGTTGATCCATCCTCTGAGACTCGGCCACCTCCCTAGCCTGAGTCTCCAACTCAATCTCCCTCTTCCGGGCATTTGCCTAGAGCTCAGCAAATTTCCGGTACGTCGAGTTTGACACGAACTCCTGAATGTCTCTCCTCAGAACGCCCAAATACCGGCTCATACGTGCCTGCTCAGTAGACACCTGCTCAGGGCAGAACATCGCCCTCTGATGAAACTTCCTCGTAATCACAATGACCGAATCAGTACCCTGCTTGAGGGTCAAGAACTCCTGAACCTACCGTTCCCTCTCCACCGGAGAACATACTCATCTCTGAACATGGTGGTGAACCTCTCCCAGGTCACCTCTGAGATCTCTGCAACTGTAACGCTTGCCGTCACGAATTTCCACCAATCCTTCGCTCCCAAGCGAAGTTGGTTCAATGCGAACCGAACCCTTAGATGCTCCGAACATAAACACGTATAGAAGCATCCCTCAATATTAGCAATCCATCTCCACGTAGTGATCGGATCCTGCGTCCCATCAAACTCAGGTGGCTTCGTGTTGCTGAACTCTCGGAACAACAACGAGTCACCTCCCTAAGGCCTGGCAGTAGCCACAGCTGCGGTAGCTGCAACGGCTATAGCCTCAGTCACTGCGGCGTACCGCTCATCGAAAGTCTCAATCAATGTGGTCTTGATAGACCCAAACATCTCTGGAATATCGGCCTTGATCGCCGCCGCCACTTCATCGTGGATCATTTGACGAAGCTCGTTATCACTCACACCGCTCGCCTCAGGTTTGTAGCGTGTCCCAACCATGATGTCTCTGAAATATAATAATATCAAAGACTTGCTCGAGCATGCTCGTACTCGATAAATTGACCCTACTTGTTCCCTAGTACCCAAAGGATTCTTACTTGGAGTGCGCACTGCTCCGGTGTCTTCGGTAGTACGGGCCCTTATACTACCGTCTACACCGCATCAGTATTCACCCTAAGTCCTCCTCCTTGGATCCCAGATCACAAGTACTCTATATCTCACTGGCATAGGCTACCCTTCGGTAGACCTCTTATCAACCTCTCACTGCTACCTACTCGCTCTTAAGCATCACATAGTAGCATAGTCCTTCCTAGGCTAAGGCATCACAAAATCAGGCCACTCTAGTCCTAATATGAATACCTAGCCAGCTCTAGCATGCATAACATAACATATCATATCTCATAACACATAACGTAAGGGTATTTTGGGGATTCACCGTTCGGGCGCTGGCTGACCGTACACACTCCTCTGTTCTGGTTGTCTCAAAATCTCTTGCTTTTTAGAAAAATTAGTTTTATCGTTTGAAAATTGTCTCAAATCCTCAGTTTGAGTTCAGATACACCCGAAGGTGCATCCGAGTCCCTCAAACCAAGGCTCTGATACCTACTTGTAACGACGAAATTTTCAAAACAATTTTTTTTCATTTTTAAAACATAATTTCATTCAAGATAAAACCATAAAATCCAATGTAACATGGTCATTAGAAAAAACATATCAAATCCCAAGATCAAACATATCCAAATCCGTCTGTGTGTGTATGAGTCACGCTGACGCCTTTCCTTGGTTCTCATTGGCACCTGAAACACATTACACATAAGCATTGTAAGCAAGAAGCTTAGTGAGTTCCCAAAAATACCACTTACACACATACGCCTTTCTAGGCCATACTCTAAATGACCTTCCGGTCCATGTGTCTCAGGGGACTTCCATCCCAATCTCGGTAGACCTTCCGGTCCTATTCATGCCAACCTTCCGGTCCATCACTCCCTGACCTTCCGGTCCATGTCATAATGCCTTACAGCCCATATCATACATAGCATACATATCACATACATAACGCAAACAGAACATGCAACACATAGCATACAGTACATGCATCTCATAGCATACAAGACCGTCCGGTCACACATAGGTACCTTTCCAGGTACAGTATAGTGAGAAGACTCACCTCGGGTAAATCCCGGAAATCTCGGACTCTGTGAGATAAGATCTAGCCTCCGCCTAATCATAACAAACACTTCTCATTAATACATTTCCCCAAGGCTAGAATCTTTCCTTTCGTATCATTCTCAAAAGGGTAAAAGACCAAATTTACCCCTCTCAATGCTCAAACACTCAAAAGTTGACCAAACCTTAAAAGTCAACAAAAGTCAACCTTCTGAGGTACGCGGCGCGTACCAGATCTATACGTTGAGCGTACCCGGAGGCTTCACAGAATCGGGGTACGCTTACGTCGCACGTACTGGGATTACGCCCAGCGTAACTCCCAGCTTTCTCTTTCTTTCCATTCAGGTCTTAATCGGTTAAGACTTGCGTCCAAAATCCAGATTTGACTTCTCTAATACGACTTAATCCATAAAGTTGGTGACTTTAAGCCTTTGCATGGCTGTGGAAGTCACCAACACCCAAAACACTTCATTTCCAACCTTAAAAGGTCCATATCTCATGCATGAACAACCTTTAACAACCAAGAGTGGATTTTTATCACATATCAACACTAAATGAGCTAGTATGGGACAGATCTCGGCTTCTATGAGCTCCACCACTCAAAAGCTATGAACTTGGGGACCAAAAACCCTAAAACTTCTCTCTACAAAGCATGAACAGAAAAGATGCAAAGCTTGAAGCTTTTTACCTCAAAATGAAGCTCCTTCCACTGCTAAACTCGGATCCAAAATCTTGAGCTCCAACCCTTACTCTTCCAAGGGTATCACTTTGCTCCAAATGGCCAAGAACCCAATACAAGGCCCTCCTAGACACTCCCTTGCTATATGAATGAGATTTAGGGTTTTAAAATGGTAAAGCTCTGGAAAAGGTGGCCAACAAAAGAGCCTTAAGGTTGCTTAAATAGGGAGGCTCAACATATTATGGTTTCTCTTCTAGGCCGGGTACGTCCCGCGTACACATTGGTAAGCCCCGTGTACCTGGCGACCCTTCCCGCTCAAGATGTGGACGAGTACGCTGAGTGTACACCCCAGTATGCCCCGCGTACTTGCCAAACATGCATTTCCTTAACAAGGGACAAGAGTGCACATTGCTCAAAGATGAAGGTTCACAAGGTATACCTGATTTTGGGATGTTACATTTATTTCCTATAATCGAATCTAAAATCTAAAGACCGTTAGGTTTGGACTAAACTACAACAGGTCGGGTAGGATGTGTTACCGTGGTGGTGCGGTGAACACGACATCACCAAAGGCTGTGGTAGTTTGATGGGTGTACCGCACGAGAGAAAATTCTTACACCTTTTTTCCCGTTTCTTCTCTTCGCGACCCTTAACCAACGAGTATTTTTCACTTTTTTTTTTAATTTTTCTATACTATAAATGTATGTATTCATAGTTCATCGGATACCAAACATTTATATTCTTCATATTTACACTTCGAAAATGTCTTCATCGTCATCCACTTCGTCGGATATGTTGGCGGTGCAAGAATCGGCATTTGTCGTGAATGTTATGCGGACAACACTCGCTAATCTAAAAGAAAAGGAAGCCAAAAGTTTTCCTCCAAAATTTAGAGATTATCCATTACATAAATATCGTGAAGACGGGTGCAACCACCTTGTGAATGACTACTTTGATGATGATGTAGCCTAGGATGAGAATTATTTCTATGCATTGTCGACGACATGAAAAACCGATTTACATATTTTCAACAAAAGATTAACGCACGAAGGCATAAAGGTTTGTCTACAATTCAAAGCGAACGAAATGAAATGAGTATTTGGAGATATCAGAGCGAACGAAATGAAAATGTTTATACAAGTTTGCTAAGTTGTTATTATTCTCTATCAGGGTTGGTATTCACACAACCCTGCAATCAGCAACGTCCTCTAATTGTATATGACACATGTAACGGGGCATAAGTTCCCTGGAATGCTTGGTAGTATTAATTGTATATTTGGGGTGTTCAATGTGCCCTAATGCATGGTGCGGTCAATTCGAGCGACATGATCAAAAACAACCGAAAACAATTTTAGAAGCAATGATGTCTTATGATCTTTGGATCTGTCATGCATTTGTTTGTTGTTGTAGGTTACAACAACGTCATCAACGTTCAACACCAATCGTTGATATTCAACGATATCTACCTTAAGAAATCGTATGATGCGTCATTTTAAGCAAATGAGACATCATACAAGTGTGGGTATTAACTTACATAAGGGGATATATCCCGAGTTAGCTACATTTGTGAAATCATTCTCACGTTCAAATGATGAAAAAAGAATAACGTTTAAGACGACCCAAGAATCTTCTAGGAAGGATATTGAGCAATCCCCCGGTGTTCTAAAGTGACCTTTGGGAGAGACTCTCTGTACCAGCGTGATCTTTTTAGCGAAAAAGAATAAGTAATCTAATGTACATATGCATCGTATTGCATGATATTGCTATAAAAGACATGGGAAAGGATTTCTCACTACAATGAAAATAAGAATTTACCAAACGCCAAAAGAATATGTATTGGTACGTCGAGGCACATGTTGAGCAGAGAGGAAATATACGATCAAGTTGGACACCACAACATTCCCGTTGATTTGGTGGAACATATCAATTGTCAAGTGAAACATGTTGTTGACAATTTTGACGACAATTTGTTCTACCATACGAATGACGAATCGAACATGTTTGTAGATTTCTTGGGCGAAGAATATGATGACATTATGCATTAGGCGTCATGTACTATTCTATTATGTTTTGATTATGTTTCTTCTTATTAACGTCTTTAATTTAGTATTTATTTTCTTATAGTTAATGAAGTAGTTTCCTTTCATTGTTGGATATAATTGTATTTTACTAAATTATATTTTATTTAATTAAAAAAACAAAATTAAGTGTGGTGGATGTAGTACCATTTCACATTTGAGAAGAAAATAAGCTGTCATGTGACGGGCAATATATGATGGGTTATGATACAACATACGGACCTAATAATGAAAAATTTAGCATTAGATTTCACTTTACACATCAATAATTATATAGGCCCTCATATATTATTCCGGCAACATCATAGAAAAATTGTGGTATATGATAGAGGCAACATTTTTCTAGGTTTAATTAGTACTCACATGTTATTACCGGCAACATCATAGAAAATCTGTGGTATATAGGAGAGGGAACATGTCTCTAGGTTTATTATGAGTCATGGTTAATTAAGTCATTTCTGAGTTTGTTGCAACACAAAATTCATAAATGGTACAAGTAGGCCATCAATTTTGTCTTTTCTTAATTTGTCGTTATTCAAAATTCGTCATGGGACACATAGGCCATTAATTTTATTGCCAGGTAATATTATTTCCATTTTTAACAGCAAATTAATCTGCTTCTAGTTATTATTTATGTTTTAAATAAACTTCAACTATAACTTTTCAAATGAGAAGATGATTATTCCTTACCACTAGATCAAAAAAAGCTTGATAATTTATGTTTGTTACAATTGGTTTTTAGTTCACTCCGTTTCATCGTGCATGTTGAATCGATTTCATTAAAATTATCATCTTCATTTTTTCATATAAATCATTTCATTTGTGGTATGTGAGGTGTCTTTTATGTTTTGCAAAATTCTTACAAATATATACAATCTTTACATGTGTACATATATACAATATTTGAGTTACTTATACTTTCGGACAATATAATAGAATGACCCATTAACTAATATTGTGAATTGATTTTCGAACGATGAAACATATCAAATAAACGATTGAATAATTAATATTGATAATACAAAATTGCAAAAATGGTCCCTATGGTATGTATTTTTTTGGGGTTTTGGTTCAAATCCCGACTTTTTTTGGATTGACAGTCCTTTCGAACTACTTTGTTTGTGGTTTTGGTCCCTCATAAAATTAAAAAGACAAAAATGCCCTTCTGATACATTTTTTGTGTTTCTTTCTATTTAATATAAAGTTTTATTAATAAAAATTATGGGACCCACCTCTCTCTCTCTCTCTCTCTCTCTCTCTCTCTCTCTCGTATCTCGCCAGTTGAAGAAAGAAAGCACCGGTGATTGTAACACCGGTCTAGGCTGCTCACCACTACGACTGCCGCCATAGACCACCACATCCGCACCGAAAACCATCCTCGTCTGTCTTGGTCAAGACCCACCACCATTCCCTTACTGTTTCTGTCGAGCAAGCTGCCAGGCACCACACTACACCACCATGTTCTTCCCCCTCTTGCTATTGATCGAAGGAAACAGCCACCACCATCTTAACCCACCTAATTTTTCGAACACCTCCTCCACATCCCCATGTCGTGACCCACCACCAGCTAACACCCTTCCTAAATACCTCCAGACCATAACCTTGCTCCTCCTAATCCTCTCTCTCGTCGAGCTCTTCTGAAAAGAAAAGAAACGAAGGTAGCTGCCACCACAACTCCGTCACCAACCACCGTTGGTAAAATCTACTTCACCACCCACCACTACTGTGACTGTTGGCAAAACCCACTTCACCACCCACCACCCATCAAACGCCTCCATCTTGTCGTTACCCACCACCACCAAACGCCATTGTCGTTGTTGCTTCGTCTTCGTCCCTCGTTGAGCATCCACCAACAGAAATTAAGCAGCAAGGCTGCCCACAGCCACCAACTGCAGTCACCTATCGTTTCCCTTCCACCATCGGATCAAGAAGAAGAAGAAGAAGAGAATGTAGGGTTAGGATCGTTTCTTCTCAACCTGATGCAGACTAAGTCGGAGGAGAAGCGGTCATCATCTAAAATCTTCGAGCTTCCTTTTGATGTGTTGTTGAATGCAATCGATGGTGGGAGGATCGAGCGGAGTCATTGAAGGCTAACAAGTGGCGATTGCTTTTATATGTGGAGTATGTGTATGTATATGTGTGTATCGTGGAGTGTGTAGGTTCTTTATGGTGATCAGGGGGAGGATGAAGAGAGAGAGAGAGAGAGAGAGAGAGAGAGAGAGGTGGGCCCAGTTTTATATTTAATCAGTTTTGCAGAAATCAGCCTAATCGGCCGATTAATCGGCGATTAATTGCTAATCGGACCTCCACCGATGAGATTTATTACTAATCGGTCATTATAATCGGGTTTAGTCAATACAGGTCAAATTCGGAATTAATCGGACCTAATCAGGCCTAATCGGACCTAATCGGGTTTGGTCAACGCATGGCAAAGTCGGACCTAATCGGGCCTAATCGGACCTAATCGCCGATTAATCACTTTTTTGTAGGATTAAAATTAGATTTATAATTTTTTGAATAATTTTCTTAATAATTAATGGTCCCCGATTAATCTCCGCCTAACCAATTAATCCCTAATCGCTAGTCCACCGATTAGCGGCCGATTAGCGATTTCTGCAACCATGTATTTAATAATAATAATAATTTTAAAAAGTGAAAGAAAAATGAAAATTAAATTCATTAATGGTATAATAGTCTTTTTAGTTTTGACAGGGACCAAAACTGCATTTAAACTAGCTCAAAAGGACCACCAATCCAAAGACGTCGAGGTTTGGATTAAAATCCCAAAAAAATGTATACCACAAGGACCATTTTTGCAATTTTTTCTATATATATATATATATATATATATATATATATATATATATATATATATATATATATATATATATATATATATATATATATATATAAACGTGATACAAGACATACAAATACTGGAGGATTTATAATAAGGGAAAATGTCATGTTAGCCCAAATTTATCAAATTTGTCCGATTTAGTCACCAAAGTTATTTTCTGCACAATAGGACAATAAGTCAGTAAACTTATATATGTGTCTTCAATTACACCCTTTTAAGAGTTACGAAGGGTCATCCGGTTTTTCTTTCGCTTAATTGGCATTTTATTAAATAAATATTTTATTTTATTAATGTCACCTATTGCAATGTTATAAGCCCACAATAAAATAAGGTAGTCTTCTTCATCTAAAGAACCCTCCTTAAAAAAGTGACGTTTAAGGCGGTCTTTGACTTAGCTTTTTACAGCCCAAAAATATTTTTTGGAAAAGTTATAAAAATGACTTTTCCAAAAAGTTCATTTTCTTTGTATAAAAGCTCTAAAAGTAGTTTTTAAAACTAGTTTTGCCAAAACATCTTTTGTTTTTTTTCTTTTCCAAAAAGGACCTTTGGGTTGTGACAAGCTAAGCCAAACACCCCCTAACACCCAGTCTTCATCTTTGACCCTTCAAACATACAGCAAGATCTCCAACACAATCGGTAACAACAAGAAAAAAAATTTAAAAAGGTATCCCCTCCATTTCTATCCACAGAAAAAATCATCTAAATTCTCAATTGTCATTTCCAAATTCGGGTGAGCGTTAAAACCTAAAAGATTATGTTTATTGTTGTGAAGAAAACTGAGGTGATTAGGGCATATATATGATGCACTTGTGCAAAAATAGAGGATATGAAGAAATTTCATCATAGTAATCAACAGTCAGGATATGATGGGGTCGCGCACCCTTACATTCAGGGAGTTCAGGGCATGTGGAGCTCCGGACTATCATGGGGCGCGGGACCCCATAGCGAGTACCAGATGGTTGGCGGATGTGGCCAACGCTTTCCGCACTAGCAGGTGTCCCGAGGGGGACAAGGTCAGATTGGCATCCTGTCTTCTGAAGGACAGGGCACGGGACTGGTGGGAGGAGGTCGGACATTCCATTGGAGATGACGCAGCATTGGACGCCATGACTTGGGCTGATTTCTCTACCAGGTTCAGGGCGGAGTTCGCACTGGTTATTGAGGTGCAGCAGTTGGCTAGGGAGTTTCAGGACCTTACCCAGACTACAGAGACAGTGGCGGAGATCACCGCCAAGTTCAGGGAGAGGGCTCTTCTCGTTCCTCAGTACGTGGCTGATGAGGAAATGAAGAAGGCCCGTTATCATGAGATGTTGCGGAGCGATATCCGCCAGTTTGTGAGCCGGTCCAGCTGTAAAATGCTGGAAGATATGATTGCTAGGGCTCGGGAGAGGGAGATTGATCTCGAGATGGAGAAGAAGAGGAAACCGGAGGCGGTTTCGGGTTCAGGCGGTTCGGGCAAAAAGCCCAAGGTTTCGGATCACAGATCTAGGAGTCAGCAGAGCCACGGTCGATGTGGCAAGTGTGGGAGATTGCACGAGGGAGCGTGCAAGGCAGGGAGTTCCGGCTGCTACAAGTGCGGTCGGATTGGGCATTTGAGTAGGGATTGTACGGCCCCTGCTACTGCCGTCGCAGCATCAGATCTGATTTGCTTTCAGTGCAATCAGAGGGGACATAAAAAGTCCCAGTGTCCGAGTTTAGCTGCAGCAGGGAAGGTGGCTGCACCTGCCCCTGCTACCTTGAGGATTACAGATGGCCGGTAGGGCCGAGCTGATGCGCCAGTGGCGAAGAGTAGGGCGTTTCAGATGACAGCAGAGGAGGCGCGAGCGACTCCTGATGTGGTGACGGGTATGTATGTTCCCTTTATCTCTTTATTATTATTGATTGAGTATTGCTTATGATTGTATGTTTTATTCAGGGTCGTTCTCTGTGAACGGCATTTCTGCTTTGGTATTATTCGATTCGGGGGCTACCCGATCATTCGTATCACTTGCGCTTAGCAAGAGATTTAGTAGGGCTCCAGGGGAGCTGGATGGTCCATTAGAGGTTGAGATAGCAGATGATAGGACCGTGAGGGTCGACAGGGTGCATAGAGGGTGTTCTCTTCAGTTATTTGACGAGCAGTTTTCAGTGGATCTGGTACCTATTCCTCTGCGAGGGAATAAGGTTATTGTGGGCATGGATTGGCTAAGCCCCAATGGGGCGGTGATTGATTGTGAGCTTCAGCTAGTGAGGGTCCGCAGTCCCAGTGGGGGAGAGTTAGTGATTCAGGGCGAGAAGCCACAGCGGGGACCGACCTTTTGTTCCGCCGCAAGGGCGAGGCGCTATGTTCAGCAGGGTTGCGCCGGCTTTGTAGCTTACGTCTTGGATGCCCGGGAGAAGGGCAAGATGACAGTTGATGATGTTCCTATTGTTCGAGACTACCCGGACGTGTTTCCCGAGGATTTGCCGGGGATACCTCCTGAGAGACAGGTCGAGTTCGGGATCGACCTAATTCCTGGTGCGGCTCCGATAGCCAAAGCACCGTATCGATTAGCTCCCCCTGAGATGCAGGAGTTTTCTACACAGCTGCAGGATCTGTTAGACAAAGGGTTCATTCGGCCGAGCAGTTCGCCTTGGGGAGCGCCGATCCTGTTTGTGAGGAAGAAGGATGGGTCGCATCGTATGTGTATTGATTATCGGGAGTTGAATAAGGTAACGGTGAAGAACCGTTACCCACTTCCGAGGATAGATGATTTGTTTGATCAGCTTCAGGGAGCGTCTTGGTTCTCCAAGATCGATCTATGCTCCGGTTATCATCAGATGCGGGTTAGAGAAGAAGATGTACAGAAGACTGCTTTCAGGACCAGGTATGGTCATTATGAGTTTGTGGTGATGCCATTTGGGCTCACCAATGCTCCAGCCGCGTTCATGGATCTCATGAACCGCGTGTGTAGGCCGATGCTGGATCGGTCGGTTATAGTGTTCATAGACGATATCTTGGTATATTCCAAGACGTAGGAGCAGCACGAGGAGCACCTGCGGGAGGTGCTGGAGGCTTTGAGGAGGGAGAGACTTTTCGCAAAGTTCTCCAAATGTGAGTTCTGGTTGCGCGAGGTGCAGTTCCTTGGTCACCTCGTCAACCAGAAGGGTATTTTGGTAGATCCGGCCAAGATTGAGGCCGTGATGCAGTGGGAGGCCCCGAAGTCTCCATCTGAGATTCGGAGCTTCCTGGGGTTGGCAGGGTATTATCGGAGATTTATTCAGGATTTCTCCAAGATAGCAGTGCCGCTCACCCGACTGACCAGGAAGTCAGTGGTATTTCGTTGGGGTCCTGAGCAGCAGTCAGCGTTTGAGACCCTCAGGCAGAGATTATACGAGGCTCCGATCCTTACCTTGCCAGAGGGAGTAGAGGACTTTGTAGTCTATTGTGATGCCTCGATCACAGGTATGGGAGCAGTTTTGATGCAGCGAGGCCATGTGATAGCTTATGCCTCGAGACAGTTGAATCCTCACGAGGCTAATTATCCTACCCATGATTTGGAGCTGGGGGCAGTTGTGTTTGCCCTCAAGATTTGGAGGCATTACCTTTATGGGGTTCGTTGTACTATTTACACGGATCACAAGAGTTTGAGGTATCTTATGGATCAGCCGAGTCTGAATATGAGGCAGAGGAGGTGGTTGGATGTGCTAAAGGATTACGACTGTGAGATCCTATACCATCCAGGGAAGGCCAATGTGGTGGCCGATGCCCTGAGCCGCAAGGTGTCGGCGGCCCCTATCAGGGATCTATGTTTGAGGATGACAGTGATCACTCCGTTGTTGGAGCGGATCAAGGAGGCTCAGGTAGAGGGTCTCAAGGAGGAGAGACAGAAGTGTGAGAGGATCGTGGGCCGAGTAGCCTCGTTTGATTATGATAGTCGTGGTTTGCTGACGCTTCACGGGAGAGTGTGGGTACCGTACTGGGGTGGAGTACGGCAAGTGTTGATGGATGAGGCTCATAAGTCTCGGTTTTCTATCCACCCAGGGGCGACGAAGATGTACCGAGATCTTCGACCTGATTATTGGTGGCCCTGCATGAAGCGGGACGTCGCCTGGTACGTCGAGAGATGCCTGACCTGCCGGAAGGTCAAGGCGGAGCACCAGAGACCTCACGGCAGGATGCAGCCGTTAGACATTCCCGTGTGGAAATGGGAGGACATTACCATGGATTTTGTCACCAAGCTTCCCCGGACCGCACGTGGAGTGGATTCGATATGGGTAGTAGTGGATCGGTTGACGAAGAGTGCCCATTTTATCCCGATCCAGGAGAGTATATCGGCGGAGAAGTTAGCCGATATCTATGTGCGTGAGATTGTGGCACGTCATGGAGTGCCGGTATCGGTGGTGTCAGACCGAGATGTCCGTTTCACATCCAAATTTTGGAAGCGGTTCCACGACGAGATGGGTACTCGTCTCCATTTCAGCACCGCTTTCCACCCTCAGACAGACGGGCAGAGCGAGAGGACGATTCAGACTCTCGAGGACATGCTAAGGGCGTGTGTCCTAGATTTCGGTGGCAGTTGGGATACGTATCTTCCGTTAGCGGAATTCTCGTATAACAACAGTTATCATGCGAGCATTGATCGACCTCCCTTTGAGATGCTGTATGGGAGGAAGTGTAGGACCCCGATTTGTTGGGGCGAGGTCGGTCAGCGAGTCATTGGGAGCACAGAGGTGGTGCTCAAGACGACCGAGTTGATCCAGCAGGTCCGTAGTAGACTGCAGACTGCTCAGAGTCGGCAGAAAAGTTACGCCGATAGGAGGCGTTCGGACTTGGAGTTCCAGGTGGGGGATATGGTCCTTCTGAAGGTCTCACCTTGGAAGGGTGTCATCAGGTTCCGGAAGAGGGGCAAGTTGGGCCCCAGATTTATTAGTCCTTTCAGGGTTTTGGCCCGGGTGGGTCGGGTTGCTTATCGGTTAGATCTTCCTGAGGAGCTTAGTCAGATCCACAACACTTTCCATGTGTCTCAGTTGAGGAAGTGTCTGGTGGATGAGTCAGCAGTCGTTCCCTTAGAGGATATTCAGGTTGATAGCAGCCTGAATTATATTGAGAGACCGGTCGCAATTCTGGACCGGAAGACCAAGACCTTGAGGAACAAGGAAATTCAGTTAGTAAAGGTGCAGTGGCAGCACCGGAAGGGGTCTGAGTGGACGTGGGAGGCTGAGGAGGAGATGAGGGAGCACTACCCATAGTTATTTGCAGATTCAGCCGTAGCAGACTTCGAGGACGAAGTCTGAGATAAGTGGGGGAGAATTGTAACGACCCGTGTCCGGTATGGTAATTCCTTGGTATTTATTTTGAAGTTTTGCAAGAGGGACTCGGCGAGTTCATAGCCTGACTTGCCGAGTAGGGTCGGGATTTCGAGCACGTGATTAGCCGGCGACTCGGCGAGTCCATATTCTGGACTCGGCGAGTCTGCCCGTCTGGGAGAAACCCTAAATCCCCGGGTTGCCCACTATTTAAGCCACCTTATAGCCCCCAATCCCGCCTCCTTCACCCTCTAAAGCTGTGAGAAAACCCTAATTCGTTCTTGAGCGATTCTAACTGATTTTGTGTGCTAATTGTGAAGGCTTGAAGAAGGAGAAGAAGAAAGGAGCAAGGAGAAGGATTGTAGAGCAGAGATTCAAGGGAAAGCAACAGCTCTTTGAGGTATTCTTCAAATTTCCTTCCCTTTTATGCTTTGAAACCCTTTCTAGATCTTGTTTATGCCTTTCTAAAGCCTTATGTTGATATGGAAGCTCTCTTATGCCGAGATAACCTTAGATCTGTTCATTTAGGAGTTGTAGAGCCCAGATCTATTGCCTTTATGGAGCTATTTTGCACATTAACCCTAGATCTACCCCTTTTAAGCATCTTTTAGCATTTATTCCCTTGTTCATGCGTTTGTACACGTAAAGTTGGAAACTTTACGTGGTAAATCAGCTTATTGGACTCAGATCTATCATTTGTATGTACTGGATTCGATCAGAGTCGAGTGTAGAATAGTTGCATGGCGGTGACTCGGCGAGTCGGAAGAACGACTCGGCGAGTCTAGTCGCGAGTCCCCGATTTCTTCCTTTCGAGCAGTATCGAGTGGGACCAGTGAGTAAGGGAGTGGACTCAGCGAGTTTGAAGGTACACTCAGTAATCGGGGGACTCGGCGAGTTGTTCATACAACTCGGCGAGTCCAAGGCAATCTTCTTAAGCTCAAGAACAACTCGTCGAGTTGTTCATAGGACTCGGCGAGTCGGATGAAGATTGTCTGAGTTCTTGGATCGGGAGAGTACTCGTCGAGTCGATGCCATACTCGACGAGTAGCAGCGAGTTGAGTCGAGGAGTGAGAATAGGGACTCGGCGAGTTAGCGGCCCAACTCGGCGAGTCAGGTCAACTATGGGTTGACTTTGACCGAGAGTTGACTTTGTCTGAGAGTTGACTTTGACCAAGGGTAAAAGAGTCATTTTACCCAGTGCAGTGTTTAGTATTTGATTTAGTGTGTTTATGGACTTGTAGCCGGGGAGATACCGGAGCAGCAGCAACTAGCTTCCAGAGCCATACACTCAGCAGCCAGTTCACGAGGTGAGTTTCCCTTCAGTAGGAACGGGTCTACGGCCGCAATGCCGGCCCGTGTAATTATCAGTAGTTCTGGTCTTTAGTCTGATGCAGTAGCTAGAGTGCTTGATGTCTTTGTGATTCAAGCATATTCGTGTATGTGTTCCGGACTTCGGTTCGATGCAGTATGCAGTATGTGTGATTATAATAGTTGTTATGTGTTATGCTATGTCATGATCAGTCAGTTCCGGACTTCGGTCCGATGCAGTTAGTTCCGGACTTCGGTCCGATGCAGTCAGTTCCGGATTTCGGTCCGATGCAGTTAGTTCCGGACTTCGGCCCGATGCAGTTAGTTCCGGACGTTGGTCCGATGCAGGGGACAAGGTCCCAGTCAGTTCCGGACTTCGGTCCGATGCAGCTAGTTCCAGACCTCGGTCTGATGCAGTGGGCAAGGCCCAGTATGTGATTTATATGTATTGTATGGTATGTGGTAGTTTGGGGGAGCTCACTAAGCTTCGTGCTTACAGCTTCAATTTTGGTTTCAGGTACTTTCGCTTGTAGAGGGAAGAGCTCGGGATGATGGCATCGCACACACCACAGCTTCAGTTTTTATCCTGGGAGTTGATTTGGTTCTTGATTTTTATATGACATGGATATGATACAGTTTTCCGCACAGTGTTTTTATTATTATTTTGAGATACATCATGTATGGTTTATGATATGACACTTAGATTATGGTTTTTGGTTATGTTGAAAAACGAAATTTTTGGGTCGTATTTTTGGTCGTTTCACATAATAGCACATAAACATATCACATCATCATAAGCTAAACATATATTAACGGATCCTGTCCTAAGGCCTCGCCCTTGTCCTGCTACTGATGAGTCATGGAACCCCGTCCATGCTCGTACTGATAGTGAGATACAGGCCCAGCCCACACTTACTATTTCCCTAACTTGGGCCTCGCCCCTGATCTGCTGCTAATGAGATGTGGAACACCATCCACACTCTGCTATTGGTGAGATACGGGACCCCGCCCACACTCACCTCCCTACCAGGCACATATAAGTATCACACATACAACAAGTATAAACTATCATATAAACCATTCCTTGGGCACCCGCCCACTATCATTGGACCTCGTCCTGAATATCATACTAGCATACTGTGCCTAGGGCTAACCCCCAGGTCTTCTACTCATAACCACATTGGCCAGCATTGTGGCCTTAGACCCATTCACACAAAGGGAAACGCACCTGCACTTGCTGAACTCCCTCTAGCCGTTGCCCGACAACTCTTTGAACTCTTGCTCCACTAGCTCCCCGAGCTACCAATATCAATGTCAACCTTCCAGGTCAACCCTACTCGCCGAGTCTGCCTACTGACTCGCCGAGTTCATATGCTCAGAGTCCTTCCATTCGCGACTTGACTTGCCAAGTCAGTCCATGACTCGCCGAGTCTACCGATTTCCGAGTCCTGACCTATCCAACTCACCGAGTCTCCACTCGACTCACTGATTTGAGTCTCAACTCGAAGGGTTTGGGGTTTCGCGACTTGACTCACTGAGTCCAAGAACAGAGTCGCCGAGTCCAAGGCAATCTTCAACAGACTCGCCGAGTTGTTCTTCTAACTCGCCGAGTTCCTGCCCTACTTCATCCAACTCGTTGAGTCCACCCATGTGACTCGCCGAGTCGCTCCAGTTCTTAATCCATACAATGGCTTTTCAAGCCATGCAGGGGCTCCAAATCATAGATCCATACTTCCAAAGCTCAATCCTCGCATAAAGTTGCAAACTTTACGTATAACTAAAGAGATCTAGGCTCAAACAACCATAAAACCCTCAAATCTCATAACAAAAATAGATCTAGATGCAATGGAGGGAAATAGCAGCTTATTACCTCCAAGATGAACACAAACTAAAGTAGATTTCGAATCTACACCTCTCATTTGAAGCAACCTTCTTGATCTTCAAGTTCCTTTCCAAAGTTTCCTTCCTCCAAAGCTATTTCTCTCAAATGATGGAAGCTCACACGAAATCTAGGGTTTACAGGTTCTCTAGGATGATATGGAGGCTGAGGGAGGGACATAACACCCTTTATATAAGATACAACTCCCGGGATTAGGGTTTTCCTCATTCGGACCAGACTTGCCGAGTCCCCTTAGCCGACTTGCCGAGTCGGTCACTTACTCCTCGTCCCAGATCCCGCTCGGACTCGCCGAGTTCCTCTTTGGACTCGACGAGTCGGCCCTTAAACTTAGGGTTTCCTTTCCTTTCTTGGTCTTCTTGATTTTGGGTGTTACAAATTTCGATCAAATTAAATTCATTAGGTCGGAGGTTAATGAAGTATTGTTGGAAACAAAGGATCCCAATGCAATTAGATGTGCATAGGGGAAAGGAAGGAAGGAAGGAGAGGTAGAAAGATGAAGATAATCATTTTGAAGATATGTAGACCGAAGTAAAATGTCAAGTTAGTTTGGCAACCTATATAAAATCAGGTAATATGATGTAATTAACAGGTTATTAACAAGTTTACTGACTTATTACGTAGAAAAATAAATTTGCTGACTAAATTGGACAAACGTGACAAGTTTGTTGGACTAATATGACATTTTTTCTTTGTAAAAAAGATACAAAACATATAAATACTTGGGTATTTTTACAAATACATAACATATATACACAATTGTTTTATAATAATATTATTGTTTTTTGTTGCCTAAATTTATCAATAAAAAATTTGATTCTATAAAATATTTTTTCTGACTGATGAGTTCAAAAAATCAAATGGAATTAATTTCAAGAGAAGAAATTTCGCAAAAATAATGTTTAAAGTTCCATGTTTAAACAATTTAGATTTGAAATCTCCATTCAATTGATTTTGCTTTATGTTAACCATGTTTTAACACTAGAAATCAAATATTAGGTGTAAGCCTAAGCACAAAATGGATTAAACCGCAAGCAATTAAGAATAAAGTGGCTTCAATTGCCAATAATAATACATGCAAACGTATAACAGACCCTATTACAGTAGGGTTGGTGGTGGTTGGTCGACAAATCTTGGTCTAATTTTACTAATTGTTATAGAATCCAACGACTTATTTGGTCCCCTTTTACTTGAAATAATGGGCAAATGACATAAAAACCCTTAAGTTTTCAGGAAATGTTCGATTTTACCCTTTGGGTTTTTTAGGTTCAACAAATCCGAGTACTTTGTTAAACTTTTCAACCTTTGCCCTTTTATCCGGTTAGGAGGTTAAGAGCCGGTCACCTGCATGTGTCATGCGCCACGTCGACGTCAAATCAGACGAATATGTGAGTAGGCTGCCACGTCGGCACTGATTGAGTAGAGCAAAAGGAAAATGCCTTTGCCATCAAGATGCAAAACATTTTTGTGAACATAACTGAATAATAAAATATAACCTCTAGATTACGACTAAATTAAGTAAGATTCAAATTCGATAGAATGGATCGAACTCAAAACATCTTAATCGCAAAGAAATCGACTTAGAATTTGACCAATATCACTTCTTCCATTTAAGTATGTTTATAAATTTATATATTGACATGGAAAACTGTATTTATATATTTAAACAAATAAATACGTTTATAAATTTGTAAATATGTTTTTTATATATTTTTATTGTAACTAAAAAAAAAAACCCTTTTCTTGTTTTCACTTCTGCCATCTTTACAAAAAAAATTGAGAGAAACATTTTTTTTCATGGTGCAATTGTAAGCAAAAAAGATATGAAAGAACTTTTTTTGTTAAATCATTTTAAAATCTATGCGACCTTTCAACAAACAAAAGTTTTTTTTTTCTAAAAACTTATAAATATGAAATACGTTGTTAAAATATATAAATATCTATAAATATGTTTTTAAAATACACAAATATGATATAAAGGTATTTTAAAATGTATCAATAAATTTAAATACACATTTATCATGTATAAATACATATAAATACATTTTTAAAAATTGTATTTATATCCTTGAAAATATTTTTATATATTTGAAAACACATATGTGTTAAATATTTTTATACATTTTAAAACATATTAAAAATATATAACAATAATAATAATAATAATAATAATAATAATAATAATAATAATAATAATAATAATAATAATAATAATAATTAAAATTAAAAATCAAAATAATAATGATAATAGTATCCGTTTGAAACATTATATCAAAATGTTTAGCAATAAATACGAAAGTAATGTTCTAGCTTCTTAGTAAGTCATGGGCATTATTTTACAAGACCATAAAGGACGTGGTTGGTTTGATCCTTGCTACTCACCCTCTTTCTCCCTTTAATTAGGTTTTTTAATTAATATACGGATTCCTATTAAGCCATGTAAGCATTATGTGGCAAGTTATGTCATTCACAGCCCTTTCATCCTAAGACTAATAATCACTGCAACAACTTCAGCAAATTTCAAGAAAATTGATGAATTGGTTTTAGGTTAGAAAACATCATCATAACATAACGAGAAGACGAAATGTGTCTTGTAAGTGAGCACGATGTGACTAGTTCACTTCTAACTCTATGGAGCCCTATATCGATGAACAACCTAACTCTTTCACATTTTTATCGACCTTATATGTATTTAGGATTTTGTTTCGAGTTCACCTTTAAGTCGATCATATTCGCTACTACCCAATCCCTCATTTTCCATCCTAATCTTATGTGATGTATATTCCAAGATCGACAACTTTCCAACAAGTCTATCCACCTCCAAGGTACTCATCAATACCAAGTTCTAACTCGATTTATCGTTCAATCTAACAACATCGAGAAACATTTTCGACACCTTTTTTATCTATATATATGAGCTTCTGTTCTTCCTGGTGTCATCTAATCAACAAAATATAAAGAACAGACACAACATGGTTACTACGCGACTCAAAGTCTAATCCTTAGCCCGACTCGCCGAGTCATCTCCCAGACTCGTCGAGTCCATTCGTGACATCCTCATTCAGATGATCACAGGCCATTCCATTGCTTCCAATACATAGATCTGGACTCCTAGGACCAGATTCACACGTAAAGTTTCCAACTTTACGTGTATGCAAGGCTCAACAAGCTCCAACAAGCTAAAAAATGAAGGTTTAAGGCAAGGACACTCTCAATCACGCCCCAAAGCTATCACTTTCTGATCTTATGGCTCCAAACCAACCTAGATCTAAAGTTGCAACCTCAGATCTAGTCTCTATACCTGAAATAGATCCCAACCATGCTAAAGAACCCCAAATCACACACCATGGATAAAATAACAAGGAAATAGCTTAAGGTAACGTCCTCTTACCTTAGAGATGAATCTAAACTGATGTAGACTTCAGATCCACAAGCTCTCTTGATGCTATCCTCAAACTCCTCCAACCTCTCTTCACCAATTTCTTCTTCTAAGCTTCAATCTCCTCAATAATGGAGTCTCTCACGATTTAGGGTTTCTCTGGAACACTCAGGGAAGATAGAGGCAGAAATAAAGGCATATCATTCTTTAAATAGGGTACAAACCCCACAAATTAGGGTTTCTCATTCCAGCACGGACTCGTCGAGTCCAGCCGCCGACTCGGCGAGTCCGGTCACTTAACATGTGTCCGGCACACACTTCGACTCGACGAGTTGCAGATCCTACTCGTCGAGTTCCTCTTTTCCAAACTTACACTTTACCCCCTGAACTCTTGATTCTAACTTGGGATGTTACAGGTTCAAAGTCTGAAGAATCTAAGAAGGAAACAAAGATTGGTGGTGACTCAGGTTTTGACTGTCATTATTGTGGAGGCAAGAACCACTTTGCTAAAGACTGCATGCTGAAGAAGAAGTCTGAAATAGTTGATGAAGACGATGAGGAAGCAAACCTCCTGAGACGATTGGAGGAGATCAAGAAAAAGAAATCAACATCTAACAATAACACCATGAATGCTTTGATTGTACAGGATACAGGTGATAATGATGAATTTGGAGGAGTGCAAGTGTGGTCCACACATTCAGAGGACGAAGAAGTAAGAAAGCCCACTCATGGCAAGTCTCTGCTCGTAAAAGAAGAAAAGGTTGAGGGAAGATGTTTGATAGTGACGGAAGGTGTATCACAGATGCGAGGATACACAACAAATGGTGGGCTGGATGACGAGAAGGAGCGAGAGGACAGGTGTTTCGCTGCGAAACCTATCAGTGCACAGATCAACGAATGTGATGAGTTGATCAAGAAGGTACAAAATATTCTCACTTCTCTAAAAATTCCTATTACTAACTATGAAAAGGAACTAAATAGCTTAAAATCTAAATTTTCTAGTTTAAGTAGTAGTCTTACCCAAACTCGTGTCACAAACTCTAACCTGATTGATCAAATTAGCAGGATATCGTCGAAGAGTGAGGAGAGGAGAATATGGATTGAGCAGAAGGAGAAGGAATTAATTAGGTCTAGGGATGAGTCAATCTATTTGCAACAAGACAATCTTATGCTTTTAAAACAACGAAACGTTTTTTGTTTGATTGCGAAAAGATTATATCTTAATATCACTCAGTTACATCTCGATTGTGAAATAGGAAAGAAGATACATCACATGATTTTACCCTTCCTTGAGTTGAAGGAGGATGAAGTCGATGCCGAAGCTTACAGCTGTGAAAATGTTGTACCTTTTGACGAAATATCTCCTCCCTACAAAATTGGTCTTGAAAAAATAGAGCCCTACATAAAGTCAAAAGACCATCAGGACATGCTCAAAAATCTGTTAGATGAAAATGATAAATTGAAATTGAGAACCGAAACTATACAGAAATTTGACTCGTTGAATGCCAAATTAAGTTCAGAAACTAAAATTGATGTTGAAAATGCATCTGAACTTAATGAGGATGATGAGATGAGTGAAATCTCTGTAGAGGATGTGGTGGACTGTTCTGAATTTATCAAGAGAGAGCCCGAAACTAGTAAGAATCTTATTTTTGAAAACTCTGTTGAGTTTGCTTGCTCACCAATAGACAAGACCAAAGTCCTCAAGGCAAAAGTTGTTGTATATCAAAAGGTTCAAACAACTCCAAATCAAGTTTACACAGTTCAAGGAGTTACACCTCAACAAACAGCAGAACTGACAGCATTGGTAGATGAAGATAATGCTAATGGATGTCAGGAGTTTTTCTGGTAGGCACCGATAAATAACGCTGATGAAACAAAAGGCCTATCTCAGAAAACCTCATGGAGAGTGAAGGGTAGGTATGTGGTAGAACCACTAAATGAACCTACAAGATACGATGTACCAAGCACAAGCGGCACCAAAACATCTTCGGGCGAACCAGTGACAGCCTCCAATGAGACGTGTTCATCAAAGAGCGAAAGCCATGCTCAAGTACCGAAGAAAAAGGGCAATATTCATAAAAATCCAAAATAGGTGGCAGAACGAAACACCAACGTAACCTGAGATACAAGAAGAATCTTTCAGAAAGAAAACAGTTTTGGCGATTCTAGAATCCTCATTATGTTAGGTATGAAAAGACAAATAAGTCATGAGGATAACCAAGAGCCTACCGAAAGGAGAGTTTCGGGCATTAGAATGTAAGCCACCGAAATGGTAACTTTGGTCATCATGGGAAAAGCAACCGAAAGGAAGGTTTCGGTCCTCAACATGTAAGCACCTGAAAGGAAGGTTTCGGTCCTCAACATGTAAACAACCGAAAGGATGGATTCGGTCCAAGATCCAATCATCAGAAGAACCGAAGGGAAGAAAGTTTTCGTTCTCAACCAAGGAAGAGCAATAATCGACGATCTAATCTTGCTTCTAAACCTTATTCTTCTCATTCTTATTCTAATTCTCATTCATCTAAAGATTCAAAGGGGAAAGGAAAGCTCTTTCCAGAAGAATATAGGCGCCCGAAATAGACCCAAAAGCATACAGACATCAAAACCACAAATCCTATGTCTAAATCAACTGAGTCCAAGTCAAATAAAATCAAAGTTTTTACAATAAAAAGAAAAGATGAAACAACTCTAATTAAAAGAACTTATCTGGTTGATGTTTCTCTTACTATTCCATGTCCTGTAAATGGCTCACAAGGACCCAAGAAACTTTGGGTTCCTAAATCTGCTTGAAATTTTGCAGGTTATTCATGACGAGCAGTTTGACGAAGAATGGTACATTGATAGTGGCTGCTCGCGTCACATGACAGGAAGGAGGGAAGAACTGAGGGAGTTTCGATCTCTCAAGGATGGTGGAATGGTGAAATATGGCAATAAGTCATTTGGAACTATCAAAGGCTATGGAATGATTAGAAATGGCGATTTCTCGATCAGAAAGGTAGAATACGTTGAAGGGTTGCAACACAACCTCATCAGGGTCTCACAGCTGGTGGTTGGCACCAGATTGAAGGTCTCCTTTGATGACGAAGGCTCAGAGATTGTCGAAAAGAAGTCAAATAATATTCTGCTGAAGTCGAAGCGAAAGGGGGAAATGTACCCTTTAAATCTCGATCCAATTCGAGGGAAACCAGCTGTTTGCTTGCTAACGAAGGCACACTCAGACAAAAGCTGGTTATGGCATCGAAGGCTCTCTCATCTTAATTTCAAAGATATCAACCTGCTGGTACTTGGAGATCACGTTCGAGGTCTTCCAGTTGTCAAATTTGACAAAGAACATCTTTGTGTAGCTTGTTAAATGGGAAAGCAAAGTTGACAAAGTCATACTTCTATTATCAACACAAAGATGATAGAACCATTAGAGCTGCTACATATCGATCTATGTGGTCCTTCCTCTATCGAAAGCGTTGGTGGAAACAAGTACATACTTGTTATCATAGACGACTTCTCTCGCTTCACATTGGTATTTTTCATGAAGCAAAAATCAGAGAAAACTCCCAAGCTCAAACTCTTTATAAAGCAAGTAGAGGTTCAACAGCGAAAAGTGGTTCGTAATGTAAGAAGCGATAATGGCTTGGAATTCAAGAACAATGATTTTGAAGATTATCTAGCTGAGAAGGGAACGAATCACAATTTTTCTGATCCATATACTCCACAACAGAATGGAATCATCGAAAGGCAAAATTGTTCTCTGTGTGAAGTGGCTCGAACTATGTCGAGCTTCGCTTCCTTGCCTTTATATTTTTGGGCTGATGCTATTGCTGCTGCTTGTTACACTCAGAATAGATCATATCTAAATAAGCGATTCTCAATCACTCCTTACTAGATCTTGAACAGCCACATGCCTAATGTGAAATTCTTTCACGTGTTCGGTTCAAGATGCTTCATCTTCAACTCAAAGGAGAATCGAAACAAGTTCGATGCTAAGGCTGATGAAGGAATATGTCTGGGCTACTCCTTGAACTCTACGGCGTATAGAGTTCTGAATAAACGCTCAAAGAATATTGAAGAGACATACTATGTCACTTTCGATGACAGTTATGCCAAGAAGTTGAAGACAACTGAAGGTGCAATGCAGGAAATCTTTCCAAAGTCTAGTCAAGGCATTGTGCCTATTTCAAATCTTTTCGAGCAATGTATGCTTCTCTTCGATGAACCACAAAAAGCTATTTATTTTGAATCCAAGGCTAAAGATAATAGAGTCGACAGTTTGAAGCAAATAATTGACGATGCTGCACAGAAGATGGCAACTGAACAACCAAATGCAAATGAAAGGCCTGACTCAAGCAAACCTTTTGGTGACTGTTCTTCTATCCAGGGGGAGGGTTCGTCTCTACCAAATAATCAGGGTTCATCACTTCAGGGGGAGAATTCATCGTCACAGTCATGAAGTTAAACCGAAAGTCCAAATGAAGGGGAGCATTCTAATCCAGAAATTGAACTCATATCATCATTCGAGGGGGAGAATACGAATGTCAATGATGATGATACACAATCTGAATTTGAAGAAGAAATTAATGCAGAACTGGATCCCTCTTCTGATCCAAACCCTCCTCTCATTAAATGGACCAAAGACCATCCTCAAAGTCAAATCATTGGGGAATCTCCTGAAAAGGTATTAACTCGATCACAGCTGAAAGCGAAGCAAGCTGCACTATTCTCTCAAGTAGAATTTTGCATGTTCAACTCTTTCGTCTCCAAAGTTGAACCGAAGACGGTGAATTCAGCTCTTGATCATTCTGATTGGGTTCAAGCCATGCAAGATGAGCTGAACGAGTTTGAAAGAAACAAAGTATGACGTCTAATTCCAACTCCTAAGGTTGCTTCGGTTGTCGGTCTCAAATGGGTATTCAGAAATAAGATGGACAAAGAAGGAAATGTGATTTGGAACAAGGCCCGGTTGGTGGTGAAAGGCTACTGTCAAGAGGAAGGTATAGATTATGAAGAAACCTTCGCTCTAGTTGCAAGATTAGAGTCGGTTCGAATCTTTCTTGCTTATGCTGCACATAAGAATTTTGAAGTCTATCAAATGGACGTGAAGTGTGCCTTTCTCAATGGAGAACTTGAAGAAACTGTGTGCGTAGAGCAACCGCCAGGCTTCGTGAACAAGAAGTATCCAGATCACTGCTACATTCTGGACAAGGCAGTATATGGCCTGAAGCAGGCTCCCAGAGCATGGTATGAAACCCTTACTCGATTCTTGAAAATGTCTAAATTTAAACAAGGTTCAATTGACCCAACCTTCTTTCGTAAGAAAGAAGCCAACCACCTTATGATAGTCCAAATTTATGTTGATAACATCATCTTTGGCTCCACGAATCCCAGCCTAATAGTTGAATTCGAGAAGTTGATGGAAACTAAATTTGAGATGAGCTCAATGGGTCCAATTAACTTTTGCCTTGGCTTGAATATTAGACAGGGACCCAAAGGCATTTTTATCAATCAGGAGGCATACACAAAAACATTGCTTGCCAAGTTTGGCATGATGGGAGACTCCAAAGTGAATGTTCCTATGGCTTTTGGAACTAAGCTTACACCATCGTTGGAGAAGCCAGTTGCTGACATGACGCTTTATTGTCAGATTATTGGGTCACTGATGTATGTCACAGCCAGCACACCAGACATCATGTTCTCAGTCTGATATTGTGCTCGATTTCAAGCCAACCCACGCGAACCTCACATGCTGGCAGTGAAGAACATCTTTCGCTATCTGAAGCGAACTTCCTCTCTCAATCTATGACATCCAGCCAACTTAGGTTTCTTTGTCCAAGCATTCTCAGATGTCGACCTAGGGGGTTGTGGATTGCATCGTAAAAGCACTACTGGAGGATGCCAAATTCTTGATGGTAAATTGGTTAGCTGACAATCAAAGAAACAAACCTCTATTTCTCTCTCCACGGCTGAAGCTGAATATATAGCCGCCACCTCATTCACATCTCAGGTCGTTTGGATACAAAGTTAGCTTAGGGACTATGGGTTGAACATAAAGAAAATCCCACTATATTGCGACTTTGAAAGTGAAATTAGGATTTGTCAGAACCCAGTGCAACACTCGAAGACAAAGCACATAGCACTGCGGTATCACTTCATCAAAGATCGTGTGGAAGATGGTAACGTAGAAATTCATTTCGTTAGGACCACTGATCAATTAGCAGATATATTCACTAACGCTTTACCTGAAGCAAGTTTCAATAAGATCTTACAAGGCCTAGGAATGATGGAAGCAGAATCAGTACCAAAATCACCTTCGCTTCATTAAAGGTAAGAAGCGAAATAGAGCGAACGCTCGGTCTATTTCGGGTTCGGTTCACCCGGGAACCGAAATGAACCAAACGCTCGGTCTATTTCTGGTTTAGTCCTACTAAACTCAGTTCACTTCTTTTTCGTTAAAAGGAATTTCGGTTGTATTCTTCTGTACACTCTTTTTCATACTTATTTTTATGTTTTTCTTTTCAAATTTCTTATATATATAATCAAAAAATAATTTTCTTTTGTTTTTATTTTTCTTTCGAAATTTTTCACAAAATACAAAAATATTTTTCATTTTATTTCAATTTTCATATGTTTTTTTTTCATATCAAAGATACTCTCAATGGTGGAGCTGCAACACATATAAATTCTTTTCATAAGACTAGTTAAGTGTCCCTAGATGCATGCTGTTGCATGTTGACCAAGGCCTCAAAAGATTTTGAGTGAAGCCTTAATAATGTGATAAATACAAATCATGTTTTCCAAATTAGGCTGTTACATTCATTCTAATCGAGAGCTACCTTACTCTTCTCATATTAAGTTTAGAGTTTTCTGCTAGGTCCTTCTTTTATAGTAGAGGTACATTCTCTTCTTAAACCACCTACATTTTTTTTCTCCATTTCACTTCATCTCATTCATGTAACCCTTGAGAGTCTCAACACTTACCAATGAGGTTTATGGTTACACAACATCTGCGTTTATGATCTTAGTTTCGTGCCACTATGTACTAAGTGAAACCCAAAAATTCAATACCAATAATGCATTGACGGTGAACAATTACTATGTTCTAGCTTTCACCAATCAAATCTCTTTTTATTTTGAGAGATCCTATTGAAAATTTCTATAACCAAGACTTTTCTTCCCCAAGGATCCAGTTATATTTTTTTGAGATTTCTCAGTTTCAACAAGTCACTAAATACATATCAAACCTACTTGTTCAACAGGCCACATTGGTCTCACAAGTACTTCATTCTCTTTTGGTCTTATATCAAGAACCGAAACTTGAATTGAAGCGAAAGCCACCCTTACAAGCCTTATATCTAAAAGATTGCTTTCATTTCCTCTTAACAGGCACTTGATCGTATTCTAACGGGAAACCACACAAACACTTTGAAGTCACTTTTGAGTTGAAAGAAAGAAATTCGTGCCCGGGATCTACTGCTTCATGTCTTAATTGACATCACAATATCCCATAAAGTTCGATTTATTTCTTTTTCATTGACACTCTATGCACGAAAATCATTGACTTTCCAAAAGTCTGGTTCTATTTTATATATGAGCTAATTTTTATAGCTTGGGTTCTAAAAAGCATTACGGTGATTTTCAATCGATAAAATAAGGGCGACGACGGTTCATGTAAATTATGTGGGTGACGTTTCAGATAAAGCACAATGAATGAGTCATTAATTATCGAATCGTTTCGTTTATTTGACAAAGGTACTTTCTATGGAAAGGCGCGTAAAAAGTGAAACGTCTTTTCTCTCTCCCGCGTCATCATCGGCGTTGCCAACTGTCTACTCCCCATCGCATCAGGAAACGTTTCACAAAAGGACGAGATTTTAGTCGGATCTTTCTCTCTCTTACTCTCACGTATAAAAGGGTTTCTCACGATCAACTTTACTCTTTTACCACTCACAAATCTTCTAAAAGAAAAAGAGTGATTTCTCTAACTATTCATCATCTTCTTCTCAAGTTTCATCAATGGCGGAATCGTCTTCTATTCAAGATACCTCTGTTCACTCCGACCTTCTGGCCATTAAGCCACAACAAAACCTCATCATTGATCTTACACCATTCATCTATGAACCCTACATGTTGTATGTGGTAGTATGCCTCAAATACTCTCCACTTGTCGATGCCCTTACAAAGGTGGAAGTGGTTCCCATGTCTTGCCTCTCTCACATCTATTCAACCGCTTATTATGACAAGGTTGCTGAGAGGATTCACTTTGACATTCACAACGAGAAGACCTCGATTTCCAAGAATCGTTTCTATGCCCTACTTGGTCTTGCTCACGAACCTACTTTGGTAAACACTGACTCCATCACTACTGGTTAACTGTTCTCGATGTTCTACCAAATGGGGTACACTGAAACCCTAACCACTGTCACAAAGTTCAAGAAATTCTATCTTCCCTCACAATGGAACAGGCTCTTTACTCTCTTATTCAAGGGTCTCTCAGAGCGTAGCGCTGGATCTGATGGAGCAAGCAAGTCATTTATGACTATGCTTTATGGGTTGTACAATGGTGCACATCTGGACTTTGGGGCGGTCATATGGCAACAACTTGTTCAGATTTTATACTCTTCTTCTCACCATTCTGAGATTTTATGTGGCAGGTATTGGTCAATTATCACAAAAAGTGGGCAATGGATCGTCTTCACGTTCCAATCATGGCAGACTCCCTTCTCTCATATATCGCAACATTTCACACAACAAAGGTTATCGTCACAGATCCTTCCAAGTTTTTCTTCATTGGATAGATTCCCAAAGCTATGTATGCCTGTGTGTCTAAGGCAAGTAACATCATTCAAGAATACAAGAAGCTTCCTTCTTCAGGTCCAAGGGAACTCACTCCTGCTATGATTCGCTCCATAGAGGAAGCAGACAAGCCTACAAAGAGGGGAAAGAAACCAGAAAAACAACAGGATGTGAGGGTTCTTAAACCTGTAAAGGGGCAAACCCTACGGTAGCGAAAGTCTGACAAGGCGGCTCCTTCCCTGCCTAAGCAGAAGAAAACCAAAAAGCCAGCCAGGAGGCTTATCCTTCAATCCTCTAGTGATTCAGACTCTATGTATGTTCCACCAGGCAACAAACCACCTACTCCTACCACGTCAGAGAACGAAAGCTTTGATGAGGAGGTTTCGGCTCGTGGTGATACTCCTCCTAGATCACCCACACCCGAGGTACCTGTTCGGTCTCCAGTACCTTCTTCTCCACCTGCTTCTATTCCTATTTCCTTACCAACAACCTTCCCAGTTATCACATCCCAACCTACCTCTCCCATTCCTATTCCCACTCCTCTTTTTTCTGAAGCAACAAAAACGACCACCGATGGAGTTTAAACCAACGTATATGATACGGGGGTTCGGTCTTCAATCCCATAAACAACCAAACCATTATCTCCCATACCTTCAACTAAAACCAACACTGTCCTTGGTGGAGAAGACATGGTATTTGATTCCTTTTACTACATCCCTTATCATGTTGAAAGTGATGAAGATGATGATGCTCCTCTCACCAAAAAGCATCTCAAGGAGCTGAATGCCAAACTTGACACTCTCATGGCCTCTTCTTCCTCTCACAATCCCAATTCGGAGTTTGCTATTCAGAAAATGATTTACTCCTTTGTCAAAGCACATGAGGCTTCCATTTCTCGTGCCACAACAGCTATTACCGCTTCAACCAAAGTGTGTACAGACACGATCGAAAAAGTCGATAAACTAATTCAAGATGCTAACATTTTTCTTGAGTCCTTACAGGGAGCAGCTGAGTTGAACGCTTCTAAAGTGACTAACTCAATCACCAAGCTCGAAGAAGCATTTTCCGTTGAGAAGAAAAATTTTGTGAATCTTCGCCAGGATATTCAAAAGGACAATGCTGCTCTTTTATCCTCTCTCAATGAGCGTTTCACCAACCTTCAAGATGATCTAGCCATGGAGAACTCACTCATGGATGAGCTTGCTCGCAAGACTACTGAGGTCAAGACCAAGAATCTCCAACTTTCTCAGGCGAACAACGAGGTCAATCAACTTCGCTTTGAAAGGGCTGTTGTCAAAAGTTATGTCTCCGACGTCCACACTATTCTCTTGAGCGTTTTGGAGGCTCATGACCCTATTTTGACTATTTTTGTTAGACGTCATCTTGCTGACAAATTTCGTCCTACCCTTGGGATGTTGAGTCGCATTGAAGGTGTTTTAGAGGCAATGGTACCTCCGAAACAAGGGGGAGAAGGACTCACATCTTCATCTCAACCTCCAACTAAGTCTCAACCTCCTCTCACTTCCCAGCCGGAACAACAGAAGACTAAGCATGCTTCAGGTTCGGGTCCTAGGAATAAAGGCAAGGGTCCTATAGTGGATGACAGTGATGAGGAAGAGGAAACAATCGTTGATGCTTTGAATCGAAAGGCAAGGGAAAGGGAAATCGATCCCAATGCCAAAATTGTAAAAGAAGCTAAAGAAAAAGAAAGAAGATTAAAAGAGGCTTAGGATCTTCTAGAAAGCAAGAAAACCCTTTTTCCCTTCTGGACGTTGGATAAGCTTCTCAAAGAAGCCACCGACTCTCCTAGCACTCATTGGCTTGACCCAATAGTGTCTTTAGACAGTACAAAAAGAAAGGACTCTCAACTTGATATGCCTATCACCCGAAAGGCGTTTGTGTTTCACTGCTCTCTTCCCATTGTAGAAGTCCCACATCCAAAACCGAAGGTTGATCGTGAGCTCATCGACTACTACTTGGAGTTCCCTCAACCACAATATCTCACTTGGAGCGCTCAGAAAATCATCACAGTTCAGGTCCTTAAGCCTCAAGCAGCAGGAAAGTTCATCAACGTCAAGTTCAAAGTCACCGGAGGTTCGGCTTTGTCTGAGCGTACCTTCTCTCTTGTTGATCCACCCAATCTTAATCCTCATGATTGGATTGTCCTGCACAACATTCTACTCTCCAACCTAGTTGAGTATGAGCCAATTATTGATCATCTTAAAAGATTGCTAGTCTGCTACGTTCTGGAGGTAGCTAGGATGGATCAAGAGGTCGCTTTGGTTCTCAGGAAGAAGCCCACTATTTTGCATGTTGGTTCTGCTAGTTTTGTCAATAAGATGAAGATGGTAAAGATTGATCCGGTCATAAACTCTATGATGTTCACCAAATAGGATGGTAAGAAATGTCTGTTTGCTTTAACTGATAAACATCTCTTTACTACTTCGTGACTGGAGTATGTACTGGGAATTATTCACAGATGCAAGCAGAACAGTGAAAGAGACAAGAAGTACTTCACTGATTTGATAAGATGGTATATCCACTTTCTCCATGTTCTTTTTCCATGATTCCATGTTTGTTCAAAGCAGTGAAGCGAACTACTGCCAATCAACCGAAGTGAAGGTCTCACCCTAATTGACGCAAAGGGGGAGATTTTTGGGATTATGATGTTGCGTCCTGGGCTCGTTCCTTTTAACTCGGTTTTGTAGCCGGTTTGGGCCTGTCCAACCGTGTATTATTTTATTCTAGAGTTTTAGTATTTAAGGTGCATGCATGCATCCTTAGTAAGTAATGCTTTAATAATTCTCTTCATAGTATTGTAAACCCTAGCTCGCCTCTACAGTGGAAGTTATTTATCGAGCTCCGTTGAGGCGTGACGACGTTTGAATCATAAGCTTCATATTGATTCCATATTGTGTTCTTTGTCCTGTTTGATTGAATAGTTTGTTCTTTATTAATATACATGTAAAAGATCTAAACGATCAAGAGATTTATTCTCATCACAAGGTTCACTTGGGTCTTCTTCCTAAGGCTGAAATCCAAAATAGCCTCTGAGCTCATAAATATTATTAAAGGAATATAAGTTCTTATCAAACTCGCAGTCAGGAGAATTCGTAGTGACAATGGCTCGGAATTCACTAATTCCACCGTTGAGAAATTCTTTACCGAAAAAGGAATTGACCACAACTTCTCAGGTCCCTACACTCCACAACAGAACAGTGTAGTTGAAAGACGCAATAGAATACTTGTTGAAGCTGCTTGATCAATGCTAAACTTCGCAAATCTACCACTCTATCTCTGGGCTGAAGCCATATAAACTGCATGCTTTACTCAAAATCGAAGTATCATCAATCGACGCCTCAACATGACACCATACGAAGCTATGAATAGTCGAAAGCCAACAATCTCGTTTCTTCATGTTTTCGGATGTAGGTGCTTCATCAAGAACAACCATGATCAGCTTACCAAGTTCTAACCTAAAGTTGATGAAGACATCTTCCTTGGATACTCCTCTAAATCAAAGGCTTCCAGAGTTCTTAATCGAAGAACTCGTGTTCTAGAAGAAAGTCTTGATGTTACATTCGATGAAAACTTCGTTCAGAATACTGGACCAACTCATGTTATAACTCACATTATAGAGTCCGATGCTCCACTGCCAAGAAGTCCGAACCCGCAAAAAATTCTTGAAGTCGACTTTGATACTCTCTTTGGACCCTCCGAAACCGCCCATGATTCGGAATCTCGAACAAGACAACTCCCTCGTTCGGAAGCTCCTGTTTCGCAAAATGTCTCTGGTCTGATCCCAAGTCTCTCTCCATTTGATTCTAAACCATTTCAACCTTCTCAGGCTTACGGGGAGAATGTTCAACCCTCACTTGAATCAAATGTAGATGGATTCCTAGATGCAGTAGCTGACTTTGATGACTCAAATCCTATCAACATTGATGACATTGAAAATTTCTTTGAATTCCCTTATGATGTTAATGTCAACCTCTCCGGATCAGAAGTTCAGGGGGAGCATCTTCCATAAGTTGAAACCATTCAGAGGGAGAAAATCAATCCCATTGTTGATATTATATCGTCTGCTACTCAAGAACTTCCAAGGTTACATGCCTAGACCAAGGATCATCATCCCAACCAAGTTATTGGAAAACCTAATGCTGGTGTTCAAGCTCGATCTGCGGCAAGTTTTCAAAAAACGAATGTCATTTTTCAGCATTCATATCTACGGTTGAACCCAAATCCATCAAGGAAGAATTAGAACATGCTGACCGGATTACAACCATGTAGGAAGAATTAGAAGAATTTGATAGAAATGAAGTATGGACTCTCGTGCCTCCTCCCTCAGATCACCATATTGTTCGTACTAGATGGGTGTTTCAAAACAAGTTAGATGACACAAGAGTTATTGTTTGAAATAAAGCAAGATTGGTGGCCAAAGGATTCACTCAGATCAAAGTCCTCGACTACGATGAGACCTTTTCTCCTGTTGCACGTCTTGAAGCCATCATAATCTTTCTTGCTTATGTTGCTCACAAAGGCTTCAACGTTTACTAAATGGATGTTAAAAGCTCTTTTCTTAATGGTTAACTTGACACAGAAGTATATCTTCAACAGACCCCAATTTTGTTAATCTCACTTTTCTGAACTACTGTTACAAACTTCGGAAAGCTATCTACGGTCTAAAGCAATCTCTTCGCGCATGGTACGAGACCCTCACTGACTTTCTCAGGCGCTCTGGTTTCCAAATAGGAATCTTAGAACCTACCTTGTTCCGAAGATCGAGTGGAAAGCATCTCATGCTGGTTCAAATCTATGTTGACGACATTATTTTAGGATATGCAGATTCATTTATGGTTACTGACTTTGCTAAACTAATGATCAATCGATTCCAAATGAGCATGAAGTGGGAGTTAAGCTTCTTTCTTGGTCTCCAACTTAAACAAACTAAAAGAGGACTTTTCATTCACCAAGAGAAGTACATTTCAGAACTCCTCAAAAAATACTCAATGGACACTTGTGCCTCAGCCAAGGTACCTATGGGCTTCGGACACAAGATCTTTTCCGACCCTTCAGGTGTATCAGTTGATGAAAACAAATACAGAGGAATGATTGGATCCCTGCTCTATGTCACAGCAAGTCGACCGGATATCATGTTTTCCACATGTTTGTGTGCAAGACTTCAAGTCAATCCAAAGATGTCTCATCTCCTGGCTGTGAAACAAATTTTCCGATACCTCAAAGGTACAAAGAGTCTTGGAATCTGGTGCCCAACAAATGAGGGCTCCCTACTTCAAGCATACTTAGATTCAAACTATGGTGGTCTTCAACTTCATAGAAAAAGCACATCAGGTAGCTGTCAATTTTTAGGTGTTCGTTTGGTGAGTTGGTCATCCAAGAAACAGAATTGCATTGCACTCTCTACAACCGAAGCTGAATACATTGTTGCTACCAGTTGTACATCTCAGGTTCTGTGGATGAAATCTCAACTTTTGGATTATAGTTACCGTTTTCAACGCATTCCTATCTATTGTGATTCTAAAATGCCATTGTGATTTCACACAATCCAATTCAGCACTCCATGACTAACCACATTGATATAAGGTACCATTTTATAAAAGATCATGTTTTAAATAGTAACATTGAACTCATTTTTGTTCCATCTGACGATGAGATTGCTGATTTACTAAGGCATTAGACGAAACGAAATTCAATGGTGTTTTGAACAAGATGGGCATGATGATGCCAGATCCTCAATTCTTTCAAGAGAGTTGTTCTCTTTGATACAAATATTCTGAAGAAAATTGGTTTCGATCTCAAAAGAACTTTTTATCTCGAAAGTATTCTCCCTCGGAATACATAAGATCTTTTTACGTGTCTTCATTTCTGACCATCACTTATGTTTAAGTTGTACAGTTCATCTTGATCATTTAAGTCCATATAGTAATCTTGATCACTTTTTGCATCCTGCAATATACTTCACCATGGCATCCCGGAATTCCACTCCGGAAAGGTATTGCATTCTATACTTTGAAATTTTCAAAATTCACTCCGAAAGTTTTCTCAAATCTTGTTTCGAAATGTCTTACAAATCATTTTCCGGAAATTCTCCATATTTTTCACTCCAGAACATAAAATCGTTATATTGGAATCTTGCTCCGGAATCGAAGATTTTTGACTCGAGAATCATTAACCTTTTTTCCCGGAATCGCAAACCTTTTGACTCTGAAATTTTAAAGTTTCACTCCGAACCGATCCTGTTTCGGACCATTTCCTGAACTTTTTATTATCCGGAACTCAACTCTTTACCTTCTGAATCTCAAACTGTTCGGAATCGATCATTCGGAAACCCAAGAGTCAATAAGGTGAAACGTTTTCTTTGTAACGATTACTTTGTGAAGCTCCTTATCTAATCTTCCTTGATTTTCGCACCACATATGCACGTCTCCAAAAGCATCCATCTAATCACCATTTCGGTTTTTTATCCAAGCTACAAGCAACCCTACCTTCCCAAGTCAACTCAACCCCAAAACCAGTTACTCATTTAATGCAACCCGGTTCAAAGTCAGATCCTCATCATTATCCTTCTAACCCGACCAACTTTCCTCAAATATAAATACTCCCCAAACATACCTTTTACCTCTTTACGCGCTCAAACCCTCCAAAAATTCAAATATTCTTTGTGTTCATCGTGTTCTTCAAGAATTCAACCTTCTGCAACAATGGCTTCCCAATCCTCTTCACAGAAAAACGCAGCAACTGCCTCAACTCCTAGGAAATCCATTGCCAATGTCACACCCCCGAAACCTGAATGGCGGAAACGTTCGGGGGCGGATGACTTCATGTGGTAACGTAACAAATGAATACATAGTAAAGAAAGCAATACAACCATCATATATATAATCGAAAGTTTACATTTGTCAAAAGTTACATGTTCAAAACCAATTACAATATGATGTCACAATATGAGATTAAACTGGTGCCGCAGTATCCCTTCTTCAAAAGCATATTGATACCTGAAATTACTGAATCCCTGGGACATACAAGTAATTTTGAAAGAGTAGATCAACATTTAAGCTGGTGAGTTTCATAAGTATTAAATGACAAAGGTTTGTATAAAATGAAATGTTTTGTCCTTGTTTGTTTGTTTTCTAGAAAATCCTATATTTTCTACTAGTATAAAAGTAGCCTTCTCTCAAGACCAATGTTTGTTTCTAAAATGTATGTAAGTGTAAAATAACCAATGTGTTTGAAAACCTCGTAAATCAATGTATTTTTAATACCCCATGTGAGTTTTATAACCATACTATTGACTCGGAATGCCAATACACAACGTTCTTCAGGCGTTGGAATGTTATGACGTTTGTCACCCCAAATGGTGGACTGTAGCTAACAGTCAAGGCGTGGGTTGTCAAGCCCGTATAGATCTATACACAAACACCATGCTCCCCCTCCAAGGGATTCTGGTATATAATACAGGACTTGAAATATGTACTCGAACGTACGTGAAGTTAATGCCTCACAAAACGTGGTATAAAAACAGATTTACGTGTTAAAATGTTCGTTTGTTCTTGTATATGAAAGGGACTTCTTGAAAATCGTGTTTCTAGTATGTAAAAGTTAGCAATAGCCTCATAAAACTATACCTATTATAGTTTTCTAAAAGCGTGTCTCGTTTGTTTAGAAATACCTAGAAAAGGAATCACTTGTTATGAAAGTATAGATTTTTGTAGAGCCTAAGATAGACAAGTATACATATAATCTAAGAAAATGTTTAGTTTATACATGCATTACAACAATTTATATTTCAAAAGATAGAATGCTATTGTAACATATTTTATATACGAGAGTTCCCTATAAAGTTTATAAATCACATATGATTTGGTTAAATAAAAGCATATAATAATTCTTTATATAACACACGATGATACTCGTGTGTTTTACTTGTATTCCCCCCTTGAAAGCATATAAAAGCATTTATAGAACATTTAAAAGGTTAATTAAGGGGTATTAACTCACTTGAAAGTTTGAAGAAAGTGAGATGGAAACCGGGCAGAGTTTCGTCTCGGGAAACGGATTTTTCTCGGGATTCTTGGGAATCTCGGGAGTAAAAACGACCTTCGGGACTTGAGCAAAATGATCGGGGCATCGGGCTAGAACGGGCACGGAAAACGAGGCAAGAACGCAAAATAAATGAGAGGAAATGGAGCCCTTTCTTCGGAATCCTCGTATCCCTTTTATAGGGGCTAGAACCGCCTCGGTACGCGGGGCGTACGAGGGTATGCGGGGCGTACGTGTGCGTCATGCATGACCGAGTCCTCGACTGCCTCGGACTTCGGATGGGATAAGCTAGCTTCGCATAGACCGGGACGTGGACGATCTGAGGCCTAGGCCTTGAGTATGCGGGGCGTACGAGGGTACGCAGGGCGTACTTCGGCCCTATCTGCTGACTCCCTTCGGATAATACCAAACAATTATAATTAAAATTATATTTAATTTAATTAATAAACTTCTAAAATTCATATCTTCTTCATATGAATTTTGTTTTTGATGGTCTTTATATCCACGCGTAGGTGAGACTACGCTCTACAACTTGCGTTTAGACTCCGTCGGCAAATTTCGAAAATATTTTTATTATTTATTTTTAAAGTGTCGTGTTTAAGGAATTTCTCTAAAAATTCATAACTTCTTTATCTGACGTCGGTTTTTTCCAGACTCTTTACCGCTGAATTACCATTGTCAAGACCTTCGATTCTCGTTTAGGTCATTCCGGCCAAAAGTCGCTCGATCTCCGATTCGAGTTTTTAGCTGTCTGTTGCTAAGCCGAACTTTGCAAAAATCATAACTTCAATATACGAAGCCGGATTTGGACATTCTTTTTACGTACGATCACGGTTTAATGACATTAAACATAGTAGGAATTTAAATAGAAACTTTTTGGTCATTTTATCATCTAAGTTAATTTTATTAACTCAAAAGTGGTTAAAATACTTGACTTTTTAGGCCATTACAAAGAGTTGAAATATCGGGTTGTCACAGCCAAGAAGAAACCCTTCAAGAAATCCTCATCATCAACATCATTTGAGCCTTTTCTCAGGGACATAACCCAATTGTTTTCGCTTAACCCTATGGATTACGATGAATCCATCAGAGTAATGATCGAGTTCATAGCCAACTATCCCATCTCCATTCCTCTCACAAAAGTCCGTGAACCACCTCTCTCACTTCATCATATTCAAATAGCCTTCACCAGAATCAAACTCGAAGACGATGTTCTGGAAACAAAAATTATTGGGGATAGAATAGTACCAATCTACAAATCCACTTTCCTCAAGGAAATCGGAGTGAAACCAAACCAAAGAATTTCAAAGTTCAAGAACCAATTCTAGAAGAATTTCAATAGTTCTTGAACCACATTGGATACACTCAAGACTACAAGGACAAATATTTCAATAAGTCAGTAGTCTCTGGCCTATCGAATGTATTGATGCACTTTATCATTCATGGGCTATCTGGCAAGCACGGAGGAACTGATACCCTCAGCAAGGATTGGTTGTATGTGGTATACAACATGTATTCCGGACGCAAAAATGGATTTGACCTTCCGGAAGTGCTATGGCAAGACTTCTGTAAGTTTTCCATCAACAGAAAGGAGAATGACGTCTCAAGCCCTAGGTTCTGGGCTCTGACACTTCAGAGGAACTCTCGGAACCTATTCATGTTAACATGATTCCTCTGGAAGTATGCATTTCTTTCAAGGATGTTAAATCATATATAATTCCAGACCAATGTTCTTTTGGTCCTGTCCGGAGATTACCTCAACATATGTTGGACCTCATCCCTTCCATATCCATTCACCTTCAAAAACATTTGGAGACTTAGACTGTGTTTGACCCAACACAGTCTATCCAAGTTCCCATTGAGCCTACTCTAGAAGAGGCCCATCTTTCCATATCTGGACCAAAAAAATCCAAAAAGTCTGCCAAAAGGAAAACTTCCCCTTTGAAACCTAAGGCCAAAAGGAAATCCAAAGTCAATTCCACCTCTTAATAGGAAGGAACCCATGACATTCAGGCTGATTATTGTCACACCCCCAAACCGAAACAACAGAAATGTTCGGGGTGGACGACGTCATATGTAGTATCACAAGCATTGAATCATGTTAATCATAGTAAACACAACCATTACATTATAAGATATTTTACATCTGTTTGTTTCTTTTTTTTACATATCAAAAGTAGTAAAAGAAAAATATTTGACTCTATACACTTTGTCTTCTCAAAACTCCAAGAGGTACCTGTCTACTGATTTTCAGAGAATACAAGCAGTTTTGAAAGAGTATCAGGATAAAGCTGGTGAGTTCATAAGCGATGCTTTTGTACTGAAAACCTGTTGATGAGTCTATGAAAATGTCCGTATGTTTCCAAGAAAATCCAACATTTTCTTTAGTAAAATCATGATAATACCAGTTCCTTCTATCACTACTTAGTTCATACTAGTCATGTATAAACAAATATCGAACATATAGTGGATTATATGAATCTGCCCTAAGTCCACAATCAAATAAGGAACAGGAAATGAGGCGGAAACCACACATTCCATAGTATATCAAATATTTTTCATACATAACTTAAATGTATAAACTAAGAAATCAAAGAATTAACTAATTTTTTTATTATTGTATCTTGTTCTAGCATATGAAACATCTTAGTGTGTATGCTTAATTACTAATAGATATGTTGTATAATGAACTCTATATGAAAAACCATCATATAGAACGTATTGTTTGAAAACCCTGTCTACCACCAGTATGGCAGTATTATAGTAGTTTTATTAATTAAAATAAAACTAATGAAGCATGGAACCTCATAAACATATGTTAGTTTATACTTATTGTGAGTCGCATAAGCATGCTTGATATGACCTAGTACCTTTATGACGTTCTTCAAGTGTCGGATACATGATATTTGTCACCCCAGGCATCCCTGCCTAACTGTCGTTAGCAGTTCAGGTGTGGGATTGTCAGTCCCGAATAGATCTATTCACAAAGCTCACGCTCTCTCTCCAGGAGACTCTGGTTATACTACGATTGGATTTAATTCAGTACACCAAAGGGTACAATGTTGAATATGTTGTCTCACAATCCTGTATTAACTAGTTTATATGTAGTATTGTTCTATAGTATTTGAATCTGTGTGTACACTGTATAGGTAATAATTATAATTAAATTATTATTAAATGTTGTACTCTTGTAGTAATATATATCATAAACTAAATCTATCATAGTTTAGATGTTTAGTCAAACATGAAATCTGAAACGGTAAAAGCTATCCATTGAATTCCCCAAACTATACCCATTATAGTTTGCTTGAAATGTTTTGTATTGATTTGTAAACTGTTCTGAAAACTAAGGAATTGTGTTTTTAAGTTGAAAGCATCCCTTATGCTCAGCATAGTACAAAAAGGATAAAATGTCTAAATATTTTTATAAAACATGGGAAAATCGTTTAACTATATCAATTGCATAAGTTTTAAACTCGTTGAAATCATTTGTGTTTGGCTTGTATTCCCCTCTGAAAATATTAAAAATCATAAAAGCGTAGGGGTATGAACTCACTGTTAGTCGTGTACAAGCGTTAAATCAACGAACCTAAATGAAGGCCCTCACGTTGTAGTGTGGCACTTAACGGAATCCTATTCACAATTAAATATGTATATGTATCTAAATTAGCAATTGCGTTAGATAAGGTGTTAGGAAAACACTTGCTTTCGGTTAAGGAATGTTACAGGGACTTGACTGAATCGAGGAAAGTGGGTTTTCAGTCAATTGCACCACTTAGGGAGTGTGTTCATCCGTGAAGGGAGTGTACGGTCGTGAACCGTGTACGGATTTAGACTGCCTCTCGAAGGGTGTACGGCCTTTGAAGGTGTACGGCTGTGAACGAGTGTACAGTCAATGAAGATTTGCAGTTTTGAAGGGTGTACGGTTGTACACTTGAGAACAAGGGTGCTAGAATCGATGAAAAATGTGTTCTAGATGCTCCGAAATGACCCCCAATGGTGATTCTTAATGTTTTCTGGAAGAATAAGGTTGTTTTTAAGGGTGTACGATCAAGGATTTAGAGAGAGAAGGAGTGATTCTCCAGCTAGAAAAGTGTAAATGAGGGGTAGGGTCTCATATTTATAGGGGTTTTCGTGGTTGGTTGTGGGGTCCACCCGACGCTGGCCGTAAATGGATGTACGGCCGTATATAGCTTTACGACTATAAACTCAGTCAGGCCGAAAACCGTTTGATTTTTCGAGAGAATTCGGGTTTTTCGCGCGATCTTTGGTTCTGACTCGTTTAAAAATTTAATTATATAAAACTAGATGATTTTTTAAACCAAGAATTTTGTCGGAAACTTAATAAAATTCAAATTTTATTAACGGAATTTGGATAACGGAAACGGAAATATGGTTCAGGTTGTCACATCATCCCCCCGTTAGAGGGAATTTCGTCCCGAAATTGAATGATAAAATACAAATCCTGGACTCGGGAAGAGATAGGGATACTTATGTTTCATTGAATCTTCGCGCTCCCGAGTGAATTTAGGTCCCTGCTTGGCATTCCAGCAGACCTTCACTATTGGTATGCGACTTTGTTTTATTCTCTTGACTTCCCGATCCATGATTTCGACGGGTTCTTCTAAGAAATCTAAGCTCTCATCTAGTTTGATCTCATCGAGGGGTATCACAAGTGTCTCATTTGACAAACATTTCTTAAGGTTCGACACGTGGAAGACGGGATGAACGTTGCTATGTTCTTGGGGTAAACGAAGTTTGTATGCTACGAGACTGATCCTAGAGAGGATCTCGAATGGTCCTATGTATCTTAGATTCAGCTTTCCATGCTTTCCGAAGCATATCATGCCTTTCCAGGGTGAGACCTTCAAAAGAACACGGTCACTAACCTCGAACTCCAAGGGTTTTCGTCTCTTATCGGCGTAGCTCTTTTGTCTATCTCTTGAAGCTTTTATTCGTTCCCAGATTTGTACGATCTTTTCAATAGTCTCTCGAATGATTTATGGGCCAGTGAGAGTGCTATCGGGAACTTGACCCTTAGTTAGCTGCGTGTCACCCACCTCAGCCCAACATAGAGGGGATTTGCACTTACGGCCATAAAGGGCTTCAAACGGTGCAGCCTTGATGCTAGTATGGTAGCTATTATTGTAGGAGAACTTGAACAAGGGATAATGAGTGTCCCATGACCTACCGAAGTCTATGACACATGCCTTCAACATGTCTTCCAGTGTCTGAATTGTTCTCTCACTCTGCCTAGCTATTTACGGATGATAAGCTGTGCTCATATCCAACTTAGTTCCAAGAACTTTCTACAGTGACTGCCAAAATCTCGAGGTGAATATGCTATCTCGATCGGAGATAATGGACACATGCACACTATGCAGACGAACTATCTCTTGGACGTAGATTTGTGTAAGCCTTTCCATCTTGAACGTTTCTTTGATTGGCAGGAAGTGGGCGGATTTTGTCAATCGGTCGACAAATACCCAAATGGTATCATACCCACTCGGAGACTTGGGCAACTTAGTGATGAAATCCATTGTGATCCTTTCCCATTTCCACTAAGGTATTTCTGGTTGTTGAAGTAGACCTGAGGGCTTTTGGTATTCTACCTTCACCTTGGTGCAAGTCAAGCACTTGCCCACAAAGGTAGCGATCTCTGCTTTCATGTTCAGCCACCAGTAGAGCTTTTTGAGATCTAGGTACATCTTATCCGAACCTGGGTTAACGGAGTATCTGGTCTTGTGAGCTTCATTCATGATGGCCTCCCTGAAACCGCGAAACTTTGGGGTCCCGATTCACTCCATGAAATAGTAAAATCTGCCTTCTTTGATCTCTAAGCTCTTTTCCATTCCCTTCAAGGCTTCATCCAATCCGTGCTTTGGTTTCAAGGCTTCCTGATGAGCCTATCTGATTAGAGCAGATAGATGGGAATGGATGGTTATTGTCAGCGCCTTGACTTTACTACTTGAATACTCTTTCCGGCTGAGGGAATCCGCTACCACATTGCCTTTACCGGGATGGCAGCATATTTTGCACTCATAATCATTGAGTACCTCTACCCACCGCTTTTTCCTCATGTTCAATTCTTTCGGATCAAAGATATGCTGCAGACTCTTATGGTCGGTGAAGACAGTGCATTTGGTTCCATAGAGGTAATGTATCCAAATCTTCAATGCAAATACCACTGCTCCCAACTCCAAATCGTGAGTTGTATAATTGACTTCGTGTGTTTTTAGTTGTCTTGAGGCATAGGCAATAACCTTTCCTCGTTGCATGAGCACACAGCTTAGGCCGTGATTGGATGCATCACAGTAGACTACGAAATCCTCCTTCCCTTTGGGAAGGGACAAGATAGGTGCACTGCATAAGGCCTGCTTTAATGTTCGAAACGCAAAGTATTGTTTTTCTCCCCAACAAAAGGTTATGCCTTCTGTGTCAGGGTGGTTAAAGGCTTAGCAATTTTGAAGAAATTTTGGATGAATATGTGATAGTAGCCAGCGAGACCCAAGAATTGATGGATTTCTATGGGCGTCTTTGGTGCTGACCAATTCTCAATCGCTTTAATCTTGAAAGGGTCCATGTGTATACCTTCTTTGCTAACCACATGACCAATGAAAGTTACTTTTCTGATCCAGAATTCACACTTTGAAAATTTTACATGGAGTTTCTCTGCCCTTAGTGTTTCTAACACCTATCTCAAGTGTTGCCTATGATCCTCCTCACTTCGAGAGTAGAAAAGTATATCATCAATGAATACGATTACAAACTTGTTTAGGAAAGGGCGGCACACCCGATTCATCAGATCCATGAATACTATCGATGCGTTGGTTAGAACAAAGGGCATTACTACAAACTCATAGTGTCTGTATCGAGTTCAGAATGTTGTCTTGGGAACATCATTCTCATGAACCCGCAATTGATGGTACCCTGATCTTAGGTCTATTATTTAGAAGTAACTGGCTCCCTGAAGTTGATCGAAGAGGTCGTCGATTCTGGGTAAGGAATAACGGTTCTTGATGGTAAGCTTGTTCAGTTCTCGATAATCAATGCACATCCGAAAGGATCCATCTATCTTTTTCACGAATAAGATCAAGGCTCCCTAGGGTGAGGAACTTGGTCTTATGAATTCTTTGCTGAGCAGCTCATTGAGCTGGCTGGATAACTCTTGCATTTCTGTCGGTGCTATACGGTATGGGGATTTAGCTACGGGAGTAGCTCCGGGGATTAAGTCGATAAGGAACTTAACTTGGAGCACGGGGGGGATTCCTGGAAGATCTTCGGGGAAGACATCAGGAAAGTTGCAGACTTCGGGGATGCTCTCGAGGTCCTTAACTTCCTGCTTTTCATTAACAACATGTGTTAGGAATTCATGACACTCCTATTGCAAGTATTTCTGGGCTTTAATGTAGGAAATGATACGAGGATTCGAGCTGAGTTTATCACTGTAAACTACGAGAGCTTCGTCCGAGTGTAGATTGAGGCGAATGGATTTTTCATAAAAAGAATTTCGGCACGATTGGGGCTCAACAAATCCATACCAATTATGGCATCGAAACTTTTTATGGAAACCGGCATAAGATCGATTGAGAAGGAATGATCGTCTAGAGTAGGGGTACAGCCTATGAATATGTCGTTAGTGCTCTCTTTTTTCCGTTAGCCATCTCGACGGTAAATGTTTTGGTTAAAGGTTGGGATTTACACTTGAGTAGATGTTTGAATTCGTGACTAAAAAAACTCCTCTCCGCACCAGAATCGAAAAGAATGCATGCAAAAGAGTTGTCAAGGAGGAACGTACCCATAACAACGGTAGGATCTACAACTGCTTCCTCCTGGCCCATAGCTAGCACTCTCCGTGTGTTTCCAGTTGTTGTTTCCTTGGGGCAATTTCTCTTGATGTTCCCAACCTCCCCACAGCCACAACAGGCATGACTAGCGCCCGCTCAAGGAGCCTGATTGGTTGGTTGGACTGGTGCCTTGCAGAATCGAGTTGTGTGTCCCTAATTACCACAGTTGTTGCACAACATCTCCCGGCACTGCCCATGATGATGGAAGTTGCACTTGTCGCACTTTGGAAGAGTACCAGCATACCTACTGGCAGGTGCTTGTGTGGTTGGAACAGCATCAGGAGTAGTAGCAGCGTGGACTGCCACTGTTTGTTGTTTCTCGGAGGGCTCCTGCGAAGACTGGCCCTGTCGTTTGTTCCAAAACGTTTTCTTTCCACCACTCGCCTTTAGTGGTTTAGGAACAATTGTTGCTGTGTCAAGATCAACCTCGTGATTTATCAGCGTCTACGCCAGGCACTTGGCGCTGTCAAAAGTAGATGGTTTTGCAGACAAAACATTTCCTTGAGCTGGGGGCCTCAATACCCAAATGTATCTTTCTATCTTCTTTCTTTCTGGGGTGACCATTCCCAGACACAAAAGACCTAGATCGCAGAATGTAGTTGTGTAAGCGATAATGTGAGAACCCTTCATCTTCAGGTTCAAGAGCTCGTGCTCTAACTTCTACATCTCGCTCCTTGGGTAGTACTCAACAAGCATGATTTCTTTTAAGCTTTCCTAACCCATGGAATTCGCTACCGGCAGGGTTAGGGATTCGACTCAACCGTTCCACCAGGTCAATGCTCTGTCGGTCAAGGTGCATGTGGCGAACATCACATTGTTTGGCTCAGAACAAGCGCAAATTTCAAAAATGGATTCGATCTTCTTGAACCATCAGGTTAAGGCAATCACTCCTCCATTGTCGTCAAAGGATTTAGGCTTAGCGTTCATGAAGTCTTTATAGGAACACTCCTTCTGGTGTCCATAACCTCCACCAAGGCTTTGGCAATCGGGTCCACCTCCTGATCCAACAGAGCTACCTGGATTTATCTGGGACATCGTAGCAGCCACAATGGCTATAACTGCTGCCTGGAACATGGCAGGATCGAACTGAGGAGGTAGAGGCGGTGGAGGGTCGTTGTTCTTCCTGTTGGGTCTCTTTTTGGGAGGCATCTTTTTCTAAAATAATCAGGAAGAAGAGGATGGTAAGTCAACTAGATCTTTGAATCAATAGATATGAAACAAAATATATCTCAACTTGATAGATAAAGTGTTCTACTAAGCAATAAACTGAGAAAGGTTACCAATGCAAGTAAACTATCGTTGGGAAGAAATGAGTAGCAACACTTGGAATGAATATCTACATTGTATTCGGCTCTAGCTAAAATAATCCTATAGTATTTTAAGTTGTATGTTCTGCTGTATCGATATCTTGATGTATATAGCTTGGTAAGTTTTAGGCTTGCTGCAACACCAAAATCACTCCTAGACATATGTTCGTCATGTCTCAAATAAATATAGTTGATTAGGCTATATTGATCCCAGACATGATTAAATAACTACCCATGTTTAACCGCATTGTCCAACATCCAAATACTTTTGTTTTGTCCTACTTATGATACTGTTTCTGTTATGTATGATTACTTGTATAATTCTTATAAAATATTTATATATTAAAAGCATACTTTTCGTTTCAGAGCGCTTTGGACCTTTTAGTGTTTATAGTTTTATACCATGTAAGGTTTGGTATACTTAGGTCACTATAAACAATAGCTCTGATACCAATCTGTCACACCCCCAAACCGGAACGACGGAAACGTTCCGGGGTGGATGACGTCATATGTAGTATCATAACCATTGTATCATAGTAAACACAACCATTACATTATAAGAGAGTTTACATCTGTTTGTCTCTTGTTTTTACATATAAAAAGTAGTAAAAGAAAAAGATGTGACTCTATACACTTCGTCTTCTCAAAACTCCAAGAGGTACCTGTCTACTGATTTCCTGAGAATACAAGCAGTTTTGTAAGAGTATCAGCATAAAGCTGGTGAGTTCATAAGCGATGTTTTTGTAATAAAAACTTCTTGATGAATATGTGAAAATGTTTCTATGTTTTTTTAAGAAAATCCAATATTTTCTTTAGTAAAAGCATGATAATACCAGTTCCTTCTATCACCACTTAGTTCATACTAGTCACGTATAAACCAATATCGAACAGACAGTGGATTATATGAATCTTCCGTAAGTCCAGAACCAAAGAAGGAACAGGAAATTAGGCAGAAACCACACATTCCACAGTCTATCGAATATTTTTCATACATAACTCTAATGCATAAACTAAGAAATCATAGAATTAACTAATTTGTTTATTACTATATTTTGTTGTAGCATATGAATCATATCAGTTTTTATTCATAATTACTAATAGATATGTTGTATAATGAACTCTGTATGAAAAACCATCGCATAGAATGTACTGTTCGAAAACCCTGACTACCACCAGTATGTATTGTAGTTTTATTAATTAAAATAAAACAAATAAAGCATGAAACCTCGAAAACATATGCTAGTTTATACTTATTGTGAGTCGTATAACCATGCTTGATATGACCTAGTGATCTTTACGATGTTCTTCAAGTGTCGGATACATGACATTTGTCACCCCAGGCATGCCTGTCTAACTGTAGCTAGCAGTTCAGGTGTAGGATTGTCAGTCCCAAATAGATCTATTCAAAAATCTCACACTCTCCCTCCTGGAGACTCTGGTTATACTATGATACGATTTAATTCAGTACACCAAAGGGTACAATGTTGAAGATGTTGTCTCATAATCCTGTATTAACTAGTTTATATGTAGTATTGTTCTATTGTATTTGAATCTGTGTGTACACTGTATAGGTAATAAGTATAATTAAATAATTATTAAATGTTGTACTCTCGTAGTAACGTATATCCTAAACTAAATCTATCATAGTTTAGATTTTTACTCATACATGAAATCTGAAATGGTAATAGCTATCCACTGAATTCCCCAAACTATACCCATTATAGTTTCCTTGAAATGTTTTGCACTTGATTTGTAAATTGTTCTGAAAACTAATGAATTGTGTTTTTAAGTTGAAAGCGTCCCTTATGCTTAGCATATTACAAAAAGGATAAAATGTCTAAATATTTTTATAAAACATGGGAAAATCGTTTAACTGTATCAATTGCATAAGTTTTAAACTCGTTGAAATCATTTGTGTTTGGCTTATATTCCCCCTGAAAATATTAAAAATCATAAAAGCGTAGGGGTATGAACACATTGTTAGTCGTGTACAAGCGTTGAATCAACGAACCGAAATGAAGACCCTCAAGTTGTAGTGTGGCACTTAACGGAATCCTATTCTCAATTAAATACATATATGTATCTAAATTAGCAATTTCATTAGATAAAGTGTTAGGAAAACACTTGCTTTTGGTTAAGGAATGTTACAGGGACTTGATTGAATCGAGGAAAGTGGGTTTTCAGTCAATTGCACCACTTAAGGAGTGTGTTCGACCGTGAAGGGAGTGTACAGTCGTGAACCGTGTACGACTTTAGACTGCCTCTTAAATGGTGTACGGCCTTTGAAGGTGTACAGCTGTGAACAAGTCTACAGTCAATGATGATTTGTAGTTTTGAAGGGTGTACGACCGTACACATGAGAACAAGGGTGTTGGAATCGATGAAAAACGCGTTCTAGATGCACCGAAATGACCCCCAATGGTGATTCTTGATGTTTTCTGGAAGAATAAGGTTGTTTTTAGGGGTGTACGATCAAGGGTTTAGAGAGAGAAGGAGTGATTGTTTGGCTAGAAAAGTGTAAATGAGGGGTAGGGTCTCGTATTTATAGGGGTTTTCGTGGTCGGTGGTGGGGTCTACAGAACGTTGGCCGTAAATGAGTGTATGGTCGTACACGGGTTTACGACCGTAAACTCAGTCAGGCCGAAAACCGTTTGATTTTTCGAGAGAATTCAGGTTTTTCGCGTGATCTTTGGTTCTGACTCGTTTAAAATTTTAATTATATAAATCTAGATGATTTTTTAAACCAAGAATTTTGTCGGAAACTTAATAAAATTCAAATTTTATTAACGGAATTCTAATAACGGAAACAGAAATATGGTTCGGGTTGTCACAATTATGGCCTTCCAAACACCCATCCTGCCCACTCATCTGAGGTAGCCTTCAATGTTTCAATAACATAAGCACACACACACGGGGAGTCCGGACATAATCCACCCTCACCTTCCCAAAAAGGTGATGCCGGTGTTCACCAAAGTTCCTTACCCCCCTTCCCTGGAACACACTCACGTGTCACTTTTGGTATCCCCCTTGTTTCTACACGCACACACTCCGGAACCCTTGTTTCGGACCCCAAGCACTCCGAGGTTGGAGTTGTCCCTCCTGTTCTGCAGCTGGTCTGATACCCGGAAAGCGTACATGACGACTAAGAGTTAATGATCCTTTGTGGGAAGATTATGTGATCAGGGCACATACTCGGCATCCGGAGCTCACCAAATCGCAGGTGGAATCTACCCTTATTTCCATGAAGAAGTGAGCCATGCAAGGCAACTTGACATATGTCTCTCCTACTGATGAGCAAATCGATCTGGAGTTCACATCTAGAGAAACTCCAAAGTCTCCTCCTCAAGCTTCCAATCCTCCAGCTTTGGATGAGGTGATTTCTGAAGAAATTCTACTGACAAAAGATGGTGTACACGTTGCGGATACTAACGTGTTTTCCTTAGCTCAACTTCATCTTAAGCCATCCTCATCAATGCCAGCATTTGACTTCGGATCCTCCTCCTCTACTCAGCCTGAATTCGAATCAACACCAAAGCTCCATGATGATGCTGCAACTCATCTCAGTCCATCTACAAATCCCATGCCTCACAAGGAAAAGCCTCTACATTCAAATTCCGACACCGGATCCTCAGCTGGTGATTATATCGATCCATTTGCTCTCCTTGAGATTCAAACAAACATGTCTAATACCATGAAGAAAGTTTCCTCAATCGAATCTTCCGTAACAAAGCTCAACACAAAAATGGATCAAAAGGTTTCCGGACTAGATTCCAAACTCGATGACATCATTTATTCTTTATCTAATCAGTCCGGACCTTCAATAGCTGAAAGAGAAGCCCAGCTTGATCAACTAATCTCAATTTGGCTCAAGCACTTCCTAGAAGAGGTTGAAGCCAAGTATGATGCCTCGGTTGACGAATACCTTGATACGATCACCATAATGCTCAAGGTCCATGATGACTTGGTTTCTGCTACCACTTATCTTATCAAGTAGACCCATGTTCATCATGAGAAGCAAATTCAGGGACTGGAGAAGGAGATCAAAAAGAAGGATGAGATGAATCTCATAATTCAACAAGTCCTCATCAAACTCCTTCGATCCACTTGGAACATTGTTGATATTCCGAATTAAAAGTTTGATGAGATGTTAGCCATCCTTGGACACCTGTTCGATCATCTTGCTGCTCAAGCGCCCACTTCCGAAGCATATGATGCTCTCACTCAACAACTCAACACCAGTCTTCAAAAGGTGTTTAAGAGATTTGATGGGTTAAAGGACTCTTTATTGCTTGTACCGATTCCTTGGTTCACCGATGCAAGAGGGGGAGAAGGCCCAAGTCAAGCCTGGAAGTCTGCCATGGAGTTCTCAATCCAGGATGAAAATGTAACGCCCGGGTTTCGAGGTAAGCTTTTTTAGACAATATAATAGTCTAGATCAACTATTGTAACTCTTTCTGAAGTAATATAGATGAAATATTTGAGTATTATGTGAATTAAGTGTATTTATGTGCTTATTACTTATTTATAAATAATAAATAAAGGATAAAAATAAGCTTCAAAATTAAAGTGTGAGATAAACTCGATATCTTTACATAAAGTTGTAGTGGTCGAAACAAGGATTCCGGAGATATAAAGAACGCCGAAATCCGAATTGTAACGAAGAAGTTATAACCCGTCGAAGTTTCGCGATGGAACCAGCACGATACCGGGAAGCCTAAACAGTGAATTTACGATAGAGTGAGTTTTAGCATTAATGATTTACACAAAAGTCGTAGAATACGTTAAACCGAGAGCGTCCATAAAAAGAACGCCCAAATCTGACTTCGTATTAGGAAGTTATGATTTTTCGAAGTTTCGGCTTAGTAGTGTACAACCCGAAACTCGAATTTTAGATCAAGAGGTTGTTGGCCTACGCGACCTAAATGAGAATTGAAGATCTCATTAATAGGAACTCAACGGTAAAAAGGCAGACGAAAACAGAGTCCATATGTAGAAGTTATGAATTCTACGCGGACATTTAACAATATAATCTCCTTGTACTGTTAAGTTTAAGATCGGTCGAGAATTAGCCAATGGAGTCAAAATAAAAGTTGTAGATCTTATTTTCACCTACGCATGAATATAAGCAACGTCAAAAACGGAGCTCGTATGTGAAAGTTATGGGTTTAAGAAGTCAGAAGTGTGATGTGGGAAAATGGGTGACGTGGCACAATCTTGACCATTGCTTTCTCCCCAAGGCTTGCCACCAGATGGTGATATGTGGCACCAAGATCAACCATATTTCACCCTATAAATACCACCTCTTCCACCCTCATTTTCTTTACACCATTCCCATTCTTTTTCTCTTTACTCTCTCTCTCTCTATAACCTCTCTCTAGTCCCGAAATCCCCCGAAAAGCCTAGGGAACCTCCCTAGCACAAGGCGGAAGCCCCGGAGTGCTCGACGGCTCTGAGAAGAAGAGATTTTTGGCTCGGGAACGCTGCTCCAAGCAAAGCCCGGTTTTCTATAAAACCCGCTGTAAGTGAGCTACGCCTACGCTATTTTTAATATAGCTTTTATTTAAATATAGTAACGTTATTAGGAACTTATAGTAAGTACTTGGGCTATTATTATGGGTTATATAAGTATTTTTTAACGCATATATAATAGTAATAATAGCAAGACTATTAATTAGTCTCGGCGAATAATAAACTAAACACTAGTGGTAATAATACTAGGATTCGTTGAAGGAAATTATTTTTAAGAAGCAAAGCGCTGTCTGAGTTCGGAATCACCACCTTTTCAAGTGAGTGCATGGTCCCTTTCATCTTACACATAGATATAAAATATTTTATATAAACTACATGTTATGTGTGTATATTATCTGTATACTTGCTATATATGCTGGACGGACAATTTTATACAAGTTTTATATGATTTAAATTGTATATGTATTTTATATCTACAAAAATGTTGGGGTAAAACATGGGTAGATGTATTAGACGATGTGTGATAAATTGATGAGAGTCCTCGATGTTGTTTTTGTTGATTCTGTGATCTAGCGGAGTTTGGATGACGACCACGGACTCTTCTAGACAGTCCGGTGGAGCACTAGCAGGCTCGCAACCTGGAACGATGTCTTTACTGGTGTACTCCATCCCCCACATGGTTGCCTTAAAGACATTTATTGCTAAGGAATCCCCTTAGCAGTAGTGTCCATCCCGATGATGATCCTTAGGCTAGGTCCCTTATGATAGGTGTTTAGGGACGTAAAGTGATGATAACGGGAATGGGTAATCAGGTTATTGTTGATTGATGAAATTAATAAACTTATTTAATGTGGGTTGAAGACCCTATGTGCTCACCAGGCTCCCAAGCCTGACCCACTCAGTTTCATGTATTACAGGTAGTGGCGCTCGAGTATAGATGTGACGTTTTGGATGAGGGATTACGGATATAGGCATATAGATATGAAATCATGTAGTAAGTCTTATATTGTACTGTTTATCCTTTTGATCTGTATCGAACATGACATCCCAAGTCTTTTAATGAAATACATTTCTATGGAAATGCTTTTGATAAATCGTTGTCATAAACTGTTTAGGGACAAATTCCGCATCACTTTTATTTAAAATGTTACTCTGATTTTCAAACAAAGCATAAACAAAATCTGTCTTTTCTTGCCGTGAAAATGGGGATGTCACAGTTGGTATCAGATCATTAGTTTAAGCAAACTAGGAATTTGTAGGATTTCTAGATTTAACTTAGAATGCTAAGCGATGATTCTGAGGTGTGAGCACTAGGTTATTTTAGGAATTATGCCTAAAATGCTTTTATGTGCTAAATGCTTTGTGCCTTATATGTTGTTATTTATTCGGATCTATGGTCTGTTGCCGACCGGATCTGTAAACCTTATGTGTTTAGGATTCTATACGTATGACTAAGATATTAGAACTAGCATGTAAACATTTAAGAGTGATAAGGATGATTTAAACGTCTATCCTAAATAAAGATCTAAATTCACCTTATTCGGTGTATAGATCAAAATGACAAGAACCCGCAGTGGAGCTGGGAATGCAAATGGGAATAGGAATCAACCCCAAGTGATTCAGCAAATACTTGTTGTAGCAAATGCCCCCGAACCAATTACCATGGCTGGAGTACAAGCCATGATTCTTGCTATGTTAGTAGAACAAAAGGGAGTAAATGAGGCAGATGTTGCAAGAAAATGGGGACGAACCTACTATGCCCATTGAGCAACCCAAGCTGATTCCCGAGCAATCAGAGGAAGGGAACTACAGTCGCCAAGTGAGTCAAGTGGGGACTCTAGGTGAACGAAGGGATTGCCCGGAAAGGAGAAACGACAAGGATGGGCGAATGTACAAGAATTTTGTGGGTGTGAAACCACCAAGTCTCTCAAGAAGCCCAAAGCCTCTTGAGATTATGGATTGGATCTCCGAGATGGAGATGGTGTTTGAGAGCTGCGACTGTAGCGAGAAATAGAAGAACGTCTTCGCTGTAAGACAACTGAAAACTGGAGTCTTGAGCTGGTGGAAACTATTGGCGGATACAATGTCGCGAGGAGAAGCTCTGAAGATGTCATGGGATGAGTTCTTAGAACAACTAAAGGTGCAGTACTGTTCGGAGATAGATCTGATTGATCTGAACAATGAGTTCCAAAACGTGAAGAAGGGGAGAATGAGCATCGATGACTATGTTGCTGCATTCATGGAAAAGATGAAGTTGTTTCCATACCTAGTGCCAACCGAACTCTCCAAAATTGAGAAATTCGCAAATGGACTGCCAGCCGACTATGGCCCAACAGTCAAAATTCCAACCACTCTGAAATCTGTTGTTCGAGCGGCTAAGAATGTGGAGACCCAGCAGAAAGAAAGGGGTCTGGAGAGGGCCGAGGTTGGTGAGAAAAGGAAATTTGACGGATCCTCGAGGTCCGGAAAGAAGAGTAAATTCTCGAAATATGGTTCGAGAGGAGGGGAGACAAAGCAAAATGGTGCGACAAGTGCAAGAAGAAGCACCAGCGGAAATATGACAGAGGAGTCACTTGTTTCAAGTGTGGAAAGCCTGGGCACTATGCCAACGAATGCACGTTCACTAAGAAGGTCTGTTATGAGTGCAACAAGGAGGGGTACATTTTGAGGGACTGCCCGAAGAAGAAGGAGGCAGGAAGAACCAACATTCCACCGAAGCCGAAGACAAGAGCCTTCCAGATGATGCTCGAGGCTGCAAAGGAGGCAGCAAACGTCGCTTCAGGTACCTTTCTTGTAAATGGTTTGCCTGCCAATATACTATTTGATTCCGGAGCAAACTACTCCTTTGTGTCGCATAAATTTGGTGGGAAATTAGCATTGCCTATAGCAAAACTTGATAATGCCCTGATTGTAGAAGTTGCCAGTGGCAAATTCGTACCTGTTAGTGATCGTATTAGGAACATCGTCATCGACCTAAACGGAAACGAATTCCACAAGGAGCTGTTACCCATAGAGTTAAACGGTTTCGACATCGTTTTGGGAATGGATTGGCTTAGCGCCAACAATGTTGAGATATTATGCCGAAAGAAGATAGATAGAGTAAAACCACTCGGAAAAGAGTCATTTATGGTGTACGGGGACAAACGTTGAGTAAATTCTGGAATCATCTCCCTGATGAAAGACAGAAAATGTTTGTCCAAGGGATGTGCATCATACTTGGCATTCGTAATCGATGCTAAGAAGGAAAAGAAGGAGGGCAGAATATACCGGTCGTGTGTGATTTTCCGGAAGTTTTTCCCGAAGATCTTCCTGGATATTACCACTTGATAGACAACTAGAGTTCCGAATAGACTTGTTACCAGGGACGACACCAATCGTGAAAGCACCATACCGATTAGCACCTACAGAGATGAAGGAGCTTATGATGCAACTTCAGGAGCTGTTGGACAACGGTTTCATTCGACCTAGTTCATCACCCTAGGGAGCTCCGTTGTTATTTGTGAAGAAGAAGGACAGAAGAATGAGAATGTGTATAGACTACCAAGAACAGAACAAGGAAATTGTGAAGAACAAGTACCCATTTCCGAGGATTGATGACCTATTCGATGAACTGCAAGGTTCGAGCCATTTCTCAAAGATTGATCTTAGGTCAGGATATCATCAGGTGAAGGTGAGAGATCAGGATATTGAGAAGACTGCATTCAGAACTAGATATGGACACTATGAGTTCTTGGTTATGTCATTTGGACTAACCAATGCTCCAGCAGCATTCATCGATTTGATGAACAGGGTTTGTAAACCATTCCTCGATAAATCTGTGATAGTGTTCATCGAATACATTCTGATCTACTCGAAAAGCCAAGAGGAGCATGGCAAGAATCTACGGGAAGTGTTGGAAGTGTTAAAGAAGGACATGCTTTATACTAAGTTCTCCAAGTGTGATTTTTGGATCCAAGAAGTCCAATTCTTGGGTCATTTGGTTAATCAAGAAGGGATAATGGTTGACCCAGCAAAAATCGAAGCGGTAATGAAGTGGGAACGTCCAAAGAGTCCGACGGAGATTCAAAGCTTTCTAGGATTAGTCGGATATTACCGACGATTTATCCAAGGATTTTCTTCGATAGTTGCTTCATTAACAGCGTTTACCCACAAAGGAGCTACATATACGTGGAGTGAGAAACACGATGAGGCATTCGAGAAGCTAAAGAAGATGTTATGTGAAGCACCGATACTTTCTTTACCCGATGGAGTTGAAGACTTCGCGGTATGTAGTGACACATCTGGAGTTGGGTTGGGTTGTGTTCTGACCCAAAGAGAAAAGGTGATACCATATGCCTCTCGACAATCGAAAGAGCACGAAAAGAACTACCCCACTCATGATCTAGAGTTAGCGGCGGTAGTATTTGCCTTAAAGATATGGAGGCATTACCTCTATGAAACGAAGTGCAAGATTTTCACTGATCATAAGAGTCTCTAGTATCACTTTAATCAGAAAGAATTGACCATGAGGAAACGACGATGGCTAGAACTACTCAAGGACTATGACTGTGAGATACTATACCACCCTGGTAAAGCAAATGTTGTTGCTGATGCTCTCAGTCGGAAAGTCAACCTTGAATGGAAAAGGCCAAGAGCGTTGAGAATTGAAGTCGTCTTGACAATTGTGGAAAGTATCAGGAAAGCTCAAGAAGAAACTTTAGAGAAGAATGAATGAAAGGAAGAACGTTTGGGCAAAACGAAAGTGTTCGGTACAAACAGTTGAGGACTGAAGGTATTCCAAGATCAGATTTGGGTACCTAAGACAGGAGGAATAAGAGATATTCTAATGGAAGAAGCACACAAGACCACCTACTCGATTCATCCCAGTAGCACTAAAATGTTTAGTGACCTAAAACCCTACTACGGGTGGCCGACGATGAAGCTCGATGTTGCGAAGTATGTGGCCGAGTGTGTGACATGTCCGAGAGTTAAGGCACAACATCAGAAACTGTATGGGAGTTTAGAACCTTTACCTGTACCCATGGGTAAATGGGAAGACATCACCATGGATTTTGTGACTAAACTGCCTAGGAAGAAGAACGGACACGGCATGATTTGGGTGGTCGTGGATCGTTTCACTAAGAGTGCACACTTCATAGCAGCCAATGAGAAGTGGTCTATGGATAAGCTCACAAATGCTTGCGTGAAGGAAATTATAAGACTTCACGGTGTTCCTCTAACAATTGTATTAGATCGTGATAGTCGTTTCACATCAAGATTTTAGAGAAGCCTACAAGAGGAATTAGGTACGAAATTGTGTTTGAGTACAGCTTACCATCCGTAGACCGATGGCCAGAGTGAAAGAACGATTCAAACATTAGAAGATATGCTGAGAGCATGTACCCTCGAGTTCCAAGGGAACTGGGACGAGCACTTACCTCTGGTAGAATTTTTCTACAACAACAGTTTCCACTCGAGCATCAAGACGGCACCCTATCAAGCGTTGTACGGACAAAAGTGTCTTATGCCATCTTGTTGGCTTGAGGCTGGAGAGAAGTAGTTTATGGGCCCCGAGATAGTCCATGAGACTGCTAAGAAGTTGAAAGTGATTAGGGAAAGGATGTTAGCAGCTCAAGATCGTCAAATGAGCTATGTTGACAAGAAAAGACGACCGATGACCTTCGAAGTTGGGGATTCGATTTTGCTTAAAGTGTCACTGTGGAAGGGACTTATAAGATTCGGGAAACGAGGAAAGTTGAGTCCAAGGTTTATTGGACCATTCAAAGTTCTTCAGAAGATTAGGAACCAAGCTTACAAGCTCGAACTACCTGAGGAACTAGATGGTATTCATAACACCTTCCAAGTGTGTTATTTGAGGAAATTCACGGGAGAAGTTCCCGACATAAATCCAATCTCAGAATTAAGAATGGATGAGAACAAGAGGTTGACTGAAGAGCCCGAGGCAATTGTTGACCGTAAGATGAAGAAGTTACAACGCAAGATGGTCGAATTAGTGCTAGTCTGAAGGAAACATTAGAATGGGCCGAATCTCACTTGGGAAACAGAAAGTAACATGATGAGTCGCTACCCACATCTGTTTGTTGATGCATGATTCCGAGACGGAATCATCCTAAGGAGGAGAGAATTGTAACGCCCGGGTTTCGGGGCTAATCATTTTTTAGGCAACGTAATAGTCTAGGTCAACTACTGTAACTCTTTCTGAAGTAATAAAGATGAAATATTTTAGTATTATGTGAATTATGTGTATTTATGTATTTATTACTTATTTATAAATGTATAATAAATAAAGGATAAAACAAGCATCAAAATTAAAGTGTGAGATAAACCCGATATCTTTACACAAAGTTGTAGTTGTTGAAACAAGGATTTCGGAGATATAAAGAAGGCCGAAACCCGAGTTGTAACGAAGAAGTTATGACCCATCGAAGTTTCGCAATGAAACCAGCACGATACCGGGTAGCGTAAATAGTGAATTTATGATATAGCGAGTTTTAGCATGAACGATCTAAACGAAAGTCGTAGAATACATTAAAACGAGAGCATCCATAAAAAGAACGCCCAAATCTGACTTCGTATGAGGAAGTTATGATTTTTCGAAGATTCGGCTTAGCAGTATACAACCCGAAACTCGAATTTTAGATTGAGCGGTTTTTCGCCTAAGCAACCTAAATGAGAATTGAAGATCTCATTAAAAGGAACTCAACGATAAAAAGACAAACAAAAACAGAATCTGTATGTAGAAGTTATGAATTTTATGTGGACATTTAACAGTATAATCTCCTCGTACTGTTAAATTTAAGATCGGTCGAGAATTAGCCGATGGAGTCAAAATGAAACTTTTAGATCTTATTTTTACCTACGGGTGGATATAAAGAATGTCAAAAACGGAGATCGTATGTGAAAATTATGGATTTTAGAAGTCGGAAATGTGATGTGCGAAAATGGGTGACGTGCCACAATCTTGGCCATTACTTTCTCCCAAGGCTTGCCACCAGATGGTGACATGTGGCACCAAGATCAGCCATATTTCACCCTATAAATACCACCTCTCCCACCATCATTTTCTTCACACCTTTCCTATTCTTTCTTCTCTTTACTCTCCCTCTTTAGAACCTCTCTCAAGCCCTGAAATCCCCCGAAAAGCCTAGGGAACCTCCCTAGCACGAGGCGGAAGCCCCGGAGTGCTCGACAGCTCCGAGAAGAAGAGCTTTTCTGCTCGGGAATGCTGCTCCAAGCAAATCCTGGTTTTCTATAAAACCTGCTATAAGGGAGCTACGCTTATGCTATTTTTAATATAGCTTTTATTTAATTATAGTAACGTTATTAGGAACTTATAATAAGTACTTGGGCTATTATTATGGGTTATATAAGTATTTTTTAACGTTTATATAGTAGTGATAATAGCTAGACTATTAATTAGTGTTGGTGAATAATAAACTAAACTCTAGTGGTAATAATACTCGGTTTCGTCGAAGGAAATTATTTTTAAGAAGCAAAGCGCTGTCTGAGTTCGGAATAACCACATTTTCAAGTGAGTGCATGGTCCCTTTCATCTTACACATAGATATAAAATATTTTATATAAACTACGTGCTATGTGTGTATATTATGTGTATACTTGCTATATATGTTGGACGGACAATTTTATACAAGTTTTATATGATTTAAATTGCATATGTATTTTATATCTACAAAAATGTTGGGGTAAAACATGGGTAGATGTATTAGACGATGTGTGATAAAATGATGAGAGGCCTCGATGTTGTTTTTGTTGATTCTGTCATCTAGCGGAGTATGGATGATGACCACGGACTCTTCTTGACAGTCCGGTGGAACACTAGCAGGCTCGCAACCTGTAGGTGTTTGTGAACGATGTGTTCACCGGTGTACTCCATCCCCCACATGGTTGCCTTATGGACATTTATTGCTGAGGAATCCCCTTAGCAGTAGTGTCCATCCCAATGATGATCCTTAAGCTAGGTCCCTTATGGTAGGTGTTTAGGGACGTAAAGTGAGGATAACGGGAACGGTTAATCGGGTTATTGTTGATTGATGAAATTAATAAACTTATTTATTGTGGGTTGAAAACCCTATGTGCTCACCAAGCTCCCAAGCCTGATCCACTCAGTTTCATGTATTACAGGTAGTGGCGCTCGAGCATAAGTGTGATGTTTTGGATGAGAGATTATGGATATAGGCCTGTAGATATGAAATAATGTAGTAAGCCTTATATTGTACTGTTTATGCTTTTGATCTGTATCGAACATGACATCCCAAGTCTTTTAATGAAATACATTTCTATGGAAATTCTTTTGATAAATCGTTGTCATAAATTGTTTTGGGACAAATTCCGCATCACTTTTATTTAAAATGTTACTCTGATTTTCAAACAAAGCATAAACAAAATCAGTCTTTTCTGGCCGTGAAAATGAGGATGTCACATAAAATGTTTCTGATAATGATGGGCTGAAATTTTTTCCAACTCCCCTCCCAATGAAGACAGTGATGAAGAGAAGTACGTTACAAATGGAGTTCTTGGTCTCGAGGCTCCAAACTAGCTCTTTCCAAAGGTGATGACAGAGGAAGAAAAACAAAATCTGGTCCGCAGTATCTTGGCCATCCTCTTTGCCTGACACTCTCCGAAGGGCAACTCAAATGGCCAAAAAAAAATCATTTCTCACATCCCAAGCCTTCCGAGCCACTCCCTCAAAGCTTCCTCCCATTCCGGATCCAAAGATCGATTCTGTAGACTAGGGATATCCACTTTGGATCCATGATGACATTCTAGAAGAACCTCTTCCGAATCCTACTCCAAAATTTGCAGTTGATGAGAACATGCAGTTAATTATGTCTGCATTAAAGAATGACAAATGCAAAAAGCCTATGACAGCCGAACAACAAGCCTTCCACTCTGGACCTCGTCTAAAGCAAAAATGTGGACGGTCTCAGGAGGAAGTTAACAAGGGATTAGAGGACAACATCCGGATCCAAGCTCTCAAGGATAATCCTCACCAGATGTATGGAATATCTCCTCTATGTCGTGAAGGCATTCTTTGTGATCATAAAATCGTTCCTTTCATGTATTACGATGATCCGAAAAATGACTCCGAACAGCTCGATCTTCCTCTCTCTCCATATAGAAAATACTACATCAAATTCGCTCCTCTTCATCCCAATGACGATCCGGAAGTAATCCACTGGACTGAGAGTGAAAGACTTGAAATGTTCTACTCCAAGAAAGCACAACCTCTTAAGGAAGTGTGGACAAGGAAAATAATTACCCAAGTTCATGGTTTTGGAAAAAAAATCTTGGTGAAGTTCGAACTCAACTTCCCATTATTTCGATTCCACATCTTCCAGAACAAATCAACTCCTCAGACCATCACTGATGTTGATTACCCTTCGATGAATCCGAATGACATTCTTACATTGGCTGCTCATTTCTGAAGAATTCAAAATGATGATATCAGTATGGGTGCTTATCAAGCTGCTCTGAGTTTCCTCAAGGACTGTGTCACGGAGTTTTGCAGATGCGACTATTAGCTGGCACACTTTTACGGGACAGAAGACTTTGTTGCGAAAATCAACTTCGTTCTTCAAGAAGTTGAACTGCTTGCAGGTGGTCTAATCGATGACCCAGTTCTAGGATTTGTCTACACAACAAGGAAGACAAGTAAGAAGGACTTTTACCGATTCCTTGAAAAACACCTAGTTCCTACCAAAGCTCTTCGGAAGTTCATTTCTCGTGCATCCAAGTCTGAAGCTCCGAAACAGGTCAAAGCGAAGTGTGTAAGTCAATTATCCTGGTACATCGAAGTCAGAGAATGGTTGTTCAGAGCCTACACCTGCATCAAGGAAGAAGCCATCTAAGCTGACCGAATTGCTAAGTTCACTTAGGGGAGATTGTTAGAACCTAAAAGTGAACCTCTAGCAATCATAAGTCCAAATGTCAATTATGAAGTTAGCATGTGTTCCGAAATGAAGAGTAGTCCGGAATATATACAGAATTGAAGAGTAGAAGATGAGAAGTTGAGAAGTGATGACATTCCGAAATGGACATTGTGACCGGAATGTATGATAATCCGGAGTCATTGTTTTTGTCACTTTCTGTATTAATTACTTTTGTCTCATTTCATAATTAGACATTTCATAGGACTTAGTATGTTTGTCAACTTGGATAATCAACATGTAAGAATCATTCCTTTTATCTGGTCCTATGTATGTTTGATAGTTTCTACCATGTATCACACACTCCTAATTATGGGATCTTTCAATGCAATGTTAAAAGACAGATCTTTCACTTATTTCTTGGCATTTACTAAGTTACTTCAATTACCTTTCAAAAATTCTTCTTTTTCTTCATTTATTAACTTACTTTGATCTTTATTCTCAATCCTCGTTTATGGCTTGATCACTTGTTGAATGCATTAACTCACACTTGACTGGCCTATACATGCTTGACTATAACATTCATTAGTAAGCAGACATTGATCTTAAGTATTCACTCAAGGTTTGAGTTCTCAAATCTTGTCCCAGAGCATCAGATCTATTTGTCCTCTCAGAAGGCTTCGGTTTTTTTATCGTATTAGGGACAATGACAGAAATAATAATCACAATGAATACATGCAATCAGTAAGTAATATCTCAACTACCATTTATGTTACTAACTTTTCGGCCAATGTTGATAACATGGATCTTAAGAAGGAATGTGAAAAGTATGGAACAGTTGTGGATTTTTTTGTAACACCTGGTTCCTGGTATGTATTTTAAATAAAATTTGTTCATATTTATATGAGAACTCGACGAGTTGAACCCCTAAACTCGTCGAGTAAGAAATTATTTTTAGGACGACAGTTAAGAAACCTACTCGATGTGTTGGGAGCCCCAACTCAACGAGTAGGTCTTGCAGAGTGAAACCCTAATTTCAGGGTTTTTCATCCTATTTAAACACCTTAACCTCCAAAGGTTGGCCTAAATTGACTTTTTTTGTGTCATTTTTGTGTGTTCTTTGTGAAGTCGAAGAAGATGATCCTTGGAGAAAGAGCAAGGACCTGAAGGGGAGAGTAGATCCCAATGTTAAGCTCCACTTTCGGTTCAATAGAGGTAAAAAAGCTCCTAACTTTTCCATTGTGTGCTTAGATCTCTTCATCTCCACTTTTGTTGAGTTTTTGGTCCATGTAGCTTGGTGCTTTGGAAACGGACGTCCCAAGTGATTTACCTTTCAGATACGGGGTCTAAAAGGGGTTTCATGGCACAAAGGTGCAAACTTTATGGCCATGAAAGCCCTATGCAAGTTTTAAGGTGTCATTTTGGCCTTTTAAGCCCCAAACGGACATGCATGGAGGGAAAGTCTGAGATTTTACGTGTTTATTTGGTGTCTAGGGCGTAGATCTCAGTTTTCATGCTTTGGTTTGGAGTATTATGGATTTTGGACCATGATCTAAGTCTTAAAGGACTAGGGTTTGAGCTAAACGCATTAAGAAGGACTATTAAAGGGTAAAGTTGGAAACATTACCCTTAAAATGGAATTTCCAGTATGTAGATGAATATGGAGTTTAGATCTGAAGGATAGGAGCTTAATATGTTAAGATGGCTCAGCAGACTGAAGAACTCATCGAGTCCATAGAGGAACTCGATGAGTTGGGTTGAAATGTCCTGATTTTGTAAAAGGGAAAACTCGACGAGTTCAAGGATGACTCGGCGAGTAGAATGGGAAAGTCCCAATACCATGGATAGGAGGAACTCAACGAGTTGGATCACAACTTCGGAGCTTTTAGATTTATAGAACTCGACGAGTTGATGGGTCAACTCAACGAGTTGAGTCAACTCAAAATGATGACTTTGACTAGATGTTGACTTTGACCAGGGTGTTAACCTTGACTTTGACTTTGACCAAAGTTGACCCTTAATGGGTTATGAGCATGAAAAAGGGTAACTAAAGGTAATATTTATATGTAGGAGTTTGAGTGGGGCAGATTTCAGAGTCGAGGACAGTTCAGCTACTTCATAGCATTTGAGGTGAGTTACCTTCCAGTAGAAGTGGGTCGAAGGCACCAATGTCAGCCCACTAGTAGTTGATTATAGTTAAGATGATTGTGTTTGTGATAATGCTCTGGTATGCCACTATATGTTATGCTTTATGTGCTAGTATGATATGATATTATGTGATAGTGGTAGGGGGTAGATTAGACCCGGTAACCGGTTGAGATAAACTGGAGGGTAGATCGGGCACCTAGATATGCGTGACAATATGCTATGCTATGTTATTATGTGGTAGTGGTAGGGGTGAAATATTCCACGTAACCGGTTGAAATAGACCAAAGGGTAGGTCAGGTACCCAAATATGCCTAGAAGGGTAGGTTGAGCACCCAGATATGCTTGACAGGGGTAGGTCGGGCACCCCAGTATGCTTAACAAGGGTAGGTTGAGCACCCATATATGCTCAACAAGGTAGGTCGGGCACCCAGATATGCCTGGCTTTAGGTACTTCCTCTGCGAAGGGAAAGGAGTCGGCATGACAGCAGCACATCACACTAGGATTTCTGCACATGAGATCTATTAGATTTATACTCTGATATTATTTTGTCATGACATGTTTTGACTATGGATACATTTAGTATGATATGAGATAGTATAATGATGTTTTTAGACAAATGGTTTAATAATTATTAAATTAAAAATGAAATTTTTGGTCGTAAATTTTTGGATGTTTCAACTTGGTATAAGAGACTTTGTTTTAGGGATTCAGACACACCTTCGGGGGTTTTTGGACTCAAATCGAGGGTTTGAAATATTTTTACAAAAAAATAATTTTTCAAAAAAATTAAAATAAAGAGTTTTGTAGAAAGAACAAGGTGTGTCATGCGTGCAATCGGCCAAGATCAAGTAAGTTTTCCCTAAGATACCCATACATGTCTGTTATTATATATGGTATGATTATGCGAACTGCATGCTAGATTATGGCTAAGGACCTAGGAAGATGCGTTATATGCCTATTGTATGTGCTTATTGAATTGCATGATAGTACTGACTAGTCAATGATATGTTAGCTTAAGTAGGATATGCTTGGTTTGGGTTTCTCAATACTCGAATGCTGCTTTTGTGATTTTAGGAGTTCTAGTTATATTTAACTAACTAGTAAGCGAATACATTAAGTTACATATTACAAGGACAAAATAATTTCAGAAGGTTAGGTCTAGCCCTATTTCGCAGCTCTTGTCTGAATCCAACCGTTGTAGGGTAGGACCTGTCATTCGAAGAATTATCTGGTCTTAGTAATATGTAATGGTATTTGAGAGCTAATTAGGGATACGTAGAAGGGACGTCTTATGCAGCTGATGGCGGAGAATGGGTTAGAAGTTACCCTAGGGTAAGCCTAGGATGAGATTAGTAAAACGAGCAGTAGTAGTCAAAGGGACTTGGTGAAGTCAAGGAAGTCCTTAACAAAAGTACGGATAGATTTGGAAGGTAGTATGGGCCCATACTACAGAAAGCAGAGGATCCGTACTCGAGTCAAGGAGGGTTGAGATAGAACCAGGGAACTTGTTGAGTGTGTGAGACCTCTTGAGATTATATATGACCCTGACGATTATGTGTTTTGTTTCAGAATGGTGGTGACATGTCACAGAGTAGGAGGTTCAGGGTCTGGATCAGGTTCAGGTTCGGCTGCAGGTTCCGAGCCGGTTGATGATTGATTACGCAAGTTCATTGCGTCTGATATTACGAGAGGCATCCTTGAGGCAACCCTAGTGATTTTCGGGTCGATCAAGGAAGGGATCATTGAGTTGATGGAGGATCACCTCAGGGCATTCCTGAGTGACATGGCATCTAGCCAGTCAAGGACGCCCACACTCTCCTTCAAGGACTTCATGGTATGTGGTGCGTCAGACTTTAATATGGCGAAGGATCCCATTGTGGCTAGGAGATAGATTGAAGACATCGAGTCTAGAAAGTTTATGATCTTTTGCCCTGAGGGGTCGAAGGTCTGGTATGTTATAAGATGTTTGAGAGACAGAGCTAGAGACTGGTGGAAGGCAGTTAGTGATTCATTGGGAGCCCCAGCCATTGAGGCTATGACATGGTCGGCCTTTCTGACCAGGTTTAGGGCTTTAGTTTTGTTGGATTAATGTCTAAGTCCATAACTATAATTGGTAAGACTTGACCCGACCCGGCATGGTCCATTTGGGTTGAATGGCATCATGCATTTGGATAGACTATAATGTGAGAAATAACACTTAAGGTTGGTTAATATATTATAAGTTCTAATATATTAATAAGGTTATTTAATTATTATTGATCAAGAATTAATTAAGTGATCAAAAGGAGACTAATTAAATATATTGGTTGATTGTGTAAATCATTCATTCTTATATATGTGGGCTTGTGATCCAAGATTCCTTATGTTGGACTAAATCGATGGGGTGACCCATGGATAATCCATGGAGCATAAGGAATGGTTAAAGTTATGAGTTACATGGTGTATCCCTAATAGCCACCATATAAAATAATCCTATGGCTCAAGAAATCGTGCACTAGTGTGTGAATATGAGGGCTAGATGATTTCAAGGAGTGTTCCATTTCTCTCAAGTCATTCCATGTGCATTTGGTGTTGTGTGAACCATTTGACGGGTCACACTTGGGGCGCTAGGCACTCAAGCTTCATGAAGACAAGCTACATCAAACAATGGTATGTATTCTATCCATTTGATTACCCAAGTATCAATTATTGTATGCTAGATAGGGTAATACGTTGGAAAGTTCATTATTGCATGTATAATAGAGAAAACATAGATCCAAGGTATTTGAGGGTTGCATGTAGACTTAGGAGTGTTAGAATGCTCAAAACCCATCAGTGGTATCAGAGCCTAGGTTTTTTTTCTTGTTATACTTTCAAATTTAGCTGAAAAATCGAATTTTGTTTTTGTCTGGACAATGGACTCAGCGAGTCCATCAGGTGACTCGACGAGTCTTGCCTTAAAGTGTTCAAAACGATCCAACTCGCCGAGTTGGTTCATGCACTCGATGAGTTGGACCCCCAGACAGCATATATTCGACTGTTTTGGCTGCATTTGGACTAGGAACATTACCCTAAGATGTTTTTGTACTTATAAACTTGTTTTTGATGTGGTAATGTTCATGCTAATCCAGTTTCAAAGATAATTGTCAATAGATTCATTTTTTGTATTAGTTTAAGGATTAGACTAACAACATGAAAAAGGAATTATCTTGTTCTTATGAGTTGCTTAGATTAATAGGAAAGTTATACGAAATTGTTGTTTTCAATCCAAATTAATCTAAGAGTTGGTTCTAAAATGTGTTTTTGTAACTTGTCCTCAAGTGATATGAAAAGTCACATTTAAGATCCATAAAACTCATAAAGATTTCATAAGTTATGAATAAGGAAGAGTTACATTCTTTTAATAGTTTAAAGTCTTCAATAACTTATCCTCAAGTTATGGAACTTGAAGAGTTTTTTTAATTAAAACTACTTTAAACACATAAGTTTTGGAATTAATTAGTTTTGAATAGTTCCAAAACTTGCCTCAAGTTTTGGAATTTGTAAAGTTTTCTTATGAATACTTGAATTCCAAGTTAGCCCTTTGAATTTTTAAAAGTTAAAATTCAACCCTTATACTTTATAATATTATAAGTTAATAATAATAATAATATATATATATATATATATATATATATATATATATATATATATATAAGAGTAAAGTCAGTCTTACCGTTAGTAGGTCTCATTCACGAAGCCGGTCTATAAGGGGGGGGGGGGGGTATAAGGTTACTGCCTATAAAATGGTAGTTTAATGGGTGTCCACTCTCACACACCGCTTCCTTGACCGGTGGAGGGTCGTTAGCCGAACGGGTAGGAGAAGGACTAGAATTCTCCATTCATTAAAAGTATTAATGATAAATACTAAGTAACTAAACTCTTATTAATACCCAAACTTAGTTACTTAGGAAAATGTGAATTTGCTACTAACCCATCAAATTACACTTAGCACTTTGCTTAAGTCGTTAGTGGAGCGTGTGTGGTTAACTGGCACACTAACCTGGACTTAACAAGGTAGGCAAAGGGTAACTTAATATTTATCATAGTATTGGTGGAGCGTGTGTGGTTAACCGCCACATCGATTAAGGGGTAAATATTAAGGGTACCAAGTATATTTTCATGGTTACTTCACACCTTGTTTGTGATCCTCGGCATCCCAGTCACAAAACCTGAAGGGCACACTCGAGATTGAAACCTGCCATTGAACAGTTCAATGAATCTCAAAAGAATCTTGGAGTTTCAAAACCAATTAAAACCTAATAATGCATTTCTTTTATCTTGGTGGAAATTGGTGAATCGTCGTTCACCTAAATTCAAATATTTTATAGCTTGGATTACAACATCCCTCTTCCGAGTTATAAAACAGTTTGTAGGGTCCTAGCCTTAATATCTCATATTGGGTGTTATATTAAGGACTTTTAATCAACTATCTTGAATGTCTCCCAAAAGATGCCTAGTTCAGACTTCTATGATCCTCCTAAATCTCTTGGAACTTCACTTCCTCCACCTCCTCCAATTATTCTCCTTATCCTACAAGTTCAAGGTCACTCAAGCCCTATTGGAAAGGCAATGTCTAAGTGTGCCCACATCTTGGAGATGAAGTCACATACTGACAAGCTGGGAGAGTTATGTGTCAAAGTCTTGAGAAAGTTGGTGGTTCATTCACTTTCTAAGTCATAATAGTGAGTTCCTTTGGGACTCCTATGAAACAAACTTTGACAAGACCCTTAATGATCCTATCTATTTGCTAAGATCAACTTCCTAAAACTTTATGGACATTGACAATAAAGACACTGGAAATCCAGAAAAAGCATTCGGACATAGTCAACTCGGTTGACCAAATGGTAAAGAGAAAAGCTAAGTCTGTGATAGTACCGGTACCATTACCAAAGGGTCCATATGTTTATATTGCCAAAGGAAGGGGCATTAGTTGCGAAGCTGCCAATTTTACCTAAGGATGTTAAAGTCAATAAGTTTGACCCTACTTCAGGTAAAATCCACTATCTAAGTCTGCTAAGTTTCTATACTAAGATTCTTGATACATGATGTGATTGGGTCACATGTTGATGTTTGTAAGAATCAAAGAAAAGTGAACAAACTTAAAGAAAGAATATGCTGAATCTGATCGCGTAGATGGATTTCTATTGCATAGTTTGATGATCGGATTCTTGAGCTACTTCTTAGGAGTTATGATATATTGCTTAGGAATAGATAACAACAAAGTTTTCAAGCTATTTTGGATTGTAAGGATAGTTTTTTGGCAATGTTTTTTAAAATAAAAGGAAAAATTTTGATTTTCTTGATTTTAAAATATCCTTAGAATGGCATGTGAGGAAAAAAAATTGTTGCTTATATGATTTCATTAATAGCAAGAGTGGAAATATGAAATTGAGTCTTTCATTTATGGTAGTGTCTAAATTTACCAAATAAGGAAAGATCCTCATCACCCAAGTTTCAATCGAACCGAAACTCGGACCGAAACATAGAATCATGCAAGTTGTATAGCATAAGGAAATTCTATATATCGGTTCATTATTTGCGTTCTAAAATCTGATTATAATTACGACATCCCTTTTCATAATCTAAAAGATGAGAACTTGGAAAATAGAAATGGAAATATTATAGCAAAAGACTGGTTTAGTCTTTATGTGAGACATCATGAATCGTGTCCCATATGCTTCGGATATAGGATCGATTACATGTGCTATATTCATCCTTTCTAAAAATTTCCAAATGACTGGGGAATTAAGAAGGGAAAAACTCTAGAACTGGATATGACGAAAACGATTAAGCAATTGTCGAGGACAATCTAAGGTTTACCAAAGATTGGTTGCTCAGGGACAGTTGGAAGTATAGTGTTAATTGTTGGAAGGACCATATTGACATATTCTGAAAAGAGGCAACTCTTCTTCAGAAGTGATAGTTAAAAGGGGGATGTGGAAATGATCCCATTGGTGGAAGTTGTTCAATAAATCTATGTAAGATCAGGAAACTTAATGCAAGAAGGATGTTTCCAAGGAGTCGATCTCATTTGGAATGCTCTGTAATGTTTGTTGTCAAGTATGTGTGACATTGTGCATAATCATTACAAGAGAATCATTGCATATAAGTTTAGAATCTAATAGATTTCGGTAAAATGGCATGAATTTGGAATTCCTGCATTTGCCATAAGAATTTGGGAGTGTGAAATTAGAATCATTGAAAGTTTGGTCAATTGGTTTATTTCACAAAGTAAGGATCATAGACAAACATAGAGTGCATACTTGGTGTATGGCAAAGCTATTGTTTAGAAAATCATAGAGTACATGCTCGGAGCATGGGAAAACTATTGTTTTAATTCAAGAATAAAGTTGATAGCTGAAACAGTATGCAATGAATAATGTGTAATCATATGGTGATAAATAAAAGGTGTTTTATTCATGTTCATAGGTTTTGATACTATATTAGATTCAATTATTCTTGTGTTTCATTTTTCATGTTTTGACTTCCAGAATAAACTAGGTTATTCTTCCGGAATGACTAAGTTATTCAAACCATCCACAGTCGGTCATATGTTAGAAGTAGATATGAATCAAGATTGTCATGGGTTGGTTTGTAGAGGTCCAAGTTGGTGGACAAAGTTGTGCTACACCACTCATGAGTGCTCATAAGTTATGAGTATTGGATTCAACTCGCGCTCATTTGAATCACTTCATGGATTTTATCACGAATGATCATGAGACGATAATATCTTATATTCTCTTAACCTAGAGATATAGGTTGTTATTATGAGTTGGGTGTACATTGATTGCACGAAAACGCATTCGGTAACTCAATGTTATAAAACGTGTCTTTGTGTATGATTCAACAAATAGTAGAACAAGCCATATGAGTCGATGTTTATCCATTCCTTTTTCCTTCGGGATAAAAGCAATATTTGTGGGCCCCTCGATGATTTAATAATGATACATGTGAGTGCTTGGCCAATCCAGGACTGATTTGATTTGTTCAATCAGTCAGTCATCATGAATCGCAAATTGGGAAACAACAAATGGACAGTGAGAGAATGATTTATAATCCATGTCTCAGTCCATATGATATCTAGAATGGAGGAATATATGATCCCTTATCTAATGGACAAGTCATTGACAAAAGTCAGAGTTCATCGACAAGGTCAGAGTTCGATCGAAGCTTTTGAGAGCTACGATTGCCAATCGGTTCTTGAGGTCATAAGCAATAATAGTTTTAGACTTATCCAAGTGGGAGAATGTTAGATTAATGTCTAAGTCCATAACTATAATTGGTAAGACTTGACCCGACCCGGCATGGTCCATTTGGGTTGCATGGCATCATGCATTTGGATAGACTATAATGAGAGAAATAACACTTAAGGTTGGTTAATATATTAAAAGCTCTAATATATTAATAAGGTTATTTAATTAGTATTGATCAAGAATTAATTTGGAATTAATTAAGTGATCAAAGGAGACTAATTAAATATATGGGTTGATTGTGTAAATCATTCATTCTTATATATGTTGGCTTGTGATCCAAGATTCCTTATGTTGGACTAATTCCATGGGCTGACCCATGGATAATCCATGGAGCATAAGGAATGGATAAAGTTATGAGTTACATGGTGTAATCCTAATAGCCACCATATAAAAGAATCCCATGGCTCAAGAAATCGTGCACTAGTGTGTGAATATGAGGGCTAGACGATTTCAAGGAGTGTTCCACTTCTGTCAAGTCATTCCATGTGCATTTGGTGTTGTGTGAACCATTTGAGGTGTCACACTTGGGGCGCTAGGCACTCAAGCTTCATGAAGACAAGCTACATCAAACAAAGGTATGTATTCTATCCATTTGATTACCCAAGTATCAATTATTGTATTCTAGATAGGGTAATACCTTGGAATGTTCATAATTGCATGTATAATAAAGAAAACATAGATCCAACGTATTTTAGGGTTGCATGCATACTTAGGAGTGTTAGAATGCTCAAAACCCATCAAGTTTGCGCCAGATGTGGAGCTTCAGCAGCTGGCCAGTGAGTTTCTAGAAATGAGTTAGACTACTAAGTCGGTGGTGGAGATTACTGCCAAGTTCAGGGAGAGGGCTCTACTGGTGCCTTAGCATGCAGGGGATGAGGAGATAAGGAAGACCCGGTACCACGAAATGTTGAGAGATGACATCCAGAAACATGTCAGCTATCGGCATGTTCGACCTTGGGGGATATGATAGCCACCGCGAGGGAGAGGGAGATTGACATAAAGCACCTCAAGAATAGGAAGGTGGAGACTGGGAAGACGACTGGGGTTTCTGGGAAGAAACCCAAGGGATTCGACTCGAGGTCGAAGCGCCGACAGTGTCGAAGTCACTGTAGGAAATGCGGCAGGCCACATCAGGGAGTGTGTAGGCCTGGGGGATCGGGCTGCTACAAGTGAGGCAAGACAGGGCACTTTAATAAGGACTGTACAGCCGCTACCCCCACTATTTAGACATCATACCTGATTTACTTTCATTGAAATCAAAGGGGCTATAAAAAGGCTAACTGCCCTCGACTGACATCAGGAGCGCCAGTGGCGGTGCAAGGTATAGTGACCCTGCGGATCATAGATGGCCGACACGGCAAGACAGAGGCTCCAGTGGTGAGGAGATGAGCCTTCCAGCAGACCGCCGAGGAGGCGCGTGCTGCACCGAATGTGGTGACAGATATGTTTTTTTCTCCCTGACTCTTATTACTGTTGGATTTGGTGTCTAAGCCCATAACTATAATTGGGATGTACTTGACCCGATAGTAGCATGGTCCTTTTGGATTTCCTTCACCAGTGCGATTTGAAAGGATGGACTTTTAAGAATAAGGTTATTTATGATTTATTAATATATTACAACTATAATATATTAATATCATATTATTTAATTAGTATTGATCAAAAAATAATTTGGAATTAATTTTGTGGTCAAAAGAGACTAATTAAATATATAGGGATTGATTATGCAAATCAATGATTATTGTAGTGTGAGCTAATGATCCATGATTATGTAGATGGGCTAAACTAATCCATGGATATTCCATGGAGGTTAAATCCACGGAGCATGAGAATGTTGAAAGTCATGGGTCATTAAGGGTTACAAAGTGTAGCCCTAGCATTTTCCACACTATAAATTAAACCCTCATGAGGCAAAATCGGTTACACCATATCTTTCAGATAAGTAACTTATTCACTTAAGCCTCCTTTTGCATATTGGTGTTTGTGAACCATTAGAGGCATCACACTTGAGGAGCTCAAGCTTTCAAAGGTCAAGAACTCTACCCTCCTCAAGAGGTAAGCATCCAAACTAATTTTTTTTATTATATAGCTTCAATTGAATGCTAGCTAGGGTGAATGCTTTGGAGAAACAAAATACATGTATAATTAGAGAAAACATAGATCCAAAGCATTTAGGGTTGCATGTGCACCATAGGAGTGTTATATTGCTCAAAACTCAACAGGGGTATCAGAGCCTAGGATTGTTTTCTATTATATTTAATGCTTACTAGTTTTTCAAAGCATAAAAAAGTCAAAATTTTGGCCTCTGACTAGTAAACTCGCCGAGTGCATGAACAGACTCGACGAGTCCACTCAGTAACAGAGCAACTCTCAGAGTCCAATTCATGCACTCGACGAGATGAAGGCTCTGTTTGCATAATTTCGAGTTTCTTGGCCTAGTTTGGATTGGGAACACTACCACAAACTGTTTCGAATCATTGGAAATGTTTTTATGATATGGCAGTGCTTGTACTCATCCAACCACAAGATAATTGTCAAAGTTTTAAAATAAATTTTTTTATATCATAAACAAAATTGCTTTCAAATTGTTGACTTCAAATTATCTTGATTATGAGTTTAGTTAGATCATAGATTATGTGATAATTTTAGTTGTTAGAAAAATGATCTAGATTAATTTTTAATGACCTCCATAACTTCTCCTCAAGTTATGGAAAATGAAAGGTCTCAATTATTAAATCTTACTAAACTCTTATGAATGTGAAGAGTTTTGACAAGTTTCAAAACTTGCTCTCACGTTTTGGAATTTGTAAAGTCTCATCAATGAAACTTTAATTCAAAACCCTTGAGTTTTAAAAGTTAAAATTCAACCATTATACTTTATAATATTATAAGTTTAATAATAATAATAATAATAATAATAATAATAATAATAATAATAATAATAATAATAATAATTATATATATATATATATATATATATATATATATATATATATATATATATATATATATATATATATATATATAAAGGACTAGTCAGTCTTACCGTTAGTAGGTCTCATTCAAGAAGCCGGTTTATAAGGGGGTATAAGGTTACTGCCTATAAAATGGTGGTTTAATGGGTGTCCACTCTCATCCACCGCTTCCTTAACTGGTGGAGGGTCGTTAGCCGAACGGGTAGGATAGGACATTATTTCTCCTTTATTAAAAGTATAATAATAATAATATAAAGTAACTAAATTTTTATTAAATCCCCAATCTTAGTTACTTTATGAAAAATGTGAAAATGATGCTAATCCATGAAATTACACTCGCACCTTATTAAGTCGTTAGTGGAGCGTGTGTGGTTAACCGGCACACTAATCCGGAACTGATAATGTGTGGCAAAGGGTAGCTTGGTGTCAATCATAGATCAATGGAGCGTGTGTGGTTAACCGGCACATTGACTAGGTGATCTGTAATATTGGGTGTACTAAGTTAATTTGCATGGTTATTCACTCCTTGTTTGTGATCCTCGGCATCCCAGTCCCAAACTTAAAGGGTACGATCGAGATTTAAACATGCCATTCAAAAGTTCAACGAATCTCAAAGATCTAGGAATTTCAAACCAATTAAAACTTAATAATCTATTTCGTTTTTTATGGTGGAAACTGGTAAATCGTCATTTACCTACCTTCAAATATTTTAAAATTGGATTATGGCATCCCTCTTCGAAATTGTAAAATAGTTTGTTGGGTCCTAGCCTTAATATTTCATTTAGAGTGTTATATTAAGGACTTAAATCAACTAACTTGAATTTTCTCCCTTTATAGATGTCTAGGTCCGACAACTATGGTCTTCTCAAATCTATTGGAAAAGGCTTTCCACATGAAGATGATATTCCATAATATCATACTTCACTTCCTCCACCTCCTCCATTTATTCTCCCTAACCCACAAGCTCGAAGACTTAAAGACTTCAAGGTCACTCAATCCCTACTAACAATGAAACATCAAGATGGAAAGTCTATATGTGCTCATGTATTAGACATGAAGCTTCATATTGACATGATGGGAATGTTGGTTGTCGTGTTCCCGAGGAAGTTGGCTCGTGACTTGGTTCTTCAGTCACTTCCAAAATCATATAATGAGCTTGTTAAAGACTACTATGTGACAAATCACGGCATGAACCTTATTGATCTTGGCTATTTGCAAATTGGTTGAATCAACAATCATTTGGCGCAATGATCAAGTAAACATGATTGGAAGATCTACTTCCCAAGCTGCCCTGAAGATTGGCAATGACATCGATAGTCCAGAAATGATTCCTTCTCCTAAAGTTAAGGAATTGGCTTGATCACAAAAGAAAGGCCAGTTCTGGGATTGTCTCATGTGCCAATGCAAAAGAAGTCAATTATTTATGCTGCCATTTGAAGAGACATTGGAAGCGAAGTTGCCCAGACTACCTAAAAGATCTAAGAGAAGGTAGAATCCAAAAAGGTTCGACTCTTCATCAGGTAAGTCCTCTATCTAACTCTATTAAGTTCATATCTGTAGATTCTTGACATGATGTGATAAGATTACATTTTGTAGGATCAAGGGAAGCTAAAAGAAAAAGGATGTTAAATCTGATCACAAAGAGATGGATTTCGATCGCATAGTTCGATGATTGGATTTTTAAGTTGCTTAATAGTTATGATAGATTGCTTAGAAATTTATAACAACATAGTTTTCATATGTAATTGCATTATAAGGAAAAGTTTTTCTGCATTTTATAAATAAATAAAATTTTTTATTTTATCTTATCTTATATTTCATTACAATGGCAATTGTGGAAAATTGATTCTTGTATTTTTAGCAATATGGATTTGATTCTTTTGTTTGTGGTAGTGTCTAAATTTACCAAATAAGGAAAGATTTTCATCGCCCAAGTTTCAGTTGGATAGAAACTTGGAATCATGCAACTTGTATTGTATGATGAATGAGAACCTTCATCTTTGGGAAAATAAGACTAATTCCTTGTTCACATGTAAATGTGAGTCAAGTGAAGGACTAGGGGATCAGGTACACTTGGTTTTCCGTTGGTCAGGTCCACCACAAAGAACAATAAGACTATTCGTTATGGTTTACTAAAGTTAGTAAATATGGTTATGCTTACAAGATTAAGTATAATTCTGAGTCATTGAAAAGATTTAATGTATAGCAGAATGAATAAGAAGAATCAAAGTCGGCAGAAAGATAAAACTTTCTCCTATCTGAAAAGATTAGAGAGTACTTAAGTATCGTGTTTTATGATCATCATAATGATTATGAAAACCATATCACAATTTAATCCTCTATGGACATCTTAGTGCATTTTCTTGGCTAAGAAGGGGAATTAGGAATTGCTGAAATGGTTAAATCAATTAAGATGAATCATACTTTGTTCCAAAATCAAATCTTAGAGTCAGTCTCCAAAATTGAATATTGAGTGACATATCAGCAAATGTAGAGCAAAATGTTTTCTACTCTTGTACATTTGAAATCGGTATGTTGTAATGTTTTGGATAAAACAAAGATCAACTAAGACCGATTGTCAATAGTGTTTGTCTTGATAACAAATTGCACTAACTCTTAAATATTTTTTTGTCAAGTAATGTTCTTGATAGAGAGAAACTTATATGTCAAGAGGTCAGTGGGAGTCTTAATTCACTACTAGAAAAACAGCCTTTTACGACGCTCATTGCGCGTTGTAAAAGGCTCAAATGACGTGCAAATGTGCGTCAAGGAAGGCCCTGTCTATAGACGACGCGCATTTACGATGCTCATTTACGACACGCAACGCGTATCAAGGAAGACTCTGTCATAAAGGAAGACGATACGCATTCGCGTGTCGTAACCTTACGACGCGCATGTTAATGACATGCAATGCGTATCAAGAAAGCCCCTGTCAAGAAAGGCCATGTCATAAATGAAGATGACAAACATTTTTGCGTATCGTAAATTTAAATGTTTAAAAAAATAAATTTATATATTTATTAATTTTTAAATTAAATTGGCATTTAATTTCTCATAAAAGAAATAAAATACCATCTACAAAAAATACAATCCATTGCATAATATAAAATAAAATTTCATACTCAACAAATAAAATAAATTGCACAAATTATAATATGTGATACAAATAATCATTCAAATGTTAAACAAAAATAGCACATTGCTAACATGGGTTATACATTCCTATAAAACTAACAAATAATCATCCAGCTCTGTTTCTTTCTGGAATATGTGTAATTGTCTCCTTCATCAGCCTCCATGTCCAATAGTCCATTGTGCTGCCTCACTTTGTAAACCACTTCCTGAGCCATAGCCTTCCTTAAAATTCTCTTGATAATAAAGAACAAGATGTTAACAGATAGCATAACCGATGTATTGAAGAACATATGGGGTAATACTCGAGGAATCACTAAATTATATCAAAATAACATAACAATAGTCTAATGACCTAATCCATTATTTTTAATTGTAACTTGAGCAGTACATGAAATAGGAACCAAACACAGACCTCTACTCTTAGTATCTAGCTTTGTATCTCCTTTATCAAAATCTTAGAATTTAATTCAAATTTTCAATTAATTTTTCATCCTAATTATAATAAATACAACAAGATTTGTTCTAAACTGTAATTGGTTGGTGAAATTTAAAAAGTATCAAAGAGAAAGACATGGAAATAGCTCCTGATCATCATTGTAATTAGGGATGAGATTTAGAACCGGAAAACCGTACCGGGACCGGAACCGGAACCGGTTGAATCGGAATATGCTAAACCGGTCCGGGTTTTGGGTTTTAATAATAACCTTATCTGGGTTCCGGGTATTCTAGGTATGGGTCTATCGGGTCCAGATAAACCGGGTAAAAGAACCGGAATCAGGTAAAAGAAGCAGAACTGGGTAATTGGTCCGGAACCGGTTTATGCTAATAAAGACCCTGAATGTAGAGAGCTTTTTTATTACGTTGATCTAGCCATTACATACGCACCCATGCAAGCCTTATTCTCGATTTTTTTTCTTAGCAATTGTGATCGACATCAGTATCCTACGTCACCTTCTTGGACAAGCAAAATATGAAATATATTGTTATGTGTCCGTCTCTTTTAAAACAACTTCATAATTGATGAGAAATAAGTTTAAACAATAATGTTTTAAGGAAAACATTGTATTAGTGTCCCAAACAATTGCTAAATGGAAAGAAAACTTGCCCATGAATTGAGAAAAAAAAAACGTTCTGCCCTTCCATTACAAAGATCTTGTAACCGATTTTTTTTTTTTTTTTGCCTTCATAAAATCGAGGAGAGTTGCCCAAAGAAAAAAATTCTCATTTATTGTTATTAGTTTTTGTTTCTGTCGAGCATGAATCAATACAATTTTCTTTAAAAAATTAATTACCAATTGTAATCAGGAAAATTTTATACAAATTGCAGCCCAAAAAAATATTGTGACAGTTTAAATCGGTAGTTTGCAGCCAAAAACTATATCTTTTTTTCTTTTCCTAACATGTTATGCTCCAGTTTATATAAGAAGCTAAACTGTATTTATTTTTCCATTATATACGAGAAACTAATATGTAAATTTTTGCATTTATATTTCCGGGGTTACGAGTCTAATACACGAAAAATTCTTGATGAAGACAAAAATTACCTCTTGATTAGCACAATAACCACCATATTGTTGAGTGACTTCACAGCTTGATACCTTAGTTGATCAAGCAACAAACCTAAGTTCCTACTTGCTTCAATTGATCATAATAATAATCACAATTTTCCTGAAGGAAGTAGGTGAAAGTAAACTTGCAAGCAAAGACCACCAACCAATAAAGCACGTATCTGTAAACATTAAGCACAAATAGTAAGGACTTAATTTAGGTTAAAAACAAGTACAAATAGAGAGAAAATGGCACTAATAAGGCATTGGGAATCTGTTGTTGAAGTAGCTCTAGTTGTTCGACCCACCCTGTGTAAGAAATCTACAGCAGATGTAGCAAATTCTGCCTAAAAACAAATAGAAAATAATAAAAAGTTAGAATTAAAATACAGAAAAGAAAAAATAAAGAAAAACAATTGATTACCTCTATAACATGTGAGACATTGGGAATGTCAGTGCCACGTGCAGCAGCATCAGTGCAAACAAAAACACCACCTTTTTCTTTAAAATCAATCAAATTTCTTGTGCGTTCTTCTAAAGAGCTTTCACTGTGATAACAATAATATTCAATGCCTTTTCCATGTAAAACTTGGGCAACAGCTTCAACTGTATTTGCAAACACCATTGGTCTACTCAATTCATTATTGGAATTTAATGTCTTGGATTTATGATTGATTGCATCTATAAGTACATCCCACTTGTGTGTCGACTGTAACTTCAATCCACTGTTGCTCTAATCTGAATCAATACAGATAAAAAAGGTGTAAACATAATTCTTTTTTATAAAGATTCAATTTTTTTTTAAAAAGATACCTTGGATTGTGTCGATGAAGATAATGGCCACTAACCCTCGTTTGCTACATCTGTTGAAAGTAAACTTACAAGTACAAATTGGCAGAATTTGCTACATCTGTTGTTGATTGAGGCGTTTTCTGAGTAGTAATGGGGTATGTACTGAAACGGAGGTGGTGGTGTGTCCCAAAGTGGTCGTAAGAATGAAGATATGTTTAGGAATTGGGTTGGTTGAAGATGGCGATAAAATAAAGGGCCACGAGTATCAGAAGTAGAAGAAATGTGTACCTAATAAACCCTCGTGTGGTGACATTCCGTCTTGCGTCCATGATGTAGGGCTTTCTTTCACCTCGTGATCTGCACAAATGGAGGATTATTAGTTTTTGAGCCATGGATTATCTTGGTTACAAAATCATCTCAAACATTCAATGGTTTTGCATTTCAATTATCAGATCATCAAAGATGCCAAATTAAAGGTTCAGATGCCAGATCTAAGTAAGTATCCGCCGAACCACCCACAACCTCCTTGCTCTCTCTCATCTCCCCCTTTCTGCTCACCTGCGTACGCTCGTCCTATCTTCTCTGCCATTCACCGGACCGTTCACGGCTCATCTCCTCCATCCAGAGACCTTTGTGCCCCACACCAACACCTACGTCCACTCTCTATGCCATTCGCATATCTTTATAATTGTACGCGAGTGATGGGCCTATGTACACATGAAGACACTGGTGAGGGATGGATTGATGCATCTTTAAGTAGGTGAACTGTGAAGAAAGCTATGGGGGCTAGGTTTCCTTTACGATTCTAGGGTTTGATGAATTGTGTTAATCGAATGAGATTTTTGTTGAAATTGGACCTAGGGCTTGTAACTACAACAAACAATCACGAGAAACCTTCATTGTCAGCGAGGTGGGTGATGGAAGAGAGATTCTAGATGGAAGAGAAAGTAGAGATGGAGACGGAACCAGACCTAAATCGCCATGGCGGGTTTTCATCTTTTTTAATTTTTGGGGAACTCCGTTTCCCGCTACTAAAGATGAAGATGTGTGTGTTTCATTAAAAATAATATAAAACGACATGATTTCAGGGCGCTCTTTATTTGATAGGTGCCCTCCGTGTTTTTTTCTTTTTTGTAACACTAATTTTAGGGTGCGCAAAGATTTGCGTCGTTAATCCTTCATATTTTGAAAAATCTGACATTATTTTTAGGGCACACACTTTTGCGTATCTTAAAACAGTGCGTGTCATTGTTTGCGCGTCATTAAAGGGTATTTTTCTAGTAGTGTAAAGATCTTGAAATGTTTTAAGAAGTAATTAAGAGTCAACCTATTGTTAATCACTAGCAAACGACTTGAGCTTTGTAACCTATCATGTTGACATAATCTTATTTTTTGTGTCTATTCTAGTTGGTTGACTATGCATATGAGTTCTATGAGTTCTCAATTGTTTGCATAGGGCAAAGCACCTTCGTCAGTGAAAGTTCATTGATCAGTAAAGGTGATATGCTCAATAACATGGAAAACATGGTAGGCCATTGTGCTGCCAAGTTGCAAGAAATTAAGATTGACCAAGTTCAGTCCATATGAGTTTGGATTTGTCACTAACCTTGTCTTGTGATTATGGTTTTGAAAAATTCACATGGATAGGAATACTTACACCATAAAAATCTAAGTGCCATAAGGTTTCTCTCCAACTTATGTAAATGATTGTGAGGAAACACTTTCACTAAGTAGATTTTAAGGAGATAGCATTTGTGATATTTGCATTCTCAAATTCGTTTATGATTACGGCATGCCTCTTCATAGTTCGAATTGTGAGAAATGGCAAAGGTCTAAACATTTGAGACATATTTATATAAGTTTTGAAATAGTTTAGACACACATGTGAGCTATATAAGGAAAAGTGTATGACTTTGAGAAGCTTAGATAAAGTTTTATAGAAGAATCTCGTGTTAGAAATCTGAACTTTGGTAAGAAAGTCAATAATCTATTGATTTCTAGAAGTCCAACTGATTTCTGGATTTTTGTCACAGCTAGTGGGAGCATAATTGTTACGCAAGTAACAAAATAATTGTTATGCTAGCGGGAGCATAATTATTATGGTAAGTGTTTCAGGTTAGCAATGTTAATTATAGAAAACAAAGTTTTCAATTCACAAAGTTCTAGGGTTGAAAAGTTGTTTTGCTATAATTAAGGGAGATGAACTTATGTTGGGTTTTGAGCATTCTAACACTCCTAAGTGTACATGCAACCCTAAATACCTTGGATCTATGTTTTCTCTATTATACATGCAAATATGAACTTTCCAAGGTATTCATCCTAACTAGCAAAATAACATTGATTCATATGGATATCTCAAGTTAGAATTACATACCTCTTTGATGTAGAATGTTTTCATGAAGCTTGAGTGCCTAGTCCCCCAAGTGTGACACCTCAAATGGTTCACACAACACCAAATGCACACGGAATTACTTGAGAGAAATGGAACACTCCTTGAAATCGTCTAGCCCTCATATTCACACACTAGTGCATGATTTCTTGAGCCATGGGATTCTTTTATATGGTGGCTAGTAGGATTACACCATGTAACTCATAACTTTACCCATTCTTTATGCTCCATGGATTAACCATGGGTCACCCCCATGGACTTAGTCCAACATAAGGAATCTTGGATCACAAGCCCACATATATAAGAATGAACGATTTACACAATCAACCCATATATTGAATTAGTCTCCTTTTGATCACTTAATTAATTATTGATCAATACTAATTAAATAACCTTATTAATATATTAGAACTTATAATATAGTAACCAATCTTAAGTGTTATTTCTCTCATTATAGTCTATCCAAATGCATGATGCCATGTAACCCAAATGGACCATGTCGGGTCGGGTCAAGTCTTACCAATTATAGTTATGGACTTAGATATTAATCCCACAGTCTCCCACTTGGATAAGTCTAAAACTATTATTGCGTATGACTTCAAGAACCGACTATCAATCGTAGCTCTCAAAAGCTTCTGTCGAACTCTGACCTTGTCGATGAACTCTAACCTTTGTCAATCACTTGTCCATTAGATAAGGGATGATATATTCCTCCATTATATATATCATATGGACTGAGACATGGATTATAAATCATTCTCTATGTCCATTTGTTGTTTCCCGATTTCCGATTCATGATGACTAACTGATTGAACAAATCAAATCAGTCCTGGCTTGACCAAGCACTCACATGTATCATCATTAAATCATCGAGGGGCCCACGGATATCGCTTTTATCCAGAAGGTAAAAGGAATGGATAAACTTTGACTCATATGGCTTGTTCTACTACTTGTTGAATCATACACAAAGGCACGTTTTATAACATCGAGTTACCAATGCGTTTTCAGGCAATCAATTTACAACCAACTCATAGTAACAACTCATATCTCTCGGTTTGAAGAATATAAGATATTGTTGTCTCACGATCACTCGTGATAAAATCAATGAAGTGATTCCAAAGAGCGCGGGTTGAATCCAATACTCAGAACTTATGAGCACTCATGTGTGTTGTAGCACAACTTTGTCCACCAACTTGGACCTCTACAAGCCAACCCATGACAGTCTTGATTCATACCTACTTCCAACATATGACCGATTGTGGATGGTTTGAATAACTTAGTCATTCCAGAAGAATAACCTAGTTTATTCTTGAAGTCAAAACATGAAAAATGAAACACAAGAATAATTGAATCTAATATGGTATCAAAACCTATGAACATAAATAAAACACCTTTTATTTATCACCATATGATTACACATTATTCATTGCATACTGTTTTAGCTATCAACTTTATTCTTGAATTAAAACAATAGTTGTCCCATGCTCCGAGCATGTACACTATGTTTTTCTAAACAATAGATTTGCCATACACCAAGTATGCACTCTATGTTTGTCTATGATCCTTACTTTGTGAAATAAACCAATTGACCAAATGTTGAGCTAAAGAGAGTTTTGATGTTGCGTCTTTTGGGCTCGTTAATTTAGCCTTGTATTCTCCGGTTTGGGCCTGTCCAACCGAGAGCCTTTTATGTATTGTATATAAGTTTAATGCTTGCATGCATATTAGGTTAAGATTCTAGAGATTATCGAAATAGCGATTGATCAAGAGTATTATATTTTTCTGTAATCGTTCTTGTAATCTTCTAATCCTTTACAGTTGATGTTCTTAATCGAGCTCTTCTAAGGATTTTATTTAATCATTCGACTCGTTTGATTCAAACTGTTTGTTCTTATTATTGCGTTTTTACTGTTTTATATTCATACACTTGTTCAAGATCTAATCGATCTTCATTGATTAAAAAGTGTTTTAATCCCATCAATTGGTATTAGAGCAGGAGGCTGTGTAATCGATACACATCTTTTCTGTGAAAAAGATTTCCATTAGGGTTTTCCGCAATCATCGATATTTATTGAGCCGTCATCTTAATTGACGTATCTTAATATTTATTGTTTTGCCCTAATCTGCTTTATTACAAGTCTGATCTTTGAACAGGTATTACGATCATTATGGACCCAACGCAATCAAACCCCATTAATATTTCCAACAGCATCGGTTCGACGACAAAGATTCCAATCCTGTACACCCATGACTATGAAGTATGGGCGCATCATTTCGAAGATTATGTGATTGGATCGGAGGACAATGGTTATCTTATATGGGAAGCCATCATCAATGGACCGTTTTCTCATTCTACGACGTCCAGAATCATTAAGACGCAAAAAGAGTACAATGATCTGCTTAAGGACGTGACGAATATTGCGCAAGATGAAAAAGACAAACTCCAGTGCAATATTAAGGCGCTAAGGTTGATCAGATTCGCCCTTCAGTCCGACACATTCAGACTGGTCAGCTCATGCACTACGGCGAAGGAAGTGTGGGATAGACTTCGCGAACTGTATTCCACAGACGAAGATCTTGAACATTCTATCCAAACCTTGCTTCTATCTGAATTTGGTGAATTCAGGCAAGGGGCCGAAGAAACTGTGACCCAGGCGTTTGATCGCTTCAATCATCTTCTCAGCAAGATGATCAAACACGACATCGAAAGGAAGCTCATCGAACAAAAGGTTACTTTCTTGAACGGACTGCGATCTGAATGGAGAGCAGTTGTTTCCACAGTCAAAGCCCATGAACAGTTTAAATCATATTCTTTGGTGAAACTGGTGGGTATTCTAAAGTCCCAAGAGAAGATTGTGGTTCAAGAGAAGAATGTTGTCTCCAGTCTTGGTTCGTTGGCCCTCCTATCTAAAAGTAAAGCTGTGATGGAGGATGAAGAGCTCAACTTGGAAGAATATGACCTCACAACTGAGGATTATGCCATGATGGTGTCTAATCCTAAGAGGTTCATAAAGAAGAGATTCCCCAGCAACAAAAACCGAAACTGGCAGGGGAGTTACAGCTCTGAAAAAGCGCACAATGAACCGAAAGCTGAGGAGCCCAAGAAGGAACCGAAAGCAGATGGCGATTCCGGAGTAAGCTGTTTCTATTGTGGTGGCAAGAACCACTATGCTAAGGACTGTGTTCTTAAGAAGATGGCTGAAAAGGACGATGGAAATGATGAGGAAGCCGTGCTGCAGAAGAGATTGGATGAGTTGAGAAAGAAGAAGTCTACCGCTAACCCTTCTATTAATGCTCTTATTGTGCAGGGTTCGGTTAATGACGATGAGTTCGGTAGTACAGAAGTTTGGTCTACTGATTCAGAAGACGAAGAAGTGAGGAAGCCTACTCATGGAAAGGCTTATGTGGCTAAGGAGGAAAGCAGTGGAGGAAAATGCTTCATGGTGACTGACGTATCTCAGATGAGGGGATACAATACCGATGGAGGAAGCAATGGACCGAAGGTGCAGGAGGATATGTGCTTTACGGCCAAACCACTCAGCCAGCAGTTCAATGAGCTCGATGAACTGATAAAGAAGGTACAATCTGTTTTTATTTCATCTAAAGTACCATCATCCTCATATGAGAAAGAACTAAAAAATGTTAATACAAGAATTTCTCATTTAGATAGTAGCCTAACTCAAACTCGTGTCACCAATTCTAACCTGACTGATCAATTAAGCAGGACGGCGTCGAAGAGTGAGGAACGGCGAATGTGGATTGAGTTAAAAGAGTCGGAATTAGTTAAAGTTAAAGACGAAAACATTTATTTGCAGAGAGACAATTTGAAATTGTTAAAACAACGAAATGTTTTTTGTTTAATAGCTAAACGTTCATATTCCAATATTACTCAACTTCATTTGGATTGTGAGATAGGCCAAAAGATTCATCGCATGATTTTGCCCTTTCTAGAATTTAAGGAGGATGAAATCGATGCCGAAGCCTATAATTGTGAGAGTGTGATATCGTCTGATGATGTCAATCCGACCTACATGTATGGACATGCTCAAAAATCTTTTGGACGAAAACGACCGACTTAAACTGAGAACCGAAACCATGCAAAAATTTGACTCTTTAAACGCCAACGTAAGCTCAGAAAATAAAATCGATGTTGAAAATGCATCTGAGCTTAACGAGGACGAAAACATGAGTGAAATTTCTGTAGAGGATACGGTTGACTGCTCAGAATTTGTTAAAAGCGAAACTGAAAACCACAAAAATCTTATTTCTGAAAACTCTGTGGAATTCGCTAGACTATCCCAACAAAAGTCCCCGAAATTAGTAGAAAAGGCTGTTGTGTATCAAAAGGTTAGGACCACTCCAAATCAGGTATACAAGGTGACTGGAGTAACCGAACATCAAACAGCTGAACTCACAGCTATTGTTAACGAAGACAATGCTGATGGCTGTGATGAGTACTTCTGGGAAGCTCCTATTGATAATGGAAACGAAACCGTTGGCCTATCTGAAAGAACCTCCTGGATGAGAAAAGGGAGATACATACCTGAACCCTTGAACAAGCCCGATAATTTTAGTGAACCAAGCACCAGTGGTACGAAAGAAATTCCTCAACAGGATGATCGTTCAGCAAAAGAAGACATTCCTTCAACACCAACAGCTCGAAGTGAAACTTCATCAGATACTCCCTCCACTTCCTCAGGGCAAACTGAATCTTCTTCAGATATTCCATCTGCTCCCTCGGCTCAAAGAAAAACTCCTGAAGTTCAAAAGGAACCAGCCAAGGTGACAACAAAAACGAAAGCGAACGTTCATCATCAACCCAAGCAGATGAGGGATAGGAAGATAGAAAGGAACCAAAGATAGAGGAAAAACATTTCTGAAAGGAAACAATTCTGACACTCCCAGAATGCATACTATTCACACAAGGACAAGAATCTGAAGTATGAAAACAATCCTGTAAGAAAGCCTGAAAGTTCGCAAGAAAATACCAACCGAAAGTCAAGGTTCGGTTCGCAAGAAAATACCAACCGAAAGTCAAGGTTCGGTTCGCAAGAAAATACCAACCGAAAGCCAAGGTTCGGTTCGCAAGAAAACACCAACCGAAAGCAAGGGCTCGGTTTTGAAAAGGACTTCAACCAAAACCAAAGGTTCGGTTCCAAGAACAACTTCAACCGAACACAGAGGTTCGGCTCAGAAATCAAAAGAGAACAAGACTCGAAGGTTAACCCCACCAACGATCAAAAGCAAAAGGGTCACCTAGAGTCATCAGCAAGGAAGACATCTCCATCCAAATCCTCTCTTCCTAATTCTTCTCGTTCTTCTACTTCCACTCATTCGTCTCCATCTTGCTCTAAAGCTAATTCCGTTGGTTCTCAAAAACCTCATTCATCAGCTGAACAGAAGGGAAAGCAGAAGGTCGATGAATCCAAACCTGAGTCCAAAACAAACACACCTAATGCTAACAAAATAAAAGTCTTTACCATTAAAAAGAAAGATGAAACAACTCTAATAAAACGAACATATCTACTTGACATCTCTCTTACTATTCCCGTTCCCATGAAAAGCTCACTTGGACCCAAGAAACTTTGGGTTCCTAAATCTGCTTAATTTTTGCAGGTTATGAGTGACGAGCAGTTTGACGAAGAATGGTACATCGACAGTGGCTGCTCGCGTCACATGACAGGGAGGAAAGAGGAGCTCAGGGAATAAAGATCTCTTGCAAACGGTGGCAACGTTAAGTTTGGAAATAACTCTTTCGGCACCATAAAGGGATACGGGATGATAACGAATGGTGACTTTACAATAAGGAAGGTGGCTTATGTGGAAGGACTTCAACACAACCTCATCAGTGTATCTCAGCTTGTTGGAGGTACAGGTCTCAAAATTTCATTCGATGATGAAGGTTCTGAAATCATAGAGAAAAAGACAAAGAAAGTCATTCTGAAGTCAGAGCGAAAGGGTGAAATGTTTCCTCTGAACATGAAACCCATCAAAGGAAACCCAGCCATATGTCTGCTATCAAAAGCTCAATCCGACGAAAGCTGGTTGTGGCACCGAAGACTCTCTCATCTCAATTTCAAAGATATCAACCGACTTGTCATTGGAGGTCATGTTAGGGGTCTTCCATTGCTCAAGTTTGACAGAGAGCATCTATGTGCTGCATGTGAAATGGGAAAGCAGAGTCGTCAAAGTCACCCATCCGTAATTAACACAAAAGTTGTTGAACCACTCGAATTGCTTCATATCGATTTGTGTGGTCCTTCATCTATCGAAAGCATCGGTGGTAGCAAGTATATTCTTGTCATCGTTGATGATTTTTCACGATTTACATGGGTGTTCTTTCTAAAGCTCAAATCTGAAGCAACTCAAAAGCTGAAAGTGTTTATCAAGCAGATTGAAGTCCAGCTCAAGAAGGTCGTTCGAAACATCAGGAGCGACAATGGTCTCGAATTCAAGAACAAGGAGTTTGAAGAGTTTCTTGCAGAAAAGGGAATTAGTCATAATTTCTCAGCTCCCTACACACCACAACAGAACGGAATAGTCGAAAGACGAAACCGATCCTTATGTGAAGCTGCCCGAACTATGTTAAGTTTCGCTTCCTTACCTCTTTATTTTTGGGCTGACGCTATTTCTGCTGCTTGTTATACACAGAACAGATCCTATCTCAATAAGCGATTCAAGCTCACACCATATGAGATAATAAATAACAGAAAACCCAACGTGAAATTTTTCCATGTGTTTGGCTCAAGGTGTTTCATCTTTAACTCTAAAGAACACCGCAACAAGTTTGATGTCAAAGCTGACGAGGGAATCTTTCTGGGTTACTCACTCACATCCAAGGCGTACAGGGTCCTAAACAAACGATCAAGAAGGATTGAAGAGAGATACTATGTGACCTTCGACGATAACTATGTCAAGAAGCTACAGGCCATAGATGATACTGCTGGGGAAATATTTCCTCAAACTGGCCAAGTCACAGTCTCAATCGCCAATTTGTTCGAGAATTTTCTAGAACTCTTTGACGAACCGGAAAAAGCTTCTCTCTCAGAAGCAGGTGCAGCTGACAACAAAATTGATCATATGAAGCAAATTATCGAAGATGCTGCGAAAAGAATGCATGAAGGAGAATCGCTCACTGATGAATCTCCAACCAACACTGCTTCAGTCGAGGGGGAGCCAAGTTCTCATGTCGAGGGGGAGCCAAGCTCTACTACTTCAACCGAAGGTCCTTCACCAACCGAAGGTGCCTCTCCAACCGAAGATGCCCCTCCAAACGAAGGTGCTTCAACGCCTGAAAATCCAGCACCACAACAAAACCCTGAGCCTCATGTTTCTCAAGACTCATTATTTGAGGGGGAGCATGATGATATGACGCTTGATGACGATAGCCAATCTGAGCCCGAAGAGATGATCAATGCTGAACTAGATCCAACCTTCGATCCGAATTATCCTCCTCTTACCAAATGGACCAGAGATCATCCTATCTCTCAAGTAGTTGGTGATGTATCTGAGAAGGTTTTGACCCGATCTCAACTGAAGGCAAAACAGACATCCTTATTCTCAAAGGTAGAGTTTTGTATGTTTAACTCATTCGTATCAAAAGTTGAACCGAAGACAGTGAACACTGCCCTCGATCACTCTGATTGGGTTCAAGCAATGCAAGACGAACTGAATGAGTTTGAAAGGAACAAAGTCTGGCGCCTCATTCCAATTCCTCCAGATGCTTCGGTTGTTGGTCTTAAATGGGTTTTTAGAAACAAAATGGACAAGGAAGGTAATGTCATAAGGAACAAGGCTCGTCTGGTAGTCAAGGGATACTGTCAGGAGGAAGGAATAGATTACGAAGAAACGTTCGCTCCAGTAGCTAGACTAGAATCTGTTAGAATATTTCTGGCCTATGCTGCTCACAAAAACTTTGAGGTTTTCCAAATGGACGTCAAGTGTGCATTTCTCAATGGAGAACTCGAAGAAACTGTGTATGTGGAGCAACCTCCTGGGTTCGTGAACGAAAAGCATCCAAATCATTGCTATATTCTGGATAAAGCTGTATACGGTCTCAAACAAGCTCTGAGAGCCTGGTATGAAACGCTTACTAAATTTTTAAAGATGTCTAAATTTAAACAAGGTTCGGTTGACCCAACCTTCTTTCGCAAAAAGGAAGGTAACCACCTTATGATAGTTCAAATTTACGTTGATGACATCATCTTTGGCTCCACGAATCCCAGCTTAACGGCTGAATTCCGAAAGTTGATGGCAACTAAGTTTGAAATGAGCTCAATGGGTCCTATTAACTTTTTCCTTGGTTTAAACATAAGACAGGGACCCGAAGGCATCTTTATTAATCAGGAAGCTTACACAAAGACTCTCCTAGCGAAGTTTGGCATGATGGGCGACTCAAAAGTCAAAGTCCCAATGGCATTCGGCACCAAGCTTACCCCTTCTCTAGACAAACCGGCTGTCGACATCACGCTCTATCGACAAATGATAGGCTCGCTGATGTATCTAACTGATAGCAGGCCTGATATCATGTTTTCTGTGTGTTATTGTGCCCGATTTCAGGCTAACCCACGCGAACCTCACATGCTGGCAGTAAAGAACATCCTACGCTATCTCAAGCGAACCACCTCCTTAGGTCTGTGGTATCCATCCAATTCAGGCTTCTTCGTTCAAGCCTATTCTGATGCTGACCTTGGAGGATGTGGACTCGACCGTAAAAGCACAACCGGTGGTTGTCAATTTCTTGATGGAAAATTGGTCAGCTGGCAATCCAAGAAACAAACATGTGTGTCGCTGTCTACTGCCGAAGCGGAATACATTGCCGCTGCATCCTGCACATCACAAGTGATTTGGATCCAGAGTCAACTCCGAGACTATGGACTCAATATGAAAAAGATCCCACTATATTGTGACTCTGAAAGTGCAATTAGGATCTGTCATAACCCAATGCAGCACTCTAAAACCAAACACATAGCACTGAGGTATCACTTCATCAAAGATCATGTGGAAGATGGAAATGTCGAAGTTCACTTTGTAAGAACCACTGATCAACTGGCTGATGTCTTTACCAAAGCTCTTCCTGAAGCATCATTCAATAAAATATTGCAAGGGCTAGGTATGATGGAATCAGAGTCAGTACCTCACACTACCTCTCAACCTCAAACGTAAGAAGTCAACCCAACCGAACGTTCGGGTTCGGTTCCATCATCTGGCTCGCTCATTTCTTCAAAGGTAGTTTTTCTAAGTTGTATATTTCTTGTAAAATTTTGTTTTTCCTTATGTTAAAAGAATTTATATCTTGTATATCTAAAATCCTTCGTTTCTCAAAATTTTCCAAAACCGAAACCTACCGAAGGTTCGGGTTCGGTTTTTCAAAATTTTGTGGAACCAAAACCAACCGAAGGGTCGGGTTTGGTTTTTCAAAATTTTGTGGAACCGAAACCAACCGAAGGTTCGGGTTCGGTTTTTCAAAATTTTTCGGAACCGAAACCAACCGAAGGTTCGGGTTCGGTTTTCCACAATTTCTGGAACCGAAACTAACCGAACGTTCGGGTTCGGTTTTTCTATTTTTTCTCAGAGTTTTTTTTAAGTCTTTATTTTATTTTAACTCTTAAATTTTTTTTTCTTTCATAATTTTCTTTGTGTGCTCGTTCGCTCATTGGGGATATATTTGATAAATTCCTTAAGTGTCCCTAGAAGCATGCTGATGTATGTGTCCCAAGCCTCATAAGATTTTGAATAATAGCCTTCATGACCTGGTATACACAAACCATGTCTTCCCAGTAAGGCTAACTCATTTATTCTAATCGTGAGCTACCTCACACTCTTCTCACATGAGTTAAGAGTCTCCTGCTTGGTCCTTATTTTCGCAGCAGAGGTACTATGTTTTCTTACACCATCCCTATTACACTTCTCCATTACATTCGTTTCATCATTGTAACCCTTGAGACTCTCAGAAACTACCACTGAGGTTTATGGTTACACAACATCTGTGTTTATGATCTTAGCTTCGTGCTACTACGAGCTAAGTGAAACCCAAAATTCAACACCAACGAATTGACGGTGACCAATTAACTTGATCAAGTTTTCACCAATGAATTGTCGAATGTACCCTCATGGAATCTCAAATCTTCATTTATGTGATTCCAATGAAATTGTTACACACCATAACATTTCTTCCCAAGGGATCTAGTTTTAAATTTTTTTATCTGAGATTTCATATTAATCCAAGCCACTACAAAATCAACTCCAACCTACTTGTTCAACAGACTACACCGGTCTCACAAGTACTTTGTTCACATTCGTTCAAGCCTATTCTGATGCTGACCTTGGAGGATGTGGACTCGACCGTAAAAGCACAACCGGTGGTTGTCAATTTCTTGATGGAAAATTGGTCAGCTGGCAATCCAAGAAACAAACATGTGTGTCGCTGTCTACTGCCGAAGCGGAATACATTGCCGCTGCATCCTGCACATCACAAGTGATTTGGATCCAGAGTCAACTCCGAGACTATGGACTCAATATGAAAAAGATCCCACTATATTGTGACTCTGAAAGTGCAATTAGGATCTGTCATAACCCAATGCAGCACTCTAAAACCAAACACATAGCACTGAGGTATCACTTCATCAAAGATCATGTGGAAGATGGAAATGTCGAAGTTCACTTTGTAAGAACCACTGATCAACTGGCTGATGTCTTTACCAAAGCTCTTCCTGAAGCATCATTCAATAAAATATTGCAAGGGCTAGGTATGATGGAATCAGAGTCAGTACCTCACACTACCTCTCAACCTCAAACGTAAGAAGTCAACCCAACCGAACGTTCGGGTTCGGTTCCATCATCTGGCTCGCTCATTTCTTCAAAGGTAGTTTTTCTAAGTTGTATATTTCTTGTAAAATTTTGTTTTTCCTTATGTTAAAAGAATTTATATCTTGTATATCTAAAATCCTTCGTTTCTCAAAATTTTCCAAAACCGAAACCTACCGAAGGTTCGGGTTCGGTTTTTCAAAATTTTGTGGAACCAAAACCAACCGAAGGGTCGGGTTTGGTTTTTCAAAATTTTGTGGAACCGAAACCAACCGAAGGTTCGGGTTCGGTTTTTCAAAATTTTTCGGAACCGAAACCAACCGAAGGTTCGGGTTCGGTTTTCCACAATTTCTGGAACCGAAACTAACCGAACGTTCGGGTTCGGTTTTTCTATTTTTTCTCAGAGTTTTTTTTAAGTCTTTATTTTATTTTAACTCTTAAATTTTTTTTTCTTTCATAATTTTCTTTGTGTGCTCGTTCGCTCATTGGGGATATATTTGATAAATTCCTTAAGTGTCCCTAGAAGCATGCTGCTGTATGTGTCCCAAGCCTCATAAGATTTTGAATAATAGCCTTCATGACCTGGTATACACAAACCATGTCTTCCCAGTAAGGCTAACTCATTTATTCTAATCGTGAGCTACCTCACACTCTTCTCACATGAGTTAAGAGTCTCCTGCTTGGTCCTTATTTTCGCAGCAGAGGTACTATGTTTTCTTACACCATCCCTATTACACTTCTCCATTACATTCGTTTCATCATTGTAACCCTTGAGACTCTCAGAAACTACCACTGAGGTTTATGGTTACACAACATCTGTGTTTATGATCTTAGCTTCGTGCTACTACGAGCTAAGTGAAACCCAAAATTCAACACCAACGAATTGACGGTGACCAATTAACTTGATCAAGTTTTCACCAATGAATTGTCGAATGTACCCTCATGGAATCTCAAATCTTCATTTATGTGATTCCAATGAAATTGTTACACACCATAACATTTCTTCCCAAGGGATCTAGTTTTAAATTTTTTTATCTGAGATTTCATATTAATCCAAGCCACTACAAAATCAACTCCAACCTACTTGTTCAACAGACTACACCGGTCTCACAAGTACTTTGTTCACATTCGTTCTTATATCAAGAATTGAATTGTTGAATCAAAGCGAAACCACCCTTAATTAGCCTAATTAAAAGAAGCCTTTCAACATTTCTTAATAAATGTTTGATCGTCATTCAACGGGATTCCACACTAACACTTTGAGGTCCTTCCTGACCTTGAAGGAAGAGATTCGTGCCCGGGATCATCAGTTTCGTGTCATTATTGACATCACAGATAATCCTAAAAAGAGTTGCTTTATTTCTTTTTCTTTTACACTCTTTGCACGAAAATCCAAGATTTTCCAAAATTCCGTTACTAATTAATTTACAGGCTGGATTATTACTGGATGGTTACTAATGAAGTTGTGGCCAAAAATTAGCCACGTGGGTCATTAATTGAAAACAGCAGTTTAAAAGGGGAAAAGACAAAAAGCTGCTGACTCGGCGGGAGTTAAATGGATAGAAATTCAAACGACGGTAAAAAGGAGGGCGCGTGAATTTGAAACGGCCGCGCTTTTCCTGACACTTGAGGACGCGTGAGCAATATCGAAGCGTCATACCTCTGGAGTTACAGGCGCGTGTGGAAATGGAAACGGTTTCTTTCTCTGAACCGGCGCTTATTGGGCGGCGTAATCCTAGGAATCTGACACTCTCTCTCCTACGTGATCATCGCACGTCCCAGCTGTCATCAATCAGTCACTCAAAAACCCGTTCCATATTTCCATAAGAGATTTGAAACGATTTTTCTCTCTCTACACCAACTATAAAAAGCCATCAACACCACCTTTTACCTCTTTACTGCCCCCATAATTCCCAAAGCAAAAATACTCCCAAATACTCTCCCGTTCTTCTTCTTCTCCAAACCTGCAACAATGGCTGAATCTTCATCTGTTCATGCAACTTCTCAGATTCTTCCCATCCGACCCCAGCAATGCCTAGTCATTGATCTGAACCCACTGGCGTATGATCCCTACATGTCGCCAGTCATCGAATGCCTCAAGTATTCCCAGCTGGCTCCTGCACTGTCGAGAATTGAAACGGTGCCGATGGTTGCCCTATCTCAGGTTTATGCAACGGCTTACTACGACAAGGCCGTCGACCGGGTATTCTTTGAAGTGGGAGAACACAAGACTTCAATTTCTCGCCCTCGTTTCTGCACGCTGTTAGGGTTTGCTGCTGACTCTTCACGAGTTCACCCGGATACGATTCCGGTGGGAATGTTCTACAGCATGTTTTACAACATGGGCTACACAGAGGTTCTCACCTCCATCGCCAGGTTCAAGAAGTCCTGCCTACCGCCCCAGTGAAATGGGTTATTTACAGTTCTCTTCAAGGGACTGTCAGAGAGGACCTCAGGATCTGACGGTTCAAGTCGTCTTTTCCTTTCTATAATGTACGGAGTGTACAATGGGATAAACCTGGATTATGGGTTTGTCCTCTGGCAACAGCTGCTTCAGAGCCTCTCTTCTTCTTCTCGACACTCTAAGGTGTCATTAGCCCGGTTCTGGATCTTGATCACAAGATGGGCCATGGACAAATTCGACGTTCCAACTGAAGATGGTGCATCGATGTCTTCTATTGGTACGTTTCATACCAAGAAGATCATCGTATCCGATGCATCAAAGTTCTCTTTCATTGGCTCTATCCCGGAGTCGATGTATGGGAATGTGCCATCTGACAGCCAACTGATCAGGACGATCAAGGAGTCTGGGCCATCTGGTCCGAGGGAACTAACACCGGACTTGCTGCGATCGATTCATGATGCCGATAAACCGGTGGCCAGGGGTAAAAAGGCAGAAAAAGGGAAGAAACCATCCAAAGCCCCAAAAGGACCTTCTCCCAAGAAGCGCAAACAACCGAAGGCTGCTTCATCCCCTCAACCGAAAAGGAGGAAGACCCAACAGAAGCGAAAGCTAGTCATTCCCTCCTCATCAAGCGAATCCGAAGGTGGGAGTTCGGACTTTGAGGGATCCCAAGGAGACGAATCTCCTCAACGAGGCAACACACCCCCTCGGTCCCCAACCCCGTAGATGGAACTTCATCAATCCCCAATTCCTTCCCCTCCACCCACAATACCTATTTCCATTCCCACCATAAACCCCACTATTCCCCCAACCTCTATCCCTATACCTCCACCCATATTCACCACCTCAACCGAAACACCACCTGTCACCGAAACCCCTCCAGTAACCGAACCTCCACAAACCGAAACCCATACACCACCACCACCCGAAACTAACCCCCCAACCACTCAACCCGAACCAACCAAACCCATAACATCCCCAGCTTCACCACCACCTCTATCTCCAGAAGACGCCTCCGATTGCGGTGATCAATTCCTTGGTGGTGATCACATGAACTTTGATTCGGTCAACTATAGTCCGTTTCAAGTTCAGAGTGATGAGGAGGATGATGCTCCAGTGACAAAGAAGCATCTTCGTGAGCTTAACGAGAAGGTTGATCAACTTCTTGCCTCCTCTTCAAACCAGCAGTCATCTTTGTCTGAAGCTGCCCTTCAAAAGATCGTTGAAGCCTTCTCCTGGGCTCAACATGATTCGGTAGCCTCAGCTACTGCTGCTATAGACGCCTCCACCCGAGCCTGTGAGGCAGCGACCGAAAAAGTCGATAAACTATTCAATGACGCTTCTGTCCTGCTGCAGTCTTTGCAGGAAAGCGCCGAAGCCACTAAAACAACTCTGGAACCAGTTGTTAATCAATTGGCCCAGTTTGTAAAGACGGAGCTGTCTTCGTTCGCTACCCTCAGACAAAATCTTAGCGACAACAACTCGGCACTTCGTGCCTCCAACGATGCCCGCCTGGCAAAGCTACAAGAGGATCTTGCAGCTGAAAATTCTCTGATGGACGTCTTGGCATGCAAGACTACCGCCCTAAAGGTCAAGAGCACGCAGCTTTCCAACTCCGAACAACAATTGGAAGCTCTTCGATCCGAGAGGGAGGTCATAAAGACGTGTGTTTCGGATGTCCACGCCGCTCTTTCAAACATCCTGGAAGCACACGACCCAATCCTTAACCACTCAGTGAGGCGTACCCTCGCTGAAAAACTCTCTCCGGCCATGGAACTGTTAAGCAAAATTGAAGGCCTACTGAGTTTTGTGTCCATTCCGAAACAAGGGGGAGAAGAGAAGAAAGGATCGAAACCACCTCCGTCCTCTAAAGCGACTCACACAACCGAACCACCCCCAACTGGTCATGCCTCGGGTTCGGGTGTGAAGAACAAGGGCAAAAACATAGCAAAGGATGGAGATGAAGATGAAGATGAAGACAAGGAGACAATTGCGGACATGTTAAAAAGAAAGAACAGTCGCAATGCTGATGACGATGCCAGTCGTGTGGCGCGTGAGGCTGAAGAAGCCGAACGAAAGCAAAAAGAAGCCCACGATCTCCTTGAGAGCCGAAAGTTGCTCTTCCCTGCCTGGACCAGGGATCGTTTGATAAAAGAGGCCATAGAGACTCCAAGCATACTGTGGCTCGAGCCGGTGATATCATTCGACTGCAACAACTCAATTGATTCGCAGTTTGATATGCCGCTAACTCGAAAGGCATTCATCTTCCACGCCTTCTCTAACATTTTTGAAGTCCCGCATCCGAACGATGAGCTTGACAGGGAGCTCATTGACTTCTATCTGGAGGCCGCTCGCCCACAATACCTCACCTGGAGCGCCCAGAAGATTGTTAATGTTCGGGTACTGAAGCCTTATGTCGTGGGGAGATTCACAAACGTCAAGTTCAAGCTCATCCGAGGATCTGCAAGAACTGCCCACATGATCTCCCTGGCGGATCTGCCCAATCTGAACCCTCATGATTGGATAGTCTTGTACAATATCCTTCTGACAAATGAATCTGAATATGGTCCCATCATAGACCATGTCAAAAGGATGCTGGCATGCTATATCATGGAGGTGGCCCTAATGGATCAGGAGATCGCCACAGTTTTTAAGAAGAAACCGAAAGTCAAACCTGTGGGATCGGCCAGTGATCTAAATCAAATGCAAATGGGCAAGATAGATTCGAGGCGAAACTCTGTGATGTTCACTAGAGCCGAAGGACACAAATATCTCTTTGCTTTAGCTGACAAAAATCTTTACACTACAACTTGCTTGGAGCACATCTTATTCATCATCAAGCAGTGTAAAGACAATTCGGCCGATGATATCAAGTACTTCAATGACATGATCAATTGGTACATCCGGTTTAGACAGACCATCCTCTCCATAACCAAGTGTCTGTTTAGCACCGTGAAGAAGAAGGTACCAGCTTCAGCTGTCGGCCCAAGTAAGAAGTGAAGGTCTCGCTCCAAATTGACGCAAAGGGGAGATTGTTGAGCTAAAGAGAGTTTTGATGTTGCGTCTTTTGGGCTCGTTAATTTAGCCTTGTATTCTCCGGTCTGGGCCTGTCCAACCGAGAGCCTTTTATGTATTGTATATAAGTTTAATGCTTGCATGCATATTAGGTTAAGATTCTAGAGATTATCGAAATAGCGATTGATCAAGAGTATTATATTTTTCTGTAATCGTTCTTGTAATCTTCTAATCCTTTACAGTTGATGTTCTTAATCGAGCTCTTCTAAGGATTTTATTTAATCATTCGACTCGTTTGATTCAAACTGTTTGTTCTTATTATTGCGTTTTTACTGTTTTATATTCATACACTTGTTCAAGATCTAATCGATCTTCATTGATTAAAAAGTGTTTTAATCCCATCACCAAACTTTCAATGATTCTAATTTCACACTCCCGAATTCTTATGGAAAATGTAGGAATTCCAAATTCATGCTATTTTACCAAAATCTGTTAGATTCTAAACTTATATGCAATGATTCTCTTGTAATGATTTTGCACAAAGTCACAAAGACTTGACAACAAAAATTACAGAGCATTCCAAAGGAGATCAACTCCTTGGAAACATCATTCTTGCATTAAGTTTCCTGATCTTACACAGATTTATTGAACAACTTCCACCAATGGGATCATTTCCACATTCCCCTTTTGACTATCACTTCTGAAGAAGAGTTGCCTCTTTTCAGAATATGTCAATATGGTCCTTCGAACAATTAACACTATACTTCCAACTTTCCCCGAGGAACCAATCTTTGGTAAACCTTAGATTGTCCTTGACAATTGCTTAATCGTTTTAGTCATATCCAGTTCTAGACCTTTTCCCTTCTTAATGCCTCAGGCATTTGGAGAATTTTAGAAAGGATGAATACAACACATGTAATCGATCCTATATCCGAAGCATATGGGACACGATTCATGATGTCTCACATAAAGACTAAACCAGTCGTTTGCTATAATATTTCAATTTCTATTTGTCAAGTTCTCATAATTTAGATTATGAAAAGGGATGTTGTAATCATAATTGAATTTTAAAATGCAAAGAATGAACCCATATATAGAATTTCCTTATGAAATTCATATATATTCTTGACTAAATTTGATTAAAATCTCAATCTATGCTTTTAGAATTGAAATGAAGTATAATTTCCTCTCCCTTAATTATAGCAAAACAACTTTTTCAACCCATGCAACCTCAAGAATTGAAACTTTTTTTTTCTATAATTAACATTGCTAACTTGCAATACTTATCATAATTATCATGCTCCCACTAACATGATGATTATTAGCATAACACTTATGCTCCCACTAGCTTTGAAATGTACTCAGAAATCAGCAGGACTTCTAGAAAAACAATACTTTATCAAGACAAACATGATGATTATTAGCATAATTCTTGATTAGTTCTTGAGAATTTGAAGACCTTTAAAACTCCCACTGTCCTCTTGACATATAAGACTCCCTTGTCAAACATCCAAGAGATAGTGAGGATTCTAATCAAGACAAACACTTCACACAATTGGCCTTAGTTGGTCAGTTGTTTTGTCCAAAACATCACAATTTACTAATTTCAAATGTACAAGAGTAGAAAACTTTTACTCTTACATTTGACTAGTGTTTTAAACCTTTCTTTAAGATATTTTACTCAACTTACAATCTTGCAGTATGACTCTAAGACTTGTTTTCGAACGAAGTATGACTCATATTCTTGATTTGACCACTTCAACAATTCATAACTCCTCTTCTTAGCTATCAGAATGCGCTTAGAGGATGAATTGCGAAATGGTCTCTTAATCATTAAGATGATCATATGACATGAAACTAAAGTACTCTCCCATCTTTTCATATTTGAGAAACTTTTATCCTTCTGCCTAATTTGATTCTTCTTATTCGCTCTGCCATACATTGGAACCTTTTCCAATGTCTCAGAATTACACTTACGCTAGTAAGTGTAACCATATTTACTGAGCTTTAGTAAGTTATGACGAATAATCTTATCGATCTTTTGTGGTGGACTTGACCAGTGCTCAAGAATGTGTACTCGATCCCTTAGTATTTCACTTGACTCACATATACATGTGAACAAGGAACTAGTCTTAATATTCCAAAGATGAAAAATTCTCATTCTCATGCTATACAACTTGCATGATTCTATGTTTCGGTTCGACTGAAACTTGGGTGATGAGGATCTTTCCTAATTTGGTAAATTTAGACATTACCACAAATGAAAGAATCAATTTCATATTTCCACTCTTGCTATTAATGGAATCATATAAACAACAAAAATTTTTTCTCAAATGCCATTGTAAGGATATTTTAAAAATAAATAAAATCATCATTTTTCCTTTTATTTTAAAAACTTTTCGGAAAAACTATCCTTACAATGCAAAAGAGCATGAAAATTTTGTTGTTATCTATTCCTAAGCAATATATCATGACTCCTAATACGTAGCTCAAGAATCCGATCTTCAAACTATGCGATAGAAATCCATCTACGCGATCAGATTCAGCATATTCTTTCTTTAAGTTTCTTCACTTTTCTTTGATTCTTACAAACATCAACATGTGACCCAGTTACATCATGTATCAAGAATCTCAGTATAGAAACTTAGCGGAGTTAGATAGTGGATTTTACTTGAAGTAGGGTCAAAATTATTGACTTTAATATCCTTAGGTAAAATTGGCAGCTTCGCAACTAGTGCCCCTTCCTTTGGCAATATAAACATATGGACCCTTTGGTAATGGTACCGGTACTATCACATACTTAGCTTTTCTCTTTACCATTTGGTCAACCGAGTTGACTATGGCCGATCCCTTTCCATTGGGAAGAGAATACTTTTTTTGGATTTCCAATGTCTTCATTGTCAATGTCCATAAAGTTTTAGGAGGTTGATCTTAGCAAATAGATAAGATCATTAAGGGTCTTCTCATAGTCTCTTTCATAGGAGTCCCAAAGGAACTCACTATGTGACTTAGAAAGTGATTGAACTAGCAACTTTCTCAAAACTTTGACACCCAACTCTCCTGGCTTGTCAGTATGTGACTTCATCTCCAAGATGTAAGCACACCTAGACCTTGCCTTGCCAATAGGGCTTTAGTGACCTTGAACTTGTGGGATAGGGAGAATAATTGGAGGAGGTGGAGGAAGTGAAGTTCTAAGAGATTTGGGAGGATCATAGATGTCTGAACTAGACATCTTTTGGGGGACATTCAAGATAGTTGATTAAAAGTCCTTAATATAACACCCAATATGAAATATTAAGGTAGGACCCTAGAAACTATTTTATAACTTGGAAGAGGGATGTCGTAATCCAAGCAATAGAATATTTGAAGGTAGATGAATGACGATTCACCAATTTCCACCAAGATAAATGAAATGTATTATTAGGTTTTAATTGGTTTTTAAAACTCCTAGATTCTTTTGAGATTCATTGAACTGTTCAATGGCATGTTTCAATCTCCAGTGTGCCCTTCAGGTTTTGTGACTGTGATGCCTAGGATCACAAAACAAGGTGTGAAGTAGCCATGCAAATATACTTGGTACCCTTAATATTTACCCCTTAATCGATGTGTCGGTTAACCACATGCGCTCCACCGATACTATGATAAACATAAAGTTACCATTTTCCTACCTTGTTAAGTCCAGGTTAGTGTACCGGTTAACCACACACGCTCCACTAACGATTTAAGCAAAGTGCAAAGTGTAATTTCATGGGTTAGCACCAAATTCACATTTTCCTATGTAACTAAGATTGGGTATTAATAAGAGTTTAGTTACTTAGTATTTATCATTAATACTTTATTGAAGGGAGAATTCTAGTCCTTGTCCTACCCGTTCGGCTAACGATCCTCCACCGGTCAAGGAAGCAGTGGGTGAGAGTGGACACCCATTAAACTTCCATTTTATAGGCAGTAACCTTATACCCCCCTTATAGACCGACTTCGTGAATGAGGCATACTAACAGTAAGACTGACTTTACTCTTATAAATATATACAAATATTGTTAACTTGTAATATTATAAAGTATAATGGTTGAATTTTAACTTTTAAAATTCTAAGGGCTAACTTGGAATTAAAGTATTCAAAAGAAAACTTTACAAATTCCAAAACTTGAAGGCAAGTTTTGAAACTATTCAAAACAAATTATTTCCATAACTTATGTGTTTAAAGTAGTTTTAATTAAAAAACTCTTCACGTTCCATAACTTGAGGACAAGTTATGGAAGACTTTAAACTAACAAAAGAATGTAACTTTTCTTTATTTTGTAACTCATGGAATTAATTAAGGTTACACATTGTATTACTTAATGAAGTGACTCTTGAACCTCCATAACTTGAGGACAAGACTCTTCATTTTTGTAACCATTGCCAACTTTTATGAGTTTTATGAAACTTAAATGTGACTTTTCATATAACTTGAGGACAAGTTACACAAACACATTTTAGAATCATTTCTTATATTAAAATGGATTGAAAACACATAATCAATTAACTTATCTATTAATCTAAGCAACTCATATGAACAAAGGTAATTCACATCAAACTTTTTCATGTAATTAGCATAACTTTTAAACTAATACAAAACATGAATCTATTGAAAATTATCTTTGAAATTGGATTAGCATGAACATTACCACATCAAAAACAAGTTTTAAGTCCAAAAACATCTTAGGATAATGTTCCTAGTCCACTTCCAGCCAAAAAACTCGAAAAATATGTTGTCTGGGGCTCCTACTCGTCGAGTGTATGAACCTACTCGACGAGTAGCATAATTTTCTTCATGGACTCTGCGAGTTCATCAGTGGACTCATCGAGTCCAGTGCTCAGAAAGCCAGAAAATCGATTTTTTTCAGCATTTTTCAGCAATTTGTATCAAGTATAATTGAAAACAAGCCTAGGCTCTAATACCACTGTTGGGTTTTGAGCATGCTAACACTCCTAAGTATACATGCAACCCTAAATACCTTGGATCTATGTTTTCTCTATTATACATGCAAATATGAACTTTCCAAGGTATTCATCCTAACTAGCAAAATAACATTGATTCATATGGATATCTCAAGTTAGAATTACATACCTCTTTGATGTAGAATGTCTTCATGAAGCTTGAGTGCCTAGTCCCCCAAGTGTGACACCACAAATGGTTCACACAACACCAAATGCACATGGAATGACTTGAGAGAAATGGAACACTCCTTGAAATCGTCTAGCCCTCATATTCACACAATAGTGCACGATTTCTTGAGCCATAGGATTCTTTTATATGGTGGCTATTAGGGTTACACCATGTAACTCATAACTTTACCCATTCCTTATGCTCCGTGGATTAACCATGGGTCACCCCCATGGACTTAGTCCAACATAAGTAAGCTTGGATCACAAGCCCACATTTATAAGAATGAACGATTTACACAATCAACCCATATATTTAATTAGTCTCCTTTCGATCACTTAATTAATTCCAAATTAATTCTTGATCAATACTAATTAAATAACCTTATTAATATATTAGAACTTATAATATATTAACCAATCTTAAGTGTTATTTCTCTCATTATATTCTATCCAAATGCATGATGTCATGCAACCCAAATGGACCATGCTGGGTCGGGTCAAGTCTTAGCAATTATAGTTATGGACTTAGACATTAATCCAAAAGATTCGACATAAGGAAATTCTATATATGGAAATGTTAATGGCATTCTGAAAATTCAATTATGATTACGGCATCCTCTTCATAGTTCGAATAGTGAGAACATGGCAAATAGAAATATTGTAGCAAAAGACTGATCAAGTATCATGACTTTATGTAACACATTATGAATCGTGTCCTATATTCTTCGGATATAGGGACGATTGCATATGCTATAATATTCATGTGTTGTAATTTTCCAAATGCCTAGGGCAGTAACAGAGAAAAGGGACTAGAACTAAATATGTCTAAAGTGGTTAAACAACTGCCAAGGACAATCTAAGGTTCACTAAGGATTGGTTGTTTATGGATAGTTGGTAGTATAGTAATGAATGGACCATATTTATATAATTCTGAATAGATAGGATTTTGTTAAGAATGGATAGTCATACGGCAATTATGGAAAAGTTTGCATAATGGGAGTTGGATATCATGAATATATATGAGTAAGTTAGAAACTTTTATGCAAAGAAGGATGTTCAAAGGAATGTACTTTGAATTAGAGACTTCATATCCATGGAATTGTCTTGTAACAATCTCGAAAGGAATGTACAAAAGGAATATTTGCATAATATTTTAGAACTAACATATTCTAATAGTGGCAAGAATTTAGTATTCTTACACTTAAAGATTTGGAATTGTGAAATGAGTTTAATTGGAAATAAAATTGATTTATTTCACAAAGTAAGGACCATAGGTAAACATTGCGTGCATGCTTGGAGCAAGGGATAACTATTATTTTAATTCAAGTATTAAGTTGATCAATCAAAACATTATACAATGAATAATGAGTAATCAATATGGTGATTAAATAAAAGGTGTGTTATATATGCTCACAAATTTTAGGGCCATATAGGATTAGTATTATTCTTGTGTTTCTCTTTGCATGTTTTGACTTCCCAAATAATAAGATTTATTCAAACTATCTACATTCGATCATACTTTGGAAGTAAGTATGAAAGAAGACTGTCATGAAGTGGCTTGTAGATTTTCTAAGGCGTTAGGCATAGCAATATTTTGCTGCACCGTTCATGAGTACTTCTGAAATAAGATTTGAGTATTGGATCAACCCACGCTCACTTGAATCACTTCATGGAATTTATCACGAGTGATCGTGAGATGATAATATCATATAAGTCCTCAAACCTAAATATATGAGTTGTTGACTATGAATTAGTTGTGCATTGATGATACGAAAACGCATCACTAACTTGATATTATAAAACGTATCGTTGTGCATGATTTAATGAGTAGTTAGTACAAGCATATAATGTCAAAGTTTATATGTTCCCTTTTATCCTAAGAGGATTAAAAGAGATATCTTTGGCCCCTCGATGATTCTATTTTGACTATGTGTCGGGCCCGGTCAGAACTAAATTGATGTGTTCAGTTATGTTCTATGTCAGACGAATTGGAAATCAGGAAACAAACTAATGGGCAATAAGTATGATATTGTTCCATGTATTTGTTCAGCTGATATCTTGAGAACTGAGGATTATATGATCTCTTATCTAAAGGATGTGTCACTGACTGTGGCATAGTTGACAGCGTCTTTTGAAAGCTTACGATTGCTAAGTCAGATCCTGAAGTTACATCGGCAGTTATAGTTAATAGACTTATCCAAGTGGGAGACTGTTGGATTTGGTGTCCAAGCCCATAACTATAACTGGGATGTACTTGACCTGATAGTAGTATGGTCCTTTTGGGTTGCCTTCACCAGTGCAATTTGATAGGATGCACTTTTGAGAATAAGGTTATTTATGATTTATTAATATATTACAAGTATAATATATTAGTAGCATATTATTTAATTAGTATTGATCAAGAATTAATTTGGAATAAATTTTGTGGTCAAAAGAGACTAATTAAATATATGGGGATTGATTATGTAAATCAATGATTCTTGTAGTGTGGGCCAATGATCCATGATTATGTAGATGGGCTAAACTAATCCATGGAGCATGAGAATTTGGAAAGTCATGGGTCATTAGGGTTTACAAAGTGTAACCTTAGCATTTGCCACACTATAAATAGAACGCTCATGAGACATAATCGGTTACAGCATCTCTTTGAGATAAGTAACCTATTCTCCTAAGCCTCCTTTTGCATATTGGTGTTTGTGAACCATTAGAGGCATCACACTTGAGGATCTCAAGCTTTCAAAGGTCAAGAACTCCACCCTACTCAAGAGGTAAGCATCCAAACTAAGTTTTTTGTTTTGTAGCTTCAATTGTATGCTAGCTAGGGTGAATGCTTTGGAAAATCAAAATGTATGTATAATTAGAGAAAACATAGATCCAAAGCATTTAGGGTTGCATGTGCACCATAGGAGTGTTATAGCGCTCAAAACCCAACAACTACATGTCGGTTACGATATTTATGTTCTACATTTTATGTGTTTTGTTTAGGATCGTTCCATGTGAATGGTATCCCAGTACAGGTGTTATTTCACTCGGGGGTTACCGGATCATTTGTCTCTCTTGTACTTAGCAAGAGGTTTTCTGAGTCTTCAGGCATGTTGAATTGTCCTTTAAAGGTTGAGATTGCTAACGACTGATCTGTCCAGGCATCAGAGCTCTACAGGGATTGTGTCTTGAGAATGTATGACGAGCATTACCTCGTGGATTTAGTTCCCATTCCGTTTCATGGGAACAAGGTCATCATCGGCATGGATTGGTTGAGACCTAATGGGGCGGTGATCGACTATGCGTAGCAGTTGGTACGTGTCAGGACCCCAAGTAGGGGGAGAGTTGGTGATTCAGGGCAAGAGGTCGCAGCGTGGACCAGCTTTGTGCCTTGCAGCGAGAGCTAGGTGCTACCTTCAGCAGGTTTGTGCAGGGTATGTCACCTATGTTATGGATACCCGGGAGACGGGTAAGTCGACCGTGAGTGATGTGCCAGTTGAGCGAGAGTACCCGGACGTATTTCCAGAGGAGTTGTATGGGATACCTCCGGAGAGACAAGTGGAGTTCAGGCCTCTATTGGTTGGCTCCTCCCGAGATGTAGGAGTTGTCTACACACCGACAAGAGCTGTTAGACAAGGGATTCATTAGGTCGAGCAGTTTGCCTTGGGGAGCCCCGATATTGTTTGTGAAGAAGAAGGACGGGTCGCATCGGATGTGTATAGATTATCGAGCTGAAAAAAGTAACGGTGAAGAACCGTTACCCACTCTCGAGGATTGATGATCTCTTCGACCAGCTATAAGCGACATCTTGGTTTTCTAAGATATATTTGCATTCAAGCTACCACCAGATGCGAGTCAAAGATGAGGATGTACAGAAGACTGCTTTCCGGACTCGCTATGGCCACTACGAGTCCGTGGTGATGCCCTTTGGGCTCACCAATGCCCCTGCCGCGTTCATGGACCTCATGAATCGCATATGCAGATCACTGATGGATCGGTCTATGATAGTCTTTATTTATGACATCTTGTTTTACTCCAAGACGCAGGAGCAACACGAGGAGCACTTGCAGGAGGTGTTCGATATCCTGAGGAGGAGTGCTTGTACGCTAGGTTCTCTAAGTGCGAGTTCTAGTTGCACGAGGTGCAGTTTCTGGGGCATGTTGTCAACCAGAACGATATTTTGGTCGACCCGGACAAAATGAAGGTCGTGATGAGATGGGAGGTCCTGAAGTCTCCCTCTAAGATTTAGAGTTTCCTCGGGTTAGCAGGCTATTACCGTAGATTCATACAAGACTTCTCCATGATAGCAATACCCTTGACCCGGCTGACGAAGAAGGTTGTTGTATTTCGTAGGAGGCCTGAGCAACAGGCAGCGTTCGAGATGTTGAGGTAGAGGTTGTGCGAGGCACCGATTTCAGCCCTGACAGAGGGCATTGAGGATTTTGTAGTATACTGCGATGCGTCCATCTCGGGTTTCGGCGTAATGTTGATGCAGAGGGGAACGTCATTCCCTACGCCTCGAGGCAGCTGAAGCCTCACGAGGCGAACTACCCGACACATGACTTGGAGTTGGGGGCGGTTGTTTTCGCCCTCAAGATTTGGAGACACTAACTCTGTGGGGTCTAATGTACCATTTACACGGACCACAAGAGCTTGAGGTGCCTTATGGATAAGCAGAATCTAAACATGAGGCATCACCAGTGGTTAGATGTGGTGAAGGATTACAACTGTGAGATCCTCTACCACCTGAGGAAGGCCAATGTTCTGGCCGATGCACTTAGCCACAAGGAATTCATAACCCCGATTAGAGATATGTGTTTGAGGATGAGAGTAGTGACTTCGCTTTTGGAGAAGATCCGGGAGGCCCAGCAGGAGGCTATGAAGGAGGAACATCGGAAGAGTGAGCATATCGTGGGCCAGATTTCCTCCTTCAACTATGATAGTCATGGGTTGTTGACACTTCACCGCAGAGTGTGGGTTCCGTACACAGGCGGTGTGTGCCAGATCCTGATGGAGGAGGCGCACAAGTCCAAATTTTTCATCCATCCTGGGGCGACGAAGATGTAAAAAAATCATCGCACTAATTACTGGTGGCCCTTCATGAAGCTGGATGTAGCCTAGTACGCCGAGAGATGCCTAACCTGAAGGGAGGTCAAGGCGAAGCACTAGAGACCTCACGGCAAGACGTAGTTGTTGAATATCCCTGTATGGAAATGGGAGGATATTACTATGGATTTCATCACAAACATTCCCAAGACCACACAGGGAGTGGATTCGATTTGGGTCATCGTAGATCAGTTGACCAAGAGTGCCATTTTCATTCTGATCCAGAAGAGTATTTTGGCCGAGAAGCTGGATGACATCTACATCAGAGAGGTAGTAGCTCGACACGGAGTGCCAGTTTCCGTGATTTCTGACTGTGATGTACGGTTCACTTCCAGATTCTGAAAGAAATTTCATGACGAGTTGGGTACTCGTTTTCACTTCATAACTTCTTTTCACCTACAGACCAGGGGCGGAGCTTGAAATTTTTTGTAGGAGGGGCCGAAAGTATTATAAAGTAAAATTAACGTTCTTACATACAAAAAAAACCCAATTTTTTGTTTGCAAATAAACACAAAAAATAGCTAGAAAAATCAATTAATCAACTATTCAGTCCTTTAACTTATATCACATATTAGATTAACATAAGAAAATAAGAAATGTTCATCATTCATCACTAATTACTTGAACCAAGAAGGGAATATTTAACAATTTGTAATTAGTTGATTCCTAAAATTCCAACAACAATCAAATATAGAGTAAAAGCAACAAAACAGTTCATTGTAGACATATCAGTTCATAAAACAACAGGCTCCTAAAATTAGTTGATTCCTAAAATTCCAACATATGTTCATAAGTTCAATCTAGTAAAAAGCAACAAAATAGGCTCTGAATTCCTGAACAATTCCAACTTTCTAATGACAAGTATCAGTTCATAAAACAACATGCTTCTAAAATTAGTTGATTCCTAAAATTCCAACATATGTTCATAAGTTCAATCTAGTAAAAAGCAACAAAATAGGCTCTGAAGTCTTAAACAATTCCAACTTTCTAATGACAAGTATCCAACAACTAAACAAGTGCAACATTATAAGTTATAAAAGAGAGAATTCTCAATCCCTAAAAGGCTGAAACAGGAAAGAAGTCAAGAATTGTGGCTGAAACAACAACCGAATTGAAAGCTGAAAGCATACCTTATTACTAATTAGCGAAGAATTGAGGATGAGGATTGGGGATTGCACCAGAATTGCAGCTGTGCAATCTGAAATTGATAAAGAACAAAGAGCATACCAAAAAAACTGTAGTTGCGCATAGCATAGCATTGCATATGCCGGAAGGCGAAACCCTAAGAGTTTGTTTCCATCGTGCAGGAATTTCTTATGTGAAGAGACCCTGTTGGAAGAATTTTTTACTATCTAAAATTGTTTCTTGATTAATCCTCATTAAATCGTCTACTAGAAGTGACTAGCCAGGTAGAAAGGCAAAATAACCTTTAAGCAACATCATAAGATAAAAACTTACAGGTGAACATTTTATGTTTTGGAGGGGTTCAACCAATTCCTATGTTTTTCAAGATGGGGATTAGGGATTGCACCAGAATTGCAGTTGTGCAATCGTTCAGAATAGCAACAGGTAGCAGCACCGCAGGTCCGCAGCAGCCAGTAGGGGATGAACTGCTTCGATTTGGCAGAGTCCACATGTTCGATTTTGTGATTAGCGACTAGCGATTGAGCGAAGAATTAAGGAGGAGGGGGCGGAAGCTTTAATGATTGAACGATGTCGATGATTGAACAATGTCGATGAATGATTGCTTCTCTCTTGGATCAGAACATTGGATTAGTCGACCAGGAGGGGCCACAGTCCAAAACTCACATTGATGGGCCTATAACTCCAAAAATAAAACACATATATCCAATTTCTAGCCCAAAATTCAAGGAGGGGGGCACAACCCCTCCTGGACCCACAAAAGGTGCGCCCCTGTCACGGACGGATGGTTAGAGCGAGCGGACCATCCATCCCTTGGAGGATATGTTACGGGCATGCGTTCTAGACTTTGGTGGTAGCTAGGATACCTACCTTCCCTTGGCAGAGTTTTCCTATAATAATAGCTACCACACCAGCATCGACTGTCCTCCCTTCGAGATGTTATATGGGAGGAAGTGTAGAACCCCGATATGTTGGGGTGAGGTTGGGCAGAGAGTCATAGGGAGTAACGAAGTGGTAGTTAAGACGACAGAGAGGATTCACCAGGTCCGGAGTAGACTCCATACAGCCCAGAGTCGGCAAAAGAGCTATGCCAACTGACGCCGCTCGGACCTGGAGTTCTAGGTCGGGGATATGGTCCTTCTCAAAGGTTTCACCATGGAAAGCTGTCATCCGCTTCAGAAAATGGAGCAAGCTAGGCCCCAGGTATATAGGACCTTTTAGGGTTATAGCCCGAGTGGGCAAGGTGGCGTATAGGTTGGATCTTCCAGCCGAGCTTTGTCAGATCCACAGCACCATTCATGTCTTCCTACTGTGGAAGTGCATGGTAGATGACTCTGCAGTGGTGCCTCAAGAAGATATTTAGGTGGATGATAGCCTGAACTACATTGAGCGACCAGTAGCCATCCTCGATAAGAAGACGGAGGATCTGAAGAACAAGAGGGTAGATTTGGTGAAGGTGCAATGGAAGCACCGCAAGGGCTAAGAATGGACAAGGGAGCCGGAGGACGAGATGAGGGAGCACTACCCTGAGCTATTTCGAAACACAACAGACTTCGAGGACAAAGTCTAAAATAAGTGGGGGAGATTTGTAACGCCCGGTTCCTAGTATGTATTTTAAATAATATTTATTCCCTTTTATATGAGAACTCGACGAGTTGAAGGCCCCAAACTCATTGGGTAGGAAATTATTTTTGGGAGACGGGTTAAGAAACCTACTCGACGATGTGACAACCCAGAATTTATTCCATCGTTATAACTCGTTTCCGTTAATAGAATATTTTATTTTATAAAAGTTCCGTTAATTTGGGGTCGAAAAATCAATAAATGTTTTATTTTATTTTCATTTTATGTTTTTATCGTCGTAATGAAATAAATAAAAACACGTGAATTACCTTGCCATTTAGTTGGAAAAAGTTTATTTTTAATTACGACTATTAAACCGGGTAAAACTTTAAAACTCGTTAAACATAAGTATCGGGTAGTTGTATACCGGGTACAACACTCAAGCCCTATATAAGGGAGAGTGGACACTCCTTTGGGCCTTTTTACCACACTAGACACTCTTTCTCTCTCTACTATCTCTCCTCAAGTCCGATTTCATCCCAAAACCGCAAGTTTCCGCCTCCAAAACGTAAGTTCCCTTACCCTAACTTGTTCTAAACATCATTGCTTGTTGTTCTGGCTTGAAAATCATTCAAGAAGGCCTAAGACAAGGATTTTACGGCCTAACAGCATCCTTAGGCCGTAAACCCCTAAAAAGATGCCAAAAATGCCCAAATTCTCCCCTTTAGGCTTAGAAACTAGTTTTGGATTTAACCTAGAAGTGTTTGAGTCATGAATCAACAAGTTTGAGTGCTTGAAAGAGGGTTTACGGACCAAGAACCTCCTTAGGCCGTAAACTCCCTCTAAACATGCAAATCAAGCCTCAAAACCTTTCCAAACCACATTTAGGCTTAGATATGACTTAAGGATTTAGAATTTCGGACTTGGAACACCTAAATCTTATCATTTGAAGGGTAAACAAGAGTTTACGGCCCAAGCATATGCTTAGACCGTAAACTCCCTTAAACCATGCCAAATGAACCTTTAAACCCCTAAAAAGCCTTATACCCTCACTAGAAATTTTTAGGAATGAGCCAAGGACCTCAAAATCGAAGAATGGAGGGTGTCCAAGAGTTCACGGCCTAAGCCATGGGACTTACGACCATAAACTCCCAAGGAGTGGTCCTAGGACCGTAAACTCAAAGGGAGATCTCTTTTGGAACCTTAAACACCCCTATAACCTTGTATATTGCCTTGGAATCCTTTCTAGAACCACAAGGGGCTTGAAATCACTCAATTGCCCTCTTCCCATGAGTTTACGGCCGTAAACTCATGGGGGAGGTGGTCTCCCAGCCGTAAAGTCACCCAAGGTGGGTTTGTGAGGAGTAAACTCCATAGTGAGGCCTAAAACTCCTTCCTTGAAACCCATTAGCCTTCTAGCACTCAACCATAGAGCTTTATTCACATTAGGATGTCTATATGTGTTTAATTAGAGTTTAAATCACTAATTACTTGTAAAAATATGTCTTCATATGTTACTTGGGTCATAAAGGGTGTACAAGTATTTACTTGACACCAAACGCTCATCCAACACTTCCACCCGATCTACTCATTGTAGGTGAGTTCATACCCCTTAATGAACCTTTTTAAATGTTTTTACATGTTTTAGGAGAGTAATACAAGTATAATGCTACAAGTTTTATTATCAAATCATATGTGATTAGTAACTTACCATCAAAAAGGGATTTTTCTATACTTTTAGCTACTTATCAATAAAACTGTTTTAAATAATTATCAAATGCATTTTAAGGTTAAATTGTTGTTAAACTATTTTCAAAACTATGTTTAAACTACTTTTCTTTTAAAATATATCTACACTGATATATTTATATAAGTAAGACTTGAAGGACTTAGGACCGATAACTCGCCTTATTTCGTGTTCTTGTTTGATGTGGTCTTAGGGTATCTGTTGTCCGTCCGACTGTCGTTGATTTCTTAGTTATATATCATATATATTTGTGTTAGATATGAAAGTCTTCATCTTATTCAATACCTTTGTTATTCAAAGGCATGAAATCATACACTCTAGTTAACTATAATAGGTATAGTTAAGACTACTGCTCGTTACCTCTACTACTACTATACTCACTATAACTGCTATTATTACAAGTTAATGCACGTATAAGAGAACACTCTACGTACTATACTAAAAGTCTACTATACTATATCACAAAAGAATACACTAATCCAGAGTATAACACACTATCCCTCTATAAGGCACTCTACCGCGCTTACACCATGTGACTAAGGCTTCCCGGAAGGAAAGCAACGCTACATGTATAGATCTATACAGGATGGACGCTATTACATCTCGACTGTTACCTACAGTCCGAGCCGACAAGGCCCAGGGGTGGCACTACATCACTATACTACATATGACCGGGAAGGTCATCGGGTTCTCTATTATCATTCAGTTTGGTTACATGAGTAGTTACACCTATATCCAAATTAATACACTAAGACTTAAAGTCTAAGCTAATATCCCGAAGTAAATAACTATCTATTACAAATTAAAGTTGCAACACTATTACAGTCAACAAGCATAACTTTTCCTCATCTACGTTACTTAAATGAGATTTATTACTTTATTATTATAATTGAAGGTTTCAATAATAATACTTTTTACACACTCAAAGGGTTTAACTTACAAATGTACATTTCTGGAAAATATAGGATTTTCTAGGGATTTCTACTACTCGTAAACATAAATTTCAGTTTTTTACATGTTTGTAAACACTTTTACACAAACAACGACACTAAACTCTTATGAACTCACCAGATTTATGTTGATACTCGTTTTCAAAATAACTTGTATCCTCAGGTCAAAGATAGACAGGTACTGGTGCAGCTTTTAGAGAAGATGGAGCATATACAAGACCCATCTTTTATTTTGTAATACTTTTGGTGTCTATTAAACTATACAGAACACGCTTGTAATTAAACTTACTATATAAATGCATTGGTTGTTGTCGCTTGTTTTTACTATTATGCAATTGTTATGATACTGTACATGACGTCCTCCACCCCAGAAAGTATTCCGCCGTTCTCGGTTTTGGGGTGTGACAGATTGGTATCAGAGCATTGTTTATAGTGAATCAAGTATATCAACCTATAAAAGATATACAAACTATAAACACTTTAGGACAAAAACACTCTGACCAAGAATATATACTTCTAAATACTAAAATATTTAATTAAGTATATATATATATATATATATATATATATATATATATATATATATATATACATTCACCACTACAAAAGGGTCAGTATCATACTAGAACAGAACAAAAGTATTAAGATTGTTGAACAGCACAATTAAGCTTAGAGACATATAGTCACATCTGGGGGGATGTAGGCTGATCAACTACATTTTTCCAGGAGTGAGTAGCATGTTCCTAAGAGTGATTGTGGTGTTGCAACAAGTCCAAAAACTTACCAACACTACCACAAGAACGTTAGAACAAGAATACTATAGGAGTATTCTGCATTCTACTAACTACATATGTGATAACTAAAAGGGTCGTTACTGGTAGAACAATAGTTGCTAAGTGGATACACCATGGTTACATGTGACTATGGCGCTATAGACTTAGAATATGTGGCCTTTGCTTCATTTCCTGTTCTTGTTTGATTGGGGATCTGAAGTTAGGGTTGCTTATTCGAAGGACTATCTTCCTCCGGTTACATGTAATTGGTATGCAGTATTGAGTCGACTAATAATGATCCATCTTAAAAGTATCCTAGATGAGTACGTCTATTAACCTTTCTTTCCCCATTCTCCCGTAGATAGCATGGCTGGCTTCCACCATCTCGGCGATCCGTATTATCCAAACCAAGGCAATGGAGGATGGCTCGATGAGGAGCCAGAAGATGATCACCCGATCCCTTTGGATGATCACCATGCAAAAGGCTTTTCGGATAGCTCCAGCTCCGAGCCAGAAGTTAACAACCTACCCCCTGTAACTCCAAACCCCAACCCCCATCTGGCATTTCAAGGCCTCACTCCCATGTGGGCAATAACCTTGAACCGGTGGAGCGAGGAGCAGGGTCAGCCCTTACCTTACAATGGAGACCGAAGCTTCTACAACATAAGCGAGGGAGGATCAGCGGACCGAGTTCTGCCCATCATGGTCCGAAGGATTGCCAGGAATGTTGAGCAAGGTCAAGCAGCCATTGGTCGGGTTGTAGAAGTGGATGCCAACTCTAATCTCAACATTGTTCGCATCCGCCAACTTGAAGAAGCTATGGATAGGACGAGGAGGACCAATGAGGCTCTGCAGCAACATCTAGCTGCATCCCGAGCTGAAGTGAGGGAACTCTGAGCACGTCAGAGGGCTCATGAACGACATCTTCAGGAAGTTATGCGCCAACTAGATGATCTGAGGGTTCGCCCAATGGGGACCCGTCGCCAATCGAAGATGTCGAAACATCTCCCTCTTTTGTTTAAGGACTAGCCTTTTCTTTTCTATGCTCAGTAGAGCACTTGTCTGTAAACATTCCTAACTTTGAAAGTACTCTAATTAGGCCTCTAGACTGCCAACATTTTCCTTATGGTTTGATGTAAGACCTACTGTTAGGATACTTTTCCCGAACTTGTATTACATCATTAATACCAGTAAATTGGCAGTTAATTTATTCCATGAAACACTCTTATCATATTTACAATAGACTCTTACTATTGTCATCATCTCTATGAACTTTCAGTGAAAGATGCCTCCTCGCAAGTGCCCAAACAGAGGCAGACCAGCGACTCAAACTCCACCTCCACCACCTCCTCCTCCGTAGTTCGATTCAGTGCTGCTTCAAACAGCTGTGACCGCAGCTATGATGGCAGCCATGGCCCAAATGAATTCTAGCGATGCTAGTGGAGCCGGAATGGGCACCAACTCCAGACATGGTGAAATTCCCTCACGTACACCGGGGTGTACTTATAAAGATTTCATGAACTGTAAACCCACATTTTTCAATGGGACCGGAGGAATCCTTGCTCTCTCCCAATGGATCGAAAGAGCCAAATCCGTTTTTGAAATGTGCTCATGCCCCGAAGAAAGTAAAATCAAGTTCGTTGTTGCCACCTTCACTGAAAGGGCCCTGACATGGTGGAATGGCCATGTCAGTTCACTCTCTCTAGTAACAATCAACGCCATGGGCTGGGACACACTAAAGGACCTACTGAGAAAGGAGTACTGCCCTAGAGGTGAGGTACAGAAGCTTGAAGAGGAACTCTGGAACCTCAAAATGAAGGGGACAGACATAGTGGCTTATACGTCCAGGTTCTGCGACCTTGTAGCTATGTGCCCTAACATGATACCTTCTGATAGCAAGAAAATCGAACGATACATCTGGGGTTTAGTGCCCCCGTATCAAGGAAATGTTCTATCTTCACATCCTGCAACCTTTGACAGTGCCAAGGAGTTGGCCCACAGGTTGATTGATCATTAAACTCCTTCCACTCTAGCAACAGCAACCACAATTGCCACTGCACCACCCAAATCAACCGACAAAAAGAGGAAGCGTTGGGATCAGAAGAAGGGCAATAAAACTCAAACCTCCTCCAAAGACCAACAAATCGTGGCTGTCCATGCTGCCACCACTCCTGCTACCCCGGTACCAGCAAAAACTTATGTTGGGAACCTGCCCAAGTGCCCCTTCCATCACAACGGCCCTTGCCATGAATTGCACTACACCAACTGCGGCCGGAAAGGCCACACTGTCCGGTTCTGTAGATTCCAACCCAAACCTATCTCTCAAGTCCCCAATTCGAGAGTGAGCCATGCCTGCTATGGCTGCGGCGAAGCTGGCCATTTCAAGAAAAAACTGTCTGAAGGCTGGGAATGCGGGAGGAACAGGAAGACTACTCGCTATTGGCCACAACGAAGCAGTAGCGGACCCCGCAGTAGTCACGGGTACGTTCCTTCTCAACAACTCTTATGCCTATGTCTTATTCGATAGTGGTGCAGAAAGAAGCTTCATAAACCAAAACTTTAAACACTTACTTAAGCAACCCCCACAACCACTAAAAGAAACATTCATCGTAGAAATGGCTAACAGAAAGACCGAAAGCTCTAACGAAATTTACATAGGTTGTACCCTCACGTTAGACGATCATTCGTTCCCAATCAACCTCATACCAGTCTCGATCAAGAGTCTCGATGTCATTGTTGGCATGGACTGGTTGAGACTTCATCGCGCTGACATCCTGTGCTTCGACAAAGCCATCTGCCTAAATCCATCGAATAATGAAACTCTGTTGATCTACGGAGACAAACCCGGTACGAGCCTTCGTATCATCTCAAGTATTCAAGCCCAGAAATACTTGCGTAAGGAATATCGCGCCTTCCATGCACACGTCGTCGACACAAGCCAGAAAGCGAAAGATCTAGAATACATCCCTGTTGTATGCGACTTCCCCGATGTCCTTCCAGAGGAGCTTCCTGGTTTACCTCCCAAACGTCAGGTTGAGTTCAGAATTGACTTAGTCCCAGTAACTACCCCTGTAGCTAAGTCGCCCTATCATTTAGTGCCTGCAGAGATGCAAGAACTGCCCGGTCAACTTAACGAGCTGCTCAGCAAGGGCCTTATAAGACCGAGCTTCTCACCCTGGGGAGCTCCAGTCTTGTTCATGAAGAAGAAAGACGGATCGTTCCGTATGTGCATCGATTATAGGGAGCTCAACAAACTCACGGTCAAAAATCGTTACCCTCTTCCCCGCATAGACGACCTATTCAACCAAATGCAAGGGGTGAGTTACTTTTCCAAGACTGATCTTATGTCCGGGTATCACCAGTTACGAGTGCTTGAGCAGGATGTTCTGAAGACAGCCTTCCGAACTCGTTACGGGCACTACGAGTTCGTAGTGATGCCCTTTGGACTGACTAATGCACCCGCAGTGTTCATGGAATTGATGAATAGAGTGTGTCGTCCATACTTAGATCAGTTCGTCATCGTCTTTATTGATGATATACTCGTCTACTCTCTGAGTGAGGAAGAACACAGGAATCATCTACGACGAGTCCTAGAAACCCTACGATTGAAGAAGTTATACGCGAAGTTCTCTAAGTACGAATTTTGGATCCGAAGAGTTATATTCTTAGGACACGTGGTTAGTGAGGAAGGAATCCACGTGGACCCATCAAAGATTAAAGCTATCGAGAACTGTTCAGCACCAAAGACGCCTATAGAAATTCGTCAATTTCTAGGCCTCGCTGGCTACTACCGCAGATTCATTCAGAACTTCTCTTGGATTGCGAAACCTCTTACCACATTGACACAGAAAGGCGTGACATTTGACTGGGAAGAGAAACAGGAGAAGGCATTCCAGACCCTGAAGCGAGCCTTATGCACCGCACCGGTATTATCCCTTCCCGAAGGGACATAAGATTTTGTGGTATACTGTGATGCATCGAACCAAGGGCTCGGTTGTGTCTTAATGCAACGAGGTAAGGTCATCACCTATGCCTCAAGGCAGTTGAAGACACATTAGGTTAACTACACCATGCACGACCTCGAGTTAACGGCAGTTGTATTTGCTCTAAAGATCTGCAGACATTACTTGTATGGAACGAAGAGCATAATATACACTGACCATAAAAGCCTCCAACACATACTGAACCAGAAGGAGCTCAATATGAGACAACGACGGTGGGTCGAACTACTCAATGATTACGACTGCGAGATTCATTATCACCCGGGAAATGCCAATGTAGTAGCAGACGCCCTAAGTAAAAAAGAGTATTATGGTCGAAGGGTCAATGCGTTAACAATGACTATCCATTCACATCTATCCGTACAGATTAAGGAGGCTCAGCTCGAAGCTTTAAAGCCTGAGAATGTGGCTGGAGAATCCCTACGTGGAATGGATAAGAACGTGGAGGTCAAGGGTGACGGAGCCTATTATCTCATGGACCGAATCTGGACGCCGTGCCACGGTGGTTTCAGAGACTTGGTCATGAAGGAAGCACACAACACTCAATACTCCGTTCACCTAGGTTCAGATAAGATGTATCTGGATATCAAAAAGCTATACTGGTGGCCTAACATGAAAGCAAAGATTGCTACCTTCGTAAGTAAATGCCTTACTTGCGCAAAGGTCAAGGTCGAATACCAGAAGCCATCAGGTCTTCTCCAACAACCGGAGATACTGGAGTGGAAGTGGGAGTGGATCACTATGGATTTCATAACTAAGCTACCCAAGTCGACGAGTGGGCTGGATACCATATGGGTCGTCTTCGATAGATTGACCAAGTCCGCACACTTCCTACCCATCATAGAAACAGACAAGATGGAGAAACTCACAAGAACATACATTAAGGAAATAGTTCGGCTGCATGGTGTCGCTGTATCTATTGTCTCTGATAGAGATAGTAGGTTTACTTCAAGATTTTGGCAATCACTACAAAACGCATTAGGGACGAGGCTGGACATGAGTACAGCCTACCATCCGCAGACTGACGGACAAAGTGAGAAGACGATCCAAACCTTAGAGGATATTCTGCGAGCCTGTGTGATCAACTTTGGTAAAGCATGGGATACACACTTACCCCTTGTGGAGTTTTCCTACAACAATAGTTATCATACGAGCATCAAGGTAGCTCCATTTGAAGCCCTCTACGGCCGGAAGTGCAGATCCCCTCTGTGTTGGGCTGAGGTGGGTGACACTCAGTTAGCTAAAGGACGAGTTCCTGACAGCACTCTCACGGGTCCGGAGATCATTCGAGAATCGACTGAAAAGATTGTACAGATTCGCGAACGATTGAAGACCGCTAGGGATCGACAGAAAAGCTACGCAGACAAACGAAGAAAACCTTTGGAATTCCAGGTGGGAGACAGAGTCCTTTTGAAAGTCTCACCCTGGAAGGGCTCGATACGCTTTGGAAAGCGTGGAAAACTGAATCCAATGTACATAGGGTCTTTCGAGATTCTCGCTAGAATCGGCCCCGTAGCTTACAAACTCAACCTACCCCACGAGCTAAGTAACATACATCCTACTATCCATGTCTCAAACCTGAAGACATGCCTGTCCGACGAGACTCTTGTAATCCCACTCGACGAGGTCGAAGTCAACGAGAGCCTCAACTTCGTGGAAGAGCCTGCGGAGATTATGGACCTGGAGGTTAAACGAACGAAACAAATTCGCATCCCAATTGTGAAGGTTCGATGGAATGCCAAACGAGGACCGGAATTCACTTGGGAGCGTGAGGATCAAATAAAACTCAAATATCCCCATCTCTTTGCTTAGTAGTACTGTAATAACTTAGCTGCTTGAATTCTAAATTTCGGCACGAAATTTCCTTAATGGGGGGATGATGTGACAACCCAAAATTTATTCCATCGTTATAACCCGTTTCCGTTAAAAGAATATTTTATTTTATAAAAGTTCCGTTAATTTGGGGTCAACAAATCAATAAACGTTTTATTTTATTTTCATTTTATGTTTTTATCGTCGTAATGAAATAAATAAAAACACGTGAATTACCTTGCCATTTAGTTGGAAAAAGTTTATTTTTAATTACGACTATTAAACCGGGTAAAACTTTAAAACTCGTTAAACATAAGTATCGGGTAGTTGTATACCAGGTACAACACACAAGCCCTATATAAGGGAGAGTGGACACTCCTTTGGGCCTTTTTACCACACTAGACACTCTTTCTCTCTACTCTCTCTCCTTAAGTCCGATTTCATCCCAAAACCGCAAATTTCCGCCTCCAAAACGTAAGTTCCCTTACCCTAACTTGTTCTAAACATCATTACTTGTTTTTATGGCTTGAAAATCATTATAGAACGCCTAATATAAGGAGTTTACGGCCTAAGAGCATCCTTAGGCCGTAAACCCCCAAAAAGATGCCAAAAATGCACAAATTCTCCCCTTTAGGCTTAGAAACTAGTTTTTGGATTTAACCTAGAAGTGTTTGAGTCATGAATCAACAAGTTTGAGTGCTTGAAAGAGGGTTTACGGCCCAAGAACCTCCTTAGGCCGTAAACTCCCTCTAAACATGCAAATCAAGCCTCAAAACCTTTCCAAACCACATTTAGGCTTAGATATGACTTAAGGATTTACAATTTCGGACTTGGAACACCTAAATCTTATCATTTGAAGGGTAAACAAGAGTTTACGGCCCAAGCATATGCTTAGACCGTAAACTCCCTTAAACCATGCCAAATGAACCTTTAAACCCCTAAAAAGCCTTATACCCTCACTAGAAATTGTTAGGAATGAACCAAGGACCTCAAAATCAAAGAATGGAGGGTGTCCAAGAGTTCACGGCCTAAGCCATGGGGTTTACTACCGTAAAATCTCAAGGAGTGGTCCTAGGACCGTAAACTCCAAGGGAGTGCTCTTTTGGAACCTTAAACACCCCTATAACCTTGTATATTGCCTTGGAATCCCTTCTAGAACCACAAGGGGCTTGAAATCAATCAATTACACTCCTCCCATGAGTTTACGTTTGTAAACTCATGGGGGAGGTGGTCTCCCAGCCGTAAACGCACCCATGGTGGGTTTGTGAGGAGTAAACTCCATAGTGAGGCCTAAAACATCTTCCTTGAAACCCATTAGCCTTCTAGCACTCAACCATAGAGCTTTATTCACATTAGGATATCTATATGTGTTTAATTAGAGTTTAAATCACTAATTACTTGTAAACATATGTCTTCATATGTTACTAGGGTCATAAAGGGTGTACAAGTCTTTACTTGACACCAAACGCTCATCCGACACTTCCACCCGATCTAATCATTGCAGGTGAGTTCATACCCCTTAATGAACCTTTTTAAATGTTTTTACATGTTTTAGGGGGAAATACAAGTATAATGCTACAAGTTTTATTATCAAATCATATGTGATTCATAACTTACCATAAAAAATGGATTTTTCTATACTTTTAGCTACTTAACAATAAAATTGTTTTAAATAATTATCAAATGCATTTTAAGGTTAAATTGTTGTTAAACTATTTTCAAAACTGTGTTTAAACTACTTTTCTTTTAAAATATATCTACACTAATATATTTATATAAGTAAGACTTGAAGGACTTAGGACCGATAGCTCGCCTTATTTCGTGTTCTTGTTTGATGTGGTCTTAGGGTATCTGTTGTCCGTCCGACTGTCGTTGATTTCTTAGTTATATATCATATATATTTGTGTTAGATATGAAAGTCTTCATCTTATTCAATACCTTTGTTATTCAAAGGCATGAAATCATACACTCTAGTTAACTATAAAAGGTATAGTTAAGACTACTGCTCGTTACCTTTACTACTACTATACTCATTATAACTACTATTATTACAAGTTAATGCATGTATAAGAGAACACTCTATGTACTATACTAAAAGTCTAGTATACTATAACACAAAAGAATACACTAATCCAGAGTATAACACACTATCCCTCTATAAGGCACTCTACCGTGCTTACACCATGTGACCAAGGCTTCTCGAAAGGAAAGCAACGCTATATGTATAGATCTATACAGGACGAACGCTATTACATCCCAACTGTTACCTACAGTCCGAGCCGACAAGGCCCAGGGGTGGCACTACATCACTACACTACGTATGACCGGGAAGGTCATCGGGTTCTCTATTATCATTCAGTTTGGTTACATGAGGAGTTACTTTATTATTATAACTGAAGGTTTCAATAATAATACTTTTTACACACTCAAAGGGTTTAACATATAAATGTACATTTCTGGAAAATATAGGATTTTCTAGGGATTTCTACTACTCGTAAACATAAATTTCAGTTTTTTACATGTTTGTAAACACTTTTACACAAACAACGACACTAAACTCTTATGAACTCACCAGATTTATGCTGATACTCATTTTCAAAATAACTTGTATCCTCAGGTCAAAGATAGACAGGTACTGGTGCAGCTTTTGGAGAAGATGGAGCATATACAAGACCCATCTTTTATTTTGTTATACTTTTGGTGTCTATCAAACTATACAGAACACGCTTGTAATTAAACTTACTATATAAATGCATTGGTTGTTGTCGCTTGTTTTTACTATTATGCAATTATTATGATACTGTACATGACGTCCTCCACCCCAGAATGTATTCCGCCGTTCTCGGTTTTGGGATGTGACAGACGAGTAGTTCTGGCAGAGTGAAACCCTAATTTCACGGTCTTGCACCTTATTTAAACACCTTAACCTCCAAAGGTTGGCCTCATTTGCAGCCTCTATAAACCGAACCCTAGCCACGAAACCCTAATCCACTTTGAGTGTTTTGGTGTCATTTTTTTGTGTTCTTTGTGAAGTCGAACATGTCCATTGTGTGCTTAGATCTCTTATCTCCACTTTTGCTGAGTTTTTTGTCCAAGTAGCTTGCTCCTTTGGAAATGGACGTCCCAAGTGATTTACCTTTCAAATTTGTGGTCTAGAAGGGGTTTCATGGCATAAAGGTGCAAACTTTATGGCCATATATGGAAGCCCCATGCAAGCTTTAAGGTGTCATTTTGGTCTTTTAAGCCCCAAAAGGCCATGCATAGAGGGAAAGTCTTAGACTTTACGTGTTCATTTGGTGTCTAGGGCCTAGATCTCAGTTTTCATACTTTGGTTTGGAGTATTATGGCTTTTGGACCAAGATCTAAGTCTTAAAGGGCTAGGGTTTGAGCTAAACCCATTAAGAAGGACTATCAACGAGTAAAGTTGGAAACTTTACCCTTAAAGGGGCATTTCTATTATGTAGATGAAGTATGGAGTTTGGATATGAAGGATAGGAGCTTAATCTATTATGTTGGCTCAATAGTCTAAAGAACTTGTTGAGTCCTTAAAGGAACTCGACGAGTTAGGTTGAAATGCCCCGCTTTTGTAAAAGGGAAAACTCGACGAGTTCAAGGATGACTCGACAAGTAGAATGGGAAACTCCCGATACCATGGAGAGGAAGAACTCGACGGGTTGGATCGCGAGTTCAGAGTTTTCGGATTTATGGAACTCGAAGAGTAGATGGGTCGACTTGGCGAATTGAGTCAACTCGGAACGTTGACTTTGACTAGGGTGTTGACCTTGACTTTGACTTTGACCAAATTTGACCCTTAAGGGGTTATGAGCATGAAAAGAGGTAACTAAAGAAATCTTTATGTGTATGAGTTTGAGTGGGGCAGATTTCAGAACCGAGGACAGTTCAGCTACTTTACAGCATTTGAGGTGAGTTACCTTCCAGTAGAAGTGGGTCGAAGGCACTAATGTCGGCCCACTAGTAGTTGATTATAGTTGAGATGATTGTCTTTGTGATAATTTTCTGGTATGTCACTATATGTTATGCTTTACATGCTCGTATGCTATGATATTATGTGATAGTAGTAGGGGTTAGGTTAGACCCCGTAGCCGGTTGAGATAAACCGGAGGGTAGGTCAGGCACCGTGATATGCCTGATAGTATGTTATGTTATGTTATTATGTGGTAGTGGTAGCGGTGAAATAGTCCTCGTAACCGGTTCAAATAGACCGGATGGTAGGTCGAGCACCCAGATATGCTTGACAGGGGTATGTCGGGCACCTCGGTATGCCGAACAAGGTAGGTTGAGCACCCAGATATGCTCAGCAGGGTAAGTCGGGCACCCAGATATGCCTGGCAGTATGTTTATTATATTGTATGTGGTATGATGGGGGAACTTACTAAGCTTTGTGCTTACGGGTTTTAGTTTTGGTTTCAGGTACTTTCTCTTCGAAGGGAAAGGAGCCGACATGACTGCAGCACATCACACCAGGATTTCTGCATATGAGATCTATGGGATTCATACTTTGATATTATTTTGTCATGACATGTTTTGACTATTGATACGTTGGTTTTGATATGAGATAGTATTATCATGTTTTTAGACAAATGGTTTTCTAATTATTAAATAAAAAATAAAATTTTTGGTCGTAGATTTCAGGATGTTACAGTTTTTATCTCCAAGAAACTCTCGAAACTAGGGAAATGTTTTGCTTTTATCAGGTTCATTAGGGTTAAATATGTGGATGCTCTCACCCGCAATATTTGTGACATTTAATTGGACTCTTATAAGTTGTTTGTTTCTTCAGTAATTCACCCACGGCTCTCAATTTAATCAACAAGCAAACAAAGGAAATAATCATACAACTTATGCTAGCTAGTATTGCCGTGCCCAAGGTTAAGTACGTGGTTACCAAAGTTTCTGATGAGGTCATGCAATTAAAATCTGGTGATTTTAGTCTTGATCATAAATTTTCAAATATGGTGGTTCTAGGAAAACTTAAAGAATTTTCCATGTTGCTTGTCTTGGAGAATATGTGTAAAGCTCAAGGTTTCCCTGATGTTGACTGTAAATTTGTGGGAGGTATGTCGTTAATGCTGGAATTTCCTTCACAACAAATATGTTATAATTTTCGCAGCAATGAAGTGGCATGTGGTTGGTTTCATCAATTTCTTGATTGTTCCCGTGATTTTGTTCCTAAGGAACGATTACTTTTGCTTGACATTGAAGGAATGCCTCTTTGTGTATGGTCTAAGTCGAATTTTTCAAAAGTAGCATCAAAGTGAGGTATCATTCGTCATATAGATGAAACATTGGGACTTAATTTGTCTAGTCTAAGGATTTTGGTGGAGACTCAAAATATGCGAATTATTTCAGAAGAGATGCCAATTATGGTGGATGATTCAGTTTTTACTATGCGAGCCAAAGAAGTCATGGGATGGTCTCCATCTTTTAACGAGTTTGTTTCTATTAATGTGGAGGATAACAATCGTTTTGAAGACCCAAATTTGAATTTTGAAGAGGATGATCGTATTAGTATTACCTCATATAAAGTTTTTTTTTTTTGATGAGTTTCCCTCTACTTAGGCTTTGGTTCTTGAGAAGGGTTTACCTGATCATAATCCTATTATTCTTTTCGATTAATATGTGGATTATGGTCCTTTTCCCTTTCGTTTTTTTCATTCGTGGTTGGAGATTGATGGTATTGATAAGGTTGTTAAAGATTCTTGGGATATTCCAGTGGTGGGTGAGAGTAATGAAATGGTTATTTTTAAGAAGAAACTTCAGTTCCTTAAAAATAATTTTAAACAATGGAAGTCAATCCGGAGACACTCAAATGAATAAAGTTGCTTCTTGGAAACCTTTGATTGACAGATTTATCAACAAACTTTCTACTTGGAAGGCTAAGCTTCTTTCTATTTTTGGTCGTCTGACTTTGATTAAAGTTGTTGTGGGTAGTATTGCTATTTAGAAGATAATTATCGTAACCAGGTGGGTAACGGGTTAAAAACTCGATTTTGGCTTGACACTTGGATTGGAATGGGGTCTCTTAAGGATCAATTTCCCAAATTTTTCGTGCTTGATCCTTCTCCAAGAGCGTTGATTGCTTATCGGAAGTCATTGGATAAGTTATTGGATGTGTTTGGTAGATTGCCTAGATTGGGAGTCCCTAATACTCAATGGATTGAGTTATGTTCTATGTTGCACAATTATGTGTTTTCGGAGGCCCCTAATCGTATTGTGTGGGATCTAGATGTGAATGGAGTTTTCTCGGTTTCTTCTTCTAGAAAACTTTTTGATTCCTTCTTGTTGACCGGTTCTAATATCGTCACTAGATGGAATAATCTTATCCCCATAAAGGTTAATATTCTTATTTGGAGAATTGAGAGGGATAGAATCCCTACCCGATTAAACCATAGAGATAAAGGAATCGATCTTCATTCTTTGTGGTGTCCTATTTGTTCTCAAGTTGGTGAATCCACTGAGCATTTGTTTGCTTCTTGTTGTCTTCTAATGACGATGTGGAGAAAGAGTGCTATATGGTGGAATGTGATTATTCAATGTGATTTTTCGGTTTCTTTTATTCTGAATTTGGCTGATTCTTTATCTTTTGACAAGAAAAACAAGACCAGATTTGAAAGGGTTATAGCTACCACGTTTTGGGTTTTATGAGATTTTCGACATAAACTATTATTTCGAGCGGTCAACCCTAAAAAAGATGAGATTTTTTATAATATATATGTTATTTTTCCTATTTCTGGATTTCTAATAGATATAGAAAAGCTAATTTTTCTTGGGATCATTGGTTGATTTCTCCCAAAATGGCTTGAACTTTTTGTATATTGGTCTAGCTTCTTCCTAGTTTGTTTTTAATTCCAATGTCGTTCTAAAAAAATCAACATAATTTAGGGAAAAACCTATGATCTGCGACAAAACTCAATTATAAACCAAGAACTTGATAAAATTTGGATGAAATCTTCATAATTATTAGTTCTGCATTATGAAAGTATGAGGTCGAAAACGTGGAGGATCAAAGATTCATTATCAGACGTTGGTGTTTGTTGTTGAAAAGGGGGAGGATTGGAGATGGATTCTCCTACAACAAAACCCAATCCTATATGACACGTTACATGGCCAAATTTAAAAATGAACATTTTAAACCCAACAAATCCACTTTAAGCCCCTAGAAAGCAAGAAAATAAGATGAATGACTATTTAAAACAATTCGAAAAACTTACTTACGTAACATTGACATTAACCCATAAATAAAAGATAATAGTTTAGTTGGTGAAACTACATTTATGCTTTTACATATTTTACCTTAATCTTAAACTTGAGTGAAAGTTGAGATTTTTTTTTTTTTTTTTTTTTTTGTAAACAATATATAACAATTTATCACCACAAATAATTTTTTATTGGTTAAATCAATAAAAGATAATTACTTATTTGCTAAATCAATAATATGGTCATTAAGATTATCTTTTTACATATTTTAACCTAATTTTATAAACCGAAATAACATTTTTCCAAATAGTCAGAATAAGAAGTATAACTATTTAATCACTAATAAGTCGATAAACCGATGGAACTATATTGGATTTTCTTATATTTTAAGCATATATAGAAAAACCATTATATTTGAGCCATTTCGTTAGTGAAGGTCATCCAAATTTTATAATATTTTCTTTATCTTGATTACTTCAACCTTATAACATCTTAAGTAATCATAATTAAAATATTTGACAAAACAAAAAGTACAATACCAAAAAGACAATAACTCTACAATCTCAAAATTACATCCTCCACTAATTCAAGATACTAATTAAGCTTTCACATAACTTAAAAGTAATACATTAAAAATGTACATTTATATATGTTGAGAGATTAACAAAGACGTGATAAAATCTCATATTAAAAAGATGTTAAAAGTCACACTAATCGTATTCTTCTTCATTTCTAAGCCATTTTGTAGCCACCCATTTTTGGCCTTTAACCACAGCACAACTCCCATGTAGCGATGTCTGCATCCATTCATGTTTAACAAATTTCAAAAAAAAAGAAAAAACCAAAATATAAATAAATATATTTTAGCCAATTTTTTAGTATATAAAAAAAATGAACTCACCGGATCAATAGTACCATTTGGGTATAAAGAATAAAATAAAAGCCCATCACCCTTTCGTGGTTTTACTTTTAACCCGATACATTTTCTGAAATCATAATTTGTATCCGCGTTTTCACCATTCTGTGTATTATTATTAGATTATTATTATTATTAGATCAAAATAATCAATAATTATTTAACAAATTTGCAAAATACAGAAGAACACAACTTACTTCAAATGGAAACATGGTTTCTCCACCTTCTTCCACATCAGATAAATACAGCAAGAAAGAAGCAATCTATACACAAGAAAAACATTATAATTAGAATTCCAAAAAGTAATTTAACAATACCATTATACCATTATTAAGTCACTTACCCGTTGACTCTTTTGTGGGCCATACTCAGTGGGGTTGAAAGCATCATAATGTGAATTATACCTCTGTCCGATTTCATATCTTAGAACATTGAATGACTGAAAAATAAACCAAATTTTTGTATCAATTTGATATGAAATTTTCTAAATTGTAATGAGTAATGAGTAATGAGTACCTCTCCATGACTTCTTGGAATCATTGTAGCCTTTTCGAGTTTCTTCTCAATGAGATCCAAGATCCCTGTTTTATCTTCAGATGAACTTATGAACATGCCAGAACTGGTTTTGAAAAAAGATTAGAAAGATAATTCTGTAAGAAAACCAAGAGATTTCTTATTGTTCTTGACTTTTATCAGTTTATGCATACCTTGTTCTAATTCCTTTTGTGTTTTCAGCTGTTTCTCCTTTGCGTAAAGCCAATGTTGAAGGAGCGAGTTTTACTTTAGCCATTTTGATTATGCTTTCACATTGTTGTGGGGTTGCGAAATCGGGAAAGTATAGTGCTCGAGGTTTCCAGCTTAAAATCTAACAATAATATGAATCATACTATCAAAATTGCACAGAAATGTCAAATGTCCCGATTTGACGACTTTTATCATGGCAGATATTTGGAATAGCTTCAATTAAGCTAAAGTTTGAACAATGAAACAAGAGAAAAGCACCTGAAAAGGAATAGTGGTGAAGAAATCATCACCCGAATCGCCTTGAGGCAACGGATCGTATCCTTTTTCACTAAGGATCCTAGGTTTAGGGTGTAAACTAGATTCAGTGTCAACCTGTTAGTCAATGATTTACTTTACAATTAGCATAATTACAGATACAGTGAATCCGATTACAGCTTCGGAAATGTAAAATTAGGGGAGACAAAAGAGGAACCTGTTGAGAGAATAGAGAAGAGCCGAAGAATCCCAAGAAGAAGAAGAAGATGCATAAGAGAAATACGGCAGGTAAACCGAGACTACCGAGACTAGACCACCCACCGATTAATCCACCTCCGCCGCCTATTTTGCCCCTGGTTTTCATCTTTCCCGGTGGCGATCGGATCGGTTTCTGGTGAAGTAAACTCGAAAGTGTACAGTGATTGCTATGATTGATGATCAATAATCACGGGAAGGTGCAATCAAATCAAATGTAGCTGGAAGAATTGACTTGGTAAGCGGCGGGAATTCTTGCTATATTTGGAGAAACGATGTTGAAACGAATTGAAATTTGGGCAGACATGGACCGTGGATACTCATACTAGTGGCGATTAGCGAAGAAATTGGGATGGAGGTACAGTCGGATCAAATGAGAACCCGAACCGATTCATAAATATCCGAATTCCCAATTAGACATTTAGACTTAGGCTTTTTTTTGCGTGCCACCGCTACTTTTTTTTTTTTAGCTTTTTTATGTTGTCGTGTTTGATAAACCAAAAAGTAGCTTATAAGCTAGCTTTTTGAAAAACTACTTAGGCTATGTTTGGCGTACTAGCTGCAGGGGCGGACCTAGGGTGGTTCACGGTGGCACCGGCATCCCTTAACTTTTCCGGCCACAGTGGAAAATTTTTTGAAAATTTTTGAAATTTTTATTTTTTCTACTACCGTGCAACCCCTAACTCTACTGTGCAATCCCTACTGTAAAATCCTGCGTCCGCCCCTGACTAGCTGAAAAGCTAGATGTTAGCTGAAAAGCTAGCTTATAGCTGAAAAGCTAGCTGTTAAATAAAAAACTAGTTGATAGCTAAAAAGCTAGCTGATAAAAAATAATGTTTGGTAAACTAGCTGAAATATATAAAATTACATAAAAGAACATGTAGGAGTATGTGTTTCTATAATTAATTAAGGGGTGTATTTGGAAAATTTTAAAAAAACTCATAAAAAGCTAGTCTAAGTAGCTTTTCAAAAAGCTAGCTTAAAAGCTACTTTTTGGTTTACCAAACACGACAATATAAAAAAGCTCGAAAAATAAGCTAGCTTATCAGCTAGCTATGGCGCACCAAACACAGCCTTAGAGTAGCTTTTTAGGAGCTTTTTAAAAATTTTCCAAATACACCCCATAATTAATTATAGAAACACATACTCTTACATGTCTTTTTATGTAATTTTATATATTTCAGCTAGCTTTTCAACTAGTTTTACCAAATGTTATTTTTTATCAGCTAGCTTTTCAGCTATCAGCTAACTTTTCAACTAACAGCTAGCTTTTCAGCTAGTACGCCAAACTTAGCCTTATATGTTTCGTGGTTTGTAAATTTCACCCTAATAAATTAAATTGATTTTGCCATTTGTTATTTCTTTCAGATTTGGGATAATGACTTAGGAGGGTAATAAGGTTTCCAGTTTGTCCGTATTAGGTCACTAAGGTTTTTTTGTGCGTATTAGACCAATATGGTTGTTATTACCGTTTAAAAATAGTCATTTTACCGGTTTTAACTGGTAAAAATGACTATTTCTAAACGGTAATAACAACCATATTAGTCTAATACGAACAAAAAAATCTTAGTGACCTAATACGAACAAACTGGAAACCTAATTACCCTCCTATGTCATTAACCCTAATTATTTAGAAAACATGCTTACTAATCAATGTGACTGACTTGATTGAATGAAAATAGTTGCTTTCATTTAAACTTATCTCACAACCCTTCCAGAACTTCTAAGTCCAAAAACTCATATGATTGATGATCTCCATTACATAAATATGCAACATTTTATCAATAACTTCTTTTTTTTCATTTAAATGTTTACATGAACACATCCATATGTACAAATACAATCTCACTTTGATACCTCCCATCAATGTCTACATTTGATAACAACTGAAAATGTAAAACCAACAGGGACTTGCATCAATGTCTACATTTGATAACAACTGAAAATGTAAAACCAACAGGGACTTGCAGAGGATGCCTATTATCAATTACTTTATAAAAAGCAAAACCACAACATGAACTAAGAAACTGAAGTTGCAAAATTAATCAAAAATCAGCACATAAACAAACACATACATACTATATACAACACATAAACGGAAGTTTATAAAGCATGAAACTTAATGACAGGAAAAGTAAAAAACTTAAAGGAGACTTTATAAAAAGAAAGATCACCCTTACTTGCCACAAATGGTTGAAGACATCAACAAGAAGATCAATCTAACCATGGAATCCACATGTTGTTTGATCATGACTTCAGTAGATGAACTACCGAAACGTAAGAATTGCAATTGAACTCTATTAGCAATTGAAAATGGAATTAGGGTTCCAAAGAAGACGACGAAGGGTTTAAAAAAATGGACCATTTCTCGATTTGTGTGTGTCATCCTTGCGCAGTGGCCATACTAATCTTCTCTGTGTCATTCTAATTTTATCGGATGTCCCCAAAGGGACAACCATAGATGAAGAGTTTCGCCATATAAAGGAGTAGCAGGTTATATGGGACGACGCGAGTTCTAAATGAACTAGTTTACTGTTAATGGTCATATATTCTCAATGTCTCTTAAATTTAGGGTTAATGACTTAGGAGGGTAATTAGGTTTCCAGTTTGTCCGTATTAGGTCACTAAGGTTTTTTTTGTGCGTATTAGACCAATATAGTTGTTATTACCGTTTACAAATAGTCATTTTTACCGGTTAAAACCGGTAAAAGGACTATTTCTAAATGGTAATAACAACCATATTGGTCTAATACGCACAAAAAAAAACCTTAGTGACCTAATACGGACAAACTGGAAACCTAATTACCCTCCTAAGTCATTATCCCTTAAACGTTGGTGCCAACACCATTGGCAAGCGTGTTCGCAAGAGACGGAACGTCGACTTCTTGTTGGGGGAGATCGACGTTTTGATTACCATCCCGGATGAGGAAGCTTCAAACCTATCGGAGGGGATGGACATTGAGGCAATTGAACTGCCTCTTAAACCAAAAGAAGAACCAAAGGATGGTTACGACCTTGGTGATGGAGAGTTCATGAGGAAGCCAGAGGTTGGCTTCCAAATTGCTCCTGTTTTTGCTTCATCTCCAATGAAGGATAATGATGTTACTGGCTCCTCCCTTTCACCTTTGGTGCCTCCTGGTATCTTTCTCCCATAATGGATGCTCACTCATGAGTCTTTACTCACGCAACATTCGGTTGGGTACGAGTGGAGTCGTCATGCATTGCCTCCGGCCACCATTGAAGCTTCGGAGCTCCTTTCCAACTCTCACATGGACAATAGTATGCAATACACGGTGGCCCATGTATCCCCTTACTTGGTAGCTTCCACTGGGCACCTTCGTCACATTAGCTCTGATTTGGCGGAGCTCGCTGCTATCAAGGCCGAACGTGAAGAGTTGAGTGTGTGTGTGTGTGGTGGGCCTTAAGGCTGAAAAGCACAAATTTGAGGAGCGCTACAACTTATAGGTCGGGGAAAAACATCTGTTGAGGAGCATGTAGCAGCATTGGATGTGGAGGTGGAACGCCTTTCATAGCATGCTAAGGGCTTAGAGGTAGAGAAAGAGGTATTGGATAGGGAGGCAAAGTTGTTAGGCGAGCAATTAGCTGGTGTGGAGTCGAAGTGGAAAGTTTTTTAGGAGGATGTGGCATGGATCCTTTAGAAGGGTGTCATTTGTGTGGTGGACCGGTTGGTGGAGAGTGATGAGTTATCCTTGGGGGTGAGGCAGATGAAGGCGGCGTACATGGTTACCGGTGTGGAGGGTGGCAAACAAGTCATTCGGGAGCAAGTTGCTACCGGGAAGTTTACACCCGGAAAGCCAAGCATTGTTGTTGAACATACCTTGACAATGCACTCTTCTGTGAAAGCCTTCATGGAAACAAACTTTTCCTCTTACCTTTATCTTGGTGAGCTCGATATGGAAGGCATCCGTCGATTATGCAACGATTCTGACGTTGAAGATAACCAACCTGAATGTAGCTCCTCCAAAGCCCGAACTTCATCCAATCCTCTCAGTATGTGATCATTCACTTGTGTTTGATGTTTAAAAGAAAAGTTTTAATAACAATTCTTTTGCTTTTGGCCATGTATGGCCTTTTTCTAAGTCTGGGGAATGTCCGACGAACAATACATACTTCTCTCTTTTTTCTTTTTCTGCATGTGTGGTGATAACGCTGTGGTTGTTCTTTTTTAAGGTTTCTTTACTTGTCATCCCAGGTGGTTTGTGTTAGCCATCTTGGGTTTGGATTCTTCTTAAAGGTTAGTGTTGGCCTTTGGGGTATTTCAATTTGTTGGTTTTTTGTACCGGAAATTATGCGTGTTTACCTTAGGAACTTATTGAGCATAATTCCTATCTACTTGGCAAGTTTTTTGGACCCAAAGTATGCTCTATTTTGGTTGATAGGGGTTGTTCGTTCTTATCCGTAGTGGTTTAGCTTTGGCTTGGGAGCTCGCTCTATTAAGCTTAGGCCTTGTCCCTCTTTAGAGTCATGAACATATATTTTTTGGGTGCAAGCTTTGGCTAGCCTTCTCACTTGAACCTTAGATAGTCCATCCTTTATTAAGGTATTCCTTTTTAAGTAAATTTATGTAATTACCTTTTTAAGACTTTGTTCTAATTCATGGGCCAAAGGGGTTTGCACTCTGGCCCTAGTTGTCTAAGTGGAGCGGAGATCGTATGTAAATTTTCATGTAACATTCGGTCCAGGTATCAATAAACTTTCATGTATTTACTTTAAATGAGGTGGCCACGACGTGGTGGAGCATCACCACGACGCGACATAATGCTTTATATCGCGGGACTTAAATGACCTACAACGATATGGTCTTGAGGCACCACGACACGACAAGTGTTTTAGTGAAAACCTTTGTTTCGGGCTTTTGATCCTATATACGGAACATTAAGGTTAGGGTTTCAGCTTCCATCTTACTCCCAACCTCATAAACCCTAACCCTATTCTCCATTTAAGTTGTTAGCTTATTCTGGGTATTTTTAGAAGGAGAAGGAAGCTCTTGGTGTGGTGGTTGCTTGGAAAGCATCAGTCTCCAGGTAACATATCTCTTGGACTTTGGTGAGTGTCCAAGATCCAACCTTTTTCTTACCATGTTGCTAGATCTTTGGATTTTGTCCCCTTTTTCCATGTTTGGATGGATATAAGTATTGGGATCTCATACAGTTTTCAACTTTATGAATCTCCAAGTCAATAAGAACATTTTGTGTCTTGGATCTAAATTGTAATCATTTTGGTGGCTTACATGGAGATTTGGTCATTAAACTCTAGTTTTTGAACTAAATTGGAAAAGGATGCTTTGGACAAGAAAGGGCATAAATCCATGACTTTTTAAGGTCCCTTAGGAGTATGAAATCGTCCTAGAAACTTTGGAGGTGCAACTCTAAGGATTTGGTGCTTAATGAAAGTCTTGAGGCATTAAGTTACCATTACTGATTAGGGTTGGATCTTTGGGTTAGGGAAGGGTTTGAGGGATAAATTTGGAAACTTTACCCATCAAGACCATAGGAGGGGCCAAATGTGAGCCTTGGAGCTCTTGTTGTTGAAGAAAATGACTTAGTGGTTTAATTTGTCCACACACGTCACCATAAAGTAGTTGAGGTCGCCACGACGTGGTGACTTGGCCAAAAACTGTATGTTTTGTCGATTTGTTGCCATGACGTGGCAAGGATGCCACGATATGGTGAATAGTTGGGTTAACTTTTTTTACTTTTGACTTTGACCAACTATGACCTAAGTGTAATTTAGGTATTATGAGTTATTGTTGAGATTTATCGCTATTGATGTATATGTGACTGGTTGAGCTGATATTCGGAGTCGAGACCTATTCAGTTATTTTTGTAGCACCCGGTTCTTGGCATGTATCTTAAATAAAGAATATCGCATTTTTTACTGGGACTCGACGCATTGGAGGCTCAACTCGTCGAGTAGGGGGCGGATCTCAATTGTATCGGATCGGGATGTACGTTTTACTTCCAGGTTCTGGAAGAAGTTCCACGAGGAGTTGGGCACGAGGCTGCATTTCAGTACCACTTACCACCCACAGACGGACGGACAGAGTGAGCGAACGATTCAGACGCCCGAAGACATGCTTCGGGCATGTGTGTTGGGACACGTATCTACCTTTGGCTTAGTTTTCCTATAACAACATCCACCATTCGAGCATTGGTATGCCTCCCTTTGAGTTGTTGTATGGGAGGAGGTGTCGGACTCCCATTTGTTGGGGAGAGGTAGAACAGAGAGTAATGGGTAGTACTGAGATAGTGCTTGAGACGACATAGCAGATACAGCAGGTTAGACAGAGATTGCTGACGGCCCAGAGTCGTCAGAAAAGTTACACGGATAGGCGTCGATCAGAGCTCGAGTTTCAGGTTGGGGATTTTGTTCTTCTGAAAGTATCCCCTTGGAAAGGGGTGATTCGTTTCAGGAAGAGGGGCAAGTTGGGGCCCCGGTATATTGGACCATTTAGGGTGATCGCGAGGGTGGGCAGGGTAGCATATCATTTGGAGCTACCTACGGAGTTGAGCCAGATTCATGATACCTTCCACGTGTCTCAGCTGAGGAAGTGTATAGCCAATGAGTCGGCAGTGGTACCGTTGGAGGATATCCAGGTGGACGCGAGTCTGAATTATATTGAGAGGCCGATTGAAATCTTGGATCGGGAGATCAAGGTTCTGAGGAACAAGGAGGTGCCCCTGGTTCAGATCCAGTGGCAACATCGGAAGGGGTCCGAGGTGACTTGGGAGACGGAGTCGGAGATGCGGGAGCAGCATCCGGAGTTATTTTCGGCATGAGACTTCGAGGGCAAAGTCTGGTTCTAGTGGGGGAGAATTATAACATCCGGAAATTCAGGTAAAGCTATTTAACCCTTCTCCTTTTCCCAAGTTGTCAAGTTAAGTCCTGTAAGTATGTGTTAGGCTTGTAAGTATGCTAGGCATACTGAGGAGTACGCTGCGCGTACTCGCGCGCTTATTTTTGGACGCGGACTCGCCTGGGTACGCTGAGCGTACCCAGGTTACGTTGGGCGTAATGTGTACATATGTAAACCCTAATTTGGGGCTTGAGCACTATAAAAGGAATGCTATTGCTGCGACCTCAGCCTCCATTCCAGAGAGAAAAACCCTAATAGAGAGTCCCCTTTCGTTTTTATCAAGTGTGTTGGTGTTCTAAGCTTCTAGTGTCATTTCAAGGTGGTGGAAGGAAAGAAGAGGTCATTTTGGAGGTTAGAAGCTTGTGGGAAAGAGTAGATTTGAGCTTTTCAGAGGTTGGAGGTTCTTCCTGAGGTAAAAAGCTCAAACCTTGCCTTTTTATTTGTATTATGTGCTTCTTGGACCAGTTTCTAGGGTTTTTGGTCCCAAGATGGAGACTTTATGAGCAAATGGTCTCCATTGGCCTAGATCTAGCATATTTCTGGTCTATAAGTGTTGTATGTTCATAAAAATTCAAACTTGGACGTAAAGATGGAGCCATGCATGAGATCTAGACCTTTGGAGGGATAAAGGAAAGAGGTTTGAGGGTGTAGGGACCTTTACAGCCATGCAAAGGCTTAAAGGTTCTGACTTTATGGAATAAAAGGTTGTAAGAGAGTCAAATCTAGAAGTTGAAGGAGTGTCTTAACCGTTTAAGACCAAAATCAAAGAAATGGCTGAACTGGGACTTACGTTGGGCGTAACTCCCAGTACGCGCAGCGTAAGGGGTTGAAGCCCTGATTCTGGTTCGCTGGCGTACGCCCCGCGTACAGAGAATGTACGCGCCGCGTACTGCCTTCTGTTGACTTTTAGGGTTTTGGTCAACCTTTGGACTTTTGGGTCAGGGAGGGGTAAAATGGTCTTTTACCCTTCTGTGGAATTATAGAGTGGATTTAATCTATCCTTTGAGAGCCATTATTTATTTGAGAGTATTGTTATGTGTTTAGGCGGGGGCTAGACCAGTGTGATCGAGTACGAGACTATCCGAGATACCGAGGTGAGTCTTCTCACTATACTGTACCTGGAAGGGTACCTATGTGTGACCGGAAGGTCTTGTATGGTATGAGATGTATGTGTTATATGTTATGTGATATGTATGTTATGTATGGTATGGACTGGAAGGTCAAGAAGTTACGGGCCGGAAGGTCGATACGGGTAGGACCGGAAGGTCTACCGGAGTTCGGGACGGAAGTCCCCTGAGACACTTGGATCGGAAGATCCCTTAGAGTTATGGCCTGGAAAGGCGTATGTGTGGTATGTGGTATTTTGGGGAACTCATTAAGCATTTATGCTTACAGAGTTGTGTGATGTGTTTCAGGTACTAGTGACGACCACGGCAAGGTGCCAGCATGATCCGTATACACACGAGGAGTTTTACATGTTATGATCTTAGGATGTAATGTTAAGGGTTGTTATGTGATACAATGATATTTTTATAACTATTTTGAATGAAAGTATGTTTTTAAAATGTGAAAAATTGTTTCGAAAAATTATGTTGTTACACTTGACCCTAATTAGCCCACGAAGGCCCACAACAACCTAATCCAAGAATTGGCCGAAACCGAGGCCCATAATGTGAAGTCCATATCTAAATTGGTTCATAAGGCCCAATAGGCCCAACTATTCCAATATTGGCCCAAGATACATTTAGGCCCAAAAAACCGCAAATCCAGGCCCAAAACCATTAAGGTCTAAAGGTCCGAAGTCCACAAAGGCCCAAGTCTTCCTGAGAGCGTACGCCCAGTGTACCTCTTCTGTACGCTTGGCGTACTGGGGAAAAGGGTTATACGCGTAACATACTACATTGTACGCCCATCATACAAACGGCTGATGCACAAAATCCATTAAGTGCTTAATGCTTCAAACCAAGGGACCAAATAACAGATATGAGATCTACCTAACGTCTCAATCCATAAAGTCATTGACTTGGTGACTTTGCATGCCCCAAACAAACCCACACTCTGATAATGGCATTCTAATTTCATAAAAAGGACCCTAACTCATGCATGAACCCATTAAGACCTTCAAGATGGAAATTTTCTGCCTTAGGGACTCATTTAACACTGAGAGTGGCAGCTCTAAGCCTAGGAATCAGATTTAAACCATAAAGCTCCATCCTTGGGACCAAAAAGGTCCAAAAACCCAGCATAATAGATCTAAGCATTTAAGGGGACAGTTTAAGACTTTATACCTCAAGATGATCTGAAATGAAGCAACAATCTCGGATCTACAACTTCTCTTTTGAACCACCACCTTGCTTTGCTCTACACTTACTTGGGAAAACGGATTCACAACACCATAATGCTCTCTAATGGCCTCCAAAGCTCCAAGAACACTCATGGGAGGATTAGGGTTTCATGATCGCTATCTAAAGATGAAATGGAGGCTGACCAATGAGGCATATTATTCCTTTTCTAGTGGCATAACCCTAAAATTAGGGTTTAGAAACTCTGAGCGTATGCTGAGTGTACGTCTCCAACACCCGTGTTCACTTCACACCCCTATGTTGGCCGTACTTCTCGAACGTTGGGCGTACTTCCGCGCCTACCACCTTGCATGCATGGTACCTTCTTGCCACTTTTCTCCACTAGGGACCAATATTGCCAATAACTTCAAAGTGATATAACGTCTTCGTCCCAAGTCCGTTTCCGACGAACTTTATATCCATAAAACGGTAGTGAGAAGCCCTACGCTCCTAGCTACACCCACAAGCCTAAAAACCTTCTAAATAGTACCCGAGACCCATAAAAAGACTGAATCATCAGATTACGCTTATACCCTTGTCCTTCGAAGACACAATCGAATACTTTCAAAACCAGGTGTTACACAGGCCATTCCAATGGACCTTATCCTAAAGCCCAATAATTTCCTTACTCCATAAACATGCTTCCCTTTCGCCCAAAAAGTCCGATAGCAACCCATTCCAAGAAATGGCCCAACTAGAACCCAAACCCAATTAAGGTTTTTCACATAAAATGATGATTAGGGTTAAGTGTTCCTACTTAACCCATTAAGGACTTAATCCATTAAGTGCATCACTCCACTAGACCAAGCATATGATGTGGTCGGGCATAATTCAATATTCCAAATCCAACGCTACAAACGTGGGTCCCGAAAAATCCAAAACTCACATTTCCAAAATTAGGGTTTTCTAAACCCTAATTAGGGTTTCTAACCCAAGCACGAGTCAATTAGTCAAATGGTTAGGTTTTTAGGTCAATTAGGGCTTCATTAGGTCAATTAGGGTTAAATAAGTCAGGCACCACACATTACCGCCTCGGGTAGTGGTGGTCAACGGCGGCTGACGGCGGCGGCCACCACCTCACTGTGGTGATTATGGGTTTTTCCTTGATTATTTCGGAGCAAATATCTAAAAATAAAACACAATAAAATACACACACACAACCACCCTTGTGGTGCAGGCGGTGGTAGAGGGTGGCAGCCACCACCTCACGATGGTGGTGGTGGTGGTGGTGGCTTTTCTTGTGAAATCTGATCAAGATAACCACACCCATGACACACACTAACAGCAGAACACACACACACGTGTGTCCAGAACAGTAACACCACCACCCACCTAGTGGCGTATGGCGGCGACGATCTTCGTCTTCGTCGGCAGTACCTGCGATGGCAATAACTATGAGTCAGAAAGGAAACGAGGGCAGTCGAGCCGAGACCACAGCGAACAACAACAAAACTAATCATAGGCGTTAGCGGTGGCTTCGTCTTCAACGATTGGGCACAGTGGCGGCAACAATGCAATAGTGGGAGGAGGTGGCGACGATGAATGTAGGGCATTCTATTGAGAAAACGATGGCAACAAAACACGCAACTTCGTTTCCCGATGGTCCTCGTTGTCGCCGGCAGCAGGAGCTTCAACGGTGGTTTGCGACTTCGACTGTAGCAGGTAGCGTCACCGGAGACCATAGGAAGGACGGTGGCGGATGGTGTAGGATATTTGGGTTAGGGTTAGGGACACAAGGTTTCGGGTTTATAAGTCTCAATCAATTCAAACTTTGATCCATAATGACACTTTTAGTCCCTCCTTCTCCTTTGTCTTTCAAATTAAATACAAATGTTACCAAATGACCCCTCCTCTACAAAACTTTTTTTCAACTTAGGTCCATAATTTACGCTTTAGCCCCTACTTCCATAAATCCTTTCATATTAAATCCAATAATTACCAAACACCCCCTGACTTCTGAAAATCTTTACAAAATAAATCCCTGAAATACACTTTAACCCCCAAAAATCCAAATCATGACATTTAGCTTCCCGAAACTAACACCTCGCTAAATATTATGGATTTTAGGGCCATTATAAATTAATATAAAATATAAATTTACATCTTGGGGTTATGAGTTTATTAGTTAATTAATGTATTTCAAACGGGATGTTACACAAACTAACGCACATGTATAACTAATTTGTATAAGGGGGTATTCTAATGTAGTCAAACTATTATCAACAACAAAAGGTTTTTGAATTCACTCCATCTGCTCTCCTTGGGTTATGGGGTCGAAATACAACCGCACTACAATAGGTAGTAACTCTAGTTGCTAGTTGTTTCGCCCTAATGAAGGCTGCAACTCTACTATCAATTATCTTCATTACTTCCTTCTTAAATCTCATGACTAACACCGACACTATGTCGGACAAGGTTCTCAGAACCTAAATTACTTACATAAATTAGACTTGATTTTATATGGCTACTTGGGCCTGAAGTTAGAGTCACTCTTCTAGACATCACCATACAATAGGTAATGATGGAAATGAAATGAATTCATAGTGTTAGCCACACTATCTACCTAACTACCAGTGCCTTAGCAACTTTGTGACTCTTCTTGAACCAAGTGCGACTCTTGTGCTTCGGGTAGTATATGTCTCTACTACCTTTCACACCTACTCATGCTTGTCCCAAAAGTTTTCTCATGATAACAGGTTTTCCTAGATTTCATTAGAACCTTGCATCTTTACTGATGCCTTGCCTTACGAATATATGTCATATCGAGTATATATAAACTTCCAAGACTCTCATTCTAAGAGTCCTTTCCACTTCAGCCTACTATTATTCGAGGAAGAACTTCTACCGATATTAACTAATTATCCGAAGAATGCGATTACATGCCTCTAAAATCAAACATTCTATCAAGTGAAAGATCCGACACTACAACGGTAAGACTCATATGAGAGTGTCAAAATACCGCCAAATCAGGCAATCTAAAACTATTTAGTTTTGGGAACATGCAACCTAGTGTATTTTTCAAATAGCTAATTAATAGCAATACAAGTTCTAAGCAATAACTAACAAGCAAATCTTTAAGCTACTAGGCATCTTATGTACTAGGAAATTCTAACCGGAAATTCCTAAAAAAGATCCGTAGCTTACATACTAGCATGCATTTCTAATATTCCATATATCAACAAACATAACAAATATGGATATTTTAGGAATCAATTTTCTTTCTAAGTTTTGGCAGACTGCACGCATCGCATTCTTTCCTATTTGTATTACTATTTTTGTCAAAAGATTTATTAGTTACCCAGACCCTTAGTTTAAGTCTGAAATCCCACGAGTGTTCATCGAGTCCACTTAGACCAGGGCTTTGATACCAACTTGTAACGTCCCGATTTTCAACCCAAAATTTTCATTTATATATATATATATATATATATATATATATATATATATATATATATATATATATATATATATCAAAGTGTAATTACATTATGCAGAAACCTATTGCAAATGTGGGTGTGTACAGTCGGACATTGCCTTTCTCATAAGTCGATGAAGTACCTGAAAAATATTTATATTCAATTGGGTAAGCACGAGGCTTAGTGGGTTCCCCAAAATACCATATAACACAATACATAGACATGCATACAAACAAAGGCTCAATAACTGGCAATAATACGTGTACTTACGGACTACACACCATTTCGTTAACACAGGTCTATGTGTATTTACGGTCTACGTACAATTTCGTTAACATGAGTCTATGTCTACTTACGGCCTACAAGCTATTTCGTTAACATGGGTCTATGTGTACTTACGACCTACACGCTATTTCGTTAACATGCGGGTCTATAGGATCCCAATCTCTTTAACCGTCCCACCATCATCCCCTAACTAAGTCTTTAATCACAACAATTACGTACATAGAGACTGCACTTTAGATTCTACTAATACAAGCACAATTAAATTTTCTATTTTACTAGTTTACACTTAAGCACATAAAGACTAATCTATCATCTCTACTCTATTATTTTTTTATCCTAACATACATGGACATGTATTGTAATACATAGTTTAAAGAAATAACTCACCTAAACAATTACTCAGACGATTTGCAGGTATTACTTCGGGTTAACGGGTAATGCGTCTAACAAGTATTAACCTAGACTGCTTTAGCTTATCATTTCATATGCCAATCTGGTAATGAAAGCTAGATCTTTCACTAATCACAATGAATATCAAAAGTTCTATCAAATAAGGATCAACAAGACAAGACAGTTAGGAGGTAGGATCATTTTGACATATAGCTTTTCTAAAATTCAACAACCAAGCCAACATGCCCATTTTGAGACACATCTCTCATAAGTAGATCAATCAGCATTATAACTGGAATTACTGATAAAGGGACTAATAGTACAAAGGATTTCCAGAGAGCTTTTTAGAGGAAAAACGATGTGAGAAATGAATGAAAATTGTTGTCTATTTAAAGAAGGAAAATGGGGCGCATGCCATGCACTTAGTCGGTGTGTGTCGTGCACTTAGTCGGGTGGGTAAGGTGGCTTCAACAATTATATGACATGTGGGACCTTCTGGGTGATGTGTCAGTGTACGCCGTGCGCTTGATTTGTGTGCGCCATCTTGCATGCAATTTAATGGATTCTTAAAAAATTATATCTTCTCCATACAAGGCTCCGTTTTCAACGTTCATTATATCTACTAGTAACTATCGACGAGATCTACATTTCATTTAGACTTTGCTGACTAATTCTCATTTTATTTTTAAAGCTTAATTTTTAGCAAGCTTAGGCTGTTAAAGCCCGTATAAAAATCATAACTCTCTCATATGAATTTCGTTCTTGATTTTCTTTATATCGACGTAATCATATGGACGAAATCTTCATGTCTCTTTAAGATTGTTTTTCCTAACAATTGACCGATTTCTATTGTGGTTTATGTTTCGTACTCTGTTATGTAGAAACTTCTAAAAATCATAACTTACTCATACAAATTCAAATTTAGGCGTTCTTTATATGTACGCTATCGCTATTGCGATTACTTCGACTTTCGTTAAGACTATTTATCATAAATAGTCTTTTATCAAAGATGTATATTTATATGACTGATCATTTATACTACAAGGCGAAAATGGGGTGTTACACTTTAGAAAGTGTAATGATGCTAATAAAACCCAACAGTGACATCAAAGCCTAATAGATTTTAGTTAATTGCATAATTTTGTAAAATCGAAAAATTGGTAACCTGTTATCGAAGGACACGACACATCTAGACGAATTTTATATAATTTCGTTTTTTTATTTTTCAAAATTTTTGAGATAAACCTCTTGATTAAAATATTATTTAAATTACTTAAATCTAAATATTCAAATCGTAGATTAATATTAAAATATTATTTAATAGAAATTTGAATTTGAATATTTAATTATATAAAATTTAAATATTATTTAAACTTGAATATAAAATTTGAATATTTATCTTGAATATTATTTAGAAATAGTATTAAATTAGAATATTTGAAGTGTTTGGTTGAGCCCCGACTAAATTGATTTGTTCGATTTGGAAGTCGGATGTGCTTTTTAGAAATTGTAATTTGGGCAGCAAAATTTGAACATTAAGATTGACCTTTAGCCATGTCTCGTCTTCATAGAGATATATGCAATGAATGATTATTTGATTACTTGTCTAAGGACTGAATTTTGATTCTGATTAGAGTTTGGCAGTTGTATTGGATGACTACTCTCTACTGATTGTTAGTGAAATATTTTGATCCTAAAACTTAATGACTTGTCCAAGTGAGAGAATGTTGGAAATAGCATCCAAGGTCATTAACTGCTCTTATAATATTTCTAATAATAACAGGGTACTTTTGGGTTAGACTCATAACACAAATATCTAAAAGGAAATGGAGAAAATAAGCTATTAAGCAACTAAGTAATTAATAATTAAATGAAAATTATTTTAGTAATTAATTAAATACTTTTAATTAACTAAAGAGCTTGAGTATTAATTAATTCTTAGAGATTAATTGAAATATTCCAGAAGCACATGGAGGGCATGTAGGGAATAGTTTTTACGAGTCACTATTAGGGATAAGGTGTGTTTTGAATCAGATAAGGATTAACCTGAATTTTAAATCAATTAAGGATTTATCTACATCCTATAAATTGTGTTTTAGGGGTAAAAGCATGGAAGCTGTTTCCCCTCTGATTTTTTTTCCAAACTCTCTCCCTCTCTCCTACTCACAAAAATTATAAACCCTCTCCTAGGGTTATTGAATTTTCGCAAAACTGAATTTAGGGTTATTTATTTTTAGCTTTTGGAGTTTGTGGGTCTAACTACATTAGATGGATTCTAATTTGGGTCCTTCACCCTTTTGAAAATACTGACATTCACAAGTTCTCAAGCAATTAACCAAGAGGTTATATTCTTATATTTATATTTTTAAAGTTTGTTGCTATAACTAGTAAAACATAGATTATAGGGTGCATGTACATTTAGGTAACTCTTTGATTGTTTCCGCTTCCTTTAGAAAGTGTATTGATGTTAATAAAACCCAAAAATTAAATCATGTATAAATGACTTATACAATGAGCTATGAAAATGAATTGATGAAATGGGAAGAAGGTGAAATTAAACTAATGTATTAATGAATTAAGATACGTAGACAACTAGTTCATGGAGTATAATTAGTTTGTGTATAATTTAGTGTTATGAGCTTGGTCAAAATATTAAGTCAAACTTGATTGGAAAATGGGTTGTAGCTTGAGTTGTAATATTCAAACAATTCTGCTATCTTGAAAGTATATGCCATAGAAGATGTGGATCTTCATAGACCAACAATCCATATACTGGAAATATTTCAAGTTGAGTAACTATGCCCCCCTTCTAGATAGTTGATAATTGAATATATGCTTCTTATTTTGTTAAGTGAAAGATACAATATGTTCATCGTTGTCGATCAATGTTTTATGAATTAATATGTAGATATAGTGTAACAACCATTAAAATTCATGAAAATTTTGAACTTTTTAAAACCAAACAGAAATCATATTTATTTACAACATAGTTTTCAAAATATGTTTAATATCAGAGTTTTCCCAAAATCATAACACCAAACACGAGGAGGTGAACGATCAAGCCTTCGACTTCCCGCGATCATATGAGGTACCTGAAACATAACTTAAAACTGTAAGCCCAAAGCTTAGTGAGTTTCCCCCAAAATACCACTACACAAAACAAAGCATAAATAGAAACACTCATGCATGACCCAATCAACCTCGGGTTGGAATACCTGGAATGTCCACGATGAGTCCATTCATCCTAGGGATGGAATACCCTCGTATCATAAGCATATTGGCCCAATCAACCTTGAGCTGGAATACCAACATGTCTGGTCCAATCAGTCATCGGGTTGGAATACCCAGGGTTTGTTGGCCTACCACTTCAACGCTACCGCTCCTCCCGAGCCTCCATGCCTATGGTTTATAGTATCTTGGCCTACCGCACAAAGCAGTACCGGCTCAACCCAACCAAATACCATATGTCGACATTGGTGCCTTCGACCCATGGTATAGTAAGGAAAAGTTCATCTCGATATGTGTAACGCCCGTGTTTCAGGGCTTAGCATTTTAGATGATGTAATAGTTTAGGTCAACTATTGTAACTCTTTTTGAAGTAATAAAGATGAAATATTTGAATATTATGTGGATTATGTGTATTTGTTATAAATGTATAATTAATAAAGGATAAAAATAAGCGTCAAAATTAAAGTATGAGATAAACCCGATCTTTACATAAAGTTGTAGTGGTCGAAACAAGGATTCCGGAGATATAAAGAACGCCGAAATCCGAGTTATAACAAAGAAGTTATGACCCGTCGAAGTTTCGCGATGAAACCGGCACGATACCGGGAAGCGTAAATAGTGAATTTACGATAGAGCGTGTTTTAGCCTTAGTGATCTAAACGAAAGTCGTAGAATACGTTAAACCGAGAGCGTCCATAAAAAGAATGTCCAAATCTGACTTCGTATGAAGAAGTTATGATTTTTCGAAGTTTCGGCTTAGCAGTGTACACCTCGAAGTTCGAATATTAGATCGAGCAGTTTTTAGCCGACACAACCTAAACGAGGATCGAAGATCTCGTTAATAATAGCTTAACAATAAAAATACAGACGAAAACGGACGTCGGATGAAGAAGTTATGGATTTTTAACGGACCAATCCTGTCCCGGCCTGTTAAAAATATAAAATTTAAAATAAATTCAAAATTAGCCGACAGAGTCTAAAAGAAAGTTGTAGAGTACATTCCCGCCTACGCGTGGATTTAAAGAACGTCGAAAACGGAGCTCGTATGCGAAAGTTACGAATTATGAAAGTTGGAAGAGGAATTCGCGAAGCTGAGGATGGAAGTGATGACGTGGTAGTGCCACAGCCGTCCATTGCAGATCCGTCTCGCTTCGGATTCGCGCCACGTCTCCTTGCATCTACGACCCACGTCTGAGGCCTGGTATGCCTAGCGTACTTTAGTTCTTATCCATCCGATGGAGTGCGAGTTAGTTGGTGTGAGCTGGCATCCTCATCCGAGCCCTACGCGCAACGTAGCCAAGGACTACGCCCAACGTAATCCGAGGCCTCGCAGGCTATGAAAAGGGGGCCGAGGCAGCCTTCATTTCCACACTATTTTAACCTTTTCTTTCTCTCTCTAGGTTCTCTCTCTATCCCTAATCCCCCTAAACCCTAGGGAACCTCCCTAGCACCCGAAGGAAGCCTCGAGGCCCCCGGAGTCCCGAGAAAAAGGGTCTTTCGGTTCGGAAACGCTGCTCCGAGCAAAGCCCGGTTTTCTTTAAAATCCGTTGTAAGTGAGCTACGCCTATGAAATTTTTAATATAGCTTTCAAATAATTATAGTAATGTTATTAGGTCCTTAAAATATTTATTTGGGCTATTATTATGAGTTATATAGAGTTTTGTTTAACGCTTATATAATAATAATAATAATAATAATAATAATAATAATAATAATAGCTAGACTATTAATTAGTCGCGGTTAACGTTAGACTAAACCCTAGTGGTATTGATACTAGGTTTTGTCGAGGGATAATTGTTTTGAGATAACGAAGCGCTGTTTGAGGGCAAAATCACCACCTTTTCAGGTGAGTGCATAGTTACTTTCAGCTTACACATACATATGAAGTATCTTATATAAATTACGTGTCGTGTGCATATTATCTGTATACTTGCTATCTATGCTGGATGAACGATTTTATACATGTTTTAAATAATTTAAACTGTATATGTATTTTATATCTACAAAATGAGTTGGGTAAAACATGGGTAGATGTAATAGTTGCTGTGTGACAAAATAAAATAATGAGAGGCCTCGTTATAGATGTTATTGATGATCCAGTCATTTAGCGGAGTATAGATGGTAACCACATACTATTCTAGACAGTCCAATGGAACGCTAGCAGGATCGCAACATGTAGGTGTTTATTTGAACTGTGTGCTCGCCGGGTGTAATCCATCTCCCTCATAGTTGCCTTAAGGACATTTATTGCTGAGGAATCCCCTTAGCATTAGTGTCCATCCAGATATTGATCCTTAGTCTAGGTCCCTTATGATAGGTGTTTTAGGGACGTAATGTGAGGATAATGTGAATGTGTAATCGGGTTATTGTTGATTGATGAAATTAATAAACTTATTTATAGTGGGTTGAAAACCCTATGTGCTCACCAGGCTCCCAAGCCTGACCCACTCGGTTTCTTGTATTATAGTTAGTGGCGCATGAGCATAGATGTGATGTCTTGGGATGAGAGATTCGGGGATTTTAGGCCTGTAAATACGAAATAATGTAGTAAGGCCTATGTTTTATTGTTTATGCTTATGATCTGTATCGAACATGACATCCCGAGTCTTTTTACTGAAATACATTTGTATGGAAATGCTTTTGATAAATCTTTATCATATTTTGTTTTGGGACAAATTCCTCAACACTTTCATTTAAAATGTTACTCTGATTTTCAAACAAAGCATAAACAAAATCGGTCTTTTCTGGCCGTGAAAATGGGGATGTCACAATATGCGTGTAGATAATCGTTGTAGCAACGAAGAACTCTACCAGCTTTGAATCACTTCCAATCACCTAGGGGAAGATGCTTGAGTCAATACCCGATCACAGGTCATAGTCGCTTGCAACAGTGATCACCTCACATGAAATGACGATTAGGGTTAAGTAAGAACACTTAACCCATTAAGGATTTAATCACCTAAGGGTAGGACTGATTAAGGTTTGACTTAGTCATTCTTGGGTGTAATAAAAATCCAATCAATATCCTGATAACGTGCCCGATCATTTCCCAAAATAGAGCTCCCCGATCCTAGGGTTGCCAAATAAAATGATAACTAGGGTTTGTGTTCCACACTTAAACCCTTAAGAACTTAATCCATTAAGTCCAATATCACATTCAGTTAATTGCAAAGAATTATTAAGTATTATTTTAAGTTTAATTAATAGTTTTAATGCAGGTCCCGAGCAACTCCAAAAACTAGGGGTTCTTTGCATTAGGGTTTTCTAAACCCTAATTAGGGTTTCTAACTCCTAAAGTTAGATGATTATCTAATTAAATAAATATATAATTAATAAATTGGGCACCACACACTGCCACCTCGGGCAGTAGTGGTCGGCGGCGGTCCGAGGCGGCAGCCACCAACATACGGTAGCAACAATTTCAAGTAATAAATCCAATAGTACAAGCACACATAAAAGTTCTTACATCACACACAAACACTAACACCAAAATAACAAGGAAAAATGCCCAATACAACCATAAAGATGGTGGCAGACGGCGGCAGAACGTGGCAGCCACCACCTCACAGTTGTGGTGGTGGGTTTTCTTCAATTTCCGGCCAAGAACGGATCATAATACCTTACACCATAAAAAACGCACACACACACACACACCATATCACACACACAACCACCACTCATGGTAGTTAGTGGCAGTAGAAGATGTCAACAAGGCAGCAACCACCATGGTTGGTTGACATGGTGGTCTGTCTCACTTTCCGGCCAACAAAACACCCACACATGTCTCTCCAACATGCCACAGCAACAACAGACGCACACACACTCAAAACATGACACACGCACACAAACTCAAAACTTGAGTTTCAAACACCGAAATGTACACACCAACTTAACCACCCTCGGGACGACATACGACAGTTGGAGTAGCGGCGTCAAACACGACAGTCGCTCGTAGCAGTGGCGACGGCAACAACGCGACATCAGAGTAGATGGAGAGAGAGGAGAAGATTAGCTATTGAGAACAACAACAACATCAACCACGACGTCGACTTCGGCGGTCCATGGTTTCGTCTGCAGCGGGTGCAGCGACAGGTCGCTTCGGTGGCTCAAGGCGACGTCAAGGAGGTGGCGGCGGCGACTGGAAGTTGGAGAACAAGGTGGCGCCTGGAGTAACATTTAGGATTAGGGTTTTAGGTGCATTAGAGACGAGGGGAATAGAGGGGACGAAGGGTTTTAAATCCCCGTCTCAAATCTCAAACTTGTGACCCATTTTTACACTTTCGGCCGTTCCCCCTCTATTCTTTTCAATTCAAGTCCAATATTTACACTGTAGCCCCTGACTCTAAAAATCCTTTCAACACAATCCAAAAATAACCAATCAGCCCCTAGCATCCAAAAATCAATATTCATAACTAGTTCGGAAGTTACACTTTAACCCCCATTGTCCAAAAATTCACTTTTAACTCCCTGATTTTCATAATTTCTTACATTTAACACCTTGCGCTAACACACTAATAATTTATTATGGATTTAGGGCCAATATAAAATATAAATATATATAAAAATATAGAAATACATCTCGAGGGGTGTTAGGGGCTTATTATTTATTTATTTATTTACTTATTTTATTTTATTTTAAACATAATGTAACAGTTTTTCCCCAGTTAAATTAGATTTCTCAATTTATAATGTTAGCGCTACAAAAACAAATTCCAATATATTTAAGGTATGAGATGAGGTGATAATCTATCTCCTCGTGATCCATTTCCAATGTGGGCATATATTCACATTCCAATATATTTGTCGTATGAGATGAGGTGATACTCTATCTCCTCGTGTTCGATTTCCAATGTGGGAATCTATTTAGTTGAGTCACAAAATAGGGTATATAGTCAGTTGAGTCAACAAAAAGTAAAATATATTACGGAAGATTGACAATATTTACTACATTATGGACATACCTAAATTATTATTGTCCATCTCCAAGAATTCGAGGTCTCATATATCCACAATTATTATCCTCAAAAGGAAGTTGAATGTCTTGGAAACTAACGATTGACTTCTTTTAAATTGAGGGGAATGATGTGAAAACGTATAGAGGATCTGGCATAATCATTTATTGACAAGTGGGAGAAAAACAAACCGGCCAAAAGAAGCCCAACTTAAAACGAATGTAAATTTTGATAAGTAAAGAATTTAAAGGTGTGAAATACATCGTCATAAGAGCTTTGGATGGGTTGAAGCTTCTACCAAGTAGCCAAACCCTCCCTTCGGTCTTTTCCCAAATTCCATTGTTTACGCTTCCAACTGGTGATTTTTCTAAATTTTGGTCCATTTTCGTAATTTGAAGGACTTGGTTTTAGTGACGATATATAATTTTTGGAATTTATCAAATTTCCATGTTTAGTTTATAGTTTAATTTGATGTATCTAATATTAATTTCTATTTTCCAAATTTGGTCGTTCGTGCCAAATTTAGCATCACCCTTTATATAGACCCATATGTAAACCTTTAGATGCATGATGTAATTCAAAAAACAATTTCCGTCGAATACTTTTGTGACTCTTGCTTTCCTTTCGCGTCAACTTCTTTGCAAAAGAAGCGCATTGACGTCGTTGTGCTACCGACATGTTAATCAAAATGGAAGTTACGAAATGAAAGTCTCTTTGGAATCGCTAAACCAGTGATGGCTATTTATCCTCGATTATATAATGTTGCAATCCTTTTTTTGGTTTTATAATAGCAGTAAGATAAAAAGTTAATTGTTTTGTTTAGTTTCAAACCCTTTTTATTGCAATAAACTCCATATAATACTTTGTTTTGCCTAGCACCTGCTAGTTTTTTAATACAATATTTACAATAAAAAAACCAAAAGAATGACTACGTAACGATTTTCTTAAAGATAAACTTGTTTACACTTAATAGGTTGAAATAATGTGGCATACGAAACCTCCAAATAAACCAGAATGAGGTAAGAATGACAACAACAAAACACTTTCTTTGAACACCACTACACGAGTTGATATGATTCAGCTAAGATAAGACGTCGACTTTAGAAAGCATATAGGGAAGATCAATAGACCACCACGAAGCAACTAATGCATCACGTGCACCGAAATAAGAATAGTACTATCATTACCTTACCCATGTACCACCTATATAAACCACGCAACACTAACAAACAAGGAAAAAGGAAAACACAAGTCACGTTTCTAAATATACTCACAATGTTTCATAGTAATATCGCGACTACGTGTCTAACTTATGAATCAGAGAGTATTACTGGGTTCTCAGCCGATAACACTTCTGACCTTTCTTGTTTCCATCACAGGTTGTACATCCACTCTGAAACCGAGAGAAGCCACACAAAATCTTGCAAGGATCGACATAGCATTATTGGAGCCATCCGTGAGATGAATATAGCAACAATATTCATTTTTAATAGGAGCAAGGTTGTTCTATTTACTAGAATTAGTCATGACCACAAAAGACCCACTACCAATAAAACTGAGAAATCACCGGACATATTACCCGACATATCTAACTCCTGAACCACCTGCCTTGTGATGCAACTGAAAATAAATTAAATATTAGATGGCATTTTATATATAACTAAAAGATGAATAAGTTATTGAGTAAATCAGTGATAATTGATAGGTAACACGTGATATTGACCTCAAATTTAAAACTTTGAGGATATGTTACTTGGAATATGGATACAAATGACACCAACTTCTACAAGAGGCCTGCGGTTCCATTCATTAAGTGATTAAGAGTATTTATTTTTTTTCTTTGTATTAATGGGTCTCCCACGTTATTCGTCGTAAGGCATATCCTCGTCCACATGTTTACATAAACTATGCACATGCACACTAAAAATATCTAGATACGTCAACACGTAAAATTAGTGCACACGTGTGCATGAGTGATCCATACATTCTTTGGTTCTATGAATTCCTAAGATGTTAGATTTTCTTTTCCAAATTAAAAACGTGTTCGCATGTTATATTATAAAAAATTTAATAACAAATAATAAAAAAACGGCTAGTTTTAAGTAGTTTTTACATCTTATATTATAAAAATTTTGATAACGAATTTTTTAAAAAGAGCTTATTTTAAATAGTGTTTCTTAAAGTTACAACAATCTCATAATTAATCATATTGTTAGTGTATATCATATCATACGATACTGTCTTTTATATATCTGAATCTCCTACGATCCAAATTACTTTTTTGGAGAAATAATTTTAGACTTCATATATCTTACATTGTATTAGAACTAGCATCCAACTCCTCATGGCTTCACACATCCTTTCTCTATCCTCTTCGAGCTTCCAAATTTTGAGGGGGAGTCTTAATATATTTTTTATCGGTACGACACGGTGCTTTATGTCTATATATATATATATATATATATATATATATATATATATATATATATATATATATATATATATATATATATATATAGGAGTAGGATCAAATGAAAACACCTAAAAGGTTGAGAACGCAAGAACAGACTTTAATCTAGATCCATTTATGTCTTTCAGTTATGGTGAATTCCAATATGGTGCAATAGATATTAGTAATTATTCATTGATTTTAAATTACTTAGTTCTCTTGGTCCACTTAACTAGCTTTAAAATTATTAAGATAATTAACATAATGGTCATGCAATTAAATATCTAAACAACTACTATTAATTTTGTATCCTGAGAAATTTCATTGGGTGATCGATCCCAATAGTCATGGTAATCAATGTGATGTACACATTGGTTGTTTGATGCAAGCATACACATTAAAGTTAATTACTTTATGAACCTAACCCTAGGATTTGGTCTATCTCTAGTCAGAATTGCCAATGCTCGTTAACAATTACAATTCAAGCCAACAAATTTAGATTGGTCCTCTAAACTCAATTAACTTAGCAATAGACAACAAAGATATCAAGAAAAACAAATATGAATCTTTAATCAAACAAACATGATAAATTAAATAAAACTAAAAAATCCAATTAAAGTAATCTTACCAAATCCTTAAGGTTTCGTATACTCTAGTGAAAGAAAAAGGATTTTAACCCATAACCACTCAATAAGAACATCAAAAACGAATGGCTAAACATGATCATAAAGCAACCCAAATAGAAATTTTAATGCTCCTAGCTTCTAATTTTTCAAACCCTTGCTCCAAAGTGCTTCTTTGGCCTTGAATTCGCCCTAAAAGGGTTTTGGATGTTAAAACCAACATCTAATTTTGCCATCTCTATCTTTAGGGTTATGATCGATGCCTTTTATATATTCCTAAAACTATGTCAAACGCATTATGTTCCGGCTCGGGCACATCGCATATTTAACACTCGCAGATTCGGGCTAGTCAATTTAGAGATAATAAGCGTCAAAAATGAATTTTTGATAGAAGATAATTTAGACAAATAATCATAACTAAAGTTATAGTATATGTTACAAGGATCCCATAAATATAAAGAACGCTGAGATCCGACTTCGTATGAAGAAGTTATGCTTCTTCGAAGTTTCACGATTAAACTGGCATGACTTTACGTATCGTAAAAAGTAAATTTTTGATAAAATTTTTTTTGGTCTAAGTCGTCTAGACGAAAGTCGTAGTAGTCATTAAACCGAGAGCGTGCATATAAAGAACATCTAAATCTGACTTCATTAGAGGAAGTTTTGATTTTTTAAAATTCAGTATAGCAGTATACAACTAAGAAATTGAATTTTAGATCGGTCAATTTTTAGCCTTAACAATCTAAACAAAAGCCGAAGATCTAATTAATAGTAGTTTAGTGATATAAAGACAGTCGAAAACAGAGTCCGTATGTAAAAATTATGAATTTTACACGGTCGTTAACATTGTAATCTTTGTAGACTATTAAAATTAAGATCGATCAAGAATTAGCCGATAGAGTATAAATAAAAGTTGTAGTTCTTGTCGATATCTACACGTGAATATAAAGAACATCAAAATTGAAATCATATGTGAAAGTTATGAGTTTTTGAAGATCTACAGTTTTACTCGTGTCCGGTGCTACGTGTCTGCATCAGAGACGAAGCTTTGCTGCCTACGCATGATCACGACAGGAGACACATGGCTCATGACGTGAGAGGCTCCTTAACAACCTATAAATAGATGATTTTACCTCATTTCTGCATCACAAATCAATCCCAAACATTCCTCCGTCTCTCTCTCTCTCTCTCTCTCTCTCTATAGATCCTATTTTCTGAAGTTTTTAGGGTTTTGGAGCATCTTAGCAAGGCTTTGAGGCATCAAAGAGCTCGAAAATAGAAGCTCTTGAGTCGAAATTATGCCAGTACAATTCTTGAAATTTCTCTACAAATCTCTATAAGGTAAGCTACACTTATATTACTTTAAGTGTTCTTATGTTTAAGTTCATTATCGTTATTATGAACCACGAAACAAGAGTTATCATTGATTCCAAGTGTTATACTGATTGATCGCCTTATGGAGATGATGATAAGGCTAGATTTAGTGAGGTGTTTAAAGTGGGATTTCGAAATAGTATACTGTATACCAAACAGACCCTACCTCCGATATGATGTTACTTGGTTGTCCACTATCAACTATAGATCATTAGACTTTGGATTAATGTTGAATCTAGACTAATAAGAGGTCACGAAAAATAATAAAGTAAGACTTAGTGGTAATTGAACCTAGGTCACATCAAAGGAAAGGCTAAGTGTTGAAGTGAAGCATTGCCCAACTATCCAGTCATCACCTTAACAAGTGAGTGCATAATTACTTTGGGTAGTAAACGGTGTGTAATAATAAATGAGAGATGGTGCTAGGGTCATGTAAATTAGTGGTTATGATAAGTTAAGTGAGAATTGTGCAAAATAGTACATTGTGACATGTCGTGTCTATCCAAAGTATTATTATATTGTCGTACCTGTCGTGTCTAGCCAAGTATAATTGTACTTCCTTGTGTCATCCCCATTTTTACGGCCAGAAAAGACCGATTTATTTATGCTTATTAAATCAGAGTATTCTAAAAAAGATTAATTACACGTAATTTACCGCAAAGTCATGATAATAATATTATAAAAACATTTTCGAAGAAATGTGTTTTATTTATAAAATTCGGGATGTCATCTTCAACACATAAACATAAGCATAAACGGAGACTTACAATGTCTCAGTAATCTAACGGTCTATATCTCCATGAATCTCTCATCATGCATATAATGTCGTATTGCTTCCAATGATAAAGAGAAACTGAGTGGGTCTGCTTGGGAAAGCTGGTGAGGTTCATATGATTTTCAACCCACAATATTATAATCTTTATTTATATATTCTTCAGCATTCAAATAACCTAATAACCCCATTTCTGTTATCCTCACTTCTTAATCCTAGTATGGTGATCTCGAGAGATCTTTCCTAAAGGAACTATGACGGTAGTATGATAACATTTTGGGTAAGCACTGCAGTACAAAAGTTTTTGGATAGGCACGATAGTACAATAGTACTTGGATAAGCATGACAACACAAAAGTGTTTGGATAGGCACTACAGTACAATAGTACTTGGATAAGCACGGCAGTAAAATAGTACTTGTCTAGGTACGTCATTACAATAGTATTTGGATAAGCACGGCAGGTCATGACTTTGCAATTCGCATAACTCTCACTTAACCTATCACCACCACTAATTTACGCGGCCCTAATGAAACCTCTCATTTATTATTACGCACAACCCTTTACTACACAATTATATTATTAAGTATATGATTAGATCAGTTAACAATCATATCATATTGTACAAATATCTTAAATGTGACAAAAATAGTGTGCATAACATTTAACCAATTAGAAAATTTGTATTTGTGTGTAAGTTTGAAAGTAAATATGCACTCACTTGACAAAAGGGTCTGGTGATTGGTGAGTCGGCAGAGCTGTGCCTTACACATTTTCCAAAAGACCTAGATGTACATTACACTAAATCTTAGTCTATTATCCTAAGGGCTTAGATTCCTCAATAACTCCAAAGTCTACTTCAAAATTCTAAAAAGGAGTAACCAGGTAGGATCATATCGGAGGTAGGTTTCGTTTGGTATACAGAGTATCATGTTTGGAAATCTCAGTTTAAACACCTCACTAAATCCAACCTATACATTACTATAACATCCCGGGCTTTCAAGTATTTTCAAATCCTCCCATTGTTTTTTAATATGTCATTTTGTGTCCTTGGAATATAAAGATGTATCCCTAGTGGAAAAATGGTAATTTTTGGGAGCATGAGTAGTACGTTGGGCGTACATGTGAGCATGCTAAGCGTACTAGGGCATGCCCTAGTACGTTGGACGTACACATATGTACGCTGGGCGTACTAATGTCTAGGTGAAACCCTAATTTTTAGGGTTTGAGGACTATTTAAGCACCTTTATGGATCATTTAGCCTCACTCTTTCAGCCTCCAAGTCCTTCAGCCATTCTTAGAAACCCTTGTTGGATAAGGTGTCTAAGCCCATAACTATATTGGTATGTACTTGACCCAGCTTAGCGTGGTCCATTTGGGTTGCATGGCATCGGACCAATTGGATAGACAAATGAGAAAAGAATACTTGTGATTTGTTAATATATTAAAAGTTCTAATATATTAATATGAAACCATATTATTTGATTAGTATTGATCAAGAATTATTTTTGAATTAATGTTGTTATCAAAAGAGACTAATTAAATACATGGGGATTGATTGTGTAAATCATTCATTCTTATATAGTGGGCTTATGATCAATGGTTCGTTAGATTGGTCTAAAACACATAGGGTGATCCATGGATGCTCCATGGAGGTTAAAAACCAATGGATCATGGAGGAAATGAAAAGTCATGCACATTAGGGTTTTGCATGGTGTAACCCTACATGTGATATACTATATAAAGGACCTCATAGTAAGTAAAATCAGCCACTAGATTTACAAGTGAGGGCTAGCCGAATTTTTGAGTACAAGTGTTCTTCTCTCAAGTTATTCCAATAGTTGTGGTGTTGCGTGAGACATTTGAGGCATCACACTTGGAGTGCTAGGCTCACAAGGTCTTAAGGAATCAAAGCTACAAGAAATGTATGTTATTCTACTATTTATATATTACATATACCCCATGATATGCTAGTTAGGATGAAAACCTTGGAAAATGAAAGTTTGCATGTATAAATGAGAAAACATAGATCCAAGGTTTCTAGGGTTACATGTACACCATAGGAGTGTTAGGATGCTCAAAACCCAACAGTGGTATCAGAGCCAAGACTTGTTTTCAATTATACTTGATGCAAATTGCTAAAAAAAAATCGATTTTGTGCTCTCTGATCAGTGAACTCGCCGAGTCCATGGGGGAACTCAACGAGGCCATGTGAAAACTCATCCAACTCGTCGAGTTGGTTCATGCACTCGACGATTCGGAGACCCTAAGTGCAGAATTTTAAGTTTTATTGCTGGAATTGGACTAGGATCATTACCCTAAACTCTTTTTAGATTGTTAAATATGTTTTTGGTGTGGTAATGATTGTGCTTATCCAATTTCAATGATAATTGTCAAAGTTTCAAGTTTTATATTAAGTTCATATGATACTTAAAAATTGTTGATACGGATGTTTCTTGCTTATGAGTTTTTGTTGGATCATAGGAATTATTTGCAAATTGTTTGTTAGTTAATTGTTGATCTAAATGCTTCATAATTGACTCCATAACTTTTCCTCAAGTTATGGAATTCCAAAAGTCTCTTTCATTGAAAGCTTTAAAACTCATAAGTTATAGAAATGAAAGGTTTTGAATAGTTTCAAAACTTTCCCTCAAGTTTTGGAATTTGTAAAGTCACTTTAGAAAACCTTAATTCAAAACCCTAGAATTTTAAAAGTTTAAAATTCAACCCTTATACTTCATAATATTATAAGTTAATAATATATATATATATATATATATATATATATATATATATATATATATATAACATCAAGTCAGTCTTACCGTTAGTAGGCCTCATTCACGAAGTCAGTCTATAAGGGGGGTATAAGGTTGTTGCCTATAAAATGGCAGCTTAATGGGTGTCCACTCTCACCCACCGCTTCCTTGACTGGTGAAGGGTCGTTAGTCGAACGGCTAGGACAAAGACTCTAATTCTCCCTTCATTAAAAGTATATTGATAATTATAAAGGAACTAAACTTTTATAAATTCCCAATCTTACTTACTTTAGGAAAATGTTATATTGATGCTAACCCATGAAATTACACTTTGTACCATTACCAAGTCGTTAGTGGAGCGTATGTGGTTAATCGGCACACTAACATGAACTTTTAAGGGTGGCAAAGGGTAGCTTAATGTTTATTATAGATCGGTGGAGCGTGTGTGGTTAACCGGCACATCCATTAGGTAATAAAGTTAAGAGTACCAAGTTAATTTGCATGGTTATTCACACCTTGTTTTATGATCCTCGGTATCCTAGTTACAAACTTGAAGGCCATATTCAAGATCTAAACATGCCATTGAATTGTTCAATGAATCTCAAAAGATCTAGGAGTTTCAATCCAATTAAAACCTAATAATCTATTTCGTTTTTCATGGTGAAAGTTGGTAAATCATCATTTACCTACCTTCAAATATTATGTAGCTTGGATTACAGCATCCCTCTTCCAACTTATAAATATTGTCTTGGGTCTTAGCCTTAATATTTCATTTGGGTGTCTTATTAAGGATTCTATATCAAATCTAAACTTGTCTTTCTTCCTTTTCAGATGTCTTCCAACAATGCTACTTCTGGCTCAAAACCAACATGCTCCTTCTCTCTCATGAATCTTTGTGGGAGAGTCATCTATGATGGAACTAATTTCAATGACTGGATTAGGAACATAAGGATGGCCACTCGCTACGAGGACAAGGAGTATGTCCTTGACAAGGAGCTTAAGGAAATCCATGAGTCTGCTGCTACTCCTTAGGAAATTGTCAACTTTAGGGCACATGAGAAAGATGCCACCAAGGTAGCTTCATGCTTGCCACTATGGAACCTGAACTCCAAAAGTCCTATGAGGACTTCTACCCTTTTGAGATGCACCAGGATCTGATGGAAAGGTACCATCAGAGTGCATGCCAAGAGAGGTATGAAATCATCTGCTCTATGATCACAAAAAAGATGAAGGATGGTAAACCCATCACGTCCCACCTACAGAAAATGCAAAGGTTCGTGGACCGTCTGCTCAAATTGAATGTGAACTTTGATGAGGAGTTGGCTATAGATATCATTCTACTCTCCTTACCTCCATGTTATGATCAGTTCCGAATGACCTATCATATGAATAAGGACGAGATCACTTTGAGTAAGCTTCAGGGACTTTTGAGGACTGCATAAAATGGTCTTAAAGGTAAAAATGTTGCGGCTACTCCTACTACTGCACCTGTTCTGGCAATCGGGCAAGGTAAAGGGAAAAAGAGGAAGACCCCTTCCAAGGGCACCAAGGGAAAGTCTTTTGATGGATCCTCTTTGAGTGGAACCAAAGGTGGTTGTGCCACTCCCTCTTCCAACCCAAAAGATGCGCAATGCTTCTATTGTTAGAAAAAGGGGCACTGGAAGTGAAGCTGCCCTAACTACATGAAAGATGTTAAGGATGCGAAGGTTAAACCTACCCATGCACGTATTTATACTATTCTGGCTAACAACTGACCACATACTAATTCTTGGGTCCTTGATACAGGTTATGAAATTCACATTTGTTCTGATGTGCAGGGCCTAAAAAGAAGTGAGCATGTGGAGAACGGGAAGATAAACTTAATCATGGGGAATAGGAGAGCATCACCTGTCACCAAGATTGGCGTTTACTCTTTATTTTTTAGTAGTGGGTTAACATTAGATTTGAATAAATGTTGTTACTTGTCTGAAATGGAGAAAAATATTTTTTCTTGTCATGGCTTGTACAAACAAGGATTTACATTTTCATTAGATAATGATATTGGTGCTATTAATGTTTTTTACAATGATGTATTTTACTTTAAAGCATTACCTTGTAATGGTGTATATGAAGTTGTTGAAGGGGTTTTGAGCATTCTAACACTCCTAAGGTGTACATGCAACCCTAGAAACCTTAGATCTATGTTTTACTAAGATACATGCAAATTTGATTTTCCAAGGTTCTTAACTTAACCAACATGGCATGGGGAACTTTGTAACATAAAACCTAGTAGGAGAACATACCTTTCTTGTTGCTTGGATTCCTTGAGAACCTTGTGAGCCTAGCATCTTAAGTGTGATGCCTCAAATATTTCACACAACATCACAACTCTTGGAATAACCTTGAGAGAAGTTCACTGTAACGCCTGTGTTTCCGGGCTTGCCACTTGTAGCAATGTAATAGTCTAGGTTAACCTTTGTAACCCGTTTTGAAATAATAATAATAATGTATTATTTGAGTATTATGTGTTATTTGCTTAATTGCTTAATTATGTGGTTTGATTAATTAAGAATAAAATAAGCGTCAAAATTTAAGTGTAAAATAAACTTAATATCTTTGGTTAGTGTTGTAGTATTTGAAACGAGGTTTCCGAATATATATAGAACGCCCAAATCTGACTTCGTATGAGGAAGTTATGATTTATCGAAGTTCCGGCTTAGCGGTATACAGCCTGTTTTACTCGATTTGAGATCGAGCGGTTGTTAGCCGAAGCAATCTAAATGAGAATCGAAGATCTCATTGTTGGTATTGAAACGATAAAAAGTTAGGCGAGAACGGACGTTAAACGAAGAAGTTATGAATTTATAACGAAAGTTTCTGTCCCGACCTATTAAAAATAATTAATAAAAATAAAGTCAAAATTAGCCGACGGAGTCTAAACGAAAGTCGTAGAGCGTAGTCTCACCTTTCCGTGGATATAAAGAACGTCGAAAACGGAGTTCGTATGAAGAAGTTATGAATTTCCGAAGTTTATTAATCATTTTGTATTTATTTTTAATTCAAAATTCGGAAGTATTATCCGAAGGAGTCACCGATCTGATCCGAGGTACGCCCCGCGTACTCGAGTACACCCCGCGTACTCCGAGGGATGTCGACACTCGCACTCGAGCACTTCGGATACGTAAGCAATGACGTTTTGGGCAGTACGCCCCGCGTACTCCGAGGCTCCAGCCTCTATATAAAGGAATCCGAAGACAGCCTTATGTCTTATTCATTTTCTTCTCTTCTCTCTAGTCTTTTGCATCGTTTTTCGTGCCGAAGCTATCCCGAAGTCCCGGTATCATACTCTAGCCCCGAGGCAAGTCCCGAGATCCCGAAGATCCCGAAAAGTGCGGTTCCCGAGTCGAAGCTCTGCCCGCGAGAAGTTCGATTTTCGAGGAGATCTTCCAGATCTGCTATGGATTACTACTTCTATAAGCCGTAGTGCTGTCCGATCATCTTCTGATCAAGTGAGTGTGTAGTTATTTTCTTTCCAAATACAATAATACGAAGTATTATATATAAAATACGTGCTATGTGTATATATTTGGTTGTGTTATGTGTGAATGAGTATTCACTCTCTTCTATCTTATAGATCTGCTTATTTCTTTATGAGATATGTGTTATGTGTGTGTGCCTCATCTGTTATGTGATATATGTGTTGATTAAAGCATGCTATACAGGTTTTCTTTAAACTATGTATACAAATGTATATTTTTATCTACTAATATGTTGGGTAGAACATGGGTAGACAGTTGGTGTGTAATAAACAGATGAGAGGCCTCGTTGTTGTTTGATTGAGTCATCTAGCGGAGTTTAGATGACGACCACTGGCTATTCTAGACAGTCTTGTGGAAACATTAGCAGGTTCGCCACCTGTAGGTGTTAATGAACTTGGGTGTTCATTCGCTGTACTCCATCCCCCTCATGGTTGCCTTATTTGACTTATATTGCTGAGGTACCCCCGAAGCATGTGTTGTCGCCCCGATGAAATATTCTTAGACTAGGTCCCTTATGTTAGTTGTTTTAGGGACATTAAAGTGAGAATAACGGGAATGGGTAATTGGGTTATTGTTGGTTGGTGAAAATTAAATATGATATTTATTGTGGGTTGAAAACCCTATATGCTCACCAGGCTCCCAAGCCTGACCCACTCAGTTTTATATTGTATTACAGGTAGTGGCGGAAGGGCATGAGATGGATGAACCATCAAGTTGTTTTGTTTACAAGTCTGCATATGTTTATATTTGTTATATGACTTGTAATGTATTCGTTTATGCTTATTGGTCTGTATCGGAACATGACACCCCGAGTTTTGTTTATAATGAAAATACATTTCTTTTATGAAATGCTTCGGTAAACAATGTTTTATCATGTTTTGCTTTTGGGAACAAATTCCGCAACTCTTTCAAATCAAAAGGATTTACTCTGAAAATATTTAAAAGCATAAATGAAAATCGGTCTTTTCTGGCCGAGATTTTGGGGATGTCACAGTTGGTATCAGAGCATTAGTTTAAGCGAACTAGGAATTTGTAGGATTTCTAGACTTAAACTTAGAATGCTAAGTGAAGTTTTGAGATGTGTTTCTGTTGTGATTTAGACACGAGCACTAGTTTATTTTAGGAAAGTTGCCTAAAATGCTTTATGTGCTAAATGTTATATGTTGCCATATATGATATTATTTGTTCGGATCTATGGTCTGTTGCCGACCGGATCTAGAAACCTTATGTGTGTAGGATTCTAAGCGTACGTCTACGATATTAGAACTAGCATGTAAACGTTTCGGAGTGATAAGGATGATTTGAATATCCATCATGATTGAGGATCTAATTTCACCTTATTCGGTGTGTAGATCAAAATGGTGAGAACAAGAAGTGGAGTTGGAAATGCTGACGAAAACAGGAATCAACCACCAGTGATTGAGCCAATACCTGTCGTAGCAGCAGCACCTGAGCCAATAACCATGGCTGGTGTGCAATTGATGATTCAGACGATGTTGGATCGTCAGATGGATGAAACTAGACGGTTGCTTCAACAAAATCGTGAAGAACTGTCGATTCGTGTGGAAGAGCCTGAATTAAATGAAGGGCACTCAGAAGGTGGAAACTTCAGTGGGTCTGTTCGTCCAGCCAACCCACCGATAGTTAGGCAAGATAACCGTGAAGGAAGGAATGATGGAATGGGATGCAAGTACAAGGACTTTTTGACTTGCAAACCATCGACCTTCAATGGAAAGGAGGATCCGATTGGGGTTATGGATTGGATCTCCGAAATGGAGCTAGCCTTCATGACGTGTGGCTGCAGAGGTAAGTTGCAAACTATCTATGCCGTGCGACAATTCCGAGGTGGAGCTGTTCGTTGGTGGAACACTCTAGGGAAGACCTTAAGCCCTAATGAGCCACTGCAATTGACATGGGCAGAGTTCTTGGTGCAGTTCAAGCGCAAGTTCTGCTCGGCTCAAAATCTGTTGGAGTTGGAGAATAAGTTTTTGACATTGACGAAGGGTAGCATGTCAGTTGATGAATACACCAATAACTTCACCGATAAGATGGAGTTTGCCTTACGTATCGTTCCAGACAAGTTGACAAAGGTGGACCGGTATGCAAAGGGACTTCCATGGGAGTACGAGGTGCCAGTACGTCAGGCACTTACTCTAGAGGCAGCTATCTGGGCTGCCAAGTCTGTGGAGAACATGATCAAGGGGAGAACCATCGTCAAGGTTGAGGTTGGTGAGAAAAGGAAGTTTGAAGGAACATCTGGTTCTAGTAAGAAGAGCAAATTTTCGAAATCTGATTCGAAAAAGTTTGGAGGAAAAGGAGGCGAAGCAAAGTGGTGTGATAAGTGTAAGAAAAAGCACTTTGGGAAATGTAGCGAGGATGTAACCTGCTACAAGTGTGGAAAGGTCGGACATTTTGCCAATGAATCTCCGAACAACAAAAGGATGTGTTTTGGGTGTGATGAAGAGGGGCACATTTTGAAGGACTGTCCGAGGAAGAAGGAGGCAGCAAAGCCCAACATTCCACCAAAGCCAAAGGCGAGAGCATTCCAGATGACACTGGAAGCTGCGAAAGATGAAGCTGATGTCGCTTCAGGTACCTTTCTCGTAAACGAATTACCTGCTCATATATTGTTTGATTCTGGAGCCAACTACTCCTTTATTTCGCATGAGTTTGGTAGAAAGCTAGCTTTGCCTATTGATAGACTAGATGATGCTTTATTAGTCGAAGTAGCTAGTGGCAAGTTTGTACCTGTTAGTCATCGTATGAAAAGCATCTTAATTGATCTGAATGGGAATAAGTTTCACGAGGAATTATTGCCTATCGAACTAAATGGTTTCGACATCGTGTTGGGAATGGATTGGCTTAGCGCCAATGATGCCGAAATTTTGTGCAAGAAAAAGATAGTTAAAGTAAACCCGCCTGGAAAAGATTCGTTTATGGTGTATGGGGACAAACGCAGAGTGAATTCTGGGATCATTTCTCTAATGAAAGCCAGAAAGTGTTTGACCAAGGGATGTACATCATATTTAGCATTTGTGATTGATGCTAAGAAAGAAAAGAAGGTGATGCAGAGCATTCCAGTGGTGTGTGATTATCCGGAAGTATTTCCCGAAGATCTTCCTGGATTACCACCTGATAGACAAGTGGAGTTCAGAATAGACTTGTTACCAGGAACCACGCCAATAGCAAAAGCACCTTATCGATTAGCACCGACGGAGATGAAGGAGCTAATGATGCAACTTCAGGAGTTATTGGACAAAGGTTTCATTAGACCTAGTTCATCGCCCTGGGGAGCTCTGGTGTTATTTGTAAAGAAGAAAGATGGAAGTATGAGAATGTGCATCGATTACAGAGAGCTGAACAAGGCAACAATAAAGAATAGATATCCGTTGCCGAGGATTGATGACCTGTTTGATCAATTGCAAGGTTCGAGCTATTTCTCGAAGATCGATCTTAGGTCAGGATATCATCAACTAAAAGTAAGAGAGCAAGATATCGAGAAGACTGCATTCAGAACTAGATATGGACACTACGAGTTCTTGGTTATGTCGTTTGGACTAACCAATGCTCCAGCAGCGTTCATGGATTTGATGAATAGGGTTTGTAACCCGTTCCTTGATAAATCCGTGATAGTGTTCATAGACGACATTCTGATTTACTCGAAAAGCCAGGAGGAGCATGGCAGACACTTGCGAGAAGTGTTAGAAGTTTTGAAGGAGGAGAAGCTTTATGCAAAGCTCTCCAAATGTGATTTTTGGATTCGTGAGGTCCAATTCTTGGGTCACGTGGTCAACCAAGAAGGTATAATGGTTGATCCAGCGAAGATTGAGGCTGTGATGAAGTGGGAACAACCGAAAAGTCCCACGGAGATTCGAAGCTTTTTGGGATTAGCCGGATATTACCGCAGGTTTATCCAAGGCTTTTCTTCGATTGCTACTCCATTGACAGCTTTGACCCACAAAGGAGCTACTTATGCTTGGAGTGAGAAGCATAAAGAAGCATTCGAGAAGTTAAAGAAGAAGCTATGCGAGGCACCAATACTTTCTCTACCCGATGGAGTTGAAGACTTCGTTGTTTATAGCGATGCGTCTGGGGTTGGATTGGGTTGTGTTTTGACCCAAAGAGAAAAGGTGATAGCATATGCGTCTCGACAGCTGAAAGAGCATGAAAAGAATTACCCGACTCATGATTTGGAGTTGGCAGCGGTAGTTTTCGCTCTAAAAATATGGAGGCATTACCTCTATGGCACGAAGTGCAAACTTTTCACTGATCATAAGAGTCTCCAATACCTCTTTAATCAGAAAGAATTGAACATGAGGCAACGACGCTGGCTAGAATTACTTAAAGACTACGACTGTGAGATACTTTACCACCCCAGTAAAGCTAATGTTGTTGCTGATGCTCTCAGTCGGAAGGTCAATCTTGAAAGGAAGAGGCCAAGAGCGTTGGGAATTGAAGTTGTCTTGACCATTGTGGAAAGTATAAAGAAAGCTCAAGAGGAAGCTTCTGAGAAAAATGACCGAAAGGAGGAACGTTTGGGTAAAACGTTGGTGTTTGGTACTAACGGTCATGGACTGAAGGTATTCCAAGATCGTATTTGGGTACCTAAATCAGGAGGAATTAGGGATCTTCTAATGGAAGAAGCTCACAAAACCATGTACTCGATTCATCCGGGTAGCACTAAAATGTATAGGGACCTGAAACCCTACTACTGGTGGCCGACGATGAAGCTTGATATTGCAAAGTATGTGGCCGAGTGTGTGACTTGTGCGAGAGTCAAGACACAACATCAGAAACCTTACAGGAGTTTAGAACCTTTGCCTGTGCCTATGGGTAAGTGGGAAGACATTGCTATGGATTTTGTCACTAAACTGCCCAGAACAAAGAATGGTCACGACATGATTTGGGTGGTCGTTGATCGACTCACTAAGAGTGCGCATTTCATACCGGCCAGGGAGAAATGGTCTATGGAAAAGCTTGCGAATTCTTACGTGAAGGAAATTGTGAGGCTTCACGGTGTTCCGTTAACGATTGTGTCGGATCGTGATAGCCGTTTCACATCAAGGTTTTGGAAAAGTCTACAAGAGGAAATGGGTACCAAGTTATGTTTAAGCACAGCTTACCATCCGTAGACTGATGGTCAGAGTGAAAGAACGATACAAACACTTGAAGATATGCTGAGAGCATGTACCTTGGAATTCCTAGGTAATTGGGATGAACATTTACCGTTGGTAGAATTTTCCTATAATAATAGTTTTCACTCGAGCATTAAGATGGCACCTTATCAAGCTTTGTATGGACAGAAGTGTCGTACGCCGTCTTGTTGGCTTGAGGCTGGGGAAAAGCAGTTTATGGGACCAGAGTTGGTTCATCAAACTGCTGAAAAGTTGAAAATAATTAGGGAAAGAATGTTAGCAGCTCAAGATCGTCAAAAGAGCTATGCTGACAAGAAGCGAAGACCGATGACTTTTGAGGTTGGAGATTCGGTTTTGCTTAAAGTCTCGCCGTGGAAGGGACTTATAAGATTTGGTAAAAGGGGAAAGTTGAGTCCAAGGTTTATTGGACCGTTTAAAGTCCTTCAGAGGATTGGGAACCAAGCTTACAAGCTCGAATTACCCGAAGAACTGAATGGAGTTCACAACACCTTTCATGTGTGTTATTTGAGGAAGTTCACGGGAGAAGTTCCCGATATAACTCCAATTTCTGAATTGAGAATTGATGAGAACAAAAGGTTGATTGAAGAACCAGAGGCAATTGTTGACCGAAAGACTAAGAAGTTGCGACGCAAAATGGTTGGGTTAGTGCTTGTTCGATGGAAACACACGAATGGGCCGAATCTCACCTGGGAGACAGAGAGTGACATGTTGAGTCGCTATCCGCATTTGTTTGTTGATGTGTGATTCCGGGGACGGAATCATTCTAAGGTGGAGAGAATTGTAACGCCTGTGTTTCCGGGCTTGCCACTTGTAGCAATGTAATAGTCTAGGTTAACCTTTGTAACCCGTTTTGAAATAATAATAATAATGTATTATTTGAGTATTATGTGTTATTTGCTTAATTGCTTAATTATGTGGTTTGATTAATTAAGAATAAAATAAGCGTCAAAATTTAAGTGTAAAATAAACTTAATATCTTTGGTTAGTGTTGTAGTATTTGAAACGAGGTTTCCGAATATATATAGAACGCCCAAATCTGACTTCGTATGAGGAAGTTATGATTTATCGAAGTTCCGGCTTAGCGGTATACAGCCTGTTTTACTCGATTTGAGATCGAGCGGTTGTTAGCCGAAGCAATCTAAATGAGAATCGAAGATCTCATTGTTGGTATTGAAACGATAAAAAGTTAGGCGAGAACGGACGTTAAACGAAGAAGTTATGAATTTATAACGAAAGTTTCTGTCCTGGCCTATTAAAAATAATTAATAAAAATAAAGTCAAAATTAGCCGACGGAGTCTAAACGAAAGTCGTAGAGCGTAGTCTCACCTTTCCGTGGATATAAAGAACGTCGAAAACGGAGTTCGTATGAAGAAGTTATGAATTTCCGAAGTTTATTAATCATTTTGTATTTATTTTTAATTCAAAATTCGGAAGTATTATCCGAAGGAGTCACCGATCTGATCCGAGGTACGCCCCGCGTACTCGAGTACACCCCGCGTACTCCGAGGGATGTCGACACTCGCACTCGAGCACTTCGGATACGTAAGCAATGACGTTTTGGGCAGTACGCCCCGCGTACTCCGAGGCTCCAGCCTCTATATAAAGGAATCCGAAGACAGCCTTATGTCTTATTCATTTTCTTCTCTTCTCTCTAGTCTTTTGCATCGTTTTTCGTGCCGAAGCTATCCCGAAGTCCCGGTATCATACTCTAGCCCCGAGGCAAGTCCCGAGATCCCGAAGATCCCGAAAAGTGCGGTTCCCGAGTCGAAGCTCTGCCCGCGAGAAGTTCGATTTTCGAGGAGATCTTCCAGATCTGCTGTGGATTACTACTTCTATAAGCCGTAGTGCTGTCCGATCATCTTCTGATCAAGTGAGTGTGTAGTTATTTTCTTTCCAAATACAATAATACGAAGTATTATATATAAAATACGTGCTATGTGTATATATTTGGTTGTGTTATGTGTGAATGAGTATTCACTCTCTTCTATCTTATAGATCTGCTTATTTCTTTATGAGATATGTGTTATGTGTGTGTGCCTCATCTGTTATGTGATATATGTGTTGATTAAAGCATGCTATACAGGTTTTCTTTAAACTATGTATACAAATGTATATTTTTATCTACTAATATGTTGGGTAGAACATGGGTAGACAGTTGGTGTGTAATAAACAGATGAGAGGCCTCGTTGTTGTTTGATTGAGTCATCTAGCGGAGTTTAGATGACGACCACTGGCTATTCTAGACAGTCTTGTGGAAACATTAGCAGGTTCGCCACCTGTAGGTGTTAATGAACTTGGGTGTTCATTCGCTGTACTCCATCCCCCTCATGGTTGCCTTATTTGACTTATATTGCTGAGGTACCCCCGAAGCATGTGTTGTCGCCCCGATGAAATATTCTTAGACTAGGTCCCTTATGTTAGTTGTTTTAGGGACATTAAAGTGAGAATAACGGGAATGGGTAATTGGGTTATTGTTGGTTGGTGAAAATTAAATATGATATTTATTGTGGGTTGAAAACCCTATATGCTCACCAGGCTCCCAAGCCTGACCCACTCAGTTTTATATTGTATTACAGGTAGTGGCGGAAGGGCATGAGATGGATGAACCATCAAGTTGTTTTGTTTACAAGTCTGCATATGTTTATATTTGTTATATGACTTGTAATGTATTCGTTTATGCTTATTGGTCTGTATCGGAACATGACACCCCGAGTTTTGTTTATAATGAAAATACATTTCTTTTATGAAATGCTTCGGTAAACAATGTTTTATCATGTTTTGCTTTTGGGAACAAATTCCGCAACTCTTTCAAATCAAAAGGATTTACTCTGAAAATATTTAAAAGCATAAATGAAAATCGGTCTTTTCTGGCCGAGATTTTGGGGATGTCACATTCACTAACACTCAAAATCGGCTATCCCTCTTGTTCTTTCTTTGTAGTGCCGATTTTGCTAGCCATGGGGTCCTTTTATAGTTGTGTCACAAGTAGGGTTACAACATGTAAACCCTAATTGACATGGCTTTTTCATATTCCATGATCCATGGGTTTATAACCTCTATGGACTATCCATGGAGCACCTTATCGGTTTTAGCCCAATTCAATAAAGCATGGATCATTAGCCCACTATAAAAGAATGGATGATTTACATAATCAACCCAATATATTTAACTAGTCTCCTTTTGATCACCAAATTAATTCTAAGTTAATTTTTGATCAATACTAATTAAATAATATTATTAATATATTAGAACTTATAATATATTAATAAACCTCAAGTGTCCTTTCTCTCATTTAGTCTATCCAAGTGTTGCAATGCCATGCAACCCAAATGGACCATGCCAACCGTGTCAAGTACATTCCAGAAATAGTTATGAACTTAGACACCTAATCCAACAGTCTCCCACTTCGATAAGTCTAACAACTATAACTACAAGAATGACTTTAGGAACCGATCAACAATTGTAGCTCTTTCAAAGTCTCGTGGAACTGAGATGATGATGATACGCCATTTAAGATAACTGATCATATAATCCTTTGTTCTAGATATCAGTCAGACAAATACATGGAACAATGTCTTACTTATTGTCCAGCAGTTTGTTTCCCGATTTTCGATATGTTTGACATAGAACTTAATTGAACACATCAATATAGCTCTGACCAGGCCCGGTACATAGGTCAACACAAAATCATCGAGGGGCCCAAATATTGCTTCTAATCCAAGAAGGAACATATAAACTTTGACTCATATTCTTGTTCTACTACTTGTTGAATCATACATAAAGGCAAGTTTTATAACATCGAGTTACCAATGCGTTTTCGTGCAATCAATGTATAACCAACTCATTGTCAACAACTCATATCTCTAGGTTTGAAGACTTATATGATATTACCTTCTCATGATCACTCGAGATAAATTTCATGAATTGATACAAGTGAGTGTGGGTTGAATCTAATACACAAGACTTATGAGCACTCATGAGTGTTGCAGCAACTCTTGCTATGTCCAACACTTTAGACATCTACAAGCTAACTTCATGACAGTCTTGATTCATATCTACTTCGAACATATGACCGACTGTGGAGAATTTGAATAATATGATATATCATAACATAATTATTCTGGAAGTCAAAATATGCAAAATTAAATGATAGTAAACAATTGACAGAAGATAACAACACTTTACTTATGTAACAACAGTAAAATTCAGGTCAAAATTTAAACTTTTATAAAACCGTAATTGATTATACTAAGTGGTAAATATTGTAACATGGTTTTCATATATATAAAGAACACAAAAATCCGAGTTATAACAAGGAAGTTATAACCATTCTAAGATTTCCGACAAAACCGGCAACACCGATTAAACGAAAAACGTGAAGTTTCAATACAATAGTTTTTAGCCTTAAGTATCTAAATAAAAGTTATAGATAACATCAAACCGTGAGCGTACATAAAAAGAACGTCCAAATCTGACTTCGTATGAGGAAGTTGTGATTTTTCCAAGGTTCGGGTATAGCAGTAGACAGCTAAAAACTCGAAATAGAGCTCGAGATACTTTTGACCAAAACAACCTAAATGAGAATCAAAGGTCTCAACATTAGTAGCGCAACGGCGAAAAGTCTGACGAAAACGGACATCGGATGAAGAAGTTATGGAATTTTAACGGACTTTTCGTGTCCCGGCCCGTTAAAAATAAATAATTAAAAATAAAGTCAAAATTTGCCGATGAAGTCTAATCAAGAGTTGTAGATCATATTTTTAGCTACGCGTGCATATAAAGAACGTCGAAAACGGAGCTCGTATGCGAAAGTTATGGATTTTACAAGTTCGGGGTCCAAAATCCGAGGCTGTCAGGCCCCACGACGTGGCAAAAGCTTGCCGCGACCCGGCAGGAGACTGAGGGCGTCTAATCAATGGAAGAGGATAGGTTTGACTCCCCACGACGTGGCCATACCTTGCCACGACGTGGCACACCCCAAAAATGCCCCTATAAGTAGATTTCAAGGGCTCCGAGTTCCATTGTTCAGTTCTTTTCTTTCTCGCGCCGAAACTCTGCGTTTATGCCCCCGAGACCCTCTCAAAGCCCCGGTTTTCACCTTCAAGTCCCAAAGGAAGGTTTTGTGTTCCCGAGATTCCCGAGTATCCCGAGATTTTCCCACGTTTCCAACTCTTCCTGTTGAAGTTCTGCTCGATTCTCCTCTCGACTACTTCAAATCAACCACTTTAATTAAGTGAGTTCATACCCCTACAACCACACTTTAAATGCTTTTTAAACACTTTTAGGGGGGGGGGGATACAAGTAAACACACAACTATAATCGTGTGAAACATCGACCTTTTGATATACTTTTCATACTGTTGTTTTAACTATCTTATGAAGTCATTATCATGCAAAACACCTCACAACACAACTTTACCCTCTTCGGATACAATATGTTTTATAATTAGAAATAGGTTTAATTTATACGTTTGCATACTACATCATATCAAGAGTAACCATTTCAACTATAACATGATGCTTTTACGAGAAAACTCAACTCATCACGTTTTTGTAACACGGTAGAAAACGAAATCATTTCATACGAACGATTTTCATCATATTACTCGTGAACTTGTTGTTAGCAATCATGTGATGGCATATGGCTTTGTTTGTACCAAACGAAAGTCCCCACCTATAACCAGAGTCTCTTGGAGGGAGAGCGTGACAAGTGTGTATAGATCTATACGGGGCTGACAACTCCGCACCCTGACTGTTAGCTACAGTCCGTCATTAGGGGTGACAAATGTCAACATTAGGTACTGCGTCTAGTATGGTTATGAGGAACTCACAACACGCGGAAACAATGACTCATGCACGTAGTAATACTTAACTCAATCATGCTCGAGGGGTAATAACTATATTCTAGGGTATTATCGGCATGATCAAAACTCAGGTTAAAACACTTCCACAACTAGTTTTACTTAACAATAAGATTGCACTTCACTTTTAGGAAAATAAGGGATTTTCCTGGTTCAAATACATTCATTTTGTACAATAACGATTTACAACATCATTCTTTTGAGCATGTCATAGTTTCTTATAGCTTACAGTCTTGGTCATTTGAGACTGCATTTCACTTTTAGGAAAATGAGGGATTTTCCTGGTTCAAATACATATAGTACATACAACAATCTTTCAAACTCATTTCATACATCTAATAGAAAATAAGGGTTTTTCTGGAAAACATACACACACTTTCGAATGGCATACATTTTCTCAAAACACCACTTATGAACTCACCAACTTAAATGTTGACACTTTCTCTTTGAAATAACTTGTATTCTCAGGGACCCGCTAGACCAGGTAGCAACTACTTTTGAAGACTAACGCGCTGGCGTTAGTAACATATTTTGGATCACCATATTGTATTTGATTTCTTTTGCAAACATGTAACACATACAATCATGTAAACTTTTCAAATATATTTATATTATGGTGGTGTGTACTTTCTTTACTATTCAATTGTTATGATATTTGACATGACGTCCTCCGCCCCCGAACGTTTCCGCCATTCTGGTTTGGGGGTGTGACAACTTATAAATAAACAACAACTTTTATTTATCATCAAATGTCAATTACACTTTAAAAATTTCAATGCTATCTAATTTCTAAAACTAATATCATCGTTTAGCCCTATGCGCCTCGCATGCTGATGCTTAACCCTACCCAGTCCCTTCGTGAGGGGATCTGCTGGGTTCTCATCCGATGATACCCTCTTTGACACGAGGAGTCCTTCTTCTATTCGATGTATGATGAAATGGTATTTTTTGTCGATGTGTCTGGATCTTCCATGATCCCTTGGTTCCTTGGCTAAGGCAACTACACTTTCACTATCACAGAAAACCTCCATAGGCTCCTTTATACTTGGTATAACTCCAAGGTATCTAATGAAGTTCTTTAGCCATATAGCCTCCTTTTATGCCTCGCTTGCCGCTATATACTCTGATTCACAGGTTGAATCTGCTACTGTCTCCTGCTTGGAACTTTTCCAAGTAATTCCTCTTCTGTTTAAGGTAAAGTCCCATCATGACTGAGAGCGGAAATTATCCCTATCAGTCTGGAAGCTAGCATCACTATACCCCACAACTCTCAAGTCATCACTCCCACCGAGGGTAAGAACCTAGTCCTTAGTCCTCCGCAGGTACTTGAGAATGTTCTTTACCATAGTCCATTGAGCCTTTCCAGGGTTCCCCTGATATCTGCTGACCATGCTCAAAGCAAAGGCCACATCAGGACGAGTAGAAGTCATAGCATACATGATGGAGCCTACAACAAAAGCATATGGTACTCGAATCATCTCAGCTATCTCAGCCTCTGTACTCAGGGTCTGAGTCTTACTCAGTCTGGCATTACTCTGGATCGGTAACTCTCCTTTCTTGGATTTCTACATGTTGAACCTATTCAGCACCTGATCCAAGTAGGTACTCTGACTAAGTCCAATTAGTCTTTTACTACTATCTCTCAAAATCCTTATCCCTAGGATATAGGCAGCTTCACCCAGGTCCTTCATAGCGAAACACTTCCCAAGCAAGGACCTCAATTCCGATAGAGTTGGGATGTCATTTCCTATGAGTAGTATGTCATCCACATACAGTACCAAAAAGTTAACTATACTTCCACTAGCCTTGACATATACACATGATTCATCTTCGTTCCTTGTAAAACCAAATTCTTTGACTTTCTCATTGAAACAAAGATTCCATATGCGAGGTTCTTGTTTCAATCCATAGATAGGTTTCTGAAGCTTACACACTCTATTAGGATACATTAGCATCCATTTCGGTCTTCTTCTTGAAGATCCATTTTCACCTTACTGTCTTTCGACTTGGTACATTGTCAAACAAGTTCCAAACTTGATTGTCATACATGGACTGTATCTCGCTCTCCATAGCCTCTTTCCATTTTGCAGCCTCAGGGCCTGCTATGGCTTCCGTGTAGCTGTTAGGTTCATCTATAGTTGCCAATGTATTATCACTGATAAGTGTATCACCTTCCGCAGTAATATGGAAACCATAGTAATGCTCAGGTGCATTCCTAACTCTCGTGGAACGCCTCACAGGTACATACTCGTAAGTCGGATCAAAGGAGTTTCCTTCTCAGGTTGTTTGTTAGGCTTTGAGGTTCCTTCACCACTTGACTCCTGAATTTCTTCAAGGTTAATTTTCCTCCCAATGTTTCCTTGGATTATAAACTCTCTCTTGCGAAAGACTCCTCTCCTTTCTACAAAGACCACATTATCACTGGATCTATAGAAGAGATAACCAAAGGAATATTGTGGGTAGCCGGTGAAAATATACCTCTCACTTCGAGGTTCAAGCTTATCGTGACTCTCACGCCTCATGAAATCCTCGCAGCCCCAAATCTTGATGTTGTCCAGATTAGGAACTTTTCCAGTCCACATCTCGTGAGGTGTTTTGGCAACCTTTTTGGTAGGGACTAGTTTAAGAATATGGGCGACAGTCTCTAAGGCATACCCCCAAAATGAGATTGGTAGCGAAGCTCGACTCATCATGGAACGAACCATATCCAAAAAGGTTCGATTATGCCTCTCAGCCACACCATTAAGATGTGGTGTCCTGGGAGGTGTCAATTATGAGACAATCCTACATTTCTTAAGATAGTCAAGGAACTCTGTACTAAGATACTGTAACACCAGTCAAATTAGGTTCAAAATTAAACTTTTATAAAACCATAATTGGGATGTACCAAGTGGTAGATATCATAATAAGGTTTCCAAAAATATAAAGAACACTAAAATCCGAGTTATAACGAAGAAGTTATGACCGATCGAAGATCCGCGACAATACCGGTAAAACACTGTTAAGCGTAAAATGCGAAATTCCAATAAAATACTTTTTAGCCTTAAGTATCTAAATGAAAGTCGTAGATATCATTAAACCATGAACATACATAAAAAGAATGCCCAAATTTGACTTCGTATGAGGAAGTTATGATTTTTCGAAGTTTCAGAATACCGGTAGACAACTAAAAACTCGAAATAGAGATCGAGCGATTTTTAGCCAACACAACCTAAACGGGAATCGTAGGTCTCATCAATATTAGTGCCACGGTAAAAAGACAGACGAAAACGGACATCGGATGAAGAAGTTATGGATTTTAACGGACTTTTCCAGTCCCGTCCTGCTAAAAATAAATAATAAAAATAACGTCAAAATTAGCCGACGGAGTCTAAACGAAAGTTGTAGAGCATAGTTCTGCGTAATGCCCGATATTATTAAATAATTAAAATATTAAATTTAATTATAAATACCCGATATTATCCGAAGGAGGAGGAGTCACCGGTCTGATTCGGATTACGCCCAACGTAATGCCTCGGTATGCCTAGTGTAATCCGAGGATTCAGACCCTATATAAAGGGTGTGAGGGTTCCGGGGATATTTGCTCATTTCTTCCCTTTCTTGCATCGAAGATCTGCGTTTAAACCCTCAGAGCCATCCCGAAGTCCCGGTTTTCATATCCATGTTCGGAAGGAAGTTTTACGCTCCCAAGATTCCCGAGATTCCTGAGAAGCCCGAGAAAATCAACTTTTCCAGTCAAAGTTCTGCTCGATTCTTGTCTCACTTTCTTCAATCTATCAAGTGAGTTCATACCCCTACAAACACTTTAAATTCTTTTGAAATACCTTGAAGGGGGGAATACAAGTAAACACACGGTTAAAATCATGTGAAACACCAATCTTTTGCTATACTTTTTGTATTGTTATTTTAACTATCATATGAAGTTGTTATCATGCAAAACACCTCACAACACAAATTTACCCTCTTGGGATACAATATGTTTTATAAATAGAAATATGTTTTATTTATACGTTTGCATACTACATCATATCAAGGGTAACCATTTCAACTATATCATGATACTTTTACAAGAAAACTCAACTCAATCATCACGCCGTTGTAACACGGTAGAAAAGGAAATCATTTCATACAAACGATTTTTCATCATATTACTCGTGAACTTGTTGTTAGAAATCATGTGATGTCATATGGCTTTGTTTGTACCAAACGAAAGTCCCCACATATAACCAGAGTCTCTTGGTGGGAGAGCGTGACAAGTGTGTACAGATCTATACGGGGCTAACGATTCTGCACCCTGACTGTTAGCTACAGTCCCCGGGGTGACAAATGTCAACATTAGGTACTGCGTCTAGTATGGTTATGAGGAACTCACAACACATGGAAACAATGACTCATACACCTAGTAATACATAACTCAATCATGCTTGGGGGTAATAACTATATTCTAGGGTATTATTAGCATGTTCAAAACTCAGGATAAACACTTCCACAACTAGTTTTACTTAACAATAAAACAATACATCTTCATTTCTAAGCATGGCATATTTGCTTACAGGTTACAGTCTTGGTCATTTAAGGCTGCATTTCACTTTTAGGAAAATATAGGTTTTTCATGGTTCAAACACATTCATTTTGTACAATAACGATTTACAGCATCATTCTTTTGAGCATGTCATATTTGCTTACAAGTTACGGTCTTGGTCATTTGAGACTGCATTTCACTTTTAGGAAAAGATAGGATTTTCCTGGTTCAAACATTCACTTTATACAACAATGAGTCACAACCCACTTTATGAAGAAAATATCGGATTTTCTGGAAAACGAACATGAACTTTCGAATGGCATACATTTTGTCAAAACACTACTTATGAACTCACCAACTTAAATGTTGACACTTTTTCTTTGAAATAACTTGTATTCTCAGGAAATCGCTAAATCAGGTTAGCAACTGCTTTTGTAGACTCACGCTCAGGCGTTAGTTTAATCTTTTGGACATCATATTGTAATTGACTTTTGCAAACATGTAATACTACAATGATGTAAACTGTTCAATTGTGTATATGATGGTTGCGTGTACTTTCTTTACTATTCATTTGTTATGACACTGTACATGACGTCCTCGGACTCCGAACGTTTCCGCCGTTCTGGTTTGGGGGTGTGACAGATACTCACCACCTCGATCGGATCGAAGCATCTTAATATTCATGCCCAACTATTTCTCTACTTCCTGTTTAAACTCCTTGAACTTTTCAAAGGTTTCTGACTTCTGTTTGATTAAGTAGACATATCTATATCTACTAAAATCATTAGTAAAAGTCACATAGTAGCGGTAAGCATCTCATGTGGCGGTTCTGAATTGTCCACATACATCATTATGTGTGAGATCCAACAAACCCTCACCCCTAGCACAAGAACCAATGAAGGGCGACTTAGTCATTTTCCCAAGTAAACAAGATTTACAACTATCATCCAACTTTAGGTCAAATAACTCCAAGACTCCATCCTTTTGGAGTTGGCCTATGCGTTTCTTGCTTACATGTGCAAGACAACAATGCCATAATGATGATTTATCCAAGTTAGTGGAAGAATCAATACACAACACATTATTTCCTAGGTTATCAACAACCGACACAGTTTCATACACACCATCACAAGGTAATGCTTTAAAATAAAGAACATTATTAAAGAAAGCATTAATACCACCACATTCATTATCAAACGAAAAGGTAAACCCTTGTTTGTACAAACCATGAAAGGAAATAATATTTCTCACCATTTCAGGCGAGTAACAACATTTATTCAAATCTAATGTTAGCCCACTACTTAGCAACAAAGAATAAACTCCAATCATGGTGACAAGTGAAGCTTTCCTATTCCCCATGATCAATTTTATCTTCCCATGCTCCACATTCTCACTTCTTCTTAGTCCCTACAAATCAGAACATATGTGAATACCACAACCAGTATCAAGGACCCAATAATTAGAATGGGGTGAGTTATTAGACAGTATAGTGTAAATACCTGCAAGGTTGGGTTTCACTTTCCCATCCTTAACATCTTGCAGGTACTTTGGGCAGTTTCGCTTCCAGTGCGACTTTTCATGGCAATAGAAGCATTCAACCTCTTTATGGTTGGTAGAAGGAGTGACAAAAACTCTTTTGGTTTCACTTGAAGAGGAGCCATTAAGGGACTTTCGCTTGGTACCCTTCAAAGGGCTCTTCCACTTCTTCCTTTTACCTTGCCCGATTGCCAAGATAGGGGCCGTGGTAGGAGTAGGAGTGGTAACAACTGATTTACCGTTAAGACCACTTTCGGCGGTCTTCAAGTGTCCTTGAAGTTTGCTGAGTGTAACTTCCTCCTTGTTCATGTGGTATGTCATTCGGAATTGATCATAACACGAAGGTAAGGAGTGAAAAATGATGTCAATTGCCAACTCCTCGGGGAAGTTCACATTCAATTTCAGCAAACGGTTCATGAATCTTTGAATTTTCTGCATATGGCCCGTGATGGGTTCACTATCCTTTATCCGGGTTGTTATCATGGAGGAGATGATTTCATACCGCTCTTGATGAGCACTCTGATTGTATCTATCCATCAAGTCCTGGTGCATCTCAAAAGGGTAATAGTCCTCATAGGACTTTTGGATCTCGGCTGTCATCGTGGCCAACATGATACATGCCACTTTGGTAGGATCTCTCTCATGTGCCCTAAAGTTAGTGATCTCCTCGGGAGTAGCGGTAGACTCATCAAGATCTTTAAGCTCCTTGTCGAGGACATATTCCTTGTCCTTATTTGGAGTGACCATCCTGATGTTCCTGATCCAATCATTGATGTTGGATCCATCGAAGATGACTCTCCCACAAAGGTTCATGAGAGAGAAGGAGCTGGTAGGGTTTGAGCCATAAGCAACATTGTTGGAAGACATCTAAAAAGAAAGGACAAGTTTAGATTATATATAAAGATGTTCCTTAATAAGACACCCAAATGTAATATTAAGGCTAGGACCGAAGAAAATATTTTATAACTTAAAAGAGGGATGCCATAATCCAAGCTATAAAATATTTGAAGGTAGGTGAATGATGATTCACCAATTTCCACCATGAAAAATGAAATATATTATTAGGTTTTAATTGGTTTTGAAACTCCTAGATTCTTTGATATTCATTGAACTTTTCAATGGCATGTTTCAATCTCGAATGTGCCCTTCAGGTTTTGTAACTGGGATGCCGACGATCACAGAACAAGGTGTGAATTAACCATGCAACTTACTTGGTACTCTTAATGTTTATCACCTAACTGATGTGCCGGTTAACCACATGCGCTCCACCGATCTATAATAGACCTTAAGCCACCCTTTGCCTACCTTGTTAAGTCCTGGTTAGTGTGCCGGTTAACCACACACGCTCCACTAACGACTTAAGCAAAGTGCAAAGTGTAATTTCATGGGTTAGCACTATATTCACATTTTCCTAGAGTAACTAAGATTGGGAATTTATAAAACATTTAGTTACTTTATAACCATCATACTTTTAATGAGGATTAAATTGATTGTCCTACCCGTTCGGCTAACGACCCTCCACCAGTCAAGGAAGTGATGGGTGAGAGTGGACACCCATTAAGCTGCCATTTTATAGGCAACAACCTTATACCCCCTTATAGACCGACTTTGTGAATGAGGCCTACTAACGGTAAAACGACTTGTTCTTATACATAGATATATATATAAATACATACATACATACATACATTATGAGTTAATGGTTTATTAAAATGAGAGACTTTTCATTTTTGTAACCTATGTGTTTATTAATGGCCTTTAAAGGAAAGACTTTTGGTAATCCATAACTTGACGACAAATTATGGATTCCATTAAAACACATCAAGATCAAGAATTAAACTAACAAAATAATTCCTATGATCTACCATACTCACAAATTCACGAACATTCATATCAATAATTTCAAGAATCACAAAAAACACATATAAGACTTGAAATTTTGATAATATTTGTTGCAAATGGATTAGCATAATCATTACACCATCTAAGCAAGTTTTATAAGACCAAAACAATTTAGGGTAATGTTTCTAGTCCACTTCTAGCAGCAAAACTCGAAAATCAACATTCAGGGCCTGCTACTCATCGAGCGCAAGAATCTACCCGACGAGTAGGATGAATTTACACATGGACTCGTCGAGTCCCCCCATGGACTCGACGAGTTCACTCAGCAGAATGCAAAAATCTTGAGTTTTTTCAACAAGTCGCATCAAGTATCAAGAAAAAAACCAGGCTCTGATACCACTGAAGGGGTTTTGAGCATTCTAACACTCCTAAGGTGTACATGCAACCCTAGAAACCTTGGATCTATGTTTTACAAAGATACATGCAAATTTGATTTTCCAAGGTCCTTAACCTAACTAGCATGGCATGGGGAACTTTGAAACATAAAAGCTAGTAACAGAACATACCTTTCTTGTTGCTTGGATTCCTTGAGAACCTTGTGAGCCTAGCACCTCAAGTGTGATGCCTCAAATGTTTCACACAACACCACAACTCTTGGAATAACCTTAAGAGAAGTTCATTAACACTCAAAATCAGCTAGCCCTCTTGGTCTTTCTTTGTAGTACCGATTTTGCTAGCCATAGGGTCCTTTTATAGTTGTGTCACAAGTAGGGTTACAACATGTAAACCCTAATTGACATGGATTTTCATATTCCATGATCCATGGGTTTATAACCTCCATAAACTATCCATGGAGCACCTTATGGGTTTTAGCCCAATTCAATAAACCATGGATCATTAGCCCACTATAAAAGAATGGATGATTTACACAATCAACCCCATATATTTAATTAGTCGCCTTTTGATCACCAAATTAATTCTTGATCAATACTAATTAAATAATATTATTAATATGTTAGAACTTATAATATTTTAATAAACCTTAAGTGTCCTTTCTATCATTTAGTCTATCCAAGTGTTGCAATGCCATGCAACCCAAATGGACAATGCCAACCGGGTCAAGTACATTCCAGAAATATTTATGAACTTAGACACCTAATCCAACAACTATGAATGTTGTAGACAACTTAGGAAATAATGTATTGCATATTGATTCTTCCATTAGTTTGGAGAAAGCATCCTTGTGGCATTGTCGTCTTGGACATGTTAACAAGATGCGCATAGGCCAAATCCAAAAGGCTAGAGTCTTGGAGTCATTTGACCTAAAGTCAGATTATAGTTGCGAATCTTGTTTACTTGGAAAAATGACTAAGTCACCCTTCACTGGTTCTTGTGAAAGGGGTGAGGATTTGTTGGACCTCATACACATAGATGTGTGTGGACCCTTCAAAAACGCCACAAGGAATGCTAACCGCTTCTATGTGACTTTTACTGATAGTTACAGTAGATATGGCTATGTCTACTTAATCAAGCATAAGTCAGAAACCTTTCAAAACTTCAAAGAGTTCAAGAAAGAAGTGGAGAAACAGCTGGACATGAAGATAATGATGCTCCGATCTGATTGGGGTGGTGAGTGTCTTAGTATCGAGTTCCTTGACTATCTTAAGGAATGTGGGATTGTCTCATAACTGACACCTCCTAGGACACCACAGCTGAAGGGTGTGGCTAAGAGGCATAATCGAACTTTTTTGGACATGGTTCGTTCCATGATGAGTGGAGCTTCATTACCAATCTCTTTTTGGGGGTATGCCTTATAGACTACTGCCCACATCCTTAATCTAGTTCCAACTAAAAGGGTTGCCAAAACACCTCACGAGATGTGGACTGGGAAAGCTCCCACATTAGACCACATCAAGATTTGGGGTTGCGAGGCTTTCGTGAGACGCGAGACTCACGACAAGCTCGAACCTCAAAGTGAGCGGTGTATTTTCATCGGCTACCCATAGAAATCCTTTGGTTACCTCTTCTACAGACCGAGTGAAAATGTGGTCTTTGTAGCAAGGAGAGGATTATTTCGTAAGATAGAATTCATAAGCCACGGAAACAGTGGGAGGCAAATTGACCTTGAAGATCTTCAAGAGTCGAGCGGTGAAGGAACCTCAAACACTAGCCATCAACCTGAGGAGGAAACTCCTGTTGAACCAGTTGACGAGTCTGTATCTCTGAGGCGTTCCACTAGAGTTAGGAATGCACCTGAGCATTATTATTGTTTCCCTATTACTGTAGAAGGTGATACATTGATCAGTGATAGTACACTGATTAATCTGGATGAACCTAACAACAACAAGGAAGCCATGGCAGGCCCTGAGTCAGTCAAATGGCAAGAGGCTATGCACAACGAAATTCAGTCCATGCATGTCAATAAAGTTTGGAACTTGGTTGACAATGTGTCGGGTCGTAAGATAGTCGGGTGCAGATGGATCTTCAAGAAGAAGACCGACATGGATGGGAAAGTACACACTTATAAGGTGCGACTGGTTGTGAAGGGCTTTACTCAAAATCCAGGAGTTGAATATGATAAGACCTTCTCACCAGCAGCGAAGATTAAGTCTATTAGGGTTATGCTAGCCATAGCTGCATTTCATGATTATGAAATATGGCAAATGGATATCAAAACCGCTTTCCTTAGTGGGAAGTTGGTCGAGGATGTTTACATGAGTCAGCCAGAGGGTTTTGTTGATGCAAAGTACCCTAATAGAGTGTGTAAGCTTGAGAGGACCATTTATGGATTGAAACAAGCATCTCGTAGATGGAATCTTTATTTCGATGAATAAAGACAAAGAGTTTGTTTTTTCAAGAAGCGAGGATAAGTCCTGTGTATATGTCACGACTAGTGGGAGTATAATTAGCTTTTGGGTATTGTATATCGATGACATACTACTCATAGAAAACGACATGCTAACCTTGCAGGAGGTTAACTCCTGGCTTGGGAAGTGTTTTGCTATGAAGGACCTTGGAGAAGCTACCTATATTCTGGGAATAAGGATACTGAGAGACAGAAGTAAGAGACTAATTGGACTTAGTCAAAGTACCTACTTGGATAAGGTGCTGAAAAGGTTCAACATGAAGGATTCCAAGAAAGGTGACTTGCCAATCCAGTGTAATGCCAAACTGAGTAAGACTCAGAGTCCGAGTACAGAGGCTGAGATAGCTAAAATGAGTCATGTACCATATGCTTCCGTTGTGGGCTCAATCATGTATGCTATGACTTGTACTCGCCCATATGTGGCTTTTTCTTTGAGCATGGTCATCAGATATCAAGGGAACCCTGGGAAGGCTCATTAGACTATGGTGAAGAACATTCTCAAGTACCTACGGAGGACTAGGGACTAGGTCCTTACCATCGGTGGGAGTGATGACTTGACAGTAGCAGGGTATAGCGATGCTGACTTTCAGACTGATAGGGATAATTTCTGCTCTCAGTCAGGCTAGGTCTTTACTCTAAATTGAGGAGAAATTACTTAGAAAAGTTCCAAGCAAGAGACAATAGTTGATTCAACTTGCGAATTAGAGTATATAGGAACAAGCGAGGCGACAAAGGAGGGAATATGGCTAAAGAACTTCATTCGAGACCTTGGAGTTGTACCAGCTATAAAGGAGCCTATGGGGATTTTCTGTGATAACGAGAGTGTAGTTACCTTAGCCATGGAACCAAGGGATCACAACAGATCCAGGCACATCGACAGAGAATACCACTTAATTAGACATCGTATAGAAGTAGGACTCCTCGTGACAAAGAGGTTATCATCAGATGAGAACCTGACAGATCCCCTCACGAAGGGACTGGATAGGGTTAAGCTTATACAACATGTTAGGTGCATTAGGTTGATGGATGATATTAGTTCTAGTAATTAGATAGCTTTCGAAACGTGTAATAGTTGAAATGTAATTGAAATTTGATGTTTAAATAAAAGGTTTCTATATTTACTAGTATGGTAGTGTCTTGTGTCAATCATTTACTATTGTTTCATTTTGCATGTTTTGACTTCCTGAATAATTATATTACTCAAAACCATAGACAGTCGTTCATACTTTGGAAGTAGGTGTTGAATTAAGACTGTCATGAATTAGGTTTGTAGAATTGTTTGAATTGTATTAGACATAGCAATGGTTGCTGCAATTTTCATGAGTGGTCATAAGGTCTGAGTATCGGATTCAACCCACGCTCACTTGTATCACTTCATGGAATTTATCTTGAGTGATCGTGAGATGGTAATATCATATAAGTCTTCAAACCAAGAGATACGTGTTGCTGGCTGTGAGTTGATTGAACATTGATAGTGCGAAACCGTATCAGTAACATGATTATATAAAACGTGTTGTTGTGTTCAACTTGATGAATAGCTAGTACAAGCATATGAGTCGAAGTTTATTTGTTCCTTTTAGTACTTGGAGGATTAAAAGCGATACCTTGGGCCCCTCGAAGATTTTGTTTTGACTTATGTGTTGGGCCCGGTCAGAACTAAATTGATGTGTTCGATTAAATTCTATGTAAAACAAATCGGAAATTGGGAAACAAACAGTTGGACAATAAGTATGACGTTGTGTATTTTTTCGGTTGATATCTTGAGAACAGAGGATTATATAATCATTTATCTTAAATGGCGCGTTCCAGTTCCATGAGACTTTGAAGAGCTACGATTGCTGATCGGATCCTGAAGTCATACTTGCAGCCATAGTTATTAGACTTATCCAAGTGGGAGACTATTGGATAAGGTGTCTAAGTCCATAACTATATTTGGTATGTACTTGACCCGGCTTAGCATGGTCCTTTTGGGTTGCATGGCATCAGAGCAATTGGATAGACAAATGAGAAAAGAATACTTGTGATTTGTTCATATATTATAAGTTCTAATATATTAATATGAAAACATGTTATTTGATTAGTATTGATCAACAACTAATTTCGAAACAATTTTTTCATCAAAAGAGACGAATTAAACACATGGGGATTGATTGTGTAAATCATTCATTCTTATATAGTGGACTTATGATCCATGGTTCATTAGATTGGGCTAAAACCCATAGGGTGATCCATGGATGCTCCATGGAGGTTAAAAACCAATGGATCATGGAGGAAATGAAAAGTCATGCACATTAGGGTTTTCATGGTGTAACCCTACATGTGACACACTATATAAAGGACCTCATAGCAAGTAAAATCGTCCACTAGAGATACAAGTGAGGGCTGGCTGAATTTTTTGAGTACAAGTGCTCTTCTCTCAAGCCATTCCAATAGTTATGGTGTTGTGTGAGACATTTGAGGCATCACACTTGGGGTGCTATGCTCTCAAGGTCTTAAGGAATCAAAGCTACAAGAAAGGTATGTTAATCTACTAGTTTTATATTACATATACTCCATTATATGCTAGTTAGGATGAAAACCTTGGAAAATGAAAGTTTGCATGTATAATTGAGAAAACATAGATTCAAGGTTTCTAGGGTTGCATGTACACCATAGGAGTGTTAGGATGCTCAAAACCCATCAACCCTAACCCCTATAAGAGTTTGTTTTGAGCTTAAAGTGTGTTATTTGTGTGCTTAAAGTAGAAGGAAGTGCATCAAGGAGTCTAGGAAGAAAAAGCAAGCTTGTAGACCTTGGATCATCATCTTCTTGGGAAGCTCCAGAAGGTAAAAAGTTTCTACCTTAATGCTTGGTTTGCTTAGATCTCATCTTGGTAGCTTTATGAGGTTCTTTTGTCACTAAGAGTCCCATTGTTGTGCATGTTTGGTTTTGGACATTTGAACGGTCCTTCTAGACCCTAAGAAGGGTCCTTAGTCATAAAAATGAGGTCCCTATGTCCAGGAGTGTCTCATGCATTTGGAAAAAGAGTCTTAATGGATTAATACCTTGTATTAAGAACTTTTGAACATGTAAAGACATCAACTTGGAGACTTTATGACTCTAGGGTGCATTTGGACCATGGATCTGTAATATAGGTTTAAGTGCTTAAGCCATTAAGCACTTAGTGGACTTTTGGGATCTACGAGGGTACACACCGCGTAGGCAAGAGTATGCCCAACGTACTCGGTCAGCCACCCCGATGGTGGTCAATGCGAGGCTCACGTACGCCCCACGTACCACTAGAGTACGCCCAACGTACGTCGTCTGTTGGACTTTTGAGTTTGGGCTTCGAGTTTTGTGCCACCTTTTGGGCTCGAATGCTTCGGCCCTTATTGGACTTTCTGAGTATGATTGTTTGGGCTAGTTTGAGGGTTGGACCTTAGGATAAAGCCCAATAAGGAATTGGGCCTAATTTGGAAAATTGGACCAATTATGGGTGTTGAAGTAATTTTGGCCTTTTGGATCCAAAGTTTGGACTTGGGCCTTGGCCCAATTACGTAAAGGGTAAAGTGGAGATTTACCCTAAGTATGGATCCTTAGTCAAGGATGCTAATCCAATTGTTAATTGGATGTTTGTTTTGTTATGATAGTCTAGGATTTTCGTGAGCCAGCAGTCGGAGGCACCAGGGCTGGCCCTTTGGTTTGATAACCTGATATTGTTGATATGTTTAGTATGGAATTGATATGCATGCTAGTCTTGATATGCTAGTCTGGTAGATCTGTAGGACTACCTGTGATACTGTCTGTTTATCTGAATATGTTATTATCTGTTATATGTCGACATATTGTATGGGATGGGTTGAGGTTGTACTGCTCTGTGATGTAGCCAACAAACCCTGGAGCAAGATAGATATAAGCTGAGGGTCGGGAAGGGCATGCCAGACTCATACTGAGGGCTCATGAGCATTCTAGATATGAGTTGAGGGTCGGGAAGGGCACATCATACTTGTACTGAGGGCTTAGTGGTATTCAGTCCGGAGACTGATAAGGTCGGGGAACAAGCCAGACATAAGTTGTGGGCCCATGGGGAAATCCAGATTTATGCTATGTGCTTAGGGGTAATCCAGTATGTTAGATGTGGACCCATTACATGATGTTATTATATTTGTGCTATTGGTTATGTATCGGTATTTTGGGGGAACTCATTAAGCTTTGGGCTTACTGTTTTAGATTATGTTTCAGGTACCTCAGAGGTTCACGGAAATGAGAAGGCATGATCGTGCACCTCCTCATGTTTTTGTTTCATGGTTTGTAGATTTCTCTGATGTAGAACTTATTTTGAAAACAATTTGTAAACAATGATAGTTTTGGGATTATTAAAAGTTTAAAATTGTCAAGAATTTTCTGAATGTTACAAGTTGGTATCAGAGCCTTGGTTTGAGTGAATTGGATGAACACTCATTTGAATCTAGTCTTAAACTAAGGAAAAAGATTTTAAAATGATTTTCAAATGATTTTTAGGATGAAATATGTACGATCAGCCGGAGCCAGTAAGCAGACCACAAAATACCATATTGTTATTGATACTGTGATATGAGCAGCATGCTAATGATAGGCTAGGGATCTTCAGGAATTTCATGATAGAATTACCTAATTATATGATGCCTGATAGCCTAGGACCTTTAATTTATCGAATTGACATCATTACTATAGTTTCTTAGTGTATGCAACATGGTTGTACATCACTAACATCTTATAGTCTGAGAATGTTTGGCTTTGCCTTGTTTCCTGTTCTTGTTTCATGAAGGGCTTAGGGTAGGATCAGATATTTGAATGTTTATAGGGTCTAGAGTTATGTAAGGCTAGCATACATGAGTGTTGCATGGTTGGTGGAAGTTTCAAAGATGAGTCATGTGGGGTCAGCCGACCAATTTTGAGATGTTTAGCCTTTTCTCTAGGGAGTGAGGATTGATTGTATGGTTATGGTTGTGATTATTGTTAGGGTGTTGTAATGATCCTCTTAGACAAATATTGGTAGATATGGAAGGTAGTACGGGCCTGTACCACTGAAAGCACAGGACCCGCACGCGTAGCAAGGAAGTCCCAACCCCTAGTCACTACAAGAAAAAGACCCTTTTATGACGCGCAAACCACGACACGCATTGATTTATGTTACGCAAAAGAGAGTGACATTAAAAAAGTGTCGTCTCTTCAAAAAATTTAATGATTTAGGTCACGCATTATTGCATGCCCTTAAATTAGTGTCTAAAAAAAAACCAGAGGGAACCTATAATAAAATGCGTCGTCTAAGACCGTCACTTTATAAATTTTATGGAACGCGCGTTCCATCCTTTAATAGCAGGGGGGAAATGAGATCCTAAAAAATTAAAAACCACGCGTTTCATCTATGTAAACCTTAGACCTCATTTGCAAGTTTCGTTCTCTAATCAAGTTGTTGCTGTTCGGGAAGGAATAACGAATTCATCCTCTCCACCAACCGACAACCTTCACTATCTCCTTCTCCTTTTCTCTGTAAACCCTAATCCGCCTCCACCACTACTGAATCCCTTTTGTTTATCCTAAAGGAATAACGCAAACAAGCTCGTATATCAGATCAAGTACTCCGGCATGGAGTTAAGAATTGAGGGCCTACTTCAGGCTCACATCTTTGCTGATGTGCATCACGTGATATTCCAGACCACCGAGGTTTGATCGACTTTAGGGCTCCGCTCGGTGGCTGGAGTAATGGCTCGGGTCCATGAAAATCAAAGGAGGTGGTGAAGGATGGTGGTTATAGGAGGCAATGAATAACATGAATGAGGAGATCTATATTCGCTTCTGCATCTCACAAGCTTCCAGATCCTCTCCTCTACTTCGATCTTCTTTCCGATCTCATTTTATCCATTCACGACGAGCCCAAGGTATGCGACTGTCTAGATTTCTTTGTGATACGTATGATTTGTTTCAGTTCACTTTTAATATGATTGTTTTGTTCGGTTTACGTCATTAAAACATATTGATTGTGAATTGATGACAAACTACACCCTACTATTTGAACACCTTTGGACTAATTCTTAAAACCAAAACTTGATGTTCTCTAAAGCTTGAATCTAGGAAGTAGGGTTTGAATCACATAAGTTGAATGTTGACTCCTTAATTAATAATTGAGGGATTAGGAGTTTATGATGGAAGTTTCCACATCTGAATAATTAATTTGAAATTATCAGGAGTCTGTACTTCTGTGGCAAAGAAAATGCGAGGAGTACTCTTTTCTCTACAGGTTCTTGGTGCAAGGCGCCCTGTGCGTCATCTGGCATCTGCTGCAATGGGTAAAATCATTTATAAAGGGGATAATATCTCAATCTAGTCAAGAGTCAGCAACCTTCAGGGCTTCCTCTCTGATGGAAAGGATAATGAAGCCTTGCGAATAACTGGTATGTCTATCTATTTTATGTTTGAATTCGATATGCATGCCTATCTTTGATATGGATTTAATTAATTCCTAATGATTACTCCTAAAATATCTTTCAATATATGATTTATAAGTACACTGTTCTCATTTTTGTTATACATTGACAATAGTGACAGCAACAGAGTTATTATTGAACTTCAACTGCGTAGAGAGTAGACCATATATTAATAAATAAAAATATTTTACCAACTTTTTTGTTGCATACAACATGAAGCATACATGCATTCAACATGTCAGTTTATTTATAACAAGTAGAACTTTTAACATGTTTGCCAGCGGTGGTGTCATTGTAACCTCGTAGATGGTTGGTTGTGTATGTTGGTAAGATTGATTGATTGGTTGTTTTAAAGCTCCATAAAACTTGTGTCTTAATAATCAACTGATGAAGTTACTTACTCCAGTGCCTACTTATTCATCTTGTTTAGTTAATCCCCACGATTTGATATAATTTTTGTTTTCATTTTCTTGTTATCTGTGTGAGTTTCTGCCATGTCTTTTGGGAATTCATATTTGTTTGCAATGAATATAGGTGCTGCACAATGCTTGGGGGAGCTATATCGGTTATTTAGGAAGAAAATCACTTCTGGCTTGCTAGAAACTACAAGTAGTGTATGTTGGTTTAAACTTCTTAAACAATGATAATTTGCTTGCTTTAATCTGCTATTATGAATCAAAACAAAGCAGGAAGAAAGCAAAACAAATAAAGAAGGAAAATTGACAGCAAAGAAAAAAACGTGCTGGAAAAAATATGAAGGAGCAAGGAGAAAACTTTAATGCTTAAAACTCAAGTTCTTCATCAAAAAAAGAAAAGCAAATAAATACACCCATATATAGGAAACTAAAAAACGTGACCTCTACTTTTCCTAGACTTGTTGACCAAGAAAAAGAAATCCTAATTTAACTAAACTACTTTCCAGATTATTCCTAACATTCTCCCCTTAATCTGGAATCATCGCGTCTTTTACTCCAAGCAACTTTCACATTGCTTCAAACTTCACTTTGTTCATAGGCTTGGTCAAGATGCCAGCTTTCTGCTCATTAGTATTTACATGTTTTACTATAACATTGCCTATTTCTATATGACCACGAATGAAGTGATATCTTGTATCAATATGTTTACTTCATCCATGAAAGACTGGATTTTTCATCAAATCCAAAGCTAACTTGTTATCAACATTCAATTCAAATGGACCAAGTTTTCTTTCGGTCAACACACCAAGCAACCTACTTATCCAAATGCGTTGACATTTTGCATTATTAGCTGCCATAAATTATGCTTCACATGATGACAATGCAACAAACTTTTGCTTTTGTGAGCTCCAAGTAACAAGATTGTTGTCTAATTAAAACGCCATTCCACTTGTACTTTTTCTATCTTCAACATCTCTTGCTAGATCACTATCAGTGTATCCAATCACACAATTCTTTCCACCTTTCGTATATGATAAACCATAGTCAATAGTTCCTTTTACATACCTTAGTATGTGCTTCACAGCTACTTGATGTTGCTTGGTTGGTTTCTCCATGAAACGACTCACAATGCCTACAGAATTAGCTATGTCAGGTCGTGTCTGAGTAAGATATCTTAGCCCTCCTATGATGCTTCGATATGAGGTAGGATCCACGAGTTCACCTTCTTCATCCTTAGTCAATTGTAGTTTTGACTCCATGGGGTACTTGCAAGGATTACAATAAAACATCCCAGCCTTCTTTAGGATGGTGTTAGCATAATTCGTTTGTCTTAATGTGAGACCATTTTTATGTTGATTAACCTCGATGCCTAAATAGTAAGTTAGCATCCCAAGGTCACTCATTTCAAACTCCTTGCTCATTTGTTGTTTGAACTTGATTATCTCATCCTTGTGACTTCCGGTGACAATTAGATCATCAACATAGACACCAATTATTAGTATGCTCCCCTTCTTTTTCTTCATGTAAATTGCATACTCTTGTGGACACCTTTCAAACCCCATCTCTTTCATGCATTGGTTTAAAGCAAAAATTCCAAGCTCGTGGATCTTGGCGCAAACCATACAAAGCTTTTGCTAATTTGTACACCATTTTTGGTTTATCTTTCTTCACGACTCCCTCCGGTTGTGTCACATAAACTTCTTCTTCTAAATTGCCATTTAAGAAAGCTGATTTTACATCAAGGTGATGTACATTCCATCCATTTGAAGCAGCAAGAGCAAGTATGATTTGAATGGTTTCCAAACGAGCAACCGGTGAGAACACTTCATCAAAATCTATGCCTTGTTTTTGTACGTAGCCTTTAGCGACTAGCCTTGCTTTATATTTTAATATTTTTCCATTCGGGTCTCGTTTGATCTTGTACACCCACTTTAAACCAATAGGTCTTCTATCCTTTGGCAACTCGACTAAACTCCATGTTTTATTTTTCTCAAATGCACTTAACTCACTTTTCATAGCTTCCATCCATTCATCACTTTCACTTGCACTTGAGAAATTTACCGGTTCTTCTTCATCTTGTAAAAACATAAGTTCATCACTTTCTTCGTAAATATCGGCCAAACTTTGATATCTTTGTGGAGCTTCACTTTCAGATGAACTATCAAATGATGATTGAGGTGTAACTGGGCTATCTTGTGGTGTATATTCTTCATCAAAATTTGGACGGATATCTTCTTCCTATTCAGCTTCAATATCAAGCATGATATCAAAGGTGAATGTTCCATTTTTCATGACTTTGAACTTTGTTGTAGGTCCCCACTCCCACTTAGCATCTTCTTCAAAAATTACATCTCTTCCCACTCGAATTGCTCCAGTTTTCGGATCAAGTAGTCGATAACCTTTTGTACCTTTTTCAACTCCCAAGTGTACTAGCTTCTTACTTCTATCATCGAGTTTTTTTTAGATGTGTGCCGACTATTTTTGCATAAGCAACACACCCAAAAACTCTCAAATGATCAATGTTTGGCTTCCGACCGGTCCATAGCTCGTAAGGTGTTGACTCTTTTAGGGCTTTTGTGGTTATATGATTTAGGATGTAGACTGAGTGACTTATGGCTTCACCCTATAGGACTTCTGGAACATTCATGCCTTTTATATTGCTTCTCGCCATCTCTACTACTGTTTGGTTGTGTCTTTCTACAACACCATTTTGTTGCTGGGAATAAGGTGTTGTATAGTGGCGTTTCAACCCGGTTTCTTCACAATATGTAGTGAATTGTGTTGATAAAAATTCACAACCACGATCGGTTCGAAAAACTTTTAATTTTAAACCCGTTTCAGCTTCAACTTGTGCGCTAAATTTCTTAAAAACAATTAAAGCGTCATCCTTATTTTTCAACATATAAACCCACATAACTTGTGTATAGTTATCGACAAGTAACATAAAATATCTATTTCCAGTTGGTGTTGGTGGTGTGATCGGACCACAAAGATCTCCATGCATGAGTTCTAGCCGTTCTTTAGCTCTAAATTTGGTGTGCTTTAGATAGGATTTTCGAGCTTGCTTGGGGATCACGCAAGATTCACACAAGCTTGTAGGAACATCAATTTTGGGTAAGCCTTCCACCATACTTGTATCAGCCATGTGTTTTAGTGCATTAAAGTTAACATGTCCAAACCGCTTGTGCCATAGCCAAGATGCCTCGCCTTGTTCTACAAGTAAGCACTTCGAAACTTCTTCTTCAAGTATGGCCTTGTACAAACGATTGCTTGATTGTTGAACTTTCAATAATAGTTTTCCTTGTGGATCATGAATCCATAAATATAATCCAAGCATCACAATCCGATCTCCATGTTGAGCTAATTGTCCCAAACTAATAATATTGCTACTTAACCTTGGTATATAGTATACCTCTTTCAATAATCTACTTTCACCATTCTTGCATTTAAACATGATTGAACCCTTCCCCTCTATTCGAACTCTAGATCCATCACCAAATTTCACATAACCTCTAGTAGACTGATCAAGTGTTCTGAATTTTCCTTTTTCGCCAGTCATGTGGTTGCTTGCTCCATTGTCAAGATACCACACTTTTGATTGGGTTGGAGTTTCTTCACTTGATCTTAGCTTGGGATTAACTTTTCCCTCATTCAAGTAAATTTCATCGTTTACTTGGACTACAAGCAGAAGTGTCGGCTCTTGATCATTATGTCCTTGAGTTAGGTTAGCTTCATGCTTCCTCTCACGACGTGGGTTCTTACACTCAGCAGTTTAATGACCAAACTCTTGATAATTATAACATTTAACTTTTGATTTATCACGAGGATGATACGATTCATTCTTTCCTTTGTTTTGTTGATTACCACCACCTCATCCTTTGTTGGAGTTGTTGTAACCACCTCTTCCTTGTCCTCGTCCTTTTCCACCTCGATTATTGTTATAATTGTTTTTCCGTTGTTTTGAACGATCTTCATTATTTTTCTTCTTTGCTCGTTCCATCCACTCTTCATGCGTTAATAATAGCTTCTTCTCCTCGGGTTCTTTATGAACCCCAATATGAATCTCATGAGCTTTTAATCTTCCGACCACCTCTTCAAACATCATCTCCTCTAGATCTCCAAATTGTTCAATTGTTGATGCAAGTTGAACAAATTTGGAAGGCACGACTCGTAACAACGTTTTTACTACGTAGGATTCTTGAACGGTTTCACCAAGAGCACGAACATTGCTCACAATACCTCCAAGTTTTGCAGAAAAATCATCCACAGTCTCTGATTCACTCATGTTCGTCATCTCAAATTCAGCTTTGAGAGTTTGAACTTTGGCTGTTTTGTCTGCTCCCAAGTACATTGTCTTGAGTGTTTCCCAAGCTTCCTTTGCGTTTGCTTCTCTGAAATCGTTAATAGAACCTCCTCCGGAATTGCATGGTAGATGGCAGCCATCGCCATCTTGTCTCTCTTTACACCCACCGGATTTTGTGGATTCTTTGGCTCTACAGCTTCCCACATCTCTTGAGCTTGTATATAAATCTTCATCTTAATAGACCATGCTGCGTAATTCGTCTTAGACAGCATTGGGTATTGAAGAGTAACCAATCCTTCTTTGTTCGACATCGCACCAGATTCGCTCTTATACCAAATGTTGGTTTAAACTTCTTAAACAATGATAATTTGCTTGCTTTAATCTGCTATTATGAATCAAAACAAAGCAGGAAGAAAGCAAAACAAACAAAGAAGAAAAATTGACAGCAAAGAAAAAAACGTGCTGGAAAAAATATGAAGGAGCAAGGAGAAAACTTTAATGCTTAAAACTCAAGTTCTTCATCAAAAAAAGAAAAGCAAATAAATACACCTATATATAGGAAACTAAAAAACGTGACCTCTACTTTTCCTAGACTTGTTGACCAAGAAAAAGAAATCCTAATTTAACTAAACTACTTTCCAGATTATTCCTAACAGTGTAGCAAAATTGATGAAATTTTCCGAGTTAACCTTATAGACCTCAGACCTTCTTTGTGTCTACCCTGTCATATTTTCAAACATTCTTTGTGAGATTGTTTTCCTCTTATGCCATTTTCACTGCATTATGCTTAGGATTTTGTGAGGCGAGAGGCTTTGCAGATGCTTAGAAATGCTCTCGAGGGTTCAGGTGGCAATGGCTCTTTACCTACATACGCAGAAGCATTTCGCATAATTACGGAATGGGTGTTGGAGACAAATCATTCATTGTCAGGAAAGCTGCTGCAAGATGTTTAAAAGCTTTAGCTAGTATTGGAGGCCCAGGCCTAGGAGTTGGAGAGCTTGACAATTCCGCCTCTTACTGTGTCAAGGTACCACTTTCTTAGTTAATCTGTGTATCTTGTTTCATGAGGTTAGACTTTGAAGAAGTTGAGTCTTACCAAGGAGATGACTCTAGATAGGAGGGTGTGGAGGCTTAAAATCACTGTAGTTAGTAGTGGAGTAGCTTTAGGAGTAGTCTAGACCCTAGGTGTCTTTCTGTTAAAATTTGAACTCCATTGCATCGGTTTTTTTAGCATATATATATATATATATAATATTTTGATAGATGTATTAATTTTTGCAGCAAATGGACCTCCTTCAAAGGATTTGCGAATAAGTATAACCTTGTCATGGGTGTTCTTACATTTTGAATCCTATGGTCTTTTTTTTTTTTTTTTTTTTTTTTTTTTTCAGTTTTGTATGGCATACGGCTCACGTATATGCATCCAGCTAGCGAGCTACAAAATTATCTTGTGTAGATTATGGGTATGCTTCGTGTAGAATCTGTTGTGGATGCACAATCATTGGTATTTGCTTATCACTTTGTGGATTTACCTTTGTTTTCTTATTGCATGATTTTCTGTTTTTAAAGAATCAATCAATTTACTAATGTATTATTTTTGTTTTTTAAGTGCACATCATCGTTTGATCAACCTTCAATCAGAATAAGTGGACATCTTTTGTTCATCAGACGTTTTTTTTTTTGGTTCAAGCACATACATCCTTGCATAAGAAGATGAACAACCACTAGCCTATGTACCCTCAACAATGGCAGCAAGACAAACACAATTTTGGTGAATACTTCAACACTTTGACATTAGTCAGACCACATTTTGTCAATGAGGTACTCAAGAAACTAGATCCCACTTTCAAGAAAAGAAAGAAAGGAGTCGTCTCTACGCTTGTATTGCATACTCTATGCTGCTTTATAGCAATTGCAATTCCAGTTTGATAAATAATCATACAAATACACAATCCTTATTTTAATAAATCAAGAATAAAAAATATATAATGTTTACTTTATTCAATAACTTGTTTATATTTTCAAGCAACATAGAGCATTATTTTTAGATTTTTAAACAATAGTGATTTACATTTCATGAAAAAAAAAAAAACATTTAAAGTTAATAACCATAAGCTAATTAATTCTTACTTCTAGGAGACCTTCCAACTGTATTCAAATGTATACGAAGTACTAATCATCAATCAAAATAAAAAAAAAAAAAAAAAAAAAAGAACAAAAAAATTACTGATGATTTCCAAAATAATTTCATTTTCCCAGCAATAAAGTGATCAATAATCTGCTTCTTTTTAACAGAGCAAGAAAGTTGTTTGCGATCAAGATAGCAGAGCAAATGAAATTAAATGTTCATAAGGACAGATAGCAGGGCTTGAACATTCTAACAAGTTTAACAAGCATTCTCATTGACAACTACGAAGGTGGCAGTGCTGAAAATCTTCCTGCAATATTACACTTTCATGATGAAGTCCACCACCATTCATCAAGAAATCTTGCAAAAGCTTCAAGATAGGAGACCAGTGTACAAAGGTTTCCCTTTAGAATTTGAACTTTTAATCACACTCGGGTCCTTACATCCCTGGTTGATAAAAATGACTTCATGTGCGAGCCAATATTTAGAAACGAAGAATTGAAGGCCCTTGAAGGACTCAAATCTGACCTTAGAAAAAAAGCTTTTTGCTGGTGTGAGTTCTATAGCTACAATCATTTGCATTTATCAAACAATTAGTGCACACAAATATGTATTAAACAAAGGGAAAATGACTTAAACGAAGTTTCCAAACCGTTCAAAAAACCCCAATCATGTTTTGTCTGTTAAAAAAAAAACCTAACAAACTTAACATTTTGTCTAAAAAGCCCAATTAAGTTACACTTTCCTGAAAGTCAAATAAGAGAAACAGATGACGTGGTTTATTACCGTATCGATAAAATGACTTGTTAGACCAATGAAGTTTCCAAAACGTTTAAAAAACTCCAATCATGTTTTGACTATTCAAAAAAAACCCAACGAACTTAAACAAAATAAAATTGGAATTTTCTGAACGGTTTGGAACTTTGTTGGATTTTTTAGATAAAAGGTTAAGTTCGTTGGGTTTTTTTGAACAGACAAAACATGATTGGAGTTTTTTGAATGGTTTGGAAACTTCGTTGGGCTGTTAAGTCATTTTCCCTTAAACAAAAACCGACAAGAACCAGCATAAACCGAAACTGAAACCGAAACATTTCTCAAAATACGTTGCTATTTTTCGAAGACCGGTTCCGACGACGAAGACCTGGCAAAAACCGGAACCGGTAGTTCTTGAACCGGTGGTCTGGTTCGGTTCTTGATTTCGGTCGAAGTCGGTTCCCGGGTCGGGTCGGTGCCGGCCGGTTCGGTTCCTTTGCTCATCCCTGTATTCTTATGCTGTTTTTAATAATTTTTATGACATCACTTTCAATTTCTCTTTTTATTTTCAGGATCCTGTTGAATTCAAGGAGGTTCTTGATGACACAGCAGTAGCAGTGACGTTTTTGTTATCTTTTTTTTAGTTGAATATGAGATGCTTTGGGCCTTATGCTTGATTTGGAAGGGAATGATATTGATGAAAGTGAAAATGGTAGGAAATTACAGTGATGTTATTTAGCAAAGGGCAAATTGCAGGAATTACAAATAGCAACAGTGAGATATCTCATTATTATCCCACCAACAATACGTGAGAAGTTTTACCAGCATTTATAAACCTTTTGACCATTTTACCCTTGTGGTTCAACTGAATGAATGTCATGATTTTACATTGCAGATCATGCCTTGATTGTGAGAAAACTTTAATTGAAGGTATATTATGTATCTTTTTTTTTTTAATAAATTGTTTTTATGTAATTTGTGTCACTTGTTTTATGTTGCAGGGAATTAAACAACTTACGAATCGATATACAAAAATAGGATTTCACATACCACACGACATTATAAGGTTCATATTTTCAGGACATTTTAGGCATAAAGTTACGAAAATAGAAGCATTATAAATTCTTATGTTCTTTAAGATTAATGATAGATAATTTCAGGGAAGATAGACAATTTAGTGTCTTCATTAATTGTATAAGGAAATTTCTGACAGCTCATGATCGTAATAGTGGAATCATGTAAGTAATATTCACTATTCACCATAATCCTTATTCTTTTTTTTTTTCCTTTTACTTTTTAATTTGAATTTTTTGTTGTTTGTAACCATGGGTTATAATTTATTTTCATTATTTAAATTTCAGACATTGTGTTGATTGTGGGAAAGTATTGTTTGAAGATAAAACTATTAAGAATGCTACAATAGGGGTAAGGTTTCTAAAAGTAGCCTCTTGATTCATTTTAATACTTTTTACTATTTGAATTTAATTTAATTATTTTTTTAAAAATAATTTGTATTCTTTTTTAACTAGAAAGACAAAAGACCGAAACTTGCTCAAACTAAAAAGAAGGTTTGTCACAACAGAACGTGTTACAATGGATGCTGGTGAAAGATACAATAGATGCTGGTAAAATGTTGATGGCTTGTATGGGTAATCGTTCTTCTCTCCTTCTCTATCTAGAGAGAGAGAGTGAGTGAGTGAGAACAGAACATGTTACAATGGATGCTGGTGAAAGATACAAATTATGATGCAAAGTATATGAAATATACAAATTATGAGGTTAGTCCCATGTGACTTTTATGACGCAAAGTATATGACAGGTACAAATTATGGTAATTTGTTTCTGTCTTTTCAGGAGACTAACTATGCTCCAATTAAATATGGGAGTCGTGTTGTACTTATGATTAACGGGTATGCAATGTAATCTCTCTTGCTTAGTTGCTTCTTTCCCTTTGATAAGTGGGATCTTACCCTAGCCTATGTTAACATTTTAAGGGAAGTTAGAACTCAGAAGGTCATTCATGACTTGTTTTATCATTTTCAAAGTAAATAAGATTGCTAATTATGTATGTCTTTTTGGCAAATTGGATTTGTGATTTGAAAAATGTAAATCTCATATTAGGGGGGGGGGGGGGGGGGGAGGGGACACGTGTAATGGAACTGATGATTGCTGCTAGAAAGGTTGTTCCTATTTTACAGCTGGTACATGGAGTAGCTGTTGTTAGAGTGTATACAAGGCCATTCATGACTTCTCTTGATATGGCAAGTTTGTTAAGTTCATTTTGTTTTCTGATGCAAAAAAGTGGCTAATATCTTTGTGTTGTGTTAGAGCAAGCAATTCTGTAGTGCCTGGATGTTGCAACTAAGGCTTCGCATTGGCCTATTGGTGTTGATGGTTCGTAATTCCATTTGATTTGAATATGATATAGTTATTATATAGTTTAAAATTACAATATAAATATATGGTTGGTGGATATAAAAGACACTGATTGATTTCAAAAGTGACAGATGGTGGATGGAAGTTTTATCTACAGGCGCAACAACTATTCATCAAGACTTGAAGAAGTAGTACCTAATTTCACCTCTTAATAGCAATGTAGTATTAGGTTATATAGCTAGGGAAAACCTCTTTGTAACACCGTAAATTTCAAAGTAATTTTTCGCATAATATAAAAAACATTTTTCATTTAATTTTCATAAAACATAAAGTTTAAAATTCCAATTCACATAATACAAAATCCCAAGATCATATATCATAAAAATCCCATGCGTGTGTACAGATCAAGCCGACGCCTTCCCACGGTCATCGCTAGTACCTGAAACAAACAACACTAACACTGTAAGCACAAAGCTTAGTGAGTTCCCCAAAATACCACATATAACAAATATTAGCCACTCGAGGCTATAACTCTGTGGGTCCGTGCACCCAAACTCTGTGAACCCTCAGGTTCTAACTCCGTAACATGCACAACATAAATCACATAGAATAATGCAATGCAACACATAACACATACATAGCATACAAGCACTGTATCATAACTCTGATTACCTACTCAAGGTAAAGCATAGTGAGAAGACTCACCTCGTATATCTTGATAACTCGCGAATCCTGGAAATCACTCGTGCTCGATCCCCCGAGCTATAATCCTCCTATAACATCGTATATCTCTAGTTAACACTTTTACCACTAAGGTTGACTACCCCTATCAAGTCAACACTGATCAACTATGGTCAATGGTCAACGGTCAACTTTGACCGGACTCGGCGAGTGCACTAAGGCGACTCGGCGAGTCTACACGTTTTCACCAACTCTCTAGGATTCTCTTTCGACACGTCGAGTACGCCCCTGACTCGACGAGTTCCACCTGGCATGAATCGCGGGGCCACCACGACTCAACTCTCCGAGTCTCAAGAACAACTCGGCGAGTTCCATTTCGACTCAGTCCACCTGTCAACCCTCTCAAACTCTCCCTGACTTACTGAGTTAACCCATAACATGGCAGGACCACTCGCTGAGTGGTTAAGGGCAATCTTCATGCTACTCGCTGAGTCTGTTCTTCGGACTCGGCGAGTCCATGCCATGCATCAACTCATACTTGCTTCTGAGGTCAGATCTGCTTCAACAACTCATAGATCTGGCCCTCCTAAGCTCATTCATCACGTAAAGTTCATATCTTGGTTACCATGCAACACTTACAAGGCTCTTTTAGGAGAAATGACCTCTAGGATGGCAACCCTAGTCTCCAACCCAAATGGAAGGACATAAAGCATGACATTAGGGACTCTCTGAACCTACTAAGGTCCAGATCTAAGCACCATATCCCCATGGGACCTCTCACACTTCAAATACAAAGCAAATAAGGCATGAAGAAACCCTAGATTTGAACATATCAACAATAACACGAGAATAAGCTCTGAATGATACCTCAAGAAGCCTCCTCTGATGAAATGAAAGTAGATCCAAGCTCCCCAACTCTTCTAGCTTGACTTTCCTCTCCCTTTCTTGCAAAAACACACAAATTTGGTGAACAAAGGCCTCTTATCTCACTCACAAAACCCTCAGTCTCTTTGGTGCTCTCAAGATCCAGGTAGCCGCAATGAAGGGCCATAAGGTCCTTTAAATAGGGCTTAGGACCGGGAAATTAGGGATTCATTAAACAACGCGGACTCGCCGAGTCCATTCCCTAGACTCGCCGAGTCCAGGCGCGAACCCGCGTCCAAAACCGCGATCCTACTCGGCGAGTTTGAGCTCCAACTCGCCGAGTCCCCTCACAAAACACCAAAAATTATATGATTAGAAGATACCTAGAAATCCGGGCTGTTACAATTCTCCCCCACTAGAACTAGACTTCGCCCTCGAAGTCTCGCTCTGCAAATAGCTGCGGATGCTGCTCACGCATCTCACGCTCCGGCTCCTAGGTCATCTCTGATCCCTTCCGATGCTGCCACTGAACTAACACCAGAGGTTCCTCCTTGTTCCTCAAAACTCTGATCTTCCGATCTCTGATGGCCACTGGTCTCTCGGCATAATTCAGGCTCGCATCCACCTGAATATCCTCTAATGGAACTACTGCCGACTCGTCGGCTATACACTTCCTCAGCTGCGACACATGAAAAGTGTCGTGAATCTGCCCCAACTCTGCTCGCAAATCCAAACGATAGGCTACCCGGCCTACCCTCGTGATCACACGAAAAGGTCCGATATATCGGGGCCCCAACTTGCCCCTCTTCCTGAATCGAATCACTCCTTTCCAAGGGGAGACCTTCAGGAAAACAAGGTCGCCGACCTAAAACTCAAGCTCGGACCGGCATCTATATGCATAACTCTTCTGTCGGCTCTGAGCGGTCAACAACCTCTGTCTGACCTGCTGGATCTGCTCTGTCATCTGGAGCACGATCTCCGTACTGCCCATCATCCTCTGTCCAACCTCTCCCCAACAAATGGGGGTCTGACACCTCCTCCCATACAACAGCTCAAAGGGTGGCATACCAATGCTCGAATGATGGATGTTGTTGTAGGAAAACTCTGCCAAGGGCAAATATGCATCCCAGCTGCCCCCGAAATCCAATACACATGCTCGAAGCATGTCCTCGAGCGTCTGAATCGTCCGCTCACTCTGACCATCTGTCTGGGGATGATATGCGGTACTAAAATGCAGACTAGTACCTAACACCTCATGAAACTTCTTCCATAATCTGGAAGTGAAACGCACATCACGGTCTAAAACAATCGAGATCGGCACCCCACGCCGAGATACCACTTCCCTCACATATACTTCCGCCAATTTCTCTGCTGAAGAACTCTCGCTGATAGCAAGGAAATGAGCGCTCTTCATCAATCTGTCCACAATCACCCAAATTGCATCAACTCCTCTGGCAGTCCTCGGCAATTTGGTGATGAAATCCATAGTGATCTGTTCCCACTTCCATTCGGGAACCTCCAATGGCTGCAACTTACCATGCGGCCTCTACTGCTCGGCCTTAACCCTACGGCAGGTCAAGCACCTCTCAACAAACCACGTGACATCCCTCTTCATACAGGGCCACCAATACTCCTTTGTCAAATCCAAAAACATCTTAGTGGCCCCCGGATGATCGAAAATTTCGACCGATGAGCCTCCTCCATCAAAATGGTACGCGTTCCTCCCACAAACGATACCTAGATACCCCCCTGAAACGTCATAAGCCCCCGACCATCGGTAACGAACTCAGAAACCAAACCAACAACTGGTTCCGTCTTCTGCATCTCAGGTTGCGCAGCCTCGGCCTGTGCCCCACGAATGGCGTCCAATACTGGAGCTATCACGGTCAATCTCAAACATACCTTCCGTAGCGGGGTGCTCTTCGCCCTGCGGCTCAATGCATCAGCTACCACATTAGCCTTGCCTGGGTGGTACAGGATCTCACAATCATAATCCTTGACCACATCCAACCACCTTCTCTGTCGCATATTTAGGTTGGGCTTATCCATTAAATACTTCAAACTCTTATGGTCCGTGTATATCGTATACCGAACCCCATACAAGTAGTGACGCCAAATCTTGAGGGCGAACACCGAACTCTAGGTCATGGGTGGGATATCTCGTCTCATGAGGCTTCAGCTGCCTCGATGCATATGCTATCACATGCCCTATCTGCATCAGCACCGCTCCCAACCCCATAATCGATGCATCACAGTATACCACAAAGTCCTCCATCCCATCCGGGAGGGCTAACACCGGGGCTTCGCATAACCTTTGGCAAAGTGCCTCAAAGGAGGCCTGCTGCTCGGGGCCCCATGAAAAAGCAACACCCTTCCGGGTCAATCTGGTGAGTGGTACAACAATCTTGGAGAAATCCTTGATAAATCTCCGATAATACCCTGCCAACCCTAGGAAACTCCTGATCTCCGAGGGTAACTTCGGCACCTCCCAACTCATCACCGCCTCAACCTTGGCCGGATCGACCAATATCCCTTCCTGGTTAACAAGATGTCCTAAGAACTGGACCTCCCGCAACCAGAAATCACACTTGGAGAATTTGGCATAAAGCTTCTCCGATCTCAGAACCCCGAGAACCTCTCTCAAATGCACCTCATGCTGCTCTCTAGATCTCGAATATACCATAATGTCGTCGATAAACACAATCACTGACCGATCCAGCATCGGCCTACACACTCGGTTCATGAGATCCATGAACACCGCTGGGGCATTGGTGAGCCCAAAAGGCATCACCACAAACTCATAATGCCCATAACGCGTCCTGAACGCTGTCTTCTGGACGTCCTCATCCCGCACCCTCACCTGATGGTATCCAGACCTCAAATCGATCTTGGAGAACCAAGATGCTCCCTGCAACTGATCGAATAAATCGTCGATCCTCGGCAACGGGTAACGGTTCTTGACCGTTAGCTTGTTCAACTCCCGGTAATCAATGCACATCCGGTGTGAACCATCCTTCTTCTTGACGAACAGGATAGGCGCTCCCCACGGCGAGCTGCTCGGCCGAATAAACCCCTTCCCCAGCAGCTCCTAAAGCTGCGAGGATAACTCTTGCATCTCTGGAGGTGCAAGACGATAAGGCACCTTGGCGATAGGCGCGGCCCCCGGAACCAAATCGATACTAAACTCCACTTGCCTCACAGGAGGCACACCCGGCAACTCCTCGGGAAACAAATCCGGGAACTCACACACCACCCGAACCTCCTCAACTGAACTCGGTCTCTCGGAACCCACCCGCGTATCCATCACATACGCCACAAAACCCTTACTGCCCTGCTGTAGCCACTGCCTCGCTCTAGCGGCCGAACAAAACGCTGATCCTGAATGCGTACCCTTGCCATACACCGAAAGAACTCCCCCACTAGGGCCTCGTATGGTCACCAGCTGATGCTCGCAGTCGATAACCGCACCAAACCTGCTCAACCAGTCCATGCCCACAATGACACAGACATCTCCCATCGCAATAGGGACCAAATCAATCGGGAACTCAACACCAAAAATCTCAACCACGCAACCTTGGAGAACCTCCATGGCATATATCACCCTCTCATCAGCTATGGAAACTCTCAGAGGCCGACTCAGCGCCTCACGACTAACACTGATATGCTAGCTAAAAGCCAAAGATACAAAAGACCGACTCGCACCCGAGTCAAATAACACCAAGGCAGGTACAGAATTCACAAGAAAAGTACCTACGCACAACATAACATAAGCATAATATCTCAACATCAAAATAAATACATGAAAGAATACATACCAGCCATGACATCGGGCGCTGCGCGGACCTCCTCCGTGGTCAGCTGAAAATCTCTCCCTCATGCCCTCGGCGCTTCGACCTTCACTGGCCGACTCTCGGTAGCTCTAATGGCAGTAGGGGCAGATCCCTGAGGTGCTCCCTGAGATGATCCTCGCAACTGCGGACACTCTGCCTTCCGGTGTCCGGTCTGATTGCAGTGGAAATACACCGCAAACCCTTTGGGGCAGTCCTTGGCCATATGCCCCTCCTTGCCACACTTGTAGCAAGATCCCGCTCTGCAGACTCCGTCATGACCCTTGCCACACTTCCCACAAGTGCGGCCCTTCTGGCTCCCTGGTTTGGGATCAGCGGGCTTGGCCCGCTTCGCTGCCGGCTGAGACTGCACCGGTCGTCGATCCCTCCCCTGAGACTCCGCCTCCTCCCTGGCCTGAGTCTCTAGCTCAATCTCTCTCTTCCGGGAATTTGCCTAAAGCTCGGCAAATGTCCGGTACGAGGAGTTCGCCACGAACTCCCGAATGTCTCGCCTCAAGATACTCAGATAGCGGCTCATACGTGCTTGCTCCGTAGACACATGCTCAGGGCAGAACATCGCCCTCTCATGGAACATCCTGGTGATCACTGTAACAGACTCAGTACCCTGCTAGAGGGTCAGAAACTCCTGGGCTAGACGCTCCCTCTCCACCTGGGGAACGTACTCATCTCAGAAAATGGCAGTAAACCTCTCCCAGGTCACTGCCACAAGCTCAGCAGGCGTAAAATGCGCCGTCACAAACTTCCACCAGTCCTTCGCTCCCAAGCGAAGCTGGTTCAGCGCGAACCGGACCTTCAAATGCTCAGGAGATGAGCAAGTGAAGAAACACCCCTCTATATCAGAAATCCACCTCATAGCTGCCACCGGATCCTGGGTCCCATCAAACTCTGGTGGTTTTGTGTTGCTGAACTCCCGGAATAGCAACGCATCACCACCTTGCGGCGTCGCGGCAGCAATAGCTGCGGTGGCCGCTGCAACAACAGCCTCGGAAAGAGCGGCATAGCGCTCGTCAAAGGTCTCAATCAGCATGGTCTTAATAGACCCGAACATCTCTGGTATCTCTGCCCTGATGGCCGCAGCCACCTCCTCGTGAATGATCCGGCGGATCTCCTCATCACTGGTACCACTGCTCTCAGGCATCAAATGTGTCCTCACCATGATCTACCTCTAAAACACGACATACGATAAATTAGAACCCATTCGAGTATACTCATACTCGACAACTCATTCCTTCTTGGTCCTTGGTATTCCAAAGATTCTTACGTGGGCTGTACACCGCTCCGGTGCTTTCAATAGTACGGGCCCAATACTACTGTCCGCACCGTATCAGAATACACCCCAAGTCCTCCTCTTCGGATCCCAATTTCCAAGTACTCTATCATGCATAGGCCACTCTCTAATAGATCTCTCACAAGCCCCTCGCTGCTACCTACTCACTCTCAAGCATCTCATAGCAGCTCACCTCTTCCTAGGCTAAGGCATCACAAATCAGGCCACTCTAGCCTTAATAGGAATACCTAGCCTACTCTAGCATGCGAATACATCATATCAATATCAATATCACATAACATGAGGGTATTTGGGGAAATCACCGTTTGGGCGCAGACTGATCGTACACACAACTCTGCTCTGCGTTATTCCAAAAATTTTTTTACTCTTTTTGAAAATACTTCTCAAATCCTCAGTTTGAGTTCAAATACGCCCGAAGGTGTACTCGAATCCCTCAAACCTGGCTCTGATACCAACTTGTAACACCGTAAATTTCAAAGTAATTTTTCGCATAATATAAAAAACATTTTTCATTTAATTTTCATACAACATCAAGTTTAAAATTCCAATTCACATAATACAAAATCCCAAGATCATATATCATAAAAATCCCATGCGTGTGTACAGATCAAGCCGGCGCCTTCCCACGGTCGTCGCTAGTACCTGAAACAAACAACACTAACACTGTAAGCACAAAGCTTAGTGAGTTCCCCAAAATACCACATATAACAAATATTAGCCACTCGAGGCTATAACTCTGTGGGTCCGTGCACCCAAACTCTGTGAACCCTCAGGTTCTAACTCTGTAACATGCACAACATAAATCACATAGAATAATGCAATGCAACACATAACACATACATAGCATACAAGCACTGTATCATAACTCTGATTACCTACTCAAGGTAAAGCATAGTGAGAAGACTCACCTCGTATATCTTGATAACTCGCGAATCCTGGAAATCACTCGTGCTCGATCCCCCGAACTATAATCCTCCTATAACATCGTATATCTCTAATTAACACTTTTACCACTAAGGTTGACTACCCCTATCAAGTCAACACTGATCAACTATGGTCAATGGTCAACGGTCAACTTTGACCGGACTCGGCGAGTGCACTAAGGCGACTCGGCGAGTCTACACGTTTTCACCAACTCTCTAGGATTCTCTTTCGACACGTCGAGTACGCCCCTGACTCGACGAGTTCCACCTGGCATGAATCGCGGGGCCACCACGACTCAACTCTCCGAGTCTCAAGAACAACTCGACGAGTTCCATTTCGACTCAGTCCACCTGTCAACCCTCTCAAACTCTCCCTGACTTACTGAGTTAACCCATAACATGGCAGGACCATTCGCTGAGTGGTTAAGGGCAATCTTCATGCTACTCGCCGAGTCTGTTCTTCGGACTCGGCGAGTCCATGCCATGCATCAACTCATACTTGCTTCTGAGGTCAGATCTGCTTCAACAACTCATAGATCTGGCCCTCCTAAGCTCATTCATCACGTAAAGTTCATATCTTTTTTTTTTTTTTGAAAGAGAAACGACTGACTCGCCCCGAGTCAAATAATACCAAAGCAGGTAATGAGTTCATTAAAAACGTACCTAATCACAGGTACAAACATATAAGAATAAAATATCGTAAAGTTCATATCTTGGTTACCATGCAACACTTACAAGGCTCTTTTAGGAGAAATGACCTCTAGGATGGAAACCCTAGTCTCCAACCCAAATGGAAGGACATAAAGCATGACATTAGGGACTCTCTGAACCTACTAAGGTCCAGATCTAAGGACCATATCCCCATGGGACCTCTCACACTTCAAATACAAAGCAAATAAGGCATGAAGAAACCCTAGATTTGACCATATCAACAATAACACGAGAATAAGCTCTGAATGATACCTCAAGAAGCCTCCTCTGATGAAATGAAAGTAGATCCAAGCTCCCCAACTCTTCTAGCTTGACTTTCCTCTCCCTTTCTTTCAAAAACTCACAAATTTGGTGAACAAAGGCCTCTTATCTCACGCACAAAAACCCTCAGTCGCTTTGGTGCTCTCAAGATCCAGGTAGCCGCAATGAAGGGCCATAAGGTCCTTTAAATAGGGCTTAGGACCGGGAAATTAGGGCTTCATTAAACAGCGCGGACTCGCCGAGTCCATTCCATGGACTCGCCGAGTCCAGGCGCGAACCCGCGTCCAAAACCGCGATCCACCTCGGCGAGTTTGAGCTCCAACTCGCCGAGTCCCCTCACAAAACACCAAAAATTATATGATTAGAAGAAACCTGGAAATCCGGGCTGTTACACTCTTAATAACAATGTACAATCAAATCCCTTTAATATCAATGTATTACAATTTTTTTGAGATGATGTTATTGGAATTGATTGTTTTGGTATATATTTGTTTCCATATTTTTGTATTATGCATAAATGAGTAGCGTAAAGGCACGTCGTATATGCATGTCGTAAATGATTGCTAAAGTTTATGACACGCAAATGCATGCCATTTTCATTTATGACAGGGGCTTTAATGATATGCAATGTGTGTCTTAAACGCGCGTCGTAAGGTTAAGACATGCAAATGCATGCTGTTTTCCTTTATGACAGGGCCTTCCTTGATACGCATTGCGTGTCGTAAATGTGTGTCATAAATGTGCGTCGTAAATAGACGACGCACAAAAGCGTGTCGTCTCTCGTTATGACAGGGCCATCCTTGACACACATTTGCGCGTTGTTTGAGCGTTTTACGACACGCATTGTGCGTCAAAAAGGCTGTTTTTCTAGTAGTGAGTGTTATGTTGGGAGTTGGTTCCCATGTTATGTTATGCGTATTATTTGATATCACCCTGATGTATTTTCAGTATGGTGATTACGAGACGAGTTTAGACCGGATCTGGATTGGGGTCAGGAGCTAGCAGGCAAATTGGATCAGATGAGTTGGATGCTAGGATTAGGGAGATACTCCATAAGGAGGTTGTGGCCATAGTTTGGGATCTGATACCAGAGTTGTCCATGTCTATTAACACCACGATGATGGAGTTCTTTGATGACAGATATGCAACCATTGCGGAGACTGCTGCTGCTGTAGCCTCCGCAGCCGTGGCAGCTGCAAGTGTTGGACCGGGTCGGGTTTTCAGTATCGAGTCTTCAACAATACGAAGCCCTCGACTTTTGATGGAGTGCAGGACACGATCATTGCCATGATGTGGTTATCTGACGTGGAGGGATGTTTCTTCACTTGTTTGTGCCCTACGGACCAGAAGGTCAAGTGTGCTCCGAATCTTCTGAGGACCTGAGTGAAGGATTGGTGGAGGCTCGCTACCAGTTCCTATTATGCTGAGCACAGAGCTATTGTAACTTCGGAGTAGTTCTCTAAGATGTTTCGTACCCGTTATGTTCTGTTGGTGGAGCGAGAGAGGTTAGTCCAAGAGTATTTGGACTTGAGGCTAGGTTCTTTCACGGTGATGAAGATCACCAAGATGTTCACAGAGAGGGCTATGTTCTGCCCTGAGTTTGATACATCCGATCAGGCTCAGATGAGCCATTACCTGAGCATGCTCAAGACAGAGATCAGGCAGTTTGTTTCTACTCAACGCTATGGTACATTTTTGGAGATGCAGGAGGCCGCCAAGCGGCATGAGATTGAGACTGATCTGTAAACGAGAGAGCAGAGGTCGGCCTTGGTGCAGTTGCAGCCTGCCCCGAAGCGGTTTAAGACCATTGATGTCAGTTGCAGCCTGCCGCACTTGTGGGAAGTGCGGCAAGGCGCATGAGAGTGCATGTCGATCATCATCTGGGTGCCACAATTATGGCCGGTAGGGCCACATGGCAATGGATTGTCGCCTGCAGGCTCTAGCACTTAGTTCCAGGATTTGTTATCATTGCGACCAGGTTGTCCGTGTGAAGGCCAACTGCCCATCTCTTGCCACTAGGTCAGCGCAAGCCCTAACAACGACTACTTTGAGGATTACAGATAGGAGTCAAGTCAGGGTAGAGCCCCCGAGGGCTCGCGCGGTCACCCTGAAAGGACCAATGTATCGGGGCCCTAGCCTACCCCTCTTCCTGAATCGGATCACTCCTTTCCAAGGAGATACCTTCAGGAGTACGAAGTCACCAACCTGAAACTCGAGCTCGGATCGTCGCCTATCTGCATAACTTTTCTGGCGACTCTAAGCTGTCAGTAATCTCTTCCTGACTTGCTGTATTTTATCACTCGTCTGAAGCACTATCTCAGTGCTTCCCATTACTCACTGCCCTACCTCTCCCCAGTAGATGTGAGTCCGACACCTCCGCCCATACAACAACTCGAAGGGAGGCATACCAATACTTGAATGGTGGATGTTGTTATAGGAAAACTCAGCCAATGGGAGGTACATGTCCCAACTTCCTCCGAAGTCCAACACACATGCTCGAAGCATGTCCTCGAGCGTCTGAATCATCCGCTCACTCTGCCCGTCCGTCTGTGGGTGGTATGAGGTGCTGAAATGCAACCTCGTACCCAACTCCTCATGGAATTTCTTCCAGAATCTGGAAGTGAAAGGTACATCTCGATCTGACACAATCGAGATCGGTACTCCATACCGCGATACCACCTCCCTCACATATATCTCCGCTATCCGATCAACGATCACCCAAATTGCCGATCAACGATCACCCAAATTGCTGATCAAGGAAATGAGTGCTCTTCGATAGCCGATCAACGATCACCCAAATTGCATCGACACCCCTCGCGGTCCTCGGCAATTTGGTGATGAAATCCATAGAAATCTGTTCCCACTTCCACTTGGGAACCTCAAGTGGATTCAACTTGCCATGCAGACGCTGGTGCTCGGTCTTAACCCTGCGACAGGTCAAGCACCTCTCAACAAACCATGCAACATCCATCTTCATACAGGGCCACCAATACTCTCTCTTCAGGTCCAAATACATCTTAGTGGCCCCGGGATGGATTAAGAACCTCGATCTCTGGGCCACCTCCATCAGTATGGCATATGCCCCGCCCGCAAATGGCACCCAAATCCGACCCTGAAATGTCAAAAGCCCTCGGCTATCGGTAACGAACTCAGATACTTGCCCAATCACCCGCTCTCTCTTGCGGTTCTCCAGTCGCACAGCCTCTGTCTGGACCTCTCGTATGGTATCCAACACCGGAGTCATCACCGTCATCCTCATACAAATGTCTCGAATCAAGGCACTCTCTGCCCTGCGGCTCAGGGCATCGGCTACAACGTTAGCCTTGCCCGGGTGGTACACGATCTCGCAGCCATAATCCTTTACCACATCCAACCATCTCCTCTGGCGCATGTTCAGGTTGGGTTGATCCATCAAGTACTTCAAACTCTTGTGGTCCGTGTATATGGTACACCGAACCCCATACAAATAATCACGCCATATCTTGAGGGCAAACACCACTGCTCCCAACTCTAAATTGTGGGTAGGATACATCGTCTCATGTGGCTTCAGCTGCCTCGATGTATATGCTATCACATGCCCTCTCTGCATAAGCACCACACCCAATACCAATATAGACGCGTCACAGTACACCACAAAATCCTACATTCCCTTCGGAAGGGCTAACATTGGGGCTTCGCATAATCTCTGGCGAAGAGTCTCGAACGAGGTCTGCTGCTCAGGACCCCAAATAAAAGCAACGCCCTTCTGGGTCAACCTGGTGAGAGGGACGAAAATCTTGGAGAAATTGCTGATAAACCTCCGGTAATAGCCGGCCAACCCCAGGAAACTCTTGATCTCGGTGGCGGATCTTGGCACCTCCCAGCTCATAACCTCCTCAATCTTGGCCGGATCGACCAATATCCCATTCTGGTTGACGAGGTGCCCCAAGAATTAGACCTCTTGTAACCAGAAATCACACTTGGAGAATTCGGTGTAAAGCCTCTCCGATCTCAATACTCCGAGAATCTCTCTCAGATGCTCCTCATGCTGCTCTCTAGATCTCGAATACACCAGAATATCGTCGATGAACACGATCACCGAATGATCCAACATCGGCCTGCACACCCTGTTCATGAGATCCATGAATGTTGCGGGTGCATTGGTGAGCCCAAAAGGCACCACCACGAAGTCATAATGCCCGTAACGAGTCCTGAACGCCGTCTTCAGGATATCCTCTTCCCACAACCTCATCTGATGATATCCCGACCTGAAGTCAATCTTAGAGAACCAAGATGCACCCTGCAATTGATCGAACAGATCATCGATCCGTAGTAGTGGATAACGGTTCTTGACCGGCAATTTGTTCAACTCCTGATAATCAATGCACATCCGGTGTGAACCATCCTTTTTCTTAACAAACAGGATCGGCGCTCCCCATGGTGAGCTACTTGGTCGAATAAACCCCTTGCCCAACAGCTCCTGTGGCTGCGAGGATAACTCCTGCATCTCTGGCAGCACAAGGCGATAAGGCGCCTTGGCGATGGGCGCTGCTCCCGGAACCAAATCAATGTGAAACTCCACCTGCCTCTCTGGAGGCACACCCGGCAACTCTTCGGGGAAAACACCCAGGATCTCGCGTACTATCGAGACCTCCTCGACAGAACTTGGCCTCTCAGTGGCAACTCGCGTGTCCATCACATAGGCTATGAACCCTTTACAGCCCTACTGTAAACTCTGTCTCGCTCTGGCAGCCGAATAAAATGCTGACCCGGATCGAGTACCCTCACCGTACACCGTCAGTACTCCCCCACTAGGGTATCATATCGTCACCAGTTGGCGCTCAAAATCTATAACAGCTCCAAATTGGCTCAACCAATCCATGCCCACAATGACACAAACATCCCCCATCGCAATCGGGACTAGATCTATCGGGAACTCAATACCGACGATCTCGAGTACACATCCTCGAATCACATCAATCGCATATACCGCTCGCTCGTTGGCTATAGAAACTTGTAGAGGTCGACTCAAAACCTCTTGTCGGATACTAATGTGCTGACTAAACGCTAATGATACGACAGATCGACTCGCACCCGAGTCAAATAACACCAAAGCAGGTACATAATTCACAAGAAAAATACCTAAGCATACCACAATATAAGGAAAAAATCTCAAACTCGAAAATAAGAAATAAAATGATATATACCTGCCACGATGTCGGGCGCTGCACGGACCTCCTCCGTTGTCAACTGGAAGGCTCTCCATCTAGCCTTCGGTGCCTCGGCCTTCGCTGGCCGGATCTCAATAGCTTGGGCAGCAGGTGCAGATCCCTATGTCGATCCCTGCAGCAGATGTGGGCACTCGGCCTTCTGATGGCCGGTCTGGTTGCATTGAAAGCAAATCAAGAATCCCTTGGGGCAATCCCTCGCATAATGCCCCTCCTTACCAAACTTGTAACACACCCCAACTTTGCACACCCCTTCGTGACTGTTACCGCACTTCCCACAAGTGCAGCCCTTTAGACCTCCAGATCTCGAATCAGCAGGCTTTGCCCGCTTGGCGGCCGGCTGAGCCTGCGCCTGTCGTCTATCCCTCCTCTGAGACTCGGCCTCCTCCCTTACCTGAGTCTCCAGCTCAATCTCCCTCTTCCGGGCATTTTCCTAAAGCACAGCAAATGTCCGGTATGACGAGTTCTCCATGAATTCATGAATGTCCCTCCTCAGTCACAAACTTCCACCAGTCCTTCGCTCCCAAGCGAAGCTGGTTCAGTTTAAACCGAACCCTCATATGCTATAGACACGAACAGGTGTAGAAGCATCCCTCGATATCAGAAATCCATCTCATCGCAGCAATCAGGTCCTGCACCCCATCAAACTCCAGTGGCTTCGTGTTGCTGAACTCCCGGAACAGCAACGAGTCACCCCCTAAGGTCTAGCAGCAGCCGCAGCCTCATAACCGATGTGTATCTCTCATCAAACGTCTCAATCAGAGTGGTCTTGATAGACCCAAACATCTCTGGTATCTCTACATGGATAGCCGCAACCACCTCATCGTGGATAATCTGACGAAGCTCCTCATCACTCACGTCGCTGGTCTCTGGTCTGTGGCGTGTCAGAGACTCGCTCTAGTATACTCACACTCGATAACTCAACCATACTTGCTCCCTAGTACCCTAAGGATTCTTACATGGACTTCGCACTGATCCGGTGTTTTCAGTAGTACGGGCCCTACACTACCTTCCACACCGCATCAGCATTCATTCCAAGTCCTCCTCCTAGGATCCCATATCACAAGTACTCTACATCTCTCTAAGCATAGGCTACCCTTCGCTAGACTTCTCATATGCTCCTCACTACTACCTACTCACTCTCGAAGCATCTCATAGCAACAGTATCTCCTAGGATAAGGCATCACAAATCAGGCCACTCTAGTCCTAATAGGAATACCTAGCCTACTCTAGCATGCATAACATATCGTATCATATCTCATAACACATAATGTAAGGGTATTTTGGGAAATCACCGTTCGGGCGCTGGCTGATCGTACACACTGCTCCCTTATGCTTTACTCAAAGTCTTTTACTCTTTTAGAAAAAATGTTTCTTTTTTATGAAAAACTTTCTCAAATCCTCAGTTTGAGTTCAGATACGCCCGAAGGTGCATCCGAATCCCTCAAACCAAGGCTCTGATACCAACTTGTAACGACGTGAAAATTTAAAACAATTTTTCATTCTTCAATCAACATAAAACATATAGAATATTTTAAAATCTCATGTTCATCAAATATCATCAAAATAAAACATATCCCAAGACCACAAAATACAATTCTCTGTCAGTGTGTACGGATCATGTCGGCACCTTCCCACGATCCTCGCTAGTACCTAAAACACATCACACCATAACAATGTAAGCATAAATGCTTAGTGAGTTCCCCAAAATACCACACACAACATATATGCAACTCAAGGCTATAACATAGTACGACGCTCCGGTCTATGTATCTCAGTGGGACCCTCCAGTATCGTAGCTCGATGGACCCTCTAGTCCGATCATAGCTCGTAGGACCCTCTAGTCCGGTCCGAATCGTTGGACCCTTCGGTCCGGTCTATATCATTGGACTCTCTAGTTCGGTCTATATAACATATAGCATATATATATATATATATATATATATATATATATATATATATATATATATATATATATATATATATATCACAAGGCACATAATCTCAAACATACACATAACACATAAGACCCTCTAGTCTGCGCATAAATACCACTCTAGGTAATGTATAGTGAGAAGACTCACCTCGTATGAAGTCGGATAAACTCTCGTGCTCGAATATCCCGACCTAGCCTCCTCCTATTAACAGTATAACATCTCTAATCAAAATCCTCTTATATGCTCATCTCTAATAATGCGTAGAATACCAATCTATCCCTCTCTGACCTCTCTTGAACCAGCTTGGCCAAAACCCCAAGGTCAACGGAAGTCAACTCTAGTCAATGGTCAAAATTTGACCAGACTTGTCGAGTGCACATGGGTGACTCGACGAGTCCAAGCGTCTCCCTTGAATCCTTCTAAGGTCTCACTCGACTCGTTGAGTGAACCTTCCACTCGACAGGTTACCATTGGTCATGAATCGCGGGGCAACCCCGAATCGACTCATCGAGTCCCCTTATGGACTCGGCGGGTTCCTTCCATGGCAATACTCAAATGACCTTCTGAGGTCATATCTGTTTCTATAACCTATAGATCTAACCCTACCATACTCAATAATCATGTAAAGGTCCGACCTTTACACTCTTGCAACGTCCATAATGCTTCTTTTGCTGAAATAGCCTCTAAAATGGTAACCTAGGTTCATATCTCTAATGGAATATCATAAAGCAAGGTAGATAGGACTCTCTGGACCTCTTAAGGTCCATATCTAAGAAGAACTCCACCTTGGGACCTCATATACTTCGATTCCAAGCTAAAGAAAGTAT